>NW_026947489.1:12330000-13580000 GCF_034190915.1 Cavia porcellus
CTTTGCATTCATTCTCCCCATTACTCGGGATAATTTTATCCTGAGAGAGTCATACTCAGGCCTATCAACAGTTCATGGATTAAATAGAACTTGATACTTTACTTTGAGTTTTTCTTTGTGCTCTGAGACCTGTGCACTTTTTCAAGAGAGTTCCTATGGGGTGCAAACAGAAGTAGGTTAGCGAATTTAAAGTCCAGTTATGAATGAAACCACAATTCACCACTGTGTACAAGACTATTGAACCGAGGTGGGAGAAATTGCTGCCTCTGACACAAGGAACAGAGCAATCATGGTGTGTGTGGGGGGGAAGAGGGCGACTCAGGTATATCAATCAGGTGAGCTCTCCAGGTTGAACTGGCTGCTTCAGACACATTAGGCACAAAGGCATGTGAGATCCCCAAAACACAAATACACTTCCAGCAACAGAGACTTCAATGTCTTTCTCTACTTCCCTTCCTTTGTCATTTATTATTTTATTTCTTATACATTTGATTAAATATCCTGTTCTGTTCCCAGAACAAAATTAATGATTCAAATGTAGAAGGAACCAAATTAATCTGTTGACCTTTCTAGCATGAAGGGCAATCTTTTGAGAGGGAGAGAGAGACAGAGGTAGGAGAGAGGGAGAGAGAGACAGAGGTAGGAGAGAGAGAGAGAGAGAGAGAGAGAAAGAGAGAGAATTCTGTAAAAAATACTGAGGTTAAGCATGATTAAAGGATGCATGTGTAGCATGAAAATATCCCACACATAATTTTCCTGCTTACAGGCTGTACAATTTCAGGTAATAGTATTGCAGATTTAAAAAAAAAATTAATTCTTAAAAGTAACTGGGGCTCAATTAAAATTTCAAAAGGAGGAGAATATTTTTAAATTATAACTTGAGGCCTAAAATGAAGGGTGAGGTTTTACTTTTAGGCTTTTTTTTTTAATGATGTCTAATTTTCACCACAGGAGAAATACCATGGTAGCTACAGGTTTTACATACTTGGTTAATTAGTAATTCTTACCAAACCAAGTGTATCATTTCTCTTTAGAACCTAAGCGGCCTCGATTAGACATATTTACGGGAAAAGTCAATGGATAAGACATTAGAGGCCAACCTCAAAGTCAGAACAGAGCAACCGTAGACCTTAGAGAAGTGCTTTATTAGCCAAGAATTGGTTGGTTATTGATCTTGGTCTGTGTCTCTGGTCACAATAGCACTTACCCTAATTTTTCTAGTGTAAATATAAGTAAATTTGAATGGGTGTTGCTGAAAACAATCTGTAAATCTACATTCTGTGGTTTGGATTGTAATTGTAGTTACTGGAAGGTTCAATATCTGGGGCATGTTGAGGAGACAGGGCTGTGGCCTGGCACCCTGCTCGCTGCAAATACCTCCTGAAGCACTTTTCCAGGGCTATTAAAGTGACTCTCACTCCCTCTGCTCAGAAGCACAGAAACCACTAGGGTACTCAACCGAAAGGAAACTGGAGGCAGGGGAAGAGGGCTGTCAGAAGATGTGCTGTGCATTTAACTCAGACTTCTCTTCCCTTCAACCCCCTGAGGTCAACCGAGCAATTAAGGAAGAAAATATGCTTTCTTGAAGGTAAACAATCATAAATTCATATTTGCTGCCGCATTTTCATTCCCCCTGCTTCTTCCTGTGTCCATCTCTCTCCCATGTTGGATTTGATTTCAGAGTCTTTCTAACAAACCCTGCATTCTAATCGTGATCTAAGTCTTCAGTGCACTGGGAAACATTTTCTCTCAAAGGAAGACAGGACAGGGTTAATGAATGTTAATGCAGTTCACCTGAATATCACCAAGAAACTTTAAACTGAGATGAGGCAGAGCTAGGAAATAGCTCATCTGGTGATGGAAGAAGCACAAATAAAGCATTAAAGAAATCCCAGCACTGGAATACCACATGCGAAGTAAGGATCTTGTTAAGTTCAAATATTCAGAGTTATGCATGCTGGGGTAGCATCATTTTCATTCTTTCCAGAAATCTCTGTGTTCCTTACACTGAGTGCTCACATAGAAATTGTTTCTGACAAAGGAAAAAGTTAACAGGTGAGAAAAATGCAATGGATTAAATCGGGTGGCAATATTTAAATTCACATGTAGCAAATTACTACAGAAATCATCAGAAAAAAATGAAGTGTTTTGGTCATGTTCCCACTGCTGGGATGGAATACTGGACATCAATTAAAGGAGGAGAGGTTTGTCTAGACTCAGTTTCAGTCTAAGGTCCTCTCATTCTGAAGCAGAAACAGCATGTCGGTAGGACATGGTAGAAGAGCTGTGCATTTGCAAGTCATACACACTACGACCTCATACACACCACGGCCAGTGACTGACCTCCAGCCAGACCCAACCCCTAACAGCACACTCAGCTATTGAATTCATCAGTGAATGAATCCACTGATATAAAAATGGCACCCCATGATTCAATCACCTTCTGGACTCATGAGACATTTGGTGAACCATAAATGCAGCAAATGAAGAAGAAAAAGGACATTGTAACACTCATTCTGCTAGCTACTATGCTAGCTAATGATCTACTTTCTGCTTGGAGAGTAGTTTTCCCCTTTCTGCTTTATGGGTTGGTTTATTTAATACCAAGCAGTTTTCTCTTCTGATGAGCACTTCTTTTTTGGAATTTCTGTCTCTAACTTCAATTCCTCTCTAGCTTTTAGGCTCAACTCTAACGTATTAATTATAAGTTCCCAAACCTGTGTTTTCAGTTTGTCCGTCAGTACCTTCCTACATGCTGTTCCTTCTACTCAGATTAACACTTTTCCCTCGACCTGGCGAATGATTTTCCTCCATAGACTCTAAAATCTCTCTACTTCTTCTGGAAAACAAGATCACCACTTCTCTAACTTCATGTAGAAATACGTGCTGGCTTTTAACACTGCAATAATATCTCAGTTACTCTCTAAATTGTGAGCACTCTGGACAGGGAGCATAGGTTAATTTATTCATCTAGTGAAAGCAACTTTCATAGTGTTTGTCAGGCATTCATTATTCTCAATAAGCATTGACAGAAGGATGAATAAATGAATGAATAGGTGAGTATGTTGGGAAGACTAAGCAAACCTGCCTGAGTAAGACAAAATTTGAAGTAAATATGCATAAAAGGCCCATGTAAGTAACCTAAATCAAAGTACATTTTAACCACTCTCCTTGCTTATGAGAATGAACATATATATCCAATATTGCTGCTTATTCTACTTTCCATGATTTAAAAAAAAACGAATTTTTTTGAGAAGTGAGCCATGTTTAAATAATATTGAGAGTGTATTGTTTTGGCCAGCATTGTCTCAGATAAAATGCACTGGAAAATCCTGTCCTATGAGCCAGGCCCAGCCGTGTTTCTTTATCTACCCAAGAAAGATCTCAGAGCCATCAACAGAGAATGATTTGAGCAAAATATGGAACCTTTGAGATTGGAGAACTATAAAATTGGCTAATTAACCAGTGTCTTGTTACTTTTCTCTTGCTGGGATAAAACATTGAATGCCCAAAATGAAGTAAAGAAAAATTTATTTAGCTTACAGCTTCTGGAGGTTTCAGTCCATAATCAGCTGGCTCCAAGGCAGGGTGGCATGACACTGGGGCAATACTTGAACACAGTAGCTAGGAAAAACAGCCAAATTAAAAAGGAAGGTAACAAGGCTTTTTTTTTTCTTTCCTTATATTATTCACAGCCACCCCAACCCTATTCCAGGGCTAGTGTAGGAATCACAAAATCTCTGTGCCCTCCTCTTGCACAGTATGAGGATATTTACATAGTAAGGCTCCTGTCTCTGTTGAGTCTCTCAGTTAGACTTCTAAACTCAAACTGACACAGTGTATCAACCATAAGAAATAGACATATTGTCAGTAACATGGAATTCATTTTGCCTAAGAGATTTTATACAGAATCAGTATTCAGCAATGTCCAATGTTTAAGGCAGACTCCACAGGCACCCAGCATTTAGGAACCCATTATCAGTGAAGCCATAATGGGTCAGAGAGAGCATAAAATACAGGTAACCCAATATCATTCATTGGCCAGACCTGCAAGATATACTTACCATTGGGAAGATGGTCAAAGAGAAATTGATTTAAAGAATGTGTGGTTGCCTATTGCTATGGAATGGAATGGAGAACGGATAAGTGCGTATCTTGGTTATCTTGGTTAAATATATACTGCTTTAGCAGAATACAGGAAAAAAGTAAAGAACAAATTATTTTGTTCACAGAAATTCTGTGCTCTTTCTCTACTTCTGAGATGGCACCTTGAGCACTTCGTGCTACAGAGGAGAAAATCACTGTGACTTTAAATGGCAAAAAACAAAACAAAACAAAAAAACCCTGCATTCGCCCCATCCTATTCAATTGACTTTAATTCATGAGTACAAAGACTTCTTCTACCCTAAACATCTCTCCAGAGATCCCAGCTCCAACTGCTACTGTTTTAGCAGGTAAGTTTCCAACACATGAGTTTTGGGGTACATATTCAGACTACAGGAGTGAGTTTGGCCAAGTCATAGGATACAAAATCATGGTGAAAGCTAAATGCATTTCCATATAATAGCAACTGAAAATTGATGCTTGAGATAAAATATTAAAGTTACAATGTGTGAAACTTATATAATGAAAACTATAGTATATTACTGAGAAAGTAAGGAAGACAGAAATGAAATAAAATGCATACTGCATTTATAGGTCAAGTACTCAAAACTTGAGTCAGACATTAAGACATTAATTCCTCTTAAATGGAACTTTTTCTCTAAAAGCTGCTTTATTGAGATACCCTTGATATATTATACCATTCATGCATTCAGTTGTACAACTAAATGACTTTATTATATTCAGAGTTAAGCAAACAGCATCATGATCTAATTTTAGGATGCTTTTCTCCAACCAAATGAAACTTGAGTTAGTAACAAGTACTCCTTTGGTTTTGTTTTATTTTGTTTTTTCCTTTCTTTTTGCTTCCTAATAGCCATCCCAAGACAACCACTCATCTACTTTCTATACTGATACATTTCGAATTGTGGCCTTTTATACAAAAAAATGAAACCACATGGTATGGGTCATTTTGTGACAATTTTCTTTCATTCACTTTTTTTGCAAGGCTCATTCAAATTGAAGCATGTTTAACTGCTTTGTTCTTTTTTGTCGCCAAATATTCTCCTTTGTAGAAATAATTTACATTTACATTTTATTCTTCTCTCAAAATTTGACTTAGAATAAATGCAATTGAAGTGCAGTAGTTTATTTTACAGATCCTGACAGGCTCATTCTAAACGTCCTGCGAATCTCAGAGTATCTAACATAGGCAAAATAAATATTTAAAGGGATAATAAAGTTTGAAGACAAGATACCTGATTTTAAGGCTTACTTCAAACGAATAATTACCAAGACAATTTAAAAGTTATGTCAGTATAAACAGCTAGATCAATGGGAAAGATTAGAGAATTGATATCGAATTTATACATGTATGAATAACAGTTTTTGACTGAGTGAATTGGTTAGAAGGATTAGCATTATAACAAATAATGCTGGAAAAATTGGGTAGTCTCATGCGACAAACAGCAGAAAAACTTTAATGCACACTCAGACTGTATGCTTTGAAATATAGATAAAACTATTGAGGTAGTAAAATGATTCTTTGCAATCTTGCATGAGGTAAACATATGTTAGGGATAATGCTAAAATCCTAACCCATGAGAGGATATAATAATTGGGAAATTGATCTTCACCTAAAGTAAAAACTTCTGCTCTCCAAAAGATGCTCTTAAGAGAATGAAAAGAAAAGTCATGGACTTAGAGATAGTATTTACTATTCATGTGTTTAATAAAAGACTTGTATCCCCAGTATATAAAAGCTTTCAAAATTCTCTTGTAAGGAAACAAAAAACCCCATAAACTTAAGCAAATGATTTGCACAGAAACTTCATCAAAGATGATAAGAGATGGAAGATAAACAAATGTAAAATGATCAACAACAATGCCAGTCACTGGGTCATAGAAGATAAAACCAGAATGAGATTATTAGATAGCTATGGATTGGGCAAAAGTGATAAAATCCCACATAGCAATGGTAGATAAAGAAAGAAAGACATTAATATCTGATACTTGGTTACCAAATAACTAATTACTGCTATTAAAATTGATCTGATAGATTTGCAACAAGCTAAGCATTCACCTGCGATATGAGCCATCAGCGTATCTATAGGTATGCACCCCAGAGAAATACAAATGTATGGTCATACAGAATTATTTATGAATATTTATGAGAGGTTTTTTAGGAATATTTTAAATATTCTTTGACAGATGACCTCATAACCAACTAGTAGTATATGATGTGGTGTAATACTGTTCTGTATCAGAGGTACCAACTTCTGACACATCACAGCTACACAAATAACTGTCAAAATGTGCAGCTGTGATTGAGAGAAGGAATCCTGACTACAAAAACCACATGCTTGATCATCTCTTTGATATAAAATTCTCAAATAGGAAAATTAATGATAAAGTGAGGCAGTAGTTGCCTGAAGCAGTAGAGAAGGGTTACCTGAGGAGTGGTGGATTAATTATCTTGATTGCTTTAACAGTTGTATGCTTGTGTACATATGTCAAAACTTAACCTGTGCAATTAAATATATGCAGTTTATTGCATGTTAATTATACTTCAATAATGCTGTGAGATGAAATAAGACGACTTGGTCTACTGCATTGGCCCCCACTACTGTAAAATGAGCTAAGCGAGATCAATTCTGCTTCCACAAAATATGGCTCTCCAGGCGGTTGTCAGTGCAAGGCCTGCAGACTGAGAGATGAGTGCATCTACTTTACTGGATCTGGGAGCAAAGAGGAATGTAAAACGCTTTGCACCTAGAACCAAGACCTAAGGTCAGATGGTCAGTGATGCTGCACTGATGCCAAACTCATAAACTGACATTCCCAGAGTTTCTAGTGAAAGCAGGATTGTTCTCACAGCTAGGAATAGACTGAACCCAAAAAGAGAATTTAGGAGTCTATTGTGTGTTGGGGAAAGGCTTAAGAGGCAGAGCCTTGATTTTGTTGCCCAGGTGTCTGTGTGTTACACTAGGGGACACTTGAGCTTCAAAAGTCTTTCTGCAGGCACTTGTCCCAGAATGCATTTATGAGTGGCTTGCGGGACTCTCTTTCCTTCTCTCTCCTGAGTCTTCCCAAAAGCTGTTTCAGGCACATCAGCAATTTTGGTCCTTGATATGATCAACAGATCACTTATGAGTTTACTTTCATATTCATATGTTGGAAAAGTACTTTCAATCTCCTAAGGTTTTGTGCTTAAGTTTTAGAGACGCGTGCGCACCTGCACTGGCAGAAAAATAGTGAAATCTATTAAGAAGATGCCCGTCGCCCCAAAGAGGGGAGAGGAGGCTCCAAGGAAGGGAAGAAATGGGGCTTACCCATGTGCACACCAACCCACCCTACTTCCTTGCTAGGCTTGCTCTTCAATCCTCTTCCCCTTTGCTGATCTTCCTTAAGTGTCTCAGGTCTTTGACCTCCTTCTCAGTAATTTCACACTTCACTCTAATCACTGTCCTCCGTATACTTCCTCATTTGTGAGTTAAACCTCTGAACACACACGTACACATACACACATGCACACATTCATTATGTCTACTTGCTTAGAAATTATTTTGTAAAGCCTCTCATTCACTGCACACGGTACAGAGAAGCTGGAAGACTTTCCTTTACTGGCAGAGGTCATATTTTCTATTCTAATTTGTCCCTGAAGAGCTCTGTTTCCATAAATGAGGTCATCTGAAGGGAGGCAGATCTAATGAAGCCATTCTAGTTTAGTGACCCTCAGATTAAATAGAAGCAAAGCCTTCTAGAATTAACATTTCACCTCTCTCAGAGCATAGTTATAGTTTAAATAGAAACCATAAAACTTTTGCAGCTCACTGTAAAAATAGAGATTCTAAAAATGCAATCAGACAAATTCACCAATTTATGTAATAATATGTTGATTAAGAAATGACAAAAAGTAACAAAATTGTTAAATAAGTTTAAAAGTCTATCAACAAAAGGGTCTTATGCTCTGCTGAACTGCCAGTGTACCATATACTAGTATTAAAATGACATAAATTACACTTGACTTAGTATATCTTGACATACATCCACATCCGATTTTGATGTCTCTGGCTAGCAGGATTACAAGTAATTTATATATATATATATATATATATATATATATATATATATATATATATATATATATATAATTTATGAAGTCCTTACAAAGAGGAAGAGTTAATTTTATAATCAGAAATAATTATTTTCACTTGAGCAAAAATACAGCATCCACATCTTAACATTGCCCTTGGCAGCAGGCCAGGAAGTCTATTTTCAGGATGTTGGGAAGAAAGAATGGATTTTTCCTGTATAGCTGATGGTTCTGACCTCTGACCTCCTCTTTGATTAACACTGAGAACAGCTGACTAATTTAACCTGTGTCATTTCATGGGAAGGTTAGAGCAGCCTTTCAAAGAATTCTTTAAAATGATGACATTTAACAAAATAACATTATATCCAAAATATGCTTTTGCCTTTACATATTAAGAGTTTGTTCCTCAAAGCTAACACTGCCTAAAATGAAGGCATATCTAGCAACTTATGGCACAAGTTAGTTTTACTGTGTTTAATATATGATACATATCCTAACCATGTATCTATTAGAGTCTTAATGCTACCATACAACTTACCACAAAACTAGATGACTTAGCACAACAGAAATTTATTGTATCATATTTCCGGAAGTTATAATTTGAATATAGTCGTATTTTCTCAATTCTGCTTCTGTCTCCTGTTTAAGAGCAGATGATACTGTTTTCATACTTGCATTCCTTAAAAAAAAAAAAATCCTTAAATGAACTAGCCGAGCTGCTATAGGATAGAAGAATTCTTTGGCTGGTTCTGGATGTCCCAGAGAGTGATGTGGAATATTATTGCTCTTGGGAACCTTACCTGGAATATAATAAGCAATGTAGAAATAAATGGAAGGGTTCCCTGAATGCAACTATCAGTTTAAATGTAATCAAAGTTCCAAGCATTCCACCAAATGCATGAAAAGAAAAACATACAATGATGAATGAATATGAATCACACTAAAATGGAAGAAAGGAGACTCTTGATTTCTACCACAGAGGACATTTTAAAGACATTTAAGTGGAGAGAAAATGAATTCTTGGTTTGGTTTAGAGTGGGAACATTTTAGGTAGATTTTACTTGTTCTTAATTGAGAGAAACAGCACTGGACAAAGTTTCTTCTAATTAGTGGTATCTTCTGAAGCCTTGGTGTACTATTTTTGTGGATTCTGAGTTGCAGTATGTATGTGTGGGTTTATGTTTTAAAAAATAGGAATTTTAAAGGACCAGGGTCAACATTCTTTGAGATTTTTCTAATTAGGCTCTGCTTCTTTTCTTATCTGAGTTTAGTACCTAAGTAAGTAAGTGAATTAGTAGTCTGTTGTTGAATATGAAACCCCTGACCATCACTGGAATTTCCTTATACAGGATAGCAATTAAGTTGCTCAGCAAAAACACAACCTGTCCTCTACCTCTGCATCTTATGCCATGACTACAAGCTCATTTGCATGTGTCACACTCAGTACTTGAATGAGTTTGGTCAGGAGGCCATGGTTGACAGGCAGCAGAAAACCCAACCTGAGCCCTAAAAACCTACCTAATAATGAAAAGACAAGGTCTGTTCCCAGAAGACCAATGGTCTTCCGAATGATCCATATAGTCTCTGCAAGCTTTTGAATTTCACCTTGATGTTCAAACGAAGGCACAGATGGAAAGGAGGGGCTAATTCTATTGATTGCATGACCCAGAAATCCAGCATAAAAGTGACATGTGATAAAGAGGCTATGTGACCTAAAATCAAATCTAGTCCTGTCTGACTCAATCGTTTCCTGACCTTCTTATGTCCCCATGGATACTCGCTGCACTTTCATTAGAGTTTTATTAGGGATGCATTTATTAATAAGTAACTATATCAAGACTTATGTTAATTATATCTGGCCTCTTAAAAACATTGAAAGGAGAGAAAATGAATTAATGATTAATGCTTTGCAACTGGTTTTGTAGACAAGATCTTGAGAATGATGGCTTGCATTGTAATTCCAGTGCACTTTAATCATGGCCCCTAGTGTTCTACCCAGGCTTCCCCTCTCTTTGATCTTTCCCAGTTGCCTCCTACAGGAACACCCAGATTTGAGTTATCTGAAGATGTCAGTAAGGACTGTGCTACTGTGTCCCTCTGTGCCTCCAGATAAGTGTCTGATACCTAGGCTGGGCACCAAGGTGAGAACACTGAGTACTGTAATGCAAGTAAAGTTATGGATCAAAAAGCACAAGGGTCTCTTTCTTCTCAGTGTAATACTTACCTACTCCACTTGACATATTCCCATTCAACTCACATCCAACCCTCACATCCAACTCACATTCAGAACCTTGACTCACAAAAGGTCTTCTTGGGTATTGACCTTAATTAATAACCTTGCAACATGACCCGATTCCCAGCCTCCTAAATTTGGCATGCCACTGGCTTTTAAGCCTTTTTCTTCTATTGGCTTCTTCTCAATTGCTAAAGCAATAAGAATTCTGAGTTCAGTGGTTGTAGACTCTTCAGGATAGGAATGGAGAGTTTGAAGTGTCCTGTCCCATTTCGCAAGGGGGAGAAGCAAAGGTTGGACTTTTCTCATTAGGCTACCAGTTCTTTTTTCTAACACATCTGGATTGACAAATACCTGTTACCAAGGAACTTTAGATTCTCTCTGCAATGAGGTACTCAGAGCACTGCTATGCGTGTAAGCCTGTTTGTATTTTGACAACTCCCACCCTGAGTTCTATGACAGGATATCTCAAAGTAATAGGACCATGGGGAGACCAGGGAGCTTGTGCCTCCTCCATCCCGGGAGGAGAGCAATCTTTTCACCATGCTCTATTTAGACCAATAGCAACTCACCAAATCAAATTTTAATTAAAATAGGAATACCTAGCAGAGGTTTCAGATGATATTATCATCTAGCAGAGGTTTCAAAGATATTATGCTCAGATGCAATATTGAAAGAAAAAGTAACTTGTCTACAGAAAACTGTCTGTCATGACTAGGACAGTACACCAGGAACCACTAACATTTGTCAAGTTGAAAGAGACTGGTAATAGGACTTAGTGTTCCCTGAAGCTTTATTTTGTCCACAGAGCCCAACCAACTTTAAAATAAAACCAACAATCTTCCAAAGACATGCATTAAGGGAAAAACAAGAACGATTACTTTAACAGTATAGTTAATTCAGATGAAAGGCTGATGCTTTTCAATATGCTGCACTATCTTTTTTGAGGTTTTGTTTAAAATGGAAAGATCATGAATGTAAGGCTTGAGATCCACCAGGTGATGCAGTGTTTTGGAGGTGTGCGCCATCATTGCTAGAGCACAGTAGATACAAGGTGACCTCAACCATGACTGCTCAGCAAATTAAAGGGTTAAGCTCTAATGTTGACATTGGCCTTCATCTACCTCAGGCCAACTGGCATCCATCAGATGTACTGAAGGAGAGGCAGGCCTGGTCCAGTGCTGTGTGTGCATCAGCTCTTCTGTTCTGACCTCAAGATTATGGGATTCAACCCATCTGCAGCAGATTTCCAAACATCTCCTGAGTTAAAGTGTTCTGATTCGACTCACCCATTTTAGCAGCACATTCAACCATCTTACTTGATGGCCCCTCAGAAATAAGCACACCTGTAAGTGTGACAAAGATTTAGAATCAAATATAAGCCTAAGAAAACATCACACTGTGTTATGATCAGTCTACTTAACAATACATCAGTTTAATTCCATATTCTGTTTCCATTAAAAGGCAGTTATTTAGCTTTGATACTTTGAAAGTTGTCATAAATTTAAGGGAAGGAGGTGATTATGCCACTACAGCCAACAGTAGTTTCCAAAAAGAATTCAAGAGACGCTACATGACACATGCATGACCATAGTTATGTCTGTGCAATTCACAGTCACTCAGTGAGGAGTCAGCCTACATGCCCATCACCAGATGAATGCAGAAAGAAAATGTAACAGAGATATATAGAAAAGTAGCTAGATACTAGATACAATACAATACTGTTCAGCCATGAAGAATAATTAAATAATGTGATTTGTAGGAAAACAAATGGAACTAGAAATTAATCATGTTGAGTGGAATTGGCCAGTCTCAGAGAGTAAAACACCACAGGTGTTCACTTGTAGAAGAAACCAAAAAACACTTAAGGTAATAAATAATAAATAAATAATAAAAATATAAGAGCACGGGAAGCCAGAATGCAGGGTCTGGAAGACAGGGAAAGACACGTGGGAGGGGGAAGGAAAAGGAGAGAAAGGTAAGTGGGTTGAAGTTGATTAAAGTATGCTAAATTAATATGCAAAACTCTCAAAACAAATCCCATCACCATGTAGCAATAAAATATTTTATTAAAAAGAAATTCTACAAAAGAGCAATTTTGGAATTTGTTATTGCACAAGGGGAGGTTGACTCTCTCATAATTTGTTGCCCATAGCCATAGTCAGAAATCCAATTTCCTCAATTATCAGTAAAAAGACTATACTTAAAGCTTGAGCAGGGCGATTCTGGGAAACTGGCAGTGATATGTACACACACCCCGAGCAGTCCTGGTGTTGGGGAAGAGTGGAGTCTTGATCAATACTAGTTATTATTGCTATAAACAGACATTCATTGTTCTTTGCAAACCTAACAACACAGCCTTAGGAATGCATTTCAGACTTCAAGAGTCTTCCCAGGATGGTCCATTGAATCTGTGGTCAAACTAAGCATCTAGTGCTAATTTTAATGAGCTACCACCCATATATTAACCCTTACACATTCTTTTAATAGTCTTTTTGGTTGAAAGTCTCTGGAGTACCATGCCTGCCTCATTGGTCTGGCAAGCTGACAGCAGTCTCTGACATAGTTCATACAATTATGTGTAATTTTCCATCTCAAGGACCTTTTACAGCTCTAGTAAACAAATGGTTTATAAACAAGGTAGAATTGGCTTTGCATGTTGGTTTCTACTAAATGTCTATGGCTGGAGAATTGGTTTCGAGTTAAGTTCAGGATTTCTGCAGCATACTTAGGAAGAAATGCAGTCTGCTGTTCATCCACATGTGTTCACCCATCAGGAAAACATTTCCCCAGTTCTTGATCTAGGCCACATGTTGGTTGTTAGGAGCATAGGCAATGAAAACAGAAGTTTGTTCCTCTGTATTTTTCAGCGTAGGGCAAATGTATCCAATCCACCATCAGTAGACTGTTTGCTACCCTAGACAGTTAGTAACCCCACAAGTTGGCCAACTGTCAGCACTATTATGTGACTTCTAGCAAAAATTTTCATGCCCCAGTGGTATGATGCATGAGTGTACACAGCATAGATGACAACAGAGCCCTGCACAGGGCAGGGAACAGTACAGTACAGGACTAAGCCAACCTGCTGTGTCTACCACACAGTGCAATGGAAACCTATGTAGATCAGGCATTACATGAGCTCAGGCAACTTTGCAAGAAAAGCACAGTGATTTTCACCTACTTACACATGTGCATGTCTGCAAAGACAGATGTACACTGTTATTAAGCAGATGTGAAAACTTTCTTATTTAAGTATTTAAACTTGGGTTTGTGTCATTTTGTGAAATATTCTAATAAGATAACCTGATAAATGCAGGGCAAGCAACAAGCTGTGTATGCCACAGCTGCAAAAGTGCACAACACACCACGGAGAAACTTCTCATTTACGCAAACCCTAAGGACAGCAGCAGCAACTCAAATAACATGTGTTCTCTTCCCGCAATTGACAGGATTTGCCTAGCTTGCAGTTAAAGTTAAGTCACTTATATGCTTCAATCTGTGTGTTGCAAAGCTGAGTTATGGCTGTGCTTTTCCTCTCAACCCCACTCATCCTTCATGGTCCAGCTTACCACTCTCCTCCACTATCAGTGCTTCCTCAAAGAATGTAATAGGATTTTTCTGTGTTTAGATCTCCCAGTATTTGTAATGTTCACTGGTTAATTCTACTGGCTTATTAAATTATCTCCTCATACACGAGTGACTTAGCCTTTTTTATCAGTAGAAGACTTTTAAAGAGCTAAGATCATTTTTTTAAATTGCTCTGTATTCCTTGCTATACATGATAGCCACAGAATTTTTCCCTAAAATTAGTTCTAAGAAAAGTGTCATATCAGGGACTAAGCCAGGACTCTTGTCTTGTTGGTCTTACATTGTGGTTAGAGAGACAAAAAAGAAGTAGTAAAATGGATGTTTCACGTATAAACATAATTATGCCTCTAGTCCAAGTGCTCCCTAACCTGAAGTGGACTTATGTCACAATAAACTCACTGCAAGTCAAAAAATAACAGAAATAAAAATAGTGTGGAATACACGTGATGTAGGAGTACCATAGCTTAGCAGCACAGAGCTCTGTGCAGTGCTGGTTGTTTTCTCTTATGATCTTGAGGCTGTATGGGATCTGTGGCTACTCCTGCTCCTACTGAGCAGACCACGAGATGACTGGGCCACATGTCACTGGCCCAGGAAAAGATCCACATTCAAAACTCAACGTACACTTTTTAATACATATATATTAGCACTTTCTCATTATCAAAAAGTTGAATAATTATGGATCAAAACATTGTAAGATTTTTTACATGTATACATGCATATGTATGTATTTAATGTCAAATAATGCTAAGAACAGTGAAAAAATAAAAGGGAAATTCAGTAGGAATTTACTGAATTGGATTTGTGCTACTTTCTATATGACAGAAAAAATTCAAGGAGTTGGTGCATAAGCCATGAATGGTCACAAGGAACCAGTATGTGAACCGCTGGGGTTAAGCAATGCAGGATGATCAAGAAATCATGCTCATTCTAGAGATGGGACTGAGAACTCTCGTGAAGCAGAAGGATAGCACAGGGAAGGGAAACATGAGGCTGCCTCAAGGAGTGAAAGCAATACAAAGTGCTAAGTCTCAGAGAGATATGAAGAGCATAGGTAGAGTTTGTGTTTTATCACAGGTACAAGCAAAAATGTTTAAAAGGCACAGAAGGCTTCTGAAGTTTACATTTCATGTGTTGTTTGTGTGGTTGTGTACACTAAGTTCAGGCAAGGAAAGTTTAAGCAACTGAAGCTTACCCAAAATTATGTTTTAACTTTTGTAAAAATACTCAGCACAAAGTCTCTAACAACTATGGAAAAATTGTGGTCCAACAGTCTTTAGAATTGTCCTTATAACTGATGTTATCTATCAATGTTACCTTTTTTTCCCTAAAGATGTCATTCATGTAAACAACATGGAAGTTATCTGTAAGTTTGCATGATAAAGCTGAAATAAATTTCTGCCAGAAAATCTTTGATAATTCTTGTTCCTTCCCATAAGTGAAGGCCCCAAAAATAAACTCACAACTTCAAGTCCTTTAAGGGGAGAGTTGGTTAATCAGAAGAATGGCAGCTGAGCCTTAAAGCACTTTTAAAGGGAAACCTTGGGGATGGAAGCATTACCTTTGTAGATGATTGTAGTGAAGTCATGTATATTGAAGCCAGGACTCTTAACTAGTGATCATTAAAGGTTTCATTGGCAAAGGTCATAATGAATTAACGCCATTTTTGCTTCAATAATTGTTTCAAATTGCAGTTCAGCATAGGATAACTATGAGTGAAATAGCCTAATATTAATTATGAAATAAATCAAAGTTTGAAATAATTGTAAAAGTAACTAGCATTTATGACACTTGTAGCAAGCACTGTAATGTACATCATGCTGGACCAGTGATGCCTCAGTTCACGAACTTGGTTCTATCCACAAATCTGGTCACAAGCAGAGCTGGACAAGAAGTCAATTGAATCAGTGATTAGATTCAGTGCTGACCTTGTTCGTTTCTTGTCCAGTTTGGTTTGTGACCAGAATCATAGAGAAAATTTAGCTTATGAAACCAGGTCCCACTGTATTTGTTCCTGCAGTTTTCATAAAACTTTTAGGTGTGCTGCCATTAATCAAATTACTTTAATTGATGAAGAAAGTGAAACTCAAAGAAGCAAAGCAACTTACCCAGGTCCACAGAGCTGATAAGCTTCAGAAGTAGCTTTCCAACCTCTCATTCTTAAGTTTCTCAGTTACCTTCTGAATGGCCTGAGGGAAATAGCTAGTAATTTGTAGCTAACATACTTTTTCTATCATCTTAGTGCTACATTATTATAGAAAAATACCTGAGATTAAAAAAAAAAGGATAAAGAGGCAAAGATTATTTGGGCTTAGGACTCCAGAGGTTTCAGTCCATGGTTACTTGGCCCCACTGCTTTTGATTAGTGGTGAGTGAGGACTTGGTGTGGGAGCACAGCAAATCCTTTTACATCATGACAAATAGAAAGCAAAGAAGAGTAAGAAAGGCTCAGATCCCACAATCTCTAACAAGCGCACCTCCAATAACCAAACTTTCTTCCACTATGCTTCACCTTCTCCAGGTTCCACCACATCCCAGTAAAGTCACAGGCTGGGGACCAAGCCTTTAACATGGGTTTTTGAGGGACATTCAAGATCAAAATTATTGCTTCTACCAATATATATATATATATATATATATATATATATATATATATATGTCACATGCTTGAATCATGCTAACCACCTAGTTAATCAGTGAGAAGCATCCATTAATGCACTCAAACATATGTATTTAGGGCATGTTCCAGGTAATGGAACTCCAGCCACGAACAAACCTGATAGAGGTCCTATTTGACTTACTGAACTATTTGACTTTATCTGGAGGAAAAGAGGTTTGCAGATGTTAGTGAACAAAGTATAGGTTAATATGTAAAGTACTGTCTAGAAAACAAAAGAGTAGGAAATAGAAAGCAGTACAATGTGATATGGAACTGCTCGTTAAATTGTGTGGCCTGAAAAGCTCCCTCTGACCATACTTTACTGGAATGTTCAAATCAGAATGCTACATGCATGTACATCCAAAGGAAGGACATTTGTACACAATCAGGGCCATTCTATATACAACCCTTGGGAGAAATTCTTAGATACAGAATCTGAATTTATAAACTGCTAGTTTTGTTCAAAGAAATAATTCATATTATAAGCAATTGATTAACTTTGCCCATAGATTCTCTATGGAGTATCTGTGTATATTAGGTAAGGTCCCTTAGACTTCTGAATGTCAGTTCACTTATGGAAAACCATCTTCTTACAAGGTTCTAGAGAAGACATCACATAGAATGGTAAGTATGTTTATGTTGAGTTTTTGTGACATAATGTTGACATCTGCATAGGCACTGTGATGATCCTGAGTCTACACTTTCATTTCCTTGCATTTATAAGCAAAATTATGTTGATATAACTTCAAAAGTAAAAAATTAGTTTGTGTGAACAAAAACATTAAGTTTATTCTAAAGCATCAAATTCATTTTGCAATTTTTACCTGTTTTAAAATCAGCAGTAAATGACTATGTGCTAATTCTTGATTGATAAATTCTTCATCAAAATTGATGTGAATCTAAGTTTCCAGACCTTCTTATTAATAAAACTCTTAGTTGATATTATATACAGCCTATACCTTTCTATGTGTATAACAAATTTGATACAGATCCTGTGTTTTAGTTGTTCCTGCTTACACATGGGGCTCTCTTCTTTCAGGGAAGGTCCATGTCTTTTGGATATCCAAAATAAGACTTACGGTTCAAGGGCACTTGCCATTTAAGTTAAATTTCCTGTGACATTCCTGACACACATCACATCATCAATGTTGAATAATGTTGGTGCATTGTCCCAGGGTCACTGGTTATGAAAAGCCAGTTGCTTTCACTTAAAAGTGAGACTATCAGAATGCTTAGTGCTCTAGACAGTCTGGCTGCAGCTCCGTATGCAGAACTTGAAAGTATGGAAAAACCTACCCCACCTTCATCCTTGTGCAACCTCATCACATGTTCTACAACATTGCAGAGGATCAACAACTGGAACAAAGCAAGGCCTCAGTAGTCTGCCTTCAAATACCTCAAAGTCTTCAAAAAGTAGTTGACTGAATCTTGAGAGTGTCAGCTCTTCTGCCAGAAGGGCATGTGAGTATCGATTCATTTGAACCAAAGAAAGAATGCACCTATCAAGCAATCCTTTAAAAGCACTGTTGAGGTTCATTGACAGGCTACTGCTCTCACGCTTAACATTTCTGAATGTCTGCATTAACTTGGAGGGGCTCAGAACACAGGAAAAAATATTAAAAGGTCTATAGGGAACTTAAACGCCCAAAAGAAAGAAGAAAAGCCAATATCCATTTTTTGCTCTATTCAGACCTAAAGTGAAATAAAATTTACACTGTCTAGAAGACTGTGAAATAATCAAAGAGCAGCCCAGTGGCTAAACAGAACTCAAGGCTCAAGACCTCTCTGCAGGTGTAGGGGGCGTGAAAGGGTTTAGATGAAAACCAGTGCCCATGAATTTCCCAGAGATCTGACTCTAATCTGAGTGCTGAGCAGCCTTTGCATCTTAGGAGTGCTTAGTAAATGTCAAGAGAAAAGTCTCTGTCCCAGTCTTCCCACACTCCCTCCTGCCTTCCCATCAGGCGTGCAAGCCCAGAGTCCTGTGCTGTCCGTGCAGTTGCCAGCCAGGCTACAAAACTCAAGTAACTGAAGAACACTTAAGGAGAATTGTTTTACCTTCACACTCTCTCTATCAAAAGTATCTTAAAAATGGACTTTGAGAGAATGACCCTAGAATGTAAGAGATCCTCTGTGACATAATTTAAAGACAATGAAATGATATTCTCAATTTTATTCTGCCACCATGTAACTATCTCTCTCCCCTTTCTGTTAGCTTGAATGGCTCGTGACTGTCCACTGACTCTCTGCTGCTCTTTAACTGATATTGCAGATATATTTTGTCTGGGCTTAGTAAAGATTAAGAACTTTTCCAAATTCTTGAGGATGCTTTCTGTTAAGGGTGGTAGCTGTGCTTCTGGACTGGATAGAAGGACAGCACTACCTATCACACAAAAACTGCCCACAGTGCCATTAGTTCTTTGCTCTTTGTTTATAGAATGACTAAAATCTACTCGTGCTTGCCAGGCAGGTGTTTATGCCACCGAGCTAAAATCTCCAGTGGGTTTCAGTTTCTCTGCAGAGGGAAACTGCATTTTTCATTATGTACTTATATTCTTTTTTAAAAAAAATCACCTAATTTTTTTTAAACAATGAAGAGAAAATAAATACATTCACACTTTCAGAGTGCTTTAAAAGGAAAAGAAATATAAAACATGTTTGTCTTTCTGATTGGCTATTTTTTACAGTTTTCAAGCATCTATGTGTTTCTTTAAGCAAATGTGTGTCATTTTCTAAAGTTGTAAAAGTTTTTTAATTATATATATATAATTTTAATTGAAGACAATAATTATACAAGTTTATGGCACACAGTATGATACCTTGAAACTTTTATTCAATAAGTAAGGGCCAAATTAAGCTAACTAGCAAACTCATCCTCTAAAACATTTATCATTTCTTTAGCTGAGAATATTCAAAACCCTCTTTTCCAGCTACGTTAAAAATATACAATACATAACTGTTCACTGTAGTCACCCTACTAAAAAAGAGTTCTAGAAAAGCTAAAAGGACTTTCCCAGGTTTATATATAGGACTTCTTAAAGTCATTCTATCTTACTACCAAGGATTTCATGTTAGTCTCTCTCTTGGATGCCTACTAACAACTGTAGGAAGCTTCTGTATTCTGCTGGACATATCTCACTTTTTACTCACTTTATCAGTTTTTGCATTGAGACATGTAACTGTAAGTTTTACCTTATTGCCTGCCTAGTTGTAAGTATCATGAGCTTAGAGGTTTCTGATTAAAATTTGGGATTAAACTCAACCACGGTTTGTGAATACTGGGCCGCCACGGTTACCATTTTATCCAGCATCCCTGTAGGAACATCCCTGAACCAGCACCAGACTTGGGGCAGGCGTGGCTCCCTGAATCACCACCATCAGCATGTGTGCACTTCCATCAGACCCTATTCATTCATCCCATGAGCACTTTCTGAACACTTTGCATGAACAATTTTCAATGAAAACAATAATTTTCCGCTCTTATAGATAAGTGACCAACATTGGTAAGTCGGAGAAAGGCCAACCTTCCAGTCATGGAATTACAGACAAATGGTAGGATGATGAATTTAAATATTGGCTATGCTTCACTATACTTGGATGATCCCTTCTTGCCAAATATGTAAAGTTTGTGTATCTGAGGGAGAAGAAGTAGTTTTCAGAGAGACTAAGATCCATTCAGAAAAGAGTAAGCGGGTAAAGCAACCATACTGGTGAGTCCTTGACAGTTCCACCATCCTAAGATCCTAACCCAGAGATGGTGAACCTGATGCATGTGTCACAGCAGACATGCAGCATTTTCTGTTGGCCCATGAGATGAGTTTCCTCAGTAAGCCAAGCCAGTAAGCTGAGACTACAGGTCTGATTGCAGTGTTGGCACTTTGCTATAAATAAGCAGGGTTTGGATTGTTGTTTGGGCATTTGGTCTCTTTTAAATCATATAATGTTTCTAATCCAAACCTCCTCTATCAGAATCACTTTTTTCTTTCTGCTCTGTTCCTGCATTTGAAGCAAATGTAATGACTCTTCTTACCCATTCATTATCACTTTCATGGGGCACTCTGCACATTTTTATGTTTAGGATCCAAAGTATCAGCCAAAGGTCCATTCAGGAAGGTTTCATTGGCAGCTTATGGGTTTTTGAGAATCAACTGGATTATGAGGGCTTCTATTTCAATATCTGGAACTTTTTACTTGCGGAGTCATAATTTGATGGTGTTATTGAGAAGGAATCTATAGGAAACAAGGCTTAGTGGAAGGAAATAAGTCTTTGGAGACACATACTGCAACGTATATTTTGTCACAGATGCCCTTCTTGCTGGTTTTTCACCGCTTTATAGATGCCATGAGGTGAGCATCTTTCCTCCATTTTGCTTTGCCACATCATGCCATTCTGTCTTGTCTTAGGCTGCAACAATGAAACCAGATACCTATGAACAGGCACCACCAAACTCATGAGATTTTCTCCTTTAAATTGGCTTTTTCTGGTATTTTGTCATAGTTACAAAAAGTTGACTGACACACCTATCACCCCACAAACCTACCTCACAGTGTATTGGGGCCCCACCTACACACAGACCAGGCCTAGCACCTGCAGTACCACAGGGAGAGATGCTTTTGTGTGTTTTGCTTCAACACATTGTTGGGAAAGTAGACAAGCTAAGAATAAGAAGATGCTAGACAATTAGATAATTCATGTGATAATAATGTCATGGTCCCAGGGTACCTACAAAAGAATTGTTCTATGTGTACTTAAAAGTCAAATGCTATGTTAAAGTACTCTAAGTAAGAGGATACAGTGCATGAAACATAATACACAGAAACAAGGTTATTTTATATTTACTGATGCTAAAAGCTGGTCAGCTCTGAGCAGCATGTTTTAATCAGAATATCAATAAACTAAACTATAAACATAGAAGATTGATGACTAAGCTATATCTACAAAAGTTTGCCATATAAAAACAAAAAAGATATTCTCATAGGAGAACAGGGAACTTGGTAAAATATAATATCAAAAGCTGGATATTTAAGCAATTGCAAAAATGATGTCTTACACAGTTCAATGGTAAATATTGTCAAACACTATAAAAACCAAATTTTATGCCAATGAGAGGAAATATTCATCATCTTTGGAACTATTCTAAATTATACTGGATTACATGCTCAAGATATTTTCACAACTCGAGATCCTCAGGTATTGATAACTAGTTCTAAAAAGTTGATTTTTACTTCTTAAGGAAAGAATCACAGGGTTGAAACTGATGATTCAGTCTTCCAAAATAATGAATCTGTTCTCTTTTATTTGATGCAAGTCCTGAATTCTTAGATCAGGGGAGAGAGAGAGAGAGGGAGAGAGAGAGAGAGAGAGAGAGAGAGAGAGAGAGAGAAAGAGAGAGAGAGGAGAGAATCTATTCAGAGAATCTATTCAATGTCAACTGTCCATTGTGGCAGCAGGGTATTGTCTCCTTGTCTCAGGTGACCAAGTGACTTCAGTATTGAGATGGTTGTACCTAACTGGTGCTACTGATAATAACACTCACAGAGATTATGGGACTTGAGACAAATACAGCAAGAAGTATAAAAGGAAGCTCACTGAGGAGATGCTATTTATCACCAACACATCTGAATGAAAATCATTGGACATCACCCTTATAATAACAATATCAAGCCCCTAGTATCACCCGCTATTCACAGTGAAAACAGTTGAGCTCAGAGAAGTTACATAACAACTATGAAGTCACTCTGCCAGTGAATGGCAGTGTCTACACTGAAAGCATAGCCTACAAACTTTTTAAAACATACTATTTTATCTGATTAAATACTATATAATTTATTTCATAAAATATTACACTGTTAAATAGTATACAGGAGATCATCCCCAAAAACCAAGAATATAGCATTGTTTTGAATGAAAGAAAATGGTGGAGACTTCACCAGATGATTGGGATAGAACAACTAGATACACACTTGCTACCATGATCTATGGTCCACAGGTTTAATCTCTTCAACCACCTGGGCTCGGATGGGTAAGAAAACAAGGATCACTGCAGAGTGAACACCAAGCAACACATCTTCCAACTAGACCATGTGACAGCACCTCATGGTATGCACTTAGAAGAAACTTTCTATGAAATCAAAGACAAAATAAATAGCTAAATGCTTGAGGAATTTTACTTTTGCTATCTATTTATGATTAATTTAGTATTTGTCATGTCCTAAATATTTTTCTGGTTTTTGTTTTGTTTTAATCTTAACAAGATTTTTTCTCATTGTTTAATGTGCTGTCCATGGTTTTAAAAAAATCATATAGTAAATGGACCATTTTGACTGCAACTTCCTCCTTTTCTTTCTAGTACCATATGATAAGTGATAATTTCTGAATCTTCTTACATCATGATCCATATACAAGGGATTTTTAAAGTCCTATGTTGTAAATGAAGTGGAAGAAATTTTAAAATTGAGGATCATATTTCAAAACAGTTAAATAATGTGGAAAGATGTTCAACATTGGGAAGGTACAAATTAAACCTACTGGGATCTTTCAATACACACTGGTCAGTATGAAATATAGAGACAGCACCAAGTACTGCAAAGAATGCAAAAAAATTGTCAGTCACAGATTGCTGGTAGAAATGTAAAAGGATACAATTTTGTTGAAAAACAAATAGTTTTATAGTTTCCTATAAAACAAATAGTTTTATAGTTTCCTATAAAACTAGACTCACAAATGTCCCACTACTAGGCAGTTCCCAGTGCTCCTGGGAATTTAATCCCAGAGAAATGAAAACTTACGTTTATACAAAAAAAAATAAAAAACTTAAATACTTATTGCAGCCTTTTGGACATTAACCCCAGAATGAAGGCAACTCAAATGTCCTTTGTAGAAAAAGGATCAAAGAAACTCTAGTGAGCTGTACAGATATGAAAATGAACAACTCTGTTGTAGTCAGGATTGTGCAGAGAACAATTAGAATCAGTACACAGAATGTATAGTATTATTTTATGATGGTCACCCAGACTTAACACAAAAGGTGCAGGAAATCTGTCCATAATTCTAAAGACTCAAGGGCCTGGATCCTATAGCAATGTCCTGCATGAGTCCAGATGAAAACCTAGGGCCCGTGATAATGCCTCCCATGAGTCCAACTGGAGGTCTAGAGTCTACGAGAAGGACCCATGCCAGTCTGTTTTATGGATTTGTGCTGGGAAGGCCCAAAGGTCAAGGGTGGAAGCTCGAAACTCTTCACCTTTGAAGTAGTTGTGCTGATAGGTTGAGGATTCTACACCAGAGCTGAGAAGTCATGCTAAAAACAAAGACCAGGGCTGTCTGAGAGGCATCACACCCATCCTCAGTGACACAGAGGTCCTGTGTCCTCCAATGATAAAAAAAAAAAAAAAATTGAGTACATGCCAGAAAACCAGCTTGATGAGTTTGTTCTGTAGATTAAACAATGCACATTTTCCCCTCTGGAGCCAGGAAGTAGTGCTTGATGTAAAGATAGACATCCTCCAAAGTGAACCTCAGCCACAGTGACCAACAAGGTCCTGAGTTCCTCTGATGACAATGGTGGAACTCACATTGGGGAAGTTAGTCATGATGAGCTCCTTCAGGGGAACCAACAACTCAAACAGCATCCCGTAGGGGAATCCACAATGCCCAATTTCTCCTTCTCCATGTCTATTTATGCTGGCAAATTTCCTCAGGTCAAACGTCTATGCTCAGCATCATGCTGATTTAATTCAGCTGGTGTTAAATTGATCACCAGTGTTTAATCCATAACAAATCCATGGATATATTCAGCAACTTGGTGGATCTCATGATGCTCGTCTTATGTGCAAAAAGCCAATCCTAAAAGGTTACATGCTGCATGATTCCATTTTTATAACATTCTTGAAACCAAAAAGTAATACTTTAGGAGGAGATCTGAATTGCAAAGGAGTGGAAGATACGAGATGTAGCTAGGAAAATGTGAGGATACAACGGCAACATTTTTGACTCTAGTGTTGAATGCACAGATCTTGGCATGTGGTCAAATTGCAAAACTGAGATACCAAGCACAGAGGGAAAGTAGAGGGAATATAGAAAGCACAGACATATATACAAGTGAAACTGAAATGTAAGTCAGATCAGTGGTTTCCTAACATTGTCATGGTTCTCTAAGTTTGGTGGTCTACCAGGAGGAACCAGGTAAATGGTTCCCTAAGTTTAATTTCTTGCAAATACATATGTATCTACAATGATCTTTAAAAATGTAGTTACAAATATGAATTATTAATGTGTGAAACCGTACTACATTGCCCAGTTCTTCTAAAAAGCTGCTTTTTTCACCACATTATTATAAGTATGAGCAAAGGAAAATCATAAGTGATCTTCATAATTAAATGAGATGCCATTTACAGTGCTCTCAGCTCACAGACCTGTAATTGCATATAACATATGTTCAATAAATTGTGGATTATCATTAAGGGAAGCAAACTAATTCACATAAATATGCTATGTCTCAAAAGTGAATGTGGTCTTTGTTTTTTTAGCTCCTAAGTGAGTGAGTGAACATAGGGCCATTCTAGTTTTCCTGCAAGTTAGAAACTATTCATTACTTTAAATGTTAGTTCTTTAGGTGTGCAGACAGATGGAGGGAGATAGAGGCACAGAGAGACAGAACCACCTGCTAGCTGAAGACAGGACTGAGAGCATTCTCTTAGTTTCTATTTGTCTTCCTCTCCTGAAGATTGTTTTTTAACTGTGTTTTTTAAAAACACTTTGGCAAAGATAAAAGGTAGGAGGAAATATATAATCAAGAGGAAGACCATTTTTGTCACCATTTTATGTCTTATTTTCCTTGAGTGTTTGATTCCTGGGGTACATTTCTTTTAAAAGCTACATCTGCTGAGACACTTATATGGCCAGATACAACAAGGCTCAGGGAGAAAGCCACCCGTTCAGACATTCTCTTCAGTGTTTGTGGGTCGATGCTGCAGACTTGATAAACCCTGAAACCAGATGCATCCAACTTTTGCCTGCACATTTTTTGAAAGCACAAAATCAGTTTCATTTCTTTTGAAATGACCCTCTTCCCAAGAAGAATGAGCAAGGAAAGAGAATAGAGGAATCTTAATGAAGCAGGAGAAAAGCCAGACCCAAGGTGCAAGCTTGCCATTGTGGCGAAGAGTCTGCTGCACATGCTCAAAGAAAGCCCTCATCAGCCTGCCAAGCCTGCTTTCTTCACAAGCAGATTGACTGCAGAACGGTGCCACAAACATTGACACCAGGAGGGATGTGCCTTTGCTTCCTCCTGATTGCCAGACCAGCATGGTCCCCCATGCTTGGGAGCCAGGGAATTATGCCACACTGAAATAAAAAGCACCAGATAGTGGTGACATTTTTATCAACTCAATTCCTAAATGAGTTCTTTGGGAAGATAGAGATGAAATAAAGCAGGCAGTCACTTTTGAAATTGCATTCTTCATTATGATGCTGTGGAGTAGGTTATGGAAAGCAAAAGATAAAGGGCTCTGAATTTAACTAACAAAAGGAAGATCACTTTGGCATTTGGCCAGGATAAACACAGAGTGTAGTATATACAAAGCAAACCTGTAATTCACTGTTTGACCTTTACTCAGCATCTACCTGATGGTCAGGACTCCGCTGTGCTGGGCGCTGTCCTGGGTGCTGAAAATCCAGTTCTAGTCCCTTAGGAGCTAAATGCAGCTTTTGGGAGCTCAAGGGAGGAAGGTCGTAATGATCAATAGATGCTTGTTCTGGGCAAACAGGGTAAGACATTTTAATGTTTATGAGTCATGGAGGACTCTGACAGAGGTGATGAAGGTCTTCACTAACAACTGAAGAATGAGAAGGAAAAGCATTTGGGGAGAAGACTGGATGGAAAGGAGGGGAAGAAATGAAGGAAGAACCAAACAAAATTTCATAGCCAAAACGTTTTTTTTTAAAGGTGAATTGGCCAGAGCAACAATTCTAAGTACAAGGTCATTGTTCACTTTGTCCCAAAGATATGTAGTAATTTGGGAGAATGAATGGGGTGCATTAGACACTGCTAAATGTGCTGCAATCCACAGGACAGCTTTAACACAAAGAATCATCCTCCACAAAGCGTAACACTATCAAGGCTGCAAAGCTCTGGTCAAGGAGCAAGACTTCAGGCTGGCTCAGTTCTCAGAACCTTAACCACTTTTAGATTACACATTTATTTCAGATTCTCCAAGAAGCTAAATGGTAGCTGAACATGTTAATGCCTACTGGTAATTCCAGCACTTCTGGGAGACCGAGGCAAGAATACTGCAAGTTTGAATCATACCTGGTGTGATTATGTTTCAAAAATGTGAAAAGAGCTCCATATATGGCATAGGAAGAGAATGGCCCTAGGTTCAATTCCCAGTACTGGACACACAATAAATGTGAATTTTTATGTGCCATTTCTGGATGTTTGGGTATTATTTTTACAGAGATAAAGCAAGGGAGAGGCAATACTTGAGAAAGAGGGTAAAGCAAACATACCTGAACGAAATTCTTAAGTGTTTTATAATATCAATGTTTCTTCTCTTTTATCTTAAAATTTCTCTCAGGGTCCCCAGTACTTCTTGCCTCATTGGATGAGTTTTGCTTCCTATTTTTTTTCTTGCTAAAAAGAAATGAACCAAGGAAACTGTCAATACCATCTAAATTAATCAATGGAAACTTTACACATTCCTAAAAATTTATAACATTTATCCAAATAAAGTAATTCAGGATAAAGATCCTAACATTTTTCTTGGACACTGAGATTATATTGGTTATAATATCTGCATTAAGACATTAAAAATAGGCTTTGGCTTATACCTCAGCTCTCATTAGTATTACTATAAGAAGGAAAGTGTGCAGAAGGATTCTGAGTCACTAAGAATATTTCTTGGAAAATACCGACAGTGAAAAGCAGTGACATGTCTGATGTGGACAGTAAATGCAGTATAAAATCCCTTTTCTAATTTTATATCATGGCAATACATATAACCCTTAAACAAAAGAGGTTAAATTACTTTTGGAAAATCTTCTTAAAAAGTAAATATCTAATACACCAGGCCCATGGTCAGTTAATGTATTTTAGTGTACAAGAAGGAATTTGCTGACACTACAGAATAATGTTTAATTTTACTATTGCATATTTATGAAATTAATGATATACACTTGAAATCCCTCCCAATGTAACTCTGGATGATAGTATTTGATCGTGTCAGGTGGCATAATTAAATACAAGACTAATCTCAAATTTTGAGAAAGCAACATTTAGAAAGATAAATGTGAGACATCAACTCATATTTTAAACAAAGGATCTTAATGAAAATCAAGCAAAACAAAGAGGAAAATAAACCAGGTACTTTTCTTCATATTGACTAAAATTTTATATTTATTGAAGTGGCCCCTGCTCACTTACATGATTGGGAGTTTAGGAATCCAAAATTTCATCACTCCATGTCAATGCTAAATGAACACAAGCTGCCTTAAACTTCACACCACACTTTGAATAGCTGTTATACAAATCACAGATAAGTTAGAAAAACCATAAGAAAAATTCTTTCATAGCCTATCCATGAACTGCAATGTACTCTTATTAAAATATTATGATGGATTATAGACCATAATTCTTTGCTAATGATATTTGTAAACATGTCAACAACAATATAGGAGGCAAGAGACTATGCCAGTTATTAGAAAGTTTGCATGACTTCTCTTACTTACCAAATCTATGCCATTAACAGACCAATGTTGACATATGCCCGGACTTATTCAAAGGATCACTATGCCCTACAGAGTAAGTGCAGAATATTCTCAAAATGGAACATCAAATAAGATTTGAACATTTGTCCAAAATCACATGGAGTTGGTTCCTTACCTTCTCAAAGAGGCCCCTGGAAAAAAGTATTTTTCAAGTACTGTCAGTAAGAAGCAATTTTAATACTTCTTAGCCTCAAAATGTGCTTCATACCCTGACTTTCAGATACTGTAGGATTCAACCCATGAGTTAATTCTGATCTTCTAGTGGTTTGGTGGCAGACTCTGTTGGGGCCATGTGTCACCCCAGTAGGATATTTTGTCAACATTTGCTATAGCATTGAAGTAGAAAATAATGATGTGAACATTACTCAATTGCCATGTCAGGCTTGAAGGATTTCTAGCAAATAAAATGGTGAAGTTAAGGGGAGAAGACCTCAAATACTTTGCTTTAGTTAATAAATCACTCTTGAAATTACATGTGCCAAGGAATAGAAA
Organism: Cavia porcellus; assembly: GCF_034190915.1. Taxonomy (NCBI): domain Eukaryota; kingdom Metazoa; phylum Chordata; class Mammalia; order Rodentia; family Caviidae; genus Cavia; species Cavia porcellus. The sequence goes on from NW_026947489.1 coordinate 12,358,934, forward strand.
CAGGGTATATTCTTTGTAGTATACACAACGTGTTTGCTACACTCAGTCAGCCTCATGAATTATAAGAATTGTGGTAAAAACTTATTTCGAATTTCTAATCCAAAATTTATTTTACATTTCTCTAAATGCATCACACTAATTGGGAGTTTTGGTACTATCATAAGATTTTAAGACGACACTTCTGTTTGTTATAGGCAAAATACTGTAAAATATAATTAAATGTAGAAAAACATGCCCTGACCTTTCCAAATATGGCTAAAATATATTAATGAAATTTGTGCCTTCAAAACAAAACACACACAAAAAAAAGCTAACACGGTACTGACTTTTTAGAAAACCTAAGGAAAAAAATAGAGAAAGACAGTAAAGAGAATACAGACGGAACTGTAAGAGCTACAGAAGAATCTTTGATCAAAACTAACTTGGCAGAAAGAAGTGTTTTGCTCCAGTAAAAGGCACCACTGAAGCCAGTGCCTCAGGCTTTAGCTGCAGTCTCCATGGGAATTGTGCCCATTGCTTGCTGCTAAAAACATAGAGGAAGCAGAAGGAAATCCAGTGAAGAGGTGGGAAGGGTCCATCTTCTGATCTGTCCTCCGTAACTCCACAGACAAGGGCAGTCCTTACCTGGAAACCCCCTGAAATACTGAGTCTGTCCCTCATTTTGGAGACTGAGCAACATCATCCGTTCACATGCAGCCACACGCCCTCTCAGGTCCTTCCACACGCACACAGTTTACATATGACTTCCAGGGAAACCAGGTTTCTTTTTTAGAAAGGTGTCTGAGTCTCGATTGCTCGGTAAACTCACCACAGTTATTCTTTATAAGGTTTGTGCAAACCCCTTCCCCCCAGCGCACACCAAAAAGTGGGTCCTGTAACTTCCTTGCTGAATTGTTAGTTTAAAATTTATTGGTCGGCTAAATCAGAGAGTAACTGTAATGTTAGGTCCTCAGAATTCTGTGCAACATTTTAAATCACGTGTGTGATGTGTTCCTTTATTTTAGACTGCAAAATTTCATTTGGGAGAGCATGGAAAAAATTAACTTTCTTTTCTTTTCTTTTCTTTCTTTCTTTCTTTCTTTCTTTCTTTCTTTCTTTCTTTCTTTTTCTTTTTTCTTTCTCTTCCTTCCTTTCCTTGTTTCTCTTTCTTTCTTGTCTTTAACTACTAATCGAAGATTTTAGAGATCTATCCACCCCTGGCCTCTGTCAAGAACAATAACGTGGTGCCCAGCAGCTGATGACTTTATGTGCCTTGCCACATCCCAGCTCGGTGACCCGCAAAGCTCCTTTGATATGCCAGGCAGGAGAAAGAGCTTGAACGGATCAGGACGAGGAGGGTCCGATGAAGCCATCATGTGACAAGAATACTAAGACTGCTGCGAAAAGACAGAAAGCAGAGCGGGAAGGAGCCTGAGCGAGGCAAAGGCTGACAGAGACGTCTGAGCCGCCCGAGTGCCCGCGCAGCGCAGCCGGGACCACCGAGGAGGACGCGGGCCGGGCGGGGCTGGGAAGCAATCTTCGCTAAATTAAAGAAATCTCCATGGAAATTAGCATGAAACATTTCCTAATCTCCCGCTTTTCACTGCCGACAAGGGTCACTGGTTTAGCTTCCCTCTTACTTTATTATTCCCCAGCCGGTTCTCTCCACCTTTGCATGTGCCACTTTTTTTACGGTGGGTCCATCCCGTCGCCCTCCTTGGATTTTTAACCCTTTTAGAATTTCTTGCCAGAAAAAAAAGAAAGTATCACTGTTGTTGCTATCACTACTACAGCTACTGCTAACCCTTGGAGTACAGGAGCTACCACCTGAGTTAGCAGCCCCAGACCTCTCCCATGGCCAGCAGTGCAATCGCTGCTTTGCAAAAGGGTCTGGTACAGAAATCCAGCCACCCCACAGGCAAGCGAGGCACGGGCCTGCTTTCTGCCTGTGCTATGACAGTCATCAGCCCTGTGTCTGCCACTGCGGAGTGCAGACCAGGGTGCGGGTCACCTGTGCTGTACTGCTCCTGACGTCCAGTGGCTGAGCATCTCTGCCTGGGCAGAGAGCACAAAGCTCCCGCAGCTGGGAGGTCACCCTGAATGCGTCTCTGCATGCATGTGAGTGTGGACCAGGGTGCCCTGGGTCACACCGCAACCTCCTGGAGCACCTCCTGTCCATTGATAAAACCGGAAGGCTATGTCCTCTTTAGGTGGTGGCGGTGGTGAACATTACAGAATTTAGTGGCAGTGACATTTTTTCACAAGAGTATCAGGAATTGTCACTGGGGTTAAAAGTAGAGCTCATACATCCTGCAACAATTATGAACTAATTGATAGAAAATATTGAGATGTGAAACTCACTTAGACTTCTTGTTCATGAAATGTCTCCAAATAAGGATTTCAAACATCAGAACTCAACTTTCATAGAATAACCGGAAAATGAATATACACATACTGGATACTCACACATACTTGCTACTTTTGCATATATCAGCTCACTGCATCTGAAGTTCCCACATTACTCAAAGGGAAAGAATCTGCCTTTCACTGATTTTATTGCCAGTCCCTCAAGTAACTCCTAGCCCCTGGATTAGGTCTCTTGTTACCATCCACTGCCTCTGGATTAGTTCCATTTACTGCACTCAGAGCCCTGCATACCTTGATCTTCTCATGAAATCTGCATTCTCTGCATTGCTCTGTTTTGAGGGTTGAAAGTGTTGGGGGAATGAGGAGGCTTTCATACTTCCGTGCCAATGAGCCTAGGAGGCCAGATGACCCAAGATACAAAGTGCAGTTCTCCAAATACCCATCAGTCTGAAAGATGACAAAGATATAGCCAAGTTCCAGAGGTTTTTGAAAGTAATTATTTACTATTATTTTAATTTGCATAGTTAGGAAGTACAGGACAATGATTCATCACATACATACACTGTATACTGATCGAATATTTCCAACTTAATATTACTTCATGTTCACAGCCTTCTAAGCCTTTCTCTTCAAGTTGCTCATGAAATATGCCACTGTTAATCTCCAAGCCAGGATCCATACCACATTAACTCACCTTGGTACCTGTGTTCTCTCTATCACAGTTCAGAGAGTCAACCAAGGTGTCATCTTCAAAACTGTCATCCAATTGCAGGCTTAAATTCTTCACTTTAGTTAGGCAGATCCTGCCTTAATGGTTTTACTCATTTTTTGAAAACACTGTGCCTGACGTTTGTGTGCCTGTGTGGATCACTGACACAATATCAAAATCCCAGAGAGCATGGGGTGTGTGGAAAACCTGTTTTCTTTCATGATTTTAATATAAAGCTTGAATAAGACTAGTTTATAGAATAATCTATACATCTTCTCTTATATGGTGGTTACATTTTTATTTTTTGGTGTGGAACATTAATTCAGTATGTACTGACTTTACGTGTGAATAATGTTATATAAAAATAATTTCACTTCATATGTATAGAAATGCTGATTTTAAGACAACATAATTGGTTACTGTGAATTATTTTATAAAAAATAAAATACAACCATTTTAACCTTGGTTTGATATCTCAAATTTCCTGTGCATTTGTGAGTGTGTGTGTGTGTGTGTGTGTGTGTGTGTGTGTTATTAATGGAGGGTGATAATGGGAAAATAATCTATAGTAAGCAGAGGACAGGATGTCATACAAGATAGCCAATGATTTCCAATGCTTTCTATATATTACAAATAGAAAATAAGACTGGTTATCTTTATGTTGTTGCTGATTGAGTAACAGAAGTATTAATGAATATCCATTTCTTTCTGCCAAAGCCCCCAGTGAGGCAGCCCACACTGAACATGTTACAGAGACCTTGGCATACTGATATTTGAACTGTAGTTTACCGACTTTACCAAGGTCCTAAGCACATTTGCATAAGCATTAGTCCCTGTTGCTGCAAAATGCCAGAATTCTGAGTTCACCAGGATGGATGGCTAGATCCATATTCAAACACTTCTCTACTTGGTACTGATACCCTGTTTTCTAGGCACCTGTGTCTCAGATCCCTGTTACAAACATTTCTCTCCGCTCCACCAAAAAATGGATATGAGTAGATAGCACCTGTGACAAAGACCTCCATGCTATGAAATGATATTAAGAAACCGAAGGCTAGTATGAAATCCATTATAAAATAATAGAAGCCAACATAAAAGCAGAGAAATGAGTGCCTTTCAAGTGACAATTTATTATAAGAGTATGAGAATAGCTACTAAGCTTTAGAAGCATGTTAAAAGGATTTTCAGCAAAATCTAAGCCAAAGATGCTTAATTACAGAGATATTCAAGGCCAAATTCCCAAAATGTAGGAAATAAGCAAAATTATCTTAGTGAAGAAACATAAATGCAGTGAAGGTGACAATGAATCAGGTTGTTGAATAGCTGTTGCCTCTGTATTTCTAGAGGACATTCCTGAACCCCCACATGAGGAGTCCACAGTTCATTACCCAGCCCTGCCCGTAACACATCTTCTGGTGTATTCCCAAATGAAACCATTATCATACAATTTCTACATTTGCAGATGATGAATTATACTTTGAAATATGGGCTGCTTGCTCGAAGAATGCATTTATTTCATTTCCAGATTGGCGATGTGATCCAATTCTAGTTAAGATGCTGGAGACACTGGACTCTTAGAAGGTCTTCCTTCTTCTCAAGAAGTCACGGTAGGCCAGGTCATCTGTCTCTATTGTGAGGCACAAAAAGTCATATATGAACCTGATAACTACCACTTGGAGATACCACCACAACAAAATTTAGAGTGAAGCTGAACTCGGTGTACAGCAATGTTAAGAGGAGGAAAGATGCTGGCTCAGATAATGATATGCCTGCGAAACTTAGTCTTCCTCTTAGGTGAGCTCCTGGCTTCTCTTTTCCATCACTACAACCAGTGTAAACTGTTTGTCTGTAACGTCATCTAAAATGATCCCATGTGGGGTTGGGGATTTAGCTCAGCAGCATAAGCACCTGCCTGGCAAGCACAAGATCATGAGTTCAATCCCCGGTATCAACAAAAGAATACATAAAATGATCCCACATGATACAGACTGAAATCTCCTCAAAATGTGACATGATACTTTTATCAGAAAAAAGTATGACATTCTGCTTTATCATACTTTGGTGATATGTTTTAGTTGTGTAACTTTGGCTTTTCACACATCAACACTCTGATCATACAGTTTTCATAAAGGATAATCTATCTTTCCTCCAACATGGTTGATTATTGTTTTTTTTTTTCTTACTGATAGTTTTGGAAATTAACTTTTGCTTTCATAACTAGTTATATAGGAAATCTTATAAGTTAACATATTTAAAAGTGCAGTCTCCTTGGAAAACCTCATATAAATAATGATGGAATGTGACGATGTTTCACGAAAGGAACACATCCATGTAAATCCATCCAGATAAAAGTATCAACACATTATTAATTTACCAAGAGATTCTCTCTTAACCTTTCCCAGTAACTAACCCAATATCATTGTTGTAGTTTAGAACTAAAATATCCCTGAAAAGTCTCTTGTTTGTGCAAGGTGATTGGATCAGAAGGGCACTATAGTCATTGGTGGATTCATCCACTGATGAGCTCGGATGTAAGGTTGGAGGCAGGTTACCGGAGATAAGACCTGGAAGGGTGTCTTCTTGACGCAGTCCCTCACTTCTATCTCTGCTTCCTGGCTGCCAAGGATTGAACAACTTTCTTCTACCATTCCCTTCCACCATGCTGTTTCTATCTTGGAGTCATTCAGCCATGAAGTGAAACCCTGTACCAATATAAACTTCTCCTCCTTTAAATTGAGAGCATTGGGTATTATGTACCAGTATGGCAGAGTAGTTAAAGCAACCATAATCATGAACACCATAGAGTCATGATGCTTATCTGTAAACTGTGTATAAATGGAATCAGACTTGATGTAAACTTTTGAATACAAGCCATGTGTTCTAACTTTTCTGGCTGCCTTTACTTACACTGTATATTTGTGCCATTGTTCATGGCAATGAATATATCACTAATTGTGTATGGGTTCTAGGGTCTTGTTATTCTGAGGTATATTTTGGTCCCGAATTATAGTTGTTTCCCCTTTTGACTTTTTTATTATTTGAAAAAGTCTATATAAGATGTTATTCCTCCCTTACATGCTTGAATGAAAATAAGGGTGAAGGCAACTGGTCCTAAGATTTCTTTGATGATAGCTTTCAATCATATATGATGTACTTAATAAATATAAAATTTAGTGTTCATAATTCATAGATATAATTTATGAAACCATGTGGATTTTACTAGAAAACTGACAAGAATTATAACTATTTAAAATCATTGGCATAATGTTTCATTATATATGATATCTTACTAATGATTTTCTCTGATTATTGATTTATTGTGCCAATTTTTAAAATTTCAATATTTTCTTTATAGTGCATTTTCCCTCTATTCTGAGACTATATTTCTTTTCTTATCTGTTATTGCCTTCTTTTATATTTTGAGGAATTTGTTTTGTTTTTCCTGCCTTCTACAGGACACTTAGATCAGGAGTTTTCAGCCTTCTGTAACTCTTTTCTAATATAAGCCTTCAGAAACATTCATTCCATCCTACATATTTTAAAAAATGTATTTTCTTTATGATTCAACAAAAAAATGCTTGGTAATGTCTACTATTAATTATTTGACTCTGATATTCTAAGAATAATTAAATTGTTAGAATATGCTTTCTGTGATTTTAATTGTTAGAATTTTGTTGGGATTTACTATTTTCATAAATCATTATTTTGAAATGCTGGCGTTCTTCAGTTTTTGAGTGCATGTGTGTGCGTGTAAGATTAGGTTTGATAACAAGTTTCAAATGAACTATAGTCTTAGAAAATCAATGATTTTATATTGGTGGCAGAACACAGTGGTTATGATCCTATGTGTGGTCTAAAGGTGTACAGCTCAGTGGGACAGCTATTGTCGTGTTTGTCAGGTCCCCAGTTTGATCCCCGGCACACATAAAATAAAAATAAATAAATAAATAAATAAAGTAAAATCCATTTGTTAATTTTTCTTCTTTTAGTTTCATCCAGTTCAATTTTTAAGGCTATAGGTTTAGGTTCATGTAAGTTTCAAATTTTTGTGGCCAATTCAACCTCTTGTATCTATAAAGTCCTTTTTGCCTTTCTGTCTATGCATTCCACTATTACAATAGTTAATGTGCTTTTTATTGTCTTTGCAAAACATGCACCTTCTTTTTTAATTTTCTAAACTTAGCATGTTTGTATTTACATATATAGCCTACATATGTAATATAAAATGCATACATAGCATGCATATTTTGATATCTATATATGAAATATTTAATTCAGTCTCATAATGTTTGTCAGATATGTATCCAAATGAAAAGTAATGTTACTGAATACATATTTGGGTTTAAATTCTTTAGCATTAACTTTCCTAATCTTCAATTTATGAGTATCGTTTTCATCCTGCTTTCACTTTTATTTGAATGAAGCAAGATTTTATTGTTTCATTTCTTTCCAATAATAACTTGTTACATGATCCATTCCCTTCCTTGTTTTACCACAGAGATAGTTGTTTTCAACTTTAACTTTAGTATCCATGATAAATTAATCTCCTTTCTAAGAGACACTCTTCTCAGAGAATTTAAGACCTTCATATTGCAAATAACAAGTCGTCAACATTTTTCATATTCAAAATCTGCTAAATGTAGATACACAAACTTCCTAGAATGACTTTCTAATACCATTGCTCTTTATTCCCCATTTTAATTTTAAACACCAAATATTCTTTTCCCTTTTTTAAGAGCTCACCTCAGTATTTTTTTGAGAGTGTGCTGTTAGAAATGTATTTGCATAGGTTATGTGTATATGTGCTGTCTCCAAACTTTTAAGGTTAAAAAATACTGCAAAATTTAAGGTTAGTATTTTATGCGTTTTGAAAATACCATTCAATTTTCTTCATCTTTCCATAATTTACATTGTAAAGTCAACCGTCAGCTTTACTGATGATGTTTGGAAATGACTTATCATTGTTTTTCTGCTGCTTTTGAGATATTTTCTGTGTTTTTAAATATTTTATCTGTAAGAGGTACAGATACAGCTAAGCAGCATCATCACCTGCCTAGAAAGTACAAGGTCTTGAGTTTGATTCTCAAACTCATCAGATTTTGAGTCTCAAACTCATTTTACTCGTTTTTAAAATATTTTAAAAATAGTATTTGTAGGGTTCTTTGTATTTATTATGAGTCACACTTATATTGTCACAAAATCTGTGATGTTTTTCACCAGTTTTGGAAACTTTTTGACTAATAACATTTCAAGTACATATTTTCCATCATTTTTCTCTCCTTTCTATAAACTACTTCAAATTGCACATACATTTGAGTTTTCTTTGCTTTAAAAACATACTATTTGGTTGTAATATACAATTTCTAATTTTTAGAAGTCTTTTTTAGTATGAACTGCTTCTAGCAGATTGTCTTTTAGCAATGAATGCTATGTTTCCTTTGTTAATCTAAAATTAAACTTTTATTTTTCATTTTAGTTCTTTTATTTTGAAGTGTCATACTACTACTTTGATAGTTGCAATTAAATATGTACCAAGCATTACTTCGATCAGTTTCTGCACTTTGAAAAATTATAACACCATTTTTCCCTGTAAAAGGCAGATAACCAACCCTGATATAAAATACGCAGATATCAGAGGGTATGTCATAAACCCAATGTTTATCAAAACACACTTCTGCACTGGTAGATACTGTACTCACTAGCAAGGGAATTGGAAGACCCTGAGTAGATAGGTATTGAAAATTAAACCGAAGATTTCATGCATGTTAGGAAAACACTCTTCCTCTGAGCTACAGCCAAAGCCCATTTTATTTTTATTTGAGACAGGATCTAACGCAAGTGCCCACGCTGACCTAGAACTAGGAATCCTCCTCCCTCAGCCTCCCGAGCAGCTGGGATTACAGGTGCGTGGCACTGCACCCGCCTGTATGCACTCTATATTTTGAATGATTCATCATCCTTTTCTATTATTGTAGGAAAAAAACCAATTTGCCATGTACAAAAGCCTCAAATTAAGGGAGGTTAGTAAAAAATAACTCAAAACTAGAGAAAAAATAGTTCAATCTCAATTGTCAGTACCCAGAATTCCTAAAGGTAATCTCATGAAAAATATTAACAATAAGCATCCCTAAACTGAAGATAAATTATTTTTAAAAAATATCTCTAGGCAGAAAAGAATCTCAAAATCCTGTTAATATTTGTTATTTAAATATTACAAAGTGAAAAATTGCATTTTATCCACACATCAGTTAATAAAGTATTTTAAATAGAGAGGAACTCTGCAAATTCAGTAAGCACATTTCTAGGTTAAAAATAATGCAACAGACAAGTAGTATAAGAAAGCATCTGAGTTTTCTTATTGATTGCAATCATCTCAGTTCCCAAGCTAGACAATGTTGCCTAATGTTGGTGAGTAGCCACTGATACTCATTAATACTCCTTTAGAGTATAAAATAGCACACACATCAATACATTGCTTCCTCTCAGGCTCAAAATGTTCCATCTGCTTGTACATTCACTATCACACTAGGAATAGCCAACGGGCACTCAATTGACTAGAAAATATTTATCTGGTCACAAAAAACATTTCTCCACTATTTCTGTTCATTTCACTTTGATTCATTCTGCTGAACTGATGAACCTCATATGTAAGGTCACCTCGTACCAGAAGCAGAGGTCTCCACAATGAAGCATTCACAGAGAGAGATGGGCTCTGCTTGCAGAGTGACTGAGCCATGTTCTGAAAGGGGGAGTCAAACAGGGGGGTCCAGAGAAACAAAGCATGGATCCTTCTGTGTTCACCTATTATATCCCCGTTTTTCTCTTTAAACTTATACTTTTCTCATTATTCCAAACATCCTATGAGATTTTTAGTTTCTCAACCATATTGAATTTTCAGTCTGCCTTCAAAGTTACCCAGTCTTCCTGTTGAAAGCCTCTAATCCCCTCAATTGGGAAGCCTACCCCTTCCCTAAATCCCCAATTACCAGTAAATTCCATAATGTATATTCTCAAGCCATTTATACCCCATTGAATGTCTTTATCATATGTGTAAATATTCCATAAATGACTCCATTTTGTTGACCACTGAGGATGTGGGTCTGTATTTCCTCATAGTTTATTCTCAATGCTGCTTCAGGGTTTGAGTCTAAATACATAACAAGTTAAAGTCTCAGAAAGGAAAGGAAGAGAAGTCAGTGAAAGAAACCATCCCAGGAGTCTAAGAATTTTGTAAAAAAAAATAATAATAATAATTAAGTACCATGTTGTAATTTAAAAATAGGTAAACCGAGACAGGTATTCAGACTTCAAGTGTATTGGTTTTAGTAATCACCTTATGTAATCACTTTGCCTTAATCCAGAGAAAGCTGTATCCCAGGAGTATTAATGATGATAATGACAAGACATAGCAGTCAAAGCATCCCTAGTAAGTCTTGGCAGTGATGTAGCAGCATGCAAATAGCAAAACTCTCAAGTTGATGAAGGATCTGCTTTTCTAAATTGAATTTAACCTACGGTATCCTCAAAAGGATGGTATTCTCACATATGTATAGATAGCAATCTGAAGTTTTATCTTTGTCATTGTTGTTTTGGTAATGAGGATTTTTATCGTAACAGTTGGGATATTTTTGTTGCATGCATCGAAAGTCTGACAGCAAGTGGTTTTCATGATAATGGCTCTCAGGCACTGTGTAATTGTGTAGCTACAAGACAGCTGCAAGGGCGGACCTTTGGCTTAGTGTTGTCAGCCATAAGTGAGGTTATTCGTGTCCTTGCTCTGTCATTCTTGGCATTTGCCCTTTGTCCTCATGTCTTATAGTTTCTCCTCCTGATCCACATCCTCCATGCTCAAAGACCTCCAGTAGATACCTGAAATCATGGATACTGTTGAACCCTAATCAGACTATATTTTCCCTACACATACACATGTATTGGTAAAGTTGAATTCATAAATTAGGCATAACAGAGATTAAAACAACATTACTGAATTCAGTAATTATGAAACCATGCTATAATAAAAATTATGGATCTCTCTTTGTCTCTCTCTCTCTCTCTTCTTTTTCTGAAGTCTTATTTTACTTAGCGTCTCCACTTCTTTTTGTTAAATTTCAATTGACAGAATTCTGTGCCTTAAGAACATTATTATATAAAGTAAAGTATGAAACATGCATACAGTGATGCCATTGCAAACTAACGGTAACCAAATTGACTACAAAGGGACTAAAAGACAAGGAACATAAACAATGCATAAATGCTGGGTATAGAAATTATACACTTACTGGCAAGACTGAGCAGCAGGGTTTAGGATTCCATCACGTGGTTCAGAAGAACGTCCTGTTTACAATTTAGGAATTATTTACTTCTCAAATTTTTCATTTAATATTTTTCGATCAAGGTTGACCAAGAGTGAGGGAAACCCTGCAAAGTGGAACCACAGGAAAGGGAGGACCAAAGTATTCCTCTTGGTAATGATATGGCTAGAGTGCCTTCAAGCATTGCATCCTCATATAAAATCTTCCAAACACAGTAAAATCAAAAAACGTCCCTGCTATGTTAACTTCAAGTAAACAGTCTCGGAATCTCTGCTTACATTTGGCTGGCTGTAACTGTGTTACAAAACTACGTCTGAACAAATTTCTGGTAATGAGTTCACAGAATTACTACCATTCACTTAGGCAAGTCAGCATGTTCTTCCTTGCTGTGGAGAAGGGCTGGGATTCTCTGGAAGCAGATGGCAGTGAGGAGAAGGCAAGGGTAGAGGACCGTTGTTGAAAGACAGCAATGGTTGTTTGCAATATTTATTTCAGAACACTTTTTAAAACATGTGTGATTGCATAACTGATATTTCACAGAATAGATATTATTTTTATTTTTGTTGAACTTTATACAAAACTTTAATAGTTTAGCTTCTCATATGCAATTGCTAAATATTTTCTAAGATCAATTATTAATCATTCAGAATTCATGTTATATGTGTTCAATATGAAAATAAATGCAGAATTTCTTTTCCATTACTTGAGCAAGAGCTACTTCTGCTGTTCTGTCATACAAAGAACACAGACAAACTATTTGTATGAAACTGATCAATACAAAGACATCCTGAGGACCCAAGTGCACTGTATCAGATAAAATTAGTATGCTCAGAGCTCAGATGTCACGCAGACAGAAGACTCGACTTCATGAGAGAGTTATTAGCAGTCAGATATTTCACATTGTCCTGCACAGACATAAGCTGTCTATGGCAAGCATTCTTGATGCTATCTTAATGAACAGAGGAAGAACTCATTTTGAATCTGTAAAGTTTACTGCCAAGTTGAATAATTACACTGACTACTGGAGAGAAAGCTCTCAAAATTTCCATGTTCCTTTCTTATATAAAAACATTATTTCTCTTCCCAAATCTTCTTCCTGACACCCAACCATTGTACTTTGTATCAAATACATAGATAAAAATATTAATTTCCCCCATGTCTGTTCTGGTGTCTGAATGTTCATGTTTATTTATAATCAGGCTGGAGCTCTTGGACTTCACGCTGCCTTAGAGGGGAAGTCCTCTGTCTGTTGATTCAGCCTGCCTCACACTTAATACAATGTTATACACAGAATAGTTCTCTGTGATCAGTATCAGAAATCAAATTGTGAAATGTAAAATTAAAATGAATTTCACACTTGTTTATGTTAAACAAGCAGCGGCTTCATTCAAAAGAAAAACATTGTGAGAGTAAAAAATAACCTTGTTACTTTCACTTGAATACTAATAGTGGGCATCAGGTTAGATATGGGAGAGAAAGTAAAAACACTAGAAACCATGTTATGCTGACTAAGGAGTAAGCTGATCTTTTATTATATACCACATATATAGTATTTTAGGTAAGTGGTATGTGTACATGTGTTTATTTTTACCTAATTCATGTTGGACAAAATGTAAAATTACAGCATGGTATATTATAACCGCATACAGATATTAACAAAATATCTTGTATTTGTACATATTAGAAGCCACAGAAACTAATTGTGTTTAAACAACTTCTAAGGATCCCAGGATGCTGACAGGCATCATAAAAAGGGACAAGAAGAGGTATAAAACAGTAACAAGAGTCAGGGCACAGTGCGGGGATGCTGGTGAGCGAACATAGTTCAAGGACTCAGGATTGGAAGACCTTTAATGGGAAACCACTGAGAGTTCAGCCTCTTAGTCTTGTCTTACAGCTCAGTGTCTGGAAAGGTTGTATTCATATCAACACTTCTCAAACCAAAATAAATCATTTCTAAAGTGCCTCGATACCTTTGCTTCACTCTTTCCACATATAGATACTCTTAGCTAAACCTTGTTCAAAAACTGATTCAACCATGTCAGTTGGTTCCATTTCTGTTAGGCCTATAGTGAAGCCAAAGCTCCAGGCAGAAAGGCACAGGGAAGAAAGGGGTTCACCTCTTGGCAGCCAGAAGGCAAAGTGAGAGAGAGCAGTAGGCTGGAAGCAGACATATTCATTCAGATCGCTTACATCCTTTAGCTAAGCTTCAACTCCTAACAATCCATTCACCTATAAAATCATCAGTAGTTTAATCCACTGAAGAAGTTAATACTCTGTGATGCTGTCACCTTGCAAAAGTCAGCGTCTGAACATCATCAGCATTTTGTGTAGTATTTTGAATCCATACCATAGATGCTTCTTCCAGCATTTATGCTTTTATAAGGGGAAAAAAGGATATCATACAGCACAGAATATCACAGATAGTTACTCTTTTCCTAAAGAAGCTGCACAATGGATTAATGATTTATGCACCTCAAAATTCAGCATGACAGGACGATGGCCCATCTTCCTGTGGAGTCATCATCCCATATTGGAATTCTACTTTCAAGAACAAATGTTAATCAACAAACTTCAAATACAGGAAAAATATTAATTAAAAATGAAGGTTTGCAAATATACTCATTGCCCAGAAAACAAAGAATATAGGATAGTATCCTTATTCCATCCACTGCATAAGCAAATGTAGCTGATATTTTATGATTTTTCACTTTTACTGTTCATTGTTCAAGCTCTGGCTTCAACCAATTAACTCTGCTTGCTGGTAGGTTGCGGTTAACCTAGTGAGTTGCACCAACATTTATTGTTGTTGAATTCAAATTCTAGGATAGACAGTTCCCCAATAGAAGACATGGGTTCCAATTATATTCCTTCTTCTTCATTGTAACTAAAATCCCAAATTCTCTTTCACAGCCAACAACAGTCACACCAGCCATCACTAAAAACCCCATCATTTCCTTTTATCCAGCATCACAGAGGTTGAAAATACCCAGTAACAATGTTAGCTTATAATTCAATGGATTGATTCTTGAAGGAATACACTTGAAGGGTAAAAACAACAACAAAAAAGTCCCAAACCATATTCAATATCTACTCTACATGGGAAAAATATGTAAGCTCCATTTTAAAGGAGTATCAAAGTTATTATTCAGTTAACAGATACCTTGCTGGTGATCCAGATGCAATATATGTTTGGACTTCGGTGTCACACGCTGAACTGTAAGTGGAACTTTCTTTCCTAGGAGTGGCTTCAATCAACTCAGGAGTGACAAAGTCCATGATGGCAAGCTTGTCCTGAGAGTACACTTTGTTCCATGGCTATGTAAAATATTACATAGTTAGCACGAGGAAAACATACATCTAGGAAATCACTTGAGATTATTCAGCATCTCCTCTTCTGGGGGTGTAGCCTAAAGTATTCCAAATAAGCTCACTCTCAGTTTTTTCAGACTACTACAGGGCTCATCCTTAAATCCCTTGTTATTGCTTTCTAAGCTTGTCTCTCATTCCCCTGACTACATGGACAAAGCACTAGACCCTTGAGAGGGAGAAACTGTGACTTTGTTTTTTCGATTAAATGATACAAACTGGAGCGCCTTCATTTTAAGTTCTAGTTCACCCTACGGTGCCCTTTTCCATTCCTCACACGAGCATCACACTTGTTCTAGTTACAAAGTACTACCTGATAGGCTAGGCGCACTCAGGACATTTGGTCCCCGTGCCTCCAACTCTTCTTAGCAACCTTGCCCAGCACCAACCCTTCAAGTTCTCCTCTCACAAACGTCTAGACTGGCCAATGGGAAGAGAGTGTGAACCTTCCACCTAGCCAGAAGGTAGAAAGTCCAGCTCCCTCTTATGCATTAGGATATAAAAAGAGCCTGTTGCTGCCTCTCTGTGTGCTTGCTACCTTCCGGGACTAGCAAACCCTTCTGGAGAAAGTAAACTGTCCTCGTTGAGATTTCTTGGTGTTTAACAACATGTCTGCACCATTAGCTGAGTTTGGGGCTGCCAACATAAAGACACTACGTATCCTGAGTTTTAAGTTGCCTCTTTATATTGACTTATTCTAGTATGAAGAAGGGCAACAAAAATGCAAAATTTAACTTCTTATTCATCCTCTCTGAAGACCTACATTGCCGGTATATCATGCAGAATCATGAAAATTCATTCACAGCTTACACATGTAATTTTGTAGATATAAAGCAGAAATAAGAAAGTTAGGATACTAGTCTTGTGCTTCTTCAGCATGCTGGTTCTCATTCAGTGTTGAATGATCTCTGTTTTATGATGGAGGGTTGGTACGATGGATCAACCGTGTGCAATTTTCAGATAAGAAATTTGGTGCAAGTGACATGATTAGATGACTCTCATGATCAGAAAATTAATCACCATGAGAAATTAATAGCAAAAACAACTTTTAAAAGAAAGTAGCTTTGATTCGAGACTAGAAATTTCACCCCAAATGGTCACAAATATATCAAGCGTAATTAGATGTCCTGAGCTATAAAAACTAAAAACCGTAAATATGTTCCCTGAAGTCCCTAGAGATACTCACTCATTTTGGATCCCATTTCTATTTGAAGATTCTATAATTAAGAGAAACAGAAAAGTCATTCAGGATATATTTTACTTCTACAATACAAGTCATTCCAAGCCTATTGCTCTTCACTGTTAAGAAACAATGACATTCATTCACCTTCCCTTTAAGGAAATATCTTCAAAGGCTATGTATTAGTGGATTACCAGAATATTCACTGTGGTGCCATGTCATCGAACTTTTAGGAAATTTGTCCCCAACTCTGTAAGCTGTCAATGTCCTGCCAAGGCATTTCAGATGTCTGTTTGTTCTTTCCCTCCTGGTACTAGCAACACGATGCTATCTTTCTAACAGATCAAGGTTATATCCTTTGGAATTATGAGACCGTGGAAGGCCCTAGAAATTTAAACATTTAAAGTTAAGAAAAAAGGCAAAGAGGGTATAATTCTATGTTCTTTAGGTGAATGGCTGCTGATTTTTGAGATAAAGGGAAAAACTATTCCTAACTCCACATATGTGTCCCATGTACCAGCGAATGTGCTCAATTTCTCCAGCAAAGCAACTATATCTGAAACAGAAGTTTCAGCTGGAATTAAGTATAATTCTTTGTAAAATAATTCTCTCCCACTTTTCAAGGTCCTAAATTTTCTGCACTTCTACAATTACAGGGCTACTACTCCTAGAGTTGTTGATGGGAATACTAATTTTTCTGTGAAGGAAAAGATTCCCTTAGGGGTAGAATATTGCTTTTAACTTACTATTTCAGTAATGATGAGAAGATTCAAAAAGCAAAGTTACCATAATGAAATTTAGTATATGATTCACCAAAAGTAGTAGGGATTTCCCTAGATCCATATACATGCAGCAGCTCATGCAAGTGTTAAGGAATGCACATGCATGTGCTTGATGTGTGTGTGTATGAATCAAATACAAAGTACTAAATTTCAAGTAAATATTTAAGTAGGAAAACAAAATTGTATAGCATTTGGTCCATTGAGCCAAATACTTATTTATTGTCTGTCATCCAGGAGCCTTCATTCTATCCAATGCCCCAGTGATATTCTGGGTTTCACAGTGATAATAGCATTGACTTAGCATCTGATAATTCACAGAAGATGTGAATATTTTCCTTGATATTTAATATTGCTACCTTGTCCAATGGCATTATTGTCTATTTCCTTCCATTTCATTCTAGGGTTATGAGTCTAGGATCTAACTTAGGTATTGGAATTAGATTTAAGATAACAAAATTATATATATATATATTTATAAATATATATATTTTAAATATATATATGCTCAACTGCTCAACTATGGTATAAATTCACCAGATATAATACTGTAATACTGACCCCTCTCCCATCTTATCCATAATATATGAACATTTGTAAATATCAGTTAGGAAAACTTGTAGCAACTTTTTGCTTGTTTTGTCTCAGGCAATCTCATGATCCTTATCCAGGGGCAAAGACCCTGAAGTTCTGGTTACCCCATGCAGGCTTTCTAATTCTGTAGATTGAGTGTGATGGCTTTGCTTTTGCTCCTCTGTGATACACCTCAAATCCAGGAACCTATTGCAAGGGCACTGTCTCACAAGCATTTTGAAGCCTAAACACGTTACCAGCAAGAATTTTTCACAGATGTTGGTGCTCTCATCACACTGTTTTCCTCCCTGTCTCAGTGCGGTGTTTCTGCACTTTCTCATGGAGTATAGTTAGAAATGATGTGAAACAGCACATGGTAAATGCACTCATCCTAATAACCCCGACGTCTTTGTGGCTTCCTCCATTTACACACTGAGAATTTTCTGGCATTTTGACCGTTTTCTTTCTTTTAAGTGCAAGCCAACTTTGAATCCCAGATTTCAGATTGTAGGCATCCATCCAAGTAAACAATTAAAATACCACCCAGGAAATCCAACCAACATATAGAAACCATAACAATCAAAACAGTAAAATCAAAAGTTATGATCCTACTTTATTTACAAATAAGCTCAGATCCATTCCTAAATACATTTACAAAATTAAGACAAATAGCAATTAGTAAAGCTATAAATATTCATATATGAATATATACATTTATACACATATATGTAAATAATTAAGAATTACACATTATACATATATGTGTAAATAAAGTATTCTTCCAATGTGAACACATTCTTAAGGTTTTTGTAATTTGCTCCAGGAGATTCTGTAACATACTTTTAGATAACTTTTAGAAGACAATGAAGTTTTAGGAAAGCTCAGAGTAGATGACAAAAGAGCATGATCTGCTTTTAAGTAAAATGTCTTACAGGGTTACTTAAGATGATATAATGTCAGTGTGAAAGAGGTTCACCAAAAAAAAATAGAGAAGGGATGTTCTCGATTGCATGGGACTTTCTGAGGTGAGACCTCTGAATCACCTCCATACACGCTCACTTAATTCTATTCTTTTTCAATCATTGTCCGATTGATCTAAGGTCTAATGAAGATTTGAATTTATTTGATATTATCATATAATGTTCTGCAACTTCAATACTAAGTTGCAGTAATAACTACACCATCTGCATGTCAGCATGAGAGCACACAAAAGGTTAAGGATTCTTTTGGACTCCAAACTTTAAGACATCTGAATCTTCTCATATATCCTCATTTTCATTCTTCAAGTTCTATTCCTTCACAACCATTTTTCTAGCTTGCACATGAAAAAATGAGGAGAGACTTTGAACTCATTTTCTATTGTAATTAAACACACACACATGAAACTTAGACTCTGCCTGTTTCCATTCTATGGAAACAGATGAGATAAAAAAAATCTAGATCTGAAACTTAGTGAGCCACATAGGAGGGACAAAAACAACCGATCATGTCTCAGCCACCCTAGGAATCTCGATCTGGTGGAATCCAGGAGCCTAGCTCTTTCCCCTACACTGTGGGATGGACAGCCAGCATGGGAAGCACAAGGGACAAAGAAACTAGCTCATCCAGAGAAAATTAAGGTAAATTGTCTTTAAGAAGGAGAAATGCTTCACACACACACACACACACACACACACACACACACACACTCCCTTAATTTATGATTTGCTGTGCTATGCAACTATAGACTTTGTTCCTATGGTTTAAAATACAAAATCAATAGCTACATTAGCTTGTCAATTTCTAAACTATGCATGATGCTATCATTATTGCTAATTGCACTGTGGTATTCACGGTGTCATACCTGTTGTAAACAGCAGTTCACCCTTGTGTAACAATATTGGAAAGCTCTGGTGTGTTAACACCATGAGGGCCCTACACCAAAAGCCTGGGGACTGAACTAAAAAGAAAACAACACTCCACTCTCAATTAATTGGAAAAAAGGTAGCATCTTGGGATGGGGACAAACCAAGAATCTCCTACCCACAGAAGATAATTCTGAAGAAAGACTTTTCCTAGAGAAGCCTTGTTACTAGAAACGTTGCTACCACCAATATTCATGAGGATTCTCACAGAAAATAAAATAATTTTTTATAAATAGAATTCATAAAGATGAATCAGCAAAATGCATTCTCACACCTTAAGCCCACATAGAACAGGTCTAGGATACATAGACACAGAAACATTTGGAAGTCACACACCTGGAATTTCTGAAATGATAACAACAGAAGTAAAGAAACAACTTCATTAGGCTGTAAAGGAAATCAGATCAGAAATAATCTGTAAGGTAAAAAAAGAATAGAAACGACAACCATAATGTTGAATATATCTAAAGAAGACATAGAAAACAACTGAGGAGCATAATAAAATGATGGAAACCTTAAAAGAAAAATATAGGACAGAATTAGAATGCGCAAAACAGAGTCAATGAGATATCCAGGAAACTAAAAATTTCACTTAAAGCTACCAGAACCCACTTCAACAAAATTGAAGATAGACTTTTGGTACTTGAAGACTAGATTACATTTAGCTATTGTGAAAGAAAAGATCTCTTAAAAACGATGAACCATTCTGTTTGATGAACTAACAAAAGCTTAGTAGTTTGTACTGTCATTGTTTGATTGCCCATTTTTAAAATTTGAACCAATACTTCTAAGATAACAATATATAATTTATCAACTTGTGACTTCTGATTGTTATTTTTGACTAGTTATTTTTACTGTTAGTTTTTTGAAATTCTGTATTGTTTCTGCTCTTTTTCCTGTTTTGCTTTTTTCTCTAAAAACAAGAGCGAGTAAATAACAATTTGACAGCTGCAAGATGATGTGAAGAAAAACAACATAAGACTGATAGATTTCAAAGAAAAAGCAGGTGTCAATACAAATAACATAAAGACTAATGCAAAAGTAATAGCAGAACATTTATCAAGTATGGGAAAAGGACCTGACATACACATAAGTGAGTCAGATAGAGTTCCAGTTGGCCATAACCAAAATGAATCTACACACAGACATATAATAATCAAGAATTCAGAAATTTAGCACAAGGACAGAATATTACAACTTGTTAGAGAAAAGAAACAGATCACCTATAAAGGAAAAACCACCAGAATCACAACAAACTTCTCAACACAAGTCAAGTCAAGAAAAGTTTGAAGTGTTTCAGGTCCCAACAGTGAAAAACTTCCAACCCAGATTGATGTAACCTGTTAAACTATCTTTCAAAATTAATAGAGAAATAAGATACTCCCACAACAAGGAACAACTAAGGAAAATCATGACCATCAAACCAGTCTTACAAAGAGTGTTGAAAGATATCCTATAAAGACATAAAAATAACCATGATTCCAAAAACAACAACAAAAAGAAACCACTAGGCAGGGCGGGCAAGCAATTAAACATAGGGGTCAAGTAGAGCACTTACAGCAGAAATATAACAGGACAAAGTTAATCCAATACATGTCAGTTGCAACCATTAATGTAAATGGCCTCAATTCACCCATCAAAAGATATAGATTGGCAGGGTGGATCAAGGAATAAAATCCAATAATATGCTATATACAAGAAACACATTTAACTCAAGATAAAATACATAGACTGGAAGTCAAATTAAAAAAACAACATTGTACCATAGGAACTCAGAAAAAAGCAGAGATACTTACTCTCTTTGCAGATAACATGAACTTCAAACCACAAAAAGTCAAAAGAGATAAAGAAGGTCACTACATTCTTGTTAGGGGAAATTTTCAAGAGGACATTATAACAATCCTTGTTCTCACAGAATAGAAAACACAGAAGAAATGGACAGATTCATAGAAACATGAATTATCATAGATGGATCAAGAAGATATAAAATTAATATGTTAATGAAATTGAAAACAATTACAAATTTACCAACAAAGAAAAGCCCATATCCAGGCAAATTCACAGCTGAATTTTATGAGAAATTTAGAGAAGATTTAAGACTACTACTACTCAAACTCTTTAATGAAATTGAAAGGAAAGTAATTATCCCTAACTCACTTGTGGATGCAAGTACTACCCTGATACCAAAACAGGAGAAAGACCCAACTAAAAGCAAGAACTACCGGCCAATATGCCTAATGAAAACAGGTGCAGAAATCCTCTGTATGATACTAGCAAACAATGCAGCAAATCTTCAAGCACATTATCACTATGATCAAGTGGGAATCATCCCAGGAATGCAGCAATGGTTCAACCCAAGTAAATAAACATAATACAACAGAGCCAAAGACAAAAGTTATAGGATTATTTCAATAGATGCAGAAAAATCTTTTAATAAATGACAACATACATTCATAATTAAAAAAAAACCCTCCAGAGAATTAAAATAGACAGTCATTACCTCAATCTGATAAAAGCCATCTATAACAAACCAACATCCAGGATAATACTAAGTGGACAAAAATTGAAAGCTGTCAATCTAAAATCAGAAACAAGGCAAGGATGTCCAGTATCATCAGTCCTATTCAATATAGTTCAGAATACATTAGCCAGAGCAACTGGAAAAGAGATAGAAATAAAAGTTATAAGGATCGGAAAGGAAGAAGTGAAATTATCATTATTCACAGATGATATGATACTCTACATAGAAGATTCCAGAAACTCTAACAAAAGACTTCTAGACTTAATAACCAGATTCAGTAGCATAGCTAAATACAGATTCAACACCCAAAAATCAATAGCATTCCACATACAAACTAAAACCTCACAAAGAGAAAATTAGGGAAACCACAACCTTCACAATAGCATCCAAAGATATCAAATACTTAGGAATCAATCTAACAAAGGAAGTAAAAGATTTTTACATTTAAAATTACAATACCCTGAAAAATTTGAAGATTTTTTAGAAAAATGGAAAGGATTCGTTTGCTCATGGTTAGAAAGAACCAACATAGAGAATATAGCTATACTCCCAAAATTTTGTACATATTTTATGAAACTCCTATTAAATACAATTTACATACCTCACAGATATAGACAAAACATTCTAAAATTCGTCTGGAACCAGAAGAGACCTAGAATAGTAAGGTCAATCTCAGACAACAGAGGCAAGATAGGAGGAATTACAATCCTTGACTTGAAATTATACTATAAAAGGTACTGTAATAAAAACAACATAGTTTTGGCAAAAGAAAAAAAAAAGAAAACTAAGTTTCAATGAAACAGAATAAAAGATGCAGACACAACTACAATCACACTCAGCCAACTTATCTTTGACAGAAGAGCCAAACAAGTTCACCGGAAAAAGACAGCCTCTTAAATAAATTATGCTGGGAAAACTTTCTAAATGCCAAAGACTAAAACTAGACCCATGTCTATCACCATGCACTAAAGTCAAAGAGAAACAAAGATCTAAATGTTAAAACAGAAACAATCTACTGGAAGACAAAGTAGGTAGAAATCTTAAAGACACAAGAGTGGGGAGAGAGTTCATGAACAAAACCCACACCACATGGGAAGTACTTCAAAAAATCAACAACTGGGATCTCAACGTGTTAAAAAGCTTTTTCATATCATTAGCTACTAAAACTGATACATGTATTCAGAAAAGTTTTGAAGTTCAAGATAAACATAAATATAAATTATGTTTCTATATATCACTAAAGAACATCTAAAAATGAAACTTAAAAAGCAGTATCATTTTAAAAAATACCTAGAAAAACAAAATAATTAAGAATAAATTTTACCAAACATGAGAAAAATTTGTACGTTGCTAGCCACAATCAATTTTAGAATTACACTTCAAGAAAACCTAATCACAGATGTCCAATTTTTTGACTTGTGTTGGGTTCATAGTCTGAAGAAGAATTGTCTTGGTCCATATACAAAAAGTACAATATAGTTAATGTATGTAGTAACTAAAATTCACAATGGAATATAAAATAAATAAATATGAAAATTTCTGTTTCTCTAGTGTTAGATATGTTGTATTTGTAATCATAAAAATATCATGAGCAATATATATTTTATACACAGTTATACTTACTATATCACAGATGCCATAGGCTATTTTAGTTTACTAAATTATTTTACAAATTAACATAGCAAATCCATGCTTAATTAAATAAGAAAGTTTTCATATCTCTTAAAAACAATAAATGCAATTTTATAAGTACAAATTACAGGTGGGCTGAAATACCATTTTGGTGGTAAAGTTACACAAGTGAATGTAACGTTGTCTACACACGAGTTTTCATTCACCTGACTGCAGAAGGACCAGTAATGATGGTAGCATAACATTCACGAATTTACCAAAATGGTGAACTTCATTGAATTAAGCCTTCATTAATTTTAAAATGTTTGTTAAGACAGGCCTAGCTAATAATACGGTACAAGCAAATATATTTAATTTACATCAGAGTATGACTTAGTGTATAATAACGGAATTTTAATTCCGGATTTCATGTTTGGTACAAAACATTTCTGTCACCATTATACCTATAAGACGTTGATTCTTAGAAAAATTGAATGATTTGGCTGTGTTCTAGAACTCTCCATTATGAAAGTCAGAGTCTGAGTGACACAGCATTCATTCTTATCCATTCTGAAGGCTCTCTCTCTCTCTCTCTCTCTCTCTCTCTCTCTCTCTCTCTCTCTCTGAAAGCTGCCTGTCACCTTTCCAGGCTGTACCCTTCTTACTCTGGCTGTACAGACTAGAGGGTGCTGTTTTGGAAGATTTGTACAGATCCACAGCATGTTTCAATCCTTTTCACTCTTTATCACTGGCTTTTCCCACTCGTAGCTCTAGTTTCACAAGGGGACAGGAGGGATCCTTGTGGGCCCTTTGCTTTTATCCTCTGTGTATCAGTTCACATTTTCCTAGATTCCCAAAGATGGTGCACACTTAGGGAATTCTGTCCCCATATAATAACTACTAAAATTTCAAACTTACCTGTAAACTTAAAGTACTGTGTTTTCTTGTATTAATTTTTCTTACATTTCTATGAGCTAAAAGTACTCTTTTCCTTTAAATTTTTAAAAGTTTTTGTTTCTAAGAGAAAAAAATCTAAAAATAACTAGTGTGCATCAAACTTATGGGGGAAAAATCAAACTTTAAAAGATGCTGATACTGAACCCTAGACACTTAAAATAAAATCCATTAAAGTTCTTTATTTTTAATATTTAAAATCAAAAGATAAGCCTGAATGAACGTAGAATAAATACAATGTCACAGCTGAGTAAGACACATAGCTAAAAGTAAAAAGCTAACAAAAATTTATCACACTGAAGATTTAAAAAAGATCAGAGCATCAGTAGCCAGGAATGGGCACAGACAATGCACCACAGTTAGTGACTGCAGATCCTATGTAAAGTTAGTATGTTAGGCCTGGTTATAGCACCAAAGAAAGATTAAACTAAAGAAAACAACAGTACAAGACAGTCTAGATACCAATATGTGATGTCTCTAAATAGAAGACCAAAGTAATAGCAAAAACATGACCAATGCCTGTCCTCATGAACACTGATTTTATAAGCTTGTTTATGACTCTTAACACTGCACAAAAAAGGAAACAAAAATAGTGATTTAAAATGGAGCAGATTTCTGGTGCCCTTCATACCTGTGTGAGACAATACAAATTTTCCTGTGAAGAATGCACCATCAAAGCAGCTGTCAAAATCTCATATAGCAGATCTGGCAAACGAAGCCTCGTAATAAAATCCTAATACTGAAAGCCATCACAGATTGGACCCAGCAGAGACATTTGTGAACAAAACTATATCTGTAATAGCATTAATAATTATAATTTTGAAATTTATGCTTCAAAGAATTATATTTAATGCATATTAAATTGAGAAAAAATATAGATTTAGGGGAAATAACTATCAAAATGACCCTGCAGATAAAAAGAGAAATTTTTGAGAAATAAATAGCATAATAATTGATATTAGAATTTCAATGACTAATATATGTATTTGTTAAAAACAATAGAAGCTGGCAAAACTAAGTTGGAAGATTTTCTGAAGAAGTTACCAATAATTCTGCATAAAAAAGGCAAAATCTGAAGTCAATTTGCTGATATGAAAGAGAATGTAATACTAAAATGTATGCATATTCCTAGGTCTTGAAATAGTGCAGAAAATGAGAAAAAAAAACAAGGAAACTTTATTTGAAAATTTGTCATAATTGCTTAAACCCATGAATCTTCAGTTTTGCACTCTAGTAAATGCCAGGCAAAACAAATAGGATTCTATACCCAGAAACATTGTAGTAAAGTATAAAACTAAATTTAAGAATACTCAGAGAGAAAATCATAGATAGTAAAATAGCTTTTATTTAAGTGGACTGTACCTTTTCAACAGCAAGGAAATGACTGATGAGTCTACTATAACATTTTTAGTGGGCTGGTAGTAAATACTGCCAGCTAAAATTGTTAAATCCATGAAACAAACATTTTTCAGTTGGTTTTTATCAGCACATGTTTGCATTACATAATGATTACTTTCTTTGTGTGGAGCTGGTGCTTGGATATAACACAGCTCAATTCTTTTCATCCTCTTCTCCCTTCCCACCATCTTTTGATCTCCCCCCCAAAGTCCTATCTGTCTACCTTCTGTTATGTATCATTTATTTTTCTCTTGATTTATATTTTAAGTTTTTCACATAAGAAAAAACTTGTGAAATTTAAGCTTCTGAGTCTGATTTATTCCACTTAATATTCTGGTCTCATAAAAATTGAAATTTCGTTTTGCCCTATAAAGAATGTCTATCATGAAAAAATCAAATGATAAGTACTGGTGAGGCTGCAGGGTAAAAAAAAGAACAGTATGAAGATTTTTCAAAGAACTAAAACTAGAAATTCCACTTGACTTAGGTTATTCTAATGCTAGGTGTCTTCCTTAAAGAGGTTAAAAAAATTCATGTTTATAGCAGCACAATTCATAAAAGCTAAATTTTAGAAGTTAATATGTCTATTAACAGATAAACAAGTAAAGAATTTTTTCAAAAGAAATAATACTCAAGAACTATCAGTAATATTTATAACAACCTTTTCACTGAGAGCGTGGCATATGTACTCAAAAACATAACTTCCATATAGAAAGAAAAATAGGATCATGAGTTCACAAATTTATGAAAATAGGTACTTCTAATATAATACCCAAAATAACTGATAGTACAAATGTATAGAAATCAACAAGGATAAAGGGTTCTAATGGACAATAATTTAATACCTAAAATGTATTTAAATCTTGAAAACATACAATATTTTGCATAATATATTTTAAAATCTCAGCAATTCCAGAAAAACATCATATGTAGCATATCGTGTACAGTAGAAGTTTAAATTGTTACATACATATGTGATATATGTAACTTCTAAGAAAAAGTGCAAAACAGATGAATAGGCATTTTGTGTTGAACATCCTTTGTAATCAAAGAAATGAAATTTAAATCAGGCATAGTGAACTCTAAGCATTCTCTGGTCCTGAGACAGGAAGATTGCCAATTTCGAACCCGTCCTGGGAAATTTAGTGATTTACAGAGATGCTGTCTTGAAATAAATGAAGGACTGGGGATATAGCATAGTACAAAGGCCCTGTTTGCAATCCAAAGTGCTGAAAAGAAAAAAGAAAAACCCACAGAAAGAATGAAATAAGATCAAACCTGACTTGCTTTCTTGGAACAAGTTTAAAAGTCTGAAAATATTAAAATTTAGCAAAGATGCCAAAATACTGTAGCTCTTTACTATAAAGTTTTGAAATGGTACTTCTTACATTTTGTGAGATCACTTTAATATGGTTTTCACTAAATTCATAAAAGTTGAAGACTTGCATAGTCTGTGACCCAGATTGTATACCTGGGTGTGTATTTGTACATACTGAGGATTATTTCAGCACCTATGAATTCAAACTAACCTTATCCATTTATTTGTTCAAAGTAAATACCTACCTGGGAGAGGGGAGAAAGAAAATCTATCTGACAATATCAATTAGGTCTCTAAATGAAAACTGGTATAACTTTAATACATAGTTTTCTTTGGAGAGGTTAATTAATCTGAAGACTATCAGAACCAGAAATCAAGAAATTCTCCCTATTCCATAGCGAACAATGAGTCTTTCTATATTAATAAACTGTGAGAGGGCTTTGATGACACGTTTCAGTGACAACAGCATCTTCCTCTGTTGATCAAAAATGAATTACACCACAGAGGAGAGAGCCTCACCATGAACTTGTCTCAGGTGTGTGAACAGCTCTATCATGAACAGCCTGGGAACATTGCTGCTAACAGTGATTGGTGATAAGTATGTGGTACGTGAAAAGATCATCTGTCACCTTTTGTAGTAATGAGGAAATCTGGCCTGAGAAAATAAAAAGTAGACTTTGGCAATCAGCCATTCCTAAGATGATGGAAGGATAGATGGGCCTGGCAGCCAAGTACTAACCAGGCTGGACCCTGTTTAGCTTCCAACAACATCAGAGGAGATCAGGCCGTGGTGGAATGGCCATATATGTAAGGATAAATAGGTAAGGCCTTTAGTTTCTTAAAAATGAGCACTTTTTTACTTCTTAAATATGTTGATCTGCAGATCACAATTAAACTATGTAATGCATCTATTCATTCCCTTAGACCAATGTCTGCACTCTGACTGCTGACTGTCACCCGAGTTGTGATCAGAGACCATGGTGCTCAGCTTTTCAGATACATGTGTGGTTCAAGATTTAGAACAGTTCAACATGAAGAAAAAATAAGCATAACCATGAAAATAGAAAATATCACTTTCTAGAATTCTGCAGGCCAAGCCGTCTCACTTCATAGCCACTTAACATCTACGCATAGAGGATTTATTATCTGAGTAATACGGTTCCAGCTATGGGGAGAATGCAAAGCTAAATGAGAGACACTTTTTCTCAAAGCCTCCACTTTGCAATGAGGAAGTCACATATCAGTACTAAAATGGAACTTGAAGTGGGATCTGAATCAGTAGAGTTCAAATCAAATCAAATCAGTAGAGTTCAAAGTTCTAGCAGCTGAAGGAAAATAAGGAGAACATTTTGGTGACCACAGCTTCCAGAGGTTCTAGAAAAGATTGGTATTTACACACAGCATTTTAGGCTCACCGGGAAAAGCACAAGGTAGCAAAACTGATGAAATGCAGTGGCAAGCAAGGCCAAAACAGGTGGGACTAGATAACAAAAATTTTAGAAGTCATTTTAATACATCTCAACTTTACCCCACAGATTTTCAGCCCCTGGATGGACTTAGGGACTTAGGACTTAGAGAGATAATTAGGACAGCCCTGTGAATGATAGTTTTGAAGACGTGGCTACCAAGGAATAGTTAGCAAGATGTGTAAAGAAACTAAGTTTTTTCACGGGATGGATTGGATAAGGAGTTCCTCATATGAAATTTTACTTTATCTCCCCTTTTATTTCCTCCAAATTTTATTTTATTCAGAGACTTATTCAAATTCAAATATCTGTTGAGCTCCCTTCAAAACTATGATGATGTTTCCAGATACATAAATACAATATTTCAACAGGAACTCTTAAAAATGATATTATACAACTGATATAATCTGGTTCCTTAAAATTGGGTTTTGATGGACTTTAAAATCTATTTGACGAATAGTGGCAATGTAAAAGTATTTGAGATTTTGAATCAAGGAGTCCTCGCTACAAAGAACATGAATTGTGAGTCAATAGTGAAAAATACCAAAAGAAACAGGGGAAATGAGACATTTTCAAGGGTGTAGGTAATATGCATAGCTTAGATACTATGCTTTGTTGATTTTACAATGTATTTAATAGATTGGAAAGATCTAAAATATTACCCACATTGAGCATAAGAAGTCATAACAATGTCGTTTGATGCACAGACCCATTGTTAATTAGAAGTGACTTTGAGAAGTCTTTTAAGGCATAGGTAAGATCAAGAGCATTGCTAATGCAGAGAGCAGACAGTCAAGAACAACCTATAACATTCATCAATAGGAAGAGTCTTTCCCCCAGAGACTCGTTATTTGATGATTAAAAAAGGATGTCTAAACATCAAATAGATTTTGGACAGTTTAAGGTACTAAAGTATTTTCCTGGGGAAAAATTTATATTACAAACAGATCATAGAGCTATACAATGGTGGAGCAGAATGAAAGTTGAGTGATTCCTGGCTCTTAAAATATATGTCCCTGTAGCAGTAGACATTTGCATTTTCCCTGGTAGTAGCATAAATGAAATATGGTAGGGTGTTTATTAGAGATGTTTTCCAGGTGGTGAAATTGCATCAGTGAATTATCTTTGCTGTCTGCGTAAGACACAAATGTTCTCTCATCAAACCTCAATGAAAAGATAAGGAAAACTAGCACATGATTCTAGCCTGTCTCAGTTCTCTATGTTTTTCTCCATTGCTCACCTACTCCTCCTAAGCAAAGAGTCATTGCAATTTCTGAAGACTGTGAATGCTGCCATTTTAAGTGCTGGTGAGAACTGGAAAATCTGGTAGAGATCTTGGTGACTGTTGGTGGGGAGCTAAGGAAAAAATCAGTTGTAGGTTAACTCTGGTCCAGGGCTGTGTGATGTTTTGAACTTGTGAGCCTCTGCCTTGGCCATGACCTCCTTTGAAGAGCGTCACACTTTTATTTTATTCTCTGCCATGTCTTCTGACTTTCAGTACTCCTCCCTTATCAAATGGGATACATTCTAAGATATCCCCTGGATACCTGAAATACGGAGAGTTCTGAACCCTGCATATACAATATTGTTTATATTTTCCTCTAGCTCCTAGCAATCTCAGTATATTTTTTGTTGGTGTTGTTTTCCTTATTCAGTCAATAACTTTCTTATTTTCATTGAAAGGAAGCACTTTATGGCTTCTTTTGGCATATCCAAATTCCAACCATCATTCATCTTGTGATTTTGGACCATGATTAAGCGAAGTACAGGTTACCATCTAATACAGATACAGTACCATCTGATACAGATATGTTAATCTGATAACTGAGACAATTTCCAAATGACTGATGGATGTGGTGTATACAGTTGAGATTCATTGGAATAAAGGACGAATCTTATCCTTAGTGTGATGGACTGAAATAACAAAGGTTTCAACATCCTGCTCAGAATGGTGAGCAATTTAAAACTTACGATTTTCTTATTTCTGGAATTTTGCTTACTATTTTCAAACTATAGTGGATCATGGGTAATTGAAGTAATGGAAAGTAAGACCAGGGATAAAGAGAGATTACTGTATTTAAAATATTAAAAAGTCTCTTTCATCTCTTAAATTAATTAGTTTTATTATATAAAATGTTCTTATATTCTAATATCATATTTAGACCCTTAAACTTAGATAAATTCACTGATGATAGAAAAATAGATAGATAAGAGCTGGGAATTTGCCACCTGCCTGGCAAATGCTAGGTAGTGAGTTTGATCCCTGGTACAAAAAAAAAAAAAAAAAGAAAGAAAGAAAAGAAAAATAGACAGATAGATATATGTAAATACACAACTGAATTTAATTTGTAAGCATATGTTGAGCATTTTTACTTTTATATTCATACATGTGATGGTTGATAATTTTTTCTATACTTTAGCAAATTTATATTACACTAGCTTTATAAATATATTACTGTCATTTCCCCACTTTACTCTCCTGTGTAGTTTATGTAGATGAGAAATTTTCCATAGATGACTTCATAAATGTTGTCTATAAACCATTTAAACCTAGGGGTTTAGGGTTACCAATTTAGCTTCTTTAATGGTTAATGATTTATTCAAGTTTTTAATTTATTATCATTATATATTAACTCACATAAATAAATCAAAACAACGTGAAAACAGGGTGCTTATTTGGGTAATCAAGGGAAAATTCCCTGTGTGTGACATGACATTTGGAAAGATGACAAAACAAAAACTCTTCAGACACAGGGAAATTTAAGACAAAATGCTAAAGCCAAACAGAGCTTTTTATGATAGAGAAACCGTATTTAATATGGCTAGACAGGAGAATGAGGGGAGGAGCTGGTGGAGATGAAGGTGAGAGAGATGAATACGAAGTAAAATTCTATAGGCAAAGAACAGGGCTTAGACTTGATAAAAAGCAATGAGAAAATTTTCCAGAAATACGTGATTACCATACTTCATATGAATATCTGAAAATTTGAGTTTATCATTGGAACTCCCTTGAACATTTCACATTTTAGAGACCAGTAATGTCTAAAATCTCAGTAACATACAAAATGCCCCCAGGACTCCGCCTGTCTGCTGATGCCACAGCAGACTCTGGCTCATTGCTTTCTAAGATCCTGCTTCCCATGGAATCAAGAAATCATCAAAACAGACGTAAGACAAGAATCTGTCCCTCATCCAGATTCTCTAGAGGACTATCCTCTGAGTTCTTCTGGAGAAAACAAAACAAAATACAATAAAATAAAATAAATGTATGTGTATAAGAACAAAATGACTTCTAGCAATAAAGGCTCCCAACGTGGGACACTTTAAGGAACTGAAAGCCTGGTGACCATTCCTAAGAGGTTCATACACATTTATTTCATTCAACGTCATCAAAGACATGTGAACTCCACAAGGTATTAGTACAATAGCTGTTTTCAGTAAAAGAGACAGAAGGAAAGAAAAACTGAGTAAGATGGCTAAGATCACACCACTTACCAGAGGCAAAAGAGGGAATGCAGACAAATTCCACTTGAAAGCCAAGTCCAGAATTTCGTATCACATGTCCAGAATCTCCATGCTGCCATTAGCCTGGATATGGTGTTACTGTAGTCACAACTTTTGATATTCACTTTGGTTGGGGTACAAAAATGAGACAGAAAAAAATGAGCTACCTATAGCAATCTCAAGAGAAACTTTAATAAGAGACCTTTCATACAATTTGAGTGACTTCAGACTTGCAAGGATTCAGGGTTTTTTTTTTTCATTTTTCTTTCATTCTCTTGATTTAAAAATTCCTTACCTTGCAGTCAAGATGGATGGCCTTGTAACAGGTTGAGCAGGCAAACTCAGGTTCATGCATGATAGGTCAGGATTTCTTGTTTGAGACTGGCTGCATCTGTTTGACCCCAATCCTCCACACTGCAAATACTCAGAGATGAGTTTCTGCCACAACAAATGGTTACTAAACCTCTCCTTCTGCTTCAGCTTGAGAGAAACTGCAAATTACAGGCAGGTGCCCCTCACATCTTCCTTCCCTCACCAATTTCCCTTGCAATCTCAAATTTGTTGTCCCAGAGCTGGCCCATGTGCACTAGTTTCATGATTCCATATTTCCATTGAATGTGTCCCCCTCTGACATGTTTTGTCCTGCCCAAACAAAACCTAAGTAAATTACAACTAGCTTTGACAAGGATGATGAAAGTATGGTCTAGTGATTTCCACCTCCTCCAGCAATCCCGGGCAGCTGGGTGCCATAGAAGCACTGTCACTTTTACTCTCCTATTTGCCATTATTAATTGTCCAACTTCCAAAGACTCCGTGCAAAGATGAGCAACTCAGAAAAGCTCATTAACTGCATAGAGAACAGCACATAACTCAGAAGTTTATGCTCATCCTCTCTATTGAATGTCAAATTCATAATGCTGCTACTCTCTGTGTCTGAGTGTGTCCTGTGCTATTGCTATTTGGATTTCTCTGTCCTGAGATTTAGAGAAAAAACATGAAACAGTTCATGTTGGTGACATTCTGAGATTTGTTGTCATTCTGTTTTAGAATGTTTTTTTTTTAAATTCTATTCCATTTAGTCTATATACTTATAAACTAGTGCCTACATCAAAATGATATTAGCATCAAAGTCCTGAATGAATGCTAATAGCACTAATAGTGTCTCAAACACTATTAATAACAATTTTAGTAAGTGTTGAAATTATGAGAAAAATACAGGAAGAAATGTGGACCCACAAAGAAAAATCTTCATCATCAAATATTCCTTTATCTGCACAGCTCTGCGCAAACATATTTTCTTCCAAAATGGTATTCTGGGACTTCTGGGAGAACATGGTGGATAGATAACAGCAGCTACAGAGGCTCTGAGGTAGCCAGCTTAGATTCCAGGAATGGTGCGGTGTAGGGAGTCCTAAGCAGGGGGAGATATACCCCGCCGGCCCAGGAATGAACTAATCTGAGAGAAAACAACTGGAAATGCAATCCCCATGCTACAACTGGAACAGCTAAAGTCTCAGTGCCAAAGTTGGAACCTGTGCCTCTGAAAACCATGGCTTGAATTTCTTGCTGCCACTGCTGCATCTGAATTGGCACAGCAGGGATAGAGACACAAAAGCTCTGAGAGCAGGAATCAGTGAACCGAATTGAGAGAGGGTCATGAGCCCTGCATTGACCTGCAATGAGTGAGATGAACAGGGACCCTTCCATAGACTAGGAGGCTTGAACAGAGGACATTCTGGGACATTCTACTAGCCGGAACAGAACGCTGCAGTGACTTCAGTCACATATTCCCCTCACAAGTGGGATTGGTGGGGAGTGCTTGACCTGTGTGATGCCATGGACTAAGACTCAGTAGGCTAGCCCAAACCAGGTCCCTGCACCTGGCAGTGCACCCTAATGCAGTGAAGCCTTCAGCAGGTTGACTGACCTGGAGGGGCAGGCCCAGCATAGACTGCCCAGGTCTGTGTCTCCCTAGAACACTGAAGTAGGTGGGAACACCTAGACGGTGTAATTCAAACAAACTGCAACCAACAAGGAAAGAAGCTAGGCCTCCTATATATGCTTGTATGGAAGGAACAAAATGTATGGAAGAGGGAGCAACAAGAAAGGGTCCTCAGTCCCCATTCCTGAGAATACTGACCCAGGAAAGGTAAATTCAAAGGAGAATGAGCACATAAAACATGCAATATCAGGCACGGCACCAATAGACATAAAGCAATATCTCCGGGACCTCATAGACGAGTTCAAAAGTGAAGTATTTAATCAAGTAAAGCAAGATATCAGTAAAATAGTTAAATAAATGCTAAGCACCTCCCATGAAAAAAATAGATGGTGGAATAGAAGAACAGAAAAAAAAAAAGGGAGAATTGTTTGACAGAGAAAACAAAGAAAATGTAGAATACATGAAGCAGGTAAAAGAGATTACCAGGAAACTAAAAAGCTGGCATAACAGCATGAAAGAAACTAAGGATAGATTATCTGAACTGTAGGACATATTTGTAATGTGGGAATATGAAAGGAAAATCTTCTTAAAAACAAGGAAACAAGCAGTACCAATACAAAGGCTAGAAGATGGTAAGAGGATCTATAACTTAAGAATTAAGAATGTAAAGGAAGACACAAGGATACAAACAAATGAACTGCAAAGGCTATTCAGAGAAATAATCAAGGAGAACTTCCCTAATATAGGAAAGGAAAAGATACTCAGATGTATGAAGCATACAGGACTCCAATCACCTACAATCCAAACTACACCCAGGCATATAATAATCAAAATTCCAGAAATCCAATATAAGAACAGAATATTAAAAGCTGTCAGAGACAAGAAACAGATCACTTACAAGGGAACACCCATCAGACTTACAGCAGACTTCTCACCACAAACCATCAAATCACAAAGAGCATGGGGCGAAGTAATTCAAGCTTTGAAAGACAATAACCTCCAGCCAACATTGATATATCCTGCGCAACTGTCCCTAGAAATTAATGGAGAAACTAGGTGCTTCCAGGATAAAGAGGAACTAGGGGAATTTGCAACCACCAATTCGACTCTACAGAGAATACTGCAGTACATTCTAAAAGAGAAAAATACCAAGATTCCAAAAACAGTGGCAGAGAGGCCACAATGAATGGAGCAGAAAGTGAAGTGAATAAGACAAACTGACAACTAATGACAGAAAAAGAGCTCAACACAAAAAAGGAAAAGAAGGTTGGATATAATTTCTAATATAGATGGCCTAGACACACTAACTTAAGGGAAAAAAGAGAGAATTGCAGGCAAAGTGGATCAAGAGATAGGGCCCACCGAGAGGCTCTTTATAGGAAATATAATTAGCCTGAAGAAGGTTTTATGGACCAGAATCAGACCAGAGAAAATGGAACTCAATGTGATAGGGAACCATAGAGTAATAGGGGTAACTAGACCAGTATTTTATGCATAGGTTGAACAGATAGGCTTTAATAAATGAAGAAATAAACTAGAAACCCAGCCCAGGAGTGAGAAAGTTCAAAAACACTTAGGCAAATAGCAGGTTGCCCCCCCAATACAAAACCATGAGTGTTGGCGAGACCCAAAAATACACAGTTCATTCTGGAGGAGTAAAGGGGAAGAATAGTCTTCATTAAAAAAAAAAAAAAAAAAAAAAAAACAACAACAGCAGAAGATATAGCTAATAGTGTATCAGAAATTAAAACCCCTATTATTCACACCACTCTGCTTGGTTGGAACTTTTTTAATCCCAGTTTGTATACAGGCACTGAATCTGAGGGGCACCGACAGGTGTCCATAGCATAGGAGACATCTTTAATTCCCTATTAACTCAATCAGGATCCATGTATGACTTATAATGTTGTATCATGACTGATCTTAGTTAAATCTGACTTGTTTGATTTCTGCTTATTATTGATAGATTTTATTCAAAACTAAGGTTGATGGTAACAAGTTGAGGAGTGTAGGCAACTATACTGAAAATGACAATGATTCACTATGATATCCATTCTGATTTCGTTACTACCTGTTTTTTTAGGTCTACACTATCTACAAAGTTGCATTTCTTTTAATTCTGTAATGTACTGATATGCTCAATTATACTTTATCTAATTATATAGCCAATTGTGTTGACGATAACAAGAAACATCACAGTGACCAGGGTAGAACTCCTTATACAGCAGATTTATATGTCTTTTTAGTTTTATATGTCTGTAGGAAAAAGTTTAGTTCTGTTCTGCTTTATGTTTCTTCCTCTAATACAGAAGAGATAGAAATACATGTTAAGACTCGTGCTTATGTAAAACCTATAAACGGTTTATGAGAACTGATCTGATGATACATGATGAAATGAATAAAAACTTTGAAGGAAAGAAAGTGGCACTGAAGTACACAATCCTGATTCTGGAGTGTTATGATGTGAAATCTAGGAATATTATTAATCTTTGTTCAGAAAGATTTTAATCTAATAAGCTGTGTTAGGTCTCAACATAAACGAAGATATGGATAAATGCATACATGTCTAAGTGTATAGGATTGATAGTCATATTATTTAGTTTTTGTTGGATAGTTGAACAGAACTGTTTGCAGTCTCCCTGGTTGAAATCCCATTTATGTGTTCCACTTGTGTACCTTGAACAACTATTTATAGGGGGACAATATGTATACATCAGCTAGTGATTTATTACTATTTCTTTTCTTTGAAAGTATGTAGTATTTCTTCCCATTTTCTATTTTGTTTTGTTTTCTTTAAATAAAATTTTAAAAAAACAAAAATGGTATTCTGGAGCAATGTTTGCTATATTTCGTACATCTTGTTTTTTGGCGCCATGAAAATGAAATGTGTAATAGAAAGTGTCAGTAAAATTTACTTCTAGAATGCGCTCTGTCTTATACTTGGTGTTACATCCCAACACTGCTTAATATTTCTGACTCTATTCCTCCCAGAAAATTAGGCTACATATAGTCAATTGTTCTCAAACTTACTACAGGCCCATGCAACTCTGTTTGTGTGCATCTTGGGTTTCCAGAAAGATGGAGATGCTTCGAATACAGAGGCTGAAAAGATATGAATTGAAAAATGCCTTATAAGCTTTATTTGTCAGAAGTAATATTGTGACTCAGTGTCAGATATCATTTGAATATTGTCTTCTTCTTCTTTTTTTTTTTTTTTTTCTTTTTCATTTTTATCGGTTCCCGGGGATCAAACTCACGACCGCCTGCTTGCAAGGCAGGTACTTATGCCGCTGAGCTAAATATTGTCTTCTTAACCTGAGCTAGATCACATCTAATAATTAAATGTGATGGTCTCCAGTATCTTCAGGTTGCAGGCATAGTATTGTGTACATTCCAGTAAACACATGGTTCATACAAGATGAAATACAGTCCTATACTTTAAGAACAAAGTCACTTAATTACAAAGGCTTATGAAGAACAGAACAACGTGAAAACACAGGGCATGGGTCCCTTCAGCTGTTGACAGATCTTGATTGGAAGTAGGTAAGGCCAAGTAGCAACCAGTGTAAGATAGGGAAGTTTCTTGGAGACTGAAGCTGTGAATTCAGTATGGTCTTATTCCGTCCTCTAAAAGATAACCACTGTAGGATTTCAAACTTTTCTTTAAGTTCTTATGAAGCTGCATCGTTGGTCCCAACATCACAATTTCTTTATAAGTCAAATATAGATGTTTTTCTCATACTTTCTATTGCTTTCAAAGAAATGCCATCATTTCTATTTCAGTTTTTGTGTAAAGCTGTTGACTATGTCAGGCCAAAGTAAGTGGTCTAAGGTATTAGTTGTGCTCCAAAAGTGTTATGTACTGATCATCTTATTTTGACGTATTCATGTTTGCATTATCCTTGGTGAAATTTCCAGGATCCTCTGATTTAAAATCTCATATGTTTTTGCATGACTAGTGTTTAAGCAAAGTGTTTTTCTGTCATCCCAAGATGCATATTTCCTAGTAAAATATGATCAACATGCAGAAAGAATAAAGAATGAGGATTTCACATAGATAAATGTGGCATTGGAGATCTAAATGGCCTGGCAGGCCATTGGCAAACTGAGTGGGAATAGGAAGCAACCTTTCAGGAAGCGCAGTGGGAAAAGCATAGAATCATAACAGTAACTGAGAATCAGTTTCATGAAAGGTTCCCTACCTCAGCTAAATAGTAGACTCCTGAGATGTTTGTGTATCTTGGATGGGAGGAAAGACAAGGTGCAGGCAGGTTGCCATTATATGCATGCAGAAGTTATTCTATGAGGAAGGGAGTCAGAGCATTGGAGACTGGCTTCCTGAACTGACAGCGGAGGTGAGGGAAAGTGGTGTTAGAATGCAGGTAGCCTAAATGGTTTCTTCTGGTCTCTGAGATACAGGTTCTTCTAGAGTTCTATCAAAGATGAAAAAGTGCAACCCTTGTATTTGATGGCTAGTGGGCATCTGAATGAGAGCAAATTCAGGCTGGAAAGCGGAAATTTGCAAACTGAGGTTAAAATTATTGGTATCACTTTGTTAAAAGAATGCTCATCAATATTCTCAAATTTCATGAGAAAGAGAAATAATCTCCTCAACAATAGTCCATGACCTTAATTACATAAGGGGATTTATGTAAGAGTGCATGGATTATAGTGTTATGTGTAAATAAACATTTAAGTGCACAGTGTGAACTCTTACTCATGGGAAGCCAGCAAAAGTAAATAAAATCCCTTTGTGAAGTTCTTTAAAAACAACGGGAGAATGTATAATTAGATGGGCAAAAATCAAAATTGTGATGGTGGGAAAAGATATACAATAGTATAATCCTAAATTTAAACTTTCCTAGAATGTAAGCAACACACACACATGCAGACACACACACACACACACACACACACACACACACACACAGGCACACGCACACACACACACACATGCACACATACACACAATATATAGGAAAAGATATTGCTATAGAAATCTATTAGCTATTAGTTAATAAGCAAATAGTTGTGTTAGTTGTGGTCTCTCTAGTTGGAAATTTGCTATGAAGGATATTTGTTATCATTGTAATTGCAAAACATAGGATATTTGTATTTTATAGATTCATAGCTAATCTCAGAAATAAGTGGCTTAAAATTGCAAAACCAGTGAGCTGGGGATTTAGCTCAGCAGCACAGTACCTGTCTGATAAGCAGGAGGTCTTGAGTTTGCTTTCTGGTAGAAAAAAAGTTGAAAATTACAACCAATTTCTTGACTAACTTCTTGAAAGATTTTAATGGTTATTTTGAAATCAATTTATTTATATATTTCTACAAGCATTTATAATAAATTATTATTTATAATAAATTAGTAATTTACTTGTACATTGTACATACACATTATGATCACATTTATCTTGGACTGATAAGGCCTCACTTTTTGGCATTTCAGACAGGATCCAGGCACAAAACCTAAGCCGTACAAGACAAAGGCATTTTTCCCTTGACATGCTGCAGCTGCAGTATCTATCCTGTTAGATCAGGCAAGAACTTTGCAATTTTTTCTAATATGTTTCATTTTTCCATAGTTAAAGCATTTTGTATTAACCTTTTTTGAATTTACAAAACCTGCCATAACCTGAGCCATCATAATTGTCTTGTACAACTCAGTTCCAATATCCTAACAAGCCTGAATATGTTATTAAATCATTAGCTGTTTCTACAGGATTTAAAACTTGTTTGCAGTCTTGATTGGCAGTGCATGTGCCTAATATATCATTAAAATGTCCACAGCTTGTGTGTTTGTACCCTGTATGCAAACAGATTCTTGTAACTTAGCCACAAATTGAGTTAAGGGTCCTTTAGAACTTTAAATAATATATTAAAAGGGCTGCATGGGAGCTCCATCCTTTGGAACAGTTACCCATGCCCTTTGTAATAAATCTGCTAATTGTGAATATAGTTTATCAAGACATATAGACCTGTTTTGCAATGGGTGCACATTATACCATCACAGAAAACATTTCCTCATTTATTCTCAGATGTGGATTAGGACCCATTCTGTTTATGTGAGCTTGCTCAAAACAAGATTTTTTAACCTTACATCAAAGTGAAAGAACGAAGCAGGAGACAGGCAGATTCATGTTCGATGTTTCATATCATAAGATATCAATTGATATGTCCCCAGAACATTTGTAGGAGTCCCAACATAAATGGGCTTTGAACTTTGTTGTTAACCACACTTGTTTGAGGTATGTTATCACTTGTAATTCAAAAGGCATATGAACAAAAATTTTTCTCGTCATTAGCATGTTGTTGAGTTCCAACTGGAAAGCAAGCAGGGGTATCAATCACTTCCCCTTTTGCAACTACTTCTCCCTTTAAAACCTGTAAATTTCTGAATAGAGCTATTTGGTTTTTTTTCCTAAAGGATGCAGCTTCCTTTAAGGATTCTGCTTTGGTGGCAGAAGCCCCTGCTGGGAGCTGTTTTGTTTTCTCAGTGCCCCAGTCAGAAACTATTGACTGCAAGCTCTGTATGGACTAAAAACTGAATGAACTAGATTCCAAGTTGAAAATATCTTAGGGGAAATTATTTTTCCTCTACCATGTGCTTTTTAAAGATTTTTTTCTAACTCTTTCCCAATTATGAGGTATCTATAGTGCCTGTCTGGAGGAACCATGGACTATATTTGGTTACCTCTTATACATTTTTGTTAGGTCTTTTGTTGGCACATGAGTGTTTTACTGTACAGGACTTCACCTTCCACACTTTCCACTTTAAGTAAACTTACTCATTCAGGTTAAA
This sequence comes from Cavia porcellus, assembly GCF_034190915.1. Classification (NCBI taxonomy): domain Eukaryota; kingdom Metazoa; phylum Chordata; class Mammalia; order Rodentia; family Caviidae; genus Cavia; species Cavia porcellus. The sequence continues at coordinate 12,399,625 of NW_026947489.1, forward strand.
AAAAATCCCAGTCCAAGGATTTTAGGTCCCTGTTTGGGCACCAGTTATTATGGACTGATCAGGACCACAGTCCTCTAATCAGGGTAAGTCAAAGGCTTAAATAAAATAGACAAGCAATATGATATTAGGGTTCCAGGAGGAGCAAAATTCCTTGGCAGAATTTTAGATTCTCTGGGGCTGAGACAAAAGAACTTCTCTGGACAACCTGTATTTATTTAGGTTGCAAACAAAGAAAGAGGTTAGATTGGAAAGCATGGGAAGCTGAGCAGGACCTTGGGAGTCCTTTTGAAGACTTTCCAATGTAATAAATTATACAAATCAGAAGCAATATCTTATCATTAGGTTGACATTTATTGCAGGAGTACAGAGGCTGCAGCTACCGTCTCTACTTAGTTAATCAGAATTGGAGCTAAGAGTCTTCATCTTGACCTTGTCTTGTCTTTTGAGGCATCATAGCATCACAGGTCTCTTTAAGCTTCTGCCAGGACCCATGATTTATAGAGGTTTCCTTACTATAAACCCATTGCCCATCTCCAGACAAGGTACCTAGAGCTGGGGCAGACACATAAATATAGAATGCCAATTGATTAATTTTAAACCTTGCTCAGAGTTTCTTCATAGTGGTCTCCACCATACATTCATCATACAGAATTTACTTCTTTTTTCGCATATCCTTCCCTTCCCTATCCTTTGACCTCTCTTTGCTTCCTTATTTATGAATGTTTTATTTCCATTTTTCCTATTTATTTATTCTTTTCCATTCCTTTCATTCCCCCTCCTGCTTCCCTAATTCCCCTTTCATTTTGAACATTTTATCCCTATCTCATTACATCTAGTATACATTTTGGTTCTTCCTTACCCTTTTTCATTGCTCACACCAGATAAATAATGCTATATTTACCTATGTGCTTCTGAGTCATTTCATTTAATACTATAGTCTCAAATTCCATCAGTTTACATAGAAATGTCTCAGGTTTATCTTTCTTTGAGGCTGAGTAGTATTCCATATATATAAAAGCCATGTACTCTTTATTTATTCATTTTTTTTTATTTAAGAGGAAAAAGAGAAAAACACAAAACAAACCAAAGCGGTGTAAGGGTACACGTAATACAGAACTACAAAAAAACAAACAAACAAAAAAAAAACAAAAAAAAAACAAAACAAACAAACAAAAAAAAAATAACAGTAAGAAATCACCTGTTAGTATATTACATATTATCATCTTGAAAATAGTTCCTCAAATCACAGTATCAAAGAATACAAGGTGGACATTCAAACAGGGAGACTGCAAACAGCTGTGTTCAATGATCCAAAAACATTGATACAGTCAGCTATTTAACACCCCTAAACACACTTGCTGTTATATCCGTTAGAGCTCTTTTTCTTTTTTTTCCCTCTCTTTTTTACAACAAAATTCACACACTTTGGATTTCATTACTCCTTAGTGCTTATTACTTTTTTTTTGGGGGGGGGGAGAATACAGTCAAATATTGCAAAACAAAGCTGTCAGTCAATACCAAGGATAGACATAGCACATGATGTAGAACAGAGTACAAGTTTATCAACAATGGTTATCAACGTTGTCCCTTGATTCCTTAAAAAGAATTGTCTATGTCATTAGATATTATAAAGTTGGACAAAACAGTAGAGAACAAGACCAATAAAACTTAGGCATTGTAAACATTACAGGACTTCCAAAGAAGACAATAGTCAAACCAGAATGGGTATCTTAGTGAATCTTATTGTCTTCAAAGTAGTTGCCTATGTCTTCAAACTTGATACTACCATATAGAATGGAACAGAGTCTAATCAGTCAAAACAAGATCGTGGGAGTACTACAGGATTTCAAAACAAGTTAATAGGAAATCAAAAAGAGTTACTATTTATATATCCTAATTTTTTGAATTTTTTCTTTAATTAAGACAAACATAAGAAATGACTAAATAATTTTTAAAACAATAAGGGGGAGATTGAGATAAAGCAGGACATAACAATATAACAATAGAGGTCACAGCATGACTGTTTCAACAACCTAGTACTTCACCACCATATAACCTGACTTAATAGTAGTTACCATAGTGTCTTTTTCCTTGATATATTTGGATAAAACTTCATATACTCTAGCTTCAAATATTTTCAAATCAAGAAGCCCAGAATAAAGCCTTTCTATTTAATGAGTGAAAACTTTATAAGGCTCCAAGGCCACCTAATGGGGAATCATGATTACCACATATTTTTATATATTTGAATCATTACTTACATTAGGGAAACTATTCGGTATTCACACATGAGAGATTGATTTATTTCACTTATGAGTATGGTCTCAAGCTGCGCCCATTTATTGATAAATATCTCAATGTGATCCTTCTTTATAGCTGAATAACACTCCATTGTATAGAAATACCACAACTTTTTTATCCATTCCTCAGTTGATGGACACTTGGGTTGTTTCCAAGATCTGGCGATTACAAATTGTGCTACTATAAACATAGGTGCACATATATCACTGTGGTATGATGCTTTCAGTTCTTCTGGGAATATGCCTAGAAGTGGAATAGCTGGAATAAATGGGATTTCCAGTCCCAACTTTTTGAGAAATCTCCAGACAGATCTCCACAAAGGCTGTACCAGTCTACACTCCCACCAGCAGTGCAGGAGAGTTCCTTTTTCCCCACAGCCTCTCCAGCATTTATTGTCGGTTTTCTTGATCCTGGCCATTCTTTCAGGAGTGAGATGGTATCTCAGTGTGGTTTTAATTTGCATTTCTCTAATGATCAATGATGATGAGCATTTTTTCATGTATTTATTTGCCATTTGCATTTCTTCATCTGAGAATTGCGTATTCATCTCAGATGCCCATTTTTGGATTGGATCTTTGAATTTTGGAGGTCTGAGTTTCTTTAATTCTTTATATGTTTTAGACAAGAGGCCCTTGTCTGAGAGAGAGTTCACTAAAATCTTTTCCCAGTTTGTGGGTTTTCTTTTCACTATGCTGGAGATTTCTTTTGACATGCAGAAACTTTTTAATAAGAAGTGGTCCCAGTTATTGATTCTGGGAAGTATTTCCCGTGCGGTTTGAGTCCTGTTCATGAATTCTTTACCTACTCCTATGTCTCCAAGGTTTCTACCTAATTTGTCTTCCAATAGATTTCGTGTTTCTGTTTTAATATTCAGATCTTTGACCCATTTAGATTTTAATTTAGTACATGGTGATAGACATGGGTCTAGCTTTAGTTTTCGGCAAATGGAGAGCCAGTTTTTCCAGCACCATTTATTAAAGAGACTGTCGTTCTTCCAGTGAACCTGCTTGGCTCCTTTATCAAAGATAAGGTGGTTGAGTGTGTTCGTAGTTGTGGTTGTATCTTCTAATCTATTCCACTGATCTTCAGCTCTGTTTTGATTCCAATACCATGTTGATTTTACTACTGTTGCTTTGTAGTATAACTTCAAGTCAGGGATTGTGATGCCTCCTGCTTTGTCTTTGCTGCTTAGAATTGCCTTTGCGATTCTAGGTCTCTTCTGGTTCCAGATGAAATTTAGGAGTGATTTCTCTAGATCTATAAGGTATGTTGATGGAATTTCTATTGGGATTGCATTGAATCTGTATAACAGTTTTGGGAGAATGGCCATCTTCACAATGTTTGTTCTTCCTATCCATGAGCAAGGGATGTCTTTCCATTTTCTGAGATCATCTTTAATTTCCTTTTTCAGTGTATTATAATTTTCACTGTATAAGTCTTTCACTTCTTTCGTAAGAGTAATTCCTAAATATTTCATTTTTTTTTGCTTGCTAATGTGAATAGTCCAGTTTCTCTTATTTCCCTCTCTGTAATTTTGTTGTTCGTGTATAGGAATGCTATTGATTTCTGAGTATTGATTTTGTATCCAGCCACATTACTGAATTTATTTATTGTATCTAAGAGTATTTCAATGGAGTTTAGGGGGTCTTCTATGTAGAGTATCATGTCATCTGCAAACAATGATAATTTAACTTCTTCTTTTCCTATCTTTACCCCTTTTATTTCTCTTTCTTGCCTAATTGCTCTGGCTAGTACTTCCAGTACTATATTAAATAGGAGTGGTGATAAAGGATATCCTTGTCTTGTGCCCGATTTTAAAGTAAAGGCTTTCAATTTTTGGCCATTTAGTATGATGCTGGCTGTTGGTTTGTCATAAATGGCCTTTATTATATTGAGGTAAACACCATTTATTCCAATTTTCTGTAAAGTTCTTATCATGAATAAGTGTTGGACCTTATCGAAGGCTTTTTCTGCGTCTATAGAGATGATCATGTGATTCTTATTTTTGGCTTTATTGATATGGTGGATTACATTTATTGATTTGCGTATGTTGAACCATACTTGCATTCCTGGGATGAATCCCACTTGGTCATGGTGTATAATCTTCTTGATGATTTGCTGGATCCTATTTGCCAATATTTTATTGAGGATTTTTGCATCTGTGTTCATTAGGGAGATTGGTCTATAGTTCTCTTTTATAGTTGGGTCTTTCTCAGGTTTTGGTACTAGAGTAATATTTGCTTCCAGGAATGACTTAGGAAGGATTGCTTCCCTTTCAATTTCATTGAATAGTTTGAGGAGTGTCGGCATTAGGTCTTCTTTATATTTCTTGTAGAATTCTGCAGTGAATCCATCTGGGCCTGGGCTCTTCTTGGTGGGTAAGGCCTTAATTACATTTTCAAGTTCATTAGCAGAGATTGGGTTATTCAACAGTTTTATATCCTCTTGATCTAGCTTTGGTACTTCATATGCTTCTAAGAATCTGTCTATTTCTTCTGTGTTATCAAACTTTTGAGAGTAGAGGTTTTCGAAATAGGTGTTGATGATCCTCTGTATTTCTATTGGGTCTGTAGTGATTTCTCCTTTTTCATTTCTTATTGCATGAATTTGAGCTTTTTCTTCCCCTTTTTTAATAAGGTTGGCTAGGGGCTTATTGATTTTATTTATTCTTACAAAGAACCAACTCTTTGATTCATTGATTCTTTGGATTGTTTTCTTAGTCTCTATTGCATTGATTTCTGCTCTGATTTTTATAATTTCCTCTCTTCTTTTGGCTTTGGGCTTGACTTGCTCTTCTTTTTCTAGCTGTTTGAGGTGTAGCATCAAGTTATTTATTTGTATTCGTTCTGTTTTCCTGATGTGGGAACTCAGTGCAATAAATTTTCCTCTCAGAACGGCTTTCATTGCATCCCACAGATTCCGGTAAGTTGTATCTGCATTTTCATTTTCTTTTAGGTATTGTTTAATTTCTTCTTTAATTTCTTCTGTGACCCACTGATTACTCAAGAGTGTGTTATTTAGTTTCCATGTGTTTGTGGAATTTTTGCAGTATCTTTTGTCATTAATTTCTAATTTCAGAGCGCTATGATCCGATAATATGCAAGGGATGATTTCAACTTTTTTGCATTTGCTTAAATATGTTCTGTGAGCTAATATATGGTCTATTTTAGAAAATGATCCATGTGCTGCTGAGAAGAATGTGTATTCTGATGTTGTTGGGTGGAACATTCTGTATATGTCTATCAAACCCATTTGTTCACAGGTGTGATTCAGTTCTGTTATTTCTTTGCTCATTTTCTGTCTGGTTGATCTGTCCCTTGGTGTCAGTGGTGTATTAAGGTCTCCTGTTACAATTGTGTTACTGATAATTTGAGTTTTCATTTCTGTTAATAATTGTTTTATATAACTGGGTGCTCTGGAGTTTGGTGCGTATATATTTAAGATAGTTATCTCTTCCTCTTGGAGTTTTCCCCTTACGAGTATGTAGTGACCTTCTTTGTCCTTTATGGTCATTGTTGGTTTAAAGTTCACTTTGTCTGCAAACAGAATGGCTACTCCTGCCTTGTTTTGGATTCCTGCTGCATGGAGAATTGTTTTCCATCCTTTGACTTTCAGTCTGTGAGTATCCTTCTGGGTTAGATGGGTTTCCTGTAAACAGCATATGGTTGGATTTTGTTTCTTGATCCATTCTGCTAGTCTGTTTCTTTTGATTGGTGCATTGAGACCATTTACATTAATGGTTATTACTGTTAAATGCTGGTTAATTGTAGGAATGTTATCTCTCTGCTGTTGCATCTTTATCTTTCTGTTCTGTTTAATTATTTGCTTTGCTTAGTGGTTTTTTCCTTTGTGTATCTAAACTGTCTTTCAATATTTTTTGCAGGGTTGGTTTGGTGTTCATGAAGTTCTTCAGCTGTTCTTTGTCATGGAAGTATCGTATTGCACCATCTATTTTGAATGATAGTGTTTCAGGATATATCAGTCTCGGTTGGAAATCATTTTGCTTTAGGATCTGGAATACTCCACTCCATGCTCTTCTTGACTTTATCATTTGTGCTGAGAAGTCTGCTGTGATTCTGATAGGTTTTCCTTTATAAGTGATCTGTCTTTTCTCTCTGACAGCTTTTAATAATCTATTCTTGTGTTGGATTTCTGGGATGGTGATTATTATATGTCTGGGTGTAGTTTTATTTTGGTTATGACTGTTTGGAGTTCTATATGCTTCACTGATCCTGATGTCAGTTTCTGATCTCATGCTAGGGAAATTTTCAGCTATTACTTCTCTAAATATCCTCCTGACATCCTTCATGTTGTCTCCCTCTCTTTCATTAATCCCTATCATTCTTATGTTATTCTTCTTTGCATCATCTTGCAGTTGTTGAATTGTTGTTTCCTGATTCCTTGTTATTTTCAAAAGAACTTTCCTTTCCTGTTCACTAGCTGCAATCCTGTCTTCAAGGTCTGAAATTCTATCTTCACTTTCATTAAGGCAGTTTTTACAACTTTCAGTGGAGTTTTTTATTTCCTGTATATCTCTGTGCATCTGCATTATGTATTCTGTTTGTTTCTTATATTGCTTGTCTAGGGATTCTATCTTTTTGTTTAGTTCCTCCAATTTTTTATCTGTGTTTTCTTTAGATATATTTAGAATCTCTTTCATTTCTTTTATCATTTCTTCTTTTATCTGGGAGATTATTTCGAGTTTGAATTTCTTTAAAGCTTCCTGGAGTTGCTTGTCAATTTCAGTGGCTATTGTGTCCGATATATGAGGTGGATGGGATATATTTTCTTCTATATACATCGCTCCTAGGGTTTCTTGAGATGGGCTGGAGGTTTGAGGTTGTAATTTGGTCTTTCGTTTTGTCATTTTCCTATATTTCTGTGTTTCAAGTGTTATTTGAAAGCTTCCTCAGGATCTGTTGAAAATCCCCTTCTATGTTTGGAGCTACTGAGACTCTGGCACCGTGCTACCCCAAGCCATTGGGCCTACAGAACCAGTGGCCCTCCTCTGCCTGCTCAGAACTCCACAGTTCCAGACAAGCTGGGCCTCAGGGACACTGTGCGCCCACCTGCCCCTTGGAAGCTCCACAGTTCTTCAATCGAGCCGGGTTAGGGTACTCACCACAGGCCGCAGTGGTTCAGGAACCTGTGGACCCTCCCTGGTTGCAGAGATATCCAGAGTCCTCCAGACACGCAGAGAGGCCAGTGAGGGCACCCCAGATCTGCCCAGCTCCTCCTCTGCAGACCTATGGCCAGGCGCGGCAGCTAAACAGGCTGGGCTAAGCTGATAGTGTGGGCCCGCCCATCCGTCCGCAGCTCAGCAGGTCGCCAAGTGGAGCCGGAATGGGGAGGCTGATATGGAAGCCTCAAACCCACCTCTCTCCTTCACTGCACCTGGAAGCCTGGGGGAACTCCAGCAGTCTGGGCAGAGATATCCAGAGTCCTCCAGACACGCAGAGAGGCCTGTGAGGGCACCCCAGATCTGCCCAGCTCCTCCTCTGCAGACCTATGGCCAGGCGCGGCAGCCTATTTATTCATTTTTGATAAACATTTGGTCTCCTTCCATGATTTACTATTATAAATTGTGTGATTATAAATGTGGGGGTGCATATATTGCTGTGGTATGATACATTTTTTCTCTTTGAAGAAGATATCAAGAAAGGGAAATCTGGATCAAATGGAATCTCTAGTTCTAATTATTTGAGGAATCTCCATATTGATTTCCACAGTGGCTGAATCACTCTATATGCATACCTGCAGTGAAGAAGTGTTTCTTTTTCCCCATAGCCCTTCCAGAATTTGCTATTGATTGATTTCTTGATAATAACCATTCTTTCTGGAGCAAAATGGAATCATAATTGTTTTAATTTGCATCTCTCAAATGACCACTGATGCTGAATACATTTTATATATTTATTTGCCATTTATACTTCTTCATCTGAGAAGTGGGTATGTATTTCAGATGCCAATATTTGGACTAGGTCTTTAAATTTGAAGGTCCTGATATTTTTAGTTCTTTACATACTTTAAATGTTAATTTTTTGGCTAAGGAACAGCTGTAAAACATTTTTCCCCACTCTGTAGCATTGTCTTTTCATTCTGTCATGATGACTATTGTTATTCAAAAGTTTTAATATGATGAGATTCAAGTTGCTGATACTTTTTAATATTTCCTGTTCATTGGTATTTTGTTCAAAATATCTTCACCTACAATGACTTCTAGAATTTCACCTGTTCTATCTTCCAAACCCATTTTAATATTTACATGTTTGATCCATTTTTATTTAACTTCGGGGCATGATGAGAGTTATGGGTCTAGTTTTATACCTCAAAATGGGGCAAGCCAGTTTTTTCAGGACCACTTATTAGAGAGGTTATATTTCTTTCAGTGAAATTGTTAAGGCACTTTGTCAAAGATAAGGTGGCTGAATGTGTTAGGAGTTGTTTCTGTATCTTCTAATCTGTTCTAATTGAAACTGGGCTCTATTTTCTTACCACTATGGTATTACTTTTATCATGGTAACTTTGTAGGACAATTTCAACTCATGCCTCAACTTTGCTATCAGAATAGATTATTCTATTCCAGGATTTTTCTGGTTTGAAATAAAATTTGGGTTACTTTCGTCCAATTATCCTAGGTTTGAAATTGTTATTTTGATTAGGATTGCATTAAATCTGTATGCCAATTTCGGCCATTTTCACAATGTTGGTTCTTGCGATTCAAGAGCAAGGAATATCTCCATTTTCCCACATCCTCTTTTATGTCTTATTTCATAGTACAATAGCTTTCATTATAGAGATATTTCACTTCATTAGACTGATTCTTAAGTAGTAAGAAGCTCATTTTTTATGCTATTTTGTGTTCTCCCTATGTTCCCTCTCAGTGAGTTTGTCGTCTGTGTACAAGAATGCATTAATTTTTGAAAGTTGAATTTGTATCCAGCTAGGCAAGAATTTGTCATTAATCCAGAAGTCTTTTAGTGAAGTCTTTGGGGTTTTCTATGTATTGTATCATGTAATCTGCAAATATTAATAATTTGATATCTTTTTTACTATCATTATTTCTTGATTTCTATCTCTTGTCTAATTTCTCTGACTAATATTTCCAGTGCTATAATAAAAGGAGTTGTGATAGTGGACACTGATGATTTCCTCCTGATTTTAGAGCAAAAGATTTTAGTTGTTGACTATAGAGTGTTATATTGGCTGTTGGCTTGTCATAGATGAATTTATCAAATTCATATAATGTCCATTTATTCCAGTCTTCTGTAAGGTTCTTACCATGAATGGGTGTTGGAATTTTTCAAATTTTTCTACATTTGCTGAAATGATGGTGTGGTTTTTGTACTTTATTAAAATGGTACATTGTATTTATTTATTTATGTATGTTAAACCATCCCTGCATCCCTGGGAAGAATAATACTTGATCATGATGTTTAATTTTCTTGATGATTTGTTGCTTTATGTTTGATATTATCTTGTTGAGGATGATTTGCATCTATGTTAATGAGAGAGACTGCCTTGCAGTTATACTTTTGGATGGATCATTCTCTTATTTTTATATCAGGGTGCAACTTGCATCTAATAATGAATTTGAGAAGATTGCTTTCTTTTAATTTCATAATGCATTTGAGGATTAGTGGCACAAGATCTTTTCTAAATTAACCAGTAAATCCTTCAGGTCCTCAGCTTTTGTTATCTCACTCTGTGTGTGCTCCCTCCTCCCTACAATTAGTAGATTGATGACTAAAAAGGAAGAGAAAACTGCTTTTTCCTACCCTTTTATACCTTTTGCCTCTTCTGTCATTTCCACTTTTGATGTCTGCCACAGATGCCATGAATGATTGTCACTCAGTTTCATCACCCTTCCTTGGAGCCAGCTAAGTATGGACTGAAACTTCCACAAACTGTAAGTTAAATAAACCTTGCCTTTCTTTATTTTTGATACCAAGTATTTTGTTTCATCAATGAGAGAAAAGTAACTAAGGCAGAATTTGGTACCAGAGAAGTGGGGTTGTTCCTGTGAATGTACATGACCATGAGGTTCAAGAGCCTTCTGGAATAATTTGTGAGAATAGTTTGGAAAACTTTCAGATGTCACCTGAAAGAAAAGCACTAGATTGCCTCAGGCTGTTCTGCATAGGAGATTCATCTCAGATCTCAGAAAACCAGAATACTGATAGAAATGGTATCATTAAAGACCAAGTTTAGGAGTTTTCTGTTGGGCAGAAAGACTGCATTGGCTGTTTGACTCCAGTTCATGTGTGCTATGTTGTGGCAGAAAATTTGTCTACCTTTTAGCATGTCCAGAAATTTTGCCTGAGACTGAGATTAAGGATAGTGGATTAATAACACCGTCAAAAGAAAATTTTCAAAGCAGTCAAATGTTGAGATGGTGTCACGGTTATTGTTGGAGATTTTTAAAATTAGATTTATATTGTGAATTAAAACACAGAGACCAACAGTATGATTTAAAATGTTGTGAGTTCTCCCAGAAAGGAAGCTCCAGTAAATCTATAGATTATGAAGATAAGGCTGAGATCTCCACTGCTGAGAAGGAACAAGAGAACAAAAAATATGACTTTAGTGTATCAGAAAAAAAAAAAAAAAACAGCAAATCTTGAACCTTTGCAGCCTCAAAACTGCAAAAGTGAAAGACTTTGCTTAGGGGCAAAAGCCACAAAGCACCATATTCCAGAATGGCAGCAGCTGCATCATGCTCCAGAATGACATCAGCTTAGAAAATTTGTTCGTCAGAATTGGGTTAAGAATGCTCAGTGACCCAGGTGCTTGACCCCTACACCCAAGAGAGAAGAAAGCCTGGCTATTCTCTAGTTCGTAACGACCTCAACATCATCCACGTGGCACTGCTTTAATGCGCATACTGATCACAAGAGTTCTGAGTTAAAAAGACTTCTATCCCAACTTGAGAAGGCCTGGGAGACTAGGTACAGTGTCCCAAGAGGATAGGATGTGAAACTGTGAGGGTGAAGCCAAAGGTTCAGTGGAGGCCACAGAAGTTTGGAAAAGCCAAGAACGTGGATCATCTAAGGAAAGCTTTAATGATTGAGCAGAGCTGGCCAAGAAGAAAAGCCATGGGAGATACAACCACTGGAAATGCCATAGGGGTAGAGTCCTGCAAACATTTTGGAGCTTACAACTTACCACAGATCGCTTTGGCTGTCCCACTTGGAAGACATCATTCCATAGTAATATATGTGCACCAATGTTTACAGCATTGCTAAATGTTTGGAAAAAACCAAATGCCCATTAACTGCAGCATGGATAAAAATATGTGGTATTGTTATGCAATGGAGTATTACTCAGCTATAAAGAAGAATAAACTGAGATTTCTATAGGTAAATGAATGCAACTAGAGACCATGCTTAAAAGTAAAATAAAACAGACTTGCATGTGTAAACATTGTATTATTTTCCTAAGTGTAGAAAACCAAAAGAGTAAATAAATCCAAAATATACAATGGATATTGTGAAAGTGAAATTGGAAGAAACTACTCAAAAGAAAACAACAACTGGGATGGGGGAAAGGAAAAGAGAAAAAAGGGAAAGATTACACATATAAAAGATAATTTGATATATATGATGGACAGTTATCTGTTACCTCATCAAAAAATATCTTAATCTTAACCTGTTACCTCATCAAAAAAAATCTCTGTTACCTCATGAAAAACAATAGTGCTTTATGCTTTCATTGTTTCATCATTTGTTCATGCCTATGTCTTGTAATCTGAGTGGGTATTTTGAAGGTAACACTATGCAACATGTCATGATTGGTAATCTATAATTTTGACTAGAAATTTAACATTCTTATTCTTTTTTCATTTAAAAACTTAAAAAAAATAGAAACTGTCTAATTCTTTTTCATTTCATCTTTGACCCATTCATTTTTCAACAGGGTATTTAATTTTGAGTTTATGCAGTTTTTGTCATTTCTTTTGCCATTGATTTGCAATTCCATTGTATTATTGTCTGATAATATACATGTATATCAATTTCAATTGCTTTGCATGCATTTAAGCATGTTTATTGAGCTATTATAGCTATATTTTGTAGATCATCCCTTGTACAGCTGAGAAGAATGTGTATTTCGATGTTTGGGGATGGAACTTAGTAGACCAAAAAGTCTACTAAGTCTATTTGCTCACAGGTTTGGTATATTTCTGATGTTTCTTTCTAATATTTTTGTCTGTTTGATCTCTCTGTTTGTGACAGTAAGGTATTGAGGTCTCCCATTACATTTGTGTCAGTGGTTGGTTGCTTGATTTTTCATGTCCATTGGGATTTGTTTAATATAGTGAAGGGTGCTTGTACTTGGTCCAAATATACTTATGATTATTATCTCTTCCTTTTGGAATTTTCCCTTAATAAGCACATATATTTCCCTCCTTGTGTCTTTTGTCCAGTGTTGAATTGAAGTTCACTTTTTCTCCAGACAGAATAACTACCTCTGCTATTCTTCTGTGTTCCTGTTGCATAAAGTACTATTTTTTAACCTTTGACTTTCATTCTATGAAATTTTGTGTTAAATGTTTTTCTTATTTGTGCTATACTGTTGAATTTTGCTTTTTTGTTCCATTCTGCTGATCTGTTTCTTTTGGTTGGTGAATTGAGAGCCTTTATATGATGATTGTAAGTGATACGTACTGGCTTATCCTTGTCACATTATTTTCTTGTTGTGTTTCCTGTTTTTCCCTCTCTTTAATTGTTTGCCTTTGCTAATGGATTTTTTTCTATTGGTGTTCTTGGTATTGTAGCCTTCATTTTCTTTTTCTAATACATCCTTCAGAATGCTTTGTAGAGAATCATGAATTTCTTTAGTTTGCCTTTGTCGTAAAAATATCTTATTACTCCACTGATTTTGAAAAATAGTTTTGCAGAGTTCATAAATGATCTAGATTCTCTTTCAGGACTTCAGTCTCTACTTGACTTAGTTTGTATTGAGACATCTAACTTGAGTCTCATGGACTTTCCTTTTGATTTGTTTCTTTTTAAAAACATTATTTTGTATTCTGCTCCTGTGCTGAATTTCTGGAATCCTGATTGATTATATGCCTCTGTAGAGTTTGTTTTGGATTTCTATATGTCTCACTTATCTGTATGTCAAATTCATTTTCCATGCTTGAGAAACCTTCTTCCATTTCTTTCTGTGAACAGTCTTGACATATCAGCTGCATTGTCTCATGCTTTTTACTTGGACTTGATCAACTTACGTTGTTCTTCTTTATATCATCTTTACACCAGGTTTTAGATTGATTTTTCATGCTCCCTTGCTATTTTTAAGAGATCTTTGTTTTTATAATAGCTTCCTTAATCCTGTCTCCTAGTTCTGTCTTCATCTTGGTTCATTCAGCTACATTTGGTTTCAATGCAATTTTTAATCTCCCGGACATCTGTTAGAATCGATTTCATGGATTCCAATTTCTTTTTATATTGAACATTCATGATTCCCATCATTTTCCTATCAGTATCTGTGAGAGCTCTCTAAATTCCTAGGGCAAAGAAAATGAAAGGAAGAAGAAAATAAAGATAGAGCCAGAAAGCTGGGGTCAGGTGGAGCCCTTCTCTGGATGTGAGGAAGATCAATGTATTTATTTTAACACGTGTCATACCACACCCCTTTGGTTAAGTAGCTTATCTCTAATTCCCTGTGTTCTCCCATGTTCTTGGGGCTGGCACACCTGTTCACCTCTAGCATTCTATGCCCTCCGGTGTATCTCAGGTGCTCTCTGCCCTCAGGGCACTCCTGTTCAGGCACTTGTGCTTTTGGCTCCACAAGGGGAGCTATCATTAGTGCAGACTCCCAACACTTTCCTAAGCTCTTCTATTTTTAAAATGTGTCTAATATAGATTCACTTAATAATTTCTTCATTTTTATTGTCATCTCTTTTTTTATGTGAGTGGGTTTTTTGGTCTGATTTTCTCTATAGCCTCATTCATGCTTCATTTGTTGTTGTTGTTCTGCTGTATCATTTCAGAAAATTCAGGTGCATAGCTTCTGGCTTCCTCTATCTCATTGTCATTTGGATATATCCTGGATGGCTTGGAGATCTAGGGTTGTATTTTGCTTCTGTGTCTTTTCATTTTTTATATTTTTAATTTTAATTTTCTTTCCATTATGTTTGTAAATTGCTTATGGTAGGTACCTTTATCACTAGGGTCAAGCCCTCTCTCAAAATATCCATTCCGCAGAGATGGTTTCAAAATGTAGTTGCTCTTGGCCTTTGGGTCTGTCCCAAGATCCTACATTTGCACTTTTTTAGGGATGATACATTTTTATCTATTTGGCTCAGCACCCAGTCTTTTGTTACTGGACTATGGTGATAATTATAACCTCAATAATCCCAGTGTTGTCTTCTATGGGAGAACAGCCAATTACAACACATATGACACACTGGATAATGTAGCACAATTAGCAATAACAATAGCATCAAGCAAAATCTTGAAATTGACAAACTGTGGTAACTATTAAGTTGATAGCTTTAACCAAAGGAGTAAAATTTACAGTTATATAACAAATAAAACATAAACAAGGATCCTGTATTCTGTGAATTTTCTTTTAGCAGAGTGAATTTACCCTGTGTTTCATGGGGAGTGATTTAAGATGGACAGTTCAAAAGATAGATAATTGCAGAAAAATATAGTAGAAGGAAGACTGATGGACAAAGGATGATTCCCCAATGAGAAAAAGGATGAAAGAGAAATAAATGAATATTGAAGCAAACCAGAAAGACTGGAGACAATGTTCACTCATATGGAAATAACATATCAAGAAGCACAGTTGAGGAAAAAAAGAGAAAAGATTACACAAAACAAAGAATAAAAGTAAAAACATAAACAACCACATTTTTAAAAAAAGATAAAATACAAAATAAGCAAACAGCAACAACAAACCAATGTTGAAATTCTTCTGCTGCTCTCAGTAATACAGTAGCACAAATCTGAGCTGCACCCCCCCCATGTCTATGGCAGGTTAATGCTGGATGTGGGTCTGATCTTGACCTCTGGACGTGTGTGGTGGGGCCAGAATTTTCAGCCAGCCAAAGTCTCTATTTCATGTGTCTCTGTTTTGCTCTCCCAGTTTCTGTGCTACCTGCAGATACAGCTGAGGCTGATACCTGTTTCCACGTGCAGTTGGCTGCTCCCAGCCCTTGTACAGCGTCCTGTGTTCCACTCCACATCCTCTCTCCTCTCATGCTCCTGAGACAGGGCAGAAGGGATGCTGACTTCCACTCACTGGCCCACCTCACTCCAATGTTGCTTATGTCCCAAGACCCCTTCTCAAACTGCTGGAATAGGGTAGGAGGGTGGGTCCTGTTCCACTCACTACCTCATCACTGCTGCTGCTGTGATCCCTAAACTTGTTGTTGCTAGAGATTTCAATTAGCCACTATAGTATGGACAAAATATAAATAAATATATGAATAAATTCATAAATACATAAATGTAAGTGTTGTGGTTTGTTTAAATATCCCTCCATGCCTCATGTGATCTTGAGAAGTGGACCTTTCTAGAGAGGCTGAATCTAGCATTTGTGGTTGATTTGCTATCTAGCACTGGAATTGGTGGCGTGAGTGTTGTACATGCACAGGGGCAGGTAAACCTTATACAAAATGAGCATGGGAAGGAGGCAGTGCTTTCCTGCTTTTGCCCTTTCACTCTTGTTGCTTGCAGCTGCTGTGAATAGTTGCCCCTTATCCACTCTTCCGTGCCTGAGATCCAACTGAGTACTGAGTGAAACCTCCAAAAACTGTATGCTAAATAAGACTTTCTTTCCCTAATTTTGGGCACTGGGTGTTTTGTCTCAGTAATGAGAGAAAAGTATCCAAGACAATAAATAAATAAATAAATAAATAAATAAATAAATTAAAGTTGGTGGCCCACTGAAGATGGAACAGCTTCCTGGTCACTTATCTTTGCATGTATTGGTGAAATTTGTTGCCAGTCTTCAATGCCTTTTGTTTGGAGGAAGGCAAAAGAGATGTATGGCCTTAGATGCCAAATTTATCCTGTGTGACTTGAGTTTGGCAAGCTATTGCAATGCATCAGTTTTTTGGCAACATCCCAGGATTGCAATTCCTGCTCTACACAAAAGCAGAGTTCCCACAAGAAGATTTGTAGATTACTTCAACACTTTATAAAGTCTATCCTTATGCTTTTTAAAAAAATCTTAAAGTCTCTTATTTTGTACTGATTTTGACATCAAGATACATACCTCTCCCTTTCTTCCAGTGTTTTTACCTGTGTTTTTAGGTGATTTTCTCTGAGTACCTCAAATATGGCTTCTCCACTATTCAACTATGTCAAACATTTCAATCACCTCATTTCTTCCAAACAGAACTGGACATAGAAAACCTACCAATGTAAACATTAAAATACACCCAAAATATCATAAATTATTAAGAACTATCCAAGGGAAAAATGCAGCAAATGTACATGTCGTTTTGAGTATCTTAGTGATACAGTGGAACAAAATTCCCAACCTACTGTATGTCCAGAATCAGCTCATGTTCCCTAAAATCAAAGAATGAGTTTTAGGAACAACAGAGGTTAAGAGCAGAAATATTTATTGAGAGAAAGAAAGCTTCTGTCTGAAAGAAAGATAGAAGGGGTCCTGAGTGGGTAGACATAAATTCTGTGTTTTCTAGGAATTTTTACAGAGTAATACCATCAGGTAAGTTGGGTCTAAAGTGGGAATAACTGGGAATTTTCAGGGCAGAAGGGCATGAGGTGGGACAGAATATGGTCAACCAATAAGTTTAACTGTTCAAATAAAATGGACCAAATTAGGGACAAATGGGAAGTAAGTCACAGCATTAGGGAAGCATTCTCTATGGATCAGTGACTCTTCCTATAGGGGGTTGGGATGGTGACTCCTGGCTTCTCAAAGTGATCCAGACTTAATCCCTAAAGTTTATACTTAAGGGTTTGGTTGCATGTGTTTTGCCTTCTGAGATCTGGCCCACAGTAAGAGGTATGTGTCTCCTTGGAGGTCAACAGATATCTGATCCTCTGTGCTGCCTTCTTGGAGGGCCTAACTCTCTCTCTCTCTGCCTATATTTCTAACTAGCTCTAACTATCCTGTAACACTAACAGCTACAAACTGTCAAATGTTGTACACTATAGATTACATTATAGTAAAAAACATTTATTAAAAAAAAAAAAAAAAACATGAACTGTTTCCTGCCCTCACTGTATCATGGACCATGGAGTTGTGTTGAGGGAGACTGTGAGAGAATATGAATAAAATTTAGGGAATGGACGCAGACCATGGAGGAAAGAAGGTATTATGAGAACACCATAGAAAACATTATTGATTTAAATTCAACTCATGCATACTCAAAAAAGGGCTTTTCTGACAGTTTACCAAATGCACAGCTAAATTTGATAACCACCAGTATAAAAATGTATTACTACCTTCCTGGGAAGAGAGACAGTGGTATAGTGATTTAGTATTTGCCTCTAGTTCAATTTTTCAAGTATTTTTCAAACGTAAATCAATTTTTCAATTATTTCACCTGCCTTCCATTATTTGAATCTTACCTCAGTTACTTTCTCCTTGGATGGCTGTGGATGACTCGCTTAGCACAAATTCTATAATTTAATTTATGAATTGTTAATAATAGTATAATGTAGTGAGTATCAGGGACTTGTCCAAGATCTCCAGCTGTGTGTATGAGGGATACTGTGAAGGATAAAATAAGAAACAGAGACAAAGTTAGTAATGTATGATGGGAGGTTGGGAGGTCAATATCTCAGAAGGGCAAAGACCCAGATACTCCAAACTAGCACTATTCATTGGGTGTATACAATGGAATGGCTGTATTTATGATAGGAGGGGCTAGTCAAAGATTGAGTGGTTCATGACTTTGCAGGGAAGAAATAATCCTGGGATGATACAAGAGGGTGGAGAGGATTTTATGCTAAGAAGGATTTTGCTCAGGTTCTGCGGGTCTGGGACCTGCCTGAACCAACTTCAGAGCTTCTTGGCAGGCTTAGCCCACTCCAGGGATCT
Source organism: Cavia porcellus (assembly GCF_034190915.1). Classification (NCBI taxonomy): domain Eukaryota; kingdom Metazoa; phylum Chordata; class Mammalia; order Rodentia; family Caviidae; genus Cavia; species Cavia porcellus. Next base: position 12,417,958 of record NW_026947489.1, read on the forward strand.
TGGGCCCACCTGCACCCTCAATTCTGGAAACTGAGTGACAAGAGGTGAGTGTCCCTGCACCATCCCAAGCCCCAGGAGTCTTAAGATCGTTGCTCCCACTGGCCAAGGAGCTTCACAGCTTCCTGCCACACTGGACCAGCTCAGCAGGTCTTGGGCCTTCCTGCACCAACTTCCCAGCTTCCTGCCGAGCTCAGTCTCTCCAGGGATCTTGGGCCTGCCTGCACCCTCAATTCTGGAAACTGGGGGGGGGGGGGGCTGGAGGTGGGTGTCCACCATCCTGAGCCCTGGGAGTTTAAGATAGTTGCTATCACTGACCTAGGAACTTCACAGCTTCCTGCCAGACTCGACTGGCTCCACAGGTCGTGGGCCTGCCTGCCTCACCCACAGTGACCCTCAATCCAGACAACTCAGTGGCCAGAGTCCCAGGAGCTGAGGGCATAGAAGATGATTTCTAACAGGCCCAGGGGAAGCCTTGGAACAACATCTGAAACATGGAAATATAGGAAAATGACAAAACAAAAGACCAAAATACAATCTCAAACCTCCAGCCCAACCCAAGAACCCTAAGAGTTATATACATAGAAGAAAACATATGGCATACACCTGAAATACCTGAAATAATAGCAACTGAAATAAAGAAACAACTCTGGGAAGCTTTAAAGGAATTCAAACTAGAAATAATCTCCCAGGTAAAAGAAGAAATGATAAGAGAAATGAAAGAGATGCTGAACATATCTAAAGAAGACACAGTTAAAAAATTAGAGGAACAATACAAAAAGATAGAATCTCTGGACGAACAATGTAAGAAACAAACAATGCATGAAGCAGATTCAAAGAGATATATAAGAAATAAAAAATTCCATTGAAAGTTGTCAAAACTGCCTCAATGAAAGTGAAGTTAGAATTTCATACCGCAAAGACAAGATTGCAGCTAGTGAACAGGAAAGGAAAGATATTTTAAAAATACCAAGGAATAAGGAATCAAGAAGTAACAATTCAACAGCTGAAAGATGATGAAAATAAAAACAACATAAGATTGATAGGTATAAATGAAAAAGAAGAGGACAACATAAAGGATGTCAAGAGGATATTTAGAGAAGTAATAGCTGAAAATTTCCCAAACATGAGAATGGAAACTGATATCAGGATCAGGGAAGCATACAGAACTCAAAATAGATACAACCAAAATAAAACTACACCCAGACGTATAATAATCACCATCTCAGAAATCCAACAAAAGAATAGAATATCAAAAGCTGTCAGAGAGAAAAGACAGATCACCAATAAAGGAAAACCTATCAGAATCACGGCAGACTTCTCAGCACAAACAATAAAGTCAAGAAGAGCATGGGGTGAAGTACTTCAGATCCTGAAGGAAAATGATTTGCAACCTAGACTGATGTACCCTGAAAAACTGTCCTTCAAAGTTGATGGAGAAATAAGACAAGAACAGGTATAAGACAAGAACAGCTGAAGAACTTCATGATCACCAAGCAAAGAATACTGAAAAACAGTTTAGATACAATTAGGAAAAAAACCACTAAGCAAAGCAGACAATTAAACAGAACAGAAAGATAAAGATGCAACAGCATAAAGATAACATGTCAACAATAAACCAATATATAACAGTTATAACCATTAATGTAAATGGTCTCAATGCACCAATTAAAAGAAACAGACCGGCAGAATGGATCAAGAAACAACATCCAACCATATGCTGTCTACAAGAAACCCATCTAACCCAAAAGGCTACTCACAGACTGAAAGTCAAAGGATGGGAAACAATACCTCATCCAAAAAGAACACACAAAAAAGCAGGGGTAGCTATTATGTTTACTGAAAATGTGAACTTCAAACCAAGAATGACCAGAAGAGATAAAGAAGGTCATTATATACTGGTTAGGGGAAAACTTCAAGAAGTGATAACAATCTTAAATATATATGCACCAAATTCCAGAGCACCCAGTTATATAAAGCAAGTATTAATAGAATGAAAAACCAAATTACCAATAACACAATTGTAACAGGAGACCATAGCACACCACTGACAGCAAGGGACAGATCAACCAGACATAAAATCAGCAAAGAAATAACAGAACTGAATGACACCGGTGAACAAATGGACTTGATAGACCTATACAGTGTGTTCCATCCAACAACATCAGAATACTCATTCTTCTCAGCAGTACATGGGACATTCTCTAAAATAGACCATATACTAGCCCACAGAACATATTTAAATAAATGCAAAAAAGTTGAAGTTATCCCTTGCATTTTATCGGATCATGTGAAATGAAATTAGAAATTAATGATAAAAGAAACTGCGAAAATCCCATGAACACATGGAAATTGAATGACACACTCTTGAGCAATCAGTGGGACACAGCGGAAATTAAAGAAGAAATTAAATAATACCTACAAGCCAATGAAAATACAAATACAACTTACTGGAATCTGTGGGATGAAATGAAAGTGGTTCTCAGAGGAAAATTTATTGCACTGAGTTCCCTCATCAGGAAAAAAGAATGAATGCAAATAAATAACCTAATGCTACACCTAAAACATCTAGAAAAAGAAGAGCAAATCAAGCCCAAAGCCAAAAGAAGGGAGGAAATTATAAAAATCAAAGCAGAAATTAATGCAATAGATACTGGGAAAACAATCCAAAGAATCAATGAATCAAAGAGTTGGTTCTTTGAAGGAATAAATAAAATTGATAAGCCCCTAGCCAGCTTTATTAAAAAATGGAATAAAAAGCTCAGATTCATGTAATAAGGAATGAAATAGGTGAAATCACTACAGACACTGTAGAAATACAGAAGATCATCAACACATATTTTGAAAACCTCTCCTCTCATAGGTTTGATAATACAGAAGAAATAGACAGATTCCTAAATACATATGAAGTACCAAAGCTAGGTCAAGAAGATGTAAAACTACTGAATAACCTAATTTCTATTAATGAAATTGAAAATGTAATTAAGTTCTTAACTACAAGAAGGCCCAGATGGATTCACTGTGGAATTCTACAAGAAATACAAAGAAGACTTAATGCCAACACTCCTCAAACTCTTCAATGAAATCGAAAGGGAAACAATCCTTCCTAAGTCATCCCAGAAGCAAGTATTATTCTAGTACCAAAACCTGAGAAAGACCCAACTAAAAAAGAGAACTAGAGGCCAATCTCAATGAACACAGATGCAAAAATCCTTAATAAAAATATTAACAAATAGGATGTAGCAAATCATCAAGATGATTATGCACCACGACCAAGTGGATTCATCAGGGCATGTAAGGATAGTTCAACATACGTAAATCAATAAATGTAATCCACCATATCAATAGAGCCAAAAGTAAGAATCACATGATCATTTCTATAGAAGCAGAAAAAGCTTTTGATAAGGTCCAACATTCATTTATGATAAGAACCTTGCAGAAAATTGTCTTTACCTCAAAGATTGTCTTTACCTCAATACAATAAAGGCCATCTATAACAAACCAACAGCCAGTATCATACTAAATGGCCAAAAATTGAAGGCCTTTACTTTAAAATCAGGCACAAGACAAGGATGTCCCTTATCACTGCTCCTATTTAATATAATACTGGAAATACTAGCCAGAGCAATTAGACAAGAGAGAGAAATAAAAGGGGTATAGATAGAAAAGAGGAAGTTAAATTATCATTATTTGTGGATGACATGATACTCTACATAGAAGGGCCCCAAAACTCTATTGAAAGACTCTTAGATATAATAAATAAATTCAGCAATGTAGCTGGATACAAAATCAATATTCAAAAATGAATAGCATTCCTATACACTAACAAGAAAATCACAGAGAGAGAAATAAAAGAAGCCACACCCTTCACATTAGCAACCAAAAAATGTAATATTTAGGAATTATTCTCATAAAAGAAATGAAAGATATACATAGGGAAAATTATAATACACTGAAAAAAGAACTTGAAGAGGATCTCAGCGAATGGAAAGACATCCCTTGTTCATGAATAGGAAGAATAAATATGAAAATGGCCATTGTCCCAAAACTGTTATACAGATTCAATGCAATCCCAATAAAAATACCATCAACATACCTCATAGATCTAGAGAAATCACTCCTAAATCCATCTGGAGTGAGAAGAGACCTAGAATAGCTAAGAGAGTTCTAAGCAGCAAAGGCAAGGCAGGAGGCATCACAATCCCTGACTTGACATTATGCTACAAAACAACTGTCATGAAATCAACATGGTACTGGAATCAAAACAGAGCTGAAGAACAATGGAATAGATTAAAAAATACAACCATGACTATAAACACATTAAACCACCTTATCTTTGATAAAGGGGCCAAATATGTTCATTGGAATTGTGACAGTCTCTTTAATAAATAGTGTTGGAAAAACTGGCTCTCCATATGCTGAAAACTAAAACTAGACCCATGCCTATCACCATGTACTAAATTAAAATCTAAATGGATCAAAGATCTAAATATTAAAACAGAAACACTAAGTCTGTTGGAAGACAAAGTAGGTAAAGTCCTTGAAGACATTGGTGTAGGTAGAGAATTCATGAACAGGAATCCAACTGCACAGGAAATACTTCCCAGAATCAGTAACATGATCACGTCTTATTAAAAAGTTTCTGCATGTCAAAAGAAATCTCCAGCATAGTGAAATGAATACCCACAACCTGGGAAAAAGTCTTAGTTAACTGTCCCTCAGACAACGGACTTCTGTCTAAAACATACAAAGAATTAAAAAAAAAATCAGACCCCAAAATTTAAAGACCCAATCCAAAAATGGACATCTGAGATGAATACACAATTCTCAGATGAAGAAATACAAATTGCAAATAAATATATGAAAAAATGTTCATCATCATTACTCATTAGAAAAACGCAAATTAAAACTTCACTGAGACTCCATCTCACTCCTGAAAGAATGGCCAAGATCAAAAAAACTACCAACAGCAAATGCTGGAGAGGCTGTGGGGAAAAAGGAACTCTCCTGCACTATTGGTGGGAGTGTAGGCTAGTGCAACTATTGTGGAGGTCAGTCTGGAGATTTCTCAAAAAGGTTGGATTGGAAGTCCCATTTGTTCCAGCTATTCCACTTCTAGGCATATTCCCAGAAGAACTAAAAGCTTCATACCACAGTGATATATGTGCACCCATGTTTATAGCAGCACAATTTGTAATCGCCAGATCTTGGAAACAACCTAAGTTTCCATCAACTGAGGAATGGATAAAAAGTTGTGGTATTTCTATACAATGGAGTATTATTCAGCTATAAAGAAGGATCACATTGAGATTTTTATCAATAAATGGGTGCAGCTTGAAACCATACTCATAAGCAAAATACATCAAACTCACATGTATAAGTACTGAATAGTTTCCATAGTGCAGGAAATAATAAGAATATATAAATTACGTGATAATCATGATTCCCCATTATATTGCTTTGAAGCCTTATAATGTGTTCATTCATTAATTGGAATGGTTTAATTCTGAGTTGCTTGATTTTATTGTCTGTGATGATATAAACAGTTATTTTGAAGAAAACCAGATATTATAATAGTCAGTGCTGATTTAATATCGCCACTAAGCTTTTATTCTTCTGTCTCCATCCGTTTTATCATGTTGTTTCTTATTGGATTTTATTAGCTGTGATAGTATAAACAAACATTTTTGTGGACAAGGAGATAACATAGTAACCAGTGTTCATTTTCTGTTAATTGATTCTGAATACCTGTAATACTTTCATTCACTTGAATGGTTTTACACTGTCTTGATATGTTCGATGCTATAGTGTATGAAGGTATCCTCAAATATTTCAAGGAAAGAGACACTATTGTAGCTCCTGTTATATTAAATTGTCTTGTGGCAAAACACTATGTTGCTTTATTTGTTCTGTTCTGAACTGTTTTGTTATGTCCTCTTTTATTTTAACCTTTTTTCAAAATAAAAAAAAAAAAAGAAGGATCTTGCTCTGGAATGTTCTTTCTCATTTTAATAGTTTTAGTTTAGTCTTGGTGGGAGAGGATGGCCCATCCCAAGAGTTAATGGGAAGTCTCAAAAGTGTGATACCATGATCCCAATCCTCCATTTATTTTTTAGAGAAGTATGCAAAATTAGCCATTGTGAATTCTCGGTCCCCAATAAGTGAGTAATGTAAATGTTATATCACCATGGTTATCATTGCGGTCACAATCACTATCACCATCACCAAACAGAGCTGTGGAGAAGCATTGAAAAAACGAATAACTTGACTGCAGTTTGGTGAAACTGCAGTAAACCAATTAGTTTCTTAAACTATAAGGTCATCCTGTTCCTCCCAAAAAGTCCCAAATATGTGCAAAAGTTTTTGTCTTCCAGTGGCCTTGAAACTACTTATGACTTAATGTCAAACTTAATTTCCTAGATATTTTGACTTTGTGATCTATCTAAAAACAAACTTAGCTCAATTTTCCAGTACTTTCAGAAGTTATGTGATAGTTTCCTGCATTTCCTCTCATTGTTTTCCTTTTCCTCTTTGGATACTTTCTCGTGAGTCCAACAGGCACACACTCACCCACTCACGTACATATATCCACAGATCTCGATTTTCCAGGAAGATCCAAACAGCTTGAAAATTAACTCAGCAGATACGTAGGTATGGAAATTCATTGGTTCAGATGGAAAATAAGAGCTTAGTGCTCTTTTCAGGAGACATTAGCCCTTCTGTCTTAAACTTCAGTCCTTATTTAATGAAATTCAAAATACTTATATTTGAGTAAGAATCCTCTAAGAAAGAGTCTGCATGATTGTGTGTGTGTGTGTGTGTGTGTGTGTGTGTGTGTGTGTGCACATAACCATGCTGCTAGGCCATAAGTACCAGCTACACCATGAATTTGCAAAGGTGTGCTGTACAACAGCTATTGATACATTCAGACTGTACTCTACTCCTTGAATTCTCTGCTATTAGATGAAAGAATCCAAATTGATAAATAACAGCATCTCTACTTCTCTTCTTTTTTCTCCCCAGCACTTAATGTTCAGCTAAAATTGTGTTTTCAATATTTTTACAAACAGAAATTGGTACACCCATCTCCATTTTGGGATGCAAACACTGAGGCTCAGGGACAATCTGATTTGGTTCACAATATCCAGAATAATTGACCACAGGAAGGATCCCTGGAAGCTGATGTGGGGCACAAATAGATCTGAGGGTCCACAGGACTGTGTCCTGGTCACTGCTTTGACCATCAGACTATTACTCATTAGAATTGGGGACCCCGTTTCTGCCCTCTGGGTCTAGATTTCTCCTTTTTAATAATTAAAGGAGAAGGTTACTCTGAGCTGCAGGTAGAGCTCCAGGGCAGCCCCAGCTAAGAATTTAAAAAGTTTTGCAAAATTCCAGAATATTTTTGCCACTTTGCTTTTTGAATAGTCTCTGACTTAGCACTTTGACCTCAATTCAGGTTTTCATAAATGCTTTCTTATACTAATAAATTAGCATTTTCCTCTTTGTGCATTTAATTCAATGTTTCAAATAACATGGCTGCAAGAAACATTTCAATTAGGCTTAAAATATTGTACAAATAAACAACATTGTCCAGTGCACCACTGTCTAAAAATGTCCACGCAATTGCTTGGACATATTTTTAAAGCAAAAAAAAAAAAAAAAAAAATCTTTTAAAGAGGAATTCAAGTAACAATGACTAGGTATTCAGCCAAGTTTAAAAGATAAACCCTGATGCTTTTTTTTTTTTTTTTTTTTTTTTCCTAACTGATCCTACGCAGGAGGCCCACAGATGCCATATTTCAAATCATAGGAAATTATAGCTTAGCAAGTGCTCTCTCCCCGTAGGCTCAAATAAAATTTCCTAAAGTCTCTAGATGGGCCACAGGCAGGGAAGGAATTGTAAATGCTCTGAAAAGTAAATCATTCTGTTACACTGGTAGGACACCCGTGATCCTTGCCTTCTACCCAAACACCCGTGCAAGGTTTTATAATTGAGATTGTGACCATTAAATCTGTGGGATCTGCCCAGGAAGCTGGAGTCTTAGTCTGCTTAAGACTAAGCAGAGCGCCCACCCTGATTTCCTCCTGCGACTCAGCTGGTTCATTTGGACTTCTCCTTTCCACAGCTGATGGAAATAAACCACTTTATAAATATTGTCATTTGAATCATTTTATTATATTACTTATCTGCTGTGCTTAATATGTACTTCATATTTTAAGTGATTTTTCCCTTTTTGCTCTTTTCTAAACTAGATGTCTAAATAGTAGCTTTATTAACTTATTTTTTAAAATTTTTTTAATATTTGTTTTGCAATTCCATTTTAAAGATGATTTACCAGAAATATCTCCCTATTAAAATCAAAGACTATGGTGAAATTTTATATTTCATTGAGTATAAAATCTTTTTTTATTTCTTTCAAATATAATTTAGAATCTATCCACATTCATATCCTCTGTTGCTAATTATACTAAAGAATACTTTAGAGTATGAAAGAAAAATCTCAAAGATAGATAGATACAACATGTACAGAATCTTTGAGACAAAAGACTGATACACTCTTCAGTCTCCAGCACTGATTTCTATTTATTATTACAAACTCTTGGAAACACAAAGATTGGATGTAAACATGTTATTCTGGAAGTACATGATTGAAGAAAACATTACCTGCAACATTTACTCCACAAAATTTGTTTACCAGAATTGGAGTCGCATGTTCATTTAAAAGGATTTTGAAGTCAGATGGAAAAAGATGATATAAGTGTTATTTTTTCTTTTTATTCTTTAATGCTTTACTTCTGAGATTTGCCAGACTTCAGTTAAATAGACACCTTCTTGACAACCAAGAATACTAGTAATATGAGTGAAATGTTAAAGTTGAGTTTACCTAAACTTCACTGCAGGTAGATTGGAGCTCTGTGTAAGACCGCTTTTATCAAGCATAGCTAGCTGACTTTGAAATCCCTCCTGGGGAACAGTGATCAGCGAACCCTTCTTACATTCATCTAATTTCCAAGCCTTGATGTGACATATGAAATAAGAAGAAAGTGACAACAAAAATCAATGTGTCTAAGTGGTCTTGCATAGAAACATACCTGTCAGTGACTTAACTCAGAAATTGGGTGGGATATTAGATCTGATATCTTTTTAGTTGTGTTTCTTTCTCTTTCTTTTTTTGGAGTTATTCTTAGTACCTGCAGAGAGAAAAAGCCAGAAAAGCTTCTCCTAAGTTTGCACTGGAGACAGTGCCTTATTAAAAATAATTCAAACTTGTAAACATATAAAATGGTCATCATTATTCATTCTCACACCAGGCTTCTATTTCCTTCTATATTCAAATGCTTTTATATTCAAATACTCAAAATTGAGTATTACTACTTCTCTGGATAACTATATGGTTTAAAAATTATTAACTAAAAATAAATCTCTAGGGAGTTAGCTTACATAATTTAAGAATGCATAATATACTAGATGTCTTTCCTCTAACACTAATAGTTTTACCATTGAAATTAATAGATAGGAGAAATTAATATTTGACTACATTTTAACACATTCTCTTCTATTCACTTCTCTATAGAAATATGGCATGAAAGATCCATATCTATAAACTATCTACCAATTATTTTTCTATTTTATGTAATTTTTTTGCTGGCCACTAAGCCTTTAAATACAAAAATAACTTATAAGTCAAAGTTTAAATATTTCTCAGAAAACAAAATGTTTTCTTCACAAGCTAGCGAAAGAATTAAGTTTTATTCCACAGATTATAAAGTTCAAAAACTACTCAATCACTTTTCTGAATAAAAGGCATTCTTTTAATAAAACAGTCACCACATCAAGAAAAATTAGCAGTCTTAAACATATTGAGATCTTTCATGTGTCCTGTTTAAAAAATATACAACTTGCCAAAAAAATTACAAAGATGACTGTCTATGGTTAAACAAAGCAGTAAAAGCTATTGAAACTTCCATTCACACATAAATGCATTTTCTTTTCAAGGGATATTTACCCTTGAAGGGGACATATTTAACCTTGTGACACCATAAAATTCCATGCATGCAAAGTTATTTGTTTTTATTTTTTGACATTTATTTTTTACCAGAAATTTTCCACGGGCTTTATTATGTTATTCAACAAGAATCGTAGTTTTTAAGAGTTTAATACTTTGATTAATGTAAAATAATCTGTTTTTAAAATAATATTAGCATTGATATTTTTGTAGCAAATTACTGAAGTTGAGCAGACCTGCTCTTTCTGTGCCTTTTCAGTTTCCACTGAAAATATATTGAGCTACCAAGTCTGGATATTAGCTGGTATTAAATGAACTTTCAAATCGGTGGCAGCTGGATAGGGAGAGAGTGCTCCGATAGATACTTGAGAAGTGCAGCTCTGTGACCTTGGGTACTCACTGCCTGGGAAACACCCGCAGACCCAACTGCTCTGCATGGTCTTTACCCAGCTCATTTTAAAAGACCAAACACTCGACTTTTTACAAACAGCAACAGTTACAATTTTGCTGGTCAACTAAATGTAGCATTACCCAACAGGGAGCCACTATCCTCACAACTTTCCTTAAAATTCTCCTGTCATTCTAGATCAATAAAATTTTCAAAAATGATTGTTTAATTTTTTTATATAACTACTAAAATACGCTTCAAAACTAGTAACATAAATGCCTGACCTATAAAATCATGTTTCATTGGAAGAGAAAAACAAACAAATGCACATCCATTTCATTTTTAAAGCACTTTGTAAACTCTTAAAAATTCTAAACTATACTCACATTTACAAAATGACAATTCTAAGGGAGAAAGTGATACAAACAATAAGGGATTCACGTATACTTTATTTTAGGCTACCTTAGGAACAGCTAGAGCAGCTCCTATCAAAATACCAGCTATCAAAGTAGAAAAGGGATGATTTTGGGGGTAGTGTGGAGAATATACACCTTAAAAGATATATGAGAGACCTAAGGGACTAGAAACAATGCTTCTCAACTATCAGTGACCCAATAACAATTAATTTTTAAAAAATTGTTCATTGTTTATATTCTAAAACAGACAGAATGGCTTACTCTAAATCATGCTCTAAATGATACTCATAAAAAATACTGGTAAGTGGCACTGTTTGTGACATCCTGAGGGTCAGTTGTGTAAGGAACCAAAGCAACAGTCTCATCCAACAGCAGTAAATGGAGGTCTTTGTCTTTAAATTATGAAGAATGTGTATGTATTTGATCCTGCCAGCCCGTAGCCCTGCAGATTTCTGGGCATAAGACAGATGGCAGTGCAACCAAGCTAGAATTCAGACCTTCCTTCTTTCCCTCTGGGTCTAACTCCTATTATCCACTTGTAAATTAACCTGTCAATTTATCAATCAACACCATCTTGATTCTCCCCTGTTCCTCAGCCCAGCCTTGCAGTGAATTTGCCTCGTAAATAACTGGGAGCCCCGTGTTTGTTAGTATTGTGAATGAGTTTATTATCACTTTGATGGCTGCTATGAATCACAAATGCTGCTGAGAGGCTGATAAGAAAAAAGTACATGCACACATTAACAGGGTTGAAACTATTTTAGAGATAAAAGATGGAGTAACTGTGATAGCAAATCATTTAAATTGAAAAAAATGACTAAAAATTATGTGTGTGTGTGTGTGTGTATTCTGGACAACCTCCTGCTTCAAGTAAAAGAAAAAGAAAGGGAAAAAGAAATGAACTGAGTTTCATTTGTGCTATTCATAAAAGTATCAGCAAGACAACATTGGTGGGCAGCTCTGGCTCTCCGATCCTACAGGAAAACCGCTTTATTTACTGGTTTAGTTAGAAACTTCCCCAAACACCAGACTCTGTTCTTTGCTAAAAGATGTCTGGCCAGGTTTACATTTTTGAGGCCTTGTGAAAACTTAGGGGAAAAAAGATTCAAATTTTCTATGACTGACATACAAACGCATAGCAGAAACAATTAAGTAAATTAGGTAGTTTGGTAAACTTAACACATTAATAAACAACATTAAAGTGTTAATTATTTTACTCTCCCTTGCTGTCAGTGAAATAGTTACTTATTTGACACGTACAATTACATTTAAGTGATTTTATGTTAGAAATACTTTAACAAATGCAAATATTAAAATCTGCCTATAGTTATAAAATTTTATCTTGTCTACAATTTTTAGTGAGAGGTTCTCAACATGACTCTTTTTATAATTTAAAATATCACAGTAATAAAATAAATACTTTTATAAAATATACAGCAATAAATTCTAATTATAGGGCCTACCATTAACCCAATTATTTGAGAGACTATATGCGATATCCTACATTTAGGACAACTATAAAACTATTTAATGATACACATAATTTTCACAGTTTATAACAAGTAAGTATAAATTTAAGATTAAACATTTTTAGATTCTTGTATATGTATTTTCTTTTAATTTACATTTTTATATTTTAAGCATTTGTTTCATTTTTAATCACAATTGTAATGAATATTTCAACATTTTCAAATTATAAACATGACTTTTCTTGGAAAAGTACCTCTACAGAGATCCTAAATATAAACAATCACCTTATTTATTAAAGAAGGCAGAAAGTCATATGTAACGTATTTATGAAGTTTTCATTATACAAAATACCTCTCAGTTGTAGGAGATTTGAAAACATGAGGTTTTCTTATAATATTTTCCAGCAAATCAACCAAAGAAATGCTGGGACGTATAACATGTGGTTAAAGTTCTCAAACTTGTAAGTCTGAAACAAACTGTGGTTACATGGGAAATACTTTGGCACAATTAAGATGCTCCATAAAAAGGAAATATTCCCTGAGCGTTATTATGTCCAATATGTCATCAGCAGAAATGTGATAAAAAATGAAACTATTTGTTAGGATGCAATTTAGAGAACCTGATAGGTTGTCCATTTTATTCAGTGTATAATTAAGATAGTGTTTAAATCTGAAATGAATTCTATATATGCACGTTCAATAGACTATAGCACAACAATAAGAATGGAATCACATCTCATTTTATCGTAAATTGTGTAATAAGCGATAAGGTAAAAACTAGGGCTAAAATCCTTCCAGCAAAAATGAAACAGAGCGACCTCAATTGCCCTAATTCATTCTGCTTTCTTCCTTTTTTTTTTTTTTTAAGTCTCTTCATTTTCCCTCTGTTCACATTATTAGCTTACACATGAGTGCATTATTAGAAAATAACAAAGCCAAACAGAGACTTCGAAGGAGCGGGAGATAGGTTCCTTCTACAGCTGAAAGGTATTCTCATTTCATTTGTTAGGAGTTGCAAAAATAGTTTTATAGCCAGCGAGGAACAATGACCTTTCTCTTTCAACAAGCTTGGTGGTTGGTCTTTTGATGGAAAAACTAGGGGATACAACATCTGGTAATTTGTGTTACTGAGCTTAGCTAAGGTCTTAACGATGTAAGCAGATTATTCTTGAAGAAGAACAAAAAAAAATTCCGGAAGACTCAATGGACTATTTAAAGTTATTAGGCAGTGCATTCTAGCACTTCAGAACTCTTTTCTGATTCATTTTCCCTTTAAAGCTATGCCTCTGAAGCATTTTTTTTTTTTTTTTTAAAGATCTACCTCCTTCCAATTCCAGTTGACTTTTCTGGTGGTCCACAGCTGTTTTGTTATTCACCCTGGCCTCCTTTTTTTCCATTACAGCTGAAATGATTACTTTGCTGATTACATTTTCTCCTAGGGAACTTTAGGAAGCTATCCTCCACCCTTGGGAGTCATTGCGGCACCAGAAGGGTCGAGCAATGGCCAACAGCAACATCCAGGCTCTGGCAGTTTTAAAGAATCGAGAAGTGTGAACAGGAGCAACACCTGAAAAAGAGAAGCAGAGAGAGAGAGAGAGAGAGAGAGAGAGAGAGAGAGAGAGAGAGAGAGAGAAGGAGAGAGAGAGGAGAGAACCAGGATTCCAGGCAAAAAGACACTTAAAAGACGGTACTAAGCTTTAGTTGTTGTGCGATTGTTTTTCCACATGCATTATATTAAAATTACATCTAAAGTATGTGTTTCTTACTCTAATAAAACATGATTTAGGGTTCATTCTCTTTACTTGATTGCTCCCTGTAACAACAACAAAGAATGAAATGGATTGTGCAAACCCCGGAAAGATTCTTTGCACCCTTCTTAAAGGTAAAGTATATATTCTGCAAGGCGTGAGTCTGAGATAAGCAGTAACTTGAGTGCTCTATTTACCTCACTTAACTCTGGCTAAAATATGCTACTGCAATTTAAACATTTATCTCAAGTTATAATCAAATAAAACTCTAATGCACAAAAGGCAGACTCCCAGACTGGAGTCCACCTGGCAAACAGGAAGTATGGGGTCTATCGGGTCTGCAGCCCACAGCTGGCATGTGCAAGCAGACCTGCTCCGGGATTAGCTCGTTGCCTTACAGCCATGGAATGAGGAAAGCCACAACATTACACATCAATTTCAATGTCTTCAATGGTCACAATCCCTCTGGATGGCAGGGTCATGTCTTGGATCACTATTTCTACACATCAAAGGTTTCATAGACAACAAAAATGTGCTATTCTAAAAGAAGAAAGGAAAGCAGAAACACCACAGACTCATACTGCAACAGCACACATAACAAATTTTAGTTTCAGAATAACTACAATAACATACAAGGTTAACGTGATTTCTGTTAATGTGTAGACAAACCTTGGCATGTTGCTTTATACTATAGTTAACACTGAGTATAATTTCCCTGTGTCCTTTGGATTTTCTGGAGTTACAAGGAATAGGTCAGTGTCAAGGAAGAGGCAACGTGGTTTCAGCTCAGATTATTTGAAGACTGCAGTAAGCTGGATATATTTGTATTTTTATTATACATATTGTATTAACTTCAGGTTTGCTCTTCTTACAGTCTAATTTTATCTTGTATGAATCATTTATTATCCAAAGTCCCATTAGGTAAGAAAAAACAGTCTTTTTAACATATTAAAGGATTGCTTTTTTAATAATATGGACATTTAAACAAACACTTTCAAATTGACCTATTATTTCAATTTTATCCATATTTTACTGACATTGGGCTTGCATTGACACTATTTGAAGTTAACAGAAATGTTTGGCCCCGTTATACTTTCAATTCACTTTTACATTAAATAGATTTTTAAAAAATTAAATATAATGTATTCAAGTTTACTGTTTTTCTTGTTGTTTCTGAGATTCAAAATACTTCAAGTTAGCCACATATCCTGGGCATGTGGGAGTTTTTTCTCCAGTAACTCTGCCAGTTCAAAAATCAAAGCAACATTTGTGAGGTTCTACTGTGAGAAAAAAAATCCATTGTGATCATAAGGGCAACTGTATAATCAGGGTATTGGCAGATAAGCAATTGTAAAATAGAGACCATTAAAACAGAAAAACTGATGAGATCGCAAGAATATTTTCTCTTTCAGACTAATCTACCAAAGTCACACAGAAGTTCCTCACTTAGCCTAAATTTTTACCATACTGAAGATCTTTTTCCCCTCTTTGGGTTTAAATTTAGAATCCTGCCCTATTTTAGTGACAGACGTATATCTGAATGAGCAATAAGTCTCTATGTCAGTTACAGAGCTCAGGCCACAAAAGGGTCTGAATCCAGTTTGTGATCTATTATATTATTATGCTACATAAATGTGGATTTGATTGTGAAAGTTTTATTAATTTTAATTTAAGCCTTTTTAAAACAGAAAAATAAGCCTAAGAAACTTAAGCGACTCATCTTAAGCCACCCAGATAAAAAGGATCAAGGTCCAAAGAAGATCTTTCTTAGCTCACGACCTTGATGCCCTTACTCAGCGGAATGAACTAATTTTCAAAGCCTTCCTCTGTTGCCCTAGTTGGATTCATAATACTCCATGTCAGACATGTACCCCTTGTTAGCAACTAGAACAGAAATACACATTAATTCAGATGAGCCCTCTTAGTCTACTAACATTCTCCTGTCTAAATCTCTAATTGCCTTTGGAAGCCTCCTTGGTATCATTCACAGTCATTTTGACCATTTCAGGTCTATCCATATACTGTGATGGCCTTGGAGTTACGCAGTACACAGGTTTGTCTTATACAACCTCCAAAACTTGCACTCAGGGTCCTTTTTTGCTATGCCAACTACTTTCAGATAGCTTAACACAGTTAAATCTCTTTTATCTGGACATCTTATTCCACATTCATTTTATTTCCTTTATTGGTATAACTATTCCCAATAGTTTGCTATGTACAACCATGTGATACGGTCTTGTCCAGAAGGCATATTAGATAAAGGAGGGTAGGCATGGAAATCGAGGCATGCGGTGAACAGTTAGATGAGATATGAAGGGCACAATATACAAAGTAAGTAGTTTTCACATCAACTGCCTATTATAGAGAATAGCCAGGAAGACTTCATGGGGAATGGGTCACTTGATGAAAAAGAAGCTGCTCCCTTCTATTTTGATAAACAATGATTGAAATTGTTTCCCTAGGACACTCCTTTAGATAAGTTTATCCCCACAGTGACACCACTGCAACATTTTTCTAACCGTGTTATTATTTGGACCCTGGGGAATTTTAGCTCTGTGCAGAAGAATCACTGGGCCGTGAGTTCAGAAAGCACTGCAGCGATTAGAACAGGACAAAAATACTAAGAGTTAAACTTGGAAGATCAGCTTTGTTCACTTGACTTCTATGATTTAACCCAGAACATATGACATACAAGCAAGGGTTCTCTGAGTGTTCCAAGGCTAGTATCTTTAAATATTTTCATCTGAAAACTAAAAACACTGAAGATATAGATGGAGTCAGTGCTTTGTTCAGTATCTCATTGTTAGTAAGCAATAAAGATAGATCTAGAGTAATGACCCTATTATTGCAGACAGCTCCACATGAATAGCTTTCATCAGAAGCAAGGAGATAAACACATAGAACCCAATTTGAAAAACTCCTTTTGAATCATTGTATGGCAGAACCCATGCAGAATCTTCCTTCATGAAATATCCACCTTCCAGGAAACTTTGCAAAACAAAAAAATTGGAAGCGTAAGATCACATGATGCCAGTATTCCTTCTGTGGTAAGCATAACAATTTCCATACAAAAAAAGAATTAATTCAAATCTAATACAATTATTCCAAATACGCAAAGCTACAAGGCGGAAACAGTCCCTCAGTGCTAAAACCAATAGTATGTACATGAAACAAAAAAGTAATACACATCTAAATCAATTAATCCAGAAATGTCAGATCATTAACTGCACCAAAGTCCCCACTGTTTTCTTAAGGAAACAATTTAGCAGTCAGATACTAACCATCACAAACCAAGATAGTGACCCAAACCCTAGACCCTGGAAAGGAACTAGTGAGTGCTGAACTGAGAAAATAGCTCAGTTTTTGAGTACCCCAGCATTTCCATACCAGTATCGTACCTCAGGGATCTCTATTACAAACAGCATAGTGTGGAAGTAATTATTACTTGCTAAGCCAACAAACAAAACCAGGAGAGGCAGCCATAACTGTTAAGAGTCTAAGGTCTTTCTTCTTCCCTTTGTCCCAACAATTCACTCATGTTACAGCACCAGGACAACACAGAGACCAGGATAATTATGAAAATAACCTTCAGGATTTGTGCCTGAAGTGATTTTGCATTCTGATCCACTAGTAAAGAGATATCTTATATTTTCCCCAATTCAACACTATTACTTGGTAAAAGAGGGCATGATCATGAAATGGTTACAAATAACTTGCATTCCACTTACTTATATAAAATCAAAATCAAAGTGTATATCAGTATTACATTTAAAATCTAAATTTCATGGTGCTTTTTAGATGCACTACAGCACATGGATGGTACAGCTTAGTAAGTGTACCACACCCGATGATGCTGCTATCCTAACCATTGAAAACAGGGAGAGCAGGAAAAGCTAGGTTGAAAACTTATCAACTGATTTTCATTTTTTTTTAATCAAACTTGTATCATTTCCCCCTTTAAGGCAACTGCCAATTTTGAAGAGGAACTAGATCATCTGCTCAGGGTATGGCAAGCATTTCTTAAATAATTCATGGGGAAAAGTGCAAAAATTTACCCTATTTTTATGATACGAAAATGCCTTGTTTCTTTTCTGGGTTTGTAAGTAGATTCATCCAGTTGACTGTTTTGGTTTCTTGAGACTCAGAAGGAGGAAAGCCTTCTGAAATTTGAATCATAATTCAGATCCCTCCTGAGTAGTTAAGTGCACACCCACACATCCAACTTTTTCCATAAACACCACATGCACAGTAAAGTTAGACTTTTCCTCCTCAGATAGTGCACTAACAGAGAGAAGCAATTCTTTCTTTTTGCAAGATGTAGGGCTTCTTTTGTAAAGTATGTAGCCCAGGTCCCTTTCACCATATGATTCACTGTCTGTGTCAACGGTCCCTTGTTCTTGTTTGTGCAATTCAAATCCTTTATTTTAGTTAGAAATATGTGGATCTTACATTTCAGTCCAATATGTGACTCCAACTTCATCAGAGGCTTTATGTTTCTTTCTGTTCCATACTAGATGGCGCTATGTTGTACAGTCTTATTGATCTTTAATGCCAACATGCAGAATCTTGCATTGGACTGGACATTGTTGACCTAGTATGTGAGGTGAGTTTCTTTCATTCAAAATTTCCTCTTATACACACCAAAAATACCAAACTCACTGAACATGTTATATTCATCTTCTTTAAATAGATTTTTAGGCATTTAAACAGTCTTATGAAATAACTCAGGTCCCTTTTTGAATTATCTATATTTACTTCTACAAAGACCAAATGCTTTGGATGCTAGGTCAGGGGTGAGGTGGAAAATAAGTGGATCATCTTCAATAAACTCTGTTCTTTCTATAGTTGGTTTTGTTCAAGACATAAGACATGTGAAAAACTCACGATGAAACTGGGAAGGAATACTACATGGATTTTCCCTGGGATACATATTAGCAGGGAAGTTCATATATGGCTGCAGTGTAGACAGGATAACTTCCCAAGAAATCTTCTGTAGTCCCCAAGGCAGATACTTTTCATCAGCTGGTTCTTTTACTATTAGATCTAAGAACAGCTTTTGAGAATTTCTATGCAAGGAGGAGGTGAATGCTTTGGTTTAAAGCAGTTAAACAAAGTTGGCCAGAGTTACTCTCTATCCTGTCTACTGTTAAATCCTGCCTATGAACAAACAGCCTCACCTTCGGGTCTGCAAGGCAGGAAAACTGGAGAACTATCTCAAAAAACAACAACAATAAAACAAGTGACCCAAAAAGGCTGGAGAATTCACTTAATAAATCTGACATATTTTTGAAATTGATTTCTCTTTAATATCAAGGAAGAGCAGCTCCATGGCATATGAACAGTGATATGAATATTTCCATCAATAGTTTAAATATCAACTTGTATATAATTTTGAGAAAAAAATAGGTTACAAAATATCTGTTGGTGTCTGGCACAAAAATTAGCTCAATATATTTTATATATTGTAGACCTTAAACATGAAGTTATGACTCATTTTCAAAGGAATTTTTTGATTGGTAACATGCTCCTTCATTCAATCATTATTTGTTGAGTGTCATTTGTGTGTGTGGCAGGCAGTTGCACCAGTGCTGTGAATACAAGTTGTTATGTTTGTCTGTTTGCTGTCCAGACCAGAAGAGAGACAGGCAGATGATGAATTATCCACTGAAAGGGGTCTATAAAAGATCCACAAAGAACAAAGAAAGCTTTTGTGTTTTGAGTTCATATCTTGTCCAAGGAGAGCCATTGAATAACTTCAGCATCAAATAATATAGTCAGGCTATCAAGACAAATCACTCTAGCTCTAGGATGCACTAGGATGCACAAGCTGGTGGCAGGAGTCCTACAGAAAAGGATGGTGAGGAGCACTCCAGAAGTGAGAACAAATAAAGAGGAATCTTGAAATATGGTCAGATATCTCTCTGAATGACAGAACATAGGAAAGATGACACTGGAATCATTACTATCCCTCACACTTAGGAATTTAGATGGAAAATTGACATTTGTCCTAAAACAAAACAAAGAAGGAGAAGTAGGTTTGAGGATACAACTGTGAATTCTGATTTGTGCATGAATGGAGAATTCTACAAGGATATGGACAAAGACGTTTTAAGCAGAGCATTCTTAGGTCTAACATGGTTGGGATGCCATCCGTGTATTTCATGGATAACCAAAGCCCTGCCTGTGGATGGCTTCACATAGAGATCTAACATAAACCACAGAGAAAGTAATAAAGAACACAGATGGACTCGATATCTGAAAGTGAAGTGGACAGGACTACCATGATGTTTATTTGCTGTATAACCTTATGCAGTCATAAGATCTTTCTGAGCCTCAGTTTTGCTGTCCAGTAGGAAATATTAAAATGTTATCCACTCTTACAGCTTTGAGTAAAAAGAAAGTAAACCATCCTATAAGGTATCAGCAATGGTTAATGGATGCTAGCCATTCTTGTTACTGCTAAAATTGTTGCTGTTGTTACTATCAGAAAATGAAGAACAGACCCTTGTGTGACATCTATATTTAAGGCACAAGCAATAAACACACATGAAGCTCAATATCAATGCATCTTTTGCTAAATGAGAAGTGAATAGCACACATGATCAATCCTTCCTTATAGATTGTAATCTAGATCTGATCTTGCCATTCATCCCACTCTGGAGACTTTTCCTCTTTTAGTCTCAGGCAGATCAATTTTACGATCATGGGAAATTCTCTGGCTTATTCATTTGGTGATATGTGGCCTTGCCACATGCGGCCTCTCTTGATTCACTGATCATTTACAGGGAGACAGCAAATTACAGTTGCAGAGTCACGTGTAATTTGTCATCGCCTACAGATTTCTGGGGCTTCCAGTAGAAGGAGACTAGTAGGCTACGAGGGTAAAAAGACAACTGCCTTCTCTTACTCTATTAACACCATAGGCCACTGTGTGCCCCATCTGCAAACCTTGGGCCCAAACAGCTACTTACTGCCACAAATATGAGCAATAAATTAAACAACACCCATAGATGCACATTAAATTAGACAATATCTGTGACAAACAGAACTACAAATGAATACTCCAAAACATTAAAGTTACTTCTTTAGCTCCAACTGCAAGTAATCATCAATACCAACACATGAAAACATGTAATCTAGACACATTTAAGCAATTTTCCTTGACTGCAAAAAAAGGGCAGATTTAAACCCCCTTGGTTTGAAATTTCCCAGAAGTGTGAACCCTATTCAGCAAGGGAGAGTTAATTCAGTTGCCTTCTTTTTGTTAGTAAATAGTTGTTCTTTCAAGAAGAAAGAAAACTCTTTTATTCTCCACCTTTAGAAATGACGAAGATGGTCCCCAAATAACACAAGGTTACAAAGCTGGCACAAGGCAGGTATTGGCAAGACTTTGATTAAATCTGTCACTCTTTGTGTCAACAAATGTTGCCAGGTAAGTGGCAAAGAAGGTTGGCATTTTTGTGCCAGGGAAGAGTGGAAAAAGCAGCTGCTATATTGATTGTGTTGACTAAGAAAAAGCCAGGTTCTACCATGGGAAATGGATTGTTTTTGAAATAATAGAAGACATTTTGGTTGCTAAAGCAATGTTTAAAAAAAAACTATTTCTTAAGTAAAATTAGCTCCTCTTCAAAATTGCCAAAAAGTTGGAGTGAGAGGAAAAATGGAAGACAAAAAGATGAAGAAAATGTATTTGAAAAGCAGCTGAGGGGGCAGTAACATATCAGAATTCCTCCTCAATGTCCAGAAGTTGAGTGAAATACTCAACATGCGCACCAAAAACAATTCCTGTTCCTCGTCTCACTGCTTCCTGAGCTCTGTTTCTTAAAAGCTGAGCCTGATGACTTGAAGGCATATGAAATGGCTTTTCTTCACAAGGACTGTTATCCTGAGTATACCCATTTGAAAAATGTGCAGGTAGAGGCAACTGTTGGACAGATGTGGCCACGGTCGGGTTACAAATATGACAGTGTTATTATCTTATTAAATCACAGCCTACCAAGACAGGCAGATGTGTAAAGAATTCTTAATTAAATTTCATCATAGCAAAGGTTAATACATTCATGCTATGTAGTATGTGTCACTGTTTCTTCCTTTACACATATAAAGACCTGGCTCCCTGGAAGCCTATTTGACTTAGTTTACTGCAAATGTTTCATGTGCTCCTGCATAAAAGATATGATAAGATGATAAGAAGTCTTAGACACTCCTTTTCTTCATTCTAAGGGTGAACAAATATTTCCCAAATATTTTGGGATTCTCAGATCACCTGGTCTGTATTACAACTGCTCGATTCTCAGTGAATGGGGTTGCAGATGACATGTGAACTTACAGACCTGGATGGATTCCTGTAGTACTTTACAGTTAAAGCAGAGGAAAGGTACACAGTAATGGACCCACTAGCAACGGTTTGCTGATCTTGCTACACAGTGAGGGTTGTCCAGAGGTGTTCTATGCTAAAAAGCTTTGCACAAATTATCTACTAATTTTTCACTTAGTATTCATTACTCATGCTTCCCCATTTCACAGACCTAAAGGACAGGGGAGAATGAGCAAGGTGTTGCTTTCCTCTCATCCATTACTTCAGGGGATAAGAAATATTTATAGGCATTTAAACTGTCTCAAGTTTTAATGAGAATGTGTTAGATACCCTGCAGTATAAGTAGGTCTGCTGAATGGCTCACGGAATGAACTAATCTATTAGAAACTTTTCCCCAGAATAAGCTGTAATGTGGTAGAAAGAAGAAATAGTAATAAATAGAAGAAACAGAATAAGAACACAAACATTCAAAAAAAAAAGCTAAGGGGAAGAGCAGAAGGAAGAGAAGAAAGTAAATAACTTGGGTAAAGTTTTTTGTAACCTCTCATCAGTCAAAGGCTTACTGGAAAATAGATCTCATATGTAGGTCTCCATAAAACAACATAGTGGGTGAACTCTCTTGAAATATGACGTGCAGGAGATCTGGGATAGCCTGTCTTTTTAAAGATCTTTTGACATGGAGACATTACCAACAAGGCCTTCTCCACTTAGTGATACCTCTTTCATTGCTCTCGGTTCTGAGTCCGCAAGTCTCACACATACCATAGTTACCTTTCACAGCAGGCTATAGATGGCATAATTAAAGGCTTATCATGACAAAAAGGGAAGAGATCCTGACCACATGTGCAAGGCTGGAGCATGGCCATCCCAAGAACAAAGAACTTTATGGGGCAAGCCACATGAAGAAGCTGCTTAGCTCAGGAAAAACCTCACCCCAAGACAGTCCGAACAGTGCATTGCTAGGACAACAAGGTGTCATGTGGCAATAAGTTGCTAACATGTTTAATTAAATGCCCCTGCAGTGAGGGGGCAGTATCTTTCATCCCATTAGGAGAAAGAGGGCTCCACCCGAGCCCAGTTTTCTTCTCTTTATTTTTCTCATCCTCCCACCATCCTTCCTCCCAGAAAACATGCAGAGCTGTGCGAGTCACAGCATCTAGTGAAGCTTCATCCAGCAGCAAAAGAAGTTCTCATAGATGAGGAAGACAAGCCTTTCGTGGCTGCAGTCGAAGTAGTATGGCACCCCCAAACAGAAGCCAGCATTTATGTGTCTTATTAGAAAACAGATACTCCTATTTTCTCTCTCTTTTATATGCTAGTTTTGGTACTGATGGGAAGCAGATTGCTTAATTCAACAAGTAACATCAGTTGGAACATTTCAGTGAGCATGACAATAATTTTAAAGGAGGGAAACACAGATAAACCAAAAAACTGGAAGGTATTTTTATGGTTCGGATATAGTGTGTCTCCTAAGAGCTTCAGAGTTCAGGGTATTGGTGTGTGATTGCATCATCCTGGGATGCTATACTGTGATCATCAGGGAGTAATCCAAACCTCCATGTGCTCTTTGGAGGTAGGGCCTGGGGCATGGCCTGGAATGATGTATCGCCTTGCATGACTCCTCTCTTCTTGATCTACTTCCTGAGCAGAAAGGCACAAGTAATGTCCAGCACCAGACACTTCCACTGTCCTCTTTCTGCCTTGGAGCCAGCTAACCATTGACTGAATCTTCGGAAAACTATGAGCCAAAATAAATGTCTCGTATTTTAAGCTGTGAGTATCAACTGTTTTACCAAAAGGATTAAAAAGTGGCTGAGATCACATGCATGTGTTTTAAACTCCTCTGTTTTCAGATTCAAGGTTTTACAAGTTCCAGGACAACAGCAGTGGAAACCGAAGCTTAGAATTTTTAGCTAAAAAGAGAATAATTTGTGGTAAGATATCCTAAAAAAATCAACCCCATGTTTCTAAAATCAGGCTTGCATTGCTCTCTGATGAGAATATGATTTATTAAAATGTTTCTGTTACCTAGACAGAACTGTTGCCAGGAAGTTAAGGAGAAGTGATACCTAAAAAATTATACACTCTAAAGGCATCTCATTTGTAACTCAGCTTGGTGGACACGATTCTCCATCAAATCCTTTGTGTTAATTCTAATTGCCGTAAAGACTGGAGGTAGAGGCTATTTAGGAGGGTTCACTCCAAAATGGCCAAGTCATTTTAAAATTAATTTCAACAGCTGCAACTCTGAAACAGTTCTTTCGTGAATAAACATCCAGTCTCATTTTATTCAAGGCCAGCGTTCTTTCCTTGTAGAATATCTTATTGTGAGTTTCTATGGACTTCAAGGATAGAATCTTTTAACTTTGAGAATTTCCACATGCTTTATTTTTTTAACCCAATGGAAAACAAAACAAAACAAACAGAAGGTGACCCATTTGGGGTAGATGCATTATTGTAGGTGCTACTCAAACCACCCTAGGTCCTACATGCACTCCAGACCAGCAAATGAGTGTGTGAAGATCCCTTTCGTTGATATATCTGGTATGTCTTTATTTGTGTGCAATTTTGATGTAGAACACAGGGAATCTGCATCTTTCATTTTCAAATAATACTAGAAGGTTTCAGTGCATACCTCCAACGGGAGCCAATCACGTCCTGTTAACAACAAGAAAACCAGTGATCTGGGGATATTTAATGCCGCATTGGCCCTGGAAGAAGGAGGGCTCTTTCATTTCGCATACTTTGTCTCCGCCATGGAGCTGGCTGACATAATGGACTTTTACAAGGAGCTCTGAAGCAATTGGCAATTAAGTGGTTTGAAGGGGTGCTTCTGGGCTGCTGTGAAAGGCTTCAGGTGTGAAACGCTTGTTTTCAAGAGCACTGAACAAAATGTATGGTTGCTTTCAGCGCCCCCCTTGTCCTTCCCGAGGAAGGGGGAGAGTCGAGGGAAGCAAGGACACTCAAGAGCAATTTGCTATTCAGCATCTGAATGCCGGGTGCTTTCTTCCCCCCCAATCCTTGTGCGACTGGTGAGGGGGGCAGATTGAGATGGCACAAACAGCTCTCCGCACAATGGTAGATCAAGAGAGGCAGGGAAAATGAGGCCCCGGAGAAAGGATGCCTGAATGAAGGGAAGACGGCTTGATTGTTAATTGTGGGTAAATGTGTTGCAAGAGTGGAAAGGGTTCATGGGCTACTTTAAAGCTATACCCAAGCAATAAGTATAGAGAGTGGGGAAATAAGGAGATGGTCCTGACCCTTTTAAGGGCTATAGTAGTACATCTGGCCCACTTGAAAAAGTAAATTGAGAACTGTTCAAAAAGGTAGGCAAATGCATATGTGTGGTCGAATACTATTGCTTGCAAAAAAAAAAAAATCTGGCAATTCCAATTCACATGCAACATGCACTTTAAAGTATTCGCTATTCTTTTTGAGTATTAGTCAATAGGACAAAGATAATACGCAATAAGGACACTGTCGAATAGATAAATATTTAAAATATGACTTTTTCTCAAGAATACAGCTTTCTATTCTGAGATAAAATATATTTGCACTAAAGCCAGCACAAGGGTAAAGGAAACTTCAAACAGTCTTCATGAAGGATATTGTTCCCTTAGTTCTGTTTCATGTCACTTTTCCTCGTCTGACCTTTACTTCCAACATATTGATTTTTTCCTAACCCAGTCTTGCTTTGCAGAAAAAAGGGGTATTGAATCTTTGAGCTGCTTACATATCACTATTGTACATGCATCCTTAAAGGTGAAGGAGCCCCTTTCAGGAGATGACTATCTGACTGACAATGTGATTAGGATTGTCTGAGGACTTTTCATTTTAAATGTAGGAGGTCACATGTATCAATCTGGGAAAAGAGACAGAAGGGGACTCAGATCGGGTTGTCTTTTAAATGTTTCTCAAAGAGTTCTAGTTTTGCTCTGAGCAACAGCTTCTCAGATAAAGTCTATACTACAGAAAACTTATCTTTGTCAATCAAGACAGGAATTCTATACTTTTCTGATGCTTCTTTCCTGAATTCATATATTTTGCCCAAACCAAATTAATTCCAGAGTTCTCTGGGACAGGATCTTTTCTTTAATAGCTTTCTGTTTTCCATTGTGGATATTTATAAAAAGGAATTCAACCAACTTTCCAGCTAAGGGGCTGAGTTTTTGAGGTAACTCATCACAGCGTATAATCAACCATACAATAGCATAGTAAACTTGAAAACAGGGCCACATCCTTCCTACAGCAGGGCACAGGAATCATGAGGTAATACAAAATTCTGCAAATTGCTTGATGGCTGTTATCCACTCCTTTGTGGCCATGTGAGAGCCATAAGAGGAGAAGGAAAATGACTCACTTCTCATTTATCCTTGTGCCATCCCAATATAGTGCTATGACCTTGTCAGTAGCAGGGTCACCTTGTACAGTGGACAGATTATGTAGAGTGCTCTTGTACTTGTGTAGGGAATTTTAATCTGTGGCCTTGCTGAAAATCTAGCTCAAGGTTGTGACAGAGCATTCCTTCCTTCTATATCACATTTCCAACACATTTGAT
Organism: Cavia porcellus; assembly: GCF_034190915.1. Taxonomy (NCBI): domain Eukaryota; kingdom Metazoa; phylum Chordata; class Mammalia; order Rodentia; family Caviidae; genus Cavia; species Cavia porcellus. Next base: position 12,444,861 of record NW_026947489.1, read on the forward strand.
AAGTGGCATGTTGGTGTCTAAATTGTCAACCTCACCCTATTGTCTATTTGGGCTATTAGCAATGGTCTGTCCTCCTGTCAGGGAGAAGACTAAAGTCTTGCATGCCAGCTCAAACTTCAGCATATTCAGTGGTTTATTTAAACATAAAATCTTTTAACATCTCTCTCTACCATGTGAGATTAGGAAACAGTTCTTTGTCTCCCCCCCACCCCTTCCACAACTCCATAATGTTGACCAACTCAAAGCTTAGCTTTAGTGTTTCTTTTTCAGTAGAGGACAAGTCTTCTTCATTTCCTCTAAAACACCTAAATTTCAATGTTCAAAACATTTCCAATCTATTACTAAGATATTCCCTTCTGCTACTCGCTCTACTGATCACTGCTTCTTCAAAGCATATCGATGTGTCTTTGGTCCATTGCTATGATCAATTGCTTTATCCATGAGTTAGTTTTCTGTGAAGTAAGGTGAAATGAGCTTTTTCTTTTCCTAGGAAGTTTGAAAGCCTACAAATGATTGAGAAAAAATCACAATCATTATTCTTATATTTCCAAATTTACTCCAAAGTGAGAGTTACATGGTTCAAACCGTAGTTAGCATCCCTAGCAGACTCTGTGGTCTGAGACAACTCCTGTACTTTGTGATCCTTAGATCCTTTGTCTACATGATGTAGATGATTTCTGGGCTTGGTGGCACATTCCTGTTGCCCAGCATTTAGAAAGACTGAAGGAAGAAGTTCACAAATTCAAGATCAGTAAGCAACTTAGCAACTTACTGAAACGCTGTCTCAAAAAAAAAAAAAAAAAAAAAAAAAGAAAGAAAGAAAGAAAGAAAGAAAATATATGTATATACACACAAAAGCACTAGAGATATAGTTCAGTACAAAGGCCTTGGTTCTAGTCCCAAATTCCAAGTAGTATAGTAATAATAATAATTATTATTATAACAATAGTGAGACAATTGAAATTGTCTCGTATAATAATAATAAATGAAATAATTCACATAGAGAATAATGTGTAACACATGCTAAGATCTCAATGAACGTTACCTGCTCACAAGATGATTATTATATCAGGTCACAAATATCTTCGTCAGGACCAACCACAAAGCTGAAAGTGAGCAGGACACTCCTACTGAAGCCCTGTGAAATCTTCTGCTGCCTGGACTCTGCAGCAAGCGGAACTTTGCACAGCCCAGGGTAGATCCTGGGTGCACAAGGCTCCAGGCTTACTTCTAAAGCAGTGATGGCCTCAGTCTGCTCCTCAGCTAAGGGCTTGGGATCCTCTATGAGTGATACACTTAATATCCCAAATGGTGTCATTATTTTTGCTAGTTCAAAGTGGGTTGGACTCTGTGTTCTTCTTGGTGTTTTGCCACATGAAGATCTCAAAAAATTGAGAAAAGTCTTTCCAGTGTAAGATCATCAGCTGTACATATGCTTTATAGCTCCACATGTGCTCAGCCATTTTTCAAGCAACACATTTTATATCTTTGTCCTCTTTTCAGTTATATCCTAGTAAAGCATAATTATTTATATTATTTCTTCTCATTGTTGACTCCTTTTATTCTAGCAGGGAAATGTCTATTTTCCCAAACAAATAACCTGCATTTTTGTTTCAGTTTTCCCCAAAGTTATACTTCCCCATTTCATCAAGTCTTTTATTTTTTAGAACTTAATTCTTAACACTTTTCTTTCTAGGACAGTGGTGGCCAACCTATGGCCCGCATGCCGCAATGGGCCATTTGTTTTCACTGAAAGCACTGAAAGATTCCCCATCACTGCTCTAGGGTGTCTCGTAATGTTTGTTCCCCAGGCCGCTGTCTGTCTTCAGGACCACAAAGCTGAAAGTGACGCTTTCCAGAGCATACTTCTGTGTATTTCTCCTTAAATACTTAATGTACTTTTTAACATTGTGTGTGATTGTGTGATAATATGACTTCTTCACTAAACTGTATGAACAGACTCAGTCTGTGTTATTTTTTAGAAAGCCTATAAAATTTACATCCATGATTTTTACCATTGGTCATTTTAACTGTCCTCTCTTAGAAAATAGTTTTAAATACACTATATCATTTTTACTGTTATCTAGAGATCAATTTTTCACCATTTGAGAATGAAGTCTAGAAAGTAACATAAAAATCATTTTTAATGAAAAAAAAAGGAGCAGTGAGTGAGCATCTCAGACAATGTTGGCCTTTAAGGATTCTTTATGCAGACTGCTTATGAACTGATTCAGGAACTCTGTAAATTACCTGCAGTCATATATAAAATCATGGGCATGAGCATGTGTATGTGTGTGTATATTTATTGCTTATGTTTCTGGCTACTGGTTCCATGCCTTTTTAATGGATTCTTAAAAACATCCATAACTTCAAATTTTAAATCATTTAATTCAATTTTATATATGAGGAAAATCAAACTCAAAAATAACTTACCTATAGTTGCAGCCAGTAGGTTTTGCAAGTAGAATCTGCACCTATATTTTCCCCCTTACTATTTGTATCATTAGTTAGGGTGCAAGTATATAACAATAAACATTGCTGGAACATTCTTAATATGAGATAAGAAGGTCTGAAGCCCTGAACATTTAAACTATGGATGTGACCATGATGTCATGAAAATGTTTTCTTTTTTATTTTCCTTTATTTGGATGGGGTGAGGGGTAAGGTTGTGACTATGGCTGTGTGTTGGAATTTTTTAATAGAAGCATCTTTAATAAGGTCTAATTATAAACAATGTGTTGCATGTTATACTTCCCTCAATGTGATCTAAAGGATGGACCATAAAGTCTTGGGATGACAGGAGTGTGAGAGGGGGAGGGGCAGGTAAATCAAGTTCACAAACCACACCAATGAGAAAATGATGAAAAACATGAACCACGGTCAGCAGAAATAAGTGGTCTGGCTTTACCCCCAGTTGTTCTCAACCCTCACCATCGAGTTCAGCACATATGTAGCACATAGAGACCTGATATCACGTGAATACAATTGTTGTTATGTTTCAAATGTGACTCCAAAGGCTTGTGCACTGAGGACTTTATCTCCAATGCAGTGATATTCAGAGGTGAGGCCCACAGGTATTATAGGATGATAAAGTGTTGACTTTAATGTATTGATTAGGGGTGATTAGGAAATGGGCACTGTTTGGAAGAAATCAGTCACTGGAGTGTGACTTTGAAGGGTAAGTCTCTTCTCTGGCTTACTGTTTTTTGGGTGTTATATGGTTACCTGCTTTTCTCTGCCATGTCATTGTACTATAATGCTTCCGCCATACCACAGGCTTAGAAGCAATGGAGCCAGAAACCATGGACTGAAACCTCCGAACCATGAGGCAAAATAATCTTTTCCTCTTTTAAATTTTATATGTCAGGTATGCTGACCATGGCAATGGAAAGGTGACTGACAGAACTATCTAGGGACAATTTCTAGCTTCAGTCTTTTCCCCACACTTCCATGGGGAGGTTTCACCATTATCATCGCCAGGGATAGGAAATACCTTTCTGAGACCATGAAGTATGAATCATCTGCACTAAATGTTAGATTTATGACTTTGGACGATTGCTAAACTGCGGTGAAAATAATGCAGATATAAAGACACTGTCTTCAATCTGCTTGTATTCACTCATTTTATTAGTCTGATCACTTTTACTTAACCAAGATTTCATAGTTTCTTAATGTGATTTGAAATCTGACTAGCCAAAACTACCCAGCAATCCCTGAAGCAGATGGGGACTTTGAAGTGAAAACAAATATAAAAGAACTCCATTAGGCATATTGTATTTATTCATTTGTTTGTTTATTTTTAGGTGAAGTTGATCAGCATATTTTAGAATAAAACAGAAATATGATGATCCAGAGAACCTGGACTTGTTAAAAGAGGCTGTTTTCCTTTGGTATTTACCAATATTTCTTCAATGCTTCTGTAATTCCATTTTCCCCAGTACAATGAATGAAGATTTTCTTCTGGTTCCATGTTAGTCCATTTATCCACATCTACTTCCTTATACTCTTTTTTCTCCATTATTCCATCTGCAGTGCCTGTCACAAGCTTGACTATAATAAATGACTTATTAATAGAAGGAACTAGAAATGTAGGACCCCAATGAAACTTAGGTGCTGTATTTTGTACATTGTGTTTTTCTAATTAATGCAAATTTTAAGTTCAAATCTCCAGCATACACAGATGCAAACTCAGCCAGTTGCTCAGAGCTATTTCTTGAATTAGTCTTCTTTCTGTTTTTGTTTTGTTTTTCTGTGAAACATTGAAAAGGGAGGGGGAAGGCTTTCTTTTCCTCATTCATTATTTCTCTGTACCACTCTCCACTCTAGACCCTAGTGCCTTTCAGCTCACCCTAGGGGAAGCAAAACTATAAACCCATTCTAGAAATTGAATTTCTTTAAGAAAATTGTACAAAAACACTAGAGCTAAAGTACCACCCTGAGTTGAGGCACAGTCTTTGTGTAGAGAGTTCTTTTAAGGATCTTAAGACAATTTCCAAATACTTTCCTTATTTCAATGGCACACCTGCTTTTCTATCATAATATAGCTCATGTATCTTTTGCTTGTCTTTGTTTAGGTAATTAACAGAGAGTTTACAAATACTCCTTAAAATATAATTACCGTAGGTTTGCCAAAGAAGTTGCACAAGCTTTATGTAACAGTTTTTAAATGGTGTTATACACATAAAACTATGTTGTTTAAAAATCACTATTTCTTAGTCCCACTATGGCTCTGTAACACAACTAGAACTGTTGGAGATTATGCAAAAAATTTTTCTTCTAAATATACAATGTTTTCTTTTTCCTCTTTTCAACTCAAAATTTTCATTTTAATATCTTCTAACGCAGAAGTGGCAGCATCCATTGCTCATACTACATAGAACAATTCAATGCAGACTTCGCTATCCAGGCTACGGTGATGGTGTTGGCTTCATGTTAACAGTTTAGCCTTCCTGTCTGGCACATTGCATCTCTTGTTAGTATCCTTGAAGTTTCATGTCCTTGCTCCTCATCAACGCCTTCTTGTCAAATCAAAGTGGATGGCTGTTTACTTCTGTGGTCAGCACACACCGTGCAACACTTGACTCAGCTGAGCATCAGTTTCCTCAATAAGTACAATAAAACTATCTGCGACAGCGAAGATTTATGACTGATGCAGGAGGTAACTCATTGAAAGTGCTTAGAAAAAAAGTAGCTGCTTACAACCTGTCAGGTGTTTATATTATTGCAGTCTCACCATAGCTGACAGTTTCAACATTTCCTAGGCCGCCAATTCCCCCTTGTACTATTCATGTAAACAGAATTTCCCATTTTTGTTTTGAATACAAGATGATAAAATGGAAAACCCATTCAGAAGCCTGCATTACCAGAACCCACATTTTTAAACACCAACTTAACTATCAAAGCACTTTTACACTTGAGTTTCAGTCAAAAGGAGGAAGATGCCACCACTCCCCGAGGCCTTTGAGCTCCAGCCTTCTGACTTTGAAGCCCAGTACAAAGGCTCAGCAGAGGGCAGCCAGCACACACCTTCACACATGAGGCCACACAGGAACAGATACTTTACATATCACACTCCCTGCTGCATATTCTTGTCCCTCTGGGCAGCTCGGTGTATTAGGGAATTTTTTTTTCACTCTCCTTTTATTTAAATGCATAATCAGAAGAGTTACCAGGGAGGAGGTAGGAGAGAAAGTAGTTCCAGAGAGTGGAATGTTCTATTGATGTAAGAGCAGCTTTATAAGCTCTGAAAGTTTTATCCTCACTGCAAAAGTGCCTGGAGTCTATTATTTGCGAATTAATAAGCTGTACAAAGTATATGGAGCTGAAAAATACAATCATGCACTTTCAAATCTGGTATCAAATTTTGAGGATTTAATTCAAGGACTGTCAAAGCTATAAAAGAGTTTCCAACGCTTTCTTCATATTTCATCTCTGATCTTCTGCCATTTTTCTTAACCAGCTCTGCCATCGTGGGCTACCATTAAGCTTCTGACCTGACGCCTCCTGGGAATTTCTATTTTTTATATCCCAATTTCTCTCACAACCTTAGATCCTGATTTTCAACTGGCTTATGTATGGCAGATCTGGAATTACTTCAGTCTTAAAGTACCACAGTGTCTCTCGGTCTGTTATCCCCTTCCATTTTCTTAACAATTCATTCACAATGCCAGTGCTATAAAACTTGCTCATCATGAAGCTATTATTTCTTCTTCCATGTGTCCTATAGGGACTCAACACTCTCTCCCTAGCACCTTTAGGTATCATATGATACCATTTCTTGATTCTCAAATATTTCCTTTCTAGCTGTAGGTTCATTTGTCTTTGCTGGAATATAGATGTGAGAACCGAGTTACAGCACCCAGCTTGTATGGGTGGTTGATTGGGATGAGAAAAAGGTCAAAATAATTGTGGCTGCATCATTGAGCAGCTGCATCCCCACGAAGCCACCACCAAACTCTGCCTTCTTAGGACACAAAATGTCTTCTATTTGTTTAAGTGAAGCTAATCCTGTATTTGTATCCAATCAGTTTCAATTCTTTAACAAAAATACATTCTTTTTTAAATGACTTGACAGGTTTTATTAACACTTTTCATTTAGCTTCTTCCTTTCCTCCTACAGATTCCCACAGACTAAATTCCTCCACGCTAGCATCTGCATATCATAATGTCTCCTCCTGCTTTAATAAATGCCTTGCACAACTTCATAGAATGGTTACCACAAGATATTAGAGGAAAGTATATTAGAAATGCAACTTAAAACTATGAATTACCATATTTTAATTCTTACCAAATGTCTCAAAAATGTTAGAGGTACACACTACTCACGGATTCTACTGAGCCAGGGAGGTAGATATATACACATAACAAAGAGTGTTTCAAGAGCTTTATGCTGAGAATTCATACTTTGCTGAACATTATCCCTACACTAACTTAGCAAGGCAGCTCTGGTCATGAAAACAGTTCATGGATGTCTTCTCCCTTTCATCAGACTGATTTCTAAGAACCACAAAAAGAAAGACAAGAGTCCATTGAGTGGGTAGGGAGAGTAAAGAAGGAGAATCTGAATGGCGTTCAGATATACATGGGACATAAGACCCTGTCATGGCTTTGGAGAAATGATTTGGAAGTCCTGACTTTAGCTGTGACTCCTTACATTCAGATCATGAACAGATCGAGTGGTCTTATTTGGAGCACCAGGATGGTGAAGTCAAGAAAAATTACTTATGTACAATTACATGTCAATTCTAAATAAAATTTAAAAAATACAAATCATCTGTTTTAGTCAGACAATAGGTGTGTTGTGCCCACAAGCCACCTGGGTGTTTGCATTAAGTTATATGCCCAGCGCTTTTCTGTATTTTATTTTGAGACAAGATCTCACTAAATAGTTAAGTTCTACAGAGTTGGCTAGAAATTATCCTTCTGCCTCAGCCTCTCTGCATGCTGGCACTGGAATTAGAGACATGCATCACCATGCCCGGCATAAAATTTAACATTCTAAGAAAACCAGTAGCTGTACTGGTGGCTCACAGTTAGATGCAGTCCAGGTTTACTGTCTTGTTTGGTTTCCTTTGTGTGCCTGCCCTTCTTTGGAATATATTGAGTGAATATATGAATAAAAATTCAAGGAAGCTAGTAAAGTTATAATGAACAGGTAGAGAATAAGGAAAATAATGATATTCACGTCAACTGCCAATCACTGCCTCACCTTCATTGTCTTGTTAGACAATGTGCTCTACGGAATTGCTCTCATGCTACCTGTGCACAACATTCCCAGCATAAATCACCCCAGGCAAGTTTGAGAAAATTGGATATCCTTACTGAGGACACAGAAATGACAGAAGTTGAGTGTAAGTGAGTGCTGTGACTAATCATGAACCTCTGTAGAGTAATGGTGAAATGCCAAGTACTTTGGAATTCTAGGAGGTAGGTACTGTTATTTTATCCCCCTTTTTCAGGACAAAAAAACGAGGCATGCTGCTGCCTTCCTTCATACAGCTGTTAAGTGACGAAGCAGGATTAGAACTCAGGCACATGGTGGCTCTGCGATGACAAGCCCATCTGGATGGCAGAGGCACTTATTTTGCAAAAGCAGATGTGGTGCTCCAAACTCCACCCAAGCCATCATGGTGAGGAATAAAGATGCCAGTTTTGGAGGGCAGCCTGAGAACGGAACGGACGTGGAAAGTTCAGGACCGAGAGACACTTCAGCTTCTTGAGCAAGGACAGAGGGGCCAGTTCTCTCCACACGCATCCCCATGGAGCTGACGTGGCGTTCGTTTCAATTCCTCACAGATTTCAGGTATTATTTAGAGAAATGTTGTCATCAACTGCTCTCTACTTAAGAGTGCTTGATGGTAAGTTCGAAGACAGGGCCAGCTTCAAGAGTGACTGTACTCAGAAAATAAATTTGAACGCAGATCTGCAGGGCTCTGCATCTAATGGATTTTGACAGAAACCCCATCATAGCTGGGAGTTTTCCTGGGAAATCCCAAAAACATTTAGATGCTCCAACGATGCTGTCAGGGTGCCATTATTTACAGATGACTTGAAATATCATAAAAGAAAAGAAGAAAGGAAAGAGGGAAGGGAGAGGGAGGAGGGAGGCAGAGAGACGGACAAAGAAGAAAAACGAAGAAGGCAGGCAGGCAAGAATCCCAGTGCTTTATTCGTGCTGAATGCAGAATATGAAATGCAAACAAAACCCACTGCAACAAAAGCACATTTGCAGCACATAGAGCTTTCTGCCTCTAGTTCCTAGGGAGGGTGCAGGCTGCTGCTTTACAGCGGTGTCCCCTGCTTAATTAGCATTTTTGGATCCACCACAATTCAGCTGGATGGCCATTTCCTTACAATTGATAGACTCCTCGAAATGGCTTTCACAGCTGGGCCGCAGATCCCTCGCCCAGGGAGCCTGTAATCGAGCCGCTCAGCAGCCTTGTTCAGCTATAATTAATATTTCTGGAACTGCTGTTCAGAGGCCTCTGTAACTGTGCCATGCCAGTAGGGAGCCGATTGGAAGAGGATTTACTGTTGGACGTTGGGTGACCCAGCTGTGCAGGCACTAGGCAAGGGTGACAAGAGAACTGGGAGCCAGTCACCCTTCACCACCTGTCATGGAGACAGGAAGACATGGAAAGGATAGTGGGGCACTGATGTGCCTTTAACTCCTGGCACCGGCGGTCATAGTCTGAAGCTGTTGAGGGTGAGAGGTAAGGTGACCGCTGGCATTTCTGGCTGGGCTTTCCCTGGCCTCCCCAGCCATCTGTATGTGCTAACTACACTAGCCTTTCCCCCTTGCAAGTTGAAACCTTCAAAGACAGACTTTCAAAAATGGCAATAGTGTACGATGAGGAAGATTTTGCAACAGATTTGGTTTAGCACCTTTGACTTTGAGAGGGACAGGAGAGGCCCAGAGAAGTTAAGTGACTGGCATTAAGGTCTGTAAGTGGTCACACAGGATGGAAGAAGTGTCTCTCAATGCCTGCTGTGTCTCCTGCTCTTTTACCACTGCAGCCTTGGGGTCTGAGAAGAGATGAATACGTGAGACAGAGTTTCACAGTAATACAGGCCTGCGTTGTGATCCTTTCTGGGGTCGTAGGAACTTCATAGAGTGGACCAAACATCACTGATCTCAAGGAGAGAGATATAGATATACACAAAAATACATCCAGGATAACCGTTAGCTGTCACTGTTTCCTGGTATTAATTACTGTCATCTCCAATATTTGTTTACAAGCTTGGATGAATTATGGAAACCCTTGGAGTTTCAGTATTATAACTGTAGGATGAATGTGAGCAGTAACATCAGCGAACACTATTGGGAAGAGTACATGACATGCTCTGTACAAAACATTTACAACAGTGTTGACACAGAGTGAGCTCTCGTTGGGTACCTGCTCCCTTCATATCATTTCCAAGCTTTTCCATAACTCTGACTTTAGCGTTTTCTTGGTGAAGAGTATTTCAGCTGGATGTGGTACAATCCTAGCATCTGTAAGGCTGAGGCACAAGGATCACAAATTCAAGCCCAACCTCAGTAATATAGCAAATCAGTGAGCAAACTTTTTTTCAAAAATTTAAAATGGACTGGAGTGTATGGTTCAGTTTTAAGGTCTTGGATTAAATTCTTAATCCTGGAAAATGAAAGGAATGATTTCAAATCTCCATTAGATTTGGATTCACCTGGTTTCCTTAACTAGGTAACTACAAATCTTCATGACCTGATTCCATGTGTTCTGCCGCTGCAGTTCTGGCAGTCTGGAGAATTTCACTTCCCTGAGCATTTCCTGCTGTTTAACCAGCTTCACCTCAGTGTCCTGCACACCTGGTGTCTTCTCTCTAAAATTCCTGTCTTCTCTTTCTTTCTTCAGCTAACACCTACTATCCTATTAAGCCCTAGCTTGATGGTTACTGCAGATGTATGAAGGGCCCCTGAATTCTTCCTAAACTGAACTTGTAAAATAGGTCTTCAACATAGCACTTATGAATCAGTGGAAACCAGGCTTATCCGAATGTCACTCCCCCTCAACCAGGACCCCTTTGGAACTGAAGTTTACATATGTCTTTGTTCACCAGTCTCTAGTATGTATCATTGCTCAATAAAGATCTGCAGACTGAATAACTTAGATCTCGTAATATAAGTAAGAATATAGCATTTATCACAAAACCTGGCATACTGCAAGGACTTGACAAACATTTGTTAAGTGAATGAGCAAATTGGTGAGTGAATAATTAAATCCAACTTCATTGTCATAACAAGGAAATACTCTAATCCTGGTTGGACCAGTGTTTAGATACATATGTATGAGAAAAAGATATCTATCCTGGCAGGAAAATTAAAGAAGGGATCAACTTTTATTAATTTTTTATCCTTATCTCAGCAATATCACAGGAAAAGTTTGGTGAATCCTAGAGCTACAAAACAATGTGTGGCATGATTTTGTTTATGCAAAGAAACAAATGACATAGTAATTTATAAGACATAAACAATGTGGAGGGTTTGTCTTTAAAACTTCATTAGTGTTGGCAATGTTCAATTTAAAATGAAGTTGTGACTTAGTTGACCTGTTGAGTGGCAGAGACTGACTAGAAAACTGGGTTTTTCTTCCAAAGCATGCAATTTAAACTACATTTCCCAGACTTCCTCACGTTTAAATTGAGACTATGTGACAGAATTCTAGCCAATGAAATGCGAAGAAAGATGATGTGTGCCACTTCCAGTATCATGAACACCCACCAGAGGTCCTCCATGATGAATTTTCTTCTTCCATAGGGAATTATGAAGCCAGGAATTGACAAGAGCCACATATAAAATGAAAAAAACCATTCATTCTAGGGAGATTTTCTCTTTAGCATTAGATACTTTGAACAGTAATTGTGAGCAAATCAAAGTGTTTATTATAATATTCATTTATTGTATTAATGAGTTTTCTTTTTTTAACTTTAAAAACAAAAATGGATAATATTTTGTGTAACTTTTTTTTAGTGTGATGTATGTGAGTTTGAACTAGAGAGCTGGTAACTAAAACTTCTGATTTTACTATGGCGTATTGAGTAAGTTAGTGAAGACAGGCACAAATTGACCATATAAGTTCATGTCAGAAAGTGCCACAGTCATCTGCATAACCAGCAGGATAAGCCATACACCTACTACACTTGAGATGAGGAGGGAAGAAGTTGACTAACAAAATGTCAATAAGCTTTATGTTTGCTGCTTACCATTGACATGTAAATAATGAAAGTATTGAACTCTGGAAAGCAGCGTCTGTGTTGCAAGAAGAGCAATGGAATAAAGATCAAATACATGATGACTTGCAGGATCAGAACAGCAACTTCTTCTAGACTCTGAAGAAAAGTAAATTAAAGACTAAAAGATACTTGCAAGAGCAGACCTAGTGAGATTTCCTACTTGGAACTGTGGCTTGGCCTTAAAGGAAAGAAGTGAGGGAGGGTGTGATCTTCCAATCCAAGGAGCCACTGGTAAATAAGAGAATTATGAAGAACTAAGAAAAAGACATAAAACTAACATGAGATGCAATCTAGAAAGAATTTTGGGTGTAGTTACTGATACACGAATGTGATGGGAAACTAAAACATCTCTACTAAGCTTCCTGGGGAATCTTGTAAAAAAAGAAACTACCAATCTGGCCTAAAAAGATTGGAATCATTTTAATTCCTCTTATCTGATCACAATTCCATCTATCCAAGAGTCATACTCTTGGGAATCTCCACATCCAATCAATGGATGGCTTCTCTAGATTTACTTTCTAGTTCTGTCTTGAATCTGAAGTCTCTTTTAAATGTTCATCATTTGTCAGATGGACTCCTGCCAGAGATTTTATGGGGATTCCCCCCAGTCTATCCATTTCAAATTCATCTTCCATATATTCCCATCAGAATGACATCTCTCCAATGCAAATCTGATGGCATCTTTTCATTTGTAATCTGGCAAAGTTTCCTTTTAGGTTACAGAATAAAGGGTTAACCCACGTGAGACTAAGAACTTCCCAGACAGAAGCACTTTCTAATCTTCCGAGTTTGTTTACTGTTGTTCGTGCTTTCTTTTGTGATGTCTTTGCCTATCTATGACTCCATCTGGAGTACCACTCTTCCTCCATCCTCTTCCTCTGCCCTCTACAGTCTCCACAGCATACCCCTTGTCTTCAAGCATTATGCAGAGTGTTTAATCCCTCTCTTAGGTTGGCCTTCTGCTCAACATTGTCCCAGGCCACTGTTTACTTTCTTAGTCTCCAACTTCAGAACAACTGATTCTCTGGTTTCATAAAACCATGTATATTGCTTTATCATTTTAAATACCACATGGCACCTTCATTAGGGTGTTGGATACTCTGAACTGGACTTTAGCCCTTTGAATGCAAGGACTGTTCTGTTGATCTCTGTGCCTTGCAACCCAACATAATATTGTTCAATAATGTCAAGAGGATGCAATACTAACAATACTCTCTTACTTTCTGATGACAATACAAGGTGATGTAAAAATGTTTATACAGTCTGTAGCCTCAGTAACAATGGGTCTCTAAAACAGATCCTTCCTAGGATTCTAAATTAAATCAGGATCCAAAGCCTATAACCTCACATCTCAATCAGAATCAGTTACAATTCACATGTCCAATAGTCGTACGTGTCAGGTGGCTATTGTATCAGAAAACACAGCTCCAAACTGCAGACATTATACCTGGTATAATGTCACACATGCCATGCATGAACAGGGGCACCAGAGTTTGAATTATTTTTCTATGCCTTTGATATTAATGTAAAAAGGAAATGTACCCTCTAACAATATTTTTCCTTGGGGAAATGAAGGAGGAAGATTTTTTTGTATAATTTCTTTAAACTAGAGCAAGGTAAAATATAGAGGTAAAAACATTTCTCTGTGTGACATTTGTCATGTCTGTAAGCTTTGCCAGTAAGAACAGAATAGAAAGAAACATACTAGACAATACCTTTCTACATTACTGGTGTTGGCTGAGAAGAATAGCTACTGTAGTGGAGAACAGGAAGGACGTTTAGGATACTCAGAGGCTCACACAGTATTTACGATCCAGCATTCAGCGCTCCTGTGTTTGGCTATGTGGATCCCTTCCAAGACTCTTCCTCTTGTGCTAAAGGCACAGGAACGTAAAAGCCTCTGAGTAAAATTTAAGCCACATAACAAATGTTTTCTTCCCACAAATCTTGTTTTCCTTGTAGTGAGGAAGCAAGGGTTTTAACTCTAACCACAAATTGTAACCCAAGGTGGGGAAAATGTCCAGGAAGAAAAGTGGAAGTTCACAAATAGGTTGGAACAAAGAGGGGCTGGAAGTGTGGGTGAAGATTAATCTTATTAGGATCATATATCATGAGGGTGTCAGGTGTGAAAGCAAACGAATGGCCTGTGTTTATCTGAGCTAAACCGTGTGCCTCACCCAAACATCCACTCTCCAGAGAATTTTTTTTACCCATAATAAATTGGCTAAGTCGTGGTAGCGCGTTGATAATAAAGTACATTTAGGTGCAGTTAGAGATTTCTTGCCAGGTTTTAGATGCAACCATGCTCTCCCACTCTCTGTTTCTTTCTTTCTGCCTCTCCCTCTCCTTTTTATCACTGCTGATTCGAAAAGCCCTTTGCAAAGATGAAGTAGGTAGAAATCAAAATAAATGGATTCTATTAAAACCGGCAATGCATCAACTGCTTGATAAAGTGATTAATAAACAGCTTAGGATGGTGATTGATTAAACTCTTTAATCAAAGTGCTAAACTGACTTAATATGGAGAGTTTCAACATGTTCAAAGTGTACATTTTCCCTGCCTAAGGTTCACTGTTGTTTATGTAACTTTTCTGAAGTGTATCCCTTAGGTCTAACCTTCAGAGCGCTGGGGCTCTGGGATGTGTAAGGATTATAAAGTATCACAAAACTGCATTAGCTGCTGAAATGCGCTCATGAATTATAGGACCTTTCCACTAGGCAACAAGTCATTTTTCAGAATTTTGAACCCCTTCACCAAGCAGTTTCTTTGCTTGCACCACTTCATAATTCTTTAAGCCTTAATCTATAAAGCAAGACCGTGCAGGCTTAAGAAGTTGAGACCATTCACTTTTTATTCTTGCCTTTAAGCAATGATTATTTATTGCATAAGGTCAAGGTTTTGAGGGTAAGGAGGGAGGCTTATTTTACCCTTAAGGTAGTTTCCTGTTTATTAGAAAGGGGTATATTTGGTCCAATACATGTGAATCTTCACCTCCGATATCATTTTTGAAACAGTTAATCACCCACATGGCAATTTAATAAGCTATTTAACACCTAAAAGTTTGTGATAGTAAAACAGACTTCTTCAAAACCTGTTCCCCAGAGACCAAATAAAAGCATCATGGGAATTAGGGTTGGAGAAAAGGGGAGAATAAGAAGACCTGTGCATTAATGGAAGAACATGGGTGACCTACTTTGCTTCTCCATGATGAACATAATTCAGGGAATTCTTTTAATCCCATATATATTTGTCTGTGTAACACACTGTGCTTGGAATTATAGGGGTCGTCAAGGTGAACATATCACTAACTTATTCAAGGATCTTGAGGGAGATCATTCAAGGTAGAGAAAGTATTTGTTTTAATAATTTAAGAAGCTGATACTTTTTATGAGGGGTGTTTGAAACCAAGGACAGTACTAGGAATTGGGAAAGCTTTAAAGATACGATTGCAGATGATTTGACTTTGATAGATGAACAGAATACAGATAAAAAGACAGATGTCCTGAAGTAGGGGTGTTAGTGGGTATAAAAATCATGACTTAGAGGCAGTAATTTTTAGGGGCCACTCTGCAGTCCAATTTGTGCAGGGTGCAGTGCTCACTTATAAGAACACTGAAGCATGAGATGATGGGAATTCTGGGTTGGAATCATTACATAAAGATTCTTGAAGTATCTATTTTAATCTGATGTGCAATAGACAGCTACTGGAGGACTAGGAATGCAAGAGGAGCAGACACGGGAACAGAGATGGCTGCTTGGAGATAAGCCAGAATCCAGCCTATGGGTTTAAATAGAAGCTCTGTTCATTAGAGATTTATGAACATGGGAATGTACTTAGAGTAGATACACATAAGTTCTTGCATGCGTGCTTGCTTTCAGATAGTTCTAAGCTTGGCTTCAAATCCACTATGTAGCTGAAGTTAACCTTTAACTTGCCGTTTCCCTATCTCAGCCACCAGAATACTGACTGGTGCTACAAGTATGCACCACCACAGATGGTTTGGATTCCCTTTCCTCCTTTTTTTCTCTAAGTCAGAGTCTTGCTCTGCAGTTCAGGCGGGCTTTGAATTCACAGTGAAGCTCCTGGCTCAGCCTCTCCAGCACTGGGGTGATAGGTGTGTGTTTGATTTCCTCATTTGGGATTGCAGATAATAGTGGTAGCTATTGTGTGGGAATACATATTAGTGACTGAAATCATGTAAAGATCTTAGAATAGTACCAGCTAATAAATATATAAATAATGTTTAATGACAATTAACATCACTAGTTACAATAGAATCTTCTGTAAATTAGGATTGCACTTTAGGAAACTTAAACTAGAATAAGTTTCTAAACATCAATTGGAAAAAGGAGATACAGAAAATGGGTAAATATGTTTGGAGATTACATTCAGAACCTCAAAGATATTTTTTTTAAAGAAAGACATTTATTTAGGTGTTTTAAAGGACAAATTTACAATAAATTTTATTTTGCAGATAGTAATTGAACTTATTTATGACTCTGGAATTGGGCCACAGTCTAGAACAAAAATACCTCCAGATGCTCACTCCACTGCATTGGAAGGTATATTGATGGCCCTGGGAAAGTAAATGCCCTATGAAGTGGGAAGTGAGTTACAAAACCACTTGACTGGTCATGGTTTATGTCTCTTCCTGTTAAATATGGTTTTGAGTGGTTGACCACTTATCACTGGCTGAGATTTACTGCTTGTTGCAAGAGTAGTTACAGTTATAGAAGTTAGGTTACACTTTTCAAGGTGGAGAAACAGAGGAGACACAAAATGTGTAGAAGACAGCAGCCAGACAAACAGTTCAATCTAAAAAGTAGCATGAGGATCCAACAAGACGGAAGCAGAAGTGTGAGAAGTTGAGGCCAAAAGGAAAAGAACAGGTCAGGTGTGACTTCATGATGGTTCTTGTGTTGCTTTGTACTTTTGAATATGGTGCTGTGAGGAGGAGCTGCTGGATAGGTTGGCTGCCACATCAGAAGGACATCTAACACAAACACCACTGGCCTCCATAGTCATAAAAGGAATAACCACACATGTTCAGAGGCCACTGATATATTAATAGCCAGTGTTCCAAGCCTGAAAGGAACAAAGAGAAATCTAAGGAGAGCCCTGTAGGGGCTGCCCATATTAAACATGTAGAGCACAAATGTTTAAGGAGATTCAGTGTTCGATTTGAAAGTCTAAAAGAAGAAAAGACTTTGAGACTGTGATACCATGTCAAATGCCAAAGTCACTTCTCAAAAGAATGAGTCACAGATCTTTCATCATTCATTGACTTTAAATAGTAACCAGCTCCTCTAGTCACAAAAGATGGCTCCAGTTAGGTGATGGCTTATCCGGAAAACCATCAAGTTTAAAGTTTGCATCCACCAACGAAGTGTTTGAAGTGGTAAGGAAAGGCAAAAAGTTATTTCTTTGATAAACTGGTATTTTGATCAAATCAAAGAGAGCATAAAAGAATTTATCATAAGCAAGCATCAGAAGGGTATCAAAATCTGGAAGCATACTCACAGAGTGACTCATTGGCCTGATAATATGTCTTTAAGTCTTTATCAGGGATCTGCTGTGCACCAGGCTCTGTGGCTGGCCATGAGAACACTGTGTAGAACTTTCATGTGGTCCCTGAAGTCAAGAAGCACAGGGTGCAGCTGGGAAGACAGGTATGAGACAGACAAAAACATGATTACTCAATTAACTATGTCTGATAGATTCCAAGAAGCAGCAGGGCAGAGGGTTAGATGCATAAAGGACAAGTGTCCAGGTCTACCTGAAGGACCCAGGACATTTTCCTGAGAAAGACTTATTTGGGCTGAGATTGGAACATGGATTGAAATAGTTCTTTAATAAATCATGATACTCTACCAAGAAGCCCCCCAAAACTCCACTGAAAGACTCCTAGATATAATAAATAAATTCAGTGATGTAGCTGGATACAAAGTCAATGCTCAAAAATCAGTAGCATTCCTATACACTAACAAGAAAACCACTGAGAGAGAAATAAAAGAAGCTACACCCTTTACAATAGCATCCAACAAAATGAAATACTTAGGAATTAATCTTACAAAAGAAGCAAAAGATCTATTCAGGGAAAATTATAATACCCTGAAAAAAATTGAAGAGGACTTCAGAAAATGGAACGACATCCACTGTTCATGAATAGGAAGCACATATATTGTGAAAATGGCCATTCTCCCAAAATTGTTATACAGATTTAATGCAATCACAATCAAAATACCATTAGCATACCTCATAGATCTAGAGAAATCACTTCTAAAATTTATCTGGAACCAGAAGACACCCAGAATAGCAAAGGCAATTCTAAGCAACAAAGGCAAGGCACGAGGCATCACAATCCCTGATTTGAAGTTATACTACAAAGCTATTGTAATAAAATCTGCATGGTATTGGAATAAAAACAGATAGAAAGATTAATAGAATAGAAATTGAAATGGAAGAATTTCTCCTTAACTCATTCCTGGAAGCAAGCATTATTCTGATACCAAAACCAGAGAAAGACCCAACCAAAAAAGAAAACTAGAGGCTAATCTCCCTAATGAAAATAGATGCAAAAATTCTCAATAAAATACTAGCAAAAAGAATGCAGCAAATCATCAAGAAGATTACACACCATGCCCATGTGGGATTCATCCCAGGAATGCAGGGATTGCTCAACATATGCAAATCAATAAATGTAATCCACTCTATCAATAGAGCCAAAAAAAAAAAAAAAGAACCACATGATCATTTCCATGACCATTCTCCCAAAATTGTTTTATAGATTCAATGCAATCTCAATCAAAATACTGTTAACATACTTCTCAGAATTGGAGAAAACAATTATTTTTTTGGGGTGCTGTCTTAGTTACTTTTTACTTGTCGCTGAGACAAAATACCTGAAGCCCAAGTTGGAAAAGGCAAGGTTTATTTCTTACAGTTTTTGGAGGTTTTAGTCCACACTCAGTTGGCTCCAAGATAGGTGGGCATGGCTGGACCCCAGTTCATGGCAGCTGCCGACAGCAAACTCAAACCAGCATAGAGAGAGATATACCTTCTTCCTGCCATTACATCACATCCTGGCTACCCCCCTTTGTGGGTGGAGCACTGACACCATCAATCCAAGCACTAGACAATGAATGAATAACAAATGCACAATTCAAACTCATGAGGCCTGGAGGACACAAACATAAACCATGACATTCCACCCCTGGCCCCCAGGACTCATATACATCCTTTATACAAAAGACAGTTAGTCCACCTCCAAGAATTGCCAAAGTCCTAACAGCTTTAGCATTGCTGAAAAGTTCAAGTCCCAAGTGTCCTCTAAGATCTATGGCAAACTCTTAACTGTAACCCCTTGTACAAATGAAACAAGGTTAAACATTTCTGAAATGCAAAGGCACAAGATAAACATTACCATTTCAAAAGTTACAAACAGGGAATAGAAAGCATTGGAAACAAAGCAAGTCCAGCATCCAGCAGGACGAACATTAAGTCCTAGAGTTCTACACTCAGCATCTGAAGCAATCTGGTTGCAAGCTCTAAAAGCCTTGGGTGATTTCACCCTCAGGGCACCTCTGGTGATTTCAACTCCCGCAGCTTTTCTCTTAAATCTTCTTTGCTCACTCACTTTTTGCAGCTTCTCTTGGATCATCCATATTCCTGGCTTTTCCAAACTTTTGGGGTCTCCACTGCACCTTTGGCTTCACACTTACATTTTCACAAATTGCCCTTTCAGGGGCACACTGCATGGCCAGCCAGGCCCTTTGCAATCGAGGTGGAAGCCGTCTTCCCCTTAGAATTTGTGCATTTTCCTTGCACCTAAAATCAGCACCTTGTGGATGCCGCCAAGGATTGTTGCTAGCTAAAGCAGTAGACAGGGTATTTTCCTTTTTAGCTATAGGGGTCAGTTGCCTGGATTGCAGGGCTCTGTTTTCCTGATTGTGATGAAAAGCTTCTCTGTGTTGCCGCCATTTTGGAAACTCATGTGGCCTCTGTCACCACTCTGGAACCTCACGTGGCTGCTGTTGCCATTCTGGAACATGGCGCTCTGCAGCTTTTCCCTCTGAGCAAATTTTTTCATCTTTGCTGTGAGGCTGCACAGGGTGGGAACCTACTTCCTGAGATGCCCCAGGGCCATCTTTCTTATCTCTCTGTTTCTCCTCAGGAATCAAAATTTCAACTCTGCCTTTACAATCCACACCCTTCCTGGAATTTTCCTTCGGGCCAAACTCACAGCATTGTACATTATCCTGCTCCTGATTTGAAACATAAAGCTGGCTGAAAGCCCCCAACAATAGCCATGCCACAGCCTCAATGTTCGATTGCTTTTTAATTTCTTTTTCAAGATTAATCAGTCCATTGCCCATTGTCTCAGTCTCAGGCAAAGTCTCTGGGCAGGAGCAAAATGCACACAAACTTTCTGCCAAGCCATAACACACATCATGTGGAGTCCAATGACCAATGCAGTCCTTCCCAGCAGAAACCTTGCAAGCCTGGTCTTTACCATGAGGCTTTCTATCATCAGCCTTCTGGTCTCCTGAGCCCTGACCAGAATCTCCTCTACAGAACAGCCTAACCTGCTCCAGCTCTATGCATCCAGGTGACATGTCCAAACCTTTCCAAACTCCGCCCATAAGCTATTTCCAAAGCCTCTTGAAAAACATGGTCAGGTATAGTCTCAGCAAACAACCCCACTCCTGGTACCAAATTCTGTCTTCATTACTTTTTACTCATCGCTGAGACAAAATACCTGAAGCCCAAGTTGGAAAAGGAAAGGCTTATTTCTTACAGTTTTTGGAGGTTTTAGTTCACACTCAGTTGGCTCCAAGATAGGCGGGCATGGCTGGACCCCAGTTCATGGCAGCTGCTGACAGCAAGCTCGAACCAGCAAAGAGAGAGATATACCTTCTTTCCACCATTACATCACATCCTAGCTACCCCCCTTTGTGGGTGGAGCACTGACACCATCAATCCAAGGACTAGACAATGAATGAATAACAAATGCACAATTCAAACTCATGAGGCCTGGGGACACAAACATAAACCATGACAGGTGCTATTTTGAAGTGTATGGTTTTCAAAAGCTTTTCATAAAGTCCAGCACTAATTCATGATTTAAAAAAAACCTACAGAAAATTGGAATAGATGATCTTTACATCCATCTGATAAAAATCCATATATGATAAAACAAAAGCCACCGTCTTACTAAATGGACAAAACCTAAAGTCTTTCACTCTAAAATTAGGAACAAGACAAGGATGACCACTATCACTGCTTCTATTAAATGTAGTTCTGGAAAAAATTAACCAGAGCAATTAGACAAGAGAGACAAATAAAAGGAATGAACATAGGAAAGGAAGAAGTTAAATTATTATTTGAAGATGACATGATATCCCATATGAAAAACTCCACTGAAAGACTTCAAGATGCAATAATCAAATTCAGTAATGTAGCTGGATACAAAGTCAACACCAAAAAATCAATAGCATTCCTGTACACAGACAACAAACTCAGGGAGCGAGAAAGAAAGAAAACCACCCCCTTCACAATAGCACCCAAAAAATGAAATACATAGGAATCAATCTAACAAAGGAAATAAAAGATCTATACAGTTAAAATCATATTACTCTGAAAAAAGAACTAGAAGAGGATTTCAGAAAATGGAAAGACATTTCCTGTTTATGGATAGAAAGAACAAACATTGTGAAAATGACTGTTCTTCCAAAATTGTTTTACAGATTCAATGCAATCTCAATCAAAATACTGTTAACCTACATCTCAGAATTGGAGAAAACAATTTCAAAATTCATTTGGAACCAGAAGAGACATAGAATACTGATGTAGTCAGAGATTGTGAAGAGAACAATTACAATCAGGACAGAGGATTTATAATATTATTTTATGATGGTCAGCCAGAGTTAAACACACGAAAGTGCAGGAAATATGTCCGCAACATTAAAGACCCAGAATATTCAGCCAATGGCCTGGATCCTATAGCAATGTCCTGCATGAGTCCAGGTCAAGACCTAGAGCCTATAACAATGAGTCCAACGAGAGGTCTGGAACCCACAAAAGGACTCACACCAGTCTGTTTTATAGATCTGCTGGAAAGGCCGAAAGATCAGTGCTGGAAGCCAGAAAGTTTATGCCAGCAAGGTGAAGAACCTGTGCCAGTTGGTTGAAGGTTCTACACCGTAGCTGAGAAATCATGCTCAAAATAAGGACCAAGGCTGCCCTGAAAATTACCATTGCCCTCCTCAGTGACAAGGAGATCCTGAGCTCCTCCAATCCTGAGAAGAGTTGAGTACACCCTAGGAAGCCAGCATGCTAAGCTTTCCTGGATATTAAACAGCACACATCTTAACATCTTCCCTTCTGGAGCCTGGAAGCAGTGCTCAATATAAGAAACAGAGCTCCCCAAAGTGAACCACAGCCACTTTCACCAACAAGGTCCTGAGTTCGTCTCATGATAATGGCCCAACTCATATTGGGGAAGCCAGCATGGCAAGCATCTCCAGGAGAACAAAGAGTCGAAAACAGCAACACTTAGGGCAACCCATAATGCCCTGTTTTTCTTCTCCATGCTTCTATTAATGCTAGCAACTTTCCTCAGGTGGGCTGTCTACACTCAGCACTGTGCTGATTTAATTCATCTGGTGTTAAGCTGATCACCAGTTTTTAATCCATATCAACACCACAGTAATTCTGGGCAACAGGGGCAAGGCAAGAGATATAACAATTCCTGACCTGAAATTATGCTACAAAGCTACTGTGATAAAATCAGCATGGTGCTGGAATAAAAACAGACCTGAAGATCAATGGAATAGATTAGAAAGATACAACCACAATGACAAACACAGTCATCCATGTTTATCTTTGACAAAGGGACTAAACAAGTTCAATTCAAGAAAGAAAACCTCTTTAATAAGTGGTCCTGAAAAACTGACTCTCCATATGCCAAAAACTAAAACTAGACCTATGCCTATCACCATGTACTAAACTAAAGTCTAAATGGATAAAAGATCTAAATATTAAAACTGAAACACTAAATCTTCTGGAAAACAAAGTAGATAGAAATCCTGAAGACAGGCCTAAGTAGAAAGGTTGTGAACAAAAATCAAACTGCATGGGATATATTTCCCAGAATCAACAACTGGGATCTCATCTTACTCTAAATTTTTGCATGTCAAAAGAAATCTCTATCCATTCCTCAGTTGATGGACACTTGGGTTGTTTCCAAGATCTGGTGATTACAAATTGTGCTGCTATAAACATAGGTGCACATATATCACTGTGGTATGATGCTTTCAGTTCTTCTGGGAATATGCCTAGAAGTGGAATAGCTGGAATAAATGGGACTTCCAATCCCATCTTTTTGAGAAATCTCCAGACTGACCTCCACAAAATAGCTGACCGTATTAATGTTTTTGGTTGGATCATTGAACACAACTGTTTGCAGTCTCAGTTTGAATGTCCACTTTGTATGCTTTGATACTGTACCAGTCTACACTCCCACCAACAGTGTAGGAGAGTTCCTTTTTGTTGATAACCTTGTACTCTGTTTTTACATCATGTGCTATGTCTATCCTTGGTTTTGACTGACAGCTTTGTTTTGCCATATTTGACTTCATTCTCCCCCCCCCCAAAAAGTAATAAGAACTAAGGAGTAATAAAACCCAAAATGTGTAAATGTTGTTGTAAAAAAGAGAAGGAAAAGAAAGTGCTCTAAAAGATACAACAGCAAGTGTGTTTAGGGGTGTTAAATAGCTGACCGTATTAATGTTTTTGGTTGGATCATTGAACACAACTGTTTGCAGTCTCACTGTTTGAATGTCCACTTTGTATGCTTTGATACTGTGACTTGAGCAACTATCTCTAAGGTGATAATATGTAATCTATTAACTGGTGATTTCTCACTGTTTTTTTTTTAGTTCTGTATTACTTGTACCCTTATACCGCTTTGTCTGGTTTTGTTTTTTTCTCTTTTTCCTTTTAAATAAAATTTTTTAAAAAAAGAAATCTCTAACAGAGTGAAAAGAAAGCACTCAAATTGGGAAAAATCTTAGCCAACTGTCCCTTAGACAAAGGATTTCTACCTTGAACATATAAAGAATTTATAAAGATTAGGTCCCCAAAATTCAAAGACCCTATCCAAAAATGGGCATCTGAGATAAATATACATTTCTCAGATGGAGAAATACAAATGTCAAACAAATATGTGGAAGATGTTCAGCATCATTGGCCACTAGAGAAATGCAAATTAAAACAATGCTAAGATTCCTTCTTACTCTAGAAAGAGTGACCAAGATCAAGAAATCAGCCAATAACAAATGCTGGTGGGAACCTGGGGAAAATAATACTCTTCTCCACTGTCAGTGGGAGTGTAGACTGGGGCAACTACTGTGGAAATCAGTGTGGAGATTCCTCACAAAGCTAGAATTAGAGATTCCCTTTGATCCAGATATCCTGTTCTGAGCATTTCCCCATTGAAAACATCATACCATAGTGATATATGTGTACCTTGTTGATAACAGCACAATTTGTAAATTCTTGGAAACAATGCAAATGTCCATCAACCAAGGAACGATAAAAAGATGATATTTTTATATAATGGAGCACTACTAAGCTATAACAAAAGATTTCATGGAAGCTTTACAGGTAATTGATGAGACTTGACACCATACTCTAAGTGAAATAGATCAGACTCATATGTGTAAATATCATATTATCTCCCTAGTGTAAGAAACTTAAAGAATAAACAAGATCCAAAATCTACCATAGATGTTGTGAAAGGGTAAGAAACTGTTCAAAGGGGAAAAATAACCAGGTTGGGGGAAAGGAGAAAAGGATGAGGAAAAGAAAAGGATATAAATTTGTTTATACATACATAAAATAGTTAAAATGATTGTGCTACTAATTCTATTAGTTCTTGGAAAAGAACAGTTAATATTCCTACAACTAGACCAATTTCCATGTTCATATCTGGTAATCTAAGCAACTCTTTTGATGATAACAATATCCAGTATTACAACCATTGTTAAATTCCTATCACCTTGTTTGGAAAGCTTATATTGTTATTGTTTGGGACTTTTCGTTCTTGTAGTTGTTGTATGTATGTCCCTCATTTTTTGTTTTCCTTTTCTATTTTTCTTCTTTGTAAATAAAAAAAATTTAAAAGATATTGGATGCTTGAAATTACACAAATTAGAGAGAGATTTAGGGAATGATATCAACAGAAATCGGGATTGTGTATGTGGGATTGGAAGTCAGGACGGCAACGTTTCCTTTCAGATCTGGTTGGAGGGGAAGAATTGCCCCATTCCTTTACACTCAGGTGCCTACCACTGCTTTAGAACAAACTCCTAAACCCTTATGTGGTCCTGCTTATGTCTCTACTGTTGGCTCCTGACTTCATCTCTAACTGGATTTTCCATCTCTCTAATCCATTGTTTCGGCATGTGAGCCACTACAGGCTCCTCATCATTAACAAGATATTTACGTATTCCTGGGCCTTCATTCCTGATTCATTCCCTCTTATCCTTTCATCCTATTCGTCTCCTCTCTTCACACCCTAGAATATGAAGCTGATCGTGTCCCCTCCTACTTAAAATAGATCCAGAGTGCCAAGTCTTCCTGAGACAAAGTCTCTACCCTTTACTAAGACTTCTCCAAAAACTAATAAAACTTGATAGTTGACAGAGTTCAATGAATGTCTCTAGAGACTTTAGGGATCCAGAGAAATACCTGGTACAAATTTCTTCAAGCTTTGCATTCAAAATTCAAGTAAGGTCAGTATTTTTATCGCATAATATAGCCATGATTATTTAAATATGAAACTACTTTTATTTTTAATTCTAGTAAAATACATACAGCATAACAATTTATCATGCTAATCATGTTTGAGTTTGCTATTTAACAGTATTAAGCATATCCATACAGAGCAATATGTTCATCATTCTCTTCTGTCTTCGGAATTCTTTTTCACATTGCAAAACTGCAACTCTGAATTGTTCTCTCATCCTCTTAGTTCCTGAGAGCTGCCAGCAATTTTCTGGATCTACAAGTTTGATTGCCCTAGGTACCTCTTATTAGAGTAACCATACAATATAAACTATTCTGTGTTTGGTTTATTTCAGTAAGAATCATGTTGTCAAAGTCCATCTGTGTCATGGTGTGTGCAGATATGATTTTCCTATTTATAAGACTGAATAATATTCCACTATGTGTGTTTGCTTATATGTTTACAGAGTGTAGCTGTAGATACAAACAGATATAGAGACATAACCCACGCACATTTTTTTTCTATCTATTTATTCACTGATGAACATTTTAGTTGCGTCCCTTTTTTGACTATTTGGAATAGTGCTTGTATGAACATGCAAGTACAAATATCTTTTCAGTTACTGCTTTTATTTCTTTTGAATATATACCCAAAAATGAAATTATTAGATCACAAGGCCAATGCATTATTTAAATGTGTAGTAGTTGGCAAGCTGTGACACCTACATCATTTTATATTCCCTCCAAAGGGATGCAAAAGTTCCAAATTCTCCATTCTTTACCAAAACTGGTTATTCTATTTTAGTGGTAACCTTCCTAAGGGATCCAAGACAAAGTCTCATTGTGATTTTCATTTGCCTTTTTCAATGATAAGTGATGTTTAGCATCTATTCAGAAGTGAACATAGCTTTTATATTTTCCATTGAATCAGTGCTCTCAAAATCATCAGCATCTCACTTGTTTAAATGGAGAAGTACGATTCTGAGCAGACTTGCGAAGTCCTTGAGCTTTGAGACGTAACCTCCCTTTTTATCTTGAAGTTTGGTCTCTCACAGGAACCAGATGCCCTGGAGATTTATGTTGGGGCCTTTTTCCATTCGCATGCCCTGTACAATCTTGCCTGCAGTACTTTGTACATGGTATTTTTTTGAATAAATGTCTTTTTCTTTTTTCATTTTTGTAAATCTTAGTCTTCAATTATCAATTAACTCCACATCCATATTAATTCTGTTCAAGATTCTTTACAAAGATTACTTTTCCTTCTATTTCCCCATTCCTTTTTTGATTTTACCAATATCATGGTTGAATTATTTTCCCTACGTGAGATCTTTGAAGATTGGCTCTATCAGTTTTACAGCTTCAACTGGAAGCCCACTCCCTGTTACACGATTGATCCCTTAATATCGGAGAAGATTTTTCTGATAGAAAGAGCATGAGCCAAGCTACTTTATAAAAGAAGTGCAAAACTCAGATGCAGAAACATAAGGGCCTGTAGAATTTACATCTTCCTAAAAGTACAGAGCTTTGCAAAAGTTTAAGAAAGTGCAGATGGCTGGACATTTGAATTCTTCAGAGGATAGAAATCTCACTAACGGGACCTGGCCTCACATAAGAAATATTCAATAGCTCAATCAAAGCCAAGACGTGAAGAGCAGAGGGAGCAATGGCTTACAGCCTGCCTCCCAGTGTCTTAGCAGTTGTCGATAAAACTTTAAAATCAATAGCCTGATGAACTGCCAGCTGGAAAACACACAGAATAGACTGATACTATCATTGCGACCTGAGCAAAACGGTGCAGTGGAATCCAGGTCCCATCTCTCATAACCAACCCTAGGGACCTAATTGAGAAAAATGTGTGAACAATCAGTAGCTCTTGATATAAAAGACAATAAAGGTGATGATTAATTGTGGAAAAAATAAGAAAATATGAAAAAGCTGAAAGTCTCAGAAGTTATCTCAAGATGACTACCATTAACAATTACGTGTGATCCCAGTTTTTTGTATGTAGGTGTTTTAGCCTAACAGAGACAATTCTCAGTGGCTATTTTTGTGCAGTGTAGTCTTCTTTTAATGAAACAATTGTTTTGCCTATACCGATGAAAACTTCATGAGCATAATTTTTAATAATTCTGCAAGTCTTCATTTCGAATTATTTATTAATCATTATTCCATTGTTGGACACTTTGATTATTTCCAGTGTTGAACTGAATATCTGTGTGCATGAACCTTTTTACAATATTTTGTGTAGTTTCCTAAGATAATGTGAAAATAAGATATGCAGTGTTATTACTGCTATTTTGAGACTTATGAGACATGTGTGAAACCATGTAATACAAGTTTTAGTGCATTCTGAAATGGAATGGTAAGTAAGATAATTCTGATTTAACAATTATATAATAATACAAAGGCAAATAATAAACTTATGTAGTGAAATTAGGGGACTTGAATTTATTTTTGTCACTATAACACCACAAAATTGTCATGAAACTTGCTCATTAAAATGTATACCTTAAGAAAACATTTTTATATTTCTCTCCTTAAATAGTATTGTAATAATAGTATCATGCTAATTATATGCATGCATATAGATGTGCCCACATGTACTATTGATTATACAAAATTATAGTTTCTATATTTTAATTTAAACACTAATAAATATTCCATGAATCAAAAAATTTTAAAAAACACTATACCTATTGTAACTTTAGGATCTTGTTTACACTCAGTTTCTTACATTAGTGGGACAACATGGTGTTTACACGGGTGAGTCTGATTTATTTCACGTATGAGTATAGTCTCTAGTTGCATCCATTTATCTATAAAAGCCTCAACTTTATCCTTTATAGCAAGAGATATAGTGAAAGGGAAAGAAATTGTTCAAAAGGAAGTCATTGCTTGATCAATTTTGCATGCCTCTGTCTGGTAACCTGAGCAACTATTGTGAGGATAACATATGTAATATGACAACCACTGCTAAATTCCTATCATCTTATTTTGAAATCCCGTGTGACTATTTTCTTGTTTCTGTTGCTGTCATTTTGTGGTTTTTGTTGGTTTTGTTTGTTTGCTTGCTTACTTGTTTACTTTCTAATTTTTCTGTACTTCTTTCTTTTTAAGATAAAACAATGTAGCATGTTACACACTATCCAAAGAAAAAACTCAAATAAAAGTTAGTCACAATCTATTCAGAGGGAAAAATCCTAAACTATTCAAATATAGCCTTTAAATTAAAAATGTTTATCAAAGGTATTTCCATAGCCTAAATGTAATACATTTGATGGACTACCTTCAAATTTTATAATTTGAAGGTAGTCCATGATTATAATAATGAATTATAAAAAATAATTACATTATTTTTCAAAAAATGTTTTTTAAAATCCAAATCCCTCAGATTTTGGATGTCTTCAAAAAAGATATTTTTAATTTTTTTTTTATTTTGAAGAGAAAAAAGCACAGAAAAGAAAGACAAAAGTAAGGGTCATACAAACAACAAGAACAACAAAAACTCTAAACAATAACAATGTAAGCTTTCAAAACAGGATATAATTTAACAGTGACTGTAATATTTCACATTGCTATCTTCAAAAGAGTTACGTAGGTTACCAGATATAGTCATGCAAATTGATCTAATCATACAAGTATTAACTGTTCTTTTTCAAGAACTAATAAAATTAGCACTATAATCATTTTCCCCATTTATGTATATATAAAGAAATTTGTATCCTTTTCCTTTTTCCCATCCTTTTCTCCTTTCCCTTATCGTAGTTATTTTTTGCCCTTTGAGCAGATTCTTACAGAAAGGATATTCTTAAAAGACATGTTAACCCTATCACTCATGGCTTGGAGAGAATGCTTCTCAGCTTTGTAAATTCTTGAATGTGTGACCTGCAGCGCTTTCCTCTCTAGTACAGCGTGGGTTCCATGGAGTGTGGAACACTATCAGTAGCTGCTGCTGCAGTGATTGGTAGAGAATTTCTAGTAGGCAAGAACTATGAGTTTTTAAGTGAAATTTAACAGCAACTAAAATCATACGACACGAGAGTGGGCCCTTAAAATTCACTGATGATACCCAATATGAGAGGTGATGCAGATCTGAACATTAGAAGCCATTCGGCAATTATTTAGTTGAACAGAAAACTAAAGGGGTTTCTGCTTGTAGACTGGGATTTTCAGAATGGAAATTACCTTCAGTGGAAATAAATCACATTGTTTTCTTCACAGGTGGCTCAATTTATCTGTTTAATCCAAGAGAAATGACAGATTTAAGAGCAGGGGAAAGACTACTGATGCACAGGTTCGGAGGAGTATGAAAGATGTTTTATCTGTGTTTCAGAGTTTCCATCTGATAATCAGTTGTGTAGACTATAATTTCAGAGTAATTTGAAGCACAGAAAATGGAAAGTCTCACAAATAAGTGTATCTTGGAGCAGTGCAGAGATGGCAGTGGCATAACGTATTGGTTTAGAAATAATATTTTGTTTTTAGTGTCGGGTTTAATAACTTACCTGAAATATATGTGTATGTATTTTCTCAGACAGTTTTCCAAAGGAAAAGGTCATGCAATTTTCATGACTAGTCACATAACTACTCTATTTGGTCAAGATAGGAGACTAGCTCAGGTAGGAAAAAATAATTTAGGAGACCATACACGTTTCAAACTCCAAATGCTCAAAAGTAATGGACATTTAAGCCTTTATTTTGCTGAACTCTATTACAATTCCATAAGCTGCAAATGCAAATAAAACATACACAACTTAAAAGGAAATAGAAGAATTTAAATATAAATGATTTAATACAGAAATAATCAAAATATTTAACAGAGAATCTATCTCTATGATTAGAAAATTAATAACACGTTTATAAATTTATATGATACTCCAAATTATCCACTCTTGTAATGATGCACTTTGCATGCTATATAGTAGTTTGAATTATGATAGTGAATTAACAAAATGCATGTTGTTTTTAAGAATTCTATCTCATGAAGTCTTGAAAAAAATCTAAGGTGATAAAATGAACAGTTTAAAGAAAATAGAAAACTGGTAACCATCCTGAGAAGATAATGTGTTTAGGAAATAAAACTTATTAAATGTAAAAGATAAAAAAGTCTAAAAGTTTATCTATTGATAATAATTTAATCTGTGATGTTGAAATTTATCAACATTCAGCTGTGTTATGAATAGAACTCCAGCCTAGCTGTACTCAACAGCTTTTTGACCTGCACATTTTTACCATATTTAATGAGGTAGGGAAAAATAATGACCAGATCTAAGCTCTAGCCCATCGCTAGTCTCTGTCTATCATATTATAGACTTCTGGAGAGACCCATGCCCATGTGCGATTAACTACTTGTCCTCCTTAAGATAGTGAAAGTAATCATTGAATTTTGCTGGAAGCAGCTCTAGAAAGCTTCCTCCACTTTCCAAAAGCATCTGGGATAAGTCGTTAATGTCTATCTACTTCTGCACTACCTAAGATGTAAAAAAGAGAAAAGACAGAGCTAAAGAGAGATTCTGGCTAAAGGGAACTTTCTACTACCTTTTTACAGCCTTCTGAAGATGTGTTATGTTGTGTCCACACTATTCTGGGTACCTGGGAGAACAATGCAGCAAAAAGTAAGACGTACCTTACAGGAGAGTGAGAAGGGCTCACATAAACTTGTACAGTAATCCAGTGGCAGGAGATGGACAGTAAACCTGGTAAATGATGAATGCATTGGAAGAGTGTGAATGCGATTAGGTGAGAGGAACAGGGAAGGTATAGGAGCTCACAATTTAGGTATTAAGAGTAGAAGATCCAATTACTGAGAGCATCAAGTATAGCAAACCTTGCTGTAATGGTGTGGTGTCTTACAAGAATTGTTGACTGACTATGCTCTTTCCATACTCAAGTTAAAAGAAAGCATCCTAGTCCTTTGTAGGATTCAGGTTGTTTCTTAAGAAAATCAAGTTTGCTTAACAAAAGACACCTGTTCTTCCACTAGAAGAGAATTCAAAGGAACCCATGGTCTGCCCCGCACACTGGAGAAAAGAATTAGAATCAACAGGAGCTTGAATGTGCAATTTCCTTACGTGAAGGAAACGATGACAAAGATTAAAGGTCTGAACAAATCGTAAATGGTTAATTTCAAGGTAGAAAGTTGCAGAGATGCTGCCTCAAAATAATGAAGGGTTACAAAGGAGAAAGGTGAATGCACCCACATGTAGAGAATCATGTTCATACACATCAGGAAATTTTGCATTTGGTAAAGACAAGCAGTATCGCAGGGATTTGCACGGTAACTTTCCCATCTACCCACATGCCTCATTTTCATTTATTCCATTTTATGGAAAAATTGAACAAAAGAAAACAGACTTAGACAACCAGAAGTCTCACCACTGCCTGTCTGATCACTTTTATATCTTCCTCCAAAAATTCATGTGTTTCCCTTCAGCAGCTTTAGAGAAGTAATAAACATATCAGAATTCAAAGGCAAAATGAAACAATCCAAGGATGCTTTTCTGAGAAATATCTTTGCAAACTATGTCTTTGATAAGTAAACTAATAAAACAGTACTTCTCTTCAAGATTACAGACTTACTAGCCTCGTGACTTTGGGCATAAAAACATTTGATAACATTTCACCATTAGTGGATAACAGATTTACATGGACCAAGGAATGATCATTGTATTGCAGTGCAGAAAACCATTAGAGGACAAACAAAAAGCAAGACAAAAGATTTCTGGGCTGTTAAAATAACTATAGATTATTCAATGCAACATTTTGGTATTTTCTTTTGGGTAAAGGTGAAATAATTCAAATACAAGGCACTATCCTAGCTATACAACTAAAATCTGAGATATTTTGAGGTTTACAAAGTCTGGTCTATACCAGTATTTATTGCCCATAATTTAGATGTTTGCTAATATCTTTTCTTGAACAATTTTATCCACTGTTGTGGAAGAAGAAGGCTGAAGAGAATCATGTTTAAAATGATCCTTACCTGCTTAATATGTAAAATATAATATTCAGTGTTAAATATTTACATGAACTTACATCTACGCTTAAAAAGTCATACTTTAATGGGAATTTGCTGGCCAAATTCTACGTCAATATTATTTGGCCACTGCTCTAGCCAACCACAACCTGAATTATTGACCATGAGCCCAATCATATACTACACAAAGAAATATTACATCAAGAAAAGACTTTCTGTTGCCCAGAGTTGTAACACTAGGCAATCCTATAAGCTGCTTATCTCAGTTATACTCATGTTAGTGAGATACTGTGATATAAAAGTTTCTTTGTGCCTGAATCTAAATTTTGGACTTACATACAATTCAAATTCATTAGTACTCATTCATTTCACCTGATAATCAACTTTTTCTTCCACCACGTACACAAGCTTGCCTATTCCTTGATTTTCAAGCCAAATGAACTATCAATTTCCTTTTTAACCAGATGATAGGGTGACTCAGCATTTTGTGTGGCAAGCGCTTATTCTGGAATCCAGGCAATTGATTACACCAGCACAGTGTGGCCACTCTCCTACACAAACAACACCCAAACTCCAGAGTTAGTCCCCCTGGATAACTTCAGAGGAGATGAGAACGAAGCAGAGTCAGCTGTGAACTGAATAGGTATTGTGGATATTTTTCAACTCATATGCCAACAAGTCGTTCACAAAGTATCAAGAAATATTATCAAAAAGTTATTAAGGTCCATGATCATCTGTTCATTTAAACAGATTTTTTGAGGTAAATGAAGACTCTTTAAAGTATATTTAAGCCACTTTATAAGATGGACTGCTATTATTAGATAGAGTTTAAAAACACTTGTTTCTCTGTGCTAGTTTTTGAAATAAAATTGCAGCAACTATTCATTTTAATGGTATTACATGTACATATGCTTTAAAACCGAGAAAGCCCTTTCACAAATGACATTGCATGGACAAATATGTTACAAATATTTGATACTTTTTAAAATATGAATTATATCTGGATACTTTTTCAGAAAAATTGAAAACATCATATCACAATGATATATATGCACCTATATTTATAGCAACAAATTTTGTAACTGCTAAATCTTGGAAATAACTAACATGCCTGTCAACTGCAGAATGGGTAAAAAAGATGTGATACTTTTATACAATGAGATATTACTCAGTTATAAAAAGGGATAATCTTGAAACTTTTATGGGTAAATGGAGGCAACTTGAGACTATACACATAAGTGAAATAAATCAGACTCACATTTGTAAATATATTCTCTCTCTAGTGTAAAAAATAAGTAATAATAAAAAACTGAAAGAGTAATAAGATCCAAAATGTACAATGGATATTGTAATGATGAAATGGAAAGAAAGTGCTCAAAAGGACAGAACTACTGGGATAGGGGAAAGGAAAAAGGAAAAGATTTTATGTATGTTGGCAAATCCATATTAATTTATGTATGTATATATATGCTGCATAGGTAACTATACGATTAATATCTCTTAGTTCATCAAAAAATGTTTGTGCTGTCACTGTTTGATTGATCACTTTTGTTTCTAGATTTTGTAACCTGAACAGCTAGTTCTGAGATAACAGTGTGCAATACATTAATTAGTGTTAATTCCCTACTTTTTTCCTTTTTGCAATTCTGTATCTTTTTTTTTTATTTTAAAAAAAGATTAAGATAAAAGAGGACATAACAAAACAGGTCAGAACAGAACAATTTAAGCAACATAGTGTTTCACACAAGACCACCACACAAGACCACAAGATCACCTGACATAATAGTAGCTCATTTTTATCCTTTTTTCTGTGTTGAATAAAAAAATAAAATAAAAAATGAATTGCAAACGTAGTACCACCATGTATTTTTATCATGCATAGTGAAACCAAACTTTTCAAAAGATGGAAGTGTTAGGGAAATGTCATGGTTTATGTGGGTGCCCCCAGGCCTCATGTCTTTGCATTATGCATTTGTGATTGGTTCATTGTCTAGAGCTTGGATTGGGGATGTGAGTGCTACACTGACCTAGGGGTGGAGCCAGGATGCGATGTAATGGCAGGAAGAAGATGTGTCTCTCTCTTGTCGGTTTCTGCCTTGCTGTTTGCAGCCCCACGAACTGCGGCCCTGCCATTCCACCCTGCCTTGGAGCCAGCTGAGTATGGACTGAAACCTCTAAAAACTGTAAGAAATAAACCTTTCCTTTCCCAATTTTGGGCATCAGGTATTTTGTCTCATCAACCAGTAAAAAGTAACCAAGACAGGAAATAAATGTCAATAACTAATAAACAATTTCAATTCAAATTTGATTATTCATCTGTTTTGGGCTTTAAAGCTAGTTTTATAGTTTTGCGAATGATTCTGTAAAAGAGAAGTAAATAATGATTATGAATTGGAAAGGGAATAAATAGCAAGGGGATAGTAGACAGCCTAGGTTAGTTGATAGACTAGTTATGAGTGTTCTTTCCACACCTGTCACAAGAGTAAGCACTTAGACTTGCTTATGCTGTTTCATCCTTATATATAACGTGTGAGATGATGAATAAATTTTTCCTCATTATATATAAGAGGAAACTGAAACTAATGAAGGATAAATAACTTAAGATCATCGAGTTAGTAAGGGGGCAGAAACATGATTCTGGATCTTAGCTCCTCACACCCAGCCTCCCTACAGCATCAACTGTGAACTTCACAAATGATTCAGTTAGTCAACAGGATGAAATGAAAGATGTCTCTCTATCCCAGTGGTTTGTGCAAGACCTCTTAGCTCCTTGTGCATTGCACTCTGAAATATTGTGGTTAGGAGTCTTGTAAAGTTCATTTTCCAGCATTTCTCTGTGAACTGGTTTGCTGTTGAGTTGCACCAGTAGAAGACACAGCAGAAAAACAGACGTCAAGTGAGATGTTTTCCCACACCTGGTCCTACAATACCATTCAAACTCTCTACCGACAGTTGTTTTCAGCCTCTTTTCTGGTATCAGAAACAACCTTATGAAACCTCCCCCAGAGTCCCAGAGGCACTGAGTCAGATGCTGCAATCCAGCTGTGATGTGTGGTTCAGGATCGTGTGTTCTGGAAATTAAACGCTGTGTTATCTCACTGTCCGCATACTCATTTGCTGTTTTCATCAGTTTTCTTGAAGCCTTCTGGGTTCTTTTCATGATATTTTGCTTTCCTTTTGCTTCCTGCCATCCAACATCTGTATAACCAACTTTAATCACCTCTATTGGAACATCTGGAATGGTTTGTCTTTTCCTAACAAGGCGCTCACTAATAGAGTACTTGGTACTGTACGTGAAACTGTCAAAGGAGGCATTCTAGGATTGAGTTGGTTATGTCTTTGACCACGAGCAAAATACAATACTACCTCCCCAGCCCAGGCTTTGCCATCTGCAATTTCAGTTTTGCCAACTACAATCTGAAAATAGTAAGTACAAAATCCCATAAATAAACAATTCATAGATTTTACATTTTTGGCTATTCTGTGTAGTCATAAAATCTCATGCTGCTCTCCTCTGTCCTATTCAGAATGTGGACTATTCTACTTTCTAATGTATCCACACTCGATGTGTTACCCGCCCATTAGTCACCCACTCAATAGTCATCTTGGGATCAGCTTTCACATTAACTCCACATTTGTTTTTGAGTAACTTTTCTATTCTTATTAATAGACCCCAAAATTCATGACTAGTGATACTAGTGATACTTTCAGATAAGCCAAATAGAAACTGTAACATGCTTCCTTTAAACGAAAGAGTGAATGCTCTCCACTTAGTAAGGAAATAAAAATATAAGCTGAGGTGATAGGTCTATATGAAAATTACAATTTCTATCTATTACAATTACAATCTATACCATTGCAAAGAAAGAAAAATAAATGTATTTGCTGCTGTCTCTAGAGATATAAAAGTTACAGTCACAGAACATGAGAAACACTTAATCCTTTATCACACTTCATCTCATCACGTAGGCATCATAATCACATCATCATAATAATTAGTACAATATACATGAAGAGAAACAAGCCATTTTTATATAACTCAAAGTTTAATTATTTTATTTTAGTATTTATACCACACTCAGTTTATAAATTAAACTTTACCTTATGTATGTATGCATAGAATAAATAGTATATACCCACAGTTTCAGGAATTCCTCATGGGTCTTGAAGTAAATATATTCCTTAGGTACTATTGTGCTAAGATAATCACAATGAGAAATGGTGGTAGTAGGATGACTTAAATTATCATCTTGAGTTGCCTGGAGTGATGTATCTTTTGAAGTGCTTTGGAAGACAAGGATCCGATGTACTTATTACTACCATGCTAAAAATGACGATGAACATTATGTAATCGGTCACCTGTCATCAACTGCATAGAAGATTTTTCAGAAGAGAAATTAAAGACCACACTTCTAAGCTACCAGCTCTGTAGAACAAAACAAGCAGCAGGGATATTACATTTAAAATATACAAAAAAGTCCTTAGTATTTCTTCCCCATCAGAGTGCTAAAGCATGAGTATGCTTGCTACAATTTATACATCATTGTAGGCGTCTATGGATTTTAGAGGCAATTTAGACATGTTTGAGTATGTTAAATAACCTATTTGCTAAGTAAAGTAGAAAATGGCCAATGTTCAGTAAGACACAAAGAAAAGCACTTCATTATCCAGTGGACACGAAGAACTGCTCTTTCGATCTGTCCATGTGACTCAGAAGTCCCTTGAGTGTCCTCTGGGTCTTGGGCAAACAGTCATGAGATACGAAACATAATACAAGCTACAAAAGAGGACTCACAGGGTGAACTTACACAGACTTTTTTCCTTAAATGCCATCTTCTTTTTGGAAGACAACCACTATTCTCTTTTTGAGAAATAGCTTCTGTATCTTGCCAAACTGTACTATAGTCTAAAAGACTAACTAGGAGACATGGGTGGCTTTACAGACATGAAACTGGTATTATTGTGTGGCCCACTGGAACACAAAGTGAAATTTACATGGAAGCAATTCCACCGTCAAGTGCAGACGGCACAAAAGGTTTCAGGCATGAGCAGATGTTTACACCGTAGGCCAGTAGCTTGGATTCACAGACCTCCTCCATCTGTCTCACTGCCTTTGTTCCTTCAGTCCGCAACCATGACCTCAAGAAAAAGAATAAAATCTGGACTAGATGTGTAGATTTTTTTATTGCATGTGGCCATTAATTGTGCAGGTCTATTTGATCTAGCATATTAGTAGAGCACAGCACTGGGTGCATCTGTGGGATGATTGATGTGTGCACCAGAAAACAGAGGGATGGAGATCCCCTCAGATGTGGGTGACACCCCCCAACAGGCTTGCATCCTGGGCAGTATAAAAGGGATAGAAGGAGGTGTGCCATTGGGAACACTCCAGGCCCCACCGTTGTCCTTGGATGCCGCAGCTAGCTCCTTCACCTTCCCAACACAGACGCACATCAGTGATTCTCCAGGGAGTTTCAGGACCTTCCACCTTGAACGGGTACTGTGTCCTTCATCTTCCTTTTCTGTGGCTTCCATTACCTTAGGATGAACAGCCAGTGGAGCCTTTGGCTCTCTAATGTGTAGGTGAACCTTGTCGATAGTTCTGCCTCTTATTCCATAGGTGGCTCTTTTGGACTCTTCTGTCCCTGCTCCTGTAACCCCACCTATTAAATCTACTTAGATAGTGATACAGACATTTTATTTTGATTTGGTTCCTATAGAGACTCTAATACATGCACAATCTGTTTGCACCCACTAAAAGTGAGACTCAGGACAATTCCTGAAAGGCAGCGATGAAAGAAGATCTTTTCCACAGAGAGAATCTTACACTGTTCAGTTGGTGGCCCACATTATCTGGACTTAAAATTTCCAAGGCTATAGGCAGAAATTGATTTTGGAGACAATCTATACTGAGTGAGCACAGACCCAGGAAGAGAAAGACTGATGATGATTAAGAAGAGTGGGGAGAGGCTGTGGGTGAAGCTATTAGGATGCACGTAGAAATTTGAAGATGTTTTTGTCATTAATTGCTCATCGAATGGAATTTATTCAAGAATATAACATAATCCATTGAATTGGTCAAGATTATAAAAAACAAAAACCCCACACACTCTGTAGTTGGCCGCTCTTTTCATCAGAAATACTTTCTCTATTTCATAATGTCCCACCCACCAGTATCATTGTTCCTGACTGAGAGACAAATATTTCAACAACAAGGAGAATAGTTATGATAGGTTCATGGACACACAATTAATAATCTTCTCATGTGCCAAATCATATCACTCAGAAGTCTAATCAAATAGTAGAGTAACTGACCAAAATCTCAGGTTTATACTGTCAATTGAGAGAAAATACTCTGCAAGATTTATAGAATTTAGACGGAATCTCATTTCTAGGACTCATTATGTTTTGTGAATTTCTTCCATATTGTAGAAGTTGCAGAAACTCCATGTGGGAAGTGAGGTTAATTTATCCATTACTTATAAAAAGAAAAAAATCACTTACAGAAACTTTGCTGCCTTTTGAAATCTCTCCATGTGGAAGTATTCATTTCCCAAAGAAATATTCCCGGTTATCATTTAATTGAATTGGAATTTGAGATTCTCAACTTGCAAATTTTGGTTGCTAGTGCCAGTGATGTAACAGGCAAAGAAGGGGTCAGTTCCACTGTCTGAGGTGATTTTTCTGACTCAATGAGAAATTGAGTTGTAATTGAAGAAAAGAAAGTGTTGTTTGATAGCCAAGAAACTCTCTGATATGGTTCATGGTGTTTCCATGTCCAATAGTAAATGTTAATTGAAAACTAGAGCAATCCAATAAACTGAACACCAGCACTGAGGTTTTAGTGTGGCCTAGGGAGAAGCGAGAATGAAATTGACAACAAGACAATGGTGTCATATAGACTAACTACAGTAAAAGGATTATAACAGCGAGACAGGGTGTTCTGTGTGGAATTTTATATTAGTACACAAAGGTCCTAGGTTAAATCTCAGTTGTGAAAAAAACATCATTATGAGGGGGGTGAACTATTTTACCAAATTTCTCAATGATATTTTAAAATTGTTTTGTACAGTTATTTTTTGTTCTAGTAAATCATCTGAAATAAGTGAGGCCAAAGTGCCAGAAGAATACATCAAAAAAAAAAAAAAAAAAAAAAAAGAATGATGGTCCTGATTCTTAGGTAGGAAAAACCAATATAGCAAAAATGACCAGATCTTAAAAACTATTATAGAGATTCAATGCAATCCTAATCAAAATAACATTAGTATACCTCGCAGAATTAGAGAAAACAATTGCAAAACTCATTTGGAACTAGAAGAGACCTAGAATATCAAGGTAATTCTGGACAACAAATACAAGGCAAAGGGTTTCATAAACTCTGATTTGAAATTATATTACAAAGCTACTTTGTTAAAAACAGAATGATACTCACACACACACACACACACACACACACAAAGATCTAGGAATCAATGGAAAAGAATAAAAGGTGCAGAAACCATTCCTAACACACTCAACCACCTTATCTTAGACAAATGGGCCAAACACCTTCACTAACCTGTTTAATAAATGATTGTAGGAAAACTGCCAAATATTAAATCTAGACTCATGTTTCTCACCATGAACTAACTAAAATGGAAGTGAATCAAAGATCTAAACGTTAAAATAGAAATTCCAAGTCTGCTGCAAAATAGAATAGGTGAAACTCTTGAAGAAGGTGTACGTAAAGACTATGAACAAAACACTGATCACACAGGAAATATTACAAAAAATCCACAACTGGATTCTCATCACACTAAAAAGCTTCTGCATAACAAGCAAAAAAAAAAAAAAAAAAAAACAAAAACAAAAAACAAAACAAAAAAACAACAACAACAACAAAAAAAAAACACCTACAGAGTACAGAGACACCCATAGTATGGGAAACAAATCTTCACCAGCTATTCCCCAGACAAAGGACTGGTACCTAGAATACACAAAGAGCTCAAAAAATCAGATCCTCAAGTTTAAAGATCCAATTGAAAAATGTACATCTGAAATGAATAGATACTTCTCAGACAAAGATGTAGAAATGGCAAACAAATATATGAAAACATGTTCAATATAATAGTCATTCAAGGAATGTAAATTAAAACAATACTGAGCTTCTATCTCACTGCAGAAAGAGTGGCTACTATCAAGTAACAAATTAATAACAAAAATTGGGGAGGCTGTGGGAGAAAAGCAACCTTTTTGCACTGTTGGTGGGAGTGTAAATTGGTACAACCAACATGGAAATCAAAAACCTAAAACTAGAGGTTTTCCCCTTCTTGACATCTATACGAAATAGGTAAAAGCATCATTCTATGCACATTCGTGTATATAGCAGCACGATTTATAGTAGGCAAACCTTGGAAACAGCTCAAATGCTCATCAACCGATGAGTGGACAGAGATGATGTGGTTTTTCCCGCCACACTCACTACTCTGCCATAAAGAAGAATAAACTCGGGACATTTCTAAGTCAGTGGATTCACCTCGAGACCACACTTTTAAGTGAAATAAAACACAATTACACACCATATTATTTCTCTTGCATAAAAAACTGAAAGGGTAAATAAGGATCAAAACAGATGACAGATGTTGAGAATTAGGAAAAAAATGTTTAAATGGGAAGGAGAGCAAGTGATGGAGTAGGAAGAAGGGAAGGAACATAAAAGAAATAAAAAGAAGAGAATAGAAGGAAAATGGAAATAAGAGTTTTGTAAATAAGGCGGGTATAAGGGCTGAAGGGAGGGGTGGGGGATGGGTTAAAACGAAAAATCAAGATATGTTATGTATAGGTGTAAACTCTGTATGATGAAGGCAATCATTAT
Organism: Cavia porcellus; assembly: GCF_034190915.1. NCBI lineage: Eukaryota > Metazoa > Chordata > Mammalia > Rodentia > Caviidae > Cavia > Cavia porcellus. The sequence goes on from NW_026947489.1 coordinate 12,486,232, forward strand.
GTATATCAAAAGTGTACAGATAAAGTTAACAAAGGTCACAGATCATAATTTTACTGATGATTAAAAATCAGCAGAAATAAGAGCTTCTTCTTTCAACAGGAGAGACTAGTTAGGCACAGAAAGTATTTTGTTACATGTGACTATAAATGTCAGTAGTTTTCAAGCTGTGGTCTGCAAATTCATGTTGATTTCCAAGATATTTTCAGGGGCTCATGAGTTTCTCTTTGCTTGCACAATAATAAGACATTATTTGTCAGCTTCTCCATATTAGCATTTGTGCTGTATTTTATTTTTCGCTCAAACACCCAAAGATAAAGGATAAGAGGTTTATTTAGATCACATTTTTTAATAGATTTTTTTTTTATTGGTACCAGGTATCGAACTCATGACCACCTGCTTGCAAGGCAGATTCTTATGCCCTGAGCTAAATCCCCAGTCCCAAATTGTTTTTTATGCCTTCCTAGTTTCCTTCTTCTTCTTCTTCTTCTTCTTCTTCTTCTTCTTCTTCTTCTTCTTCTTCTTCTTCTTCTTCTTCTTCTTCTTCTTTCTTTCTTTCTTTCTTTTTTTTTATCGGTACTGGAGATTGAACTCACGACCGCCTGCTTTGCAAGGCAGGCTCTTATGCCGCTGAGCTAAATTCCCGGCCCCTTAGATCACATTTTATAGAAGTTCCAGCCCATTATCACATGGCTCCAAGGCAGGGCAGCATAACAAACAGGCATCACAGAGGAGAAACGGTTCATGCTTGCAAGAAGATGGCAAAGCAAGCAGCCTTAGCAGGTTCTTTCTGCACCTGTATGTATTCTATCTAGCCCACCAGGATCAGGGCAGTGCCACTGCCCTAAATTAGTGGACTGATTTATTAGTCACACCCACTTAATCCCAGCATCACACACTCTAGATTCAATCACTTCTGAAAAAGCCCCTGCCTATGACCGCTTGAGGCTTTGGGAGGACATTTAGACACAAGCTATACCATACTAGTAAAGAAATGGGCCAGGGGATTGCTAAGGCCATTGTTGAGAAAAAGGCAATGATATCAAACTATATTGTAGCCACTAATACATATTCTCTGATGAAAAAAGAGATGTCACTTTAATTTTCACTAAGTGGAAAGTGCACATAAAGTACTCTTCATATATATCAATAGTTTCACTAACGAAAGCATGGTGTTTCAGCTGTACATTTAATACCTAGCCACTTATTTTTTTCACAGAATATTATTTTTAATTAAAATAAATTACTTAAAGGGCAAACGACATTACTCAGTGGCCCAATGCTTGCTTGGCAAGCACAAGGTTCTGAGTTTGATTCCTGGTGCAAAACAAAACAAAGTTTTAAAAAATTAATTACTTAAAGGCTAAATGTAGTCATTGGATTTTGAGTATTTGGCAAATTGATTCCTAAAATTAACTATATAATCTTTATTGTCACTTCTCCCAAAATGGGTTAAAATACCTAATTCCCACAACTCACAGGAAGAAAGGGAGGGTTTGTCCACAATTTCCAGTGGGTTCACTAATCAGCAGATTATTTCCCCACTGCATGTAAATTCCACATGATCCAATCAACTTTCCAAAGTCTCACTTATGAATATATGAGAATTTGGGGAACGTTTTAGATCTAAACCATCAGAAAACTGAGCCATTGGAGAAAAGCTATTGATGGTTTTTATTGCCAAAGGAAGTATAGAAAATATAAGAAGCTTGGAAAACTTGTGTCTACCTCCATAAATGTGATAGTTTTCAAAACATAAAAACATTTCTGATACCCATGATATTTTAATGACTCATTTGTAAAATATTGTATGATAAAGTATGTCAACATTTGTGATGCCTATATAACTTAGCAAGATAGCATTTTAAAATAATTAGTGCACGATGTCAAAATCACATATGCACATCTTGGCATGGTGGCGCATATCTGTAATGCCAGCATCCAGAAGGTTGAGACAGGAGGATCACTATGAGTTTGAGGGCAACTTGGGCTGCACAGTGAGTTCAAGGGTAGCCTGGACTACATGTCAAGATCCTGTCTCAAAAAAAAAAAATTATGTATGGGCAAAATATCCATTTAATAAGCAACATACCTCAAATAATTTTAACATAACAGAATTTACTAATATAATTCAAGATTCAAATTTACAATCTTTTAAAACATGTCACTTGTTAAGTTTTGGTAGAATATCAAAGATCATATATAATTATCAAAAATCAAAATTATTAATTTGCTTCTTTTTCTTACAAACATATGTCTCTGTAAAGTTAAATGTTCTTCATGAGCTTCAACCAAAGAATATGTCATTAACAGATTGATTTCATAATCTGATATGAAATCTCAGGTTTTCTATTAAGATTTGCAAAAAATTATCATAAATGATAGTCCTCAATTTTTTCATGTAAAATTGTATATTTGTTATCATATAATTAATTTTTTACTGTTATTTATAAGTACTTAAACATCTTAAGAATTATCTGTTTTAACTTCTATTAAAAATATTTATGGGTATAACCCCCATAAACAAAAACCCTCTAGAGAGTCCCATAATTTTTAAAAGTGGAAAAGGGTCCTCACACGAAAAGTTTGAAAGTACTGGAATGTGTGAGTTTCTTCATAAAAATATAAATGTTTATTTAAATTGGACAATGATTCTATCAGTCAATCAATAGGAATCATTTATCACTTATCCCTGGTTAGTCAAATGTAAATATTCAATTTAACAATGGATTTATATCTAACTCAAGGTAAGTTTGTGAATTATAGGGATCTTGAAGTTTTCTGGCGAGACTTTTTTGTTGAATGATAGGTGTTTCTATATGCCTGTGGTTTTCTTGCAAAGATTCTTTTCAGAGGCTTTTGTTACATGACAGCAGCATTTTTGATTCACATATATACTATGCTTTTGCATGCATACTGCCATTAGAAATGAGAAGTTGATCTGTACCAGCATTGACTTTAAGAGACTTTAATTTGTCTTCTGAATTATTTAAAAATCAAGCTAATTGCAGTATAGACATATTCCAATTTCTTGTTTAACAGAGATAGACACAAAAAGAAATTTCTGAGTATGATGAAGTCACTCTACCACCAAGAGTTCATCTATCTTTAAAGAAGTTCTACTAAGAACTGCAAACCAACCAAACTATAAACTCACCGTTGAAAATAGCCTTTTTGATAGCTATTTATGTGTTGGTTAAGATAAGCAATCCTGGCACATATATATGTTCAAGGCTAACGAGAAGTGCCATCTGTAGAATTGGGATATTTTCACACTCCTCTCTATTATACAAAACGATAAACCCTCTCCAGCTGATTTCTTTCATTGTAAAATGCAAATTGCCTATAAAAGTCCTCAGGGTGTGAGAAGACACCTATCAAACAGACCTTACACCTACATTCACAGAAACTATGTAACCTCAAGTTCTATTTTAGATGCATTAAGGGCCAGAAAACATAGGTGTGAGCCTGTTTTATGGGGCTGTCATAATTATGGTCACAAGTAGCTATGCCACTTAAAATATGCAGATTATTATACTGTTTCCACTAACTTTCAGTCTACTTTTTACCTGCTTTCTGACAAAAGAAGTAAAATCTTCAGGAAGAAATCAAAGCACATCATACAACACAAGGTACTTTGCATTAGGCTAGCATTTATCAGTAAGCTAAATTTTAAATGTGACATACTCAATATTATTCAAAGTTTCTTTATTCTTCATTGGAGTTTGGCCCAATTCTCTCCATGGTACATTTAGTCTTGATAGTGATTAGTGGGAGTTTCATGAGGTTAAGGAACTTGAAAATCCACAGAAACTTCCATCTGGAGATTCACTGCTGTCCACCAATAGTCAAGCATAAAAAGAAAAAAAAGAAACCAAAGAAAAGGATATTTTAAGAAAAGTGTCTGTGTGTCTAAAGGAAAATAGTTACAAAGGCATTGGGATAGAATTCAAATTAAAATGCTGTGAAAATATTAAAATTTAAAGGAAAATTAACTGAAGATGTCCTAAGAGAAGAAGTTGAGGAGAGAATATATTAATCTGTAACTCTTTTTTATTTTTTCCATGATGCCTAGTTCTTACATACTGTGGACAAATAATAAAATGGCAAAATATAGTGTTATAATCTACAATAAACAAATGATCTTAAACTAAACATCTTTTATAAAATAGAAATGCTTTATAGCCACAAACTAAAAAATCATCAATTTAGATAAATCTTTTGAATTCTACTTTCTTAGGCAACATTATATATAGTTATTTCTCATTATGAAATTTCTTTTGTTTCCAAAGAACTATTTGTAAAACTTAAATTTATATACCAGCATTCTGAATTTTAAATAAGCTTTGCCCTGAAATCCAAGTCCCTTGTTCAACCAGGGAAGTAATTAAAATTCAATCATTTTTAGTACATCATAAATAATCCTCTCGCTTGCTATTAAGTTAATTAATATAATCAGTAAAGCAAACTACACCAAAATGAAGCTTATTTTGCAAACATGCAAAATGTTTTACAGCATTGCTCTACCACTATTAAGTATAATTTTGCTAAAATTTTTCTTAAAGTTGAAGCTACATCTCTTCTTTTAAAAAGAAACAACGAAAGAAATAGATTTGATGGGGGGTTAGAAAGATCAGCCATGGCAAGCAGTGGTGTTCCATCTACACGAGGCCATTCTTGTGCAATTGTGTTAACCTACGTTAGAAAACTTTGGCTTTTAAAATATTTAACAAGCGATTATGCATTATAAATGCATGTTCAGTACACCTCAGCTCTTGCCATTCAGGCTTTAGGCATTTTCCTCGCAAGATAGATACAAGTTGAAACAGAAGAAAAGTTGAGCAACTGTCTATATTCCCAACTTGAATCCACACACTAGGTCACCAAACTTTAATTCTACATCTCTCAACCCAATAGCATTCGTATCAGTCTTTCTAACAGTGGAGTTCTTCAGTCAAAGTTCATATTTTAGTTACACTTTGCTCAATTTGAAGTTATTTCAAAGAAAGATCTGTAGTCTGGAACACTGAGTCCCTGAAGGCTTCCCCAACCTGCCCGGAAGCTCACTCCCTGATGTCATCCTCAGGCGCCCTTACTGGCGTCTGCAACCCACCCTGGCCTCCACACTCACTATAAGTTATTATGATTTCCTCGGTGTACACTAGGTAATCTGATCAGAGACACCAAGAAATGACCCCAGAATGCTATGCCTAGTCTGTACTTCCCCTTTCACGTTTGGCTGTCTGTGTTTGTGACATGTGTAAATAAATAATAAAGGGAGCGTTTTACAATGATCCCCAATAGTTTTATTTTCTTGATCTATTTGGATAGTTGAAACATGCCATTTACCAAGATAACTTTCTGTAGAGTAGAGCCAAAGGCAGAATTTCTCACAATGGATAGTAATTAATTATTATTAATTCCTGAATAGTAAAAATAGCAATAAAATTTTCATAATTATCAGAAGATGACAATGGAAGGTGAAGATTAGGTTAAGTAATTGGGAGAAGATTTTTAAAAGATTTTAAAGTCTTTTCATTGCCTTTAAAATCACTTCAAGCTCATGATTTCTTGTTATATGAGAAACCAAAAATGATTTCTCGTTATATGAGAAATCAAAAATATAAAGAGAGAGACAATAAGAGAAAGGAATATAGATCATTTGCCAAAAAAGAAGAGATCCAAGAAGTAGGAGGAAAGAGAGGAGATGAGTTTGAATAAAAGAAGAATTATGTTGAGTTATGTAATGTACAATGGCCCAGAAGGAATGTAGTCACTGTATACAGTTACCAATAAAAAATTAAAACTAAGAAAAAGCAGTAAAATAATTTTCCAAAAAGAAAAGAAGAATAAAGCAAAGATGTTGTGGGGACTATCATGATGGGTTTTTTTTATGCCTTTTTGCTTTGGGATTTGGAATTGTCTTTTTTACCATATGAATTTGAAATAAAGTATATCCATACATCCAATGCTTCTGGATGTTTTTATGCAGCCTTAGAGTAATTAATACAGTTAGCTAGAGGTAAAATCTTCAGGCAGCAACCACTTTCTTTTCAGACAGGCTAGCACATTGTAGATTGGAGCTGTCAAGGTACTGCAATTAGTTTTTCATGATTTCATTCTTCCTTGTATGATAAACCCCAGCCTCGTTTTGATTCTGGCATCTTGGTATCAATTGGTAACTTTCATACTCTCAACAATTAACGTAACTAACTCCTGTGGTTCACCTGGACGTGACATCTAGTGGTTCCTAGTTTGTTGATTTCTTGGCTTGGAGTACCAAGGCCGTTTACCATCACTATCTAAGATCTGCATTTTGTTGTAGTTGTTGCTTCTGTGCAAATCCCTTTGTTGCTGCTGCTAAGGTACAAACCACACTGATGCCTCCTGCAATAAAATCATATCCATTATGGCATGGGATAAATTCATCCTGAGCAGCAAGTTCTGAGCTCCCTTGGAAAAAGAAATATGTCAAATAAATACACCATTCTTAGACACGTGATGCTGACTTATTAGTCAATGAAAGTATATTCACTTTAAGCAGAATTTATATATGTGTATACAAATTTATACATATATCCTACAGCCAGCATAGCCTTATAGAGATGCTACCTTTTAATATTTCAAATGATATTGTTATAACTATAATCTGATTCCAAAACTTTTGAAAGGTTGAAAAAATACATTGGGAGATATACAATAAAATTTTAAAATGACAAATTTCTAAATATATTGTTATAACTTCTTAGTTGAATAAAGCTAACATGAAAGAGATAAGTTTAAGCTTTCCCCCAGAAGTCCAACTTCCACACATAATGTGAACCCAAAGGTAAGTGGATATAGTAAACTAGGTTGTTTTGTGTGTGATGGAAGTAGTCTTCCCCATACCTGGGAAACAGAGGGTACATCAGCAATACAAACTTTTATAACAGATGAAAACCAACTCAAAATCAACCTGACTTTTTGTTATTTCCAAATGTTGTAATGCTAAGTATGTCAGAGATAAAATTCGCATTTCTGTTGTGACAGACCAATCTTTCTCCTTGTTTTACATCAGTGATATCAGAGCAAAAGTAAGATAGCAAAGTAATAGTTCAGGCAGGCTGGGGCATCCTTCCTGTAATCAAACATGCAAGAGCTCCTGAGGTTTTTATTTTAGATTGCTTAAGAATCTGTGAACCTGAGGTAACCATCACTGCTGGAGATGTGATCCTCAGTCCTCTAATATTCAACAGCCAGGAGCTGAACTGAGAAAGCTTGCCTGCAAAGAATAAGTCATATTTCTCAGCACTCACTTTAAATGTGATGAAGTAAAGTACTAGACAAAAGGAATAACTCACATGGTGGACATGTACTACACAGCCTGAGAGATGCCCGTGTCACTAGGAAGAGAAGCACAAGGTCCTCTGAGGTTTTATGTACATTTGAGAATGAAACGGTCCTCTACTTATTAGACGCAATGTTTATATTTTATGCATAGTGTATAATGGACATTTTGCACATATATAAGTATATGCAAATTGGTTTGATTTGTTTACCTTTGTTATTATATGGTCTTACCAATAATTATCTGCTTTTTCAATCAGCTATTGGGGTATATCAAACTGTTTTCATCATAGTCTTGTCTCTCAAAGTCTTGATTTTTCTTCATATGTATTTTGAAGTAATGTCATTGTATATGTACATGTTTAAAATTATTAGTATATGTATCTAACAAATTAGATCTCTTTTCCATAAAAATTTTTCTCAGAAGTTTTCCTCTTTGTTTCTAGTAGTAGTTCCTGCCTACTTGCTTTTGTTTTAATAACCTCCTTTACTGTTTGGTTAGCATCCATATGATGTAACTTTTTCTATGTTTTCTTTTAACTTTTCTTTATCTTCAATTTAAGGTGTTTCTCTTCATAGTTGCTTCTATATTGGCTTTGGCTTTCAGCTCTTTCAAACTAAATATGTAGGTGATTCACATTTACTTTGTTATTATATCCAAGTTTGTATCAATAATGTCATTACTTCCATTTGACCTTTCTATCTCCTTCATGATCTCTTTGGTACTAATCTTTATTGCTATTTGAATTGCATTCCTTCCCTTTTCTTATCTTTTTGGTTAGGCGTTAATAACTAACTCCTCCTTCTCTATCACCTCCTCCACCCCTTGCTTCTACTAATATAAATTTCAGAACCTGTTCCCTTCCTCATGCAAGAAATTTAGATTTCACAACTTCTTTTAGTGGTTACTCAGAGATGATTATATAAATCTTTGAATTATTTAAGTCAAACATAATCTTTTATCACTTCCCTGGTAGTTCCTAAAACAATTTCCCCTGTGGTCCTGGCATGAAGTACTAGATCTATTGGAATTGACTCAGGAACTTTGTGAAATGGAAACAACCATTCCCGATAGAGCTTCAGTTGGAGACAAAGAAAGATCCCTGCATTTCCTTCTTGGTCAGTGGGGCTGACTGTGTCCTCCAAAGCTGGGACCACAAAAGACTTGGGAAACATGGCACTCAGGCCACAAGGCCCTCAGTACACTACACTCTGGTCCTGTGCCTTGCTTTCACCCTGAGTATCTACCACAGTTGTGAAAAATGATAGGGACCTATTAGCAAGAATTTTCTTAAGAATTTTAACTGTATAAACCAATTGTATTCCTGCATCAGTGTCTGTGTGGCTACCACGAAACTAGACTCTATATGAAACATTATTTTTCCCTTAGACATAATAACTACCAGATGAATAGCCAAGAGAAATAAAAAGATAATCTAAAGCATTTCTAACTGCATTTTCAAAATGGTATTCTTAGTGTAAAATTATCTTGGGGAAAATGACATCAAAATGGAACAAATTTTGTTTCCTCCTTTACAGAATTTCAAGTAAAACTGGTTTAAAACACTTTAGAAGTCACAACTCAGGGTTAAAATATTTCCAATTAGATATAAAAGCTATTCTTTAAAAAGAGAAGGAAATTTGGTGCCCTACAGTGCTCTTACCTAATATGATCAGGGATATTATTTATTTGGTCTAGAATAGCAATGTTGGGAGAGAAAATAGCTCCCATCAGCTGAGCTGCCTAACTTGTCACCAGCTGGAACCTCTAAAACTCTAGTGTAACAGGTGCCAGACAAGTCAACAAAAGTATCACTAAAGTGCTTAGTCATTTAAGAACATAACAGCAACTACATTTCAGATAATTTAGATGTCATTAAGAGATTGAAAGAATTTAGACTTTCTCCATTTCAGGATATTGCAAACTGTTTCTGTAAATGGCCAGATATTAAATGTTTTAGGCCTTCAGAATCGTCACTCAATTTTACAGATGCAACTCCCATCCCCACCTCCACACAAATAGCATATAAATGAATGAACTTGGCTACAGTCAAATAAAACTTTATTAGTAAAACCACACATTAATGCAAGTTGCATTTCATGGTCGGCCCTGATCTGTATCCCCCATCGAACACACGGTGGGGCTGAGTGGGGCTGAGTCCCAATTCCCAATGCTGTGGTGACAGATTCACAACAGAATCCTTGTTAAAGGATTTTTCATCTCATATGAAAGTAAAATTAATTTCAGAAAAGCTCTCTAAAACTCTAAAACCTTTCCTTTGGGGAAATGAATGATTATGATAGAACTGACCTTGCCTTTCATATAACCTCTAGCAATAGAGTTCTCGATCAGTGTGTAACAAATTCCATTGGTGGAGACTGCTGATGTGACACTTGGCAGGACTCACTGTGCACACAGGTGCTCTGCAGGGTGTGTGTCACTGTGTGACCCTGAATCAGTGATATATGGACATGACAGCCTTTTATTTATCTTTCTTATGCTTCTTGCCAGACCTCAGCAAACACATCCTGGCAGGATAGGTTTCTATTTTGTTGACATCTACCCACTCCTTTATCCTTACATATTTTGGTCTGACAATATCAAAGCAAACTTCTTACAAAAAATAACAAGAATAAAAACTCAGAGGACTATCATAATACAAAGTTAGTACGTCCGACAGGTTCTTTGATAAACCCAACATCTCCTGGGTGGAGAACCTTTGCAGGGTATCCTCATCCATGGTAACGGAAGATTCTGAGCCACAGTATGTTTCTGGAGCCTTGGTGGGCATCAAGCACTCCTGTAAGCCCTTTCCCTTCTTAAGTCATTAATGGTCATTACTTCACTGAAAGACTTACCATTCAAGAGCCGGAGCCTCTTCTAGGCAAAGGAATATAGGAGTAAGGAATTACTCTTGTGTGTTGTCTTATTGCTGAGGCAGTATTAAGTGTTACTGTGGAAGAGCAAAGCAAGAAGACAGGGAATAAGAAGTGACCAGGGAGCTCTTTAAGAGACTGCCAGGAAGCTTTCTCCATTAGAGTAGGAATGTTATTAAAGTGAGATTTCCATGCCTGGTGAAAGAGCTTCCCATGGTTGTGAGAAGTGTGTGCAGAGCCTAGCTCATAAGAGTGCACTTAGGGAGAAAATCCAGGTCCTCACAACTACGCAAGAGCCACCGTATGCACAGCTGTGCCCACACTGGGAAGCTGAGGTGTCACTTCTCAGACACCAGAAACAGTGAACCAGACACTCAGAACTCAGAACCAGACACTCAGACACTCAGAATCAGAAACAGTGACGATTCTGAAGGCTATATTTAGAATGCCAGGCAAGTCTCTCTCCATTCTATTCCCCTTGCTGGTGGACTATTGGTCATTTCAGTGGCTTCCCTAAAGATTATAGCTCCCTATTTTCTAATAGAGAACTGATAACTCGTCCCCAGAACTTCTTTCTTCTCTGGATATTCATCTGTAGAGGAGCCCCACTTTTTTCAGGAAGGAGTTGCATTAGACACCAAGCGCTACTGTGACCAAGACCCTCAAACTGGTAAGTGAAACAAAGAAAGGTATCTTCAGCTAGAAGAAGAGTCATTACTCAGCCTTTTAGAATAGACTTTGGGGCTCTTTTCTGATGAATATCCACACACAGTGAGGAGGATGACCAGACTCCCTGATTTTGCACAATTCAGACATAAAAAGTTAGTTACCTTCCTTTCAAGAAAAGTAAATCAGTCTAAGATTTTCCTAAAGCACAGGATGTGGAAAATTTTCTGGATAAGAAGGGACCAGTGGGCTATAAACTACAGAAGAACTTTGTGTTATTCCAGATTATACTGTGAACCTAATGTGCTACATGGTTTCTAACAGGACCTCAATGCATCCATATGGCCAATATATGAAAGCTCCTAAATCTCCTGAAGAAACAACTGGAAAATTCAACACTTACGGTTTCTGTTTCCACAGCCTGGAATCACATACAGGAATGTTAATGTGGAAATTTTATCAGAAATGTTTTCAAAAAATTACATTATGGTGGGAAAGTTGCCAAATAATAGGACTTTTATGTTTAATAATATTGTCATGAGATGGAACTGTTAGTGGATAACCACTGAATTCATTGCATGTGGCTCCTACATCTACTTTGACTGGGGAATTAAACCCTCTGTTCAGATAAGTACAGGAGACCATGGTTAAGACTGGATCAATGAATATGTTTTGACCTCCACTGTTACCTGAAAAAACTTTCTCTTCCAGGACTGACTAGCCTCAGTAAAAATGGGGTGATGATTATTTTCCAGGTGGAAAGGGTAGGATGGAGCAGATCATTTCTTGGGGCCTAGCCTTTAAGAGGACCATCCTGAAATCTATGGTGTGAGCATAAAATGTATTGTGTCATTTCAAAGAAAGAGAGACTATATCAATGCTTGGATTACACTCCTAGCTCCGAAAGATATGATTATCTGAGCAGAAAATAGCAAATTAACACAAAGACAAAAAATTAGTATTTTCAAGTGGAATTTTCATAAAGCCACAAAGTCCATTGTACAGAATGTAATTCAAACAGCAGGCAGTGCATCTCCCAACTGGAACACTAGCTTTGTTTCCCAGCTGCCTTGTCATTATGTCTTTATTATGCTTTCTCTTAAAGTTGCTCCCACCATGTCAGAAACAATTTACCCCTAGCTAGGTTTTAAATCAAGGATACCCATCAGGGCACACTACTTCGAGGTGATGACGTTATTTGAAGTGCAGGGGAGTGAAAATAAATGAGTTGAAAATGTGACATGCAGTTCAAGTTCTTGTCACAGCACAAGGAACACATATTCCAAGCCAAATTAGTTTAGGAAGTAAGACATTCTGAAACATCCTCCAATCAACCATGTTTTGACGTTTTCTGATTGTCTTGATGAATAATGCAGAAAGATGAGAACTTCCTTGGGCATAGTTTCCATCAAAATGAAAAACAGAAGATAATGTTCCAAAATCATGTCTCTGCTGACTTTTCCCAAAGGCAACATGATGCAGCAAAGTCCTAGAGAAGCGAGTCTCCAAGTCAGATCATGGCCAACCTATCTTGCTGGGAGTTGGATGTGTGACGGTGGTGTGATACCCCTGTCCCCCTGGCTGGAATTCTTCTGTACTTTGCTTTCTCTTTTGTTTCCATGGCACTTCTCCCAACAGTGCTTGACAGTGAGCGATGCCCTAAAACCCTGCTCTTTCACACCCTGTGGGTGACCTATAACTCTTCATGGGTCACCTTTGACCTGGGAACTGACAGTTTGATTTATTGTCCGGTGTTATGATTTATGAGTATCTCCTCAGAATAATTAACAGACAACAGGTGGCGGCATAATAATTTTGATTACCCAGCGGTTCATGAAACCACGACAAAGGTGACTTCATTTTTTGAATAAGAGAAGGACAACAATTAGAAATTAGACAAAGAAATGCTTTTATGCCATGGCTCTCTCTGTCTTTTGTCCCCATCACACAGAAGACTTATTTAGGAGGCCTGCATTCTCCCTAGACATCAGTAAAAATAAGGAACTTCTTCTCTGTGAACATAAGACACTTTCATGACTGTACTGGTAGGATCACTGCTCTTTCTTTGCTTAAACTTTGATTAATTGAGTTATGTCAAACCCTACAAGTTGATCATCTTTTCACATCTCATTTTTGACAGTGGCCATAGTCCAAGGAAGAACTGACGGTCAAAAAAGTTTGAGAAGGAATTGCATGCTTTTCAAGAAATTCCAACATTAATTCCTTCAACTGTATTTATAAATATTCTTTCCAAAATGTGCAAGCAGAAAAATAATTCTCCTACACCGTGTTTATTTTTGTTTTGGAGACTACTAAAAGAATCTGTGTTTTTGTAAAGCACTATATCATTATGGTTCACAAAACTTTTTCAGCTCATCTTCCATGTCGTGTGATACTTTTTACCACTTAGTTTTATTCAAGACAGTGGTGGCAGCCTTACTACAGATTACATTAGAGATACTTTACTTTCCTAGGGATTGACATTTATTTCCTGGTGAATCCATGGTGCATTAGGTAGGCACCTGCCTTTAAGAATGTCTTATGCTATTTTTATAATAATAAATAAAAAGCAAGCCAGGTAAGATTGATCCCCCATAGCTCTCCATTTAATAGCTGCCGAAAGGGGACCTAAGTGTTACTAATGAAATTGAAGTACACAGGCCTCTGCATACGTAACAGTGCTGCCTCACTCCCAAATGCAGTGGTAGAGGACCTCCTGTGCATATGAAATGAATTTTGCACAGCACCACAATGGTGATATTACAGGCTTATCATTTTAATTGACTTCTTGACATATAAAAATATTCCTACAATCCTGCTTTACATTATAGTTTAATAACAGCTTAACACACATCCATGAAATATTCATTCCTGTTACATTCAAATTTGAAAATATCTGATGGAGGGCCCGGTTAATAGATGAGGGAGAGTTTATGGAATATTAAAAAAAAATACCACTGAGGAGCAGCTAGCATGCACTACTGCAAAGTAAAGCACAATTACCGTGAGCATCTCATATTTATTTCCTAATGATTCACTCAAACCAAAATATGACGAATGGAAGAATGATTGGGTTGTGGTTAATCTTCCTTTCTCCGTTAGAGCTGCAGACAGGGTTCTCTGCACCATGAGACTCACTGAGCTCCAAAGTGGCACAAATAGATGTATCTGATTCTGTTCAAGAGAATCTCATGCTAACTAGTCTACTGTGAGTGTTCCTGCAAGGTTAGCGCACATATGTCCCTGGTGCTTAACTTGCTTCGACTCTGAGATCTCCACCTGACCCTCGGGGCCTGTCAAAGAGACAGCTTACCTTGAAAACATGGTATGTGTTCGAATCATGAGGCAAATTTGGTACTTTGTTCGCTATCAATTTTTAAATTAATGATCTGAAAGCAAGCAGCGGTTAATTTTGACCATAGACTTTTTGATTAGAAGCTCTGACCCCTCGTGCCTTCTGGCATCTGCTGTGCAGTCCTGATGACATGCGGCTGACCCTTGACACTGGCTTCACCAGTCGCAGCCCAGCCCATCTTCCATACTCAGCAATCCTTTTGTCACACGAGGACAAGGACCCTCACTACTTCCGTCTTCCTCCAGGCAACAGCTCCCTTCCCCAAAGTCAACCAAGCGTCTTCAGGAAACTTGTTTCCTAGTGAATTAAAAAAAAAAAAAAAAAAAAAAAAACAGAAAGAAAGAAAAGAAAAGAAAAACAGAAAGAAAAAAGAAACGTCCACCCTCCCACACACACTTCGTGCCATTACTTCTGTTTTACAAACTTTACACCACAGCATCGTCCCATATGTTTGTGCAGCGCACAAGGAGGTTTCTTTAGAAAGCGCTGATGCTAATTATAAATTTAATTTGCATTTTAATTAGAATGGTAGCAAATTAAAAGCGTGGCAGCTGGAGAATTTTGAACGCTTTGCAGAGATTTGGTGTCAGTATCTCCCCATTTTTGACACTACAGCCTTTCCATTTCCCCCTCACTATCTTGCACTGGCAATGTCTCCCCTCAGGTTCCTTAGTGTTTCTGTCTTATTTTACTCTTCTGATCCTCTGTAGCTTTTCATTTATATATATATATATATATATATATATATATATATATATATAATGTATATTTTTCCTGCATCCACTCCCGCCCATAGGACAAGTTATGAATTCTTTCTGTTCTGAGCTGGGACAGTGATGACAGCATTTCTACGCCCCCATCCCCAGTTCCCAATGCTGAACTCACCACTCCCTGTCTGTCATTTAGTTACAGAGAGGAGTCCAGTATTTCCTCTGCCTGTATGAGGAGCTATTGGTGCTTATTTATGCCATTCTGACCACAAATTTCTATCTGGATAATAGTGCCTTTAAATAACTTGAAATCCTGGCCACAGATCTTCAGCAGATTAATCAAATATTCATCAGGTTTTACACCTCTCTCCTCAGTGTCCAAAGAAAGTCATTGTGCACTATGTACCTTTGGGCAAAAGCCCTGTGCTGTCAGCCTTTGAGCCCCGGAGCCACAGAGACTCCACTCATCGCTTTGCAGAGCTGTCTCTCACTTGGGATGCAAGTGTGTCTGTTTTTAGCACTCACGTGAGCACATTTAGTCAGCTCTGTCGTTTTCCCTATGTTATGTCTCCATGGTCATTTTCCTCCTTCTGTTCACTTCCCCCACAGTGTCCTTGCTCAATAATTTTCATTAATTGATTGACAGCCCTGATAGACCCAACTAACCTCTATCTCACTCTCATGTCTGTTTTTAAATAAGTACTTGTACGTCCAATGACCTTGTCGCCTCATCAGCTATCAGAAAATGAGCATGCAGACATGGAAGAGGCTGATTAGCAAAATAAGCAATAGATCTCCTTCCTGGTTGAAGTCCACAGCCAGCAGGGACAAGGCAACTTTGCCATTTAACATTTCTAGGAGAAACTAAAAATAAAGAATAAGCAAGAAGCAGACAACACTAAGCCTCACCAGCATCGGCTCCAATGTGTCAGAAGACAAACCCTTGCCTATCATTCCGTCACTCTGAAGGCAGAGGACCAGCAAGGTGTGGGTGTTCCTTACGTGACTTGGGAAAGGGTTCTCTCTCAACACCCACGGGGCTGTCCTCATCCAACCTGAAGGGAAGCAGTGGAGTTTGGAGGCATTTCTCACCCTAATGGAAAGTCATGAGTGGCTAGTGTATATCACAGTGTGTATGTGTTCAGCTTTGTCCTGGGTATTCATCATTTTGACTTACACTGGACATATTCACCATTTAAGACATACTTTTAATATGTAAATGTAAGGGTATAGCTTTCCCCCACCAATCAATAGGCAGAAATATATATTTCAACCTCATCGAAATGTCAATGTTACTACATATTAAGGAAAACAAAAATCACAAAGGAAATAGATCCATGTCTGCTAACAAAATAGTTGTTTTTATTTGTTGCAAATATGCTGACATTCCACACAAAATCAATAATCAAGCCTATGAATGAGTCTTATAAGTTATTAGTTATTCATAATAAATTGTATTTTGGCACTAGAACGAAACAAAAATCATTTGTAGACATTTAAAACAATATGTTTTAGTTAATAATATTCATTTAAGGTAACACACATCTTTATTTCATATTTTCTCTTTCAAGGGCCTTCAATAGGACTTAAAAATTACTTACATTTGGGAGGCTAATAAATGTGGGTGTTTGTAATGGAGGAAATAGAGCTTAAAAGTTATCCACACTTCACGTCAACTTGTGAAGCTGAAAAGTTCTAAATCACCAAATAAAATAAAGTGGCCATTTACAGGCTTGATGGAGATGCCTGCAGGGATAAGAAAGCCCTGCCACAAAAGTAGGTTCTTTAAAATTTGGATCCCAGGGGGCTGGGGATTTAGCTCAGCAATATAAGCACCTGCCTTGCAAGCGCACGGTCATGAGTTCGATCCCCAGTTCCCATAAAAAATAAATAAATAAACAAATAAAATAAAATTTGGATCCCATGAGAAAGTTCAGAACCAAGATCACACGTGCACATTCTGAAAGTAGGAAGAATTGGTAAAGTGTGCCAAACGTGTCCAAGACTTTCCCTGTTTGCCTTTCTGATCACTCAAACTTGGTTATTAAAAATATATCTCTATGTTATAGAGTTCTGCTTTCCAATAAATTTATTTCTTTTATTTGTAATTCTCATCTGTCTGAGAATTAAATCTAGAACTCTAATAAGCAGGAATATCTGTGCAATACTGGCATTTAAAAAATGTTAATAAGCATACTGCCTTCAAAGAGTAATTGTTTAAAATAGTGGATAATAATATGCAAAACGTTGGCCATGACTTCCCTAATTAAGTAACATGATTGCAAGACAAATAGGGAAAATAAAAGTTCTAATGTCCCTGCCATCACAGCTTCCACCCTTTGCCTTATTCCAAACCAAAATGAGCACACTATGGTTAATATTTTATACGTCCATACCATGGTTTTAAAAGGAAATACAATTTCGGTGGCATTTTGAAGTGGACAGTCTAGTCCTCGGAGATAAATCTTTTTCATCATCGAGATTCTAGAAAGGTTTAGTTTTTCTTCATGTAATTTTTTGCAGCTGTACAAAACACTTTCATTAACCCAAGAATGGATTATTTGGAGTGCTAATTAATTGATTCTTCAAAATGCCAATTGACACACTCCCAGGGAAAACCTGATCTAAGCAACTATGTTAATCAAGCTTTTGTACTTATGGTTCTGTCTGAATATCAGACCATCTGAAATGGGGAGAACTTTGCCATTCCTTGCCTGGCCCTCTCCTGGGCAGCTAATTAATATGAGCCGAATATGACAGTTGTACTTGTACATTCACTGGCCCGCCTGACAATAACTCTATAAAATTACATTTCAGCTAAAGAATGGAAACAGTGTTAAATACCATTATTTGCCTTCCTTTGATGTCTCAGAGTCATTATGAAGGCAATTACAGCAGTTTCTGTGTCCCTATGTCTACAGGGTATTTATTATCTGTATCTGTCTGAATCCTTTGCCAGGTGTAGAATATATGGCATATTAAAGACAAGGGAATTCAGCTACAAGTATCAATATGGGAACAGAAGAAAAAACAAAATCAGAGTTTTGGGGATAATCCTGCCAGAAAACAGTAATTTAATATTAAAGCCAGGTAGTCTGGGGAAAACTTACAGGTTTTTAAAATTTATTTAAATTAATATAAAAGAATTTCTAAGTTTGCAAAGCAAGTGAATCTAGGTCAAAATTAATTAAAATTAATAGAAAAATGAGAAAACACAAAAACAAAAGAAAAAAAAGGAAAATCTACAACTCATAGCAGCAGCAGAAAATACTTGTTTTGCTTCTTAAATTTTAAAAATTTTCTCTTTCAACTGGCTCTTTTCTAACCAAGGAAGCAATCTAAGAAATGGAGTGTGTGTGTGTGTGTGTGTGTGTGTCCCAGATAATAGATGGAGGGACAGATACAGAGAAGGATTCAGTTTGCAGGCCACCAATAGGAAGGAATTTCCCCCACTCTGCTGGAATCTGGTGTGATCCAGGCACATTCGCATATGACTTCTCACTCTTCTTTATCAAAGATGCCTCTGAACTTCAAAGGACACTCCTGATTGACAATGTGGCTTGGAAACTGTCTGCCCTGGACACGAATTTCTCTCCAAAGGTGGTGTCTGAGACTGGCCTCCTTATGATTCAATTCAGAAAATATTGATTGCTCTCTCCCCTATGTGCTCAGCATTCTACAAAGTCTATGGAGAGTGAGACATTAAAAAGGCACCATGGATGGGGGCTCTGCCTTCAAGGGAGATGAGGGAAGGGAGAGAAGTGGCCATTGTGAGCTCAGCTGTGGGCAACGCCCCTGATGCATATTACCTTGTTTCACTTGTATAACAGCCAAGCCAGGTAGCTTCTCTTAGCTTCCTTTACACATGAGTGAACCTTGTCTTAGAAGGCCTTTTGTTTCAAGTCACATAGATAAGGATTGACTTGGTCTGGGCTTCAAACTCAGTTTCTGTCTCCAGAGCATTTCTCTATGCTAGCTCACCTGCTTCCCAGTGTTTAACTTCCTAGGTGGCAAGAACAGTGAAGAAGGTAACGGTGTGGCACACTTCACAGCTGGGCAGAGTCTTCAGGGAGCAAGTTCCCAACTGTCCTACTCTCCAGAGATTTTAACGAAAGTCCAAAAATAAGCTCCTCTGGTGTGGAGATTAGGCAGACTTTGTGGTTTGGAAAGTACTACATAGAGGTGTGTGTTTATTATCACTTCTCGGAGAAAAATAAAAAAGAAAAAAATTAACAAAGTTGTATCTGGAGGTTCCTTGGGAGACTGGTGGGCTAGAACCATGAGTCAATATCTTTGATGAGCTTGTGTCCACAACACCATAACAAGAGGGCCATGAGGTATGGACAGAGCAGGACACTTGGGTGGAGATGAATGCTAGAGGACAGGGATGGGAAACAGAAACTATTGTGTCCTCATACTATAAGAGTGTGACAACCTTAATCACAATAATGACCACCTTCTCCTTTCCTTGTCCTTCTCATCTGCCTCGTCTTCATCTCAGAGAAGTGCACTGGGTAGGAAGTTACAGCACCCTCCAGGGCAGGAAGCTACAGCACCCTCCAGAGCAGGAAGTTACATCACCTTCCAGGGCAGGAAGTTACATCACATCACTCTCCAGGGAAGGAAGGATTCTTGGTAACACCGCTAAGTAGCAGTTTCCAACCAGAATCTGTGATTGCAAATATTATTTCAAGCACAGGGAAAATGAAGTCAACAGCTGTGACTTTAACAAAGGGTTTAACCGTTTAACCGGAGAAGGGGCAGGATGCCACCCTGAGAAAATAACACCTGGAGACGCGGAAGTTGTACCTACTTATTGAAAGAGAAGGCCTTGAAAATGTTTTACTTTTGTTGCACCATAATTGAATCTCAGCAGAATTCATGGAGTCCACAATCTTTGTACCCATGGACTGCAGATCTGAGTTTGACCAGGTTTTTCTTTTCAGAGTAGAAAAATGTTACAGTAAAATAAAGTATTCTTTTCACTATGTGAATAATGGAAGATTGTATATATTTGAATTAATATATAAACAATTCAGTAAAGCACTGGTGAGCAGGAAATAAAGCAAGGCCAAGGAGGCCAGGCCAACCTGGACTTGAGGTCTCTCAATCTCCACACATCTCAAATCCCTTCCTTTAGAAGACATTTGCCTGCCTTTCTGTGGTTACTAAGTGAATGAACATAGGATATATCTCGCACTATACCTGCATCTAATGCACATTTAGTGAGTGTTATCATTCTTTGTCCTTCATGTTTAACATTCCAAATTTTATTTTAATTAGAAAAAGAAATTGCCATAAAAGTGATCCGTCACAATGAAAACTGGGAACTACTTAAATAATTTAAGCTTTTAAGATGATTTCTTTCTTTTAAAGACGATTTTTATGTTTTTATAATTCTTTCTAAATATCTATTGATTTTTACTGGCTAAGATTTTTTTTCCTTGTTAAAAGTTTTATTTTTAATACATGTTTGCAGAACACAACTGTCACGTTCCTCATGTGGAGCTGGTCCATATACTTAAAACATTTTAATTCCTTTTTTCATCTCCTGTTCTTTTCCTTCATCTCTTGGTTCACTTCCTGTTTGACAAAGATTATTTGTTCTTATTCTCTGTTTTTTATTTTACTCCTTTTTTTTATAATTTGAGTTTTTCATGTAAAATAAATGCAATAATTAAGCTTGAATGCCTCATTTATTTCACTTAACATTATGGCCTCAAGATACAGCTATTTTCCAACAACTAACTTAAATTTCTCTTTATGGCACAGTAGTAGTCCATGATATGTAAAGTTCACATTTCCTTAATCAGTCATATGTTGCTGCACATTTAAGCTGCTGCCATTGTGGACATTTAGGTTTAGATATCACGAATTTTGCTCCCATAAAAATGGGTATGTATGCTTCACAACAATATGATATCCCCTGATGATTTTTACCAATGTTTGTATGAGGTACATCTTTGGTTGCTGCCACAAAGCATCCGATATCCAGGCTGCAGTAACAAATGATCCAAAAATCTTGGTGCCTTTAAGCAGCAGTGCCGTACCACGCTGACTCTTCACCCTGCTGCAGATGCTCAGATGGTTTTCTCCTGGCTCCTGTGTGCCCCCCACTTGAGTATCTGGAATACTGCTGGTCACTGTGTCAGAGAGAGAGAGAGATAGAGAGAGAACGAGAGCTAGAGGCCCAGCACAGCTGCATGTGCCAGCCTTACATGACACCTGTGACTTCACACAAATAATAGTCACAGGGTCCCACTCAATGCTGAGCCCTTGATCAATCCCATTTTTTCCCCAATATTTAAAGTACTGAGAAAACATGCTGAGCTGTACTACTGGTGTTAGAAGACACCAAAGATACATTCTTTGTCACTGAGAACGTATACTGGAGTTTGGGTGGGGAGGGGGTTGGTTTGTTTGTTTTTTAATTCACTAAAGTCTGAAATTGTCCTGATTTCCTGATTTACCAGCCAAAACAAAGCATTTCTCTTTGAGATCAGTCTTGTCAGGAGCATCAGTACTCATGAGACTGTTCCATTCGAAGGGTAAGTAGCCCCCTTCGAGGTTAGCTGCACGTTCAGGGAAGCCTCTCTTCTGGCCATCGCTAGATTTCTCTTTTGCTCCCCTGATCAATAACTCCAGCTACAAAAAGCATCAAACACCTCAAAGACATCCCAAAGGCACAGGTCGCCAAAGGGAATAAAAAGCAAAAGCCACATACATTAATGTGCTCTGTAGGCTGTCCAGACATCCTTGTAGGCCTGAGGCCTACAAGGGGCCAGTGGTGATTGGGACACTTAAAATTATAGAGGAAGAACAACATTTCTTTATGAAATAGCTCTGCAAGCCTCCGGAGGAATGAATTCTAGTTCAAAGAATGACAGTTTCTTGTTTCACAACCTGTATTTTCTCAACAAGTAGGTGAGAAAGGACAAAAAAGGGAGAAAAGAAGAAAAAATTTAAACAGAGATTCTGAAAAATACAGTAATAACATTAGCAACATATTAAGATTGAAAATAATGCAAGAGCCAAGGGGTTGGCAAGCGGACAGGGGAAGCCGGCAGTTTATTCACTGTGTTGGTAGTGTAAATTGGAAAAAAATTTTTTTCTTTAGGGCCCTTTTGGAAATACATAGCAAAATCCAAAAACTTTGGGTGCCCTTTCACTTAGCTATTTCATTTTTGTGACTCTGTGTTAAAGAAGCAATCAGAGATGTGTCTTAAGATACATTTACTCAGATTACCACCCTATCATTGGTTGTAACAATGAGATAATAGAAAAAAAGTAAATATACAATAGGGATTTGATTAAGTTTGGTATGTGGAATACTGATAAATCGTTGAAGATAACAATGGGGACATTATTAAATGGAAAATGTCAGATGCAAAACAATAGTTTTGGTGTGTAAAACAATAAAACAGTAAAACACCAAAACAATAGTTTTGGTGTGTAAAACACATGATGTGAAAAGAAATAACTCTAAAATTAAGACATAGAATATATGTGAGATATGGCCAATTTGTCCTTTTTTTCTCCTATATTACAGATCATTTGAAGAAAGATACAAATAGAAATATATCTACAGAATGGCCCTTTGGGGTTACCAAAGCTTTTGCATGCATATTTTATCATCTACTATACCCCAAAATACTTACAGGAGAGATAAATTATTTCCATGATTCAAAAGATAAAGATGAGGTGCAGGGATGTTATACAATATTTCACCCTAACTTTATAGCTACAGCGAGACTCCAACTAGAAGAATGAAAAACATAACAAACTGAGTAAACTAATTATCTATAAATTAAAAAGAATGCATTTGTAAAAGTGAGGTGAAGCAGTAAGATACTTAAAATTTTTGTTTTATATTGCACTATTAATTTTAAAACATCGAATTTCATCAGTTTAAGCCATGATAAGATATAAACAGTTTCCTTTTTTTTCTTTAAGGGTTAAGATGTTGTTAGACTTGGGAAATAGGAACAAATTGTTAATATATCACATTTTTTAGAAGACACACATTTTGACATTTGTTAATTAAACTTTTCTTAAGGCTTAATGCATTGTCAAGATAGAACACATTTTCAGGGAAGCCTTCTGATCTCACTAAGCTTTAAAATAATCCAAAAGCTAGTTTTGACATCCTACCTAATGTAGATAAAAAGGTATTTTAAGCTCATGCAAATCTAAATCCATCCCATCAATTAGTTAGTAACACCATAACAAGGGAGATACATTGCTTATTTTCTCCCTAAAAATGCAGATTTAAGAGGCTTTTTTGTTTTATAAAATTAACAGTCTTTGCATGACGTTAAAATTATATTGCAAAATACACTTTAATAGAGGCAGAGCAAGTTACAGTGTTAACCAATATCACCTTCTGCACTCTGCCAGTATTAAATAAACATGATAATTGTAAATTATAAACATTCATAACATTTAAGAGGTTTCTCACCGTCTGTTAATTTCAGTTTAATATTCTTTTCTCAAGAGACCACTTGTTCTTCCTGGGTCATAATTCTGTACAAAAAAAGTGCACTGAGATAAAACCCATGGACTGGACCTGACTGGATTATGGTGGAGGTGCCACACAGCCAAAGCTCCCCACCACACGTGTAATGCTCTTAGGGTGAAGTGGTGTGGGGAAGAGGACTATTTGCTTAGCCTTCTAGGGAATCTGGAAAGCCTCTGGTCACTTTTCAGAAAGCAAATGAGCAGTGTAGGAGCTGTGGAAGCCAGAGCATCTTGTGAGCTTCGCGCCCTGTATTGGTATATCAATCTAATCCTTTCGGTCCTCATAAGACATGATGCAGTGGCACGGAATGCACCACATCTTTGCCGTGAGTGGAGATTAGAAAGTAACAGAGGTAGCGTGGCAAAAGTGCTTTACAAATGCCAGTTCTTTTCCCTCTCTCCGGCCCTCCTTGTAAAATATTAATTACTAGAATTCTAGTATTGAATGTGACAGCTATTTCCACCCCAAAAATGTTCTGCATCGGTAAACCTGGGTGGACATTTAGAAAATGTTGGTTCACATCAGCAATCACAAAGAGGCCAATGTCATAAAATATGTACATTTTATGGAGTGATGAATTTTTCTACAGAGAAGAATAAAAAGGAGGAAAAAGCAATAATAAACTCTATGTATTGAAATCATTAACCTAAGAAATCTGTTTAGATTTAGTTCCTTTTAAAAAGCTACCAAAATAAGATATTGTTTATTATTTCTCTTCACTTAATTCTGATTCCAGAAAGAAAGAATATTATTAGAAAGATATAATTGATAACAAAATTCTAAATAAAATTAAGATACTTAGTTAAAATCTTGGAACTCTATGTAAACTCTGCAAATGTGCTTGAAGCTGAAGAATGTGAGCTGTTAATACAACTGAGGCAGAAATACCCTTTTGCTCTCCTATCCACCCCCACCTTCCTCTCATCATCCAGTGCCAGCACTGCAGTCAAGCCAGACTCCAGGCATTCCATTAAGTACTGGAGGCAAAATGATAAATACATTTGAACTTGATCTTCAACCCTCCAAGTAAAATTAGAATAATAACCACCTAGACTTAGTTTCCAACTCTTAAGCACTTCTATGTATCTTTTGTTTGTGGACAACCTGTATAGAAGTTTACTGCTATTATTTTCCATTTTTAGAAATGTGAATGAAGATTTTAAAATTCACAGTGTTTACTGAAGAGCTACTTGATGAGCATCAATTCAGGTAGACATACACTGTGTATGGTCTTTGCTTCTGTACTGGACCTGACAATAAAACCCACAAAGTACTAAGAAGAAAGAGAGATCATGGACTTCTGTTTATAGTGGATTGTGAATTCCAGAGGACAGAATTGGCAAAGCAACTGGGAAGGACAGGAGCAGGACCAGAGCTGGGGCTATGCAGGGATCCAGGACGATCAGAGGGTGAGGAGTGGGTGGGCAGTGCAGCTGTGGCCTGTGGAGTGGGAGAGGTCCTTGTGGGCTCAAGATGGAAGTGGTGAAGACAGTACAAAAACGGAATAAAGACTTTATTGGAACATTTAAGGACAGCACACATATTATGGATATGGGAGAGACAGTGACAAAGTGACACAGACACAGAGAAAAGGAACATACAGAAGAGGTAATACGGTGACAATTTTGTACAATTGGGCATTGTTCTATGCATGTAACATTCACAGTTTTTAAATGGTTTTATAGCAAAAGTACAAAGAATGAAACAAACTCCTGTTGAGCTAAGAGCTGGACTAGACTTAAGTAGGACCTGTATTCAACCCAAGAAGCAATCAGCTCTTAAGCTCACCGGACTTCTCCACTTATCCATGATGCCTCACTCTCTACAGAATTCTGCCAGGGAAGACAGAGTTGTGCCTGCAGGGAGGCCATCCTGACCCCCCACAAATCACCATCTGTCTTCTCCAAGAGAGACGGCTGTGGAACTGAGCACCCTCATAGAAACCAGTGACCATTCTTGACATTTTTGGGTCTTGTCTTTTTGGCATCTGGTGATGCCTGCACCCATTTCTCTGCATGATACTTCTAAGTAGGTAAAATATAACAGATAAGGACAACCCACTACAAATATATCTGCCAAGACATAATTACACATTGTAATAGCACAAAATAATGTGCTTATTAATACATTAATTAACAAGATCTAGCAGTGAGGCTATTCCTGTGGTTTTAGGTACTGATGAACAGAAACAGTGTTTGGGACATTGATAGCCTGTAAACTGATGTTAAAATATCTGTGATTCCTACTGGCAATGAAGTACAACTGGTATTGTGTTACCACTGCATGCTTCCTTCATTCATAATTGAAAGAAATGCTGAATCTCAGTTTGCCAGGGGCAGACAGATACCCTCAGGCTAAGAATCTCTCAGAGGAACTGTGCATTCTCCAAGCCTTTTGCTGAAGCATTCATCAGGACCTCTCACCATTCTCTCCTGCTCCTCTTGAAGAAGTTTTCATGTGCTGAGAAACTGTGGTTTGTGGTGGTGAGAACCCTTCTGCCCCTCATGCTCAGGATGAGGACTGTTGCCTGCTGGCAAGATGTATCCCTTTGACCCTCTATAAAAATCGTAACGAGTAGTGTATTTTTCAGCTACTGTCTGCTCCTTAATAAATTATTGCTATTTTTTGATTTCTTAAAATCCTGTATTTTCAAAATCTTGTCTTTCTTTTTGTTCAAATAAAGAGTCTGATATCACCTATTATCTATTTTAGTCAGTTGTCCATCACTATAAGAAAAATCCAAGTGTAGTGATTGATTTATTGTGTCAACTTGAGACCTTTAGAACCTTAACTAAATGGGTTTAGCAACTCCACACCCAAGAGTGTAGAAGACCTACCCTAGGATGGCTTATATAAAAGGGAAGGAGGAAGGATGAATGCATTCCATTCTTTGGAGAAGCTCCAATGTTTGCCTTTTTTTGGACCTCCTCTCCTGACTTCCAGTGCAGACTCTTTATTTCCAGCATAGACTCTTCAGCCTTCCAGCGTAGACTTTTCCGCCTTCTGTCACAGACCATCAGCCTCCTGGTGTGGACTTGCACAAGACACCATGGAAAACTCCAGACCTTGGATTGAATCCTTCAGCCCCCAGTGTGTAGACACCCTCTACACGCTTCCTCATCTGACTCTGTGGCTGACTATTGGAAGCCAATCTTATTTCTTATGCATTTGTGTATCTCTTATCATATCTGTTTTCTCTAGTAAAACCTTGACTACTACACCAAGGTTTAAAGAGAAAAGTTTATTTGGACTTATGGTTCTGAGCGTTACAGCCCAAAACCAAGGAGCTCATTTGCTTTGGGTAGCTAGTGAGGGCCACGCATCATGACCAGAGCATATGGAGGAGCAAACCTATTACATCACAAGCCAGGAAGCATCACAAGTGGACCAGAGACCCAAGAATATTGTTAAGGACCTGCTCCAGGTGATCTAAAGACTTCCCACAAGGCCACATCTTCAAAGATTTCATCACCTCTAATCCTAATTCTGCCTACCCAGAGACCTTGTCTTCAGCACTGGGAGGAACATCCATCTGAATTACAGAGCTCAGTGCAAGCTATTTTCAAATAAAACAACCGCTAATATCAGTTCATCAGTCCATTTGATTTTGATGACTTTTTAAAAATATTATAAAAGGAAACATAAAAGTAACTTTCTGTTGGTCTGTTTATTTACATGGCAGTAAGGAAAAGGAATTTTTTTTTATTCAACAGACAGAGGTTCAGGAGTTCAATTCTACTACCTGGTGACAATGCCTAGGAGGTCACCTAGCTTCCACCCTCTTTCATGTATGTCCCCCCTCATTACAATATTTGTAATAGCATAGTACCTATAAAATATAAGAAAGATGAGCACAGATGAGATAAAGGAGAGAGCAAGTCAAGAAACAAATATGAAATTAAAAATGGCAGTAATAGTTGTTGTAGCTAGACCTCCAGGGCATCGATAGAGAAAGTGATTGATAGCTACTAATTTTCAAAAAAAGATCCAAGCATTTGCGCTTCAGGAGAAGCTGCTTTTCCTAGAAGTAAATTTCAAAGTGGCTGCTTCTATGGAACCTCATACAGAAGAACTGAATGGTAACAAGAGCACTATTTTCTGCAATATTCTCACAGAGGATGATGGTAATGGGTCACACATGGATGACCTTGTCACATCTTTGTGACCTGTGATAAAATTGTGAATTATTAACAGTTGGTTTTGACCACATGAATATGAATTTATTTGGGGTGGGACATCACCAGGGCTGTTGGGCCCTTATGCGACCTTACTAAGAATCCTCACCTCCTGAATTCATGCTGCTCTAGGATTTCTGTCCCTGGCGTGTGGAGAGGACCTACGACTTGTTCCTAGTATGTGTTCTGGCAAAACAAGCACCCACTGGCTTGTTTCTAACCAACAAGATTACAGAACAAATGATGCGATATTAATTCCATGATAATGTTCCATAAGATTGTAACTTTTAATCCAAGTTCTAAAGGAACCACACGTCTGGTCACCATCTTAATTGTGGCATCATAATTCGCTGATCAGGAGACCTAGCTAAGCCATGCACAGGCTCTTGACTATAGGAACTATTATCTAAGCCATGTGGTACTATAAACTGCTAAGTACCTGGAAATTTGTTAGCAATAATAAACTGTTCTGACAAAAAGTATAGAACAACATGGGTGCTTCTGTTAGAGTAAGTGAATACTGGTTAGTCTTGAATTTTAGATTTTGATCACTTTATGAGGTTCTGATTATGATGCCTCATTTCCTTTTTAATGTCAATGCCAAATCTCAAGGAGAAGCATTCTTTGTAATTACGGGAATTACCTTGCTGTACAGTCAGAGTTATAGACGTGTGAGGTACATGCTGAGATAATTAGAAACTCATAAAATCAAAGACAAGAATAGAACTTGGGTATGTATGAGCTTATGACAGGTGACATAAAATAATTCCTCTAGGGTCTTCAAGGCTCTTCATAAGATTCATCACACGCAGAAAAACCAACCTATTTTTAAAAATATACTTTCATAATCACTGCCCCAAAAGAGTTTTAGATGAATATATTCAGGACAGGGAATGGTCTTTGGTTTAGATGATAGATTAAATAAATTTTTCATTCCTTCAATACTGATTCACCATATAATTTGATTATCTTCAATGAGCAAGCCTCTTCCAAAATGATGGAGATAGAGCAACAAAGAGTGCCATTCTGCCATTGAGACAGGAATCATGACTGTTCCAAAAAAAATTATTCTGTGCAGAGACACTCCAATAATTTTATGCTCATTGGATTCACCCAACAACTGTTTGGTGTTATATCTATTTATATCAGTAAACTGAGGTTTCAAAGTCATAAAGCAAGTTAGGATCCAAGCTGGAATTCAATAGTCTTTGGACTCTGTAAATTGCATTGGTCACTTGACTCTATTTATTTTTTAGAGAAAAAAAAAGCAAAATAGCAAAAAAGGTAGAAATAATGCAGAATTTCAGAAAAAGGTAAGAAATTTCTAGTAAAAATATAATGGTAAGAAATCACTAGTTGATAAATTCCATATTGTTATCTTAGAAGTAGTTGTTCAAGTTACAAAATCAAAGCATAAAAAATGGATAATCAACTAAAACTTGTTTTCAATAAACATTTGATAACAGTTTCCCACATTATGCTTATGTTTATTGTAAACAAGTTTAGTATAAACATTTAGAAGTTATGGATGAATAAAGGGAGGAAACAATTCACCTTTCTACCATTGTTTTAAGCAGCATCATGTTATGTTTCTTTTTTATAGATTTTTTTTTTTTTTGTACCGGGAATTGAACTCAGGACCTTATATCTGACAGGCAGGAGCTGTGCTGCTGAGCACTTTTGTTTTTTTACAGATCATTTTTTAATGAGTGGACAAATGGATGGATAATAATCTGTGTGGGAATAATTTAATGAAGCAATTTGTGTTTGATCTTCTGATCTCGTTATGCCTCTTGCTACAGGGATTTTTGCAGGGAGCTACTCAAAATCAGCCACTCTTGCTGACCTTTTTAAAAGCCTAAAACTCATACAAGGGGTAAATCTTCCCTTGTCCTAAAGAAAAGTGGAAGGAATTATCCTGTCTGTTCAAAAGGAGAAAGATGCTCCAGCTAGACTGGGAGGAGATAAACACGGATAGCTCCCAAGTGAAGCGTCTAGCTGGCCTCTGAGGAGGTGAAGGCGAGCAAGCCCTCAGAGAGGCACAGATGTGTGGTTCACAAAGAGGCTGAACTCCAGGCATGCAAAGGGCCCAAGTATGCCTCAGCACTACTCATTCATAGGACCAGGGACCAATGCACAACTGGGTATGGACTGGAGAAAGCCATCAGCCTCCAGAGAGGGCTCTGGAATTTGAGGGTCCTCCTGATATCTGAGGGCCCCTTGAGACAGGGATCCTTTAACAGCTCAGAATGCAAAGCTCTAGTCACCATGAAAATGAAGCATCCTGTCATTCTAGTAGGCAAAATGCTCAGAAGAAGCCTGGAGAGAAGTAATGTGACACGCCTGGAACGTCTGGCTTTGTGGACCAGGGCCATAAAATCCCAAATACAAATATTAGTATGAGATAGCAATCTTGTAATCAATTTAGGGGCCAGGCAGATAAACAAGGCAGAATCTCTCTACTTAAAATTTTTGATGTAAAAAGCAAATTCTTTAAGACTTACATGTGCTAACTGATTGATGATTTTGATGCTTTTTCAGTTTTGTGAATAGCAATATACAAGTTAAAAGAGATAAGAGCAGTAGATAAAAATAAGCAGAGGGAGAGAGAGAGAGAAAAAAAGAGGGGAGGAAGTCAGAATAAACATCTTTACTTGATTGTGGAGTCAGGAGCCTGGTAAGTAAGTCTTAAATTTGGAAAGGTAGCCAGTAGGCTAGAAATTTGTCAACAGAGCTGATACTTTAGATTTGAGGGAAAATTTCTTCCAAAAAATTTCATTTTTACTTTTAAAGATCTCCAGCTGATTGTGAGGTTATTATATTATAGAAGACACTTTCTTTTACCCAGTCAGCTTACTGTTAGCTCAACTTACCTGAAAAATAGTGTCCCTTACATTCCTGTTGAATAACTGGGTGTTTGAACCTAGCCAAGCTGATAAAGCTCACTCACTATTCCCACGGGAACAAGGAGACTTGCGGTACAGTTTGAAGACTCCACGGAATGGAGGAGGATAAAGAGCATGGCATACGGAAGGCAGTTTTGGGGAATAATGTATGGATGTGTGGGGCTGAAACCAGGAAAGAAAAATAGAGACAAGACAGCAAAAGTCAACATAGTGAAAAATGTCCCATGAGGTGTTCAGCTCAAAAGCCAACGGATGGTGTATAAATTCTTGAAGGACAGGTCCAGAAACAGCACAGAGAATGATGGGAAAGTATGTTTAAAAAGCCAAGAGAAGAGATGATGGTCTGAATATAAAATCTGGCAGTGGGACTCAGGAACAGCAGTGTCACAGGGAAGATGAAGCAGTGCCACAATACACAAACTCGTGACTCTCCATGTCGGTCACTTTAACCCACCTTTATGGCTCTTTCACCAAGGTCTGTGACCTGGAGTTGCCATTGATATCTTCAACACTATGGTCTGTTTAGCCACTGTTTTTACAGGGAATCCCTGGGCAGCACCGAATAGGAGGGACAGTAAATGTAAGGCACTCTGACAGGTATTTTTCTGGGTCTCTTGACTGCATGGTCAGGAGTGAGTGACTGTGTCTGTGCACACTTGTGTATGCTCACAGGTACATACATGGCTTGAATGGCTATGTGCTTGTGTTGGAGCCAATATTCTCTACACAATCACTGTCAGAGTGCCCTACATTTACTGTCCCTCCTATTAGGTGCTGCACTGCAAACTGGGCCCAGCAACACCTCAGCACAAAATAAAACTGTAACAGCATAGCATGAGGGTATATAGAGGTGTGGATTGCCAGATATTTTAAATTCTGATTCTATTTGTGTAATTATTCTTGGAGACTTACCAAGACAGAGAAGGAGGCCCGAGTCTGAGAGGATTTGCCTCTTTCTAGTGTCATCTGCAACAATTACCACCCACCATAGATGGTGTCAGGATCTGTAGTAGTCTCAATCTAAAAATTCATGAAGTGCTCCCCAGATCAGCCTTGTGCTTACTGAGTCCCAATGCTGCTGCCTCAGTAGACCAAACTGACACCTTAAATCTCCATCTGCACATGTACACCTGTCCCAGTATTTCTTCCTTGCCCACCTCTTTTCCCTTTAGTCAATTATTATCTCAAGCTTTCTCCCAGCTCATTTATTATCCTTAAATTTCAGAAAGTAAATTCAATTATTTGTGTATGGCCTCTGGAAATCATTTTATTCAAAGCATCTTGCATTGGATATGCATGCCATATTCTGAACTGGAGCACAAAGGATACAGAAATGCATGAGAAACAGTGTCTTGCCCTCTAAAAGCTCAAGAGAAAAACTATGGAGGTGATAGAGAAAGTCCAGGATTGAGAAGCACATCAGTATCAGTCACATTCCTGATCTGGTACTACACACTCGGCAATTGATGAAGAGGAGTCTCTTAGAAGTAGCTCACAGGTCGAAGATGGAGCTGACACACCAAACCTCAGGGACCAGGTGATGCGGGCTGACGTGGAGTTGCAATCTTGCTGTATCTAGTGGAAACAATGTTTGAGAGCAAAGGTAAGAGACTGATAATACTGTAAGTTCCTTTCTTGATGGCCAACAGAAGAGCTTTAGAGAAAGAGCACTGTTGGCTCCGAGATTCCTGGAATTGACTCCGGGGCAGCAGCATCCAAAGGAAGCAAGGCATTTCTCTTCCTCCCATCTGAGCTATTAGATGATGCCTCTCGAGTATCTTTGACTCTTGGACTTGTCCAGTCTTATCTGTGAACTAAAGAAAAACAGCGGACAGGGAGAGGCATCCATGAGGATGAGGCAGAGGAAAAAATAAAGCAGAATGAGATACACAATGGTGCTTCCTAAACTTGCTTACTTTGTGGTAAGCATAGAAATTATCATGTGTAGAACACATCTGGATACATGCATGATTCTGCGCATGTCCACTCAGCTAGCCCTGAGGGTGGGCTGTGGTATCCTGGTCACACATCTATCATGCAGACTGACTAGGAGAGGAAGAGAGGCAGCCTCAGCTAACTACGCCTATGAAAGAGATGCTGCAATCAGTGGCAGAATTTGGAGCAAACATCAGAGAGACTCCCTAGACCAGGGAGCTCCAGAAGAAGCACCTTGCAAAAAAGATTACTCTTCTTCAGCTTCAGAGATCTGGGCTTTAGAAAAATCTCATCCCCTCAGTACTTGGAGCTACCACAGTGCTGAGATCTTTCCAAGCCTATTTAGGCAGTGGGGAGTGTTTTTAGATCCTCTCTCCACTGACCTCAGCTGGTGGTGCCTCTCTGAGTCTCCTCTGACTGATAGCTGCAGGGTAGTAGATAGGACTTCTCAGGAAATGGTAAAAATGAATGAGGATGCAGATGCAGAACTCAGGACAGAGAAAAGGGGAAACCAAGGCCCTGCAGAGTCCCCACCCTGTACTTCCAACCAAGTGATATATTCTGCCCTTCCTACTGCCCCATGCAGCAGCTATTCAAGTCTAGAAAATGGAGCCTAACTCAGGGCTGCCACCTACCTCTCTTCCTGCAGGGACAAGTCACTACTGCTCACAGTTCTTGGAGGATCTGTAGAAGAGAAGATGGGGTGTTAGGCTGTATCTTCAGCGTGAGGAGCCTTCCTAGAGTCATATGCCTGTGATTCAGCTTCAGAGATCTGGGCTTTAGAAAAATCTCATCCCCTCAGTACTTGGAGCTACCACAGTGCTGAGATCTTTCCAAGCCTATTTAGGCAGTGGGGAGTGTTTTTAGACCCTCTCTCCAGCCTTTCCACCTGCACCTGGGCCTCAGGCCTGTTCCTTCCTATCTCCCTCTCCTATATGATGACAACCATCAGACTGAAAAGATCAGTAAGTACTCACAACTTGGGTCATGGCAGCTTGAGTCATGTCTTTCTCATGAAGAAATAATGGCTTCATAAAGAACGTTATCCCAGGAAAGCTCTTTAAAGGTGGTACATTATCACCTAGGACAAAGCATTTGGAATGAGGATCTTGGTGATGGCAGATCTCCATGGCCTCTGAAGTCCCAGCCTAGACAGCTCCTCATGGTGCAACATTCACATTTCTCCAACACTCATTCTGCTGCCAAAAACCAGAATCCTCGAAATCACGAAAGTGACAGTCCAAGTCCCTAAGCAGTAGACTTGAGCTAGATTAGTCACCTTCTTCCCTACTGGTCAACTGCCAAAACAGCCTGGGGACCTCAATGGTTCCAACTGCCACTGGGCGTGGTGGGGGTTGGGGGGAGCCTGGGAGCCAGAGAGTTCCCTGTCCTTTTCACTAACGGCCACTTTCACTCACTACCCCTGGGGAAGAAGTAGCTCTGAAGCTCGGAGGAGGAACCTCGTGTTTCCCAACTCCCTTTGAAGAAATAAGGGGTCAAAAAGACCACTAAATAGCTTATTGGTGTGAGCAAACTCATTCCCTCGATTAATACTCTTAAAAAGAAATTATATGCCTATCCAATCAGACAGATAGAATATTCATATGACTGCGCCTACCAGGCACAGGTATTGCCAGAGAGGTAGGTGGGATGGTGTCTGTAAGAGTAGACCTTCAGACCTTGCCAAAGACATGCCCAAAATGGGCAAGGACAGCTGGAGGGGCTGAGGAGTAGAAAGGAGGGGCAGAAGCCAGGACACCCCACTATCCTTAACTTGTTGGTATCTCAGATTACATAAAATAAGAATGGAGTATCCCGAGATGAAGGCAGAGGAGGAAAGGAAAGCTCTCAGTGGCAAAGGATCCTGGGTGTGTGGAATTGTGGAAGGAAAATTGCAGGCCGAAAACAGAAAAACTGACAGGAGACAAACTGTGACTTGCTAAAGGGAGGCTATAAGTGAGGAGAAATGATAGGAAGCAAAAAAAAAAAAAAAAAAAAAGGAAAGAGGAGGAGGAAACGGCAGAGAAGTAGAGACCTGGGGTTGTCAAATCAGGAGGTTGCAGTGCTCTGGGTCATCACTAAATATAGACAGGCAGACAGAGGGCAGGGGAAAGAGGCCAGAGTCTTTTCGTGTTGTGATCTGCTCCTTTATATGACACCTCCTTAATTCTAGCCCTGGAAGCAAAGAGAAAGATCTCAGTAAGCTGGAGAGGAAGGGTAGAGACGGCATCCTTTCGGGAAGCAATTGTAGCTTAATAGCAACTTCTATAATGGCCATGAAATACTCTTCTAATGGTGGAGAGTTAAGCATTCAACAGAGAGCTGGGGGAAGGTGACACGGTTGGGGTGTTACCTTAAACCTATCTCTCTCCAGCCTGGGACCCTTCTCTTTCAGGGAAACCCATATTTGAGGGACATAAATAGCTCTAAGGTTCAAAGAGGGAAGTTGCCTGGAAAATTGGTCCCAGATACAAGCTAGGATACCAAGATGTATCCTTACCCCCAAGAGCCCCTGCCAGGCTGCTTGAGAAACCCCAACAGGAGTTACTGCCGTTAACTGTCATTGCATCTTTCCCTAACCGCAGAGGTGGAAGATTTACTCCTGCGTGCAGAGAATACCTTGAAGCACTCCAAGAGGAGTGCTTCAAAGCAAGAGCCTTCCAGTTCTTGCTGCCTCCGTTCACCGGTGCTCTAGTGAGACACAAGGTCATGGCCAGGAGTGGAAACCCAAACCCCCTGTCTGTAACAGTGATGTAGTACCAAAGAAGATAACAAATGAGCCCCAATATTATTCTATGATTGCCAACAAGGGAGAAGGACTGAGATCTAGGGTTTCCTTTTGGATAGGGGTTTCTAATTCTACC
This sequence comes from Cavia porcellus, assembly GCF_034190915.1. Taxonomy (NCBI): domain Eukaryota; kingdom Metazoa; phylum Chordata; class Mammalia; order Rodentia; family Caviidae; genus Cavia; species Cavia porcellus. The sequence goes on from NW_026947489.1 coordinate 12,521,561, forward strand.
ATTGCTGTTCAAGAGGACTCTTGTAGAGAGACCCAGCATAAAAAGGTTTTGTGGGGGCACAAGCGTCTACTCAAGAGATGACTTCAACTCATCAACTTCTAATGGGTCCAAGAGTTGAGCATTTGATGTCAGTGACATCCTGGTCAAGATGTCTGTCTCTTCCCTTTTGGATTCCCTGTCGTCCCTCACCTCTGGTATTTGTTCAAGAATTCACCCATTCATAGCACATGGTCATTTTTTAATGAATTATTTGCTGACCTGTGATGAGTAGTGGAGAGCAAAGACGAATGAGACAAAGTTACTGTCTGCAGGGAGAAAGGGGAGAAAGGCAGGAGGAGAATGAAAACAGAAATACAAGGTTCAGTCTGATGGTGTGGATGAACACACTTAGCTCTCAGCCCCCAGAGAAAGCAACTGCTGACAGAACATTAAAAATCGAAAAATGACCCCGAAGAAACGTAACAGGTTGGAAATAGCGATTCCTGCAACCAAATAGACAGGAAATAAAAATGAAATGAAAAATTTTACAAGAGTTGTTTGTCCTTTCAGGAGTTTACAGTCTCAGAAAAATACACTCATAAGAGTCAAGGTGCTGACTTTAAGCACTGACATTGGGGGAAGGGAAGTTATTTGAGATCTTTGAGTCCATTGAAAATGCAGACTAATGCTGGAGCCCTCAGGCTGTAAGAGGTTCTAAGGCACACTCTGAATGCATCAGAAACAAAGGGTTTGGGGCAACAGACTAGGGAACACCTCAAGATCCTGATTTGGGAGTTGCATGGTTGTATAGAGGTTATGATTGTGTGTGGCAGCTGCCGCATCTGTGCCTTCAAGTGAAGAGACCCAAGGCCTGATTTTATAAAGATGGTGACATCTCAAATAATGGTTAAAGGGGAGACTTAGTGACCTCAAAAAGGAGGCCAGAAAAAGAGGTTTCAGGTTCAGGTTGGAATGTCACAAGATGGTGTTTCCTGGAGGTCAGAGCCAGAAGATAAGGAGAAAGCTGTGAACCCTGGAAACAAGCTGAGCCCTAATCCCTCTCTGCTGTCCCCATGCCGGCCAGGTTCTCTCTCTGCTGATGAACAGCTTACAAAGGAAGGTTGTCTGATGAATCTCAAATATACCCACAGAGAAACAGTTGGGCCAGGAAAAGGAAATAAGAATGCTGAGATGATATCTGCAGAAAAAGAGTTTCCTGCAGAAGACTTCAAAGAGAAGCGTAACTCACAGTGCTAAAGAGATTGAAGTAGGAATGGAGACCCGCTCTCTCCTCAAACCTGGGTTTCCTCATTCCTCATAGAAAGAATGATGGAAGCCATGGTAGCATTTCCAAGTTCATAATGGTTGCTGGAACACCTTCCTCATCTTTGGTGTAAGAATGGCTCAGAGAATTAACACATTTCTACACTGTGTGCTTGTGGAGTGAGTGGAAAGCGGGGGTTACATTCCTCCCAGCATTTTTCCTGGGAAATGCAGAAAATACAGCAGGTTGAGAGAAAGAAGTTTTGATGACAGACATCTTCATGTAGAAGAGAGGAAATGCAAGAAAAGCAAAAAACCAAGAGAATGGGATTTAGTTGGAGTAGGGGTGCTGAGGGCAGGGAATGGGTAGGGTACAACACTGGCATCTGCCCTTATTCTCTGTTTTAGTTCTAAGATGCATCCTCTTACAGAAGCAGGAGAGGCAGCTCTGGGCTGTGAATGACTCCCGAGGGAGTGGTTGTCCCCAGCCTATGAGTGGCACCACTGGGACTTGCTGAGACCCCTGTCCCAGCCAGTTCTGAGCTGCCTTGGGCACTCAGGGAGAGCTCTTTCAAAGCCTCCTCATGCAGCCCAATCCAGATGTTCCCGGAGGAATTGAGGGAGCACTGTTGATTTTTCCTTGATTTTGTTGAAGGCTGGGTGGACAAGAATCTCTTCCAGAAGTGAGAAAAAAAGCAGGTCTTGGGGAAGGGACAGTACTGTGCTCAGAAGTTTCATGAAATAAGCAGTGAGGTGTGTGCTCTGAGGTCACCAGGAGTCCCTCAAGGCACCACCGAGACTGCAGAGAGACAGTACCACCACCATTAGAGTGTGCCATCTGCCCGCTAGCCTCACTCTGCACACCCCACTGCAAAGAGGGCTGTTTCTCTGAGACGGCCAGTTCTGCTAGTCAATTGCTTTTTTTTTTTTTTTTTTGTATTTGGGTACCAGGGATCAAACTCACAACCGTGTGCTTGCAAGACAGGTGCTTGTGCCCCTTCCAGTCTTTTTCTCTAGAGGCCAATACTTGCTACAGGGCTATGGAACTAGAGCTGTGAGACTTGTAAGTTCCTTCCCTATGAAAAGAAATCCAGATGAAATTGCAAATGGACTAATCACAATGCACTTCGAGAAGCTAGCAGCATCCCGGATTCAGGGTTGGGTTTAAGATTTCTTTTCAGCCAGGTTCCCAAGGTGGTTTTCTCTGCTTTAGGGGCTTGGAGTGTTTAAGCTACAGGAGAAATGTGACTTCCAGGTGTCCATTTGTATTGCCTTAGAGTATACCTTTATATACACCTTGGCTCCCACCCCAAATTGAAGGTCCCCAGAACTCACTGTGCATATAGTGCACAAAAACTTGCATCACACACAAGTGCTGCTTATCTGATCTCTGCTTCCCTATTCCACAGCACCCTCCATGGCCATTTCCTTATTCACCAATGAATGTTTCTCCAGTAAGTGCCTCCACGTAGTTCCTTGCCTCAGCCCAGAGAAAGACTTCATACTTGGAGAAACGACAGTGGTCACATAATTGCAGGGAACTTCGTTAGACTTTGCATATCAAGATCCATGGTCTCCTCTCATGTAGCACTCAATAGGAACTTAAAATTCATATGCAAGAGTAATAGCTAAGATGTCATAGGAAAACCACTTATATTGTGGGTGGACAGGAATGTGACAGCCCCCCTCTAATTAAGGTCTCATATCTTATAGGAGATACTAATTTCTATCATCTTCCTTTATACATTTCTATCATCTTCCTTTACAGACCAGGAAAATCCACTGGGGTAGAGTGCATCTCAGATTATCTTAGGTAGAGTATATCTCAAATTATTGACAGCCGCAAGTACATGAGTATAGGGAATTCAGAGAAGCCAGCCATTATGGCGCATGTCTAGGTTCCTAGCCCTTTCAGAAGCTAAAGCTAGAGAACTGCAAATTAAGAAAGACAGAGACCAAAATGAAAGGGAGCTGGGCTCTTTCTACTGCCAGGTGGCGGCTTCAAATCCTTCTGACTTTCAATGTCAAGTAACAAAAAAATGAGATATGAGGGCTTTTCGGGGGAGTAGAAAAAAGACAGGGTAAATTGATCCTGGGATGGAACCAGCCAGATTGTTTGAGCTATATGTTAGTGCTCGCCTTTCACACAGTGGCTCGTTACCTTAGATACCAGCTGTCTTGCCTAATCCCAGACCAAGGTGTTGGAGCCATGGTAAATGAGAGGACTGAAGAGAATGATAGGAACTAAGAGCAGAAGTCTAGCTTGGAAGAAAAAGACAACTTTTGGGCCCAGCAATGTGCCATGCTTCAGCTCAGCTGATTCCCTTGCACCTATCTGCAGGGATCATTTGTGGAGGAACGCACACAGCACTCGAAAAAAAAATCTCTGTGGTCTAAGGAAGCTCAGCCCCTGAGGATGCTCTCAAGAAAATTCTCTTTGTACACAGAGATCAGCAGCTATTGGCCCAAGACCTAACCAATCTTTGGGTAAAGCTAATTTCCTATTTTGCACTGACAGCCTGATTGCCAGTCCCTAGCCCATTCAAGATGTCTCCTTCCTGCCCTTCAATCCTTCCTCCTGCTGCTGCCTGTAATTTGTAAAGTGCTCTAAGAAAGTCTATTTGCCTCTTGCTCTCTGTCCACAAACCCTTAGCTTCAGTATCTCTACAACTATTGTGCTAAGAACTCTCCTTCTCGGAAGCAGAGAAATGATGGTACTTGGATAGGTTTCTGCATTTGAGAAAGTCCTATCTTAGTAACAGACCCTTAGGAACCTGGTCCCTTAGGAACCGAGATGGTGGAGCAACTCTTCAGATATCCAAGAAGGAAGCACAGGAGTAAAGAGAACAAATCTTGGGGATCAGTTCAACATTTAATAACAAGACCAGGAACAGAAGAAGGTGGACTTGCCCTCCCCAGAATGTCCACGGCTCTCTTTTCTTGTCCTGACCATTAACCCTATAAACAAATGTTTTTCTTATTTTTTTTCCACTCACAGACGAATAAAGATGCAGGATATGTATTCTACAGCAAAAGAAAGCACCAAAATAAGTAGCAGAATCCAGCCACAGAAAGGGAGGGAAATAGAACCCTAGGATCAAGGAGCAGAGCAGAGCCCTGGAGAATGAACTGACATAAATGGCCTGGAGAGGGTGGGAAGGGCTCAGGGCAGGGGAGGCAGAGCTGGGACTGAGACAATGGGGAGCCAAAATGCCTCTGTCTCTGGAGCACATTCCATGCCCTCATTTGCTTTGGAAAGAAAACACTGGTGACACTGCAGGGCTGTGATGGTCAGGCACTTGGGAATAAATCACCTGCTCATTGCTCCTCTGGATTCTCACCGTAGGTTTCTAAGGAGAAGTCCTTTCAGAATGAGTCTTGATAAGGCTGCGTGGGAAGAGAAGAAAATAAGCAGAGCATGCTGCCCAAGGGAGGGTCTGGGGCTTGCTCCTGCTGGGGTGTAGAGTTAAGCACACACTGTGGAATGTGTGGGGATGGGAGAGGAAACATGAGTCTCCTGAGGTTGAGGGGGGTGCTGTGTTGTGGTCAAGGAAGAGGTCAGTGGGGCTCTGCAAGTCCTTTGAGTCATCTCCAGGCCTTCCTCTGGGCCATCCCCCGTGGTCTTCGTCCTTATTTGGTTTTAGAGCAGATGTTCCTTGAATTAATGGACTCAGGCTTGGGGGTTCATTGCTAAAGTTTGGTTAGAACCAAACAATGTGCCTCTCATAGGCTGGGGGTCATACATTCAATCAGAAAGTGGAGAGTTTGTCCGTCCTGGGGTGGCAAAGAATGCTTTTTCGGCCCTAGTTTGGGCACAACCCTGTTCCTATGCCACTGTAAGAGTGATCTAATGTCCTACGGGGCAGACGTCCCTGTACAAGTCTGAAGTTGCTGAGTTGGATATACTGCTTGGACCAGTGCCCTTCACCAGCACGTGCCTTTTTCTCCTCATCCTTTTTGTTGTTGTTTAAGATTATTCCTTGTTTTCTCAGTCCTTGACACTGACGATTCCCAATTGCGTTCCCAGCTGACTTCTTTGGAACGGCTCTGTTGCAAGGACTTCCTTTCCAGTGAGGTGCAGGGTACAATCCTTTGGCTCAGGGCACAATCCTTTGGCCCCATGGTGTTCAGGCAGTGCTGTATCTCTGGCGGGTCTGACCTCTCCCTGCAAACAAACATGCTTGCTTTGAAGGGAACATCTGTGTATTTGGGCTTTTTCCACAAGTATTAAGTCTATAAAACTAATGCTCCACAATTTGTCTTGATTTGTGGGTTGGGCTGTACTTGCTTGGGAGGAGAAGATCTGGGAACTCCTACCATGTCTGAATCCCAGTCCTTGGAATGTATTGGGATTCCTCAACTGCAAATGCTTCCACACACCTCACTAATACTCCATGCCATTTACAAAACATAGAATTGTGTTCCTGCCTTCTCTCTACTCTTATGTAGGACTTTATATCCTGGATTCATTTCTATTCTTTATTATTTCTGCTTTCCAATGCTGCTGCATAATAACTCCTTGTCACCTGTGCATATAAAACACTTTAGGAATTAGCCATGATTATTTTAGTATCATTCAAAACACATTCATGGAAACTCAAGGACAAATCACATACTGTAACAAGCCTTTTGGATACATCAATGCATGAGAAACAATGTCTTTTCCTCTAAAAGTACCTAATTTGTAAAAATAACCTCAAGTACTTCCAAGACATTAGAGGTAAAGTTGAGTTTGTACATTAACTTCAAGACTTAATCTCTTGGATGCAGAAGGGAAGAAATTCTCCAAGACTCCTGTCCATAAATTGCTGGGTTTGAGTATAAGGAGTTCCTGGGTAAAAGTCTGCCAACAAAGTAGATAGTCCCTAAGCTTTTAACTGAGGGTGCTATCTGTGGTTCTAATAATGGGATCCACAGTTGTGGTGGAAAGCATGATTGTCAGAGTTCCTAGCTGGAAGGCACAGACCTAGGCAGAACAGAAACCTTGGTTTCTTGACTATGTCTTTTCACCAAATGATAGCTACTGGAAAGGAGAAAGAAGAGCAATCAGGGAAACGGCAAAGGCATGAAGGACAACAGGGACAGGATTTCATGTGTAATACACAAGGAATTTTTCCCACATCTAGGCTATAAGCTGTTTGGCTGGTACATATCCTGTTTCTGGTCAGTTATGTACTATCTTTTCTTTCCGTACTCACTTACTATAAATAAAAAAGTACAAGTGAATAAGCTACAATGTCCCCACTAGAACCTGTTACAGAGTTACAGAGAGTGGCAGCCACAGAAATGTATGCTCAGAAATGCAGATAAAATAACAATCACAGCAGGAAAAAAATAATTGAAATCATCCCCTGGAGTACACAGAGGGAGGATGGGGGAAATAACACATACATAATATTAGTGGAAAGCAAAACAACGGTATACTTCAGAGACTTGGGAAAATTGAGAAGAGCCTGGCCCGCAGCACCCCTATCCTTCTGAGGCCAGTACCTCTAGCACTTCCAGACCCTCCCCACATATCTCCTTCACCTCAAAACCAAAAGAGCAGAGAAGAGCACAGAGGAAGAAGCAGGAAGAAGGCAGGGGAGCCAAGGTCAGATGAGGGAAGCATCTGAAGAAGGAGAGAAAAAATTCTGGTCTTTGACAAGACTGGGCACACTCAGGGTGGGATTGCCGTAGACAAGAACACTGGTCTTTGGTGCCGAGGCAAGAAAAGTACCCAAAAGGCTAGAAATACAGTCTACAGGGATCACACCCCTTTTAGGGAATCCTCAGTAGACAGAACACTGCAATGACTTTTATCTTTTCCACTTTTGAAATTATTTGAATTTAGTACTGATGTTTCCCCCAATGGGTAGGATGCTACTAAAGATCTAGGTCTCTATCACTGCCTCTTCATCCTACCTGATGGCAAGAGGCAATGTCTAGTGAATTCTACCTAGCTAAGCACTCTTGAACTAGGGGAATTTGTCTCACGTTGGACCAGTGAAGGACTGACATGTCGTCCTTTAAAATGCCTGATGTTAGGCCCTTTGTGGCATCTCAATCTAATCTCTTTGCATTTAGTGAGTACTCTATAAACCACTCTGCTTTCTCTGGAATTTTATGACAATTTTGTGTGAGAGTAAACCATTATAGAGACTTTCAAATGCAGCTCAATCCAGAGTTCCTCATTACAAGCTACAGATGAGAGAGAAGGGAGCCACAAAAGTTCTTGTGTTGCTTGAAAAATGATCACATGGCAATTCACGGTAATAACCTAAGGTCCTGTATAAAAGCTGGACCCATTTTTTTCCTTTGGCTTTAATCTGGAGTTGACATTGATCCCAGGGTTCTCACAGTGAAGAAATAAGGTCACTGGACTCGACAGCGAACTTGATACTTTGCAGAGAGACTAGTCTAACACTGAAGTTCATTTCACAGAAAAGGAGCCTTTTTATGCTTCACAATCAGAATGACCTTCATTTACTTATAACTTTCTCCCCTCTGAGTTAATAAAACCATGGAAACTTAGAATGTTGTGCTTTTTATCACTGATGAAAATAATTTTTGTTGCATAAACATTAAATTGAGCCTTGCTCTAAGTGAGAAGTCAGTGTTGGTAGACATTGAAAGTCAACTGAGAATTATGTTTCCCTTATTGAGAAAAATCACTAGTGAACAAGGCTGGAACTAAGGGAAGAAATGAGGAAAGAGAGGCCAGAGTCAGGCTGGTGGGATGTCCCTCGAGGAGTCATCCTAGGGGAAGTTTCGGAGCAGAGTAGGGACCATGAACAAGAGGGGAGGATTCCTTTCTGGCCCCAGTGGGAGAATTAAGAGCCAGAGGTGAGGGTGACAAGGAGTCTGATCTCTTCAGATGTCATGATTCTCACTGGTCATCACAGGACTGGAAGCGGCTAGGGTAGTGGGAAACCGAACAGAAAACTTGAGTGTGTTTTCCAAGACAGGGTGACTCAGTGGTCCCGTGTAGGGGGGGAAACGGTCTCTGCTTCTCCGTTCCTCTTGTCCCCTTGACCAACTATGCTGCAACCACCCCTGCTTGTCTAAAACAATATAAAATATGAGCAAGGCAAAAGACAGACACTCAGATTCTAACCCTAACAAACTGAAAATAAGGGAGAGAGAGAATAAGAGCACTTTAGTGTTCCAAAAGACAAAGATAAACTGATTACAAATGAGAAAACAAACGATGGAGCAAAAAAGCCCAATGATGAAAAGGTTTTATTGAGGCTCCATAAGAAGAAAGAATCACAGATAAATGGAGGTAGAGGAGATGGCCTGGGGCACACCTTTGCCCGCTGTTCCTTTCTTCGACAATGCTCTGAGCAACTTCTTTCCATTGGTTCTGCAAAAGAGAAAAGGCAGCTTTCCTCTTCTGTATCGGGCCTGCTTGCTCACAGCCTCTGCTTCTCAAGGCCTCCTCTGGCCCAGGGCAATAAACATGGTTTTTTTTTTTTTTTTTTTTTTCCCAAAAGGATGGTTTCTTTCTCTCTTCTTCTAGGAAGTACAACCAGCAGCCTCGTAGGGACCAGCTGAGCAGACGGTCTCAAAACTATAGGAGAATCTGAGTTTGAAGGCCTGCCAGGTCCTCCCTAATTCAAATTACCTTGCCTCATCCATGTGCCCTGCCTCCGCTGTGACAAGTCAGGTGTATTACTCTTATTTAGCCAAAGGTAATAAAATGAAAGAAATACGGCAGGATGGAGAGTTCAGGCTGTAGATGTGTGGGTAGGGACCCCTGCTTACCTGCCTTATCCCAATCTGCTTTGATTCCTTTAACACTGCCCCTTATTCTCTGTTCCAGTTTGACAGAGCTAACAAGCCCCTAAACCCACCCTTTCACCACTAGGATGGTAACAATTAGGATGTGAGAAGGGGTCATGGCAGCATTACGGTGTACTTCTTGGATTCAGGACTCCCATGCTTGTAATCACATCAGGCGCCATTACAAAAATGTAAGAATCCCTCTCCTTTAACCAAAATCAGCCCTAACCTCTTTATGTAAAGGTAAATACCATGGGTTACAAGACGTTCAAATGATTTTCTTATTCTGCTTCCTTTGAGGATGCACAAGGCTGGTGAAAAATGGTAGAATTTTCTCTGAACTTTCAAAATAAGGCAATAAGACTTACAGGGAATCTTCCACCTATTTTGCAAACCTGAGAGGTTTTGTATGAAGGGAATAAAAACACAGGAGCCTGGGAAGGAAAGGAGGCTTTCGAAAATTTTCTTGGAATAGTGAAGCACTTTTGTTTCTCCTTACTGGAGAGAGAAAAGCAAGCTCCCCCCATCTCTTCAAAATGAGAACCCAGAAAGCACACATAGTTCGGGGGGGGGGGGCTTGGACATAACCAAGCCCAGAGCCCTTGGCTTCTGATTCACTGATGAAGACATGGAGGCTCTGGTGAGAAAGGAGAGCAGAGACTGAGCTTCTCTGGACACTGACCTCCTCCACAGACAGGAATGGAGCCAAGCATGATCCTCCCCAGCTGACCGGATGGCCCACCCTGGGACTGGCAAGCATGGAGCAGGAGCTGGCCAGGAGCCAGTGTTTAAATCCTGTGCATTGGAGTTTTTAGGAGCGAAGTGATAGTGATGGGGAAAAGCACTGACCTAAAAACGAAAGACGCTTTTGTTCACTGCTGGGCGTCATTGGGTCCAGTACATTCGCATCCCCACTCCTGAGTGCTTGGGTCAGAATGAAAGCAAGGCCAACGGAAGTGAGAAAGGACCCTGGAATTACAGGGCAGCAAACCACACCCTTGTGATCTGCAACAGATGCTGGTTCTGACCACTACTAGAGAGGGGGAAAGCTTTTAGATATTGTTCACAATTTTGACTGTGACAGGCCTTGGTGTTTTAATTACTGAAATAGACCTCCTTGTGAAAACTGACCAGAAGTTGACTCCCACCGGAGCGTTAACTGCCCGTAGAGTTTGCAAAGTGCATTTTCAGTTTGTGTTCCTCAAATTATGTGGCATGTGGGTCTTGCAAGTGGCTAGAGGAAGTTTCCTCGCACCTCTGCCTGCCCTTGAATCTCATAGCCTCACCTCTCAGCGCATGTTCTGGCCAAGGAGAGTGCCAGGAGTTCCTGAAAAGATGCTTCTTTTCTTCTTCCCTTGACCTTGCCATGAGTTCTTGCTGGAAAAACTTCCTGGTACCTCTCTCTCACCCAGAGATCCTCAAGTGCATCTACAACTTATTTCCTTCTTCACTTTCTGGAAGTTCTCCCAGATCAAGACAGCGGCTCCCTCCTGGCCTATCTGAGCTCCTCTGGTTTGTCTCTGTGGCTTGGAAGTCATTTCATATACCGCTATTTCTTCGTCTTTGGTCTTTCTCAAAAACACTAAATTCTTTATGGGCAAGGGCTCTGTCTCATCCCCTCTTCTCTTCCCAAGGATGACAGAACTTTTGGCACATAATGGATGCTCATTCAGTGTTGGTTGAGTGGAAAATGAACGTAACTTTGCACACTGACATAATAGGGGCAAACAGGAGAATTTCAATTTCAATGTATGTGACTTGAAAGTCATTTATTCGGAGAGATAAAGAAGCATGAAACAAGATGTAAGTTATTAAAAATGTAAAGAAGAAATGCAGAGATCAATTTTGTTCTGAAGCATCAGGGAAGACAAATTGGAAGGAAATGAGACACTGAGGAGCAGTGACACGGAGTGCAGCACTTGTGTCTCGTCTCTGAGTGCTGCGCATTGTGCTGCTTTGCACGGCGCTTTTTAACGAGGTACAAGTAAAAAAAATAATAAAGGACAAAAGCTGGCTTAGCAGATTTCTTCAACCCTGGCTCCATAATGTAATAGAACATTGGGTTTTATTTAAGAGACACCTGCAGCCTTTCTCCTGCGTGTGAGGACGTCTTCCTGCTCCCATCCACCTCAAGCCGGCAGTCCTCTAGAGACCTTCCAGTAAGCTGCAGGCTTCTGATGGAGAGGTACTTTAAGTGTATGCCAAAATCATCCAACAATCTGTGATGAGACTGTGTTGGAAGATCTGGGAATGGAGGATGACCTAGCTCCTCAAATACATGTTAATGCAGAAATATTAACAAAGGTCATTCAGTGGTGTACCTGCCGTAAAGATGAACCCCCTCCTCCTGAGGACTGAGAAAAAAGAAAAGATGATGTTCCTGGTTTGGACCAGGAATTCTGGAAAGTTGACCAAGGAACCCTTTTTGAACTTATTCTGGCAGCAAATAATGTAGACATCAAAGATGAGCTTGATGTTACATGCAAGACTGACAAAAGTTGGCATATTGACAACAATATAACAACGGTCATATTGATATATCAAGGCAAGAACTCCTAAATAGATGTCAAAATGACTTTCCCGGAAGAGGAGGAAGCCCAGGTATGCAAGGAGAGCCAGTAGTGTGAAGAGAAGTGACACACTATATCAGACACTGAAACACTATGAGGATTGTTCCAAACACTAGTTGCACTGTGCTATTTATAGTCATTAATATCAAAACACACTAGGTAAATGCAGCAACAAATCAATTGTACTAGCACTGCATGTGTACCTTGAGTATAGATTCCAAACCAGTGGCTGGCCCAGCCCCATTTTTTGTCTTTTTTTGAGACAGGGTCTCACTATGCAGTTCAGGCTGGCCTTGAGCTCACTTTGTAGCCCAGGATGATTCTCAAACTGGCAAGGATCCTCCCACCTCAGCCTCCCGAGCCACCATGCCTGGCTCAAGAAAAAATTTTTAAGTAAGTTAAAATTTCATTTGCGGGAGAGAGAACATGGCGGACAGACAACAGCAACTACTGAACGCTCTCTAAAGGCACGGCTCAGAGGCCAGGAATGATGCGGACTAAGGAGATACGAACCAGTAGAGATATGCTCTGCTGACTCAGGAACGAACTGGGCTGAGAGAATCCAACTTGGAATACAGTCCTGGCGCTAAAATAGGAACAGAAAAATCTCGGTGTGGAGGCTCGACTCCGCGCCATTGGAAACCGCGGTTTGGATTTCCCGCCGCCCGGCGGCCGGCTGCCTCCATAGCGGCTCGGCAAGGAGAGACACGCAGAGGCTTGGGAACGGGAATCTGCGAACGGAGTCGGAAACGCGACGGACAGGGAGGAAGGCTGACTGGTGGCGAGGTGAGCGAGGAACTGACTCCCTACCGCAGTTTGACTCCAGCGGAGGCTTTTCTGGGCGCGGGCAGTCCTGTAAGAGCAGGGCGCGGTGGCAACTGCAGCCGCACGTTTCCCTCTCGGACGGGATTGGTGAAAGGTGCCTGGCCGGAGGGACGCTGCTGGCGGACTCCCTAGGCTGGCCTAACCCAGATCCCAGAGCCTGATGGTGGCCCGGAGGAGCGACCGACTCCCGCGTAGGCTGCCTCCTCCGCAACTCCCTGGGGCGCAGCGGTGAGCGGGAACAACTAGCCAGCGCAATTTGATCAAGCTGTGGCTGACAGGCAGGGAAGCCGGGCCTCCTGTGTAAGATTGCATTTTATAAGGAACAGAAAATATGGGGAAGGGAAGCAACAAAAAAGGCTCCTCAACCCCCAATCCTGAGAATCAGGCAATAGTGGACACTGCACCAATATACATTAAGCGCCATTTAGAGAGCCTCATAGACCAATTCAGGAATGAAGTTATCAAGGACCTGAAGCTAGAAGTATGCAGAATAGTTAGAGAAATGCTAAGCACCACCCAGGAAAAAGCAGATGATGGAATGGAAGAACAGAAAAAGAGGGGAGAATTGCTTGATGGAGAAAACAGAGAAAGCATTGAGTATGTGAAGCAGGTGCAAAGGGACTATCAAGAAATCAAGAAGTCTACCCAAGACTGGCATATCAGCTTGAAAGAAACTAAGGACAGACTATCTGAATTGGAGGGCAGACTTGAAACATGGGAGAATGAAATGAAAAACTTCTTAAAAATAACAAAGAAACACACAGCAATAATACAAAGACAAGAAGATGATAAGAGGAGCCATAACTTAAGGATTAAGAACATAAAAGAAGAAGTAGGGACACAAACAAGTGAACTACAAAAGCTACTCACAGAAATAATCCAGGAGAATTTTCCTAATTTAGCAAAAGGTAAAGATACTCAAATGTATGAGGCATACAGGACCCCAGCTACCTACAACCCTAACAGAGAAACAACCAGGCATATAATAATAAAAATTCCAGAAATTCAATACAAGAACAGAATATTAAAAGCTGTAAGAGACAAGAAACAGATCACTTACAAGGGAAGACCCATCAGAATTACAGCAGATTTCTCTTCACAAACCATCAAATCACGAAGAGCATGGGGAGAAATAATTCAAGCTTTGAAAGATAATAATCTACAGCCAAGATTGAGATATCCTACACAACTGTCCCTGGAAATTGATGGAAAAACGAGGTGCTTCCAAGATAAAGAGGAACTGGGGGAATTTGCAACCACCAATTCAACCCTACAGAAAGTATTGCAGGATATTCTAAAGAAAAATACAAAGAACCCAGAAATAGGGGCGGGGAGGCCACAACGAATGGAGCAGAGAACAAAATGAAGAAGACAAACTGACAGCTACTGACAGAAAAAGAGCTCAACAGAAATGAGACAGAGAAGATTGGATGATAGGAACAGCTTTTTTTGGAGAAAATGACATCTTAATAGGTAATGCTGATTTAGTACCATCTTGTTTTGAAGTCTCATCTAGCTTTTGTTCTTCTGTCTCCAATGGTCTAAACAGGTTGTATCTTATTGGATTTTGCTATGTACGATTGTATAAGAAAAAACCTTTTAAAGACGAGATTATACAGAGACCATTGTTCATTTTCTGTTAGTCGATTCTAAATACTCTATAATGCTGTCATTCTCTTAAATGGATTTACATTGTTTTGATATACTTAATGCTACAGTATATGAAGTTGTACTCAAGGACTTCAGGGAGGGAGTCAATATGGTAACTACTTTTGGGTCAGGATTAGCTGGTGGTGAAACACTATTCTGCTTAAATGGTTATGTTTTGATCTGCCCTGTTTCGCTGTTATGCCCTCTTTTTTCTCAATCTCCACTCCATTATTTACTTTTTTATTTTTATCCATTTAATTAAAGGGAAAAATATAGCAGGATATAATTTAGTAACCCACTTTGACTTTCTATTATCTCGATTTGAAGCCCTGTATTACTCTCACCATCTTGTTTTTGACTGAGGTTCCTATATTCTGTTTTGCTGGATAGTATCAGGTTCGAAAGTTTAGGCATCAGCTGAGAAGATAATGAGATTCATTATAACGCCCATTCTCGTTGACTTTTATCTACTTTTGAAGACCTACAATATCTCCAATGTTTTGGTTTTGTCGGTTTTATTCTTTACGGTTTTGTTCAATTGTATTACAACTAATGATATAGGCAATTCTATTAGAAATAGCGGGAGGCATTATGGTAACCATTGTTGATCACCTTGTATTATGTTTTTATATTATCTATTATGTCCACCCTTTTGACTTGACCGATTCTGTTCTGTTATGTCACATTTGGTTTTACTCTCTTCCAAAAAAGCAACAAGAACCGTGGGAGCAATGAAACCCAAAATGTGTAATAGTCACTGTACAAAAGAGAGGAAAAGAAAGTGCTCTAAACTATATAACTGCATGTATATTTAAATGTATAAGATAGAAAATGATATCACAGAGTTTTATTGGATCATTGAACAGAACTGTTTGCAGTATCATTGTTGGAATGTCCACTCTACAAGCTTTAATTATGTGACTTGAACAATTATTTCTAAGATGGCAATATGTAATCCATTAACTAGTGATTTCCTACTGCGCATTTTTTTATTCTGTAAATCTGTATAACTTGTACCCCTTCACTGTTTTTTTTTTCTTTCTTTTCTTTTCTCCTTAAATAAAAATTAAAAAAAACAAAAAACAAAAAACAAAAAAAAAAAACCAAACCAGTGGCTGAATTTCTTCTAGTGTACGCAAAAGTTAATGTTTTTCTCTTCTCCGTAGGAACTGAACTATGGGCTTTGCGCAGAAAGTTGACATTTTGACTTTTCCCTCTCTTTTGTAAAGTTATTTCTCTCTAGTTTATTGTGCAGTTAACTATAGTGAATGTTTAATAGCTGAAACTGTAAATAAAACACTGTCAAAGGGTTTCCTGTAATAGAATTAACAAACTGTTGTCATTATTCAGAAGCTGGAAGCTGCACGAAGGCTACTTAAAGTAACTATTCTGAGTGATGTTGTTTAAGAGGTCTTCCACCCTCCCAAATTCAAGCAGTATGATAATTGGCATCTATGGAGGAGAGTTCCCTCCATTAGACCTGAGGCTTTGTTTTATTTGTAATTTTTTAATCTGCTCAGCTTTGAATATATTGCCTAGAGACTTGGTAACTACCAAGTTTGTGGTTTGGGGTAGAAATGTAACTAGACTGTTAGCTTTTCAATTTAAAATGACACTTAATTCATGTGCTATGTCATTTTTCTCTAATCACTGTTTCCAAGTCGGGAAAACTGTCCATGCTACTTTCTTCTAGAAAGTAATGTAATCTTTAATATTCAAATGCATAGCAAAAAACAGCAAAAAAAGAGAGCTGTTGAAAAGTGATGAATCAAGTTATCTGAAAAAGGGAGGGTACAAAAAATGAGATTAAAGCAAAAGAAAGCTAGGCTGGTCACCCAAAGGATTGAGAAAATTAATTTGGGCACCTCAAAGTCATGACATATTGCCTCAGGTGCTCTAGGTGGTGGCCAGCCCACAAAGGACAGCTTCAAGATATCTTTTAGGGAAAGTGCCCCCTCAAAGTTCAGGTTCCTGGGCCTCTGTGTCCCCATCAGTGGCTGGACCTAACAAGCCCTAGAATAGCAGCACTCATTGTGACCTGAAGGGAAGAATCTCTTAAAAAATTGTCTCTGGGACGTTTGCACAGGGTCACAAAAAAAAAAAAAAAAAAAAAAAAAAAAAAAAAAAAAAAAAAAAAAAAAAAAGAAACCTTCAAATTAGTGATAATTTATAAGCACTTGATTTGATGATGTGTAAGTCCAAAGGACAGACACTTAGAGGCAATTTCAGTTTTTAAAGAGAAAAAAGACAACAAAAGAAATGGCATTGCACCATTTGAACCTATGTGATTTTAGAGTGAAGATTCAAATGACAACTGAAGAATGCACCCCATTTGCATGTTTTTAATGGGTAATCGTATTTGAAGCTATAGAAATGAACATGAAAAATGATGACTCAGCTCTGTCAAGGCCAGTGTTAAGTAATGTTCAGCTTATTTAAAACAGCTAAAAAATTGAAAGATTTATCTTCACAAGTAATGTATTTTTAAAAATCTATTAATGCTTTCGTACATGCAAAGTGAATGTCTCATCAGTGTTCTGAAAAATGTAAACAATAGAAGTGGCAAGATTGAAATTCTAAAAGAATTTCCGTAGTCCTGTGTTTGCTGAGTCAGGATCATGCCAGAGGACTGAGTTATCAGAAAAAGACATCATTGACAAGATCACAGAAGTGCTTAAGTTTGGATGATGGGCCTGACTCAAAATAAAATGGACACCAAGAATAGGTATATTATGTAGGGGAAAATAGTGTAATTAGTAAGCAATAGCATAGGAAGATCAGGAAATTTCTAGCAAACAAGACATGGCTTACTGGCAACATCTGTTGGCAAATGAATAATTGTGGTCATTAGACATTCTAACAGGAAGATGCTGCCTATATCAACCAATGTTCCCAAGGGCAACAGTAACAAGAGTAAAAATCCTTCCAATGGATCTCTCAATAGGTGTTACAGAATCAAAGTCCTGAGTGTCAGTGCTCTACATAAAGCCCTTGGCAATGCCTGTGGATGGCATTGATACATACCAGGGCAAGTGGTACAGGACATTTCTATTCCCCTTACATAGAAGTGGCACTAATAGTAGCAAGCTAGACCCACAATTAGGTGGCATTTCATCAGACATAGCCATATTGTTTAGGTGAAGTATTTAGTCCTGTTCTGTTTGGATTTTCAGGGCGTCAGTTCCCACTATGACTACAGAATTCATGTGAGAAGCATATTGCAAGAGGCTTCCATTTTCACTATTCAGTTGCCTGATACTCAAACTTTCAGACTTCAAGAGTAATTTCACTCAGTCATATTTTTACTGTCTCATACAAAAAAATTAATTTGAAGATGTTCTTAAATGCTGAATTTAGAAAGAGCTATGTGTCACATAGATATATAACAGATTATGAGAACAATTAGTAAACTGAAATTTGCTAAAAACTCATTAATGATTTTTATGCTAGATTGGGGAAATGCAAGGATGCTACTCATCCCATATTTGTATATTTCATATTATCATCTCAGCCCTGAAACTGTATGAAATAATCATTTTCCTAAAGTTTTGCAAATTAAAACATATTATTCCATGCAGATTCCCAACATCTCAAATATTTTTCAAAATGCCATTCAAAATACATTGGAAAGACTTATGATTTATTTCAATGACTCAAATTATTGTGGCTTACTTAAAGGCTTATTTAGTAGGTTTTTTAAAATGAGAGATTTGGGCCAGTGATTTATTTATCTCA
This sequence comes from Cavia porcellus, assembly GCF_034190915.1. Lineage (NCBI taxonomy): Eukaryota > Metazoa > Chordata > Mammalia > Rodentia > Caviidae > Cavia > Cavia porcellus. Next base: position 12,539,347 of record NW_026947489.1, read on the forward strand.
GTGGCATACAGGCATGCCTGAGAAGCATGAGGTTGCAAGCTCAATCCCGGGTACCAAAATAAAATAAGTAAAAAAAAAAAAAAATTAAATAAATAAAAATGAGAAATTTATCTTCACAAATAATATAATTTTAAAATAATTTCTGGAGAAGCTTGGAAGATGATAGCTCAATAAGCAGCAAAGTAAAGAGCTTCTCTGAAAGAAACAGCTCAGATGCTGGAATAAAACATCCTGGCGAAGACCAGTCAGAAGGAGATGGACCCTTTTATCCCAGGAAGAAACTAAAAGGGGAAAAAAGAAATAAAAAATAAAAGGGAAAACGTGGATGGAAGGCTGTGGCCAGATGTGCTCTCACTGGAGTCGGTCCCATTGTGAATGAAATGCCACTGGAATCCAAAGATGTGTGGTCACTGTGAAGTTGGAGGTTGGCAAGCCTCAGAGCCTCAGTGGGAGAACATGATCATGGAGAGGAGTGGCAGAGCAGAAAACAGCACCAGCTTGGAGATCCTCTCTGAGTCACAGTGAGTGTGGAGATCTCAGTCCTCCTGTGGGTCTGGGCAATTGGCTGGGCAACATTCTGGAGTTATGCAGAATAAGCCCGGAACCAGAATTGCAGCAGCTTCAGTCAGCCACTCCTGGAACAAAGCAGAGTGGTGAAAATTGCTTGGACTGAGTCCCGCCCATGTGAATGATCCAATAGCCAAGGATGAGGTCTCCCTGAAACCATACCTAACTGGCCCCATCCATGTGGCACACACTAACATGGTAAAGACTCCCAGTGGCTGACTAGCCCAGAAGGGAGGGGCCAGCCTGTCCCACCCCTGCTTCTACTCCAGAGGTCACCAGAAGATTGGGGAGGGCAGCAATCCCTAGCCAGCATGTTTCAGAGTAATTATGCAGAAGTACCAAGGACCACCATTATCCACTTGTCTGGAAGAAACCAGAAACATGACAAAAGGAAGAAACAAAAGGAAGTCTTTAGCCTCAAATGCAAGCAGTACTGGCCCAGGAGTGGTAAACACACAAGAGATCAGAGGCTGTACACCTTCAGTTTCCAAAAAAGCAGCATCTGATATAATTATCTTTGTGATACTATGGAAGAACTCAAAACAGAAACGCTTATACAAGTAAAGGAGGATACAAGAAAAATAATCAAAGAAATCCTAAGTACCTCTCAAGAAGACACAGATGGAAAAATGGAGGAGCATAGAAAAAGGAGAGAAACCTTCAATGAAGAATATAAAAAACATCTAGACTATATGAAGCAAATTCAAAGAGATTACCAAGAAATATAAAGTCCATTGAAGGCTGGCAAAATTGCTTGAAAGAAACTAAACTATTAAACCTTGAAGACAGGCTTGCAATGTATGATTATGAAAGGAAAGATCTCTTAAAAATAACAAGGAACCAAGAAGTAACAATATAAAGGCTAGAAGACGCCGAGAGGATCTATAACTTAAGAATAAAAAAAAATGTGAGTGAAGTCACAGTGGTAAACACAAATGAAACACAAGGGCTATTTACAGAAATAATCAAAGAAAACTTGCCAAGCATAGGAAAGGAAATGATACTCAGATTAGTGAGGCATACAGAACTCCAGCCAGCTATAACCAAAATAGATCTACACCCAGACATGTGATAATCGGGATCCCAGAAATTAAACACAAGAACAAAATATTCAAAGCTGTCAGAAAAAAGAAACAGATCACCTGTAAAGGAAAACTCATCAGAATCACGACAGATTTCTCAACACAAACCATCAAATCAAGAAGAGCTTGGAGTGAAATATTCCAACCCCTGAAAGAAAATAACCTCCAACCCAGACTGATGTACCCTGAAAAACTATCTCTCTAAATTAATAGAGAAACAAGATACTTCCATGACAAAGAGGAACTGGGGAAGTTCATGATCACCAATTTAACCCTACAAAAAATACTGAAGGGCATTCTAGAGAGAGAGGAAAAAAAGACCATGGTTTCAATAACAGTGATGGAGGGGGCTCATTGAACAGGGAATGAAGTGGAATGAAGGGGAAAAGTAGAAAACCAACCAAAAGTAGAAAAATAGCATGACAGATATGAGGCAGAAAAGACTGGCCATGATCTCTAACATGGATGGCCTGTATACACTAATAAAAAGAAACACAGACAGAGTGGATCAGGAGGTAGGGTCCATCAAGATGCTCTATATAAGAAGTATATTTAACCTGAAAGAGGGTTTATGGACTGAAAATCAGAGATAAGAACATAATGCTCTTATGTGACAGGGAAGCAGAAAACAAGTGGGGGTAGCTCACCCACCAGCTACAGATTGGTTGGAAAGAAATAACACGTTTATATAATGGAGAATTACTCAGCTATAAGGAAGTAAAACCTTGAGAGTCTTGTAGGTAAATGGATATAACTTGAGACCAAGCTCAAGGGTATAAAAAGGTTCAGAGCCACTTAGGTAAATAGCAGGTTGCTTCCCTAATCTAAAACTAAACTAACTGCTGACTGTGTATAGGGAAAGCAAATGTCTCACCAGTCTTCTGGAAAATTTAAACAGTACAAGTGGTAAGACTCTGGAATTCTAAATGATTCGATCTGAATTCTCTAGATTCTTTATAACTTTCCCTACATATGAAATTTTGCTTCTTGTTTTCTCAAGAACACATAGATGATAAGGCTCTACAAGATGGCAAAGAAAAGCACTCCATCTTTCCATTAAAAAGGAATTTACTGAGAGGAAACTGTGTAATAGCTCAAGAGGAGAAACTGGGGCTGAAATGGTGAGGTGGGGACAGGAAGAAATCCCGGGCACAGTTAGTCTGGAAGCACTGCATCCACATAAAAACTGGGGTACCATGAAGCTGGGGATGATTCTCTTACGTTTCTGACTATGCAGCCAGGTCCACTGAATATCTCCTTGTTAAATTTTCAGTTTGCTATAAATGAATCCCCAGTTTATATCCTAAGAGATGACGGCCTCTAAATAAACAACAAACAATAAAATCATAACTTTGCAGGAGGATGAAAACTTAAGGCTAGTGGATTTTCACTCAGGACAAAAAATAACATGCCTTCCCTAGAGTCATGTAGACTCAGTTGCTCTGAATTGAAACATTTCTATAGAAGAGGAGGAGGAGGAAGACGGGTAGAGGGGATGGAGGAAAAAGAGGAAAAGGGAGGAGGCAGAAGAAGGAAGAGTGTCTTCACTAATGCTGGGTGAATAAACTGCTATATGATATACTTTGGACACAGAGACCTTCCGACCTCATAAAACACTGACTCCATGCATTACAACAAACCTTTTCAAGTGCAGACTTCCTGTCTCAGTGATGTCTTTCCTCAGTGCCTAGAAAATCCCGGAGACATAGCAGTTACCCAGGAATAATGCCTCCTTTTGCCAACGTAGAGGGATTTGATGCTAGCAGTGTTGCAAGATTTCAGTTACTAAATGGGTTTCATGATTTTAAAATAGCAGACCTAGCAGCTCTTAAACCTCTGACTTTTGGAAACATGTTTGGGTAGTGGTCAAGAAGAAAACGTCTCTGCTTGCTTAAATATGAATAATAAGATTAACCACAGATAATAAGACTAAAGTCTTATTTCAACTAGAACCTCTGTGTTTCCATAGAACATTAAATAATACAAAGTTTTGAGAGATTTTTAAATCATAACTATTACATATTGTAATAGAATGAATTTCTTGAGAGTAAGTTCTATGTCTCAGTCATTTTTTTGCTCTATTCCATACTATTTGAATACAGACATACAACACAAAGTTAAAATTCGTATTGAATTAACATACAGTCAAATTGGAGCTTGCCATAATGTCAGATATTTCAGATATTGACTTTGTTATTTGCATATTCAATAGTCATTGCTGGATTTTTCATTGACAGCAGTATATCAATTGTACAGGTAGATTGATTTGGACCCAGGTCAACAACAGATGTCTACCTAAGGTCTAAAATAGCAAATGTATCTGTTTATAAAGTTCATGTTTGTGCAGTACTAGTTTCTGCTGGGGGTTTTCAGGGAGTTGTTGCCAGGTCCTTGACATCCCAATAATTTGAGATGGATATTCAAAAGAATCAACAGAAGTGAGATTTATTAATAGCAATAGAAGAAAAGGAATGTATCAAAAAGTGGGAGAGGAGGAGTGGAGAGAGTTTATAACCTCAGTAGGGATAGATACTGGGTTTCTTAAAGTCCTGAGATTAAAAGAGGAGGATCCATGTTTGGGGAGTGACAGGAATTGTGGCCTAACAAGACAACTGATGGCGCACTTGCTGGGAGGGGGAGTTTTCAAGGTTGTCATGTTTCTAGAGGAAGTACCATAACATTCACAGCCCACTGAAAGATCAAAACTACAGTGTAAATGAGGCTTGATGTAGGCTGGAATGATGCACTTTTGGGTTTGTGTCTGCTGGTGCTCTTGGGGAGGTGACATTTATTGACTTCCTGACGTTTTGACATATGTCCTTCTTCCATCTGTTTGCTTGGTTCTTGTCCCAGGCTTTCCATTTACCTATCCTTGCTCTTCTCCCATCCTCATTAAGAAGTGAGACTATGGTTTTAGGAAACTTCCACATTTTCACTTAAATTAGTTAAGCAATATCCATTTTAAAAATACATAAAAATGCAGATGTCTATCTGCCCTTCCATTGAAAAAAGATCTTTTCTATGCACAAAGCAATTGAAGATACCATAAACAAAACTCTTAGTAAATTTCATTCTTGAAAAAATTGATAATATTTTAAAAAAACTGACCTTATAGTAAGAAAGGGCTAAAAATATAAATTTTGTCATTTATCCTAAATATGGAATTGGAAAAATTGTGCTTTTTAAAGTTTTTAAACAGGTTATAAGAGCATAAAACCTTAATAAAGAGTAGGTGTGGAAAGAGATCCACATCTTCCATACAGTTTCAAATGAGAATGCAAAATGAAGTATTGAAAGATACTTCCTACTGATGACTCTTGTGGTTTAAGAAAGTGAAATGCTATTTTTTGGATTAACATGCAATTGAAAATAATGTATTTAAGAGACACTGTTGCAGTATTCTGTGTTTGGATTATACAGTCACACTTCATAGTCTAGTTAAAATAACCAAATGAGTGACTTTCTTAAAGAGGATGAAGCCAGAATCTTCTGGAAATATAAATTTCTCTGGATGTTTTACTTTAGAACATTTGAAAAGATAATTTATATTCTGCAAAAGCTTGTGAGCTAATCTGCATGTAATTATATTTTATAATATCAACTCCACTTTTCTCATATAGTGAAAGTAATAAATACACTTTCAAAATGAATACAAAGATGTTCATAAAATACCCTATTGAAATATTAGTCATTACTATGATTTGCATATGGATGTCCCCCCAAAAGTCTCATGCATTCATACATAAGGCTTTTTGGAGGTGGCTGAATCTAGGGTTTGTGGAGCTGGGATCAAGTGTGTATGATTACTAAATTAGTCCACTAATTGGTGTAGGATGGTTCTGGGTAAGTTAAGGATGCCCTACTCTGGGTATAATCCCAATCTGGGCAGGTGGTTTGGGTAAGATATAAGGAACAGAAAGAGCTCTAGTGGGATCATTTGTCTCTTGCTGATTTTCTATCTTCTGCCTTCTGCCTGCCATGAATTGCTTCTCCTCTGTGGCGGACAGACTATGGATTGAAATATCTACAACCTGTGAGCTGAATAAACTTTTCCTTCTTAACTTTGGGTGTTGGATATTTTGTCTCAGCAATGAGAAATGTAAGACAGTCATTCCTGGGGGGTAATTTCAGGCTTTAAGATACAATAGATTCACTCATTGAAGTATGTTCTTTCTTTTAGATACACATATCATTAAATCATCTCCATTAAAAGTTCTACACAAACCTGAGTCTTATCCCTGAAATAAAATGTTCCTGATCAAAACTCCTGATCATAAAAATGAAAAGGAATCATTTCATCTGCTTTGATCCTTTCTTTCTATTTGACCACCTAGGCTTGCCAGATATAGTAGAAAAATAATCAGAATTTCTTCTTACTGAATGTTAAGAGTAAGAAAGGCCATGGAAATCATCAAATCTAATTCCTTTAAAATAAAGGAAGAAGAAGAAACCGAGACTCAGGGTAATGGATTGGACACTGATGAGAAGTTTCATTGCTGTCAGGTACTTTCCCTAAGACACTTTGAAAACATCTTACACCCTATTTAAATTACCCAGTACGCAGATATAACATTTTTATAATTAACCCATTGTATTGAGAGGAAAAAAAGACTCAATTCAAAATAATTCAGGTGCTGGCACTAAGCTACTCGAAGTTAAGAGATTGCTGTCACTAACATATATGTTTTACATGCCTTTGGTCTCACAATTGGCAAAGAATAAGGGGAAAAGGCATAAACTTTGAGGCCAGACAATCACTTACAGCTTGTTTCTGTAACTTACTCTGACTCCAATGTAATCTTGACTTGCAATAAATTTTTCACAGCCACTTTTTTCTGGAATTCCCAATAGTGTGAACTGGTTGTCTTTATGGTAAACGTGACCCTTATGAGATGTTCACACCCAACAAAGTAGAAATAGAAATGAGATAGTTGTCCTACTCTCATGATATTTATAAGGGAATACACATGACTGCTTTAGGGACACTGAAATCTAATTCAGAAACTGTTCCAGAAAACACCAGTGCCTAGGCGGAGTACAGAGCTTCCATACTAGGAGAACCACACAGAAGCCTGAGCCATTTCCTTCCCTCACTCCTGAGCTCTCATTGAAGAGGTCGAATAGAAGACCCCTGTATTGATGTGTGGGCTACAGAGGAGGAGCATTGCTTGTGGATCTCTTAGCATGCTCTGAGTCTTGTGGTTGGTATCCTTCCATCTCAACCATGATAGTCATATCAGTTTGATTCTTTGAGCCCAGGAAGACCTTATGTTGAGCATTTCATTTGTTTGTAGGCATTTGATGTCTGCAGGGGCAGGGATAAGACTTGGGTTCCACTATAGTTAACTAGTGGTGAAATGATAACATGCATGAGATTTGACTCATGACAAATGGTATATTTGAGAGCTAAAACAAACTATAATGGGTCTTAAATATACAAACGGGGTAGAGAAATGGTTTCTGGCATAAGGAAAGAATAACTTGTTTTCCACTGGGTAGCATTTACGCCAAGTGGTTGTGATACACTTAGCACTGCCAACAGATTTTACTGTTGAGCAGAAGCAAGAAGACCAATAAACAGAAGCTGTGAGAATGAGTTTGGGAGAAGTCTTGAGAGATGGCACAAGAGATCACGGAAAATATGGAAAACAAACATTACCAAATCATTTGGAGAGAGTTCATCTTGTGAACAATCAGGAGCTATTCTTTCTGAAAAATGGCACACAATTACTCAGGAAATAGAAGCTACCAATAACCAATAATGGGAGTCTCTTGATGTGCTTCTGCTAATATACAAAAATCAAAAATGACATGGAGAAAACAGAGAATATTGAGACCAGCTAGAATAGGTATTAGGCTATTGACTTTCTATGAAGCAAACAGATGTCAAGTAAAGAATGGGATGTTATAGAATACCATGGAATTCAAAATCTCAGTCACACAACTTTCTATACTAGTTGCTTTTAAATGTATTTTAAGTCATAAATGCATTAGTATCATCATGCATTCATACACAATGTTTCCCAAATATGTAATGTAATAAAACTTGTTTTATATACATATAATTTTTTCCAAAAGAACTTTTTTTAGCTTAGGTTCTACTGATATTTTGAGAATGCAGCTCTCAACCCTGTATCTGAAATTCGATCTAAAAATCAATACTTTACAGCAATAAGCACATGCTGTAAGTGGGAAAAACAGGAGCTGCGTTTATTCAGAAGTCATGAGCATAATCACTGAGTGGCCAAAAAAACGTAGAACTCTGTAGAGAGCCAGCAAGACCATAAAAAAATCTTGACCATGGGAGGAAAGCCAATAAAATAAGAAATAATATTATAAATTAAGAAGAGCATGAGACACTGAAGCATGAATAATATATTTATATTCAATGGTGTGGAAACCGTGGTTCAAATTCAGACTCTCTCCAGCACTGAAATGGACAGAGCAAGTCACTGTGAAGATGGAAGACATTTTCAAAAAGCTCATACCAGTCCTAGGAAAATAAAAATCACTTACTAATTCAATGCTATCTGTTCTTCAGTTGTGATAAGAGTGGGTTCAGCTGACTGAAGACAGGGGAGACAAGGTAAAATATAAAGATGTCATGAGAAGGGAGATGCCCTCTAGTTAAGAGTTAGAAATTGTAAAAATTCATATAAATTTAACCAAACTGGTGTAAGCAGGACTCCTATGGAATACTTCCAAGTCATCACAACAAAGAAGGTGAAGGTTTGAGACAAGGGGGTGGGAATATGGCACAGGTTTAGGACAGTCAAGGTGGCAGGAACCGTGGGAAAGGAGCCCTCCATGGTTCGGATCTTGAACTCGCTCCTGCAGCACTGAGGTCTGTTGTCTGCGGAAGGCCTAGTGTTCTGGAGATGGTTCTACTGGGAAGTGGTGAAAATTCCTAAGAGTTCATAGACCCTTTGGACAAAGCTAAGTCACTGCGGGTGTTGGAGTGTTTGGAGACTCAAACTTTCCTGCTCACTCTCCACTCTGCTTCCAGCCTCGCTGGGGTGAGCAGCTGTCCTCCTCCTCTGTGAATTTCTTGCCAAGGTGTTTCTCCTGACACACCCACCAGCAATGGTGCCCAATGACCAGGCACTGACACTTTGAAACTATGAGTCAAAATGAACTGTCTTTTAAGTCCATTTTTCTCAAATATATTTTCAACTAATACAAAGCTGATTATCAAATAATTGAAATTTGGAAAGTGTACCAAGATGGATCAAAATTTTTTTTTAAAAAGTCCTAGAGATTAGAGATAGAGGAGCCTATGAAAGCACCATAAACCAAAATTTGGTAATAAAAATGGGGCTCCTAATTTGCTTAACTAAATTTGCTGGAGTCTGAAAACAGTTTTCTTCTTTCCAATGAACACTGCAGAATGAAATATTGACATCTAAGAAATGCGTGTAACTCATGGATATAAGGCTTTAAAAAAGACATAACACATAACAAGCAATGAAATTAATGCAATAATAAAGTCGTCAGAAAAGTCCAAGACTCCATGTTTTCTGTTTTTAAATTTTTTATACCATTTTCAATCTTTTCAGTGTTGCATGGTTTTCTTCATAGAGGTCTTTTACCTCCTTGATTCATTCTTAGGTATATAGTTTTTGTAAATTACCATAAACAGAATTGTTTACTTGATTTCTTTCTTGTTTTATTCTTAGTGTACAGAAATGTCAATTTTTACGTATTGACTTTGTGTCTTGCAACACAAACTCTCTGTGCATTGTCTGGGATTTTTGTGTTGTTGTTGTTCTTCTTTTGTTCATAGGACCATACCATTTGCAAATAGGAATAATTTGATTTCTTTTCTTTCTTATTCATATCCCTTTTGTTGCTTTCTCTTGCCTGATTGCTGGGGTGGACATTTTGAATACTGCACTGATCAGGAGTGAAAGTGGACAGTTGTGGCTTCTTTCTGACTTTAGAGAGAAGCTTCCCGGTTTTACTTATTCGGTATGGTATTGGCTGAATGTTGTCATACATGGCTTTTATCACTTTGTGATATGGTCCTGCTCACCTTGTCTACTTTAGGGCTTTTATCAGGAAAAGATGTTGGATTTTGTTAAAGGCTTTTCCTGTATCTACTGATATGACCAAGAGATTTTTACCCTTGTCTTTATTTAGTTAGGTAAGGCATCATATTTATTGATTTATGTATGTTGAATCATCCTTTCATCCTTGGGATGAAGCTGTTTTGGTATATGATCATTTTAATGATTTATTCAGTTCTGGTTTTGAAGATCTTATTGATGATTTTTTTAATGTATGTTCATGAAAGGTATGGCCTGAATAGTTTTTTTTTTTTTTTTTTTTTTTTTTTTTTTGTTGAGTATCTGGTTGTGGTATCAGGGTAACACTGATTCCATCAAATGAGGCTAGAAACATTTCTTCATCTTCAAGGAAAAGTTGAATAAATTCTGTCTTAAGCCAAACCATGTGCTATGGCTGTTACTAGCCAAACAGCTGTCTGATGTTTTAGAAAATTTAAAACTATTTTATAGAAAATTACTTCAAATATTTTACATAATGAAAAACACTTTGCAAAAGAATAAAATTCTAATCTATATACCTTATGTGGGTTTTCTCAAATGAAGAATTTTAGGACTTAAAATTTATTTTGTTTCTGACTGTAAAATAATTGTCCATCTTGTGCCCACTCATTGCTAACTGTATCAAATATATTCCCTTGTCGGTAATTCTAATAGCTTGTTCTAATTAACTCATTTTATCTTTTTGTATAAATCAATTACAATTAAAATAGAGTTTGTTAAATCTCAGTGGAGTATTGCTTCACATTAAAAACATTTTTTCTCAAGAGATCAAGTGTGATTAACTTCACTAAGAGGCTAAAAGTTCAAATTATTCTGAGTAGAGAGACATATCACAAGTTCTTTCTGTACAGAATATTTGATTACATTTCTCAATGCAGAAGAAAAATCTATATTAGTCATATTAATTTACACTAAGATAAATGCTAAGTATTTCTCTCAAGTAGCAATCATGATTTTTTTGAGTTGATTACAAGGGGCCATGTGGGACAAATCATACTGAAAAGAATTGTAAATTATGCCTTTCTGTAGTTGTCACTTAGTCTTCTTGGTCTGGTTTCATTTATCACAGTGCTTTCAAGATTAATCTACAGTAAGTGTGTCAATCATGTCTTTCTTTTTACTGCCAAGTAGTATTCCATTTAGCATATGCCATTTATCTATTTCCTGAGTAATGAATGTGAAATGTGCAGTAATGCATGGACCAGTGCTTTCATCTCCCCTTGGGTAACTCCCAGGATCGTGATGGCCAGTCACACAGTTCATTTTTTAACAAACTGTTCTCCCAGCATCACTGCTGTTTCTCAGAAAGTTGCTGTTTCCCATGGAAGAGCATACGAATCCAACACTTACAAAGCTGTCCTCTTTAGGTACTTGCCCACCCTTACTATTGTTGAGGTTAACGTTGCCAGTTGGATTAAATTTAGTCGTTCTGGTGTACACAGTGGTATCTGAGTGAGCGTTAGGTTTTCAATGAAAAACTGCTGTTGAAAGCTGTTTCACCTGCTTGTGTGCCATCTGTATCTCTCGTTTGTAAATGAAAATGTAGCAGTGAAGTACTTCATTCAAATCATTGAGTCAGTTTCTCTTAGGGATTTTTTTCTATGTGTGAAGTGTTTAGAGATTTTATATTTTATGGATGTGAGTCAGTTATCGGATGTGCATCTCCATTTGTGGCTGGTGTTCCCGTATTAGTGCATGTGGAAGAGCAAGTTCAAAATTTGCTAAAGTGAAAATTTATTAGTTTTGCTTCTACAGTTCACATCTTGTGGATTATGTGGAAGAGTTTTTGCCAGTGTACTGCAAAGATTTTCCTTCCGTGTTCTCTACATAGATTTTTTTTTCACATTGAAGTTTTGTTTCCAGGAGTATGATTTATTTTAAATTCTTTCTTGATATGGTATAAGCTTTTGTTGTATATGGTGTACATTTCTAACACCTGTTTTTAAAAATCAGTACTTTGTCCATTGTACTTTGTTGGCTTCTTTGGTGTCAAGCATATGAGTAGGTCTAATATTGTATTCCGCTCTGTTTCATCCATGATTATACCAAACCTTTTACTAACACTAACACTAACACTAACACTAACACTAACATTGTCTTGATATCAGTGTGGGTCTCCTAAATTTATCTTTCTTTTCCAAAAAAAATGATCCTGTATTCCATATATATTCGAAATAAAATTTTAGAAGCAGTTCGCTAATTTCTGCATCAAAAAAGCTTGTTGGGGTTGATTTGCAATGCACTGAAGTTGGGGATTAATTTGGGAAGAAATAACACCTTAACAAAACTGACACTTCTGATCAATGAAAGTGAAGTACCTTCTCATTTTTATATTCCTCAAATATTTTCATTAATAGTTTGTACATTCTAACATTGCTATTTTGGTTTTACTATACCTGCCCCAAAGAATACACTGAGTTTTATAATTCTGTTGTAAATGTTCATAACTTTTAAATTTTCATTTCTGTTTGTTTACTACTTGAAATACAATTGATTGTTATATATTGACCTATAGTTTGAGAACTAGCTAATGCCATTATTAATTCCAGAAACTCTAATTTATAGATTCCTTAGGGTTTTCTAAGTAAGTCATGTCAATTTGTAAATAAACATAGATTTATTTATTTTTTAAAAAAATCTCTGGATGCTTTTATTTTTCTCTTTCCTGAAGGCACTATTTAGGAAGAACCTCTAAAATACAAGTAATTGTATTTAACTGGAGTGATGAGAGTACACATCCTGCTAAATTCTGCACGATAGGGGAAAACATTCATCACCATCAACTATGGCACAAGGTGTAGGATTTTCACAGCTATTGTGTATCAGGCCGAGAAATTTTCTAACTGCAGTTTACTGAGAGCTTTTATAAAACAGTACTGAATTTTCTCAAATGACTTTTGGTGTTGAAATAATTATACATTTCTTTTGTAATTTACTGCTATGGTGCACTGTATTTTTTTTTGACCTAGTATTGATGAAATCCTTGCCCCTATGGTTCTTATGTGTTGTATTTTGTATGCTGGATTTGGTTTGCCAACAATTGACTTTGCTCTCTGGTTTTCTAGTTTCTTAAGATAGAACTCATGTTCTTGTTTTCATTTATTTTTTCTAATATATATTCTATCCATTGCCCTGTAAATATTGGCTTAATTGCAAATTTCATTGAAGAAGCAATTTTTGGTTTGCCCAAAAGCTGGAAAATGCAACGTTTACATGGACTCTGATGTCAGCTCCCTCCGATTTCTTCTATGCTTGAAACCCTGTGTCAATAAGACATACGTGTCAAACTGTTCAGAGAATATCGATACATTATTAGTAGCTAAAGTCTATAGCTTATATTAGCATTCACTCTTTCGTTGTATATTCTATGATCTGGGGTAAGTGTGAAGTGTGCCTAGCATTACAGCTTTGTGCAAAGCAGTAGTTCGAGCTACAGCATTTTTATAAAGTAATAATACTTGTACCAAGTGCTTTTCTTGCTTACTCTTCCTAGAAAAATAGCATGCAGCACGTGTTATTTGGTCCATTTTCTGGATAAGAAAATAAACCTAGACATTTCCTAGCATTTCACAGTGAGCAGGACCCGCTGTTTCACAGTAGCCAGCTACAGCCATCAAGCTTCATATCCGGATCTGCTCAGCTCCTGATGCCTGGTGTTCACAGAGCACCTGTTTGTCTTGGCATCTGATCTGAACAGCTTGATATAGAGCAGTGAGGTCCCTGAAAGTCAGAGGATTTGCCAGGGTTTATGCTGGAGCAAAGTCCCAGGTATCCCTCAAGACCTGCTCAGTGCAGCACCTGACTGTGCTCTAGGTGAGGGTTGCTGGCTCCTGGCAGCCCAGCAACCCCACTCTCAGATCAGACTCTCCTCCACCCTGGATATCTGCCACTCTCTCTCCTTTTCTGTAATTACCTCTAAATTTAACACACAGCCATTAATGATGGTACCTACGAGAATGTGGTAATATTTCCCTTCCTTTATTGGATCAGTGCCTCTGCTGGTCATACCCTGCATTTTTAACAAGTGCAGCCTTAGATTAGAAAAGTACAGGTTTTCTTTTTTCTGACCCCAGCTTCCACATGAAGCTCCTAGCTTTCTCTATTCTAAAGTTCACTGAAGTATTTTTCTGCTTTCCTGCAGTTTTTAAGTAGATAATAAGTTCCAAAATTCACCAGCCTTTTGCTGAAAGAAGCTTGTCACAGTGGTTGGTAGCTAATGAAGGCCCCTTTAGTTTATCTTCATCAATTGTCAAATATTTGAGTCCGTGAAGTGGTGTGATGAGGTACAAAGACAGATATTTGAAGGGATTTTAACTCATTTGAGCAATTACATGCTTAACTGCCCTGCGATAATCTGTCAGTCTGAGTCTTTTCTACACAGCACAAGTGGGGAGCAGTAGAATAGCTGGATTTAGAGCATAAAGGCTTAGTCTGAATGGAAGAAAGGCACCAGAGAGATTAATTGCCAGTAACAAACAGCAGGGCTGCTTGCAAGTTATCTATCACATAGTTACCTACCAGCAGCGATGGGGGCCGGCTCGCGGGGAGCAGCCTGGGGTGGGACAAAACAGGCCTTGCACAGAAGCCCAGGCACCAGCAGCAATTTGCAAAGGACAGAGGACTCCACTTAAAACATACATCCATATACACATGCATGCATGCATTCATACATAGAATGTATATATCTGAAAAATGCATGAAAATATGTCAAAAAAATAAAACCTATGAATTTAGAGACTGTTTCTAGGCCCAATCACTCTATAGCCAAGTAACTCTGGGAACTTACCGCTTCCATACTCAGAAAGGGTAATTTATGCAAACAGTGGAAATTAAAATAAATGTAATGAGCTAAAATAATTTTTAAAAAGAAAATTAAATAACTTGCTGATCTCAAAGTATAAAGCAAGACAGTGTGGTATTGATATTAATCACAGGCCTACAGACCAATGAAATTAAAATCCTTACATTAAATACTTGAAATAATTTTACAGATGAGTGTCCAGACACTTGAAATAGTTCTGTGAAAGCAATATACAGCAATGGGGTTTGCTACTTGCTGTTGTGCTTGTTATCAGCTGTTGATTTTTGTGCTTCCTCCGTCTGATCTTTTTCTCCAGCAGGTGACATGCGGAGCACTACTGTGTTACCTACATTTGTCACGTGAGATATACAATGAGAGATTCTTCCACATGCTCTTCTGTTCATCAGTTCACCATTCATTTACCTAATGCATCCAACATTCCTTGAAGTCCATTTAGAGGAGGAGACCAGGCAGCAGTGGTGGAGGAGGTAGCAACTCAGGTGGTGTGAAGGCTGGGAGGGTACCCAGACACACAGGAAGGGACAGGCATTTCCTGGAAGGGACAGTGTGGACAAAGTATGCAAGGAGTGCAGTGGCAGAGTGTTATCATTACTGTCTCCAAAAAATGTCATGTAAAATTTAATCATGGTAGAATCCAGATGGGGAAATTTTAAGGCGTAAATAGGATTCAGGGCACAATTCTCTTAAGTAAACTATTATCCAGAGAGTAGGTTGGTTATGTCAGTGATGGCTTAGTTATAAAGTGTCCTCTCTCTCTCTCTCTCTCTCTCTCTCTCTCTCTCTCTCTCTCTCTCTCTCTCTCTCCTTCTCTCTTTCATCCTTTCTTGACTCTTTCACTCCTCTGTCTGTTTCACCTGCTTTTTCACCATATGATGCTTTTGTCACATTGTGATACAGCAGAAAGCTCATCAGGTTCAATCCCTTCATCTTAGATAGGCCAGGCTCAGAACTGTAAGACAAGCAGACCTCATTTATAACGTACGCAGCCAGTGGTATACTGTTCTATCACCAGGACATGGATGAAGACTAGAGAACAAGGGGTATCCTCTCTGGGAGGCCACACTGAAGAAGCACATCTAAAAAGTCATGTTGGGTGCAGACTGTGGAGGATCTTTAGTGACACATCGATGATATTCACCTTACCTTTTGGCTGAAGATAGAATGTGAGAGAGTTGGTTGTCATAGACTTGCTGCAAGGAGGGTAACCAGATAGAAACTGGGTAAGAGGAAACAGATTGGGTGGGTGGCCAGTAGCGGGATCAGGACCAGAACTTGTGCTATGCTTAGGACAGTACTGATGGAGAGGAGGATGAGTAGTTGCAATGGACAGGACTCATCTCCTGATTTGGTTGATGTGGCTGATGAAGAGGAAAGTATGGATCACTCTCAGCCTTGAGTCTAAGTGCCAGAAAGACAACTGGGTGTCACTAGAAAAGAGAATTGAAAGGAGAGACGTGATGAGCAGGTTTAACCACAACTCCTGCTTTCCATTAGACAGGGCCAATGGTAACTCCCCTGACTCGCACAGATCAAAGAGGGGACTCAGAACTCTGAGGAGTGGTCAGAGCAGGGAAGGCCAATCTCAGGCCCTTTCTGCACAGGCAGATTCCTGGATCCGCAGAGACATAACTGAGGACAAAGAGAGAAAGTCAGGAACAGCATCCAAGAGCAATTCTATGGGGGACATCCTGTGTGCACAAAGGGTGTCTCTTCTCTGGTGGTTTGTTCAGGAAGACCTTGAGCTGTCTTGCATAAGACCCACAACCACCCTGCACATTTGGTTTCTATTCTTACACAGCAAGAGAGCATTATAGTCAGATCTAGTCTGACTTCAAAGGGAGGAGGTAAATGGGAGAGAAGAAAAATTAAGAATTTCATCTATAGTAATCCTGGTAGCACATAGGACACGGAGGTGCTGTGTGTGTGTGTGTGTGTGTGTGTGTGTGTGTGTGTGTGTGTGTTTCTCTGAGTTTCAGTTTCCTTTTTTTCTGCACAAATGACAACTTCTCAGAAGATAATGGATGAATGAATCTCCTGCTTATTTTGCCTACTAGCAAAGAACTACTATGTTATCTAGAGCACAGTGCAAATTATACTTGCAAAACAAGGAAATTGTCACTCATTTTTGAATATTGTCACACATTTTTGAATATCATACTTGGTTGATTCATCTATATCTTCAGATTTCGATCTGTGTATTTATATATAGGACAGGCTCACAAATCTTTATTAAATGAGTGAGTTGATTAAAGACACAGCAATAGAATCTGTGTCCAAAGTATGGATTTTGGCTGAGAAGAAGTAAAAATTAGCAGTTGGAATAAACATTAAGTGGTTTCCTAGCATTAGACAGCTCCCCATCCATTACTCCTCACAGAAGGTAAGTCTGATGTGCTGTGAGTGGAATGATCTAGAGTCAAAGGAAAGGCATATGTTGGAAAGAACATACAGAGGATCTAAAAAGGTAGGAGAAGGTAGAGAAGCATTATTTCTCCACCAAGAAGTATGTGTGATGAATACAGCTTTTCCTGATGTAAACACCAAGACAGTATTCAATCTCCTTTAAATGGGAGACAACATGCCTTCAGAAGAGTGCCACTCTGTTTACCTGTTTTGGATAAGAATTGGTGCCTCTCCATCCATGCTTCCTACCAGACAAGAACAGAGTCAGACAATACATTCTGCAATCCAGAATAAAACCCAGTATAAAACCATTCCAACTGATGATCGATTGTCTGTGATGGTATGAACAGCTATTGTGAAGAAAACAAGACATTATAATAGCTGGTGATGATTTAATATCATCTTGATTTGAAGTCCCACCAAACTTTTGTTCTTCTGTCTCCATCAGTTTTATCATATTGTATCTTACTGTATTTTATTATATGTGATAGTATAAACAAAATGTTTTATAGACAAGGAGATAATATAGTAACCATTGTTCATTTTCTGTTAGTTGGTTCTGAATACCCTGTAATACTTTCATTCTCTTGAATGGGTTTACACTGTCTTGTTATGTTTGATACTATAGTATATGAAGGTATACACAAATATTTCAAGGAAAGAGACACTATGGTGGCTACTGTTATGTTGAGTTGTGTTGAAACACTACGTTGCTTCAATTGTTCTGGTCTGAAAAAACAATACGTGCTGCACGTTCATGTTTGCCTCGTCCAGTCAAGCCTGGCTCCATGGTACAGATAATCAGCAGCTTGCTGCTCTTTCCACTCGGAAACTGATGCCCCATCACACTCGACTTAACCCAAGCACACTGCTGCCCCACTAGTTGGCTGTCGTTTCTCAACATCAGTCTCCATGCTTATGTACTGGGTTCCCCAGTCTCAATGTCACTACTGCTTGTGTGATTTCTCCATCTGAAGCAATCACCTCGAACAGAATGTCAGTGTGATCTCATAACAGAAATGATGTTCCTGTGTGCTCTTTGGAACCCAACTGGTTCTGTTGGCAGCAACTCCCAAGCGCTGTAGAGTCTGTTTATTCCTACTGTTCTAGTGTCAGCATATGGTGACAGCGAGGAGAGGACCTGTGCTCAGATGTTGCAGATTGCTGTCACTGGCAGTCATCTGAGGATGTACTCCCATAGCTGTGTGTGAGGGAGAAGAGGACAGAATGGCACAGAGAATGTTACAGCAGTCCGAAAAGCAACACACGTCTTTGCTCCAGGTGACCAAGCCCTTCCAATCCATACGGGATCCCCACTGATGTTGGCTAATCCAGAGATAATTTGTTTTCACATTATTAGTTCAGCATACCTTTACAGGAGCTTGCATTTCAACTACTGCGCAAAGCCTTTCTCTAAAGGCAGACTAGTGGGTCATTCTCTGTACAAAGCTCCAAAGGTCTCTATTTAATAAGGGCTAAAGCCTGAATTCCACAGTGTTAGCTGGTGCAGGAGCCAAAACCCATCCTCTTCCCACCGTCCCTTTGCGAAGGAGCTATTTATCCATCTCCACCCTCACTCTGCTCTTCTGCCCACCTATGCTTCTGCTTACTCTGTGCTGTGCCTGGAATGCCCTTGCTCCATCTTCTGTGCAGAGAGCACCTGGGTGATTGTCAAGACCTCACCTTGAGGCTGCCTTCCCTTTTAGCCCCACAAGTTGTTTCTCCTTCAGTCTCTAGAGATTCTGTACATGCATCTATTAACGAATGGCTTCTTCTACACCATTGTTATGGTTTAGAACTAAAGTGTCCCACAAAAGCCTCTTGGATTTGGAAGGGATTTGGATCATGGCACTTTGTATTTGGGAATGCATTCATCTATTGATGAGTTCAGTAGCTAAGTGTACGCTTAGGAGGTGGAGTCAGGTTGGAGGTGGACCACTAAAGACGTGATTTCAAAGGAAATGTATTTGTACAGACCTTTCCCTCTTGTCACTTTCTCTTTCTGTTTCTCTGTTTCTCGTTGCCATGGGTTCAGCACCTTTTCTCCATGCCTCCCTGCCATCTTTATTCTGCCTTGGAGCCTGCTGAACAGGGCCTCAGACTGTGAGTCAAAATAAACCTTTCCTCTTGTGTGTTATGGGTTTGGAATTTAGTGACGGCTGACTAAGACACCCATCACTGTCTATCTGCATGCATGAGTCAAGCCAGTCTCGTTCCCTTAGAAAAGAACTGTGCAGAAGATCTCCAGATCTGAACCACGGATTTTGAAACTCTTCTAATCATGTTTTAAAGTAAGGCAGGAGTGACTAAGTCTCCTTCTCCCCTCACCACATGCCTCTAAAAGTGCAGAGAGAATCTGGATTAAAAGTATGTGATCATAGCCTGGTACTTTACAGATGTTGATGCGAGGGAGCTATGTTGTCAAAGGGGCAGTTTTATACACCAGCCTAAGCATCATAATTTCTTTACTTAGTGTACCCTCGATTGTCACCTCCAAATACTGAATCATAAATATGCTTAGAATTTATGACACTGCATACAATGGGAAAAGGTCAAACCACAAGTGTAACATTTCATATGTTTGAGTTGCATATCTGACATCCCCATTCCCTTGGGGTACAACTTTTTAATTATTATTTGTAGATCATCTTTTTCTTAACCACCTGAGAAGTGCAATTATCACCCTGAAATGCAATGTCTCCAGTATAATTTTTTTTTGCTGAAATGGAAATCTTATATCCAAAGAGAGACCTCAGCATACAATTTACTGCTATAGAATCTCTGACAGCCAGTCAGAAATATGTGTGTCCAGAATGTGAAAACTAGCTCATAATTAACAGTGAAACTCAGATCATCTTAAAAGAAGAAAAGGCAGATCGAAATCTCTTGCTTTCTCATAAGATTCTATTTCCCAATTATCACCATAGTTATTCATACTATTGATGCCAATTTTTGCCCTTTCTGCCATCTTGGTTTTGATCAAGAAGTACCAGAATGAGTAAGAGTTTGTGAAATTGAATGAATAAATGGTATGCCTTTATTCTCCATTCCACACATTGCTAAATATCCTAAATATCCTCTTCAAATCCAAATATATCCTCAAATCCAAGATCTCAGAACCAGTACCAGAGGCATTTAAGATACATCCTTAGTTCTTGCCTGGTATTTGAAATTAGTAGTATAGGTCTGCAGTAATACCCTGGAAGAGTGGAGAGATAATGCTAGGGGAATGAATGGAATTAGAAGGAAGAGGAAAAAAAAAAGAGAAGGAATCCTGAGGAATATCTTGAAGGCAGAATCCTGGGTGAAGGACATGACTGTATATAGTGCATTTTAATTCATGGTTCCAACTAATTAATCTGTAAAGTGTAGACCAAATCATCCCACTTCCAGTCAATTTGTTTCTGGAGTAATCAATTTGGTGTTTCCTTTCTTGAAAATTTTTCCTACCAGATACTACTTTTATAAGAATAAAACTCAAATTACCAGGATTCCCACCTGCCCTGTGGATGGAAAGGACCCTGTAGTTCAGTTAGTGACTCCACCCACCTAACCAGTGCCCAAATCCTCTGTGTGGCAGGACAACAAAGGGTTAATCCATTCTGCACCTCCTACAATGAGAAACTTTTAGGAAATCTTTCCTTGCTAAATATATTCTCTTTCAGTTTATAAGAATTGACCTAAATCTGAGGTGTGAGGCCATCTTAAATTCTCATCTATAAGACATCTCTATGATTATTCTTTGACTAGAAGGAGAGAGCACTTATGACCTTCAATATCTTCCCAGTTCTTGGTTAAATAGCCTCAGTTTCCTCACTTGCTTTGTACATTATGTGGGTTCTTAACCTTTACTTCTGAGAATAAGGCTTCTTTCAAAAAGGAGTTCATATTTCAATGTAGTACTAGCTAGCTATGAGACTTGGGAAAACTATTGCGTACTTGATAAACTGCATTATTTTTGGCTGGATTTGTTCTGACTTTAAGTCTACTTCTAAATAATAATGACGGTCTTTCCATTTGCTTCTGGGTCATATTACTTCTATAATCAGAATATCCAATGGCATTTTTTCATTCATTCACTTAAACCCTGTTTATTACATATACATCTACTCTGTGCAGACTGTTAAAATAAATTAAAACCAAAATAAGACATAAAGATTCCCCGTGACTACAAAACAAGTCAAACATAAGTGACTATCTTGGTTGATTTTCAAACATAAGCAAAACTGGGACTATTTTTTCTAAACAGTTACATTTTTTAGATAATAAACCTTAAGGCTAGCCAATCATGAGCTTTCAACTAAATTGTAGTTATAAAACTAGGAACTTTCCAGCAAAGTAGACCAAATAAGGCAGCAGTACAACTAACCACTCGGATTTTTCCTTTATTTTTCTTCCATGTTCACCCTATAAAAAGTTTTCATTTGCATTCCTGGGTAGAGCTTCTGAACTACTCTTAGTTCATAACTTCCCAGTTCATGAATCACTGTTTTCTCAAATAAACTCTTTAACAATTCTGTTGTGTCTTCTGTTTGCTTCTCACCAAGGCACTGTGGTACCCTGGCCCTGGTGTCATAGCTAGCAGCAAAACACAGCATTTGGTCTCATGGGCCTATCTTTTTTTTTACAGCCTCTATGTCCTGGGAATAATAAAAGCCTGTAGAAAGAAACTGCTCAATGAGATAGTCTGTTAACCAAATCTATCCTGCAATCAGCTCGCCCCTGAGGGTGTTTGTGCCATCATGAAGGGCCTTAAGCCTGTGGCCGTGGAGTCAACTGGAGTGAACTTTGCCTGTTTCCATCATTCATGGGGCTCTTTAATCTTTTCCTTCTCAGCAACCTCTCCACCTCCAGCACCACTGTCAATGTCTTTCTCTACTCCTCACTTGTCAGTTTTTCTCAGGATAGTGACAGTCCATGCTTCTCACATCCTTTCACAATGTTGGTGTGAATATTCTTCATGCATTTCTTTCCAGAAGCCAAGAGGAATTGACTCCTGAGATCATCCCAATAGCCACGGCATACATGTTCAAATCAAGGAAGGGAGTGGTATTGGCTTTTTTCTGGTTGGTGTTGCCTCTCATACATGTAAGAAGACTAGGTTGCTTCTGATGAGAAAGTTGTACTTTATTAACGCAAACAGGCCACCAATCCTCTTCAACACAGGGCTTCTCATTGGAGAGTGGGGCTGAGACTGTGGCTGCAGTGGAATTTCTAATCTTATGGCAAATCTGAATCTGAGCCCCAGACTCACTAACTTCTCCTGTGTATCCATCTCAGACCACGGTGGCCAGGGGGAGACTACTGGCTCATTCCTTAAAAAAGTAGGAGACCATTTTCCTATTTTCCTAGAGCCAGAGAGTGAGGCAGGAAGGAAAGTTAACAAATATGTATTCATGGGCAGAGACTTTCATTAAGGGAGCTAGTCTTTGCTAGGTCTCACTACATAGAAAGACTCTCTCCTCCACACATGACTACCTTGTTTGTGACATGTGGACTGACCATTTTGTGAAATAATTCTTCACTGTCCTACCTGACTCCTGCAGGCTCTTTAAAGATGTAACTGTGTAGTATTCATCCACATTTAGCTAGCACAGGGTGTCTCCTCGATGTGTAAGCCATCCTTCAGCTCTGATCTCTCTCCAATGAGTCAACACATCTCATTGCTTCATGTTATCGCTTTCTGTGGCCATGAAGTCAATGTAAACACTTCTTGTAAAGCAGGAACCTATGAAAAAAATTCTTCATACCTTCCTTCGTATTACATTTTCATGGATTTAACTGCTATTTGCTTCTTGAAAAATTCTATGAGATTAATAAATAGAAGAATCCGTAAGTTTCATGATTTCATCTCTACAGTCTATTGATGTCTTTCTTTTTTTGCAATAGCATAAAATGCAAAGTTAGAAATAATGTATTGAAAAGATAACATGTAGTTTTCAAGTACTTGATGGAGGCAGTTAATGAGTTATACTGTTATCTACATTTTAAATGAACTTTAATCAATCATGTAAGTTAGCCTTCTAGTAACTGCACTTATGAATATACAAAGCATTTTATATGGCACATGAAATTTAAAAGGATAAAGAGGTTCGCTGCATCTATTGACACATTCCAATATACAGTTGATTCCATGAAGCTGTCATTATTTACCTAGAAATAAAATGAGTGACCTCCACATTTATTATCACTAAAATGTTCTTGCTAATTAGCATCTGGAGATACGATGTTATAGGTACTTCCTTAAACACTCTCAGCTCTACCACTGTCATAGTGATAGGGTGCATATCAAAGTTGCATGGTACCTGCAATTCTGACAAAAGACACTCCAAAAACTGGTATGTACTACCATAATGAGATTCTTGCATCTCATTATAAATTTGCATACCAACATAGCAATTCTTGACAAAAACAGTTTCATAATTGTCTGAAATAAATGCTTAAATATGAAGTATTGACCATTATATCTGACCTTTGAAGACCTCCCTTCTTCCCAGATGTGCCCTGCTAGGACTCACTTCCTAAATGTTTGTGTGTGTTTAATAACACAGACATAGTGACTCTTAGCAGTGGTAGCTTCAGTAAGCACATTATAAAAGAATAAATTGTAAAACTACAATGAATGTATCACTAGGAGTCATTTGGAAAAGGCTAGGTAATTGC
Organism: Cavia porcellus; assembly: GCF_034190915.1. Taxonomy (NCBI): domain Eukaryota; kingdom Metazoa; phylum Chordata; class Mammalia; order Rodentia; family Caviidae; genus Cavia; species Cavia porcellus. The sequence goes on from NW_026947489.1 coordinate 12,562,950, forward strand.
CATGGTAATTCCTAAAACCCCTGAAACTTTAAAGAGAATGGGCTGCAACCTGTCTACAATGGGATTTCTGCAAAATTATACAATGATTTCACATTAACAGCTGAAATGAGTTTAGCCATGATTAATGTTGTGACAGAGAACCAAGCAACCTTTCTCCTACAAGCATGCAGCCCATTTTACACATTGTCACAAGTAGAGTCTAAGTGTCCGACAAGTACCAACAGCTAATCTAAAGTTGCACAGAGCCATTTGCACCCTCTCTCCAAGATCTTGTGTCACTCGCATGGCCTTCATCGCATGGATCTCAGGCTCCAACCTATGCCTTTATCTTGTTACCATCCTGTGTTTCCAGCTACCCCATTTGCTCTGCAATTTGGTATACGGTTTTCCAAAAGAACTAATCAATTTTAACTCAACACCGACGTGCTGCAGAAATGGCTGCCAGTGTCCAAAAAATGCTAATCAATTTTGAAAATCTACACCATGGCTTGCATCCCAGACTTTCCACCCAATCCACATCAAATAGAAATGATAGAAAATTATGTTAACATGTTCAACCGCTTGTTTGCTTGTTTTAGCTGAGGCACTGGTCATGCTTCAGTGGCAAACTACCCGCCTGTTTGGAAGCTCATCCAGTGTGCTCTCCTTCGGGTGACTGTGTGGCAGCAATATGCAGATGCTGTCACACTCCACTGTCAAAGAAGGGGATTTCCATATGAATCCAGCCCAGTACTTTGCTTTTGAAGAACATAAGGGATTTTTCTTTCTTAGATAGGAGAATATGCATTTTTAATGCTTCTCATTCTCCAAAGAGCATCACCCTGTGGCAAAGCTGCTTCTATGCCAGGCATGGCACACATTTTTATATTTCAAACTCATTGAGGAAATCTAGACTCTATAGAAAAGAGAGAAGTTTACTGAACAAAGCCCATATTAAAAAGCCTCTCTATGCAAAAAAAAAAAAAAAAAAAAAAAAAAAAAAAAAAAAAAAAAAAAAAAACCCTCTTGTAATTCTATCTGCAAAGGGATGCAGAGACCAGTTAGACTAACCCCCACCATCATCATGAGGATTCCCTGCAAAGACATCCCAGAAAAATAGTCTTTCTAATGAACAGAATTCTCCTAGTCCCCAGAAAGGAAAATGTCACTGACAAGAAATTTCATTAGCTCAAAATATAATTCCACATTTAGGCTCACCGTTTTATATTTTAAAAAAATCTCTCATGATTGGTACTACCTATTTCAAAGTCACAAAGAAAATCTTCACTTTTTTTCTCCAGTAGCAACCACCTAGCAAGAGTCTTTTTGGTCCCAGGGAAAAGGCAGTTTCATTCAGTCCTCTCTTTTCATGAAACATCACTGCCCATATTCTCCTCACTGTCCTCCTCAACTTTCTCTGGTCATCCCCAGCTGGTCAACAGAGCTTTTAAAATACCTAGAGTTTCCCCTAAGGCCAGGCTGAATTCTCTCCAGGGGACTGTTGATTCTGAGATCCTGAATGCATTGATTTATGGGAGAAATTTGTGAGCACTTCAGGACATTCAGGTGTAAGAACAACCTTGCTGGCACTGAGTAAGTCTACAACCAGCCTGGCTCCCTCAAGGAAAATTAATTTGATTGACTTATTATTCTATACTTTATTAAGGCAACAAACAGTCTAAATTCTTAAGAGATTGTTAGAAGGGAAGAGAAAGACTCTACTTTGCCCTGTGCTTACCAAAGTGCTGCTATGTCTTTATCCCCCTCATAGTAACAATAACAAAGTCCAACCATGATCAGGCACCATTCAGCTGCTAAGATCTGCAGCTACTGATGGCTACTTGCATAGTCAATCTCCCTTAAACTTCACCGTGGACCTAAAAAGGAGTGATGATCATCACCTTTTTTTCACGAATAAGGAAGGTGAGACCCAGAGAGATTTAGAAACATGTCTAAGGTCACTGAGCTAATAAATGATGAGTCTCAGAGCTTTAGCCAGAGCAGAGAGGGCTTCTCTGTCCTTAAATTAATCATTTCTCCTTCATGATAGGTGTTTGCTTACTGAACTAGAAGAAAGCGCCAATCCTCAGGGTGATAGCATCACTGAGCATTGAGACCTGGGAGAGCTGGCCAACTCAACAAGCTATGCTTTCTTCTACGTGGGCAAGGACAAGAAAGTAAGACTATGCTTAACACCCACATGCTTGGTGCCTTTGGGTAGTCCTGGGATGGTGATCTTTAATGAGGACTGCCTCATTGCTTCCAAACTTAAAATTCCTAACCAGCAACACCAAGGATTCCTACCTCTCCAGTTCTAAAGGTTTCCATGTCGCCATGCAGTCCTGAATCCAAACAGTGATGGGCATGTTCGAGAACACCAAGACCTACCAAGGACTGGTGTCAAACAACACATTGTTATGTGGTGCTGTGCTTTGTACTAGGATTCAGTTTACAGTTTTACTACATCTTCATATTATTGGAAGGAGAAATGAGAGCTAGCAAATAAACATAGCAAGAATAAAAAAAAAAAAAAACACTGCATTTAACTTCATCCTGTTGATACTTCTGTAGGTGAGTATCAAAGTTCATCTCTTAGACATTAAGTAAAATAGAAGTGCGTGGAAAAGCCAGTCCTCTAGCTGCAAGGGCCTCTTTCATACACTGTCCCAGCACCTGATCAATGGCCTTTCTGCAGAGAACTGTCAGCCTGTGGCCCAGCTGATGCATCCGTGCAATTCGCCCACCACTGGGGAAGAGAAAGCACTAAGAACTCAGAAGTCAGTCCTGTACATACACCAAAGTTATCCACTACTCTTCCTTAAAGTGCCTTTCAAACATCCATGCCCTTTACACAATGAAGACATTCCTCTGTTTTAAAGAATTATTAATTGATCAGCTGTAAGGAGAGAACTCAGGCAAAAGCTGCTTTGAATTAGCAGATGAATGAAAAGAAAAAGAAAAAAAATCAAGTCAATGAAAGGCAATCAACTTTTCCTAAATGTGGTAGACCTTGATAATCTGGGAAAGCATGCTGTTGAAAATCAAAGCTGAAGAAAGAGCAACTAATTCCATAAACAGTTCTGGGAAAAGTCCTATAAGTTTAGAGTCTAAATTCTATATCCATATGGGACAAAGATCCCCTGTAGCCTTTCTTAGAGGACAAAATATATACCACTGCATTCCAGAGTGTACACCTGCATGGGGGCGGGCATCTTAGAGACCTTCGACGTGCATTGTTTCTATCTTTCTGCCCAAAGACATACAAGCAGGTGTAGCAATAATTTAGGAAAGTGACCACAATTACTGGACTTTGCTTACACCAACTGCTTTTTGTACTTATGCAAAAAAAGCAAAACTATTTCTAATGATCACTAAACTGAGGTACTAGATTTCATACATGGGGCATTGTAGTTTAGATGCCTTAAATAAAAAAAGTCTCCTGTGTCCCAAGGTGGAGCCTTTAGAGGTGACTGAATCATGAGGACGCTGCACTCATCAGTATAGCCGAATGTGCTCCTAGGGGTGGGGTCCAGTTGGATGATGCAGGGTTTGGAGAAGAGTCCTGGAAATAACATCCCCTCCCAGTTCCTTGCCTCACTGTCTCTGCTTCCTGGCCGCCTTGGAAACAGCACTAGTCCTCCACTAAGGCTGCCACCATGCTGCTCTGCACTGGCACCAGCCAACCGTGGACTAAAACTGTGAGCCATAAATACCTCTCATTCTCTGAACTGCATGAGTTGATTGTTTTCCCCAAATGACAATGGAGGGACTTGGATAAGAGAATAGTAAAGTTTTTTCTCAATTAGTAAATATTTTGGGCTGAACAAGATCTGTCCTCATTATTGAATTCTATTGTTCTTGCACAAAAGAGAACAGAAGCTGTATGTGAGGGGATAGCGTGATGATATTCTGGTAAAAGTTTATTAATGGACATGGAAATTTCATTCTCTTATAATTTTTCTTTGATTTTTTTTGTTCAACCACTTAAAAATGCAAAAGAACTTTCATTGTTTGAGGGCTAGATACCAACAGTGGGGGAGCATTTGATCTTTGGGGCATAGTTCCCTGACCTTTGTCTCAGACTGAAACAAGCTAGTGGAATCCTTTCCTATCTATTTTTATAATTTTAGCTTGAATACTTAAAACTACAGCATATGTAATGGCTATAAAATTTCATTTTTAAAATCCTAAATATTGTGATTTTTTAACAGAGACCATATTTCTTAGAGCTAGACATGTTTCTGAGGTCCAGGTCTGATTTAAATGTGTGCAGTAATTCAGCAATTAAGGATCTGCTGCCCACAGCATGACAGATTCTGTAAGGTAGTAGGTACTGTCTCTTAAACTGTATATTTTACTCAAGATGCCATGCAGTCTGTTCATTTCAATGGCACAAGAGGCAGAGAATCTGACATGGTCTCATTTCATCCTTGCTAAAAATGTGTGAGAGGATACCATTGTACCACTCCACTGCATAGGTCAGAAGGCTGAGAATCTGAGCTCAGCTGGATACACAGACCATACATATGACCAGTGCCTACATCTTTCCACATAGGCTCACATCATCAGTACTTTGCTTCAGTCCATCATGATTGTAACCAGACTTAGTATGACCTGATGTGAGACTACTTTTGGTCATTAATTTCCCTCACATTTCATTAGTTTTATTAAAGAAATATTAGTGTGTAGAATCAACTTTGTGAAGTTTGAACCTTTTATACTCTAGAACAATGTCTATAAGTTAAAGAATACCACTGTAACATTATTGGCATCTCACAAGTATTTCACGGTATTTGTCAGTGCAATTGCAAAATACTTATATTTGAAGATATACCCTATGCTAAACATTTTGCTGGGCACAGAGGATGGAGCAGTAAACAGAGAAGGAAGAAATCTCAGCTCCCAGGGATGCCTGTGTTACTTGGGGGAAGCCCAGAAGTAAACAATACAGTAAGTAAAACATATGCTATATCAGATGGTGGAAAAGCTGTGGGAACAAAATCAGAAAAGACCAATGGTGACAGCAAAATGGCATCGAGGGCGGAGCCATGAGAAAAGATGCAAGAGAAGTGTTGGAGTAAAGAGCAAAAGAGATGAGGGGCCTCATCATATTGTCACCTATGGAAGGGACAAATAGCGGAAGTCCTGAGTCACATGCACATAACTTCCGGGAGGTGGGGTGGCTGAAGCAGAGCAAGCAAGGGGCTGATGGATAAAAAGCAAGGCTGTGGGTGGTTGGAGAAGGAGAGAGTGGGTAGAGTATTCAGAGACATGGAGACCAATAGAAAAATCTTGAGGAAACCACTGAAGTACTTTAAACCAAGGACTGGAACAATCTGGTGTGTAATGCAAAAGACTCAGTCCTGTACCTATGATAAGAAGAAATTGTAGAAGGCAAAGGCAGCAACGGCTATCAAATAAGGAGTCATGCCGGGCTGTGCACCCGGGTGACACCCAGAGTAGTGGCTGGAAGGGGTCTGATGGAGGCCCAAACCAATGGACTGGTTGACCTCTGGGATCACAGTGCAGGGAAGTAAGAAAAGAGTAAGAAATGACTCCCAAGGTCTTGGTCTGAACAACAGAAAGGATGGAGTTGCCAGTAATGCAGATGGGGAAGATGGTACCAAGAGAAAGTTTGGAAGCAGAAGATCAAAGTCCTTGTTTATTAATTTGAATTTCTTCTTAGTCATCAGTGCTGGGATACCCAGCAGGCAGTTGGAGATCAGAGGCAGGAGTTCAGAAGAGTAGTGTGTACTATAGATTCAAGGGTGATCTTTCCTAAAATGTTTGAAATGGTGAACTGGAGACATTGTGGTTAATTTTATCATCTAAATACCTGACATTCTTAGCTATTGATATATTATTATTTTCTTAGGTGGCTATACCCAGTGGTGGTATTTTAATATTCTGTTAAGCATGTTTATATTACTGAGCTCAGCTTAGCACAAGTAACACTGCTTGTAGTGAACAAATTACAATCTCACTTAAATTTTCACAATCTAAAGAAAAATTGTGGTTAGGATGAGGCCAGAATACAATCCAGCTGGTGACTGGCCTTATTTTCTCTTTATGAGAAGCATAAAACAATGTCTGCTGCTATCATCCTATTTCATTGTATCTCTATGTTAATAGTCACACTTTCAAGAGGAAATCTATTGTGTGGATGGTTATATCTTCCTCTTACTCTGACAATATTGAAATGGCAAAATCAGTGGTGTCAGGCCCAACTCAAGGGATCACATTCTGCTGCCCGTTCTCAGACTCTGAATTCTCACTTGCAAAACTTCATCAGGTTAGAGTATATAGACAATGTCTGTTTCTGCATTTTCTTTTTATCTCACTTTGTAGAAATATAGGCAAATATTTCATGCACATATTTTATCCTTTGTTCACTTCTCCTTTATATTTCTGTATGGTTTTTTTCTGAGAATCAGGATTTTGGGTAATACTTTTGTTTTGGAAATATTTTTTTCTCTTGTCAATTGCAAAAATGTTTAAAAATCTCAGAATTTGAGATGTTTCCTTATGGAATTAGTCAGATCATTTCTTTTAATGCGATGATTATTTTTTAGAAGTAAGTCAATTCCTAAAGGACATGCTCTGTTGGTTTTTCTGTCCATGGGCTGATGAAAACCTTCACGTTAATAGCAAGTAATGATGTTTTCTGCATCTGAAACTTGACTAGTGCTCTTGGGAGAGCAGGGAAGACACTGATTGGGAGAGAAAACTTCCTGGCCCATTTCCCAAGCAGAGCCGCACAGGAAGCCTCTGGCTGCAAAAGGAACAAGTGTAGAAGCAGCCAGAAAGAGCGGCCCTGTGTTCCAGCGACCTCGCATGCCAGGCACCTGGGCAGAGAATCCGAGCGTGTTTACGGGCCTTGATCTCGGCTTATATGTGAGACACCATGTTAATGGTCTTGTTGCTCACCACCCTGGCTTGAGATTTAAATAAAAACAAATTACAGGTCTAAACAGTGATAGATGGAGTGCTTTTACATTTGTGTATAGTATTTTTGCTCAAAGATTAAAGGCTTACGAATTTATCTGCATAAACTAACCCCTGGCGAAGGGTGCTGATGACATTTTCCAAGAAAAATGAATATCCTAACTTATTCCAAAGAGAAGTCTTGGTATTTGTATGGCCAGAGTGACCTTTGCAAGCGCCCTTTCAGATTAGGTGCACTACATGGAAAATTGTGCTCTTACAGTACTCTATAAATCATACCTACCAATTTTCTTTAAAGGGGTATGTAAATATCAGTGTACCAGGTGGGTAAACAACACTAACCTCATACAAATGGCTTGAAAATTGAAGAAAAGCACCTTATTTTGCAGCTGAAATTGCTTTTGAAGCCCAACATCAGGACTTGGGTTGTAAAATGCATGAAATGATTTGTGCACAGGGAATAGAAAATGGGCTGATGATAACTACCCTGGACACAGTTCCTGTATAGCTGAGTTCTTTCCATGATCAAAGATATTATTGCTACATATTACTTTTCACAAATCCCAAATGCATGTACATTTTAAGTGACATCTTCATTATCTACATGTTTCCAAAGTGGTCAGAAAGCTATTCCAGCTGGTTAATCTCTAGAGATGAAGTGCACGGGAGCGTCCTCATATGGATCATGTAACACTTCATTTAAGAAGAGGAGAAAAATCTCAGAAAACTTTGAGGCAAAATAAAGAGCGAAGCTGAAGCTTTTGAAATTCTCAGGGTCTTAAGAAGAACAAAAATTACTTCTGCAATTTCATCGAGTGTGCTAGTCGAATCTCCTTATTTTAAAATAGGGATTGATAAATAGATCAAATGGTCCATATTTTAAGACATTTTAGTGGAATATCTATGGCATAAGATACAGCCTGTACTGTACTACATTGGCAATAATATTTTAAATCTTAATTTTGTGTACTTTCATGAAACAGAAATCCATGACTTTGACATATTCTGTAGTTTTAGCAAGAATCATCATTGATTTTTAAGAAGTGAAAGATGCATGCTTCCTAAATTTGAGGCAATATCATATAATTTTTGACATATATGACACTGAGTGGACAAAAAATTCTTGAAATTCCCAGCACTGTACATATCTATGAAAATAACAGTCATTTCATCGCATTAAAAATGTCTTATTTGCCTTCAGTTTTCACTTACTTTTAAGCATATTGCTTATATTTAGAGGAAAAAATGAGCTGTGTAAAATATTTTTCTTTATAAGAACTTTTATTGTTTTCTTTCCACTAAGTGAAGAATATATGTATGTAAGAAAATGCAAGCATTAATGCAATTAAATGCATTCTTAAAAACATCTAACCTTGCAATGATACGACTATCATAGGCCATTTAAGTTGGTTGTCTACTCCTTCTTTCTGTAGTTAGTAAGAGTTGCTAACACATGAATGTCCTTTTATAAATTTGAGGCAAAAAGAAGAAGTAAATATGCTTAGTTAGTGCTTAAGGATAGGTAGGTGAGGAGCAAGGAATACCCTGGGCCATTTGTTTTAGTACGTTTTAAATCTTTAAGCTCTTATCTCCCTTTAGGAGATATTGTAAAATATTTGCAGTTCTATACTTTTCCACTTTGTTTTTATCCTTTACCCATGTAGTAAATGCAGTCATTAATACCTTTTCTAAACAGCCTTCTTGTTAAAAAGCGAAGGTTATGAACTTTTGCTTAAAAACTTTGTAAATAGAGAATGTTAAAAAATGAATGGATATTTAAAACTAAACTTTTAATGTTTCACTCTTAAGGAAGTTACACAATTCTTATTTTCACAAAAGAAAACTTTCTTTTTAAATGAGAAAATTTCAGATAATTTGTACTTTAGCTATTTTGTTGAGCAATATCAGAGCTCTGTATAAATCATTAAAGTCATAATTTGCATTCATCGGTTCATAGTAGTATTAATTATTTGTAAGGGAATTGGTATTCTCTTTTCCAGTCTACACTGCCATGTGCCATTTGTTTACTCTTTAGATTACTAGTACCATGGCTTGGGTCTACAAGGTCCTCTAAAATCCTCATGTGTTCCAAGCTGACGCTTCTGGAAGGTGAGTGACTCTTAGGGGTATTGTACTTACCTGTAATTATTCCATTGAGTAGTTCATAACTAATGTGGCATCAGCTTTAGGAGGTGGGACTTATTTAGAGGAGCTGAATCGCAGGGAGTGAGCTGGAGTAGTGTGACATTTTTGTCCCAGGATCCTTCGTCTCTCACCTTCCTGGCTGCCATGGGTTGAGCAGCTTTCCTTCACCATACCCTTCTGCCATGCCATTAATGCCTTGGAGCTGCCCATCATGGACTGAACCCTTGGAAACCATGAACCAAATATCTGTCTCCTCCTTAATCTGCAGTACTAGGTACTTTGTCCATTTAGTAAAGGGTAGTGAACCATACAATTAAGAAGCATGTTCTGACTGAAGGAAAGAGACTTCTGTTTCCATTGCCATTCTGCACTGCTATAGCACTTCATAAAATTTTGTACATTTTTTCTTATATTTGCTTCTGTCTTGATTCATTCAAATATTTATTGCATACCTAATTTGTGCCAGGAACACTTTGAGGCACTTAAGGTACAGAAGTGAGAAAAATATAGCTACCATAAATTGCAACCTAAATCTGCAAAATTTGTGACACTGCAGTTTGAGATCAAACACATACTAGCACAACGTCAAATTATTTTAAGCAATGTTTTTCATCTCACCTTAACTTCAACATATTTGAGAATTTGATTAAAAAAAAGCATTTTGTTTAAATGAACAGTAGGCCTGGGGGATATAGCTCAGTGGCACAGCACCTGCCTGGCAAGCCCGAGATCCTGAGTTCAATTCCTGGTACCCACAAAAACAAGTGAATAGTAGAGGAGTATTCAGCATATTCCTCTTTAGTAGAATTAAAAATTGTTTATAATTATGAAGTATTAATGAGAACTATATTTATTGTTACATTTATATCTAATTTTTTCATTTTCATATAATGGATAGAGTATATGAATCATTAAGATTTATCACTAAATGTATTTCTATTATTAATTATGAGGTATAATCTCAAATCTTTCATAACTGTTTTTCCAATTGTTTTATCCCTATCAATTGGATTAAATTAATTTCTAAATTCTTCACTTTCTACTGAATATATGGTATTACACAATTTAATAATCACCAATTTCTAGTTTTAGTTCCATTGACATAACTTTCTAATTCACTTCGAATGATCCTAGTTTCTTACACTTCTGTTTTCTCCAGCGCTCACAGTGCAGGTCACACATGAAAAATTCAATAAACATACTAATTTTCCATTAAATTCTGTGTTGCACTCTTCACTTTTATTATTATTCTATTGTTGATTCACTAAAGTTGCAAAAGGATTTTTGATAGCATGTATTTTCTTAAAAGGATGATATTTTTAAAGGAGAAATATTTTCACATTAGGAAACACTACACTTTGGTAGGAAATTTTTTCAAACAATATGTCCATGATACTCATTCAGAATATTCATGGTTGAATTGTAGGTTTTCTCTCTAATTAAATATAAAACAGTGATCTGCATATTTCACACAATTTAAAAATAAACAAAGTATGAAAACCAAAAAGATCTCAGATAGACAGACCAGGTGCCAGGTGAAATTCCTCCAGATTTTTAGAAAGTGTGTGAACTTTTCTAACTTTTATTAAAAAGAAAAAGTATCAGACTCAAACCTTGCAAAGTTAAGGGAAGGTCGGCAAAGGCTTTTTAATTTCATTGCACATTTTCATTTTCTCTTGCTTCTTCAGTCCATTTTGTATAAAGATATTTCAAGTATGAAGACAACTTCTGATGCATAAAAATAGATTTTAAAAAAATCAAGAAACATTCTTTTTGCTAAGTGTGGGAGTGCATGCCCATAATTTCAGCACACTGAGATGCTGAGGCAGGAGGATAAAAAGCTCCAATCCAGTCTGGGCAACATAAAGACTTAGAAAGACACCAAAATAATCAAATAAAAAAACACTATAGAGTCACAACTCAGTATGTAGGACCTTGGTTCAATCCCCAGTAAAGTATCACCACTTCTTTTTTTAAAATTCTTTTAGTTCTAGTGGGAAAACCTCACGCATGTGTTTTTAAAGGGAGCAAAATATTACCCATGAGCCTACGTCTAAATCTGTACCACTTTATTCATCAGAACTCTTTTGGTTTCTTAGTCAAGAATCTGTCTTTTGCCACCATCCTGTGCGTGGCTAGAGAGTAGACTGAGTTCCTTACCCTGCCTAGGGAGCCAGGGAATATGGTAGACTCCACTTGCTGCACATCCAATGAGTGAGTCATAAGTAAAACTTAGAGGGGAAGTGCCTCCTGGTGTCTCTTTGCAAGTGTGCTTTTTCCTCCAAGTCATACTCTTCACCCCAGTAGCATCAACAGCTGTCATTTTGATTGCCAGGCTTCCACATCTCTCCACTATGTGCCTCCCTCAGCCAGGCTTGTCTCCCTGAAGATATCTCATGGCCAATATAGGCTCTCTCTTCTGCCCTCCTAAGTGAAACTGCTATTACCTATTCCCATTTCCTCCACTCTCTAATGGCAAAGATTATTTTGTGCAAAGTTCTTAGTGGCAGATATTAGTGTTACTTCTCCTGGAGCAACCAAATGTAAGCAAGTAGTGATTTGCTCTAATGATAAATTTTTTGTGTCTAGAGCGGGAATGGGTACACTTTTCTGCAACTTCCTGGATTGTGATTATCATAGGCTTTCCATGCCATCCAGTGTTGCTTCATGCTTCCACTGGAGCTGAAAAGCAACTACAGATAACATGTGAAGACACAGACAGGCTGCGTTCTAATGAGACTGTGTATACAGCTCAGGAAGTGGGCTGGGTTTCCTGGCTATGGTTTGCTGATACTGTCTAGATGAATCAAATAAATGAAAGCTTTCAATTGCTCATAAATCTACATCATAGCAAAGTAAACATTCTCACTGGAAAATCACACCAGAATAACTGTGGGATGTTAATGCATGGAGAAATATTAGCTAGTCTCGCAAGGCAGTTGAAGACATAAGGCTGTACTGCAAACCTCAATTACCCAATATCCCTTGTATAACTTGCTCTTTACCCCTTTCCTTGCTTAAAAAAAATAGAATAGAGTCAAGAAAACAGAAATTACCTTTTTATCAGAGGAAAGTCTTTCACTCAGCAGAGCTAATTCAGCTTCTTTTTTTGTCCTGGCCATTAGGAAACCCACAGTTTTGTGTTCATTGATCATAAGCTTCTTCAGCTTTGATAACACACTAATGTCTTCTTTTCTTCTTGCCTTGATTTCTTTTCCTTATTTTGGTGCTGATTTCATATGGTTCTATTGTTTTCCCTGCAGCCATCTCCAATACTTTAAGGAAATGCTGCAAAATAAAAAAATGAATGGAAGAAAAATCTTTTGGAAGAAAGAATAATGCTTTTGCTCCCTGATGAAACTGGAGCCACTTCCAGCCCAGGTCCACTGACCATGTGAAGCATACTGCATGGTTAAAAACATTTCCCAACAATGGTTTCTACAGACACAACAGTCTGTCAGTCCAGACACCTTATGGGAGGTATATCACATTATCTGTCTGCAAGTGACCCAGTTTCGGTCACTGCTGACACCCACTGGTGATCACATGTGACCCCTGCAGGGCAAACTAACCAGCGACAGGGTCTGATATACTTTGGAAGCTGCTGCTAAAGGATCAGCTGGGAAGGGCATGGTAGACTGAAGACAAAGGCTTGCTGCCCTTGGAGTCAGGGATCTTCTGGTGACAGCCATAGTGGAAAAAAGGAGAAGACTGGGGACATTGCTGCACCATCTGAATAATGTCCTTAACACAAAACTACACCTTCCTGTGTTATCTCAAGGGCCAGGAAGCACAATGACAGACAGAGACACAAAAAAATAAATAACAGATCCATAGCCAATTGGACATGATCCATTACATTTCTAAAACACGGTCAGTGGATTAATCACTAGAGGTTAAGAGGTCTCACTTAAAAATTAAACCTACCACCTAAAAATATCAGCAGTATAATACTATTTCTGGGGTGAGTGAATAAATCTCACAGCCTGTCCCTCTTAATCCCTGCTCCCACCCTCCTCAAATCCTGGTTACATATTTGAGCTACCACGTGATCAATACTTTCCTTGTTGAGATAAAACACCTAGCACCCAAAGTGAAGAAAGGAAGGTTTATTTAGCTTACGGTTTGTGGATGTTTCAGTCCATAATCTACTGGCTCCAAGGCACGGTGGCATGATACAGGGGCAACACTGCAAGGCAGCAGCCAGAGAAAAAGGGGGTAAACAGGCTTCTTCTCCTCCCTTACACTGTACACACAACCCACATCTTCAGGGTGAGTGAAGCATTCACAAAATCTCTGTGCCCTCCTCTTGCACAGGATGAGGATATTTACAAAGTGAGGATCTTGTCTCCTGGTTGAGTCTTTCAATTGAACTCACAACTTCTCAAGTTGACACAATGTATTAACCATAACAATCACTATGGATTTGGAGACTCACATTTAAAAATTAAACCTACCTCCTAAAAATATTAGTAGTAGAGTACTATTTCTTGGGTGAGTGAATAAATCTTACACCCTTTCCCTATGAATCCCTCAAATCCTGTTACACATTTGAGCTACCAGGTGGTCAATACTTTTGAGCAGTAAAACACTGCAGTATGAAGCTCCTTGTTAGAACAGCCTCACTAGAAGGAAATCATTATGGATGAATACTATACCAACAGGGATAATTGAAAAGCAAAAGAATGTAAAATATATATTTACCAATACTAGTATGTAGACACCTGTTTAAATATTTAATAGGCAGACAAAATAAGGAACTTTATGCAAATAAATAGGTAGTTGGTATCTTTAGTTTCCTACTTCTTCAGATTACTCCAGGTAAATAAACCTCAAGCCAACATTTTTGTAATGCCTCGTGATCCTTCTCAAAACCGTTCCTTTACATCTGTGGATCTTCCATGTAGATGGTTTCGATGCCTTAAAGACTCTCTTGCTTGGCTAAAGATGGGGTGCAAGATACTTTCTGGAAGTTAGTAAATCCCAGAGCCAGTAGGGCAATAAACAGGCCTTTTACACACTCTCAGCACCAAACACCCAGCGTTCCCAGAACAGAAATTAAACCCATAAGCTGCAGTAAAGGGTCTGTGCTGTGCCCAGTATCAACCTTTCTGTAGTTGAGCAGAGGAAATGCTAAGGCTTTGCAGGAAACTGAAACTCACTGATATGTGGGACATAGATTTCATTATCCCAAGTCCATGTGTTTATTGCTTTAATATGGAAAAGACAAATCAGACACATGAAAACATAGAGCCTGTATGCCACCATTATGAATAAATGTATAGTTCCCATGAAGCTTTAAAAACATGAATGATATATCAATGTTGAAATATCATTAATATTTTTTCCATTCCTAAGATCAAAAAGAGCCCTGACTAAGCAGCTGGAAGGAACTTTTCATGATGACGATGGGGATATCAGGGACCAGAGTTTTCAGCAAGAAAAGAAATGGTATAGAAGAAGCCTGGCCAAGGCTGGCAGGGACCGTACACCCAGGACAGTTCTAATGTGGCACTGTGTTGTCAGGCTCAGCTTATCCTCAGATCAAAAGAGCCATCAATCTTCCCTGGATCTATACAGATTCATCCTGGGTCAGAAGAATAATCAATAACCCTTAGTTCTTGCTGCACCAAAACAAAGGCCCTGTTGGTTTGTTTACCTTTCAGATCGTGTCTCGATTAGGTATCATTAGTGACCAGGGTGGAGTGAAACTCTGTGTATTGCTAAAGCTCATCCAGGTTTCCTTTCATAGCTTACACACTGCCAGGAGACAAACCCACACATTGTGTTCAGAGAGCACCAGGGCACCAGGTGCACTGATGCTTGGGCACCGATGCTTGGGATATGATGAAAAAAGTATCAAAGATTAGAGGTGCAGGGACATTAGTGACAATTCAACCCAAATCGCACATTTTACAGATAAAGACGTTGGCACTCAGGGAGGACAGCAATTTTCACAGGATCACTCAGCTCAGTAAAGGTAGTATGAGCTAGAGACTAGACAGACTGACAGACCGACAGACTGCTGACAGATGACTTTTTGCCTTAAGTTGGGGTTTGCTACTAGGTGGTAGAGTGTTATAAATCCCTGAGAGATGTTTTGCTTTCTTAGCCCTGAGTGGGATGTGTTTTAATGATCATAAGCTTCAGAGTTAGGGGTTAGTTCAAAGCCTATTTCTGTCACAGACGATTTTAAAACCTTTGGAGGAGTTAGCTCCAAAAGCCTGATTCCTCATCACTATACCAAGGGTATAATGTCTGCATCTTCAGGTTATTGTGAGACTTAAACAGAAGTGATGTGATATATATATATATATATATATATATATATATATATATATAAACTGCTAAACCTGAACCTTGTCACACAGAATACATTTGGCCAACATTTGTTTCCTAGCCTCTCCAATTCTATATTCAGCAATGGTACAATTCATTCTAGCATTTAGGGAAGGTCTTCTCATCTCTGTCTTCCTCAAACTTAGATAATAGCATTTCTGTTTGCTTTAAGTTTTGTGCTAATGGTGATGATAAGAAAGTAGATAGATGGATGCACAAAATTGGGTCATTACTCTTACAAATAAATGTGTGCATATGCGTTATATTTGATCAATTCATCCATGTACTCAAAGTTTTTCATTACCAACATAGCAAGAGCTAAGATGTAATCTTTATGAATATTTCAGTATAGACTAAAAGAAAGGACACAGATTATCTGAGATAAAGAAATATCTTACGAGTATCATTAACAACAAAACTACAAGAACAGTAATAACTGCTCTAATGTAACAATCCCATCAAATACAAAAGTTCATGAAAATATAATGTTTTGCAGAATTATGTACTGTGGTTATTTTTGAACCAAAAAGTGATATTATAGCTAGTTTTTCTGCATATTAAAGTAGGAGTCTTAGAGACAGTGACTAAGAATTGAGTTGATGGTCAGTAGTCAGCTTTGTGAGTTGGCAATTTCAATGTCTACTTCAGGTTTATTTTCTTGCATGCTGTCTCCCGTGGTGGGAAGAGAGAGATAAGGGAGGCAAAAGGGGATGAGAAGAGGGCTAGACAGGCTTTCAATGGTTTATATCACACAAAAGCCTGGTCAGTGATACTGCCAGCTTCCTGCCTGGGTTCCCCACAAGTGGGGTTTGCATCTGCTGTCGTAACCGCAAAACAGTTCCTCCAAGCTGTGTCTTGTTTCCGGGCCCCACACCTGCCCTGTTCCTCTTGCCCAGGTTCCTTTCCCAGTAGGGCACTCATACCCAGACTTACAGGTATTTGGCTAATGATTTTCCTGGACAGACTACTTAACTTTTACTTCTTCTTTGCAAAACTATCTTTGTGTGGCCCCATTCAGCTTCTCCAAGAGGCCCATTACTTTTTTATTTGCGCCAGGTCTATGAATATTATGCAGAATGCCATTTTGAAAGTGCTCGTCCAGAACTTTTCCCTATCTTTCTCACTGCTCTACTATGTGATGCTTTCTCTCAAACCAAGATTAAAATTATGGTCTATGTGCTTTGCCATCATTGAGATACGAAGGTGAAAACTATGTGCTGTTCCAAAGTGATGGAAAAGAGACTGTAGCCCTAGATCATAGCTGTCATGTGTGGGTCTCTTCCTCTTCCTGTGTATTCTGCCTTCCATCCTCCTGACAAGCCCATGGGGTCAAAGCATCATCCCAATTTTATAAATGTTGAACCTGAGTCTCAGAAAGTTAAACTGTGCCACAAAGTCACATAGATGGGAAGTGGTAGAGATCAGATTTGAACCCACATCCACCTGGCTGCGAAGCCTAGACCATCATCACACAGAATCCAAGCCTTCTGCTGAAGGTAGCTTAGTTTGTGGGAAAGTTTAGGACACCATGGAGCACGTTTTGGGTAAGCTGCAGTTCTGCATGCTGGAAAATTTCCATCTGGTAAATAGGAAGAATTGAGAAGCCCGAGGCATTTGTCTGTAGAGGAGAATGTGAAGTGATGAGGTTAGACAACTGCCAGTGTCTACAAAGGATGAGTCAGAGGCAGCTTTGCTTGGTCCTCTGTGACATATAAGATAGAAACAGGTATCAGATAAAACAAATGAAGGCACATAAAAGTACTATAAGCAAGTTTCTGGCAGATATAACTGTTTAAAATGTTGGCCAGAGAAGATAGTGAGTTCCTTGGCATAATATATATTTAAGATCAGGCTTTAAAAACCATTGCATGATGATGTGATAATGCAATTACTTGCTGAAATGCTGGTTAATGTAGCTACTCCTCACTGGGCATTCCTCCGCTTCCTTTACATGTATCATCTCGATGCATCTTTTTATAGACAGTTGGCA
The DNA here is from genome assembly GCF_034190915.1 of Cavia porcellus. Taxonomy (NCBI): domain Eukaryota; kingdom Metazoa; phylum Chordata; class Mammalia; order Rodentia; family Caviidae; genus Cavia; species Cavia porcellus. The sequence goes on from NW_026947489.1 coordinate 12,580,348, forward strand.
CTACCAGCCTTTTCTAAAGAGAAAACTTGTGGAGTTTTTAAATCAATTGCTAAAGTTACACACCAATTGAGAAGGGCTAGGATTTGAACTCAGATGACAAACATTCAGATGCAAACCTTTATCCAAGAGCCTTCGGGTGGTCCCTGCTCACTTTGAGGTTATATTAAAATCTCCCCTTTCATGTCCACATTTCCTAAGATGAGAGATAATAGTTTCCCGCCCTCCTATCTGCACAAATATTGCCCATTTATCATCAAACAGTGATACCATGATTTTACTTCTTTACCATGTCAATGTATAACACATTAAAATGAACAACTAAGAATGATGATGCGTGCCCATTAAAAGAGAACAAATTAAAGCCAGACGAAACATCTTTACAAACACCTCAGCAATGCATTCGACAGTTGTCTAATACTTAAGGACATATTCAAAGAAAATGGCACTTTGAACTCTAAATTTATTTGCACTGAAGTAATGAAGCGTCACATGCCCTTGCATCTATTTCCTAAGAGATTCAGAGCCTGGTTTTGACAGCTAGCTCTAATAATAAAAAGGTTTTAAATGTAAGGTATAACAACGCTCCAATCAGCGCCTAATCAGGGTTATGGTTTTCAAATTACATTGTGTCTGCTTTCACCTCCTGCCTATTATCTGCAATAAAAACAGAAGTGCTTAAGAAAATCCTTGATCTGTGCACATATATTTTTAATATTAATATGTCAGGCCAGTGGCAATGAGGATATTAGGGAAATGACGGAATTCTCCCCCAGCTGGACATGTTAATTGAGAAGCCAAGTTTTGGAGGCAAAGTTCACATTTGTGCAGATGGCGGGACAATGCCGGGCGCTGGTGTAGGTCAGTGTCAGCCCCGATCCCAGCTCTAATGGCTTGAGTCTCTGCTTTCTATGCATCAGCTGGTCCCTCTGGGCTGTACAGGTTGGGGAAGTCTGTCTCTCCGCTTTTTTCTGCCCTTGACTCTAGGGTAGTAATTTCCCTCGAAATGTCAATGTGCCTTCTTTAAAAAAAAAAAAAAAAAAAAAAAAAACTTCAGGGGGATTAAAACAGGGAAATTTTTGCTTGTCTTGTTTGAAAAATGTAAATTAGAATTCACTCTACCTTCTTTCCTTCCCCCCTACAAAATTTTAGAAAATAATTACATTAGTGAGGAGGTGGGGTCAGGAATAAACGTTGTAAGCATCTCAAAAGGAATTGAATTTGTACAGATCCAAGATCTTTAACTAGTCCAACACAAACTTCCATTTTGATGTGATTAGCTTGAGAATTTATCCATTTACTACCAATTTCCCACCTACCACTTACTGCCTTTAATGTGATTTGTGTATCCCTACCCATCCTTTAGTGTGATACTAGCAGTCTTTAATAGTTTCAGTTTCCTAAGTGTTATAATTATTTATTATCCTTAATTAAAATTCAGAGTTTGGCTTTCAGCGTGTCTGGATGTGAATCCCATTTTAATGAAAAGAGCAACTGTGAGCTCTAAATTTCTTTCTGAAGGAGATAACTTATGTAATCACTGCTAACCTTTTTCAAGAATATTATCTCACTATTTATTAAACAATGCCTCCTTTATTTTAGAAATTGTCATTTGCATATGAAAAAGGCATATTTATTGATGCTTTTTACTGATGCACATTTTTCATTCAGGAATACTCTTTTCAAATCTTTCTCATACCTTTGAATTTCTTTTTACAAAGTCTATGCTAAAATTTCTTAAGAGATTTTCATATATATGTCCAGGTGCAAAGATTCCATAAGTAGCCACTAAGGAAGCTTTTGATTGCTAATTTCCTTTAATAATCTCTACTTTGAAAATTCTGAACACTTCTCATGTTTCTGAACCTACTTGTAACAGTCAATGACTCCTTTTTCTCCTTCATAACCTATGTCTAAAATTCTTTTCTTCCTGACAATATTTTTATCTAACCATGAGGCCTTCTATACAGAACTGTCAAGCTTCTACTACAGTATTTAGCAGACAATTTCATTTAAGCAACATTTTTAAAAGGATAACTTGAATCATTTGATTAATAAGCACATTTGAGTAAAACAGAAATCACCATATAATTTCAGTGCAGAAATTTTTCACATGGAGACAACTAGGGAAAGGGCTAAGGATACTTACCTTTTCATATCAGCATAAATTTGCCATGTCTCTCTTCTTTCAATGGCACTTTGATGGAAAAGACCCCATGGCTTAAGTGCCACTTATAGAAAAAGTATTTACTTTTACAAAGGTTGTGACTTTTTCCTCCTATTCTTCTCAAGATTTCAATGACTTCTGCATTAATTTTAAGACTTTTTTATGTGAAACTCAGAACTTATAGGCAGACATTATAAAATGAGCAAGTTGAAAGTTTTCTCAAACTTTTCTTAAAATTTATCAGGAAAATCTCAACTTTTGAACTTTCTTTTTTGAATTGAGCAAGTTATCTTATTTGGCATTACTGTTTTTTGCATGAGGACTCAGCGTTCAGATTACTTTATTTTCAGGCCATGGAAGAAGAAGAAGAAGAAAGAGACACATATGAACATCATGATCCCAGTTGTATTAGGCAATATCCTTGCAGAATAGGTTTACCCACACCCAAGGATCAATATGTACTAAACAATGCCAACATTTTGAATTTGCATGACTTTTGTTAAAGAACCTATGATGTTTCTTTCTAAGAAAAATATTTTATTAACAAAATTTCTTCTATAGACCCAGACATCAAAATACCATGGACAGATACTTAGCATACATCGTTTAAATTAAGTAGAAGAATTCATTATCATAAATTGTGTAATTTCTATTTAGTTTCATTGGTTGACATGTATTTAAATTGTCTGCTGAATGCCAGGCACTATGCTAAGTGCTTGGGAAAAGTGAAGATAAATGAGCATCAGTCCTGGATGTCCAGAAGCTCTGGAGGAAGCTGAGATGGAATCAACTGATGAAAGGCAATCAAGTATGTCAGGGTGGTGGGAGGAGAAACCAAGGCGTATGGGTGTCCACATGGCTTTATTACTATGATTGAAAGACAGTTGGCATAGTGGTCATGAGGAAGACTCTAGGGTCTAGTTCCTGAGTTTAAATCTCAGCTCTGCCGGTTACTAGCTAAGTGACTTCCGTTTCAGTTTTCTTGTCTATAGAATGGTGATACAAATAGCTCCCACTCACCAGGCAGCCAGAGAGTAACACCTACGAATTAGAGCGTAAGGCTGTGAACACAGCGAAGTGATTAATGTGACCACACGCATGACGGTGAGGGGCTGAAGGGACAGGTGACGATGTGTGGACTTCATATTTTGGCTTTGCTTTGTAAGTCCAATTTAAAAATCCGAAAAAATAAAAGTGACAAACTTGGCCCAAATCTAAGAAGGAAATAGGATTCATTACATTTCTAAAAGTACTACACATTTTAATTTAGAAGAAAAAAATATGGGCTTGTTGAACACTATTCCACAGGACCATTAATCAATTCATTGCAAGTTGTGAGCATTGTAATAGAAGGCAAAAAGCTGCAGGTACACGTGGAAACCTGAAGTTTCCTGCGTACATCACAGAATTGCATTTCGGTGTCAAGTGTCTGGAAGGCCTGAGAGAGCTGAACACACTTGCTAAAGCAAAATCATAAACTAATTAAAGGATTCTAAGTAGTGTGTTATAAAAGTCACGTGTCAGAAGTGTATGTTTCCATTCTAAAAATATTTATATAGCCAATAGTTACATATAAATTGCTTGACTTAATTTTTGTTTGCCTAATTTTATTTTGATATATAAAGAAGACCGCTAACAATTTACACTAGACCAAAAAAGGCTACTGAATGACTACTAAAGGATAACACATTATGCTTCAAATGGAAAGGTTCCCATCGTTGTCCATAGAAATTTTATTGCGATTTTATATGTTAGGAGAACTCATCCTCAGAAATGAACCTGATTTTACAAAATACAAGTAAAAAAAAGAACACCACAGCAACACATAGCTGTCTGCTTTTTAATTAAAGTATTCAGAGTGATTTTAACAAGGTAGCTTTTATGTCTCTTCTAAAGTACAAAATTCCCTCAGCTGACTTCATCAACTTTTTATCTAAATGATTTGATTGGATTAATTTAACTGATTCCTGGTACCTCTGTTAAACATCAATGCATTTTGCAGCATTACTGTCAATGGTAAATCTAAGCTATTCTAAACTCAAGTTTAAATTTGGTCTCTTTTAGTACTAGGAAATAAATATTGTCAGTGTTAATGCAAATAGTAGAAGCTGTAGTGTATCCACTAACAATTCATTAATCCTCTGGTCAACTTGATTAGCATCGATTCACTGTACACAGGGGCTGTTACAGAATCTATGCCGTCTGTGCTCAAGAACAACATAATTACTTACAGTAAGCATGTCCCCAGACCTGCGCCATAGATCATTGTTATTACCGCAGCTCATTCACATGAAATTATGGTGGATCTTCAAGTCCACAGTCTTTGACCACAGACCCAAGCAGGTGTTTGCTTAATACTTTGGTCAAAGATCAGTGAGTTAAAGGTTAGGCCAGGGAGAGTGAGAAAAGAGAGGTCACCACACTTGCAGGAGGGGTGTGAGACTTGATCTTCTTGGGTCTGGAACGGTCGAACTCCAAGGTCACCCATTAGTGATCCTGCCTTTAAGGACTGGGAGATGTCAACAATAAATTTACCACACCAGAACCTTTAACCCTCTTAATGCTGTGCACACAGGGAGCTAAGGCCAAAACCCAGAAGGAATGGACCTACGGAGAATTATTCACGCAGTTGTCTGAGGGATGTGGCATGTGTGTGCTTTTGACTCTCCTCTGTCAGAGCATACAGCTAAGAAAACTGGTAATGTTTGAAGTTCAAACTTTCCACGCAAACGGGGCACAAGCACCATATAAATATGGTGCAAACAGCATTGTTCAGTAAAGTTTGTCAGGTCCGCAACATTCAGAAACAATCAATTCATTAAAGATAATGGGATTAACATATGATATTAGAAAATTTCTTTTCCAGTAACAAGATTAACATTCGGATGTCTATGCATTTTAAGAAAGTCTAATGCTTGAATCTCAAGCATAATTTTTGTTTAATATGCAGGTCAACTCCAAATTTTTTACTGAGATTTAAATAAGGTGAACAAAGGCAACTTATCATACTACTGCAGACTTTATTAAAGAAATGCAACATCTCCCACACAGTAGTGATTAACACATAAATTGAAGCATGTTGGGACCAACGAGCCTCTGGAAATATCTTGTAGGTACACTACAGTCACTACTAAAATCTAATAATTTATTACCTCCAAAATTTAATCATTTATTAAATAAGTCACCAAATGCTTTGCAAACTCAATCCTTCGTATAGATACCCAAAGTGGTTGCACTGAGATTTAAATCATCTGTGAACATACTGTTGACCCTGACCCAATCTTTTAAGTTCTTAAAATAGTTGTTCTACTCTGTAAACATCAATTTTAGCTCATCTTAGTTTTGGGAAACAGATTCTTTTTAGTAAGCCCCTAACACAGTACAGGGTTAGGGTAAAATAAGAAAAATCACTAGCTATCTAAAGGACTACAGTTATTTCATGATCCTGGACCAAGCATCCAAAAAGAAGAGATAACAAATCCTAGAAAAAGAGTGACATTTCTCACAACCATTCATCTCATGAAGGCCAAACTGTGCTACCATGAGCCATTGGTTTTATAAACAGGTTAAGACACTGAGTAGCAACCTCAGTTTGTTACTAACCTCTGAGTTGTAAATCATTTGGTTTGCTTGTGGTTCCAACATTCACCAGATCCAGCCCTGCTCTTGGACAAGCATCCCAGCTGAGATGATAAGCTATTTGGTCACTCTCCCTAATGGAGTATCTGAGAGCATCACAGTGGGATGTGTATGAGATAGGTCCTAGGAGGTGCTACATGAAAAGGGCAAACATCCTGGCCCTGAGGTACGGAATTTACCCTACAGTCATGGAAATGGGGGAAGAGAGGAAAGATAAAGCCATTATGATCAGAAAAAGACAAAAAATCCGGAGCAGTGCAATAAAACTGGGGCTCTAGAGGAGAGGCACCTTGATCATCCTGGAACACAAGGTACATGAAGGTGAGAGTTCCAACCAGGACAGGGCGACTGGGCTATGTTGGAGGGACTTTGAACTATGAAGCAGTTCAAATATGTTCTATGAGAAACTAAGTGTCACAGAGGATGAGATCTATTTAATGGAGAGACGGTCCTAATATCTAAAGAGAATTGATTTGAGAACCCCTAAATACACCCAAATATGTGGCCTGCAACTCCTTACAAATGAACACATCGTATCAAGATGTTAAGACACTTAATCTACTTCATAAGCAACTAGAGTGGGACCTGAGTTAGAACTCAATTCTAATGAGCCCAACACCCTTGGATACTTTGCAGTGCCATATTGTGTTTTGGAACAGAAATGTAGCTTAGTGTTGACATATATTCTGAAATGTTTAAAAAGAATTCCTGTTTGTAGCTGGACATAATAGCACACATTGCACAGTGTAATCGTAGCACTCTGGGAAACTAAAATAGACTGTTTACAAGTTTGTGTCCATCTCTAGCAATGTAGCATAACCAAGCCACAAAATACATGTGTGCATAAATATACAATATATGGATACAAGGGCTGGGGATATAAATCAGTGTAAAGTGTCCCAGATTCAGTTCTCAGTAATGCAAAATAGAAACAAAAGAATCTCTTGTTAATTATTTCAAGGAAAATGCATGAATTATTAGGTATAATGGTAGAAATATATGATTTCCTTTGGAAAAAATAAGATTGCCTTAAAGATATAAGGAAACTTTAGAAGAATAATGGGCAAAAGTGAGATTTTAGGAGATGTGCAAATTCAATGTGCTTCTAAACAATATTTTGCAAACCTCTGGTGTGCACTACACATCTGGTGAACCCAAGGATCTAAATGAACTCAAAATTCTGCAATGAGGCAGGAAAATGCACCAAGGGCAAAGTCTTCCAAAAACAACCACTTCTGTGTCTCCAATGCCACACCAAGAAATGAAATTAAAAGGCTAATCATATTTTCAAATATCAATAGCAAAAGTTAATATATCTGAACAAGCACAATCATCAGGGAAGAAAAACAAACAAAAAGAATAGAACATAACATTCTTTTATCTAAGCATATTTTGAGCTATATTAAATGGCTAATGACCTTAATCAATGTCTTATCCAAGAAAATATGAGAGATTAATTTCCACTAATCTGTATGAAGGGTGTAGAGAGATTGGAAGACAGAGTAGAACACTTTGGCCCCTTGTGGAAATACTGATAGACAGTCCAAAAATGACCCAGAATCCTGATCAATTAAGCTCAGCTCCTGGGGAGACTTGAGACTATTTAGCACAGAGATGGGCGGCCCCCTCCCAGGCACACTGTGAGTGATGCTGGGTGCACCTGTTTGTTGTGCTGCCATTCCATAAGAGTGTATTTTCATTTGGAATCATTAGCTCCATCAAATGAAATCTCCTATTCTTATTTGAGTAAACATAAAAATATTTAAGGGAGTCTGCAAAATGAGGACATACACCAAAGTCAGCACAATTATGACAACAAATTAGATAACCTCCTCTCAATTTTAAACCTCAAGTTATATGTTCCCTTGAAACTGGAACGTACACAGTATGCTTTTGTTTTGGTGCCCTGTGCACTGTTGTTACTTACCCTCCCCCAGCTTCCAACATCTTTTGTGAATAAGACATTTTTTGTGAAAAATAAGAAACAGCTCTAAAATGATAAAGAAAAAATACGATTGTCTAACCATAATTTTTAGAGAGAGAGAAAGCAAAAAAAACAAGCTGTTTTAAAAACTGAAAGACAAAGAAAGTATATTTCACTATAAATTATTCATTGCACTCATTTTGGATCAATATTTATAGATATTCACAAGCTTTTTATAAAGCTTGGGAGATTCTTTTAAATGTCATAATTTCCTCCTCAAAGCCAGTGTCGGAGGCGCAGCTTAGTGCTGACAATAAAGAAGTGCTTGAGGCGCATGCCCTATTTTTTTTTCTTTCCTCCAGCATCAGACAGCTTGATACACTGTGGGTTTCTGCCTCGGCCACTGTTCTAGCAAAATACCCCATGGCTGACCTGCCACTTGCTGGCAAGTGTCTGCATTTTACAGGAACAAATGAACAGAAACTGGTCATCCCTTCCCACTGAATGAGAACAGAGACGAGATGGCCACGCTGTTTCTCAGGTGAAGAGCAAAGATCTGTACATTCAAACCAGGAATCCACAGTAAGCAAGCAGTGCTGGTTGCCATGAAATCTAAGGTGTGAGCAGGGGTGGCGTTGTGGGGGAGACGGCTTCTTCCACTTCGCAGCTTCCTGGAGTTTGCTTCCTGCCTCTAGCATACTGGAGTATGAAGTTGAGGTTTAGGAGACAGAAAGGGTACAACCAGAGATGATCTGGCCAACATCAAATATTACTGAGAACTCGAATTTCCCTACAATGAACAAAATTCTGCATCTACAGAGCCCTCTGCAAGGACCCCGTGTCAGGAGCACTGCTTCAGGGATAGAAAAAAGGGTCTTCAAAGCAATCTCAGTGAGTTCACCTACCCTGCTTAAGGAGCAATAAAATATGTTTTGTCCTTACCCCACTAGAAAATATATTATTTACTCTTTCCTCGTGAGGAGAGTACAAACAGTTTATAACTATGAAAAGTAACTACCGCAAGATTTTTTTCCAGTGTCTGCCCTTCTTCTTGCAAAAGGACCAAGTGAAAGTATTTTGAAAATTCTACAGAGAGCAAAAAGTCAAGGAGCTCTTCACCTTTCCCACACCCTGTACAAACAGTTTTCCTCTCTGTTACGCTGAAAGAGGTGGGGCCAGGGATACTGTCTGATAATTGTGGATGATTTTAGAGGAAACGAAGAAAGAAAGCTGCCACAACGTCTAAGTATCAAAATCCAAGAGGCCTTCTGCAGCCAGGTACTCTCACCCTGAGTTCTGCAACCCTGTGTCGTGATCCCTAGGTCACAAATGGGTGCTCGGAGAACAAAGGTAGGGCTTTCAAAGGGCGAGGAAATTCAGCAACAAGGCTAGTGTCAGTTTACGCTGAATGCAACCGTGAAAAGCTCTTGTGCCCTTTATCCTGGGTCTTAAAATGATCACTTCATTAAAATGGTTCCTTTCAACACAAGCATTCCCTTCCCAAGCTGCAGCAACAATTTAGTCACTGACTACATTAGCACGTGTAATTTAGAATATTTTTTTATGAAAATCTCCTTAACGGAAGAATGCTACAGCAAGATTACATCACTGGGAACAATCGTTGTTATCAAATACTACTTTTGAATAACACGAACTGCAAATTTAGATGGTTATCTAAAGAGTTACAACAGCTCTTGTGGAAAATGATTGATATTAATCTCAGCACATATTTTTTTCTGAGTAGGATACAGGCTACACTCCGGTGAAGAAGAAAGCATTTCAGTTATATTTATTTTTCCAGCCCACAGATACATCCACAGATTCAGCTGGGTTTTCCTCTTTCTTGATCAAAAAGCACACCAACTTGGGGCCAAGGCCAATAAACACCCTTTCTATTTATATTTGAACTCGCTCGTGTCTCCAGAGAGCTCTGATGTAGTCCAGGATCTTGCTGGAAGCCTGAAGCCGTTCCCTCAGAGGCTTCCTTACAAGACTGCAGCGCCTCAGTGACTTTCTGCCTCAGCAGTTCCATCTTTGGGGCACGAAGATTGATTTTCTTTCTCCCTCCAAGTGAAAGTCCGGAGTGTGTGCCCCCAGCCTGCTACCCGAGAGACTGACAATACAACCACCAGATCAACTTGAAAAACTCGTCCAGGGGGAGCCTTCCCACCACCTCTGTGCTTCTCACTAGGTTAAGTGCTCCATATATCAATGCAGGCCAGCCCCGCTGACCCCGGTTCCCACAACAGCTGCATGCTGGAGTTACCTCTCGCTAAAATTCTGCAGCATTCTGGTCTGCTGTGTTTGGGAGTTGGACACACACCATATCCGTGCATGCATGAACATTCACTGAGGAATTACGAAACTGCGGCTGAAAAATCACATCTTAGTGTAGGACTACAATAAAGAACATCACTAGAGTAGCCATGCACATGTGTATGCGTGTGCACACGCATGTGTGTGTGCTTTATACCTACTACTGATAGTTGTTTTAAGTACTTAAATGTGACATATATATATATATATATATATATATATATACACACATATGTGAATTTTCATTATGCTTTGTTTTTTGGAACTAGCAAACTTCTTAAAACAGGTTTGACAGTCTTAGGAAAATCTTTCCATTTTTAATTAAAACAGGAAAAAGGAAAAGGCAAGGATTAATGAGCAAAAATAATATATCTGTTTGCACATGCAATAGCTTCTGTGCTTTAAGAAATCGTATTTCTGTTTTATGCAAAAGTAATTGAGCAACTGAACAGGGTAGTGGACATAATGGGAAGTTCAGATACACAGTCTGGAGTTACAGGCAGTAAATTAGCCACAGTCCGTGTTTACTAGCAAAGTGAACCTGCAAACTTATTTAAAATTGACCACATTATTTTCCCATGAGTGGAATTATATTATGTGTTTATTGGTACCAAAGGTATGAAAGTAATAATATGGTATGTTTTCTAAGTTAAACATCCATATACATAAAACAGATAGTGATAATTAGAGTCAAACTCAAATTAGTAGAAACAGCATGTTTTAATGCCAATCAGACTATAATCTTATTTAGAAAAGTCATTTATCATTTCCTCCTTGTCATTTGACTACTGAAACTTTCTAGAAGAAAATTACAAAAAGATAAAAGGCCACCTCATTCCTTGAAAAGCCTTAGGAAACAAATATTGTCTTCAATCAAGGTATAAGACTGGTAATTTAGTTTTTTAATAAGATAATCCATACAATAACTAAAATTTTATCAATCTGATGTAGTAGTTCAAGTTGAAACTCAACAATTTACCACAGTATGGTTTATTTTTTAAAAAGCATGATGTATAACACATATCTTTAGAAAAACATCATTTATATTAGTCAGAAAGGATTTTATCTCACTGGTATTTTGTTCTGTATATCTAAGCATGTCAATATTTTCTGATACAAATTGAACCATAAGTCGTAAACATTCTTTTTCAAGTCCAATGCATAGTATCTATTTAGATCCTATTTATCAAGAGACTTATTACAAAGCCCCTTATACTTTCTGAAAAACCTATTGCAATGAAATTTCAAGAAACTTTCATTAGTGAAGAAAGAGACACCTTCTGCAGTGGCTGGAGATATCAAAATATAATTTTATCAAAACTTATCACAGAGAAGCACATAATCTTAAAAGAAAAATAAGCACATGTATTTTTATCATTAGAAATATTTGTTACCCTCATTAGCAAAAATCTGTGCGAGCAAATTGTCACAGCAGTGTTGATTTAACAACATTATTTTTGGGGGGTGGTAGTGGGCAGCGATGGGAAGGGAGATTGAAGTGATGTATGTCAAATATTAGTAGCCTCTTAAGAAGCCATTGCCCATGGCCCTTAACCTCTCACAGATGGCAAATAAGGAGTTGAGCAAACTAAATTAAGATGATAGTGTGTTGATAGGAGCAAGTGGGTTCTAGTTTTCATCCCCACAGACAACAGGAATGACATCACATCTTTTCCAAGTGACACATTAATGAATTTAGCAACACCTGAACTTTTCTGGCAAAGGACACCTTTGACACAGGCAGGTTCTTTCTTGTCAGTAATAATAGGATTCTGGATCATTCCCCGCTCCGTATTTGATAGCAGAATTACCTTTTGGGCTCCTAACAAGTTGACAGGGCTTTATTTTCCGTCGTCTTTTAACGACATCTTCTTCGCAGGTGAACGGAAGATGTAATGACTTCCCTTTTTGTCTTGGAGGATTCCTAAATGTCATGGAAAGGCCCAAGATGTCTCAATCCAGCTTCATGCAAACAGGGAACTCAGGGTTTCTAAAGGTGAACTGGATCTTACTAATGAAGAAGTATCACTCTCTGTGGGGCACGATGCTTGTTAGTTCGAGTTAGGTAAGTGTCACAGGTTAGGGTTCAAGCGTGACTCAGGGTGTGACTACAGATGTCACCTTTTATTTAGCTGGCTTTTAAAAAAATAAATGAATGACTGGGCACTAAAAACACAAAACCCCTTTCTCATTTGGGATCCAAAAAGAAAGATAATGAGCTCTTCTTGCCTTAGAAATTGGTGATGACGGGATCCCAATTATGATAAAGTTCAAATATGTGAGCTGTGAATATCTGAATAGTAAAACCACGCTGTAAATACAACTGCCTATTCACAAGGACCAGAAACTCAAGTTGTCTGTTTGTCTCCATTCTCTGTCCGGTTTTGTTTTTTCCCATCAGTGTGACTCAACAGTTACATAGTTATCTGATTGTTTCATTACCCTCTCTTTCCACAAGAAATAGGCAAGAAACACAGTACTTGTGGCTAGCATCAATTTGCAAAATGTTCATAAAGTCCAAAGGGGGAATGAATGGGGAAAGTTCTCCTAAACTTAAAAACTTGGCAACATTAGAACTTCCTACGCATTGAAATCATATAGGAATTCCATTTGCTGTTTTGTTGTTGTTGTTGTTCTGAAAATTACTCATGCAGCTCATTACCATTGGGAGGAAATACAAGAAGGGGAAGTCCAATTCATACATAGAATCCATTGTAAGTCAATAAAGCCAAAGCTCTTGAATAAAATCACATTTAAACGTGGAAAGTTTGACCAGAGAAGAGGGGGTTAAAGAAACACCATTTTAAACATGAGCTCACTGCCTTGAAATAAGTGTCCAAGTAACACCAAAAGAAAAAAAAAAAAAAAAAAAAAGGGCTCAAACCATTAAATGATATTTTCAACCCAGATAAATTAATTGTCACACTGCACTATGATGACAGTTCCAAGCTTACCTACAAATCTCTACCTGCTACCTCCAAACTTTTCAGAGCTAGGAAATTTGTTTGAAAGTGTGGGTTCTACCTATCCAGAAAGACTATAATGCCAGTAAAGTAGCCAGTCTTTTTCCTTCTGGGCCTTCTAGAATTTAGATAATCAGTTACTATTCATTTTATTCTGTTATATTTATGAAACAGAAATTACTCTGAGGACAGTTGCTCAATTAAAACACTTCCATGAGTCACGGCCTCCATGCCATGTTAGGGAAAACACATGATTACATTCGGTTCTAACAGGTAAAATAAGGACTTTTTCACCTGTCAACTGCTAGCGTAAAATTCCCACACATGTAGAGCATTTCTGTTGCATCTGCTCTTTGAATTTGAGCTGCATTGCCCCCGTTTCGCTGGTGTCCCCTTTGTGTCTGAGACTCTCACACTGGGTTCTCCCTCTTTGGTGCTGGGCTTTCTTTTCACAGTGACATTTCAACATAAACAGTCAATATTCATTACCTCCAAGGAGACTTCCCTCCTATTGCTGACCGATTAAATACCAGCTGAGATAGGCAGACAAAGGTAAAGGAGCTATAACACAAGACAGACTCTGAGCATAGTTTCTGCTCCCTTAAAGGGAGAGAAATTGTAATTAAAACAAAAGAGAGCTGGGATTTACGGAGGATCTCCATCCAAGAGACTCAGTTCTATTGAACATTGCGATCCTCTGTCTTTTTATCTGACAGGCTGCAGAGTGTGGGTTTTTGTGTTATTTTGTTGTTCTTGTTTTTAATAATTCACCACCATGCATTTTTGAGGTTTCACTGAGAAGGACAATCAAGGCTTAATTAGTTCCTGACTGAAGATGGTCGTATTGGCATAGGCTGTGTCCTCAGATGCTGGTGGACCTGACCTTTATTTTCTTCCTACGCTGCCTAATTTGATTTAGCTTGATTTCTGTATTTCACCACCACACAAGAGCAGCTCAGGAGGTGCCACTTAGAACATCTGTGGAGGCTCAGCCCTGGCTGGTGATCTCTACTCTATCTCAGGAATTACTAGAAATGGTTGTGAGACTCACAGGCTGAGTGCTCTGGGCTATGCCTTGACTTTAGGAAAAGAAAGAAGAACAACTACACTTCATTTCCTGGAATTAATAAACAGCCCAACTCCTTTCCCATCTCTTACCCTTCTCCCATACCTATACGCTCTGCAGTTCACATAGACAGACGTATAGGGCATTTCTGGAGCCATTTTCTTTGGAAATTGGGTTAGGAATGCTATTGTTTTAAAATCCTGCAAATTTCAAACTATCTCTTTATCTTTTTCACAATTCCAGAGAGCATGCCTGTGCCAAGTTGTGAGACCTTTCCTCCTCATAAATGAATTGTGCAATGAATTGGGCATTCAGATCTTTGCTTTGTAGAATCGTGCCACAAGTAAGGAATTATTCCGTCTTCCCAGGACATTATCCATTTCAGCAGTGAGCAAGCCACATGAAGTGCCAATTTTTATATTTGAAAAGCGGCCTGAATTTAAAGGGCTAAAAACAAAACTGCTATCATGACTTTATATCCAAAAGCTCACTTTCTTTAGAACTGATTTAGATAAAATCCACATGCAAAGAGTGACCCTAAAGAAATCTTGTAAATGAAATACACACATTTTATGCATTTGCATAAACTTACAGAAGCACCCTAACTTTGCCATCAATTCCAAAAGCAATTGCAATGTTCCTAAAACAAACAAACAAACAAAAGTCGCTCTAGGCTGCAAATCCCTACTTAACTTCCATGATAAATAGAAGCAAAATCAGTCATCAATCCTTGAAGCCATGCAGACTTCAAAATATGGTTGTCATATTAATTAGCTGCTTGAGACAAATGATATCCCAGTTTAATTTTCTGAGACTCTCCCATGAATTATTACTCTGCCTTGCCTTGTGAAAATGAAAGTGCACCTAACCCAAAGGGGTAAACTTTTATTTGTATAATATCTCCTTACAAACAGTAAAAAAATAGAATTTTCATTCATAAGAATTATAGAATTTCCCCTGCAAGCCAGATTAGGTGAATTCAATCACTAGAGAATTTTATTTTTCATTTGTGCATCCAACAGCTAGAGGGCACAAAAGAATGCTTTTACTTTGCCTTGCTTTTCTTTCTTTCTTTTTCTTTCTTTCTTTCTTTCTTTCTTTCTTTCTTTCTTTCATCTTTCTTTCTATCACAGAGTGGAACTATATAGACTCAGAAGAAAAATAAAAATACAAGAGAAGCTGGTGAATTTTACTGCATTTTTGTACTGCAGATGCCAATTTTTCTTATTTTTCCTCAATAACAGTACAAATTCCAGATGAGAATTATATACAAAAAAAGAATAGAAGAACTTCATGCTTCTAAAATAAAGACTGAATCTCAAGAATGGGAGATTCAAAGTGAGGCAAAATGATCCCAAGTTTGGCCCACCATTGTGCTTGTAAACTATTTTATAAAGCTCTTTGTTCAAAAGCAATATAAACACATGTTTAACCTTCATCATTTGAGCATCTTAAATATTAATGTTGGTTGTGATTCTGCATTAACAACATCTATTACTTTTGCACTAATAAGAGGCTTACAAGAATAAACATGAAAGACTTGGAACAACCTTGCTGTCAATTAAGCAAATCAGGAGTACTTCAAGTGCACACTTCCAGATCCCAGCAACCGGAATCAGAGTGCAGATGCTTGCTTCAAGCCACCAAAGAGGTTGAAACCTGGGACGGTGCGTTTTGCAAACCATCTCCTACACATACTTAGATACCCCCTACTTGTAAAGCTAGCTACTAATATTCAATAGTAAAAGGCATTCTTTTTGGACTCTTTATTTGAAAGCATAATAGTTTGGCATTTTTCTGCAAGAAACACTAATAAACCTCAGAAGGAGTCACATCTGTTGCTGCAGTACAAAATGGGTTGGGCCTCAATAGCATAATATATATAAACACTTTTTCCCCCTAATGAACTGTACCACCCCCTTAGGCATAAATGAGTTGGATCTGGATAGAGTGCCATTTGCCAAATTGTAAATTGCCTACATTTATTTTGGGAGTGCACTAAACAGAGTGCTAATTGCCTTGTTTAGCACTTTCCTTTCTTTCATTTGCACTGGTGTAAAATCTTAGTAAATTAACTCAAGGCTTTTATTATGTAGGTAGCATTTGAACAACCAAGAATTAGTGAAGAGGCAGCGTGAAAGGATGTATAAAAGAGGAGTTGGCTCTACCCAGAATGCCATTTATATGTCCCTTGAATGAAAAGGATGGAATTAACTTTTAATCCTTGGGCTTTTTAAATAGCTGATGTTAACACAGAAAGTATTACGTAGCCATTTTATTCAAATTTGCTCACTTAAAATGGGCAGAATGTTAAGAACCATGATCGTATGGGGAAAGTGCAGTTAGTTGTATTCATATACACAAGTGTCTATACTAAAATTCACCCCAAGTAGCAAGTGCTGTAGTTGCAGCCAATGGCTAGTCAAGATTTCGGCTTACTGACGAAGACAGAACACTCCGAAGTCATTAACACCAGCTGCTGCGCAGGAGCCTTAGTAAAATGAGTGGGGAGCCTGGTGGACTCTTAATGGACAGGTGTGCACTTTAGAAAACTCAGAGGAGCACAAGTGGGAACTGGCTGCTTAACTGTATAAGATGTGGGTGAGGCAGCTCTAAGGCCCAAAGGTCCTATACTCCCACAGGTGGCTGCCTCAGGGGGTTTCATGCAGAGACCTGCATGTTGAGGGGGCTGACAGAGACCCAATTTCGTGGTTCAAGATAGGGAGAAAGGAAGAAAGTTCCAGAATCACATCATCATAGAGAAGGGCAATCAGTACTTGCTGTGTTGAAGGTCACGGGAAATCTGATTAGAAAGAAAAACTGAAGGCTCCGTAAGCTAATCAGGGAAGCGAAAGTGTGTTTTGCTTTAATATTCCTTGAAATCCAAGAAATATCCCAGTAATTTCTTGAAAGCAATAGATTCCTCATCAGAAGGTCTTTGAAGTCCTGCAGACAGACATACATGAGTCCCACCCTAGCCTGGGGAGCTCTCAGGTCTAGCAAGAGACTTCATCTTTCTGCAGATCTGTTTCTTCATCTCTAAAATGGAATGAAATGAAAATGCCTAACAGCTGTGGTATAAACTGTATAACAAAGTGCATAAAATGCCCAAACTATAATATGTACTCAATAAATGATAATTCCCCTTCCGATCCACTTTTTATGTTTGTTCACCTTTAATTCTACCTCTTCATTTGGTTCATGAAGAAAATTCCTGCTTGAATATTCAATGATATATTAGTATAATTGCTTTTACCTTTCTGTTACAGGACTTGATGTAAGTTTCCCCTTATGTAAATATCCAAGGAAAGAATACATGAGTGAGAGACGTACGCATCCAGCAATGCTTCAACGTTGCATAAGGAATAGCAGTAAAAGCTATCTTCGGTGAGAAAATGAATTGCCTCTATTTCTTACTATTAATTAGTCCTTCCCGCCTAGACTTTAAAAAGTAGTTGGTAGTTTTAACTATGTATATAATTATAGTAATAATCCCTAGATCCTTTGTAATGAAACATATTTGTGAAGTTTCCAAGCCAGAATGGTTTGAATTCATTTCAGATTGCTCACTGGAATTTTATGCACTTCTCTGGATGCCGTGAGGTCTACCTATCACTCAGCCCAAAACTGTGGTTTTATATAAGCTTTGCATGAAATAACACAGGACTTAATGTATTTGCAAAACGAATTTATTTGCCGTGGAAACTAAATGACGCTTCAACTACTAAATTTTAAATATAAAGTATCCTGGAATATAAAGACTGTAAAGAGTAAGATAAGAGAAAGCCAAGAAAGGGTAATTTAACCTATGTGGTTTCATTTTATGTTTTTCATGATACAAAGTATTTCCTAAATCAAGGTGCCTGCTGCTTTTAATGGAAGGATGTAGTATAGTGGTACTTCTACAAATGATAGTTCCAAATGAATTGATGTAGATTTTCTCAAGTCATACAAGAATACCTTTATTGGCTAGTCCTTGAGTAAGATAAGCTGTGCTCAGGACTGGCCTTTAGGTTCCCCCCACACACACACACTAAAGAACTGGTTCCGCAGGTTTCAATGTGAATGTTTCCTCTTCCAGAGCAGAGATTTTGAAATCCGTACTGTTTGTCTTTCCTGAGACCTTTACCAAGAGCAGAAACAAAGACTGGATATCTATCCTTTAATTAAAAAAAGTGAGAGTCTGACTAATGTTAGATGTTTCTACCACCCATTCCCATGCATTGTTCTTTTTTAAATCCTTAGGCAAATAGTGTGCAATTTAATCTTTCTTGCTTTAACTTATTATTTTAACAAACTCATAATTTTTATGCATTTGCATTTCAGTCTCTTAAAAAATGTACCCTTGATCCGGCACTTACTAGTTTTTCTCTGTATTCTTTGATCAAAACTATGACATTTTAATCTATTATTGGATCTTGGTAAACAAGTACTTTCATGGAAACTGTTGAAATAGATGAACCATAGAACTTTGGTTCAATGAAAAATGTGCTCTTTATGGGTTGTTTTCCTGTCATTCTGTGTCGTAAGATTATTGAGTTTGATTCTTTTTGTTCCATTTCCATAACTCTGATCACCTAGAATGAGCTTTCATCAGAATAAACTTGTCAAATATTTAATGAATGTATAATTCACTTTGACTAACTCACTGGCCTTGGTACATAGATATTTTGAAGTTCTGAAGCTACCTCAGACATTCAAAATATTGAAAACCCCAAATTAAAAAAAAAAACTTGGTTTTATTAAGAGAAGCTCCTAAATAGCAACAAAACTTAATTGAATACAGTGTGTTGTACATAAGTTGTCGCAAATACATTGCTTTCCTTAAAAAGAAACTGTGTGGTAGCCATGGTTGATTTCTTGTTGTCTTGTCTTGTCCTGAAATCCTGTGTTGCTTGCTTTGTTTTATTCTGATCTGATTTGTTCTGTTTGTTTTGTTTTATTCTCTTTAAAATAAAATTTCAAAAGAAATAAACTGTGCGTTAACAAAAACTTGGTTTCAGTTTGCAGTTTCTTACTATTTATTTTAAATTGCTATGACCTGAACTTTTTCTGTATAGAGGCTTCACTTTCTTCCATTGAGAATATTCTGCCCTTCAAACCTTTATTAGGACAATAGGTGCTGATCCAGAATAAAACTTGATGGAAAGAGACTGAGAACTCTGTCCTTTATGTTCTCAGATAATTATGAGACCAAAAACAAACGTGCTGCAGATACCTGATACTCAGTATTGGAGTCAGGATGTATAATGTCTCTCACAACCCCCGAAGCCTTCTAGGGCATCTCCAACCCTGCATATTGAAGAGAGGCCCACACAGCAAACTTCATTCAACCGTCAATTGTGCCAATGAAGTTGTATCCAGAGACTGGACAAGGAGGAGGCTGGGTGTCACTGCTTCCCCCAAGGTGAAAAACTCTGGTATATACAATTTACTATCTGTGTGTGACTACTACCCAGGAAAGGTCTGTTTAAATGTGTTTTTAAAGTATAACATTTTCCTTTTTCCTCTGGGAGCTAAAGCTAAAATCATTCAGGTGATTTCATTTAAAAAAATAGAATCTAGAGGAACAGGATTCTTTCACTAAATCTGTTGGTTTTAAAAAGTTTACTTTGTTTAAATGACAGGAATTTGCATAAGACAATAATTTCAAATAAAAGAAAATCCTAAAATAATTTAATTACATCAGATTTTATAGTAGTGTTATTTAATGTTAAATAAAATATCTGCTATAATGAAAACACACAACTCAGAAGTGTCATACAGCTAAATAAAAACTATGTTCATAAAGGTTCCAGTGGCCTGAAGTAAAATTGCCTAAAAAAAGAAGCTAGGAGTAAGCAAATTTCTTTTCTATTCTAATATACTTTTCTCTTTTATACTTTCATAATTAGAAAAAATAATAACAAGGAAAAAATATTCTTCACAATGATTGCTCAAAGCAGTTTCTTCGTGGAGCTGTGACCAGAGATAATGGTATCAAAATGGCGCAGTCCACAGGGACCACCTTCTGTATCCTGCCACCTCTTTGTGTGGCCAGGATAACTGGAGAATCAAGGAAGGAGACGAACAATAGCTTTGGAACCACAAACAGGCTCTTTGCATTCTTCCTTTTCTAGGAGAGAATATGAGGTGCTGCAAATTAGATTCATAAAGTTCCACATCCTCATGAACTACTTAGAAAATAAAAATTGGCATGCTGGAGGAACAAAAGGTGATTAGACAGACAGACAGACTGACTGATAGAACCCAGGAACTGAAACCAGCCTTTTCTCATGAGACATCTGAGTCCTACATCCTACTCTTCTAAGACTTTAACCTACCCTGCTTTTGCAGCTGATATTCCCCGCGGGGTCCCCCAACTTGTGTTACACAGGCAGTCCCTTTGCCCACGCGCTAGCATCTCCATATTTCAGGGTACAAACCTCAGTTCAGTGTTTCTGTGAGTATCAGCCAGACAGCTTTTGCAGTTTTAAGGAGACTCTAGAGGAATGTTTGTTTTTGTGAGACTTCCTTATTTCCCACTTCTCTTACTTTTTCTCACCCTTCTCCAAGCAAGGAGTCTACTACTCAGTGCAGTGATGAAGCTGCCATCTGAAGATCACCAAGTCCGTTCTGGTCACTGAGCTGAAGTAAATTCTGATGCTGCTGCTTTCAGAGATCCCCGTCCCTTTCCATCCACATGGTCATGGTTTCCTCCCTAAGCCAAGTGTCTCACCACCAACACAAATTAAATGAACATTAGAGAGGTGTTTATTAGCTGAAATCTGAGGTGTTAGGGCTGTTTGTCATCCTAAGGAAAATTAAGCTTATTTGAAGGAAACTGTCTCTATTGGTAAAGAGTTCAACACAGATTATGTAAATAATGATATCATCTCCAGTCCCCTCTGTTCATTCTGAGGACGGCTTTTCTGCTCTTGCTTTCCCTCATCCCCAATTGAGAGATTAACCTGGCCCCAATTGAAATGGCAGCCCATACCATACCTTTCCTTGATCTCCCAGCGTGGCTAATAACACTGGGCCCCTCCAAGCTAACGTTTATATTTTCCCTTCATTGTCCCAGGCTACAAGCCCGTGAACCTACAGCATGTTATGTACTTAACCATGGTCAGGTTGATGTCATTATTTTCTGATTGTCCAGGAGCTCCTGGCGTATTGGTCCACAGTGTAGAGAAGGGCTGGTGTGCCCTTTGTAGGGTAATCTTTGAACAAGCAGCCCCCCACCACCACTTGCATGTTTAGCCTAGAGTTGTGACATTACTCTAGCCAAATGGTATGCCTCAAACACTTATTAGCACCACTTGTGCTGGTTCATCTTGCTTTTTAATTTTCACTTGGTCTTGTTAGATAAACCTTATCTGTGCCACAAGCAAATGCTTGACACAGCCGATTTTTAAAGATTCTTGCAAGAAGATCTGAGATGTCCGGGTCACTGTGTGCTTTGTCTAAATCTGAGCAAAGCTATTTGTCAGCCTCCCCTAACTCTCCTTTTTGTATTTTTTCCCCTGTTGCCTGTCCATATGTCTAACTAACTAGCCAGGTCAGCCTGCAGCAGACAAAACCGGGGACACGAACACAGGTTGGGAAGAGAGTGGCGGAAAGTGCTTCTCTGCGTGAATCATCTCAGCGCTGAGCTTTTACAATCCTATAAAAATTGGTCTACTTGTTATCAGTTCAGACTGGAAAGCAAGCAACAGCCCTCTATCGCCTCGGGCTTTGATGTAAGCACCCCTGACTATTTCTGTTTAAACTCTAGCGGCTGGAAGACACCTATAAAGATATTAATTAGCTGCCGTTGTCACCAGATGTGCTTCACGTTCTCTGAGCCAGCTCTGAAATACTGGAATTTTTATTAGGCAAGGTAATGTTTATGGCTCTCATTAAAGTCTGAGTCATAAAAGGCTGAAGATGAGATGGGAGGGGAGGGGGCGAGGGTAGTTTTCTCTTTGTATATCAACTTTCAAAAATCCCAAAGTCCTGAGATTCAGACTGGCGTGGCATGTTAACTTTAAGAGATTTGGCAAGATTCTTGGAATGTTTACATTTGGAGGAAACCTTTTGAGTTATACGCTGTAAAATGACTGGTTTGTGTCAGAATTAGGTTACATTTTCATGCTTAATTATAACAGTGTCAGCCATGTGGCACGGCACCACACACCAAAAAAAAAAAAAAAAAAAAAAAAAAAGTTCTCATTGTTATGGGACTGGATACTCAGGAATTTATTATGACAATAGAAGGACTCTACTGTGCATTCCAAATTAGTGCACAGCACTTCTTAACTGTCAAGGCGGGGTGGTGTAAAAGAAAGAAAATCCAAAAATATCTTCTGAATACTTTTCCCCAGTGTCCTTGTCATATTATTCCTAGTATTTACGACTCCTAGTAAATAATTGCCCTAATTTTTCTCTTGGATAAAAGAAATACTAATAACTAAAATCTGCTCAGGTATACAAATCTATTAGTAGAATACGTCTTCATTTGGGAAATATTTGAAGGCCAAAATAGCTGCTTGGCTCCCTTCTAAAGCTTTTCTGACCTGTTTTTGAAGCTATTTCCCCCCCAAACCTATACGCATAATAAGATAGCTACAATTCTTCTGAGGCCCCCATTACAGTCCCCGGTCCAGGGTCCCTAAATGGAATATATCTTCAGCTTGAAGTCCTCTGCTAACTCTACAAGTGCATCTGATTTGCAGTTTCATGAGATCTTTGGAGATTTTAAATGATATTCAGAAATATGCTTATGCATTTTAAAAGACTCCTTTTTCCCATCTGAACTCTTTTAACAAAGGTATTACACTAAGTACAAAAGCTGTCCAATTTTTTCCAACCTTTTGGTTCTTTCTAAAACACAGTCATTTTGTTAGACACTGAAAATGTCTTGATTTAGTTGTCTTGCTATTTTGGGCCTGTCCTGCCCCCTGCGGTGGTAATAAGGATGGGGGTTCCTGCTGGGCCCTGAAGAATACCATTTCACGGCTGCCACAGAGCTGGCGGCTTTTATTTATGGAGCCAAGAAAATGAATGGGTATTAGTGTCCAAACATTTCAACATGCTCCCGCGGCCACGCACAAAAGGGACTGATTTCCAGCAAATTTCCACTTATTTTCCAAAAGTATTTACCTTGCCGAAGCTTGGCTGATCACTATAATGGCATGGCTGAAGGAGGAAAAAAATGACCATTTCAGAAATATATATATATATATATATATATATATATATATATACACACACACACACACACACACACACACACACACACTGTACCTTAAAGGTGTTCTACTTCTGAATAATGATAATACTACTTTTGATTGTTAGGCTTTTTAATAGGATAAACCTAGGTTCTGTGGTTTGTATTCTTCATTGTTGTTTTAAATAAGAAAGAAAACAAGACAACCTAAACAAACAAACAAACAAAAAAAATTCTCATGGGCAGATACAGATGTAAAAGAGTAGCTACGAGTGTCCAGATCACCTTTAGCTACCCACAAAGAATGAGGCCATTATCTTAATGTCTGGGGTATCCATCAGGACAGAGGGCTAGTATATTCTATAGTTGTGTATCAGATCTCTGGTAACCGGATTGGAAGGGAACTCTGATGAAATCACTTTAATCTTTTTTGCATCAAGCAACTCCTCAGTCCACAAAGATTAACTGAGCACCTACTATGTTCCAGGCACGAACCAGAAATGGTAAAAATGGCTTTAAACATGGCTTCTCAAGATCTTTTCCCAAGGCATTAACATTCTCCATTCAGACAGACACCTTGGAGATCACCCTTCTTTTCCGTTGGCTCTCCAGCTCCATCAATGAGCAAAGCAGCCCCTTGCCGTCTACATACCGTGTTCTGTTTTTGGCTCTGGACCTTGCTTCACTCTGCTTAGAAAACAAAGAAACCTTTTACCCAGATTCTACAAACCAAGTTTGTATTTGTCAAATTCTAGCCAACAAGTTCCTTCTTCCTTAACAATCTTCAGTCTTTCAAAGAGAATGAGGGTCTCTGTTCTCTGAAAGACATTATCATGTTTGCGTGTTTATCCTTGTGTGTGAGTTACTGCATAATCAAGCACCTGGGATAGGAGATGAGATCTGTCACGTTCTTCAAACCTGGCATGCGCTTTACATACGTTTTGAATGGTCTCTTTATGGTGACAGAAAAATGTGGCTGACATGTGAAATGTCATCATTTCATGTGTTCTTTTCTTTATCTTCCTTTCCAAAAGAGAAGTGGAAAGTTCAAAACCTGTATAATATCATCCTGCTCCAAAAAGAACATGCTTTACAAGTAGGCGTGAGTGGGTTTCTGTTCTCTCTTTCTCCAAGCCCATGGCTGCCTTTCCAATGTTTACACCAACTGTACCATGCTGGGATCCCACTCACTCTTTAAAAGTGTCACCATTTTATGCTGAAATATCTGTGTAGCAGCATAAACAATGGTGAACTGCATGCACAAATCCAGCCATAAAACAGTAATGATTCTCACAATAAAAGATGTGATTACAGTGTAGAATTAGATATATTTTATTGACTGTATTACATGGATTTTTAGTTTTGTTTACATTAGAACATCAGAGAAATTATGCAAATTTGACTTTGCTGATGAGAGGTGAGATTGTGCTACTTAGTTTTCTCTCTATGTAGAAAGCTTTTACAATTATCAGTCTTAAAAATTCTTTTTTTTTCTTTTGTCTTTTTGAGATAAGTTCTCACTATGCAGTTCAAGGTGGTCTTGAACTCACTTTGTAGTCTAAGTTGGCATTGAAATTACAGTAAGTCTGCTGCTTCAGTCTCCAAAGTGCTGAGATTACAGGCTTGCACACCATATCTGGCTTAAAAATTCACTTTTAGAAAGAAATATAAAATAAATTTAACTTTAGAGAAATTTATTTTGTGTGTTCATAAAATGAAAGATGTACACTTGCTAGAAGTTCTTACACTCATCATCACCCTCCAAGGGTTAGACAAGGTAGCTCAGGGGTGATTCTTATTTTTGACTTTACAAAGACATGATTTATCTGCCACCAAGGCCACCTATGTAAAATTATCTTACAGCCTATAACTTCCTTTAAGGTGAAGTCATACATCAGACACGTTTCTGAACACAGCCAAACAAGCAAACAGCGTATGACTTTCATTTCGCAATCTAGGTAAAAATACAATAAAAATAAATACGAACTTCATTGCAGAATGTTTACAATTTCATTGTGAATTGACAAGTGAAAAATTACATGTGGGCATTAGAAAACATATTTACCGCGTGCTTATTAAAGAAGAATGCAGGAGAAGGAGGAGTAGAAAGAAAGAACAAAGTTTGAAAGAGAAGAAAGCTTTCTTTGGGAAATGTTGAGAGAAGCTAAATGCAACTGGTTTCTTAGAGGACTCCTCAGAGTTTTCAAATCACTAACTATGCATTGTGAACTTCTGGAAGCTTATTTACAAAAACAAAGCAGTGACAGAATTATTTTTCTTATTTCTCAGAGTTGACTGTTGATGCCTTGGAAGAAAATTATAACCTATTGGGTGGCCTGAAGCCCTACATTGAAGGACAACAAAGATAGGACAGTACAGTGGATGATAAAAAGATATTCTTCAGCAGGACACAGTTACTCTAATGATCATGATTTCCTCCTAGAATTGTCAAAGTCAAATGAATTAAGCTATATAAGTTATCCACAGCAGTGTTTACATTTTAAAAATACGTATTAAAATGTTATACCATTGTGTCATTATTATTTTTTGGAAATGTAGAAAATGCCTGTTTTATTGGTAGCTGGAATTTTTTCAAGAAATATCTCCTTTAGTTCTTTGACAAATTTGGTTAAATATGAGAATCATACCAGGCAGAAGAAAAAGCGTTTAAAAGAGAAAAACAGATCCAGAGTCTTAAACCAGAATGGCGTGGGTCCATTCCTTTGGAAATGTGGACGCAGCAAAGCAATGATTAGAATGTCTCTCCAATCTAACAGGGCAGTTTGGGAGAATTTATTAATCTACACAGCTTCTGTATAAGCTACTTCAGCTCATGCCATTTGTACCCAGAGGCCACTGTTAAATACTATTTGATAGGAATGCTTCAAATTAAATCTATCTGTAAGTTACTGCTGTGTTGCTCTCCAGATTTACATTCAGGAAAAGCCATAAGCACAAGATGAATTGACAGGAAGGCTATGCTTAAGGACACTTTCTAAACACAGTTTTTTCAAGTGTTTTTACCTACAGAGATGACACTTTATTCCACAAAATTCCAGTACATCAGAAACAAGCTAATTCTTGCTCTTCATGGTATATGACAAATTTATAACTCATCTATATGTTGCACCAAAATGATAGCAATGATTGCATGAAAGTATCTGCCTAGATTTTGTTAAATTGTTTCTGAAAAAACAGTTAAACCTACCTCATATCTGTTTCATTTATATTGGCGAATGGTTTCCATTTATGTTGATCAGCTGTCTTTACTTTGTAACTGTTCTGGTATTTTGATGAATTGAACAATGCAAAAATTTCAGAAATTTCTATTCCTTCTTCAAACATTTCTTTTTTCTTTTCTTCTTCTTTTATTTTTATTTATTTATTTATTTATTTATTTATTTATTGATACAAGGATTGAACTCACAACCTTGTGCTTACCAGGCACGTGGTTGAGCCCCTGAGCTAAATCCCCAGCTCTGTTCCTTTTTTTTTCTTCTCTGCCCTCTTTTTTCTCCTCCATTCTACCCACCCACTCCAATTTTGAATGCTTAGAAATAAACCAAAGACAGGTGGTTATGCAGCCTCACCTTTCAGTTAATAAGTATTTATAAATATTTATGTCAGTTCAATGTATGTCAGTTCAATTCCATCTCTGAGATAGGATAACTGCGAACTTCACCTTCAAGGAGGAAGTGTTTCTTTTGGGTCATGGTATCAGAACTATCAGTCCAAGGTAACGTTGGCACTGATGCTTCGAGGTCTGTGGTAAGCCAAGCATCATGTCAAGGAGCATATTGCACAACAGAGTTGCTTGCCTCAACGTTGCTGGAAAAAAAAAAAAAAAAGACAGAGAGGAGGTCAGGGTCCCCATATTGCAGGCACACTCCTAAGACCTAACCTCTCTCCATTAGGATCTATCTGCTAGAAGTTCATCACCTCTCACAGAATCATCAGCTGAGGACCAGGCCTTCAGCACATGTGACCTTGAAGGACAGTTAAGATCTAAAGCATGAACATGAATCTTTTTGGAATTTTAGCCAGACTCTGGAAAATTTCTATATCTTGTTATCAGGAGATTATGTCATATTACTGAGCAGGAACATTGTTTGGGGAGTGGCAGGAGCTAGCTATGTTAAAGAATGAGACCCCTAGGTGCAGAGTGAGCTAAAGAGTGTCATTCTTGTTCTGAAACCAGCACTTACTGGTTTAATGATTTGGGGTTAGACATCAAATTTCTATGGGTCTTACTGCTTTTATCTGTAAAATACTGAAAATTGATTTAATCAATCATTTAAATGCTATTTTAGTATGAAAATCATTTATTTAGAGACACAAGTAGGCTCTTCATTCTTATCTGCTTAATGTTTACTGGGTTGTCTTAGGACTTTAGTAAAAATCACACCACTGTGGAGTATATCAAAATCCCAGACATTGTATGTACAATGAAACTCTTCAAAAATATGAAAATTGTGAGAAGAATAGGGTACGAGCAGTAATGAGGGAAGGATTAATGTATGTTATGTGAGAAGCTCAGCTGGGAACCAACACCATGTTCGGGCCACCACGGGACTGGAAGAGACATATCCCAGTCTCTCCCCATCAAAGGACCCCATTCAAGGACCTGGGCTAGAGAGAACAAAGCTACACCAGCAAACAAGCCCAGCCTGAGAACCAGCACCATGTGTGGACTATCAGTGGACTAGAACAGACAGACACCAACCTCTTTCAGTGCACAGGCAAACAAGAAATATCACTACCACCACCTCCCGTCATAAGCGACTAGCTTATCCAGAGAAACACAGGCTGTGATGATAGCTATGGACGTGAAATACAATCGGATGCCTGTGGTGCTGTGGTGTTTCACTAATGTTGCAGATCTACAGCCAGTGGTCTGATCATAGGTACAGAGGATAGTGATACGCAGTGTGGCATCTAGGGTGGATCTCCTTCTGAGGTCTTGTTTTGAAGTCTTATATGGTTTCCATTGTTTTGTTGGATTGGGTTTTATTCACTTTTGTTTTGTTTGATTATATTAAATCCAATGGCAGAAGCTATTCCAAAGAGAGCAAGATATATTATGGTAGCAATTTTGGGTTTACTATTGGTTGTTTTAAAATCCTTTATTATAGTCACTGTTTTGTTTTTATTGTTTCTATTCTATTCTGTTTTGTCTTATTTGTATTATGTCTGAAGTTATCTGCAGCTATTTTGAAGACAACAAAAGACATTATGGTAACTATTGCTGATTTTGTAATGCTTTGAAGTCCTATATCTTTTACATTGACTTGTTTTGATTGGTTTTATTCTGTTTTAAACTCTTTAATTTAAAAAAAAGTATGTTACATGCATGTGCAAATGTTCCAAATGAGACTCATTAATCCATATAAGTATTATGTCCTGATTTAAAAAATGTGAGGGAGAAAGTCAAGAAAACAATCTTTTCGAATGAAAATGAATACAATATCCTCTACTAAAGTATTGCGTCTAGCACAACTTAATATCTATAAGAGTTACTCAAAAGTTCTTTGACCTTCTATGTGTAACTGTTCTTGAAGCTAGGATTTATCCTAGTAAGGTCAGTGGTTCAACCATTTGCAGTTTAAAGTCATTCTTAATGGACAGAGGTGTATTTTTACAAGTGAATTAGAAAAAAATAACATGCTGTTGCCCAATATCTATAGATATGGATATAGATACAGATAAAGATATAGATATATATCTGTGTGTCTGTATAGTTATACATTTATATTTCTCTATATAAATACAGATACATTTGCATCAAAAATGATTCAATTTCAGTAGTCTAAGAATCAGAAGTCTCTTATGTTCTATTTTCCTGAGTCATCCTAGATAGTAACATGACTCTTTCATGAAGTCTTAGTTTGATAAATTAAAGACTCCATTGGCCTTAAAAAACTTACACAGATATCAAAAGAAGCTACAAACAGTTATCAGTATATATCTGTTACAAGGATGGAGGACTTTGTCATAAACCCTATAAGAAAACATGGAGGCCTACAAATGTATGTCCCTCTTTAAGTTAAAACTCTGAAAACAAATTTCCTCAAGATTTTTATCTTTTTAAAAGTCATTTGGGAGCTAGGATAATTGTACATGGAGACTATATCATATTTTATATTGAAAATTTGCTGGGAGTAGACTTTAGATGGTCTTACTGGATACCTACATAAAGATAACTATGGCAGGTGACCAATCTGTTACATTCCTTACTTGCAGCAATTATTTTATTATGAGATCTGTATCATATTTTAGCCTTAAGTTTATTTTTAAAATGTGTACATAGTCGAAGTAAAATTATTCCTTTGTACAGTTCTTCTAAAATACTGTTCACATTGACTATATGGAGAAAGAACGACTGGAGTACATATTCTCATTTGTCTTCTTTTAGACTTTTATTATGTTGACCTGTTCAGCAGGTACCATCTTCATCATCATCATCGTCACCACCACCACCACCACCAGTACCATCAGCATCACTACCAGGGCCGGGGATTTAGCTCAGTGGCTCAAGTGCTTGCCTGATAAGCACAAGGTCATGAGTTAAATCCCTGGTACCAAAATAAAACTAAACAAAAAACAACAACACTGCCACCTTGGTAATCAGTATTATTCAATGGAGTAAACACAATAATGAAGGGTTAAATATATAAATTAGGCAGCTGGACATACCACTGGTTTTATTTCCCTTCCTTTTCCTTCCTATTAGCAAGGTTAAGCAGATCTTTTTACAAATGTATAAAAAGCCTAAAATTTTGATCACATGTATTTTGATACCACAGTTTCCCTCATATACATTAATGTTTAGGTAATAAAAATGGACTGCAAAAAGATTAAGTCAGAAAGATATTATTCACAGCATTATTTATAATAGCAAAAAGCTGAAAAGTATCCACATATATCTCAATGGTAGGTTAATTCATAATTTAAGGGTTAACTCATCAGCACATTTTTAAACACAAATATTTGTGGAAAATGCATAATGACATGGAAAATATTTATAGCAAATTGCATGGTAAAGTTATAAAATAAAATACATAGTAAAATCTTAAATTTAAGACTTTAAGTATATATTTATATTCATATATTCATGAGAAGAGAGATATGAATATGAGAAAGCAAGAATTATACTTGGATAGGAGGCTGTCAATTCATTTTTAGGGAGTTTTGACAAATATATTTCCAAATATCTATGAAATGCTTTTTATGTAATAGTATCTGAATCAATTATTGTTTTAAAAACTTTGATTATTCATGTGCAATAGAATATCATGTTAAAAAGTCATCTTTCCACCTTAATTTCATTTTTTTCTTTCAAAACTTTGTCTGGAGAATTTTTATTATATCACATTTCCTAAAAAAATAAACAGGTTCAATTTTATAATTATATAGATTCCTGTGGTATGTATGGTTTTACGATGCAACTTCTTTTACTTCACATGCCCTAAAATTCCTCTGTGCCAGTGCTAATAAAAGTAACATATTCTTTTAAAATGAAGACAGAGAAGCAGTAATATACAGTATAGGATTATCATAGTTTAAGCAGACATTCTTTTAATCAGTGATTAATTTATCCATGGCTAATTATCAAAATGTTCTAAACTTTAGCCTCTCCAAAGAGCATTCATTGTCTCTGTTTCTGAGGGTCAGACACCCAGGTACAGCTGTGCTGGCCCTGTTTGCCAAAGCTCCCTGGACAGCAAGCAAGGTGCTGGTTGGAGCTGCTGTTTTTGCAAAGCTGCAAAAAGATCCTCCTCCTTGCTCTCACTTGTGTGGCAGGTGGCAGATCTCAGGTCCTCACTGGATCCTGGCCAGAACTGCCACATAGGTATTTCCAGAGCATGGCTCACAACATGGCAGCTGGCTTCCCAAGCCAGGAAGGAACAAGAGACACAAAATTGAAAGATGGGTCATACCCATGCTACAGATTAGGGAAACTGACACTCTTGTTTAGAATCGATGGAAATTTGAATTGGTACTGTCCTTTTAGAGGGCAATATGAATTACTGTCAACAGCATTATATATATATATTTGATTCTTCCTAAAGGAGTACTTATGCAAATGCATAACTATATACATAGCAAAGGTCTGCTTAGTGTTGTTTGTAAGAAATGAAAAAAATGAAAATTGAGAAAGACAGGAGGCAAGGTGAGGTGGCCCTCAGTGAGAGAGGCACCAGGGAATCAGGTCCTCATGGAACCTCTACCCCTTGGTAGTGAGGACAATGGACTTGCTTTTTAAAAAAATATGATGAAAACAGTAGAATGGCACTTTGAGAGTTACGTTTTCCAAGACGGGCTTCTGTTTGTCACAGTGTTAGCAGTCTATCTAATTTGTCATGCACATGTGTATGCATTATATGCTTTATATTGTATGTGTACGTATATGAGTGTTCCTGAATTTGAGGGATACCTTTAGGAGTACACACATGAGATCTAGAAGAGTATGTCCAGCTAAGCTTCTTATCTTGGCTGTCAACTTGGCTGGACAAAGTGACTCCTAGAAGAGTGCCTAGAAGTTATTCACCTTATCAGTGGACCAAGGGTGAGTTTATCGTTGGAAGAACTATTAGTTAGGGACAGTGGTCATGGGTGTGACCCTAAGGACTAATCTAATCCCCTTCTTTCCATACTCTTCCTCTGTTATCTGCTTTCCAGATGCCATAAATTGAGCAACTTTTCCACCACGTCCTTCTGTCACAATATTCTGCCTTGGAATGAGCAGCCATAGACTAAAGTGTCTGAAACCTCAAGTCACAGAAAGCCTTTTCTCCTTTAAATTTTGTCTCAGATATTTCATCTTAGCAACAAGAAATCTGATGCAATGTTTAATTATTAGATTGTACTCTTTTAGGTATTTTTGATTTAGTTAGTCAACCTCAAATTTGATTCAAAGAATTGTTTCCTCTCCTGTTTGTACCTGTTGCTGAAGTTCCTCTTCATAATTTCAGAATGGAGAATAGTAGTAGGAGGTTCAATTGCAGCACGTCTTCTTCCCTCTGCTGGTTCATTCTGGGGAGCAGAAGGAGAGAAAGAGGACAATATGCTTCACTTTAGAAACTAAGAATGCTAAGAGTGTGTAGAAGCTGTAACTTCCTGTTGGTCTCTTCCACATCCTTTCTGACTTCTATCTACCAAACCTAGTGCAAAGTCTAACACATGCTGCCCTCAGCTCTCAGGAGCAGACTGTCAGCCCAGTAGAAAAGCCAGCTGCTTTCTATTTTCTTTCTTTCCATTATCAAAAGTGTATTTGCAAGCCATTCTACACCCTACACTGCTGTTTCTTCAAGTCCTTTGTTTTCTATTCTGAGAAAATAAGAAATCTCTTGAGTTTTCAAGAGAAAAATCTGTAAACCTGGCTAATTCATTGCCTAGCTGTGAAGTAAAATGCCACCTCTCCTCATTTACTTCCATTCACTCAAATGTCATGGTTGTCACCCAGTTAGTGGATGATCAGGCCAGTCTTGAGAACAATAGCTCTCAGTATCCCTGAAGCAGGTGCCAGTTGGAGTGAAGGTCCGGGATTTAGTACATCTCTTATCTTCTTAGGGAAAATTTCTCCCTTACCCACTATTCTGAGACAACATGCTCAGCCATATTCATTCCCTACCTATCATCATGAAGTAAATAGCACAGCCTCCGTGAAGTGCCACAACCCTAAGACCTACAGCAACAGACATTAACTTTCAAGTATGAATTTAGTAGATCATGAGACATAGTCAGAGTGGTTAGGGATATTTGTCAATCAACAGAATAATTTTTAAAATTCAAGGAAAAGAAGTACTGAAAGATTAGGATAAATGTGTAGGTATGATCAAGGGGCAAGCGGGGATCCTAAGGTCATGCTTTGAGCATCACAATCTACTCCCCTGACTCTGCCTGGAGCCTTAGTACAGAGGACTGAAAAAGGCCTTAAATTCATTTTAAAAATTTTTATTACTTTATTTTAAAGGTAATAAAATCTATCAAAACAAAACAGAATAAATCCAATCAAAACAAAGCAGTGAAACAGGTACCTAGTATTCATAGCAGGATACTAGGAAAACAACAATAGCTACCATAGTGTATCTTGTTATCTTTACAATAGTTGTCCATTCCAGGAGGTATAGCAAAATCAAACCAAAACAAAACAGAATAAAACCAATCCAAACAGAACATTGAATATAGCAAAACAATTAATAGGAACAAAATAAAACAGTGAGAACAATATTGAATTTCAAAAACATAGATAGAAAGCATTTCCTGATACTTGCTATATTATATACTGTTATCTGTTCTATAGATGCTCAGACCACAAGCTCCAGGTCTCAAAGTCAACCAAACAATACAAGAACTCAGTTGCTTTTAGGACCTCAGTTGCTATCAACTCAGCCTGTCCTCAGAACTAGCAGTTTGCTTATGGGGTGAGGAGGGGTGTGAGCAGGGAGTTGGTGATTCTCAGGGGGCTGGTGTGCCCCTATCTTTAAGGGAAGTGCCATCTCCACCTGGGACCTGCATAGCTTGCACAGCTTACCAGAAAGGCTGGCTAGTTTGGCTTTAAAAGGCCTTAAACTCTTGTTGCTGATTTTCCTGTCTTCTTAGGCTCTTACTGAGTTATGGGCCCATTGTATCTGGGCAAACGCCGTTGTGCCCTGTGCTTCCAGACATACATACAGGCTGCATCCTCTGCCTATCCCTTCCCTCCAGCCACAGAATTTTGAAGAGCCGTGCTCACCTTCATCCACCGAGGAAGACATCACTAGCTTCCATCCTAGAACTGACATAGACCTTGTACAGCCAGTTCCAATAGTTATCCCTTGAATTTGCAGTGCATTTCATTTGTCACTGAAGTAATGTAGCTGGAGACCAAAGTCCTAACTAGTGGACTTTGAGTCAAAGGTGAAAATTTACATATTTGTGCAACAGCTCGATGTGCTTTATGAGGAACAATGGAGAAAGTAAGCCACAGGGATTTTGAGAACTTGTCTAAAGTCATCCAATTTGTAAAACATGGACAGTGATGAGAACCCTGGTGGATGGAAGGTCATTTTCAGTTCTTAAATTATGCATTCCAGTCTCTGTGCTAGCTTCTGGTGTTTTGTGGAACTTATGGATGTAGAGGATCACAGAGTCACTAGTAGGAGGTAAGGCAGACAATATCCAGCTCCACTGGAGAAAGAAAGGAGGCAGAATTCTCCAAATAGATAAGCATTCTACCCAACTCCATGGCCTCCCGATAAAAAGCCGATCTCTTGATGCTCAATACAGGGTTGTAAAAAAATGGCTTGATCATCAAGAGACACACTGGTGGAGCTCTTCGGAGTCAAACATCATTTGTTTTAACATCTTATTTTTTTATTAACCTATAGAATCCGGGTGTGCAATCTTACTATCCTTTGACCTAGTGTCTCTCTGACCGATAAAGAAATGAGAAAAGCAAGAAAAGGACATCTTAGAATACTAATACAATAATAAAAAGATCAACTTAAGACATGAACTCACTGCAGATAACAATGATTTGATGAAAGCTACGTTCAAGTCCGCAGCTGTGATATTCTATTGTTAATCGATATACCTGCTCATGACCCTTTTATCTTGCATCATTCTTTTTACTGGCATTACTAGATTAACATTATTAATAACCCAAATTAATGCCTTCAGTCTGATTGTGGAGTGCAATTTTCTACATAAGATAATTCTCCATTTTTAAGAAATTGCTATCTTTGCTAAGCGGCAGGAATTTCTTCCTACATCTGGTGCTTTCTTGGGATATGATCCACATTATTAAATATGTGCCGATCAAGTGCTTTTGTGCACTTTTCTCTTAAACAAAGGTCTGAGGTGTTACTTTTATAAGTTTGGATCTACACAAAGAGGAGACAAAAATACGCTGGTAGAAAGCCCAAAGTTTTCTAAATGTAGATGAGCACAGATTAAGAAAGCAGTAATTAATTTCCTTTGACCTTGAGCTGAAATTCCTTTCTAAAGCTGTCATAAAGAGAAAGAGGCCAGAGAGGAGAAGTGAGGCTGTGTAACAATGCAATTAAACCCTTGTAATGAGGTCGGGCCTTGGACTTGTTGCGAATGATATCATTATAGCAAATGAGAAGGCCCTCTATGAATGGTGAGGTTTTCTTATTCTTTTTCTCTTTTTTAATCTCAGGCAATTTTTTCTTTTTATTTAACTCTTTTAACTCCAGATGTGTACTTCTTTGTAAGCTATATGTATATGTAATATATGTATAAAATCATAGACACATGTACACATCCATGAATTACACATTCATTTTTTAGAAGAAATATTCAATTGGCTCAGACAGGTGATCTTTGTAGGCAAAGAAAAAAGTCTAAGAGTAACAGAAAGAGCTCAGAATTAAGAGTCAAGACAGTTAATTACTTGTCTCTTGCATGATGGCTGTTAATTTAAGGGTGTCTCAATGAGCTAAGGCCAAGTGTCAGATGGTAAGGTGCCTCATCTTGAGTCTCCTGCTAAATAGCTGTGTGACCTGAAGCAGACCCCTGAATGTCTCTGAGCCTCCCTTCTCTCATTTCATCAAGTAGAAAGAATGCCATTTACTGTTTGTTTTTTTCTTTGTGATTTCTCTTACAATTAATGAGATTGAGTTGATCGAAGTTTGCATCCTATTATAAATTGGTCAGTCTTGTTTTCTGCAAATATTTGCATCTATTTGAGAGTAACTATTTCTAAGACCTGCAGTAGTTGTTAATGGGATAATAGTACTGTGGTGATTAAGAGCACAAACTCTACAGTCAGACTGCCTAAGTGCAAAACCCACTTAAGCAGTGCAAGCCATGCAAGTTATTTAGTCTTTATAGGTTTCACTTCTCTTATCTATGAAATTATTCACTAACAGCATTTGCTCCAGAGAGTGTTGCAGAGGCTCAATAAATTAATGGATGGAAAGTGTTTGAATATGTGTTAGGTCTATGGAAATGTTTCAGTAAGAGCTAACACATTATTATTTACCTAAAATTTCAATCTTAGATAATCTCAGAGTAACAGATTTCTCTGAACCTCCCAGCAAAAGTCCTCTTGTTCCTGAGGTCAGGACACAAGAAAAATAGCCTATCAGATTAGAAATAAAAATACTTTGGTCCTCACCTTATACAAGTTGCAAATCTTTCAGTAATAATTTCAGAATAGCCAACATCTTTAACTTCATGTGGTCTTACATAGAAGAAGGAAAGTAGAAGACTAGAATCATTTTATCAACAGTCTGTAAATCACTAAGTTTTATGGCACGGAATCAGGAAATACAAATTGCTAGGAGGTAACAAACATTCTCCATGTCTTCTAATAATATTCGACTTTTCTCTCTTACGGATTACTCAGTGGGATTTTTAGATTCTTCAATACCCTAATATATGAAGGAATCATGAAAGATGCCAAGAAGCACATTGCTGTTGCTTCAGTCTGTGATGTCCGCTATGGGCTCATGTGTTAAACCCTTGGCCCCGG
The DNA here is from genome assembly GCF_034190915.1 of Cavia porcellus. Classification (NCBI taxonomy): domain Eukaryota; kingdom Metazoa; phylum Chordata; class Mammalia; order Rodentia; family Caviidae; genus Cavia; species Cavia porcellus. Next base: position 12,617,090 of record NW_026947489.1, read on the forward strand.
CCACTGTGCTATAAGAAGGTGACAGAAACTTCAAGAGGTAGAGCGCCCTGGAAAGTCTGAGGTCATTTTGGACATGCACTTGAAAGAGACTATGGAACTCTGGTTCCTTCCTCTCTTTAGCCTCAAATGGCTGTGAAAAGTTCACTCTGCCTCACACTCTATCATGATGTGCTGACTTTTCCTCCTCCCAAAAACACTGGAGCCAACTGACTGGACCAAAACAATGGAACTGATGAGCCAAAATTAACCTTCCATGTTTATAAGTTTATTGATCTTAGATATTTGTTACAGTGATGGAAAACCAGTTACGCTTTCAGTCGCCTGTTAGGACTTGTATCTATTCCCCCTCCCCTTGCCAAAAGCCTTATGGGATCGTAGGTTGGACTTTATCAGAGGTGGCTGAGTCTAGAGTGTGTGTGATTTTGAGGTTAAAGATGTGTGACTACTAAAGTAGCCCACTGATTGGTTTGGCATACTTCTGGGTGTGAGCGCTACCCATCCTAAGGTTGAGCATCCTCCATAGCGTATAAAGGGACAGAAAGAAGCTGCTATTGTTGCTAATAACTTGCTTCCTGGCTACCTTCTGCATTCTGCCTGCTGTGAGCTATTTCTCCTCTGCAAGGACCCGCTGCCATGCCACCCTGCCTTGGCATCAGCTAACTATGAACTGAAATCTCAACAAGCTAAATAAATCTTTTGTCACTTAACTTGGGGGTGTTGTGTCAAGCAAAGTAACTAAAACAGCACTCAAAACTGAAAAGTTTTTGAACATTTCAAAATCATTTAAAGAAAGCAGACGTGCCCCTAAACACTACAAGTGATTAGATTATAACGGTAGAATATGAAATTAGCCTCAGAGCCTATAGACGTAAAATAAAAAATAAAAGAATAAAGAAACCTTACTTATGTCTAAATAAAAAAGTGGGCAAATCTCTTAATTTTATTGATGTCTTTTTTAAAAGTTGTCTATTGCCTGCTCAGCACATACTTTTCATTTTTTTCAGGGGTAAAAAAAATAAATCTCATTTTAGCCAATTTGTATTTGGCAAACAAATATTTCTCTGTGAATTCTAAGATAAATTAATTACCAGGATCTATATTAGAATGGTAAAAATATGGATGCTTCTTCAAAGAAGATTTTACAAGACAATTTTTTATTATAATGTTAACTAATTTTAGGTCATCTGTCTAAAAGTTATCATAATGTAATCTCTTAGTGCTATAAAATCATCTCAGATTAAATCAGACAATGTATGACTCAGTCAGGGCCCAGTCAAGGAAACTGAAAGAACGTGATGATTTGAAAAGTAGACATAACATAGGAAATTGGCTAACAGAACAAAAAAAAAAAAAAAACTCTAGACATACAGGGAGTGCTGAAGCAGCACTGATATTAGCAAAAATAGGAAGCTAGCATTGCCAACAGAGCTGGAAAATTAGAGGAAAGAGAGGCTGGACTCAGAGAAGAATCATTACAGCTGCTAAGGTTGTCACTCAAAGCTGTGCCAACCCTTTCCATTGAAGGAACCCAGTTAGAAGTCACCCTGAGGCAGAAAGCAGGGCAGGAAGAAGAGAGGTATAATCTGAGACCACTTGAGCCTTGGTTGGCAAGTCTTTGCTCTCTGACGATCTTCCACAGAGATGATTCAGGTAATGGAGAGAACCTAAACATCCAAGCAGCCCACATGACTTTGAGAGTATAGTCATTTTATGGTAGAGTTTTGTTCTTAAAGTACTTTTTATATTATAAAGAAAGATAGCATACTTTTGGCATCATACCCAGAAGTGTAACTGTAATTTTTGAGAAAATTTAGAGTGTTTGCTGCTTGTTACCCAGACATAAACCAGTTTTACTCCACGTGAAAGGTGGAAACTTTGCTTCTTCTTGAAAGGACAATTTATTTCTGGTCAAATACTTGGAAGATAATAAACTGGGATCCCACGGTTCTGAATTATGTGTGGAAAAGATTTTGGCCCAAGCAAATTAAATAATAGATACATCTCATGTACCACATTAGCCATTAGTACAAATGACAAAGTTTATTGAGCTTTCGTATCATGTTACATCTTGACAGTATGCAGAGGACACAATAAATGTTGAACTTATTTCTACAGAGACTGGTTTAGAAACAGGCAGATTTTAAATAAATAATCACTCATGTTAGTACAGATGCTCTCCAACTTCCAGTGGAATTATGTTCTTTTAAACCCATTATAAATTGGAAAATTCATAAATCAAAATGTGTTTAATCCACTACCTTAAGGAGCATCATAGCTTAGCAACGCCATGTACTGTCCAGGGTCAGCTGTTCCTCCATCTTGATCATTAGCTACTGCTCTGGCAAGTATCATGAAAGATTATCATGCCACACACCTCTAGGCCACGAGAACTTAAAAACTCCAAAGTCTAGAAAGCAATATCTATTGAATGTTACCACTTTTGCATATCCCCATGTTGTGAACCATAAAAATAAAAATATTAAGGAAAAGATACTTGAAAGCCAGAAAATTCAAATATAAGTTCATTTTTTACATATTTTGATTTTATAATGGTTTCTCAATTTCAACCATTTTAAAGAAAACATTATTTTAGGTTTATACAGTAATTCTACTTCAAAAATTATTTAATACTGATATATTAGAAATATACTAAACATAAAATTATAATTATAGTTGGAAACAAATATGGTGGTAAATACATATTCATATATGTCATATATCTTCCTACTCTGTAGAGTCACAGCTTTTAATTAATTCATTCAGTGTTATTCCTTGAGTGTCTAGCACTTCCTAGGCCTGGGCTCTGGGGGAAATGACTAGGGAGGTGTAGGTTTGCCACGTGGAGTTCATACTCGGTAAGTGCACAAAACTTCAATAGCTATGGGGTCAAAAAGAATTTTTATTTATCTTTAAGTCGCTTTCAATTATGTTTCAACACTCAGAGTTTCCCTCTTTTATCTTCTCTCTCAGTTCAGAAGAAATTCTTAAGAGCGAGGCTACTGCATCAAAATAAGCAAAATTTATAGTCATTAACATTAGTAAATACAATAAAAAGAACCTACCATCAATGCTTAGAATTGGTTTCTTTTCAACTGATATTATTATACTTTATTCACACAACTCACTGTTAATCGACTTGATTCTCTTCTACCTGGAGTTTATCTTTCTGTTTGTAATTTATTCTTCCTTCCAGAGGCCATGTCTGGTTTTGATCACTAGCACCTCCATACTGACTCAAACATAACAGGTGTGCAATAATTGTTCAGTCAGTAGATGAGCAAATCCTCTAATGGAGTGGTTCTCAGATTCAGTCATACCTTAAAATCATCTAAAGGAAGTTTCAAAATCCAAATGCACAAAGCACATCCCAGAATCTGTGGGGAGATGACTGAGGTTTCAATCTTTTTTATGGTCTCCCATGTGACTTCAGTGTGCAGGTTAGGCTGACAGCTCATGCTCAGACCCTCAGTGCTTCCCATGTAGATTAAAGGCCAATAATATTCACTTCCCAGACAAGCTGACATCCAGAAAAGAAAGATAAGGAAAGCAATACCATTCACAGTGACTTCAAAAAAAAGAAAAAAGATATCTGAGACTTAATGTAAACAAAGAAATTGAAAACTTCCATAATAAAAACTATATGGCTCTGAAACAAAAGATTGAAGAGGCCATTAAAAGAGGAAAAACTCCTGTTATTGGATAGAACTAATGTCATCAAAATGATATTACCACAAATGACATTCAGGTTTTTGCATTTTTCATCAAAGTACTGGCAACATTTTTTTAACAGAACAAGGAAAAATAATTTGAAAATTTATATGAAACCAGCAGGGACCCAAAATAATCAGGGCAATCCTGGGCAAGAAGAACAAAGCAGGAGATATTACACTGCCAGACTTCAAACTATACTACAAAGCTACAGTAGTAAAAACAATGTGGTGCTGACCCAAACTATTGCCCAATGCCATAAAACAGAATAGTGATGATGAGTCTCTTAGAGTTTGAGTGCCCAAACTGCAACCCAGAACCCATTTATTTATCACCAAGTGCGAACACTGTGTTATCTGATGTTCACCGCTGGGCAATGCCAGGGTGACCTGGCTTACATGTGGACAGAGAGGGTTTTGTGTGCCCATTATTGTACACATGCCATAGATTTGCCATCACTGGAATGGAGGATGCAGAAGAAAACCCTTCTGATTTTCAACAAAGAAGCCAATAATATATGTTGAAGGGAAAAAAAAAAAATATATATATATATATATATATATATATATATGCTGAAGAAAAGCTAGCCCCTCTAAAAATTGATGTTGAGGAAACTGGTTTTGTGCATGCAGAAGAATGAATCTTGATCTGCATCTTTCAGTCCGCAAGTTAAATCAAAACAAAATAGAGCAAAACTTACATACAGAAATAGACCAAATTTACTGAAAAAAAAATAGTGAAACTTTTGAAGACATAGACATTGGTAAAGAGTTACTGAACAGAATCCCACCTACACAAAAAAATACCAAAAACCAACAAATAGGATTATATCAAATTAAAAAGCTTCTACACAGCAAAAGAAGTAACCAACATCATTAAAACCAATATATAAAAATGGAAAAATACTAGCAGTAACCTTCAGACAGATGACTAATCTAGACTACATAAAGAACTCAGACAATTTAGACCTCTGCAAAACTAAAGGCCCAATCAAAAATCAATTGAATTGATCAAAAAAGCAATTGAATTGATTAGACACTTCTCAGAAGAAACACAAGTGATCAATAAATAGATGAGAAAATGTTCAACAATTCTGGACATTAGAGATTTGTCCAATTCCAAACAACTCTGAGATTCTGCCTTACTCAAGTAAGAATGGTCGTTATCAAAGACTCAAAGGAACAAGTGTTAGCAAGCTTATGGGAGGAAAGAAGGCCTTCTGCATTGCTGGTGGAATAAAAATCAGTATAGCTACTTTGGAAATCAGTGTATATACTCCTCAAAAAGCTAGAAGTAGAATTTCCATTTGACCCACTTATAGCTCTTTTGAGTACCTTAAAGAAAGAGTTAAAGGCATCGTATTACAAAGGTACACGAATACTTGTGTTTATAGCAATAGCTAACCAGCGGAAGTGGCTTATACACACATCAACAAACAAGTGGATAAACAGAATGATACAACAGAGTATGTCTCAGCCATAAAAAGGTTAAATTTGAGTATTTGTAGGAAAATTTATGCATGTTGAGCCCATTACCTGCAGAATAAGTTGGTCAATAAGGTTACTACTGTGCAGTTTCTATATTATGGGATAACTAAAATATACATAATCTAGAGAGCAAAATAAAATCACCAGATCAAGAAACGGAGGAAAATTCCACTGAGTGGAGAAGGGAATCTCCAGAAAGAGGTCGGTTCCTTGGTTGATTGGTAGATGGGGAATTTATAGGAAATAGAGGAAAGAGTATTGAGTCTGGAGAGCCAGAAGGGAGAGTTTAGGCTCCTAACTTTTCACAGATCACATGTGAGGGATCATAAGTTCTATGTGAGGGACTTCACGATTTAGGAGCTTACAAATTCCACAGAACATCAACTGGAAGAGCTGACTCCTATGCATGTCCATTCTTAAAAAGCCAGTTGCACCTTGAGTGAATTCTGAAGGTATTTCCTGAAAACTACTCAAGTGTGTTTTTATTTAACCAACTCTTGTCAGCATGAGCCTGGATGATTTCAATGGAACACAAGACCATTACTCTTCTAGTCTGGGCAGCTGTCTCTGTACACAGCAATAATTTATTAGAGGGTGCACTCAGAATTATACTTAGCTCCATACAATGGAAGCCCAGTAAACAAAAAGATAAAAACAATCCTTGCTTTTCCTTTAACATGTCCAAAATCAGGCAATTCTAACAATGGCATCATATCTTTGTAACACCCTATCCAGGCAGGACTATTAGTCTACTAAACAGTGCCTAATGTGTCTCTTTCATCCTTTTGTTGGCAAAATGGGTGCTCTACCACAAGGGTTGATGTACAACCTCAGATAACGCACAAAGACAGAGGAAGAATCACTAAAAAGTGCACAAAAGTCCTATCACATCTGGTCCTTTATATCTGCAAATAACTTTCTTGGGAACACCACAAACAGATTTCAGTTCATATTTCTTGAGCAAAACAAACATAACCTTTCTCAGCTGCAAAGGAGCTTGAAAAATACATTTTGTCAAGTGAATTCATTGCGACTCTCAACAAAATTAGAGAACCTCACGAAGGATGGATAAGGAGGCAACAAAGAACAAACACTATGATTTTAAAATGGAAAGATTAACAAAAGGGTCCCTCAGTCGATCTGAAATGAGAAAGGGGCTATTAAACTTATTGAGCTTCTTTGGTGCAGAAAATGGGAATAGTGGTGTGATTTAGAGCAAAGGTATGAAATTCAAGCCCAACGAGTCACAGACCCACGCTGCCACCAGCTTTTAGATCAGTTTTCCAGGGGATGTTGCACTGGCCCGTTTTCCCACTTTTCTGGGCAGAAATGCTGGAGGCTAACTGCTGGAAGTGCTGCAAATGCAGGTTCTGAAATTCTAAGACCTGGTACAAACAGCTCAGACTTCATTCTAGTTCTGAGGAGAAACAGAGCAGCCTTCACTGCCGTTGTCCTGTGGCCCTGTTGCTAAATCAAGGGTGCTGCTGTCTGGGGTTAAATACACATGACAGCTTTTTAAGCAAATATTAAGTCCAAAATCACCTTCATTTTGCAACTGCCAAAGTTTAAGATACTCAATTTCAAAATTTAAACACTAAAACTCAAAGCTAATACATTGCAGGCTTCGGACAGCCTAATTGAAGATGAACTAAAAAGACATTGCAACAGGCCAATGTTGAGACACCTATTTTCCCTCCACATTTCTTCAAACAAAGGAAATTTTACCTATTACCAGGTCAAGCCAGGGTTGACCTCATAAACAGACTAGTGGACTGAGTTATGTCCTCATTCAAGATTAGACTGCAAAAGTAGAGTTAAAAGAGTTTTGCCCTAGAATAAATTACTGTATGGTTGTGGCGGTGGTCTAATGTGGCGGAAGGCCAAATCAGGGATGTCTACCGTGAGGTCACTTTCTCCTTTCCCTATTATAACTTCCTGTTTCCTTTCCCAGTGCATGCAAAAAAAATTCCAATCAGCTCCTTGTGCGTCATCAATGCCTACCCTAAGCACCAACCACGGACAGAGCTTGCATGTGTCCCTTCCCCCGTATTCTGATCCAAGGAGATAGCACAAGTCAGAAATCCTGTGAAGGTGCTAAATCCTGAAAAAGAGTTTCTCTTTCGACTCACGCCTTGAAGAAAAATACTTGAAAAGTTGCTATTAATCTAGCAACACCAAGCGTACATTCAGGGAGACACATTTATTGCTTAACATTCCTCTAGAAGGGTTCTTTAACTGCAAATGCTTACAGATCTTGGATTCTCCTCAGTTTACCCTCTGACTTTTAACACAAAATCAAGCTTAACACTGTGATTAGTAGTGAGGAAAGTAATGAATAGCACTGAAATGCAAATGGACAAGGAAGGCACCTTCATTTCATAAAATAATTAGCCAAGCTAGTAATTATTTTCATGACTCTTTGATTGATGGAGAAAGGGCAAACAGAAGCTAGGAATTGTCTTTTAGATCTAAATTCAAGAAGCAGAGACGAAACCCAAGGTCTCCCTTTAAGTGGAAATGCCGAGAGGCGGGCTCTATACAACGTGGAGAGGTGAATTTTCATGTTCTGCTTTTGCTCACTAGCAGAAAATTGTAACCCAGTGAGGACCAAGGTAGAGCCCTCTTGATTTCAGATTATCATCCAAAGACCCAGTACAGGGTGAAAATCCCTAAAGAGAACCTTCTTCCTTAATTTGTCTTTCTTTATTGTACTGTAGATGCAGCGTAAAGAATACCTTGGGTGAAAAGAGGCTTTCTCGCTATTGTTTAATGACCTATACATTTTTGATTCCTTCATATTTAGACTGCTAGAAAAATTCAAAGCATCATTATTAAAATGCTGTTTCACTGGACAGATTGAGCATGTTGTGCCTGCATTCTCTTTGCTACCCTTAGAACTTCTCAATTCATTTGGTTTTCATTTCTGCAGTAAACAAGAACTAGAATTTTTGAGAGAAAAGAAAATATTCACGTAACCATGGAAATAATACAGCATCCTTAGACCAGTTTATAACTATGGCAAATATATTTTTTCCAAAAGTTCAGCTATAGCTAAAATTATTAAAGAAGTTGAGGTTTCCTCATCACTCACTAAGTGAACGTTCTCTATTTTTACTTGTTTCATAGTAAATAAAACTGGAAAAGTCCAAGAATAGAAAAAAACACAGGTTTCTTATGAGGGGCAATCAGAAATACAAGGTTCTAATTTAAAATTAATGGTAATAAAAGACATATTGCTATTAATCCCCCTCGAAGTGCTCCCCACTATTTAAAACACACTTATTTCATTGTTCTTGTCACTTTCTGAAGCAGGTCCGGAAGTTGTCTTTGTGTGGTTTTCTTGATGCCCTGAGACAATTCAAAATATTTACAGCAATTTCTGTCAAATAAAAACATTACAGCGTGCCCTTATCCACCTTGTTTATCACACACAGCACTGGGTGGTTTCTGCCTCATTCCCAAAGTGAAAATGGTTATGAATTGCAAGTGTTCTGAACTGATTCATGACATCAAGGGAGTCACAATGGTTCAGCTAAAGATACTGCTGAAACAGGATTTCTAAAACTGCTTCAGAAAGTCGGGTAACATATTTGAATTGAGGGGAAATTTGGGGAGGAGAATTAATGGTGATGTGTCTTTTCATGCAATAACTTTTTGAAAATTTAAATATTCCTTGTATTTTGTGTACACACTGAGTATATGCATGCAAGACAAAATTCCTTTCTGATATTCTGAAGGAAGCCTAGAGGATCTGGTGCTTGGGGCTTGGCACAGGGGGATAAAGTACAGAAACATGCGATTAGCCCCTTAGATGTACTCATATGACTGCCACCTCTGGGAAATTTATAGACTCTTCCATATTAGAAATCAGGAAGTAGGAAGAAATGTTCAGATGGGCAGAGAAACAAGGTAGAGGAGTGGGGGGAAGGGAAGGGGTAGGGATTAAAACCTTAAAAATACTGGAGGGAAAACAATAGGAACAAAGTTTTGCAAACAGAAAGGAAAAGAAGATTTGAAAGGAAGAGAGGAGAGTGAGAAAAAAAAAAACAGATCTATTAAGCACAGGTGCAATTTCCCTAGGACAAATGTGATCATTCTGTAAGTCAGAAGTGTACCAGTAAAGTTAATTTTAAAAAAGGAAAGCGGTCATCTTGAACTGGAATTAGCGAAGAGGGATAGAGGCAAATATGTATCATTCCTAAGAAGGTAGCAGCTGTGGTGTCTTCCTGCATTTGGAGCACACAGAGATGATTCAAGCAGAGGTCCGGGAGACAGGGATACTGACCTCACCTGTGGATGCTGGTCCAGAAATCATCAGGGCAGTGATGGAGGCCAAGCTGGTAAGCTCCTTGTTCACTCTGTCACTGTCTATTGGAGCCTCCCAGGCCCATGTCAGATACTACCTTGAGCCAAAAGCCTTTCTCATAATCTCCAGTTGGGATTGTTTCCACCTCTCTTTGCAGCTCTGCACTTTGATTACACATTCTGTCCTTCCCTTCTCTGTAACTCTTCTGCCCTTGTATCTTTGGATGATGTGATTACATCATATCGTATCCCATGTGCCCTGAGCATCAACCCTGTGGCAGATAGCACCAAAGAGCTAAGGAAAAAATGGTGAGAAAAACTGACAGTCTTTGCTTCCGGAAACATATGCTATCCTGGGAGAACTGTATAAACAAGTAGGCAAACCAAATAGATCACCAACACTCCCAGACCGTGTAATATGCAGTGTTCCAACAAATCTCCAGGTATCAATCATTATACGACATTAACTAGCACAATTTACCCATTTTAACATTCAGAAATACAATCACCAAACCCTTTTTAAAATAGTGAATATTTAGTAAGAACAGTGATCGTATACTGAGGAGCTAGCTGGGGCCTTCATCTCAGCTCCTCTGAAGTGCTCACCATGAAGAACTTGTTCTGTGCTTTCCCTGTGGGGTATTTCTTGGCTTGAATTCAGCGGTGTGCAGCTCTCATAATGAAAAAGGGGGCTCCAACCGCAAGTCGAATGAAACCTCTCCATCAGAATAGCGGTTGGTGTGTTATTTGAAGGGTTTAACACTTGCCCCCAATATCTCGCAGTTCTTCCAGCTGTAACTCGTATTTCCCAGGCCTTGTTTATCTGTGTCCATTTCACTGTGTTCCTTATTCGAATTCAGGATTTTTGCTTCATTATTCTAGCAGTGTGTTCCTCCCCTTCTCATTTCTGTTTTTCAATGTTCTTTCTTTTTTTCAATGTTCTCCACCCATTTCCATCTATGAATTTCATTTCCACCTCTGAGTCTATTTGAGCTGTACTCCAACATTTTATTAGCATTCAATCTCTGGGTTGTGTTATTTTTTAGTTTTCCTGTATGCTGCAGCCACTTTAAACCTTTAAAACACTACATTAATAACTGCTTGTGATGCATAAAGTACTTCAGTTAAGATAATTAACTCCCATGAATGCACATAATATAGAAATACATTGCATTAGACACAAAACGGATAACATTCTAATGCCATCGGAAGTTTAATTTTAAAATACTACATAAATGAGCGCTCATAAATGCAAGAATATCATTTATGAAAACAGTCACTACCTTCTTATCTGTCCCTGAGTTAATATCCACACTTAGTTATACCAGGACTGGTTTCTCCAAATCTTTAGAATCTCTTGTCTGCAATGATTCTCAGCTCTGGTAGCACATTAAAATTTCCTCATAAAAAAAAAAAAAAATCCACTCTCCACCCAGAGAAATAAACAGGGAATAGCTTATATATGTCTCCAGCAATAGAATTTTTAAAAATTCCCTAGGTGATCCTAATATATAGCCAGGACTTAAAAAGGAAAACATAGTTTAAAAGTTTAGACCATTAAACCTAAAAGAAACACATAGAAGTATCTTGAAATTGTAGCATATGACAAACACTAAGAATAATGATGAGATGGATTGTCACAAATGTGTTAATCATGATATTTTATTTTCTGTATTTTCTGATGTTTTTGACATCTGGGATCTTACTGATCCTAGAAAGCCGGCCTCTCCAAGGGTACCCAATTGCTAAAACCATTTTTAGGTAAAGGGCTCAGCTCCGAATGTGACTTTTGCCTGGAACCAGCCAGTCCAAAGTTCATTCCCTTGAGCTACTCTTTTTGTCTAGGATTTAGCTTTCAGACTACTTTCTGTCTGCCCTCATAATCCAAGAGCCCAATAATGAACTCCAGGGAGCAGATCCCACCATAACCATTCACATCAGCCAAACACAGGCTTGCTTATCTTGCTTTACCTTTTTACGAAAACCATGATGTGGGAGTCCTGCCTGTGTCTTCTCTTCGCTCCCCTGGCTTCCTAACCTACCCTGCCTGTGCCCTGGGGCCCTGCAATGCCCACTGCACCCCCTGATTCTGATTGCGATCTTAATGACTAAAAAAAGAAACCTTGTCTCTTTGTGACACTCATTTCCATGTCTGCATGACTTAATATATGTGATTAAAACTAAAAATTAAAAAAATCACAAGAATGTTTCAACATAATGCAGAAACCTTCTCTAGAAAGGAGGTCCTACATTTATACCTACTCCTGAAAAAATGCAAGAGGAATGCCTTTGAGAGAGAAAAAACAAGAAAAACCATAAAGAGCTGCAGTGTCCTAAGAATGAACCAGAAGTTGGCTGAACAGAAACATCCCGGTGATAAACCTCGGCACGAAAGAACAACTGACTACAGGGGACAGTGTATGACCTTACTTTGGGTGGGATTGGAAGGCGAGTCACATTCCTGAGGAAAGAGTTTACAGCACTTAAGTCGCCCTTGTTCTTAAAATACTTCATGCTGCCTTTTTCCACACAAATCTCAAAGCTAGCTAGCCATCGTGAGAAAACAGAAACGAGAAAGACACGGTTTCTTTCTTTTTAAAAATGTTCAAAATGAGTAGGAGACAAGATAAGCAATTAATATTCATTTCAGGGAGAGAAGAGACAAATCCAAAAATCTTTGATTAGAACTCAGGTGTTTCAAAAATTCATTTGGGAATATTGGAGTTTTAGAATCCAAAGGTTGCTTTTACATAAATTTATTCACATAGTTCTCATCTACAATTCTGTTTTTTTTTTTTTTTTTCTACTTCATGAGTGAACATCTTCCAATATGATACATTTTCTCTCAGGATTTTACACAGTTTTTTTTTTTTCTTTCCTTATTTTTCTTCAATAAAATGCTATTTAGTCATGAAGATTCAAATTATTTTATGTTTCTTGCACTATTTTCTGTGGCCATCTCTTCTTTCCCCAGGTCCCTCTCAAGAGCTGTACTTCGATATTAAAACTGTCAGCTTTGTTGTTCTTACCTTCGCATTTCTAAGATATATTTTTGATGCCCTCCAGTTTTTCCTGTTTTTGTGTTATTGAAGTGTTTTTGGAAAAAAAATCTCATAGTCTCATTTTCTAGCCTGGGGCTGGTTTTATCTAACAAATTCACCGGCTCGCTGTCAGCTGGAGCACCCACATGGCAGAAGCACAGCACCGCACACGTGCAGGATGCAGCTGCAGTGCCCCTTCATGCCCAGCTCCACTTCCAACCCAGAGCAACAAGGACAGTACGGAGCTAAAATCCAACAGGGGTGGCATCTGAGCAGACCCATGCCCTTCAGAAGCATGTCCATTGCTAAGGGATCTGCTTCCGTCAGCTATGCCACTGTTTTGACTGCAAAGCCCTCTCAACCCCTAACTTGAAATTATACTAAAAGGCTACTGTGATAAAATCAGCATGGTACTGTCAAAAAAAAAAAAAAACAAAAAAACAAAAAACAAAAAAACAGACCTGACAAAAATGAACTAGATGGGAAGATGTGGACACAACTATAAACACACTCGGCCAACTTATCTTTGACAAAGGGGCCAAACAAGTTCACTGGAAGAATGATAGTCTTTTTAATAAATGGTGCTGGGAAAACTGGCTTTGCATATGCCAAAAACTAAAACTAGATGCATGTCTATCACCATGTACTGAACTAAAATCAAAATGAATTACAGATCTAAATATTAAAACAGAAACAGTAAAACTGGATGACAAAGTAGGTAGACACCTTGAAGATCTAGGGGTAGGCAGAGAATTCATGAACAAAAACCAAACTGCACAGGAAATACTTCCCAGAATTAAAAACTGACATCTCATCTTATTAAAAAGTTTTTGCATGTCAAACGAAATCTCTAACAGAGTGAAAAGAAACTCAGAAATTGGGGGAAAAAAATCTTAGCCAACATTTTCTCAGACAAAGGACTTCTACCTAGAACATACAAAGAATTAAAAAAGATCAGATCCTCGAAATTCAAAGACCCAATCCAAACATAAACATCTGAAGATAATACACATTTCTCAGGTAAAGAATTACAAGTAAATATATGAAAAAATGTTCAGCATCACTGGACATCATAAAAATACAAATAACCAATGCTGAGATTCCATCTTACTTCAGAAAAATTGCCAAGGTCAAGAAATCAACCAATAACAAATGCTGGAGGGATTGTGGGAAAAAAGAAACTCTTCTCCACTTAGGGAAAATGTAGGCCGGCTCAACCACTGTGGAAATCAGTATGGAGGTTCCTTAAAAAGCTAGGTTTGGAGGTCTCATTGGGTCCAGCTATCCCACTGCTGGGCAGAAGAATTAAAAACATCATACCACAAAGATTTATGTGCCCATGTTTACAGAAGCATAATTTGTAATAGCCAAATCTTGGAAAAAACACAAATATTCATCAACCTAAGAATGATTTTAAAACATATGGTATTTTTACACAGTAGAGTACTACTCAGCTATAAAGAGGCATTGCACTGAAATTTTTAAAGATAAATGGATGAGACTTGAGATCATACTCACAAGTGAAATAAATCAGACTTGCATGTGTAAATAGTATATTGTCTCCCTAGTGTAAGAAACAGAGTAAATAAGATCCAAAACCTACAGTAGCTATTATGAAAGGGTAAAAAACTGCTTAAAGGGGAAAAATAATTGGGAAAGGTGAAAGGAGAAAAGAAAGAAAGTAGAATGAAAAAGATATAAATACGTTTATATATGCATAAAATAGCTAAGAGAATTATACTACTAATTCTATTATTTCTTGGAAAAGAACAGTTAATACTCATAAGATTAGATGAATTTTGCATGTCAATATCTGGTAATCTAATCAACTCTTTTGAGGATAGCGCAATATTAAAACCATTGTTAAATTCCTATCATCTTGTTTTGAAAGCCTCTAATGTTATTGTTGGTGTTTTTGCTGTTCTTATGGTTGTTAATTGTATGTTTCTTGCTTTTTGTCTTACTTTTCTGTGTTTTCTTTTTCTCTTTAAAATGATTTTTTTTTTAAAAAAGCCCTCTCACCACTGAGACAGGCCAACCCCTTCCTCACACGCCACTCATTACCTCAGACACCTGTGCTTTCTTCTGCATCAAAACCCTTACTCTGAGTTGGACATGGTGGCTCACATCTATAATCCCGGCTGTCTGAGAGGCTGAAGCAGGAGCATTGCAAGTCTGGCCCAGACTGGGCAATTTAGCATGGTAGCTAGACCAAAATAAAATAAAAATACATTTTTTCAAAATAAAATGAAAATAAAAATTAATTAATTTAAAAAGGCTGGGGATCTAATGCAACGCAAAGATCCTGGGTTCACTTTGGGAGAGGATAGGATTCTTCCTTTGCACTGAGCTTGAAAGACATTGCATACCCATTGGTGGGTATATAATACCCATTCCGTGCCCATGTGGCCTTGCCGGGTTCTAGGCTGTTGACTCTGAGGAGTATTTCAAGTGGTAAAGAGCAGGTCCTTTTAGTCAGAAGTCCTTGCTGGAGAAAGCCTTGGGAACTGAAAGACGATCTGGTTGACCTAGAAAATCTGTTTGTATCCTAGCCTCCTATTCCTCTCCTTGACAGTGATCCACTAATTCACTGTCTGAGGCATCTTGTCTGTTTTTCTGTTCTTAAGGACACTGAGCCTGGTGGGCATAGCTACCACTGACTCCATCCCGAGGACCTGACTCAAGGGCGTATTGGTACCTGGCTCTTCCCAGTCTCCAGCCTGTGACATTGATCTGATGGATATCGGTAAGACTGCAGGCTTCCAGAATTGGATTCAGATTCACACCTTTCCATGTGTGAGTTCTGAGACCTCCAGCAGTTACTTAAGAATTCAGGTCTGTTTCCTCCTCTATCAAACTGAAATAAAGTGTGTACCTTCTCTCTCCCTGCCTGACTCAATGCTAACTCAGTCACTCTAACTCAGCGTCCCCAGTTTCCTATGACGAACCACTTATGCTACCTAAACAAATGTCACAGGGGGGATGGCTAAGTAAAGACAGTTTTTGAGTTTTAAAATGAAACTAATTTAATTAAAATATTTCAGAACTCTGAGCATTACATCATGTATCATAGGGCTGCACATCAACAGAATAACTAAGAATTTGTAATATATGCTTGAGTGATAGTGGCTACATTCACTTACAAAGGTCATGGCTTGAAGATTTTTATCTTCAGGCTAAATCTAATAATGGGATCTAATAATGGGAAAGGACTTGAGAGATGAGAAGAGATGGAAGAAAGAGGAGGAAAGGGGAACTTAAAAAAGATCAAGAGGTGATACGCAGGTGTATCATTTCCCCACAGTCAATGTATTTATTATGTATCATAAACTAAATGATTAAATCAGGCCTTAAAAAGAAGGAAATATTTCAGTACCTTTTAAACAGTTTAAGGAAATGTAAGTAAGGCTGGGGATGTCACTCAGTACACAGCCCTTGCTAGGGCTGCATATGGCCTGGGTTTGATCCCCCATACTACCAGAGAAAAAGAGAGAGAGACAGAGAGAGTGAGAGAGAGAGAGAGAGAGAGAGAGGGAGAGAGAGAGAGAGAGAGAGACAGAGACAGGGACAGAGACAGAGATAGAGACAAAGATAAAGACAGACAGAGAGGATCCAATGCACGAACACATGAGTTTTGAGAAGATTCCACGGGGAGAAGCACAGAGCATTTGAGATAATTTCAGCAGACAGTGGGATAAATCACTAACGCTGGAAGAGAGGCAGGCCTGACCAGACAGTAGTCCCAAAGTCACCAATAAAAGGAGGTATGCCATTCCCTTAGGGTACTCCCACCTCTGAAGTACAATCAGAAACATCAGCATGACAGAGTTTCCCCCCACACACATTGATAGGAGAGTAGATGTTTCGTTCCATTGCCCGATGAAAACAGTTCCTCATAATCTAAACTTTTCATCAAGACACACCGCCATGTTGGATGGCTTAGTCTCATCATCTGTTAAATCAATAAGCAAACAAAGAAAGACATTGTAAAGAAAGCTGCTTTACACTTACTTTCTTGTCATTCACCACTTGGCTGTTCAAAGAAGCATGGTAAGAGAAAAATAGTTTATGTTGTAATGCTGCATCCTTTTGTGCAGAACTAGGGACAATTCTAGTCACCAAACTTTAGTCACTCAGCAAATATCCTACCCCACTGACTCTAACCAAGCTCCTTTAGTAATGATGACATGAGAGCTGTCACTCTAAGGCTTTGCAAGCTATAATCAGTAATCACATTAAACAACATGTCAAAGAACTCTTTGCCTTTTTTACACAATTCTATAAAAAATAGAGCAACTACCTTATCATTCACAATTGTGCATGTCTGCTAAGTCTGAATGTGTAGTTCACCCCATTGTGTCTAGACTCACCTTTTCCAACTTTAATTTTTTAAATTTTTAATCCAAAGTGGTATGGGGCCTTTAGAGTCAGTACATGGATTATTTTCCTTTCTAACACATTTTTGCCAAGTATATCATTATGAAATTCTGCAGTAACAAGCATTATTCTGTTCAAATTTATATCAATTAGTTTAGGACAGTAATTCGATTGGACAACCCTCTGGATTTTGAAAGACTCAAGACCACGTCAAAGTGATGACCTTTTTCCTTCTCTCTCAGCCAAAAGCAATTTTTTAACAAGGAGCCCTGGAAAGAAATGCTGGTTTAATAATTAGTTATTGATCATGACCAATGCCATGGTTAACACCATTGGATTAGTCAGAGACCAGCAAATAGGGACATGCATGTTTCCCTTGTCAAGATTAGGGATGGGGGAGAGCAGGACTGACAGAACAAGACAGCAAAAATAGCTTAATTAGATCTCGGTTTAGGACTGATAGGGATTCTTTTCATTTTTAAAAGTAAAAGCAAATTCACAGTCAAATTATCTGAAACAACTATATCAATATAGAGCAATATTATTCTTCTGTTTAAAAAGAATATAAAGGACCAGAGATGATTTAAGTAGACTTGGAAAGCACTACAATTGCTTAGAAACACCATCATGTAAATTTATTTTGATAAATTAACCCTGCTTTGGCCAGCATTTTTGCTTCACCAAGATACCATTAACCTCCATGCCCTGAAATGCCCATTAGAAACAATTTGGATACATGCAGAAGGAAACCATAACAATTATAGACAGTAGCTTTAAGAGTATAATTGACTTTTCAGAGTGCTAATTCAGGCATCACTTTAGGACTGCATAAAATTCTCCACATATGAGCCACTTAATGGAAGGAGAAACTTCAAAGAATTATTTTATTGTACTTGGAAGGGAAAAAATGTTTGTATTAGTTGTATAATTTCTTCCTAGAAGGGAAAAAATGCTGAAAATGTGGAGCAATGGGACCACTAAGTCACATCTGCAGCTGGTTCCAGGGTGAGTCCGCCCAGTATTTACCAAGGAAGCAGAGATGAAGGACCTGCCTGGTCCCACATTTAAAGCAGAATTTTTATGTGGAAATAAGCCACAATCGTGATAAAGTGTTTACAGTGAATTTAGAAATATTCTTTAATGTGACATCATTTTAAAAGATGAACGTGGGGCACTCCATTCTACCTTTATGGTTTTATCTTTCCAGAGATCACCTCTTCTTTAATGAAAAATGTTAATGTTTCAACCAATTTTTGTTGTGATGGTCCCAAGAGTAGAATCACACCTAAATATTCAAAATATTTTGGGTCAGTTTGAGAAAGGATTACATAGCATTCATCTTATTGTCACAAAAGTTAGTTCTTTTTCTGTTACAAGACATGATAAAATTAAATTTGGACCATGAATTGATTGGGTTGTCAAAGAAAAAAACAAATCTCTACAACCTTTTCAAATCTTGTCTTAAGATCACGTAAGTTCTAGTTGACCTCAGATTTTTTTGTTTTAAAAACGTGCTTTTCAAAGTATGTCCTGGAATTCATCTTTGGAGATGATTCAATGACCAAAATCAAGTTTGGCTTTAGAAGATAAAAACAATTTGCTGGTTATTGAGAGACAACAGTGAATTGCTACTCACGTTCATTAGCTACTTCTCAGGAGTATTAGCTTAACGTTTTTTATGCAAGTAGAATGGATAAAAATGAAAACAAAAGAGCAGCAAAATGGGGACCTGTGAGAGGTCCTGGCACATCAAATAAAATGACAATTCTAGTCTCGGTTTCAACTTTAATGAACTGGCAAATCATGGACACGTCCCATCACGACTCACCATGTGGTTTCTGCTCTCATTTTTGCAGTGAGCAAGCTGTCTACGTCCTCCTGCTCAGGGGTTTGCTCTGTGCACCAATAGAATCCGCATCAGTCTGCTGGGAGCTGGTTAGAAACACAGAACTTGAACTCCTCTCCAAACCTGCTGGATCAGATCCTGCGTTTTAGCAAGATCCGCTCAAAAGAAGCCTGGCGTGGAAGACCTTTAAGATCTTAAATGGCTATGTTTTGACCTGCGCTGTTTTGTTGTTATGCCCTCTTTTTTTATTTCAATCTCCTTTTTATTATCTACTTTTTCATTTTTATCCTTTTAATTAAGGGAAAAATAAATTTAAAATAGCAGGATATATTATAGTAACCCACTTTGATTTCCTATTAACTTGATTTGAAACCCTGTATTGCTCTCACCATCTTGTTTTTGACTGCGTTTCCTCTATTCTGTTATGCTTGATAGTACCAAGTTCGAAAGTATAGGCAACAACTATGAAGACAATAAGATTCATTATGACGCCCATTCTGGTTGACTATTATCTTCTTTTGAATTCCTCTAATGTCTCCAATGTTTTGGTTTTATTAGTCTTATTCTTTACTGTTTTGTTCAATTTTATTATAACTGATGATATAGGCAATTCTTTTTAAGATAAGAGGCATTATGGTAACTATTGTTGATCACCTTGTATTTTGTTTTTACATTATGTATTATGTTCATCCTTTTGATTTGACTGACTCTGTCCTGTTATGTCACATTTGGCTTTACTTTCTTCAAAAAAAAAAAAAAAGGTAATAAGAACTGTGGGAGTAATAAAACCCAAAATGTGTACAAAAGAAAGGAAAAGAAAGTGCTCTAAAAGATATAACTGCATATATATTTAAGTGTATAAGATAGATAACCATATTACTGAGTTTTGTTGGATCTTTGAACAAAACTGTTTGCAGTCTCACTGTTTGAAAGTCCCCTCTATATACTTTACTTTTGTAACTTGAACAACTATTTCTAAGATGACAATATGTAGTCTATTAACTAGTGATTTTCTACTGTTCATTTTTTCTGAAATTCTGTATAACTTGTAACCTTTTTCTTTTTTTTCTTTTTTCTCCTTAAATAAAATTAAAAAAAAAAAAAGATCACTTCCAATCTTATTATAGGGGAAGAAACAAACTCCTTAACTTGAAAAACATAGCCTGACACTTTCGAGTTGCGTGTGTGTCCCTATGTGTGCACGTGTGTGTGTGCATGTGCATGCGTGCATGTTTGTGTGTACACATGGGGGTTCATTCATTTTAAATCTTCCATCTTCTTTCCAGTGATGCCTGTGCAGTTCTGAGAGCTGTGGGCATGTCTGTGTCTTTCTTTACGGCTTCATATTTAGCTAAATAAATGTGCTGTCAAATGGCCTGAGATTGAGAAAAATGTCAGGAGGATCCAGTTTCTGCTCTCTTATTGGTCTGACTTAGACATTTTCCACTGGGGTCGTGGTGCAAAGAATTAAAACCTCTTCACCAGGAGGCTCAGCGAAGCTCACATCCAAATTAGGAAGGTACAAGAAATAAGTAATCTCATCTCTCTTTTTTCCCCACCGTCACCTGATCTGTCAAGTCTGTCTTTAGTATCCCTACACCGGAGCTGACAGCTCTCCCCCGCCGGCCCCTAGACACGCGGATCGGTGGGGACTGACGTCCCATCCCTGAGAAGATTCTCTTGCAGTAACTGCCGAGGTGCAAGCAGAGAATGAACAATAGAAGCCTGTCAAGCCCGACAGCCAGTCCTGGATGTATGAGCGCTGAGCTGACAGCAAGGGCCTCAGAGGGTAAACTGCTTTGCTGGAACTAATTAAACAGATGAAATTATTACATGAATATGCAGATGTTGTTTACATTTTACCATATGGTATTATTTCAGGTAATAACTCGCAGGAGAATCCCTTTCTCTCATCAAGAGGAAATGGGTTGAAACGAAGGCCCCGTGTGTCACCTTTCAGTTGCTAGGCAGACACTGATAACGCAGGTTTGCCTCTGGGTTAAGGAAAGTACTCAGCCTGCATCCCTCTGGCGCTCCAGCTCCCTCCAGCTCCTCCAGGCTGGGGCTCCTCTCTGGAAGCTCTGGGGTGAAGGCCAGGCTTCCCTCGCTGGACTGAGATGGTTCCTGTTGCCAGTCTGAACACCAAAACTGAGCTTCAACATAGTGTACCAGGCCTGGAGGGGCCAAATGGTGTCACCGCTTTCAAAGGTGCCTCCTCTCATTGGAGGAGACGGAGCACCCCATGCAGAAATGGGCACCAAGGCCAGGTTGGCCACCCAGACAGTTCAAGAGTTTCCTCACCCACCGGCCTCTCCTCCTTCCTGCCCCTTTCTTCTCTGCCTTCACATGAAGCCACTGGGTCAAACCCAACTTTACTCTTTCTTGTCCCTCAGTGTCTACATCCTAGTAACCATGACGGTCTCTGTGCTGCACCTCCAAAAGTGGTCCTGATGGACTTGCCTGCTGTCTCGTCTCCTCTGTGTCCCGCCCAGGACCTCAGGTTGTTTTACATAGCTGACTGTAACCACCATTCTACCGGGTGCCATTGCTTATTCTTGGCCATCCTCAAGCTTCCCCTGGGCTCCACTCTTGGGATCATTTCCAAAATTCAGATCTGATCAGGTCTGTATCTCCTTTCAAAGCAGACAGCTGCTTGTCACTGTTTTTAGTACTGACCCAAACTCACTTGGACTGGTTTGTAAATCACACGGCGTGTGATCCTATTCAATAATCTACTCACCCTCAACTTCTGGGATTTTTGCCTCCGGGGATTTCAGTGCCAGCTCCGCTGCATGGAACCCCTTCCTGCTCCTGTTCTCCTCCTCTCTCTCCTCCTCTCACTCCCCTTGTCAAACAGCTAATCATTCTTTGGTGTTTGCACTGAGATTTGCTGCAGTGCTTGCCATTATTTTTAAAACTATTAACCACCTCATCTACCCTTCCCCTAAATCCCCGCATTCCATTTTCCTTTGGAAGTACCCGGACCAAAGAGCCTTTTCTGAATCCATCTATGTTTCATATACATATATGTAAAGTCTTTACATATATGTAAAGACTGACTTCTTTCTAAAACTGGGATCCTAACAATCAAGTTACTTTACAATTAGCTCTAGTTACTTTGCAATGTGGTGGGTCCTGTCTAGATCAAAAGATAGAAACACATCACACTCTTTTCTATGCTACAGTATCTTCTGTGTTGTACATACATCATCATTTACTAGACTATCTTGCTGTTACTGAATATTCAGAGTTTTTCTTTTATCTTTCCTTTTTTCTTCTGTTGCTGGTGAAAACAATGCTAATAAAATTTGTTATTGTATGAAACATATACAGAGTCATGCCATTCTTGTTGAAGGATTGATTACCCAGTACAGGACCACTGGATCAAAAGTGGTCCTGTATTGGTCCTGATCAAAGTACATGCATTTTTAAAAAGCATTTTGTTTTATTTTTCACTAACAAAAAATAACTGCACACTTTTGGGATACAATGTGATATTCTAATACATAGCTGTTGTATAAGAATCAAGTGACAGGCTTGAAAGTCAGCTCAGTGGCACATGCCTTGCCTGGCAAGCACAATGTCATAAATTTGATCAACGACACCAAAAAAAAAAAAAAAAAAAAAAAATCAAATGAAGGCAAACAATATGTCAATCATCTCTTACATTTTAATTTCTGTGTTCTGAACACATTCAAAATTCAAATTTTTTTCTATTTGGTGTATATAATATATTCTTATTAGCTGTAGGCACCCCTCTGAGCAATAGAACCATGATCAGTTTTTAGTAGGTGCCTCAATCAAATTATTGTTTTCAGTTCAGAATGATACAATATTTAAAGGATGGATAATCATTATGTTATTTATACCAGTGCTTTCCAAATTTTAGAATACATGCAAATAACTTGAGGATCTTTTCAAAACTATACACTTTAATTCAGTACCATGAGAGAGACACTTCCTTACTGTTAGTTAGTGTTTGTTGACCAGGGAGCCCAATTGCTTTTAAATTTATTGTGTGTCTTCAGTGTTTTCCAGAAATGCGATTTGTAACAGTGAAAGCACTGAGCCTTATTTTTGCTGGAGGTTCTTTCACACTGCGACAAGTTCAACATCTTCTCCAAGTTTACCGACTATCATGATTTCTTTCTTTTTACTCCAGGCCAATATCTGTTCCCTGTTTCTCTACTGAGTTGTTTGCCTCACAGATGGGACCACTGAGGCTGCCAAATATTTGTCATAAATGAGGTGAATTGATCTGCTCTTCTCTGTCAGTAGGGCATTGTGACTACTGGGCTCACTCAGCATCTGAGCAAATCTTCTCCCTACACTATACCTATTCAATTATTCATCAAATGCTCATAAGTTTATTTTATACCTTTTTCAGCTCAAAATATTATTACACAATTTCAATATTTATTCTTCTGCATGAACCTCAAATTCCTTCTGTCATTTCCCCCAAAAAGTGAATTGGAAATCAAATTAGAATTACACTAAATCTATTCGCTGGAGAAGGTTTAATGTTGTACAATACTATGAAGTAAACTAAAATAAATCATTATATTTGGATACTAATATAATTAATATCATTACAAGTATTAATATCTAATTAAACATTATGCCTTCTAACTTGTGCCTTACTTATGACTTCTCATAAAATTTTGAAATTTTCACTACTTAAAATCCTATGATTTCTTGTTAAATATTTCTTGGAGTTTTATTTCCTATCATATCATCATGGCTGTAATTTTTATAACCTTTTCCCTTTCAAATAATTATTTCTATAATTGAGAAGTTAAGAATGTCTATATTATATTAATTCTAATTATTCATATTATATTATTACCTTATTAATGTTTCTTTTAGATTAACCAAGCATTCTACGGTATCTTCCACCATAAAAGAAAATTTTATTTCTTCTATTTCAATAATTATTTTATTTTACAGTTCTATTACATTAAAACTTCCAAAAGTATTCTATAATTATAATAATATTTGGAATCCATGAAAGGTATCAGAACATTATAAAATTTTCAGTATTTTCCTATATATTTTGTTGTTTATTGTTGGTTTTTATATATTTTTCTCATATTTAATTAGATTTTTGTGATAAAGATTTTAGTAGTAATAGCTACTGAATTTTAAACATTGCTTTTTTGGCAAATATTGATTATGGGAATTATATTTGTTGATATAATTAATTATGTTGGTAAAAGTCCAAGCATTGAATCTTTTTAAAATTTCTATTAGTCATGGTAAGTTATTCTTGTAATACTCTGCCAAATTCAATTTGTTTATACATTCTTTATTCAAATTTTAAGCAAAATTGCACTCTTAGTAGATTTTGAAATTTTCTATTAATTCATAATCTGAATTGAAAAGCTTTGATATAGATTACTCCAAACCCTCACTACTCACAGTGTGGTTTTCAGGTCAGTATCATTAACTGTTGGGAGCCGCGTCTGTGATAGCTCGCCTTGCGCAGCGGACGTGCGGCCTGTGGTAAAGAGCAAAGCCTGAGGTAGATTACCCCTCCCATCGAATATGTTAGTTTCCTGCTTACCGCGTAAACAACCCGCTCAACAATATAGTCTGCCTGGCAACTGATGATGTTAGCCAATCAGCTTGCCTTGCTTACTTTAACATGATTGGACACTGTACCCGTATATATACCGGTGCCACCCCTGGGCGGAAGAAGAAGCCAGGTAGAAGCCCAGAAGTAAAAGCCCAAAAGGAGCCGCGGAGAGCGGACCGGTAGAGGCTTTGGGGCAGACTGAAGCACAAAAGGAGCCGCGGGGAGCGGACCAGAGGAGGCTTCAGCTGGGAGAACCCAGGGCAGGCTGTACGGAGAAGGAAAATAAAAAGAAAAGGTTGTCCACTACCAGACTTTGTCGTGTGTCCTTCCTGCCGGCCGGGAGCGGACATCGACATTTGGAGGCCCGCCCGGGGACTGATCACCCCCGAGACGTGGAAGTGGACAACGCTCCAGTACAGAGCTGCGAGACAGGTGAGTTGGGGATAAGCCTGGGCTCTGGGTGGCGCGCACCTACAGGGCTTTTAGACTCCCCTCAGGCTCACGCGTAAGTGGCGGATTCCTTGGGCCTCACGCGGTGAGTAACATATTAAAAGATGGGAAACATGTTAGGTAGCAACATTAAGAGCGAGGGTGGTTGTGGAGAAAGCTCTCAAGAGCTTACAAAAGTACGCAGGGTATCTGAGCAGGCCCAGTCAGGGAGCTCCCGAGAGGGGTCCGTCAAGGGGAACAAGGATGCTAAGGAGGAGGACGGGGCTCTAGCCTCGGAGTCGTCTGACTCCGAGGACGAGGGAAAGTTGAATGGCAAGGAGGCCAAAGAGACCAGCTGTCAGGAGCCTAAATCGCTCAATAAGGAGTCGCAGGGTTCTTTTCCAGCGTTGCCCCGCGAATTGCGCTCTGCTCAACCTGGTCTGCGGAGGAGTAGAGAGCTCCTGAGCGCTCCCCGGTGCGAGAGGGAGGCGAAGCCTTCCGCCCCACCTTGGGGGCCGTTTCCGGAGGCGATTCCTCGCCACGAGGCGGCCGCCTGGGAGCTCTCTCCCCTTTCGCCAGAACAGGAAGTGATGCACGGGCCCCCATTTTCCGCCCAATCACGGCCGCTGTCTTATGCTCCGCCGCCGGCGGGTCGGTATTTTTACAGGCGGCTTTGGCAGGGGGGACGCTTGTCTCATGAGGTACATCCACCTGGGATAGATAGTGGCCCCTACGGGATATTTCCTGTACAAGTAGCTATGGGCCAGGGACGCAATGTATGGGAGCCTTTTGAGATAAAGCAGATTAGAGAACTTAAAAATGCAGTTACAACCTTTGGGCCGACTGCGCCTTACACCATTGCCATGCTGGAGAATCTGTCTTCTGGGCCCCTCACCCCCGCGGACTGGATTCAGCTGGCAAAGGCGTGTCTGCCCTCGGGTAGTTACCTGGATTGGCGAGCCTGGTACACAGAGTTCTCTGCAGAGCAGGCTGAGAAAAACGCCGGTCGAGGAAATGGGGGCTGGGGATTTAGCTTAGCGGCATAAGCGCCTGCCTTGTAAGCAGGCAATCGCCAGTTCGATCCCTGGTACCAATAAAAAAAAAAAAAAAAAAAAAAAAAAAAAAAAAAAACGAAAAAGATAAAAATAAAAAATAAAAAATAAAAAACAAAAAGGGGGAGTAGGCCAAGGCCTGGCCCCAAAGGCACGATTATCCATGGCACTATTCACACACAATTTTTTAAATTTAAATAATGATAATCGCTCCCCAGCTGTGGAGCACTGCAACCCTTCCCCCAACCATAAAGGGTGGGTGAAGTGGAAAGATGTCCTGACAGGACAATGGATGGGCCCGGATCCAGTGGTCAGCTGGAACCGAGGCGCGGTTTGTGTTTTCCCACAGGAACCGGGACGAGAACCACTGTGGATACCGGAGAGACTGACACGGGCAACAAAGCCCTCGACTGAAGATCAGACCTGCCCTACTGGAGATCCATCACAGACCAACCAATAAGATGAATAGAAATAGCGGTAGCCCGAAATGGACAAGAAGATCCTCAGGCATATGCATGGCTTGCTCAATTGGCCCACGACCGAGTCTAGATATGGCGGGCATCCCTCATTCTCCTCCATAAGGTGACAATACACAGCAGGGTAGGTGAGTCAATGACGGGTAAGAGCGTGCCTCCCCAGCACGACTCGACCTAAGCCAGGCCCTACCCCATCCTGCACGTAAGCCGCTGGACTGTTAGATGCTGCCCAGGTCTAAATTTCTCTCCGAGGGGATTTCTTTACGGAGAGGAAATGAGTGCAAGCTTGTGTGCATCCAGGTTCCGTCCAGTTTGTGCCTGGCCCTAGAAAAAGGACGAGGGCCTCAGGGCCTTGGCAGACCATGGCATGGCCAACCAGGGTCTAAGCCAAGGACCTACGGTGGGCCTACACATAGGGCATAAGCCTCTGCACCCAGTCCAGGAAGGGCTACGATGCGCACATTCATAAAAAATAAAATAGGGGGAGATGTTGGGAGCCGCGTCTGTGATAGCTCGCCTTGCGCGGCGGACGTGCGGCCTGTGGTAAAGAGCAAAGCCTGAGGTAGATTACCCCTCCCATCGAATATGTTAGTTTCCTGCTTACCGCGTAAACAACCCGCTCAACAATATAGTCTGCCTGGCAACTGATGATGTTAGCCAATCAGCTTGCCTTGCTTACTTTAACATGATTGGACACTGTACCCGTATATATACCGGTGCCACCCCTGGGCGGAAGAAGAAGCCAGGTAGAAGCCCAGAAGTAAAAGCCCAAAAGGAGCCGCGGAGAGCGGACCGGTAGAGGCTTTGGGGCAGACTGAAGCACAAAAGGAGCCGCGGGGAGCGGACCAGAGGAGGCTTCAGCTGGGAGAACCCAGGGCAGGCTGTACGGAGAAGGAAAATAAAAAGAAAAGGTTGTCCACTACCAGACTTTGTCGTGTGTCCTTCCTGCCGGCCGGGAGCGGACATCGACAATTAACATCTCCTGAGTGTTTATTAAATCTGCAATAAGACACACCTCTTAGACCTACTTAATTAAAATCCACAGTCTTGTAAGATCTTCAGGTGATTTTTATATCCATTAGAGTTTGAAAAATGATTATCCACTTTTTAAAAATCACATCACACTTAGCTGAGTAAACATCAAGTCCATTGAAAATTTATAGGTCACTGATTATCCTTCTCCCAATTTTTTAACTACTCAATCGCTTCTTCAATCATATTTGTATGCTGCATTTTCCAGATAAGCTTAAGTTTTCTCTCACTTATCCTGACAAATACTCCGGATCTCAGGGTAGACTCAGCACTCCCTGTGGATAGGAAATCCTCCTAACATCTGTTGGTAGACATCAGGCTTTGTGCTCTGTGATATGCTCTTCTTTCTGTTGCTCTAGCCTTTTACATAAAGTCTGTTTAACTGCTTTTCTTCTGTGGTAGATCATCAAATTCAGAAAAGAAGAGGCCATCTCATGCTTGCTCTGGCCCACACAAAGTTTCTGAAACATACTACAAACTCAGTAAATATGCTGGCTCTTTCCTGGGTAAATTAACAGATGGACACACAGGGAGCAGAAAGGTCTCAAAGAAATGACCAACATGTAATTATCATTTCATCCCTTGCACATGGAATAGTGTTCAGCATCTTACATTGGTTCTGTCCCAGGGAGGACACAAGAATTACTTTGTAAAATGTAAACTTATTTGAAAACTATCAAATGGTTAAATGATAGTACTTGGGTATTTATATGATGATAAGACAAAATCCTCATATGAGCCTGCTCACTCACACTCTAGTAATTTTGTTTGTTTTAACTTGCTTAGTATTATACTTTGGGAATTTTTAGGACTCTCCATTTGTGCTAAATTTTCAAGCCAACTTCTGAAAATCTTCTTTGTCAGAAAATCATCACATAAAAGGCTAGGTCTTACTTTTGCTATCAAATATAAACAATTTAGTGCCAGACCTAGAAAATAAAGTAGATGTTCAAGCTTGAAAACACAATAGCAAATAAAAAAATAAAATTTAAGTGTGAAATAAGATATTCAATTTTCTTAGGGCAGGCACACATGAAAACTAACGTGATTTCAGAAAGTGATTTCCTGAAGTGTATTGAAGCGGTAGCCTGCTCACAGCCTTGGGAGAAGCAGATCCTGAAGGTCACCAAAGTCACAGAGTCGTCCCAGTGTCTGTATTGCATCATTATCTCATTTATTATTTGTTGATATTTTGTGGTTCAGGGACAGATTGTTTCCAAAGAGTGTTTTGGAATTGTTTTTCATAATGCGTAATATTGCTCCTATCACTTTGTGATCGGAATATGAGCCTGAGGAACCTATTGGATGAATATATACTAGAATCATGACCCTAAAGGGACTGTCCTCATAGTATATCTAGAGACCTTTTTCCAGTCATGTGAGTCTTATGGAAGCAAAAGGTATCTGATGGATACTCTTTGTTGGTTTCAATTTTAGTGAAGCTTCTCGGCCTTCCTCCCAAATACAATTCATTAGAGGGTCTTCCACGAATATACATCCCAAGTCTTATTCTAAAGAGACTGTGTCAATACATTTAAGGAATCTGCATTTTAAAAGCACCCAACAAAAGGTGAATTGAGCACCGAACTTAAAGAACAGTGTTCTAAGTGATGGAAAATGGTGTGTTTCAAAAGTACTTACTAGGTACTTCTCAACTGGAAACTACCCTTCATCAGTTACAACTGAAACTTGGCAGTTATTTTTTAACTTATCTAAGTTATTCTTTAAAAACTATGTGTGTAAAATCTAAGAGTTTCACTTAGTTTTTCTAACAAAATTGAAAGACAAAAAAATGGGCTTCCATAACAGTTGGAGTTCATGCCTTCAGTGTGCCCTTCAGTGGAACTGGAATGCTTTTGTAAAAGACCGTGGTGGGAAAATCTGCCCTGAAATAGCCAATTACTCCATAGTATGTCTGCTCAGTGGTCAAGCAGAGAAGTTCACACACTGCTGCTTATCTCTTTTCACACACCTAAATTCATTTCCCAAAGAACTGAAAAAGACTCACTGGGTCTTAAAATAAAAATAGCAATTCAGTGTTTAAGCAGGATTTGAATTTAATCCAAATCTTCACAGATAAATGATGAAAACACATACTGTCCTCTATTTGCTACCTGAGATAAACAACCATAGACACACTTACCTCAACTGCCGGTGCAAATCCAGGGGAGCATGG
Source organism: Cavia porcellus (assembly GCF_034190915.1). Taxonomy (NCBI): domain Eukaryota; kingdom Metazoa; phylum Chordata; class Mammalia; order Rodentia; family Caviidae; genus Cavia; species Cavia porcellus. The sequence goes on from NW_026947489.1 coordinate 12,646,594, forward strand.
GGCTACCTCTCAGGGATGTTTCTTAGTACCAGACAGTCAAATACCGTGTTCTTAGCAACACCACTAGGTAAACTATTTGTTTGCAATTTCAGAAACCCGTTGACGCATGCATTACAAATGATTATTTCTCAGTAGCATACCTGAAAGTCCGTGGAATTAACTCTCCCAAAGTCTGACTCTGAGATTTGACTTATTTATGGAAAGCAAAGCATTTGCAGCAACAGAGATTAGCAACTAACTGTGTCTAGAAGATGTTTTTATTATGCTTTTCAGAATGTTTACATACAGCAAGCTTGATGCAATAATTTATTAGATAAAAGGGCCTTTTCTCTTCCTCATCTGCAGTGACTGATAAAAGATGCCATTTCAAGTCACTGAAATGAGAATAAGAGAAATAAACCTTGTTAAAGCTTTCTGATATTTTAAAAGTTTCCACGAGACAGCTCTCAAGCTACGGCATGTTGAACTAATCAAGGACAGTTTTTTTTTTTTTTAAGTGAATCTCCTTAATGGTCCCACCCCAAAGCATGAAATCAGAATCACTAGGGCTAATGAGATCATTTCAACCCTCCCATATGATACTGGAACAGATATGGTGTTCACCTGCAGTGATGCATATCCAAGATCATGCTGAAGGTAGCCTTGTATATATCACGACCTTTGAGATGCTGTCCCCTTGAAGGGCATCTTCTCCACTGCTGAACACTTTAATGGGACGTGGAGCAACACTTCACATCAAATTCCAGGTGCAACTATCAGAGTAAAGTTCCACCTGCAAGAGCATTAAAAGGGAAACAGTAACCCAGGTAATTCTGAGCTATATTTCAATTGACCGATAGCAATTTTATATATTTATAGGGTAGAGTGTAGCATTTCAATAATGTCCACTATTAGTAGTTACCAAATCTAGGTAACTGGCATAGCCTCAGAGATCTATCACTTCTTTGTGTTGGAAAATACGCAATCCTCCCTACAAACTATTTTGAAACATTCAATTAATTTCTGTCCACCGTAGTTATTCATCTGTGCTACAGAACACTGCACGCTTTCCTCCTATCCAACTGCATCTCTATGTTCATTAAGCATCCTTTCTCTATCTCTTCCTCCCCTACACCCATCCCAGGCTCTGTTAACCATGTTCCACTCTGCTCTTTGAAGTCAACTTTAGCTTCCACATATAAAATGAGGAAAAGCAGCATTTGTCTTTCTGGAACCTTCCTTATGTCACTCATCATGGTGTCTTCCAATTTTACTCATGTTGCTGCAAATCAGAGACTTCATTCAGTTTTTATGGTTGGTTGGTTCTCATTGTTACCCTATTAATTCATTCTAAGTACCATTTTGAAGTACAAGAATACATAGGTTTAGTTGAATCTTTAGGTAGGACCAAAACCCAAGCAAAGTCTCAGTAAAATTCACCAATGCCCTATGCGCCTTCTCTCTAGCAGTGACTTCCTCACTCCCTCTCCCTACTCACTTCCATCACTACAGAAGGCAGCGTGGAAGAGGCAATGGCCTGAGGGCCTCATAATCCATTGGCTGCTTACATACAAAAAAAAAAAAAAAAGTGTACTGTGTATGTTTTCCATATTAGAGGTTGCAGCTGGTCGTATGTATTACCTGCTAAGCAACAGATTAGATAAGTGATTTTACCAAAGGATAGAGGACTTCAACCAAAACTGAAATAAAATCAGCCCGACATACTGGCATTTCCTAGGCACCTGGGCATGAGGAAAATGTCAATTGGGCATTCTTTCTCTTCCTATTAGGGTATTGTTAAGATTAGGAGCAGGCTGAATATTTTAAAAGAATGTTAACAAAAAATACTGTCTTATGAACCACCTCAGAATATTCATGAACATCTTGTAAAATTCAGCCTATATAGAGACAAATAAATTCACTTTTCAACTCCAAGATTGGCTTCCAGTGGAACGGAAGCCATATTGGGCACTTCATCTTTTTATTTTGTTCCTCAGGGCAAATTTGCAACAAATTTTGTTCGCAAGCCTTCAAAATTGTTTATACTGCATAGTATCATATTATGAATGGAGTAGATTATAAATAATCTGTAAACATTTCCAGATGTTTGCAAACTAACAGCGGAGAGAATGACTGAATCTTTTCCACCTCTCTAAGACCCAAGCTGGTACTTCCAGCAGGTGGGCCTCAGGTTCCTCAGAGATCTACATAAGTGACGTTGGTGACTCCTACCCAAGGGTACTCTGGTCGAGTGTGGGTGACCCTAGAGCAAGGAGTTTCCCAACCCACTGACAGTGGGAACCCTTTATAAGAACTGCTCTTGACTGGTACAAGAATTGACAGGGTGTGACATTCTAATAACACTTCGTCTCTACTCCTGTTTAGGTCTCAGCTCAGACGTCACTTCCTAAACCATCTCCTCCCAGGCCTTCTGTGATATTGTCCTTTTAGTCTTTCTGGGCATCTACCTTGCCTGCCATTTTCTGGTCTATTTGTTTGATTGCTTATTGATCTTTTGTTTCCCCTCCAAAGACTGGAAAATGTAATTAAAGCAGAGACACATGTTTCATTCAGTTCATTATTCCTAGCTCCTTGCACAGGACCATGTGGTATCAATACTCAGAAAATACTCACTGAAGGAATGGAGTAATAACAAAAACGAAGGAGCAAACGGACACTAAAAATAGGTGGATCCCAGTGGAGATGTGGATTCCTTGCTGGACCAGGCAGGCAGAAGGTCATAAGTTTTTCAGGCTCTCTGTGCAGAGAGAGATTGAGAACAAAGGGCCAGCAGCAGGCTGTGCAGATCCCGGAGCAATGGAAGAAGGCAGAGGGTCACACAGACCCGTGTCAGCCTCTCCACAGCACATAGGCAGCACTCACTTATTAAAATTCCATTATAATTCATGTACTAGGGGTAATAAATAAATATTTCATGACACCTCCAGCCTGAATCTGAAGTGCGGAGACCAACCCAAGGGCAGACACAGTCACTTGGGAGATATCAATTAAGAGTAACCTGCTGCTTCTGCTCCTCCTTTTTTTCTTCTTTCTCTTCTTTCTCCTTCCTCCTTGACCCCTCCTGTCCTCTTCTTCTCTTGCCTCTTCCTCCTCCTCTTCCTCCTTCTTCTTCACAGCTGACATTCATCAAGCACATACAGAGCATCCATCAAAGCCCTTTACCTAATCCACTCATGCGATCCTTGCAAAATCATGCAAAGCTACTGTCTCACTTCCGCAGATTGAGAAATTGAAGCTAAGCCAATAGTCCAAGGTCACAAAGGCAATTCAAGGTTGTATCTCAGTAAAAGCTTATGTGACTATACGAGAGACAAATCTAATAAAACATATTGCCACACCTGCTTCATAGATTGTATGTATTAAGAATGTGAGGAGCCTCCAAGTCATTGAAAAACTTACATGAGGTCACCAAGCTGGCAACTAGTGGAACTAACATGCAAATCCAGATCTGTATAGAACAAAAAGGTGTACAATAAGTTCAAGGTGTCTCAAGATGGTAACTCTACAGGAGAAGATTTTACTGGACTTGATTGCAAAAACTCTGCCAAAGTAAAAATGCTCAGTGAGAAGTATAAAAAATTCCATAGTAACAGAACTAAAGTCATGGCCCTGTGGGTCCACCTACTGCAACACTGTATTTTCCACTCTTAAATTTAGTTCTCTCTTACAAATAATCCTGATTGCTGATCAAACAAGAGTGACTCTGGATGATTCATCCAGAAAGATTGGGAATTTATATTTTATGGATTTGACTCATTTCTGAAAATACGCAATCATGAATATATTGTAATTGCATTGTTTCAAGGTTGCCTTCCAGATTTGACTTTTCAAAATCAGATGACATTACAGCTCATAAATATCCCATGAGTGATCAAGGATCCTTAGTTTTATGCCTTCATTGTGGCTTCAAAGAAATGAAGATTGAATTGATCCAAAAGGAATACCTCCTAACTAAAATTTGCTTTTATGAGAGGTTCTTGATGTGTGAAAAGATAAAAATATAGTTATTAGGTTTTGTTTTCTCTTCATATGATGTAGAAGCCAGATAGAAACTTTTGAGATTCAAGAGTGGCTGTTTCTTGTTTGTTTGTTGTTTTTCATCTGTCTGGGGAAAGAAGTGTGTGTATTTTGGGCATGATACAAATAAGACAATGAGTTTGTGTCCAAAAATACAGTGAACATATTTAGATTTTTAAAAAAGGAAATATTGGGGGCTGGGGATTTAGCTCAGCGGCATAAGTGCCTGCCTTGCAAATGTGTGGTCATGAGTTCAATCCCTGGTACCAATAAAAAAGAAAAAGACAAAAAAAAAAAAAAAAAAAAAAGTAAACATTGCCATTAAACCCTCTCAAAATACTCTCCTTTGTTGCACACTAACCCCACTGTTCTGGCCACTTTCGGAAGCAGTACTGGAAGTGCTTTCCATGTCTTCATTGTTCTATTGTGACTGTTCAAATATCCTGAATCAATTTAAAACGTTATATCTTACCATCCTTTGCCTTTGGTAAAGAGTCAAAATTTCTATGCAGGTTGCCATGAATCAGACAGACAAGAACATTCTGTGTCACGGTTGTTTTGTTTGACAGAAAGAGCCACAAACTTTTGAACCAATGCAGATACTGGGGCAGCCATGAATAGACACTCGTGAAAGAGGTCTTCCAGAAATACTTCAGAAAGTGGAGCCAATGATATTTGAATAAGTCTTTGAACTGAAGTGGAATATTTTGATGGGAACTTATGGCAATATATCATTTACTGCAATATATTAAAAAAATGTTGTTTAAATATTTATGTCACATGTCATTGGTTTCAATTCTGGGTCAGAAAGTAACCTCTGGATGTACTTACATCTCTGGGCAGCCAGGAGCAGGGCATGAATTTCAAGAAGTTGAACAAATTCAGAATCTCCCTAGGTGACTTGCCTTCCCTGTCTACCTGTCCAGACTCAGGGTGTGGGCTGTCATAGGAATTTCAGAAATGTTTTTTAATTGAATATATTAATGATCTGATATCAAGATCAAGAAATTAGCCCCACATTGACATAGACAATTTAAATACATGTCATGGTTTGATATGATCTCAAAACATGTTTTCTATACATTTTGCTAATAATTAATAAATTACCTCCTAAAGTAGAAAGCAACCTTCTACCTAGTAGCTTTTTCTTCTATTATTATTTCTTAAATGCTTTACATTTTAACAGAACACATGTATTAAATATAGTTTTGCAAACTTAAAAAATAAATTAGTGAAACAGTTTAGGAGCTGATACGATTTTGGCATCTCAGACTTCGAAACACTCTGTTTATTTCTCTACGTAGGCAAATGAATCAAGAAATCTGTCTGTGCTGGGCAAGCATCTTAAAAGAGATGATGTCTAATAGCATGTGAGATTTTGCACCTGTAATTATTTTGGGGTACAAATTGGCTTCCCCAATAATTGCCCCTATAAATGGCTAATTGTAGCTGCTGTTAGCCACTTGTGGGCATAATTAGCTGCTTGCCTTAATCTTCATGGAATGCCCAATTCTCCTGTAATTAGTCAATTGTAGATGCTGTTTCTTTCATGAGAGAGAAAAAGGACAGTGTTATCTTCCTTAAAGTTTTATAGAACAAATCTCTAACTTTGAAAATCAGCTTTAAAATATGAAGAGAAATAACCACGTTTGTAAAATGATGGGAAATAGTTTTACTTTTCCTGCCTTAGAAACCATTTGCACAGAACATACTACAGCCCCATCCTCCCCACAAAATTTGTTATTGTGTAGGTTTTGCTAGCTAGAATTAACATTTTCATTTTTCAATTGTACTTGTACTGAAAATATACATAAAATACTCAAGGTTTCTCAAAATGCCTACATAAGAAAATTTTTGTAGAAAAAGCCTCAACGTTTAGGAAGTCTTTGCATACAGTGAACTTTGAAAGCTTAGTAAAATTGGAGTAAAATAACATTTTAAAGTCTGGATTGAGACTCTCACCTTCTCATATATTTGTTTGGCTTTGAGCGTGCTGTTTAGTTCCCCTAACTTCACTATCATCCTCTGTAAAGCAGAAATCATGTTATTTCCCTTCCTCCAGATGGCTGGGAAAGCTGCACAACCAATGCATGGACAGAGCAAACATCTGATAAATAACTGTTGCTCTTAATGCAGAGACCAAATGCAAAACATCTTTATCACCACAATGTTGGGATATAGCTTTCATATTTGCTCATCAAATTCAGAATATGAGATTAAAATCTTTTAAAATCCCTAGCCATTACCTACTTTCTTTACTATGAAAATGCAGAAGTGTGATTTTCCTTCTCTCAAAAAACACACATAAATAAATATGGCAAATTTTAGTAGTTATAATTAATTTTAACATGCCACATTTCTCTATTTATATCATATGTTCCATCTTACAAAAACATGCATAGGTAAATATGAATTTGTTTTAAGAAGGAGCATCATTCTTTGCAAAGTTGCAAAGGCTTCTTAGAATTCTAATCCTTAAAGTATCTTCAGAATTTCAACTCTCTTCCTAGTTATTGGGGAAAAGACGTAGAAGACCTGTCCAGGATTTCATTAGTGTGATGCCAAATGAACTCCCATTGTCAGGCCAAGTGGAGCCTCTTGGTGTTACATCAAGAATTTCCTCATTCAGAAAGCACTATTTTACTAATCTGAGACTGATTTGAAGCATAGCTATGAACTGTAATATTTCTGGTGTAAGCAAAAATCATTCTTTCCACAACTGCTCATACCATACCTATCCCGAGCACCATGAAAGTGCTCAGGTGTGTGTATATAAGCACGTGTGCACGCATGCGTCAGTGTGTGTCTGGGTGGAAGTGTGAGTGAGTTGTCATAAAACAGACCAGAAACTTCGGGAGCTTGAAGCAGTATTTTTCTCCGCTAAACTGCTTTGTGATTGCCATCCTCTCTCTCTTGGGCATGAGGTCAGCTGAGACTTAGCCAAATGGGCAGTCATTCCTTAGAGGCGGGCAAGGCCCTGATCTCTGAGAGCTCCCAGCAGCGTGTCTGTCTCAACCAACCCTCCTAAGGGTCACTAGGCATCACAGCTCTGGGGCCCCTGTCTGCATGGGCTGGGTCAGGACCAATATAAATTTATATCTTAAAGCCACATTATGAAGGAAATCTTTACCTTCGAGGTCTTTTCCTACGGATCTCTTTGGAGTGGTTTTCCTAACCCTCCAACTTCCCAGCACACCATGCCAGAATTCTCATGAGGGCTTGAAAGGAAGGGGCTCTTTGGTGAAGAACGGGTTAAATTGATAACATTGGGGTTTTTTTTCCCCTTAAAAAACATAATTTGGGGAGATGTGTTGACTGTTGATAAGCAGATCTGAAATAATAATAGCAGAGGCTGCTTATCACGGGCAGGCAATAGTTCTATGACAGTGTTCTAGCTGATGAAAAAAATGGGAACAAAAATTAATAGTGACAGTGCTGGTAGAAACAAGCCATAAATTCGATACTAAGTCATAAAATACAGACTAACCCAATAAACACATGCTACTGTTATTATATTAATATTGTTAAAAATATCATAACACTTTAAAAATGGAATGTTGGTGGAGGAACAGTTTTTTTAGAGGTAATTTCTACTCTGTATGACTCAGAGGCAGAGGATTAAAAAAAAAAAAAAAAAAAAAAACAGAAAACACTGAAATTCTAACTCAGATAGCACCGTAAAAAGCCTGACTTGGAAACAAAATTTTAACAAGTAGTCTTTTTCTACAAGACAGGCATAAGAGAGGGAACTAGCATTTATTAAGGGCTTTTAACAAGCTGAAAACTTTACCTTATGATATCAATTAATCATCCCAGTGACATCCGACGTAAGATATACTCTTCGCATTGCTAAGAAAAGCTGCGATCGTTAAATTAGACGTGTAAAGCTGCACAGCTGAGAAATGGCAGAAGGGAAATAAAATACAAGTCTGGCTGACTCCAGATCTGTATTTCTCAATGGGATGCTACAAGGACCTGAGTCTAAGTGTAGAGAAGACAAAAGTCAACGTGGTCCCCAGGAGCTGCAGAGTCAGTTTAACCAGGACAGCTGACCGTGGCCACCTTTAGACGGGACAACTTTTCCCGAGAAGCTGAAAATCTTCATTCTCATGGAAAATTTCACTATTTAAATGTTAGCAAAAATGAACCAACTGTGGGGTATACGTTTTGCCCAGGAGCCAGCTTTTGGGGTCCTGAACTCTTAAGCCTGTATTCTTTCTCTTGGACTAGACTTTCCCAAAAAGAAAATCAAGTCAGCATTCTTCCTTTTGAGGGAGCAGGGACTTTTGCATTAGTGACTGTTACACTTTAGATAGTTATTCTTCAAGAAATATTTTCAAAGGGCCGGGGATTTAGCTCAGTAGCATAAATACCTGCCTTGCAAGTGCAAGGTCATGAGTTTGAACCCAATACCAAAATAACAATAATAATAATAAATGGATAAATAAATAAATACTGTATCAAAACACAATAAAAAAGTTTAAAAAGAAAAAATAAATATTATCAGGGCTGGGGATATAGCTCAGCAACACAGTGCACCTATCTGGAAAAACACAAGGTTGTGAGTTCAATTTCTGGTACAAAAAATAAATAAGTAAATTTAAAAATAAAAATAAATATTTTCATTCTAGATGCTATTGGTGTAATAGTACGTACTTTATCCTCCCAATAAGTCTCCAGTGATATCACAAATATTGATTACAAATTCCAAACCAATGAAGTCTATGTTATCATGTTAAATAGGAGAATACCAGTCACTGGGAATTTTTAAAATCCGACCCTCATCATTGGAGATTTATGGCTTCATTAAAATCTTATTCCAATTGTCTGATTTTTAAAGTGAAAAGATGCCATTCTTTCAAGAAATAAGACTTCAGCATTGCTATTTTAAATTGGTGAAATAGACAAAGATGTCATCTGACTAGATGGAGTTTGTACAACTTGTCAGACACATGCACAAAACTAAGCGTTGTGTATTTCTGCTCAGTCCCCTGGAAGGGAATTTGATGGTGGCCTTCTAAAGAACACGTGAACGCTGCCTAATTAAAATGTCTTTGGTATCTAGAGCACCACACTTTGCTTGAATTACAGTCAACATGAGGCAAATTTAGATATCAGTAGATGTTTCAGTAAATCACCCTGGGTTTGCCGAAAATATTCTTAATTTTCTGATGGCTAGCTCTGTAAATGACAGAAATGTGTTCATGGCCAGCCTCACATCTGATTCCCATTGCTGGATGCTTTTTTGCCCTTTATTGCATCTCTCTGTGTGTGATAGGCTTTCATTTGCAACAAGACAGCAGAACTTGACTTAATAGGCAGCAAGGGTACAATTGCCTGCTCTTCACACTTAGGGAATCCTGAGGAATACACAAGTCTCCTTCTCAGATGTGATAACGTAATCTAAAGCCAGGCCCAGCCTGTCAGTTCAGGTCTAAAGGGATTTGATTCAGTGTCAGCACCTTTGGCTCATGAGGTCACTTTCTGTTCTTGCCTTTCTTATAACAAAAGCAGGAGGTGGGGGCATTTCTGGTGTGTGTGTGTGTGTGTGTGTGTGTGTGTGTGTGTGTGCCCGTGCGGGCATGCACACGTGCTTTTTTCAAACCATGTGAATTCCTCAGCTGCTGTTTGTTGAGCATGGGGCTTTTATTTCAGCCTCCTGAAACATTTTCATTAGACAGAGGCCTCTGAAGTATGCTCGAGACGTGGATCGTGCAACTAAAAATCTTAGGCCTCTCCAGAAGCAGCCTGATTGAAATCAGCACTGTGTCAGGGGCTGTCATATCTCAGAAAAGACATAAAACACACGGAAACATCAATAAGCAACAAGCTTCTGACAGCTCTGAGACATTCCAGCTGACAAGAAGAGAAAGGGGGTGAGGTTAGGACTCAGGGGGGATATTTAAAATGCCTAACAGCCAGCCGAAGTGTTGGCAGGCTTCAGGGAGGCCGGGGGAAGACAAGATAAAGTCTATCGGGTTATCACCTGGTTCGAGGTGGATTCCTCCTCGCAAGGCCACTGGGATGAGACAGTGACACAACACCGTGCTCTCCAGCCCGCCCTCCTTTATTTTAAAATGTTTCCAAGAATCGAGCTGCATTTACAGTGTTGCCCAGACAACGTTTGTGCAAGAAAAGATTAAAAAAATGTAAAATGGGGGAAAAAAGGAGAAATCCGTGAGTTAAAGAATTCTGCTTCTAGCTACAGTGTACAGAAATCAAAAAGGATTAACAAGGGGTTTTTTTTTTCATTTAATTTCCTGTACACCAGAAGCTTTTGTTAAGAGATCAGAGATATTGCTATTTATTGAATTTTTAATATGATCTTTATTAAAAGGCAGCACACATGTTTGGTTTTCCCCTCTCTCTAGTTTTTAAACATGCATGGATATAAAAATCAAAGGCCACACATCAACCATGGTTGTTTGATTTCAGCGCTTTTATTAATATGGGTGAGCATTCAGATATAGTATGTATTTAAAATTTTTAAAGAAAACAGAGAAATTGTCCACTATTCCTTGTAATGGTTTTTGGTGTTAGGAAAAAAAATTAGTCTTTACACCTTCAAGTTCTTCAACCAGTCAGAAGAATTTCAAAAACTGTCTTCTGATCCAATATGATCAATTACTGGAAGGTAAACAGAGCAGAGAGACAGTAATTTGATGTTGGATTTGTTCCCTTTCATGGATTATGTAGGGCACAAGCTCCTCCTACCTGCAGACACCCAGTTGACATTCAAAAGAAGATCTCTTTATTTAAAATAGCAAAAAAATTATCTGGGGAGAAGAAAACTGGTCGACTCGTGTTCAAAAGTCAGAGATTATAGATTTAGTTAGAGATTATAGAGGCGCTGTTACATCCCCTGTGAATGTTAAAGCTGAGTCCATCCTTTAGATTCTAGAGAATACAACTGTGTGTTTATATTCTTGTTCTTCTTCTCCTTCTCCTTCTCCTCCTCCTTTTCCTTCTTCTCCTTCTTCTTCTTCTCCTTCTTCTTCTTCTTCTTCTTCTTCTTCTTCTTCTTCTTCTTCTCCTCCTCCTCCTCCTCCTCCTCCTCCTCCTCCTCCTCCTTCTTCTTCTTCTTCTGCTGCTGCTGCTGCTGCTACATCTGCTTCCGCTTCTGCTTCTCCTTCTCCTTCTCCCTTGTCTTCTTCCTCCCTATGTCCAGACGTTATCCATTTTAAATCAGATATCTCCTGTTCATTTATGCTTTAGGTAAAATCAGGCAACTTCATGGTGTGGTAAAAAACCAAACAGGCCAGGAGCATCACATGAATGACCTGAGGCACCTTTCTCGTTATCACCTAGCCCCAGTGTTTCATCTGAGAAATGGAATAATGCATGATACCACAGGTTGTTAAGACGTAGAATGAGATATTACGTGTGAAACTGCCCAATAGTAGTTATGATGCTGTTGATTTTGCAATCATTTTAACTTCAAAAACAGAAAAGGAACATCTAACACTGGAAGAAAGGAAATTAATAGTCAAAAACCAGGTTGTAGTTAGCAACTGCTATTAGACAAAAATGCAATGCTGAGTTTAACGTTTGGTTTGTAACCCTGGATGCAGGTTACAATTCAGTTCTAGCCATCAAATTTCAGTAGAGTCAACAGTTGAAGTGAAAAACAGAATCCATACATTACCATGGATCACTACTTCTAATTGTTTTAAAACTGTTGTATATGACCAGTGACTGAAGGTGCCCTCTCCATATTGCTATAGTTTGAATCTTGAATGTCTCTCATGACCCATGTGTTAAAATTCCATGTCTAGACAGTGTTACCAGAAGATGCTAGAACATTCCAGAAGCAGAGCCTGTTGAGAGGTCTTTCGAATGCAGATGTGCCCCGGAAGGAGACTGTGGAGCCCTGGTCTCTTCCTCTTCTCTGTCATCAGCAGTTTTGCTCCACCACATGCTGCCAAACATCATGTTCTCCCTCACCACAGGCCCCAAACAACAGGGCCAACTAGTGATGGATTAAAGCCTCCAGAACTCTGCCTCAATGAGTCTTTTATTCATAAGTTGATTACAATGACAGGCAGACAGCTGATTAGCACAGGTATTCTGTCCTCTGTCTCTTAAAAGTGTCCTATGAGAAAGCATTCTTCATCCTACAAAAGGTTTAAATTGCCTTCCCAACATCCTCTGGGGAAATGTCTAGGTTTTATTACAGGTTCATACTCTTCTTGGAAATTCCCTTTTGATCTTGTCATGCAAAGTGTTATGGGGACATTAGAAATGGAAAATGTTATGTGTAGGCCCAGTTACAGAAGAAAAGCAAACAGGATAGGAAGCCCAAGAATACCCGTGTCTGACATGGCCTACACTTTCAGTAATGACTTAGCTCTTGCCTCTGCAATGGATGAGACACCTTGCTGGTTCCTCTAACCTACAAAATTTTCTTTGTTTGGTGATGAAAGTGTAACCAATTTGAGCCTCTATCAGTGGGGAATGCAGAGAGGCACTGAGCATCATGTGTTCTTGGTGTGTTCCTACCTTTTGTGCTCTGTTCTTGCATCCTCTCTGTGTTTTCTCTTGGTTGATCTGATGAGTTCAAATTAAAATTCAACCCAAATTTGCAAATGTCAAAGTTACGGACAGTTGAGGAGGTCCACTAATATTCTTGTAAATTAAATTAATTTAGTTCAACTTCATAAGTTAACAACTACTTGCACTGTGAGTTTAAAGAGTCTAGGATGCACATTTAACCACACAAACCACACCATGAAACACTGCTGTCTTATTTAACAGATTAGCAGCACTAAGCCCATCTCAAACTGATTTTAATGCTCTATCCAACAGAGCTTGACTGGAAATTCCTTGCATTAGGCCCTGTGTGTGTGTTTCTTTTTTTTTTTTTTTTTTTTTTTTTTTTCTTCTATAGGCTTTCAGCATTAGAATAACATTCAGACATTACAAAAGCTGAAGCAAAATACTTTCTGGTTTTTGCAGTCTCCAGCTCTTTTGAAACACAAACCATCACCAAATAACAAAGCCTTAAGTAGTATACAAGACTCACATTATATGTATTATAATAAATATATATATCACAATTTTTAAAAATAGTTATTTTCATTCTTTTATTATAAAACAATTTTGTGAGCACATACTTTATTGGATGGATCAACATTTATTGTTCAATTCTCTTTAGATCCATGATGTTTATTGGCACATGATTTCTATTAAGGGAACTAAGCGGGTGGTAAGAAACCTGTCTGAAGCAGCTGGTTTTCCTATAGTAATATCTATCTAAGTAATCCCTGGAGTTCACATTTTAGACTTAAGAGGCAAACAAACCCTCAATTCTGATGGAAGGTGAGGGGTGGGGGGAGTGGTTTCATTAAGAAATTTCTTTGTAACTTGGAGAAAATGAGAAAATGTTTTGCTAGGAACAGAAGTTTGCAGAGCTTGATTTCTGTGTGGGTGCAGAAAATATCACCCTGAAAAGCCTTATAGTGGCCGATATTTTGCAAAGGGAAGAGAACAGATGAGCTGAGTCATACATAATGAAGCTGCATGTCTGTATTATCCAAGCAATAATTTCAGATACTGAGCATATTAAGTGCTTCCCATGATTTTTCATTGTGCTATAAAGTTTAATGATAATTTTCCATGTCTCAAATGTTGATTATAACATTTAACACTCTTTTCTCTGGATTTTGACAAATGTTCAATTACGTATCTCCATGATGGAGAACTGAATGTGTATTGTAATGTACAACAAAGCTTACCCTATTTAATGGCTGAACAAGGAAGTAAAATCTACGAGGAAGCTTGCAGATGGGTATTACAAATCCAATAATTCATTCACAATGGAAATGCAAGAAAAAGTGATGTGAAGTGAGCATTACTCACTGTGTTTTCATCATTTACACTTGTTAGTTTTGTATTATACATGACAGGGACTCACTTTGCCCATAGAAGCATGCGTCACCTTCTCACCTGGAAAACAGTGACTTTGGCCACATTCTAGCATCTTTCCTCTACAAAAGGAACTGAAAGCAAAAATTCTACCTTGCATTTGCACCAGGTATTCCAACACATGTGTAAAGTGCTAGCACTCTGGGAGACTGAGGCAAAAGGATCAAAAATTCTAGCCCGACAACCTAATGAGGCTCCAGTTCATATTAAAAAATAAAATAAAACAGGAGCTTTGCGGGTGTGATCGAGTGCAAAGGCTGTGAGTTTTATCTCCATTGCTGCAAAAGTAAGTAAATAAATGCATCAATATTACCTTAGATAATTGAGTTTGATGGATGTTCACAGATTTTTATATCTTTATTTTTGTTAACACAAAATATTGGCATATATTGACGGGGAGAGGTTAATGATTTTACATCTGCATATGCTGTATAATCAGAATACATAGCATTTTCATCTCTTCAAACATTGTTTTTAGTTTGGGGAATGTCTGGAAATCTTATTTTTATTTTTAAATATACCATAATTATTGTTGATCATAGCTGCTTATTGTGCTTCAAAACACTAGAACTAATTTGCTCTAGTCAACTGTACTTGTTTAAAACAAAACAAAACCAAAAAACGCTCAAATCCAAACTCTGGAAATAACATGTATTTTTTCTTTCCCTTGAAATTACCGTTAATGTTCATGTAGGAATATAACTAATCAGTATCTGAGTTGTGATCTGTTTATGTCAGTTAGTATAATCCGGGAGTCTCGTATTCAAAGAAATAAACATAATTTTATTTTGGTCTCTTTTTTTAACATTCTTATATTTTTAACATTCTTATATTTTATATTCTTATATTTATAAGATATCTTATATCTTATATAAACAGCTAATCATAAAATACTTGAGGTATTTATAATAATGGCTATGCAATTAGTTTATTCATTTCAAAATTATAATGATGTGTTAGGTTACTTATGGTCAGATTATTTATTGCTCAGCCCTTAATTAATAAACTTCTATAACATAGTCATTTATTACATTTTTGTGCAAAGGAAAATAAAACATCAAGTCAAAAGTCTTTACTAAGAATTATTTTTATTCCTTCTCTTTTGTATTTTCAAAATAAATGTTCTTATATGAATCAGCTCATCAGCTTTAGCATAAGCAGATACATATAATAAAAGCAATACTCACTACAAGGAATACAATTGAGTTTCTTGAGAAGTCCTGATGCCCGCTATCTGTGAAGAAGACACTCAAACACCTAACATAAAATGCTTCACATGTAACATCCTCAGTGACTAGATAGACCAGCATTCCCGTCATGCTCCCCGAGGTCCAGCTTGACCATATTCACGGCATGCAGACTTCCTGGCTCCTGTTTGAGGATTAAGTGCTTCTGCCCTGGTCGATATTTTCTCCCCACGCATCTGACAGTCAAGTTTTGCAGAGAATATTTCTGAAGAGGATTATTTGGTGTACACATGCCTGAAAAATACAGGTCACCAAGTGATTTCCATTTATCTTTCTTTAACAAAGGTACATTTTAACTTTCTTAGCCAGCCCTACCCCTAAACACGCACATAAACACACATGCATTCTTGCAAACGTGCATGCACTTCAGCTTTTCTCATTTTTGATATCAAATGTAAAATAGAATAATATCTAGCTTTCAAAGATTTGTGTGTATTTAACTAAAATAATTCTTTTACTTATTTGAGCACTCAGCCCATAATAAGCACTTTGTAAATATTTTCCATTTTTAAAAGTTATCATTTTATTAAAATAAATCTGAACACCCATTTTCAGAAAGTAGTAATATATTTGTTGGAGTAAACAGCAACACTGACACAGAGATTTGTTAGGCTTTTTAAATTGCATTCTGAAATAGATTAGATAGTCATATAATTATAATTACATGCTATGTAGTCAATATTGCTAAAAAAAATGTTAAATTCTTTCCCAGAAAAAGAATCTCTTTAATTTTCACATACACTTAAAAAGGATAAAGAAATATGAGAAAATCAGAGAGATTGAGAAACTATTGATATCTGGATTACTAACCCGTCTTTATTCTTGCTTTGGAATGACTATCAGAAAACTAATATTGAAGAGCAACTTGTAAGTTTCACAGAATAAGGAGAGTGAAAATGATCTCAAATTATTACAATAGGTTAGCATATATTCATACCGACCCCTTATCAGAAGCATTATTTGGAAACAAGGCACTAATTCCACTAAGAATTGAATTTCCAATCTCTCTCCCTCTTTTTCATTAAAGAATATTATGAACAAATATCCGTGTTCATTTGTATGATATTGAAAGTAAGGGGAGGAGAAGGAAATGTTCACATGGTTCTCTTCTCATCCGTGTGTCCTGATGGGAAGTGTTTATGATTCTACAAAAAGGGACACCAAGCCCATTGTGCATCATTGTCATGAAAGCTAACCCCATCTTCATATCATTACCTTAGCTAATGTAATTACTACTCGGATTCATAACTTATCCCATGAACAATTCATATGTAGCCCACAGAAAGCAAGAAGCAAACCATCCAAACAAAAGAATTATGCTTTGATGAATCAGAAAGGGCAGCATGAGAAGCAAACATGTAATCCAAAATGTGCAGACAAAGGAACCATGCACCTATCAAGCCAAGATCATGGAGAAGAGAATGAGCTGAACAGACAGACAAACAGCACAGCCAGCACAGCAGCCAAGTTGACTGTGTGGTCCTGCAGAGCACCTTGCAAACAGTATTTGGGTCAGTTGTATAATCCACAGCCAGAATATCAGCATACGAACTTTACTGCGATGAAAACTTGCTGCTCGTTAACTAGACAGAAACAGACCACAAAACAGTGCTTACAGTATGATCTCAATTCACTGACAGAGATGCATGCACAGAGCAACACCCAGGATGTGCATGAACTAATAACAGAAGCAGTATCTGCTACAACTAAAGAATTTTAAGAACACAACCGATTTCCTATTTACCCTGTGAAAAGAGCACTGAGAGTTGCCCTTTTTGATTTACAGCTGAATTAACTCAGTATAAAATGAAGAAAATGTTCTGTGGAAGTGGAGGTGGCCAGCGGTGCATGGAACCAGTCTCACTGCCGCTACTTCACAACTTTTTGTTTTCAGGGTCACTGATCATTTCCTCAAACATTTAGCTGAAAACCAGTGCTACTTTTCTGAGTTAGAGGAAAACAAACTGATTTCTCCTTGCCTATCATTATTAGAAGCTGTACTTAAAACTCCTGATTACACATTGTCTGTACGTGAGATACTGAGTTGCTTCTAAGTACACAGTGAATGAAAGCCTCTTTGGAGACACTTGATTTTTAGAATCTGGAGTAGAACTGCGCTGGAGTATTCCACTTTGCCCCTGGACTTTGACACACAGTCAATAAATTCTAAGCCTTACTAAGTGAGGCTCCCTCTGCATGACTTGATATAAAAACAATCACTTAAAAATGTCTACATTTACAAACAATGTTCAAATACTCCTTTGTTCCCTTCTGCTTCTGACTAAGGACTATTGTTTATAAAGGGTTATCTCGTTCTAAGTAAAGTTCACTCTCATTGCTTTTATTATATCACATGTACCCATTTTTAATTAAAGTCCCTTGCACTGTAATGAGTTTGAAATTTATTTGCATTCAATTAATGAGCTTTGAAACAGAATCATATCCATGCACCCTTCTGTAATCTTTCCCTTTTAAAATACTACAAAGGTACTTATTTAGGATATGAACACAGGCATTAGGAGTTACAAAGTAATTTAAACTATATTTTGAAGCAGTTTCTATGTCTGAGAAGTTGATTTTGTGACAAAGATGTAGTCAAAACCAAGCCACAATTTCTGATAAGCTGCCAGTACACACAGTGGATAACATAACTTTGCTTGCACAAACTCATAAAGGTACAACCGAGCATGTGAGGTGTTTAAAACAATAACTTAAAATAATTATATTTTAAAAGGGGAGGGTACAGCACAACCTATGGAAAATTAAGATGTCACTGTCACTAGAAGATTTTCCAACGAGAGAAGCTAAAAATGTTTAGAAAATAAATTTTTCATGATCTTTTCTTAGTGATAATTTAGTACTAATCCTCTTTGCATTTTCCTTTCTTTTTCAATGGCAGGAAATCCTATCCATATTTCTTGATTTTTTTTTTCACTGAATAGGTTAACAAGTTTCTTTCATTTTAATGAGAATCACAAATATATTCTGGCTTTTGATTTCTCTCTTAAGAATTTGGAATATTTCATATTATCTGAGTTTCCTTTCTTTCTCTCTCTCTCTCTCTCTCTTGAGAGGTAAAATCATCTCAGTGTTCCTTTCCTCATTTTAATTCTTTGATGTACCATTATCTTTTCCCCCTCCTGACGAACACCCTCCAAGGATATAATCCCTGTCCTCTGCAACAAAAGAATCTGGATTTTTTTCATTAAAGTCCAGTTCAGTAAAATGCAGCCATCTGTTTGACTCTGTGTCTTAAATGTCACATTGCTTTGATGAGAGAACAGATGCCCAGCCAATGACTATACAGACATAATTGGTTGAATGCAGAATATCTAACTTCAGGGCCACTTCCTAGGTAGATATTTGGACCTCAACAAGTTTTAGCGCTAATTGATGAAAAAAAGGGGGAGTGTTTGAGTCATTTTAATAGCTTTATTAAGTTGTGTCTTAGTTTGCCCTTTTTAAAGATTAATTCGTGTCTTTGTCGCTGTTCTTTTGTAGCTCCTGTTCAATCCTGATTTGAAAAATGTCTCTACTCCTCCCTCTCTGCTCAGTCTCTTCTGAAGACCTTGGCCCTCAAGGCTGCCTCTGTTCTCCACAAACTAAATTTCTTGGTGTTTGATTTTCCCACTCCTTATTTTATACTTCCTCCACACTGGTTCTGAGACCTGGAATAATGCCCTCCCTTTCAAGTCTGCCCCTCCTCGAAGCCCACCTCCTTTACAAAGCTCTCTTTATGTGTTTTGTGGTGTTGGGAGTGGTTTTGGGAAGTGGGTAATGAATGTATTCATGTATGTAGTGGAGGGTGAGAAAATAGAATGGATAATTGGATTTTGAGCAAACAGGCTCATTACCTAACACAAGATACCAAAACATGAAATTAAAGTAAATGGCTTATGTATTGCTAATTCCATAATATATTGCAAATTCTACAAAGGTAACATCAGATATTTTGTTTCTTTTACGTCCAACCTCTTTCATCAAGGATGAACAAAAAACAGTTGAATACAACAAATAGTCATGAACCTCCAGCAGGAAAAAAATACAAGATGTTTTTGAGTTACATGAAACTTGCGCTTACATTACAGAAACCTCTAGTTGGTTCACAGTTGGGTAACTGAGCGAGGTCTGATAACATTTCTCTGTCCGGTAAAGGCCAAAGGCTCATCTATAGCCAAACTGGAACCAGTATTCTGTCCACTTGAACTCAGAATCACTGTAATTTTACAAAAATAATTAGGTAAGCATAGACTTTTGTCTTATGGTTCATCTTGGCATCCATACCTTAATGGAAATCTCAAAATTACCCACCAACCTTGAGTTTTCACTAAACACTCTGGGAATCAAAAGTGTATGTGGGGTGGCAGAGATAAACTGATGAGAAAGTCCGTTGACAATCTGCAGGAACCTTACAGTCTTTATCTTTGCCACGTATCTGGGCAGTCAGCAATAGGCCACGAAATTTGAGATAAAATGAATGTCTGAGTTCATTCAAAACACTCGCCTTCAAGATATATTTCACTAGAACCCATATGCACATATGCCTAGAGACAAGATGCTTTGAGAAACGACTAGAAGACAAAGACAACAAATATTTATCCAGTAGGGAGAGAAGGAAGGAGTCAAGAAGGTCTTCATAAGGAATTGGTTTTTGCTTTAGCTCTAATGAATTAAGAGAAAAACCATAGGGAAGAATGTACCGAAAGTAATTCTACTTCACTAAGAGAGAAAAGATGCTAAACTGGAAAAGGTGAAAGAGGCCAGATTTTAATCTAGATTTGTTTGGGGAGCATGTAGAACCAGCAAGGGCTTGGGAAGAAATGATTGTAAAACAAGGTTTGAATTTCAGGAATTCCCTCCACCTGCAGAGGGGACCTGGGGAGAATCGGGAGGCAAGTGAGACTTGGCAGGATGCTGCAGCTTCCTCTGGATAAGACTCTCAGAGCACTGTGAGAGCAGCGTCCAGCGCCTCCCACGTTTATATAGTTGTTGCTAAATCTTCTGCTTTTCCTCTCCTATTTCCTTCCTTATCTCCCCCATCTGAAGTGTTCCAAGAGTTCTGATATCATGTACCAGACCAAATGCAGTCTGTATAACCCCACCCCAGTCACAAAGCCAAAGAAAAAGAGAGGAATGATGTATATGCATGAACCAGATGTTGTACATTAGATCTCACATATTTCCTCCATAGAAACTGATAATCATAGCTAATATTTATTGAGCATTTCGTATGTGTTCAGCATATATGGCAAGTCTGTGTGAGAGATATTATTATCATCCCACTTTACATACAAAGAAATGAGCACAGAGAGGGGAAGCCAGCATGCACAGTATCACAGAACTAGCAGGTAGAATAAGGACCTAAACTCATGTGTCATCTCCTAAGTGAGTAATAAGGAGACAGTCCAGTGTTCAAGTGGGCAAAGAGTTTGCAGACATTTCTCAAGTAAAGATAAACAAACGGTTATTATGCGTAAGAAAATTGTTCAATAGCATTATTCATTAGGGGAATGCAAGTCAAAATCAAAATGTGATACCACTTTAAACCAGTAGTGCGGATAGAACCAAACAGGGAATTTGGAATCTTAGTGTATGGTGGGAAATATGTAAAATGATCCTTTGGAAAATAATCCTGATAATATCACAAAATGTTAAATACAGTACCATATTACCTTGCAAATCTACTGCTTAGGTAGATACTCATGAAAATTTTTTACTTTTAAAGAGAATTAAACAGAGCCATAAAACAAATCAAACAAATGATGAGACAATAGAAAATCTATAATAGTTACTATATAGAAAACCTGTGAGTATTTATAGCAGCACAATCCATGATAGACAAAAGAGAAAACAATTCAAAGACCATCAGCTGGTGAATGGATATCTAAAACGTGGTGTATTCACACAATGGAAAAATATTCTCCCATAAAAAGGAATTAAATACTTACAATGTAGGAAAAAGATTTCAACCAATATATTAAGTGAAAGAACCAAAATACCAAAGGCTCCAATGTATGATTCCATTGGTATGAAGTGTCCAGAACAGAAAAATCTACCGAGACACAGAATAGATTAGTGACTGTAAAGGAAAGGTAAACGTGAATCTCTGTTAGTGAGATTTGAGAGTGACTCTTGTACAAATTTGTGAATTTTCTGTTCCATCTTTGCCTATTATAACTCACATACTTTAGAGTTCATCCTTTTAAAAGGTCCCATTTAGTAGATTTTGCATATGTATAAAAGTCAGTACTCCAATGAAGATAGGTTCAGTTTTATTGGTAGTTGTAGAAATGCAATTAATTCTCAACAATATTCCATGTCACTTACACCAGATTTGCAAAAGATTGATACAACCCCACTTCCAGTTCAAATGCTACAGAGATACTTGTGTGTATACAAGTCACTCATTTGGGTATTTATTATAACAATATGAAACAAGACAATTAGATGCAACACATTTTTTTCAAGAAAAAATATTTAAAGAAATTATGACAAACAAATTGTGGCATGTCTGTACTGTACTGATCTTCAGGTGAGATCAAGCTGGAAAACTTACAAGCAGTAGGTATATTTTGGCCTTATTTGCTACTGAAGATATCAAGTTTTATTTTTACATGCACATACATACACTTACACTTATACAGAAAAATTACAAAAAATGCAAAACACATTCCTTACAATACTTAAACCTCTGAGAAAAGGATATAAAGAGAGCTTTAATTTTATATGCATTGTTTGGGTGATTATTTTTAGTATTTTGTAAGAACATAAAAAATCAGGGAAGAAAACAAAAGGTAGAAATAGGCATAAAATGACAAGCTATGGCTTATAAATTTAGAAGAGAGGCTGCCTATCATTGGGCTTGCTGCAGAGAAGCCCAGGGAGTCAACAGTTTGCTCACAGCTATGGCTTATAGTGACTGCCTTCTAATTTATGTCTCCACAGCAAAAATTTCTATGCAGCATCCACAGAAGTGACTACTAAAATACTATTCTTGAAAATTATGACTCACACACCCCATCACTAAGGGAGCAAACCTGTTGGATTAAAGCTAGCAAAGACTGTTCACCAAGCAGCAAGCCTACATAATGCACACACTGCCTGCCGTTCATCGCTGCCTCTGCTACTTTGATTTAAGAGCATTAGGAAATTGTGTAATTTTTTGGTCCTCTTTTTATTTCCATGGTAATTTATGTCTGTGGGTAAGCATTTTATTTTATCAGAGACATGGGGCTAGAGTTATTTTCCAAGGCGCTTGAGTTTCCCTTTGATGCCACTGAAATTAAAGGCAGAGCGGCAGAGAGTACCCATGCTGTTTGTCAAAGAGTCAGAGGTTAGAATTACATTTGCTGCCATTTATTGTGACTATTCCGTGCCAGTAGTTAGGGTAGCACTTCTCATGGGCAATGCAGTATTATTAATATTGCAGACATCAAAACATTTGTGAATGGGATATAATTGACTTGTCACTCACATTAACAATATCCCCTATGGAATACCCTTCCAACAATGGCCAAGCACAATATTGTTAGGTTATTTACATCTGACTCTTTAAGTCCGAAACCTTTGAAAAATACTAAAGACTTATTTTAGCTTTAACATAATGCTGAGATAGAATTTTTGTGTCCGATATATATGAAAGTTGACAGGAAAGCTGCCAAGGGTACAAATACATGAAAACAAAGGAGTGTTTTAATGAATAAGAAACCAGTTACTTTGTGAAGATATGGCTCAAAATTTCACTAATTATTAAATAATTAATATTATATGATTATAATAAAATTCCAGAAAGACTTAACTATTTTTGGATAGACAAAATAAGTATTTAGAATTTTATGATAGGCATTAAAAATCCATAAAATATAAAAGCATAAATATCTCAGGCTGAATATAGAGAAATAAAAGGAAATTATTACCTAAAATGTAAAATTTGAACATTCTTTAAAATTTGATCTTCCTATCTTGAAATAGATCCTATGACTGAAGCAATTCTCTAGCTCAAAATAAAATGTAAGGAAGGCCTTTACTGAATGTCATGTAAAATTAATAGTGGCTAGTTATGGATGTATAAATACTTAAACATACAGAACACAGGAAAACTCAAAGTTATTATTAGGAAGTCAGTTGCTAAATTGTATATAACATTTGTTTTACAAGAAAACCGGTTATGTCAGATTAGAATTTCATTGATGTTTGAGAAAAAGAAAAAACATTGAATAGAGTCATGATATTCAAATTAATTTACCTGTGAATGGTTTTTACAGTGAGACACGCTGCTTTGTTATTTAAGTTTTTATAGGAATATCTAATAAGTTAATAATATGCCTTTTCTTTCTATAAGAGTTTTCTTCTTTATATTTCACCAATATCATCTGCCTAGTTCAGAAAGAATTTTCCAATCCAATAGATTATCTATATTATGTACATAAATGAATATACTGAGTTAATTATTTGATGGAAATATTTCACTAATATATTTTCCAACAAAACATTTGGAGTTTGACTAATGCTTGTTCTTCTTCCATTTAACTCAGTGTCTCAGCAAGAAAAGTATATTTGCGAAAATATTTCACAAAACTGAAGTACCATTAGTCTATAATCAATTAGTTCACCTCTGAGAGGGTCTGTGTACTCACTGGGCTGGAGATCAGCAGATGAAAAAACACTTGAACTGCTCAGCAGACTTCTTTGGGCACATCATCCACATTTATCGGGTACTTAACTTTGTGGCAGGTATTGAGGCAGGTGCTGAGGCAAACAACATCACTGGGGAGAGAAAATTTTATCACATTATCATGGGGGTGTATAGTTGCAGACTTTATGAAAAATAACGGAGTCACAGCAGTATATAACAGAGGACTTGGTCTAGTCTTGACATCAGGGAAATGTTTGAATTTAGGACATGAGGTTCCCAGAAATTAGCAAACTCTGTTCATATCCTCATGCAATGAGGGGACCTCATCTCTTGAACCTCTAAGTTCTGTTATTGTTTGTAATTACTCATGCTATGGCAATCAGAAGATCTAGAATATTCCAGAGATGCTGAGCTGAGCTTCTCATATTGATGTCTGTAGAATCAGCTGTCTAAGTCACGGCTGTTGGAAGCACCAGTGCCCAGCATTGGGGTAGCAGGATCAAGTTGTAATATGATAATTCATAAAGTCTTATTCTGTACCTAATAGTAAAAATGAATTAATAAACATTGCCATAGAATTTCTTTTGCTTTTTTCCTGTGTAGAAAATCTAGAAATCTTGTTTTATTGTGAGTTTAAAATAGTATGTTCAAAACACATATGCTTTCCCAAACATTCATTTAAGAATTGCAACAATCCTCATTAGCTTAGATTATTTCAACACTGAGCAACATAAATAATTGAGAAAATAGCAGTGGAGAGGAAAATTACAACTTAGAATGTTTATTGCTGGAATTTACCAATTGTAAGACAATATTTTTTGATGATAAATTATACTATATATAGTAGATCTGTATATATATATATATTATATATATATACTTATTTACACAATATATATGTATTATTTGTGACATACCATATAGCCAATGCTAGACAAAGATTTTAAAATAACCTGTGGAAATCTGTTGGTAATTTTTTATGAGCTTCAAACAGATCTTTTTTCCTAAGCAGCTCTGTGGAAATTTGAATACACTTTCTGAATCTTCCCGTGTTCTGGTGTATCTATGATAACCCTGCATATAATGATCCCTGGAGGAAAAAAATTCTAAGTAAAAAAGTGCAAATGTTGCTCCAAGGTGTAAAATGTTAGTTTTGCAGACAAATAGTGCTCTGAGCATTTGACTTGAGATATTTTTAAGTAAACTAGGATTGATAATTTCAATAAATATGTACATCTTAAAGTTAGAACTTTGTATATTCTTTAGTAAGGTATATGCTTAAAAGTTATAAGGCATATTTTGGACAGATCAAGAACAAATCTGTGTCCAAATGAATAATACCATGGCATCGAGCTACTGTGATTTTGTTTAGCCAGACTTGCCACCACCAAATACTTACCTTTTGTAAAGTTATTATAAGGGCTTAATTGAATTTAACCATATCACAACAGAGTATGGCATAACTGATAACTGACAACAAAACTAGTTACATTCATTAAATACTGCTATAAATCTCTTCTTTGAAATAGTTATAGCCTTCCGGCGGCTATCATAATGTAATCTTAATTTTTTTCTGGGATATTATATAACTGTAGCCCGCAGCTAACTTTCACTTTGGATATTGGGGTTGGTGTGAAGTCCCTCAGTCCTGCCAGAGGGTAGTGGTGGAGTCGCAGAGCCAGAGGAGCGGGAGTGAAGACCTGGAAAGTAGCAAATCTCACAAGTGATCAAATCTCTCCTCCACCACAGATGTGGAAATAAAACACATCATGACTTTTTAAATACATTTTTAAAGCCTTCTGTAAAGACGTCTGTGTGGACACGATTTTTGTTTCTTGAGAGAGATCACCTGCATTTCCTTCTCCCTGGGAATAAGTTAGTAACTACTGAGACAGACAGGTGACTCTTCCAGCCTTGGGGTTAAAGTCTGAAAAATAAATGTGGAGAGTTGATTCCTATGCCATTTGCCATCTCATTTCGATTGTCATTCTGCTTAAATCTATGCAGCTTTTTAAAATCTATGTTTCAAAATGTATTTTAACAAAACTTGCATTGTTCTCAGAAGATTTTCAGTGTTTGGAAACTCTGGAAAGTTTCAGGTAACTAAGATATATATATATATATATATATATATATATATATATATATATTCCTTGGAAAGGCCTGCCCCAACTTATTTTAAGACTCTATTTTACTTGCTGAAAATAATCTCTCCAGTGAGACCTGAAGGGGAAAGTAAAAAATATTTCCAAAGATCTCAAGTGTGGATAGAGGGTACTTTTTTCTTCTGCGCTAGCTGTTTTAAGATTAAGTCCCTCTGTAGGCTTCTCAGTGTTACAATCCTGTCCAATGGATGAATATTCTCTGCAGAATTTGTTCTACAGAAATTTTCTCAGCACAGATTCTGTCTTCACTCCAATTTCTATGGCCGCGAGCATTTTTAAAGTCTCTTAGAATTACCGGCATTCTGATTATTTTCTCCTTTTGGATGAAGACCATCAAAGCCTGGATCTTAGGTGAACAGAGAAATAGCTGAGATCCCCAAGTCAATCACAGTCCAGGTGTTTCACTGAGCCGTACCTGGAAAGCCAGTGTTCCTGAGTTTTAAATTTTCTAAATAAATAATTGCACAGGTCAGTTCACTTCATTTCAATTGTAGGAGATAGTGAAGAGACGAGAAGCAAGTAATTCCTCTCTCTGTGTGTCTCTGCATCGCTCTCTGTATCTCTCTCTCTCTCTCTCTCTCTCTCTCTCTCTCTGTCTCTCCAACTAAAAGCAGACTCCACTAGTAAATCCACATTGAATTTTACAAGATAAAAACTAGTTTATGATGCTTAAGATTGACCTACAGGGCTTAGATTCACCAGCACAACCAGAAATCAATCAGCATGGCCTTGCCGGTGAGCCCTCATGTCTGGTAGAAAGCTGTACTGAAGTCTCATGCCGAGACTGAAGTCCCAGCAGAGAGTGAAGCTCTCTTGAGGGGTCCGCCTTTTCTGCATTTCCCAGGAAGAAGTGCACTCATCCCCAGTGGTGCCTGTTAATATTCTTCAGAGAGCACTCTGAGGTTCTGAAAACCTAATATACAAAATACCAACTTATAAATCCCTAAGTAGAGTGCTGATTCATCAAGTTTGGCTCTACATGCCAGTGGGACTAGAGATCTTCTTTCTGCTGGAGCTTTAGGATGGGCCCCTACCTCAGCCCTGCCAAGTAAGGAACTGATCTATAAGCAGAATGTTTTGTTTGATCAAAATGACACAAATGCTGTCTACTTGCTGGAATATTGAGCTTGGCTCTGATCACAAACTTATAGGTAATACCACCATGTCTAATTTTTTTTTTTTTTCCTATTGCTTGCTGGATGGGGAGGAAGGAGAGGCACTGAGGGGTTGTAAAGCCAACCTGGCCTTCCAAGTTTTCTAGGACTGGTGCTGGCTACAGTCATGACTGATATGAGCATGTTTATTCTGGAGTTGATTCTTTGCTGGTCTGAACCCAAAATAGGTCCCCAATTGCCCCAAAAGCATACAGGTCAGCAGCCAGGAGTTCCTCCCCAAAACTTTTCCAGTATGTCTGGAGCCCAGTGGACCAACTCCTTCCAGAAACTGTGTCTGTCCAACCAAGGTCTAAAGCTAGAAACTAGGACTTCTTCAGAAAACGCAACCCGTCCAGGCCTGGGGGTACTGGGGGTCCCTCTTTCTCCTCACTTTCCACCAGGACACTCCTCAGAATGATTCTCACGGAATTTTTTAAGTCATGCCCATTAACCGCCTCTGACAGCCTTGCCACATCCACAGCTGTTGCTCTGGAGGAAGAAATCTGCGTTCTGTGTCTCTCACACAGCTCCTCCTGGCAGCCTGGTACCTGACCCAACTCTTCCACTCCACCTCCCAGCCAGATACTGCTACTGCACCTTCTGGATGGATGCATGTTCCTTCTCCTTTGATGAGCTACTTAGAACAGCACCATGTCCTGCTGTTCTAAGGACACCTCCTTTTAGTATAAAGAAATTGTGACTGTTTGGGAGTTAGACAGATGTTGGTTAAAATCTTGATGATTTACTTCTAAGGTGTTTAGCCTAGCAATGTGGAAAATGGTGTGCTTTAAGAAGAGTACCAATGGCTCAGGATTATCAGGAGGGAGGACTAAACAACACATGAAATCCATGTGAAATGTCCTTAAAAGAAGCACATGATGGATTCTCAATAAATATGACTGCACTCTCCTTACCAAGTTAAGAATCTTCCCAGGAGTGTGCCTACTGTCCCGCCTCTGCATGGCTCTTTGATTTGAGCTGGATTCAGGGTTTCTGAAATCACAGAGACAACCATTCCTGTGCTTTGGAACATTAACTTTTAATACCTAATGCCTGAGACCCTGGGTCCTGGAATCCCTAAATGCAGAGGTGGAAATAAGGTAATGAAAGGAGAGGCCAAGAGATACTGTGGAATGCATGGTGGATGAAACCTCCGGGTAAATGTTTTATAATCTCTAAAATCATGAAAATATCAAAACCAGGAAGGGATGTAAAGGACTTCATTCACCTTTTGCAAGGCTAATAATTAGGAACCCAGGGGAGGAATGACAAGTGTACTATGTGTCTAGATATCAGCAGAGCATTTTACAAATCTAAGGACATATCATAAATAAGAAAGAGATCACAGACAAGGCAATCATTACAAAGCATCGATGCCGACACGTAGTGCATACCTAATAAACACTTCCGGAGTCTGGAACTGATACTCAGTGTACACACAGCACCCTAAGAATGCACACTGTTTATAGCTATTCTCATTCCTCAGAGACCAGTGCCCAATTATTAAATACGTTGCACACCACAACAGTTGAATAAAAATCTTTATAGAAATATTTTGTTTCTGTATATAAAATCTGAAGTGCACTTAAACTTTTTAATATTTCAACTTCTCATTGCAAGCAATCAAAAAAGGCTCAAATTCATGTACCTTGGACCTGAAGTTAGAACTCTGTGAACTTCCGACTACCGCATAAAAAAGCCATACCTTGTCTTCGTGAATTTCCCTGGGTTGGTTTTTGTTAACCACCTGTCAAGGTAGAAGCAATGCCTCTGTTCCCTTCTTCTTAATGCTGCTTCAGAAACTCAATTAGAACACTTGGTTAAAAGGACTTTAAGTGTGCCAAGGCTGGATAACACAATTTGTCAATCTGAGTGAATGTTTCTTTTACAGTAGGATTTATTGCAAATAAAAATATCATTTACAAAAGCGTCTCTTAAGAGATGAGTATGGAGACAAAGGAAAATGCTCAGGATGCTTACGATTTAGAAGCAATGTATGGCACCCTGGGGCCTCGTGGAGACTCTTATAAAGGAAACAAAAAGAGTGTTTCTAAATTTTATCTTTTCTAAAGCTTTTTACCTAACAATAAATACTTCTCCATAAAAAAAAAAAAAAACCTCTGAATGTTCCCCAACCACCTTCTAGTACAGAAAATGACTACTTAAACTGCATTTTAAAAGTGCTGAGTAGTTGGTCCCAGTACTTAATGATGTTACTCATCTCCGCAGAGCCTGATTGGCACTAAAAATAATAAATTAGAACAGAAAGTGATTTTATGAGATCTTTGGACTGACGGGCAGGTTAAGTATAACATCTCCATGTCACTTGTCAGTGAATTCTATATAGTTCATATCTGAACAAGGAAGATAGGACAGTGCTGTGATTTTATGATTTTTATCTTCAATCATCTGTTTCTCAAACACACAAAATTAATTTGCCTACTTAAAAATTCAGGCAATGGAAAGTGGAGATGGCGACCATTCTCTGTGGTGGTATAAACATTATTGTGAGGAGCATGCTATGCAGACACAAGTGAAGCAATAAATTAAAAGCTGTCATTCCGGCATTACCAATGATAAGCTTCTGAGACACCTATTTCCTTCATCTGACCTAGTGAATTTATAAATTCAGAATCAATAACTATACCTGTGCTGAATCACTGGGATTCATTTGAGAAATAATTTTTAAAGTGTCACGCTTAAAACTATCACATGAAACAAAATAAAGTCATAAGCTCGCTTTAACCACTCAGCACAGCAAAATTAATTTCTAAAATTATTTACAAAACACTTGAATGATTCTATTTATACCATAATTATTGAGGGTGCTTGTTTTTGTTTTGAGGGTTACTGTTTTGTTTTTATTTCAGTAAATCATAGATCAATTTATTTGAGTTTAGGAGAAGAGGGAAAATTTTTTTAAAGTTCAGAATTTTAAAACATTCTTTCTATTTTTAAGCAATGTCTACAAATCATTGAGGATAATTTTTAATTTGGATTTATTCAATGAGCTCTTCTAATGCAATGATTTTCTCCATGGAAGTCCTTAACCACAGTGGCCATTTGCAGCTGATGATTTTTTTATATAAATAATTTATAAAGCCACTATACACTTATATTTTTACACTGAAAGAAAGAGAGGGAGGGGGAACAGAATTGCATCTTAAACTCTATTTACAAATTTACCTTGGCAGGCCCTCTTACTGCCAATAGAAAACGATGTTGCATATTTAATTTGCTCTTTTGTTACAACGGGGCTTAGGTTAGTTAATTTCAATTTTCGATTTCAAAAGCTATCAAATATGGCTCAGATGAGAAATCAATTTTTCTCAGCTGCCTCTGTTTTTGTGATGGGAGGCGTCTCATTGGCTGAAGGTGAGCCACGTGACAAGGCAAGAGATTAGTTCACCAGACCCCGTGTCGCTGCCACCTCAATTACTGCCTGCCTCTTGTAATTTAGCCTTATAACACCTAATTTCAAGACAGAACTCATATTTAATTCATGAAAGCTTCCACAAGAGTAATTGTGAAATAAATTGCCATAGAAGATACCCATTTGTGACTCATTTTAATTTTGTATGCTACTAGCATGCTATTTATTCTACTTGTTTAACACTTTAGCACAAACATTTTTTTAATATTGAACTTTATGCACCGAGAGCTGCATACTTTGCACCATGTTCCCACATTACATCATCTCCTTCCCTGGGATTTCCCTTCACAAAACTTCCACCCAGCAGTTTATTTCCAAAGGTTGTGAAAATCAAAAACTTATAATCTCCTCATTATTGAGTGTGTTGTTATGATCTGCACCGAACTTTAAAAGTAGCAACTAAAATCACAAATGACAGGGGATAAATGGTAGTTAGATGACAAGGATCACTCAGAGGGCTGAGAAATAAATAGAGTTTAATTTAAATAATATTTTAAACAAAGGCATTCATTATACATATTGACATTTTCATTTCAACATTGGTATATATTTTAAAATCCTTGAACCAAAACATATATATTTCCTGTGTATACACACCATTTTGTCCTCTTCCCCACTGTTGCCATGCCAACAAGGTGGGTGAGGTCTTCTCAACTGCCAAACTCAGCTGTCATCCCTTCACCCTAAAAGCCTTATAATTGCTTTTATTTGCATACGACAATTAGGCAGGATGGCTCACAGCGAGAAAAACCAACCTTTCTCTCCCCAAGTGCACACAACGCCAGCCTGTAATTTATAAAAGATACGCGCCATGTGGTGGAACACTAAAATAGAGTGATGAGTCCTTTCATCTGATTGTAAGCCATTAACAAAAGAAAACATCCCCTTTCAGGCTATAAAAATTGCCTATCTGGTGTGAACCTGCAAAATCACAAAGTGCCCCCCTTCCCGGTTCCCCCCACATGGACTCTTCACATTCATTATCACATTGAACTCAAAAGAGGCTGTGGTAAAAGAGTTACATTTGGGTGTTTATGAGTAATGGGTGCAAATAAAATCCACACCGGGCTAAAACTGCATGCAGAGCAGTTGGTGTTTGTGGTAGATTTCTTTTTCTTCCTCTTCTCTCTCTCTCTCTTCTTTAAACTCTTGTTTTGCATCACATTGCATGCTGAAATGTCATATTAATATGTTCATTATTACCCTTTTTCTGCAAGGAAACCATGACAGGGTTTTCCAATCAGCATTCAGGTCTGTGAAGTCTCAAGTCAGGAGGAATGTGGATGGTTTAAATCATCTTGTTTCGGTTTTCAAAAGGTCTTCAAAAATTAGTGTCTAGTGTAAAAGGTCAAAACATGGTTGGGGATCATTTCGGTGATTTATTGTCGTCATTTTTTTCTTGTGACTTTAATTCTAATTATTAAGATATTTTAATTTGGCTCTTCCATGCTGCTTCACATCTGATAAAATTTTAAACGGACTTTTAAAGCTATATTTTAAGTAACCAATTAAGGATTTTCCAAGCTTTTCTTAGTTTGTGTCATTACAGACCTTTACTCTACAGAATAAGTAGCAAATTTGAACTTCATTTTCTCTAAATCATCCTAGCTTTAAAGCCATTATCCAGGACACTAAAATTGTGATCTCTTTCCTTCTCTCAGATTCTTTTAAGAAGCGGTCAACAGTCCACTTTTATTCACCATTTACTGACTAAATATTGATCATATAGCCAATTTGGGTCTGGGATCCTAAATGGATATAACTAATCATAAATCGTACACCCATGTGTCCATTCCTGTGCTTCAGGGGAGACTGAAATTGTAATGACGTCTTGAAATATTTTATCATATTGTTCTGTAACTGAAGGGTTTTTTTTTTTTTTTCTGACATGTGCAAGCATATTATAAAGAAAACTTTGCTAAAGCAACAAAGTATAAGATATGGACAAAATCTACACAAAATGCTTCAGAAAGCTGCATTGAAATTAAAAATAAAGTACTATCTGATAAAAGTCAAATTCCTTTAGAAATTGTAAAAATAAAGTTAAAAAAAGAAGTTAAGACACGCAGCAGAGTCACATGAAGAGAATAAAAGACACGCACATCAATTCACCCCAAAAATCCTTTTAATGCCAATATATAAAAAATTCTGAACCTGACCAATAAATAAAATTGAAATTTTAGTGAACATGAACTTCTAACTTTTACATATTAGAATTTATAGATTAAAACATTGCCGGTGCCAATTTAGCATAGAAGTGGTGTGACAGAATCATAAACACAGAACCCACAGAAATGGAAACACTGTTCCTACTTCTCTACATGACAGCCAGGCTATATACAATGACAATCTAAATGAGCATGCTGTTCCATTCAAGAATTCCACTTCCAAAATTTATCCTAAAATAATAACCAGGGAAGGATGAACAGAACTGCCAGAGAATATTTTTGCATGATTCTTGTTACTCTGTCAGTACCAAACTTTCAAGATGACTTTAATGTGTGTAAACTGCAAATTCAAAACTAATTTGACAGATGTTAAATAATTTATACGGTACCTCTATGGTGGAATATCATACAACCAGAAAAAGCAACTGATACAGATTCTTTGTTTTACATGAATATCTGTTATGTATATATTCCCCCCTTTAGGTATGTATACTATGTACATGTATCCATAAAAAGAAATAACATGTGACATAGCATTTCATTTATGTAAATATACATTTTTAAAGGTACATATGTTTATGGGTATCTATGTATAGTCATGCTTACACATATACACACATAAAAATATCTACTTATATATACATACAGATAAATATACACACGTACATATACACAAAGGGTTTACAGTATACTACAGTCTATTGAAACGAGTATTGAAGTTAGGTAGGTAGAACATATGAGAGAACTATAAATTTCTAGGTGTTGCTTTAATTCACAACAAGCACAATTTTTAGGGAACAGTGGCAGCCTTGAAAAGCCAAAAAGAGTGATTCATTGTTTAGAGGAAACGGCCTCAAAACTTTCTCCACGTTGCTCCCTCATTTTGTCTGAAACCTTCTAGAACCACTAAGTGCTCCTCTGCCCACTGCAAGCCCTCTCTCTAGAATGCTGTTCCCTTTTATCTGTGACAGAAACAACATCGAAACCCTCATTTTTAGTGGAATTATTCAATATAACAGAGATTCATCTGAAAAGCTTCAAATAGTAAAATAAGGACCTAGAAAAGTGATATCTTCCTACCGGAGTTATCAACAGTAGTTCAGGAGTAAGGAAAGGAGAGCTTTGCCCATGTTGCCAGGAAGCGTTTCATCTTAAGAAGAAAAAATAGACAAGCCCAAAGAATAGCAGCTTGTTGTAAAAGTTTCTCTCTACCTCTGTCCTAAGCTGTCACACAGTCTATTTACTTTCAGTTTCCTGCAGAATTATAGTAAGTGCAGAGGAATTAGTTGCTGGACCTATGGGATGAAACGAATAGCATTACAGCCAAGCAGAAACATCACTGCCCTCTCCGTTCTGTTCCTGTTAGACTCTCCTAGAGCTGTGGGTAACCTGGAAGGATCAAAGTACAAGTTGCCTCCCCCTTGCAAAGCAAAAGAGATAACAACTTTTTTTCTGGATAACTGAGCATCAACTACTCAGACTTTACAAAGAAATGCAAGGAAGATTCCAACAAACTTATTTGTTGGAAAAAGATTTTATTGCATTTTACACAACTGAAATAATTTCTTTGCAATTCAGTATCTGCTCTGAAACCACAACTCTTTAGAATCTAAAGTTAACAAAATGCATTAAATTAACTTAGGGGAATTCAGTCTTATTTAGAAACATGGGAATGAAAATTTCAACAATATTTGTTGCATTTTATGAGCACACATATTTTACACAAAAAGAATTTCTTAAAATAATATTCTGATTTAGTAAAAAGTTTGTTTTTAAGATCTTCCTTTTCTAATAGAAAATATTAATTTCTCTGTCCTCTGAATTTTGGAGGACACACAGAATACAGATTTTGTTGTAAAGATAGGACCAGGTGAAGTTTCCTTGCAGACACTACTGTAAAACATAGACATATTCATTAAAGGTAAACAGAAACATAAAAAAGGGTAAAAACAAAATATATCCCAAGAAGCGTTTTAAGACTACCACTAGCTTATAATTTGGCTACTCAATAGATTTATACCACTTTCTCTTCAATTTCTCCTCTGAAAAAAATCCAAGAATATACACTGTAAGGACATACCGTGAAGCTGTGGTTTTAGGATGCAGCCTAGAGGTGAAGCAAATCCCCTTTGGGAGACATAAAAAGACACTAAATGAATGGATCTGGGGGCACTTGAGAAAAAAGGACATCTTGTTTGCACTCCATAGAAACTATTTAGTATTCTCTTTAAAAGGAGAGTTTTTAAATTTTTGACTGTTATTTTAGAAAACCCCACATATTTTATACTTTGCCCTCACACACGAGAACATCATTCTTCAGATGAAAATATAAAGCAGGGGCATCATGGGAAAGCTGCGTGCGGGGGCAGCTGAGTTTCCTCTATTGTCTGCTTCCTCCAAACTGCCTTTCATTTGTGCCCGGGGCACCGAAGGAGGACGAGCAACTCAGTGAATATTGCTACTTTGGAAATCTCACAGCCAGCCGGAGCTGCACACACCCATGTTCCATCTTATTAGCTGTCCCACTTGTGGAGAAGGTGGACAAAATTTATCCCACGGATGTGAGTGTATAATTATGAGGTGCCATTATGCATTATTATTTTTCATTATTACTGTCATTCAAATCGAATCATACCAACAGAAAAACAGAGTATGCCTCCTTTCAAAGATATAGACTCATCATCTGATGAGATTCCTGCTGCAGTGTTTGCTGAGAGATGGCTCAATTTAAGCCATGACTCCTTCAGAAGGACTGACTTCCCCAGCAGAATGTTGTACCTTTTGGCTGTAGTCTCTTTACAGAGCTTTCTTTCTTATCTCTCTTTGATTTTCTCCCCACAGCTGTAATAAAAAGGAATCTATGGCTAAGAACACTAAGTCCTAAATGAGACCTTGCGGGGAGCGAATGTTAGTGAGACATTAATAATGAATTTGGAAATGGATGAGCAGACGCCAGCTTCTGGTCCCTTTTGTACCTCGGCCCCTGGTCGGTGATCTGCAGAGTTGACTCTGACACTTTTAGGGAACAAAGTATCTCTAGCACTATCTCTCTCTCTCTCATCAATTCAAACCTCATCTGAGAACTCCTGAAATGAAGCTGTCACTCAGGGCTGCTTGGGGACCTGTCACCACAACATTGAGCCTTTTCATTTTGATGGGTCAGCCTGCAATCCCCTTGAAAGAGAAGTCCGTGCCACCGTGGTTTCTCTTTCCACAGGAATTCTGAATTCTAATGAAACTCCAAATCGCTCAATAAAGGCAGGGGCACGAGGAAGTAATCCAGCACAGATCGGAGTGAAATTTGTATTTTATCTTTTTTTTTCCCCAGCCCATTATTCTAATCGCTTACGTGGCTCACAGAGGGTTGGTTCGAAGGGCAGGCTGCAAGAGGAATGAGGTGTCCTTTGTCCTGATGCTACACTGAGATTAGGTAGCAGCTCTCTGAAAATGAAAGGCCGTGGCTCAAATTTCCTTGGGTAAATATCCATCCACCTATTTTAGTTTCCACCTACAGTGCTACACGTACGTAGGTTTCTAATGTATGCCGGGCTAAGAAAGGAGAGAAAAATTCAAATTAATAGGAGTGTGTGTTACATGTGCGTGTGTGCCCATGAAACTGCCTTTTAAAAGCTGGTTGTTAACTTTTATCATAAAATGAAGAAAATAGCATTATTACTCTCTATTTCATATTGGCAAAATGGGTGTGCCTACCGTAGCTCATCTGGGCTTATATCAATTACTACTTTCATTACGTTCTTTCAATGGAGCTCACTTTTTGAGATACACATGTCACATATGCTCAATGCCATGCTTTTTTTTTTTTTTTTGGAGGGGATAATAATTAATAAAACTTCGTTGGGAAAAATATGAATCTGATTATCTGCTGAAATACGTTTTAGTGTATTTATAATATATAGTCTTTGCTAGGATTATATGTGCTGATTCACATAAAAAGACAATTCCCTCAGAATTTAACCTATAAAATTTTTATTCCTTTCTCAGAGCATTTATGTAGAAGACTTAATTCCTAGCTAATTTAGGAAGATAGAGTAAAAATGTGTGTAGATGCTGTTGTAGATAGAGATACAGATATATATGATTACCTATTGTTTTAGATAAAACAAAGTGAACTTGATTATTTTACAACAAGCTTAATCCCCAATAATCTTTGATTTTAGTCATTTAATCTTCATGGAGAGCTACTAACCAATATTTTAAATATGTTGCCAAGTCCTTCAAACCTTTACCACTCTGTAATCATACCAATGTTATTTAATGCCGAAGAGTTGTCAGTTCATGTTGTCTTTTTCCATTATGACATATCACCCTGAACGTGTCAACTGCCTGTCCTTTAGCTGTCCAGTGGACATCTGTTACAACTCCAGGTGCTTCATGTCCAGACATTCGCTGTTGGATTTTTTTTTTCCAGAGAATGTAACAGACCATTGCATATAAAACAATCCCTCTTCATCCAACCTGGTTGTTTGTGGTGTGTATCAAGAGAAATATTGAAAAAAATACCATAAATATTACATTGTGATTTCTGCAGTGGTTTCCTCCTAGTGCCTTTTATTCTTTATTTATGTAATGGTAAGAAAGAGTGAAATGTTCTTTTAAAAATAGAAATCTACCCTAGAAAAGAAAGAGGAATTAAATGAGAGTAAAAAGCAAGAAAAAAGGAAATTATGTGGAATAGCTTCTTTTTCTTACCATGCTTGGCAAAAAATATGAAAATGCTAGAATGAGCTTTAAACCAGAATATTCTGAATCATAAATCTCCACTTGAGATCAGATTGGTATATGGCACGGAGCTAGCACACACAATGTATCCTTCACTGTGCCCTTTTAAACAGTTCTTTTCTAAGACTGTTGAGTGAAAATATATATTCTCTTTCACATAGATAGAACATATCTTCTTTTGTTTTGATTCAGTTTAAATCACATATCAACTACACACACACACACACACACACACACACACACACACACACACACTGAGGCTCGGGGATAACTTTAAAATTAAACTCTACGAAGCTTTCAAAACTATCGAAATAATATATATTGTTCTTTCAAACACTGCAGAAGCCACTAACATTGCCTGAAGCTTTCATGTATTATTTTGTGGTATTTTCTAAATATGAAGTATAGGGGCTCAATGGGGAAGTCTGTATTAGATTTCAGTTATTTCATTTGTTGTGGCTCAAGAATAGAGTCAGAATGTTCACTTTTTCACTTCCCTCTAAATTTCTACTTTTCTGATTAGAGAGAAGAATTGTAAACTGTTTTCCTTGATTTTAGGAAAACAATGGGTTGGACGCTAAATAGTAAACTGTAATTCGTAATGGCTTACTAGACATTGCTAACTGTGAGCCTATCTAATACCACTCTTAGGTGATTATTCTTCTTCAATATTATGACAATTTTCCAATCTATTTTATTCTTGTTTGTGCATCTTAGGTAAAATATAGAAAACCTGGTCTCTGACACGGCTTTAAAGAAAATTTACTGTAAACCCTAATTACATGTGTGTTTGTGTGTGTAAAAGAGTATGTCAGTAACTCAAACTGTAATGCTAGCTGAGAAGAGTTATCGTCTACCACCTGACCATACAGAGAAACATGACCAGTTACCAGAGCAAAATGATACCAGGTCCTCATACAATATTCGCAAAAATATACCATGGAAAACATCAAACTAGATTTGTGTTCAGCTTGGTTAATTCTGCAAGCCAATGTTTAATGGAAAATTGCCTTAACTACTCAGATACAGACTAGCCTAAAATAGGACTTTAATAGGAAATCATTAGATTTAGCAAAACCACTTACTCCAGATCATCTTTAATCATAAGTTAGAAATTATTTGTGTTTCTCTCCTCTAGTACCAAGCCTTGTTACACAAATCCAGTAGGACTTCAAGGTCAACTCTTTAGCCAGAAAGCCCAGATTCATGACTGAATATCATGCTTATTAGTATAAGTCATCTTACTCCACAAAAGTAACTTCTAGGATTTAGTAAATGCCTTGTGCAATGAATTCACTGAGGCAGAAATACACCTTCACACACCTGGGGTATGAATCTCCATTACATACAAAATTATCAGTGTAATTTTTCTGTAGGAAAATATGCACTAAAATTTCTGACAATCCGTTACATGACTTAAGAAGGTTCATTCTTTTCCTAATTCCTACCTCATCGGTGTACATTATTTCCCTCACTTGTCTCCTCACTGCTTCTCCCTTTGAAAAATCACTCAAACTGCTGATCCACCAGAAGGCCAGCATTTCAGACAACCCTGCCATGAACTCTAAACTGGCATGACACACGCTTCATGCTGGGAAGAAAGTCATGAGGTTGTTCTGCCCCGCACAACCTTAGAACCCATGTGCAGAGTTCCAAGCCTCAGTTTCTTTCTTTCCTATGAAATCCAACAGACACACCCATTCCTTTCCCGATGGGACCCTACTAACAAGAAACGTGAAAGAGCTAGAAAGTCCTTCAGAGCTGGAGGCAGAAGATGCCATGTAAGTAAACAGTAATTTTATTAATTGCTTCAAAATAGAGAATGTTGAGTTTAAATCAGTGCTACTTCTTCAGAGTAAACACTAAATATAACATCCAAAGCAATACGATTAAAATTAACTTGCAGTTGCTTTTCAAGCTGGTAAG
Source organism: Cavia porcellus (assembly GCF_034190915.1). Lineage (NCBI taxonomy): Eukaryota > Metazoa > Chordata > Mammalia > Rodentia > Caviidae > Cavia > Cavia porcellus. Next base: position 12,686,003 of record NW_026947489.1, read on the forward strand.
ATACAATTAAAAGCGGGAGATATTGCCAACTCTCATTTACTGCTTTCTTTCTTGTGAATAATATCTGTACATTCAGGTCTTCATTATACTTCTCAATGGCAAAGGAATCCCATTGCATATGCTTATTCATGAGTTTTATCAATGAAAAAAAAATTATTAAATCCTCATGCAACATCAGCATCATGATAATTCATCCCAGGGCTCCTGCAGTAACCAGAAATCTACAGGAATCTCCCCCACCCTGCCCTCTCTCTTTCCCTCCCATTCTGAGTGCTTGTGTAGGTGAGGGTGAGTTTCCTTATACTCAGGCTCTAGTGGGCAATATGGCTGTCACTGACTGCTCACAGTATGCCAGACAGCACTGAATGGGTTAATTGGCATTCTAAAAAGGTAATTGTAAAGTGTAACTGGCGAGGTTATCACCAGAATTGGGAGGTGGAATGCAGGTCTCCCACCCACTGGAGACTCTTACATCTTGAAGAGCAGGCTGAAGACAAAAGCGATGCAACTGCTGTTTCTTGATTTTTCCTTTCAGTGGCATCTGCTAACCCCCAACGCTCTCTTTTGAATTCACTGCATCAAGACAGTAGTTACAAAAGAGTGGTGCCTGCTCCGTCCTCACTGCGGAATTACCTTGGGATTTGATTGTAGCGTAAATATGCAGCAAATCATTATATGTGTGGGATGTTTTAATGGTGTCTAATGTATATACACAGAATTTGTTTGGGCAAGAATTACAAAATGAGTGGAATCTCAAAGACACCGATACATTCTCAGACACTTCTGACTTTTAGTGTCAGAGAAATAAAGATTTTAAGACGGGCTTTTAAACAGGTAATTGTAACATGTAAATGCCATTTACCCAGGATCATAATTACCATAAAATAGAGATATAACCACCGCAAGTGTCTCCTACTGGCACCAAACCTAACTTCTCGGTTTAACTTTGAAAAGAAAGCGCTTTTTGTGTGGCCACCAACCTCACCTTTCCCTACACTGAAATGTATAAAGGAAAAGGGAACTGCTAAAAGCAAATTTAGAAATGGTATAGCAAATTAAGGAGGCAAATCACATTTTACCCTGTACAAGGAGTGCATGCGCACTGTTTAGATTTACACACTCACACATGGTTTACACAGACACACTCAGTCATGGGACTTGTCACATTTCTATACCTTGCTGTTCCCAGAACACAGCTGCAAATGTCATGGGTGTTAGATATTATTAGAAATAATATCAAGTCTAGATATGGCTGTCCATGCCTGTAATCCCAATGCTCTGGGAGGCTGAGCCAGGAGGATCGATCGCCAGTTTGAACCCGGCCTAAAAATTTGGCAAGATCCTGTCTCAAGATAAAACATTTTGGCCTAGGTTTTACCTCAGTGGCATAAGCACCTGGCTGGCAGGTGCTAGGTGTTGAGTTTGATCCTCAGTATCAAAAAAAGAGAAAAGTACATTTTTAAAAAGATTGTGAATGTATTTTATTGTAAAGGCATTGGGAAAAAAGGTTAAATTCAATGACTGAAATAGAACAGAAATAGAAAGGAATCGTGGGTATTAAAGAAAATATTGAAAACTCTGGCCAAATCTGAAGAGATGCAGGGTGACTTGGAAAACATACTATAATCTAACTCAACAGAAGTACAATTAAGTGTACAGAAATATATTTTCCTATGAAATAGTTTTCTGTTTGTGACCAGGTTTTCTCTTCCTGTGCAAGAAGGGGTCACTATAAAGACAGATAAAATCTCTGCCACACCCTGAGGAGCCATTGCTCTAAGAAGAAGAAATGTGATCAAGCACTGCTGCCCTGACTTTCACACACACCATGCTCCCTTGTCACACCTGCCCCCAGCTCAGCAGGCCAATTCCAAGACTGGCTGGAGGACAGCCCGACACCCTGATCATTGCCACAGCTGAAAAGTCAGAGTCTTGGCAGATTGTGAGCTTGGCCAAGAGGTCCTCAGTGCTTCCAGGGTCTGGGCAGTACCACACACACACACACACACACACACACACACACACACACAGCACACATGCACAAATGCACAGTCCCGCTGAGAAGCTCTGAATTGGCTTTCCCTGCCTGCAGCAGCCTGCAGTAGCCCAGGACTCCAGCCCAACTCCTGCCTACTCGGCTGCAGGCAGCTTCCGTCTTAGGGGAAACAAAAGTAGGGGGGATTGCAAAGGATCAATACCTCTTCTGGTGCAAACAGAAGGGGAAACAGAACTGTATTCATTTTGGACTATGAAAATTGCTCCTTTTTACCTCACCTCCTAGCTATTTATAAAAGAAATCTCAATTAATACTCAATTAGTATAATTAGCATCAATTTGCTGTGACTTTAATAACTTGGGATAATTTCACTTAATCTAGTTCATAGCCATAGCCAATGTTACAACAATAAACAATTGCATGTTTTTTTTTATATTGGCATGAGATGTAGTCACCCACTTTTCTTACGGGAAATCCGTTGATGAGCGCCGCCTTACGTCCCGCTATAGGTACGTGTTCAAAGGGTTTGTGCTGGAATTGTGCTGTCAGCATCCTGAACACATGGACTGCTGCTCCCCTTTGGCTTCTGCATCTTTTAGTTACTTGTTCCAGGCCTAATGCAGTATAATTGAAACAATTTTATTGTCTGGAGCTATTCATGCTAATGTTTCAATGACAGAAAATACTGGTCAATTTGACAAGTTAATATGACTCCAGTGGTCATTTGAACTCTTTTAAGCTATTGGGTGCTAAAATTGCTTGTCACCTCCCTTCACCTGAGAACAGAATTCAACCAGTTTGTGAGTTTGGTGGGGAGGAGGTGGAAAGAGGAGAAAGTTTTTTACTGAAAAGCAGCTCTGTCAGAAGTAATTGCAACTTTTGATGACACTGCCCCATCTTTCAATGGTGAGATGTCTCTCTCTCTTTCTCTCTCTCTCTCTCTCTCTCTCTCTCTCTCTCTCTCTCTCTCTCGCCACTTAGCAGCCACACTGGACTCACTCTCCTGTTTACCACCATTATTAAAACCACTAAATGTTGTCTCTTGTCTTTGTTGGCACAGAATTTCCAGTCTCAGTGTTACCTGTCAGGATACGTGAAGTACCATCCTGAAAAATACCTAGTCACAAAGGTATCAGACAAAAGTATCATTATTCAGGGCATCATTCAAAGGTCATTCTTTAATCCTAACCAGACCTGTGTTTTTTTGAAGTCATCAATAAAGCTGGTTCTGATCATTCAAGTATCCTGTTCATTTGCACACAACAGGATTTCAGCCGCAACTGTTTTGCAGGTCAGCAAAGAAAAATGGAATTATCTTTGTCGCATATTTTGCACCATCCCTAGCTTACCTTTAAATGAACCGCTTTAAATGGCATGTTTTAAGTAAGTTTCACAACACTGGGAATGTAGCTCTGTGTTAGAACACTTCCCTGCCACACGTAGAGCCCTAAAATAAATAAATAATTAATAGATAATGGAAAAAAATATTTTTTTCCAACTAAATAGCTTCTGGCTTTATTTTCCCTGGAGTTCAGATTGCAATGTGTGACCTAATGTCATTCTTTTTCCATACGTGTCTAAGAAAATCCTTAACTGTAATAACATAGGTTAGACCCTGACCACTTCCTCCACTGACAAAAGGCTTCTGTATAATTTCAGGACTGGCTCTCATCTTTAATATACTTGGTATAATATAATATACTGGGTAATATACTTGCAGAGATGGGCTTAACTTTATTCTCTTAATTAGCTAGTACTTTCAATTGTCCTAACCTAGGCTGGTCCTGTAGGGTGGTATTACCATGAACATACACACTCTCTCCCCATTTTCCAGATTTTACATGCAAAACCCCATGCTGGCCAGTACTCAGCAATTTGTTTTTAATCTCCTCACTTCATTTTCTAAGGGTTTATACTCCTGGAGACTACACTTAGAGTTCACAGGATCGACACATAGCTTTTTGCCCACTCAGGGTGAAAAGTACAGTATTCCACTAGAAGAGTCTTGGAATTTTTGAAATATTTTTTCTAACTATACCTCTAATGATCTGAAAAGATCAGATCTAAATCACATTTGTAGAAAAAAGTGGAATAAATTTATAATTTCTTCTAACCCACTCCAAAGCCAAAAGGAGTCTGTGGGTAAATACTTTAGACTATGTATCCAAGACCAACAATTAAAAACAATTCCTCAAGACTCATTATTTGGATACAATGTAATCTTCACCTGGGTGGAAGCTAATGTTTTCCCCTTGAACATTTTTTGCTTTCTTTAGCCATTCAGACTTTCAACAGGGAAGTACAAGTGCCAAAAATTGTTCCTCAGAACAGAAGGTGGTCTACTTATTAAAAGGAATGGCCTTCCTGCCTGCAATGATCTGTCTATTTGTGTATAAAATTCCACAACTGTGAAAGGCCTCATGTACTGCAGGAAAGAAAGAGGAGAAAAAATCAAAGTATTGAGACAGAAGACAGGAAGCATAGTCGAACAGCCTCCAGAATTCTTGCGCGCAGAAATAGTAAGTCACAGATCTACATCAAAAGCAAACATTATTTGGCATATCCCCAGCCTCTGCTGTGACATTTTGCCCCTAAACCTAAAAGTCACGTAAGAAAAAATAAATAGGCTATCCCTTTAAAATTTGATCGTCATTTTGTATTAATATGCAGAATGAGTTGTCAATTGACCAAGCAACAAATGTACTTCCTCATCCCCTCATTTTCACTTCTATCTATGAATATTTTAAAACCCTAATGTGCGCTTGGCCATTTGGGTTTTAAGCGAAGACTTATCACAGTGTAAAACCCTTCATTTTTATCCCTTTGCTGAGGGCTTCTTTTTCCCTTTTCCAGGGTGTCATTAAAAATCTGATGCCAAGAGCCAGGACTTGGCAAGGTTTGCAATATAATTTGCAATCTGCAGCGTTTGCTGACTAGCCCCTACTCCCCCCCTCTTCTTTTTCCCCTTACCAGCCTGCCTGCTAGAGTCAATAGGGGGCATCGCTCATCTGTCTAAAAGAAAAATAGCAGCATACTAATTAGAATTCTATTTGCCAGAAGCCTCGGAGTTGCTGTGCTTATAGATTTCAAGCTTCTTTTGTTTGAATTAAATTGCTAACTTTCTTCCCTTCCTTCTTTGCACTAGCAGGGGAGAGAGTGGGTGCCTTATTTGATTGAAGGAGGAGGTGGGGGACAGGTTGAACTTGGGGAAGAATCCTTGCTATGGCAATCCTGAGGAAATGTCAGGGTTGTGTTTTAAAATGCCTGGTATGCTTTTCAGGGGCTGACTCCTGTCTTTCGCAGAGTTGTTTTGGGGGAACTGCCGGGGAAGGTGGCAAGTTCAAAGGGCAGAGGCTAGCAGACTGACGCTGAGATTCTGGGGGAGCTCGACCCACACAAAGCCAGATGGTTCTTGCTCTGGCAAAGCCCTTGGGCTGAGATCACAAAGCTGGTTCATTATGGAACACACAGGCTCTGCTGCTCTGTTAAGAGATTTCTCTTCTAGGGATTCAGCCCACAAGATCAAGATGTAAAGAAAGACCCATGTTTAACAGTAACCTGATTTAACACCTTGAATAAAGTTTTCATGGGTCTCTTATTAAAATATCAAGATGTAGCATCAAGATTCTAAAACCACTATATGATTTCAGAACATTAGAAAACAGGAGGTTCCAAAAATGTCCCAGCATGTTTGTCAGAAGTGCATAGAATGATTCAGCATAATTTCATTGTCAACAGCAACCTTGTAAATCCGTTACTCCTGAATCCCATAAAGGCAGAGAACTAACAGAATAGGAGACTTGTCCTGTGAATCCAACCTCACAGATACTTAGCAATTTGCCTCTGAACTAAGCTAATATAAAAGCCCACAGCATCTCATTATTAGGTTAATTGTCCTCTGAAACCCAAGAAACAAGAAACTTAGACCCTATTGGATACTTAAGTACTCAGCAATTTACAGTGCAAATGTAATTGTCTACAAAATAATGAGATATTGTCTATATGAATGTGGGAAGACACAGTTGTGTTAAATATAATAAAGTTAGATTAAGTGATACAACACAGAGATTGGGATTCCTAGTTTTAAGTAATATAAAGTACTTCCCTATAAAGCAAAAACACTCAGTTTTGAACCGGGTCCAGCATAGAAGTGCTATCTCCTCTTTGACCCTCTAACAAAATATGTCTCTTCCTATCTGTTTGTGGAGTGTGATACTCTGTCAAAATGCTAAAAACCCAAATGGGATCTTCCAGAATTCAAAAAAAAAAAAAAAAAAAAAAAATGAACTATCATCTCTATCCTTATAATTAATGCTATCTTCTTAGCTACCCACTATGTTTCTATATATTATTAAACCATCCAATTCAAGAGAAAAGGCTAAGAGAGCTTACTTTGGAAGCCCTGTGAGTTACACGGGAGCCAGTTCGAAGCAGTTGCTTCAAAAAGAAAATAAATAAATAAGTAAATAGCATACAAAAAATCTTGCTGAATAGAATATCTGCATAAACGCAATGTGCTTACATCTTAGATATTAAGTAGCTCACTCCTGGGACATTTTAATGAAAGAGTTTTAGGTTCTGAGTCTTGCGTAACCAAGGACCTATTTTGTATATGTCTCTCACAAAGCAAACACTTCAAGATGGTTAGAAATTATCTCCTGTACTTGAAATTGAAATTTTCCGTTTCATGTCTGTTTTTGTTTTGTTTTGTTTTGTTTTATTTTTTCTGTACACTTCTTTAAATTTCTTAATAGCACTCTAAGCTGGGAAGCAAAATATTGATGTTTACAGTATCATGTAAAGCCCGGAGCCAACCACGCTCACATTCTTTGAATTACTTTTCCAATTCCAAGCTTCTAAGACTCTAGCCCTCCTTTATCTGTTCTTGTTATAAAAAGTGGCAGGAGGCAGAGTGGCAGAATGACCCACAAGATGGCACCTGTCACCAGGGGATTTTTCCTGCTTTCTGCAGGCCAAATTTTGTTTGAACTCTCTGTGGCCTCTGTCATATCCTCAATTTGCCTCCACTCTTGGTCCTACCTCTTAATCCCCTTTGCACAGGCTGAGGCTGTTTACCCAACTCCTGGACCTTTTCCTTCAAGGAGCCAAAGTAAAACTTTAATTTGAAATCTAGGCTCAGGGCTAAGCAGTGGCAGCAGTGACAGGGTACTAGATGGTGCACTGACATTGCCACCCTCTTGAACTTAGAGCCAGTGGTGGAAATGATTGCTTTAAGACTTTGAATCTCCTTTTGCATTGCCCTAACTCAGAGACCTTAGGCTTCAAGGTGAGAGAGCTGATTGCCATGTTAATGAAGCAGCAGGTTTGGCTGTCTTTTATTAAGGCAAACACATGACTAGAGACTGCAATAAAACTGGGAGACTGCTCTGCTGCATCTTAACCCTGGCTGGATGCAAACACCACGCATTTCTGCATATTAAACCCAAGTACTTAGTTTGCAAAGGAGTCTAGCAATCTAAAAAAGGCATGGGATAATGTGTTTGAAGAACCAACAGGTTTAAAAGGAGAAAAAATATAACCAACACAAGACACTTACCATTCCATGTTATATTTGGCAAATCAGATGGAGCTCCTGTTTCTCTGGCCACCAGAACAATGGGCTTTGGAAAGAATTTAAATTTCAAGGAATTTATTAGAGAAATGATTAGCTTGCGGTGTATTAAATCAGTCAATGTGAGCAGAAAAGACTGTAACTGTCCGGGCCAAAGGTTAGTTTTATTATCAGAACCATGAAATGTCTTTAAATGTTAAAGTCATTAACTTATTAATAGGAAGATGAGGGTGAATATTACTTTATCAATATTCTTTGCAAGGAACTCAGCAAATAACAGAATTTTTGTCTCCTATTAATTAATGAGACCATTCAAAATCATTAGGAGTCAGGCTGGAGAAAGGAGCCCAGTGCAGGGGAGTCAGGGCTGCCACACATGCTTTCTGGAGTAGTAGCTATGTTGCATTCTGGCGAGGACTAAGACAGTGACAACTTCTCTGGCCATTGCTGGCCTTGGCCTCTTTCTGCACCCCTGCCTTGCCTCGGCAGAGAAGGCAACAGAGGAAGCCTACCATGAGCAAGCCACAGTGACCATTGTGTGACAAGCCCCCTGCCTCTCCTCTGAGTCCTCTAGGGCAGCGACTCTGTGCCTGCCCATCAGCCCGCACGCTGGTCCACCGAGTTCTCCCAGCATTTCAGCAATGATGCTAAAGGGATCTTGAAGCATTGTAATTAAACTCATCTACAGCTGGGGCAATGAAACAAATCAGAGACATTCGTTGCATGTCAAGGACAGCTAACATTTGTGCTTTATTGTAATCCCTTTTTCTTCTCCTAATCCTTGTCCTTTCCCTACATTTCCCATGTAAACCCCATTACTTCTTCTTTAAACTACCATCCTGCTCACTTGGGAGTGATTTTTAAGTATACATTAATATACAGTATACATCAATCCAACTTCGAGTAAGGATTTACTCCTCCCAATAGAAATGAGAGGCCTGTACAATAACACATGAAAAAAAAAGTCATTTGTTATTTATTTAAAAAAAAAAAAAAAAGAATGTGCTGTCTCTTTTCACACTGCACAAGTGCTATAAGAATGCTGGCATGCATGCATACGTGTGTGTGAGTGTGTGTGTGCAAGCGCTGTGATAGAAATTGGACTCCCTAAAATGTCTCCTTGCTTTTCTGATTATTCGAGGCTTTCTGCACGCAAAAAAATAACATTTCCCTGCAGCACTCAAATGAAGCCTGTGGAAACTTTCCCTTCAGATTTGCATCCTGTCTCCTGCCAATGCTGATGCTGCTCATGCCCCAGTGGATGAGTCTTTTCTTTGCTTCCCTGGAAGATAAAACCATTCCAGGAAGAGGAGGGGCAGAAGCAGAGAGCAGGGTAGGCAGGAGAGCCTGAGATCTTCACTGTGTGCATTTGTCTGTCTCTAAGTCGGACTTGAATATAATTTGGTGAGACACTCTTTTCCCTTTTGAGCTGGGCACACAAACGAGCTTGTGAAATCAAACAAGAGGGCAAGAGCTTATCTTCCTCCAACAAATTTATCAAGAGAGAGTTTGTGGTGGGCTTATGAAACTGTCATGGAGGGACAAGGTAGAGATCAAATGTACTGTCGAGTAAGGAAACCAAGCACAAACTTTGCCCAGAGCTTGGAGACAATGATGTTCAAAGATTAACCCACCCTCTCAATTAACACCTCACATGAAAATCCCCGCGAGGTCATGGGATCTGTGCTTCGGTGCGGTCAATCAGCGCTGCCCGCCTCCATACAAACTGAGATCGAATGCAGAATTAACACTGGTCCCCAAGCCCTGGCTCACAGACTCACGTCAGATTAAGCCCTTGCACAGAGAAGATATGAAAAGCATTTCTAATTAGGGTCTGAGGTTACTGGTTAAAATGCAGTCGAGCAGTCTTCCAACCATTCTTCTCCTTGTTTATAATTTTAATTAAACTCAGATACTATTTAATTCCTACCTGCATAGATTTAGTGCTACTTGAATGCAAACCTGATAACAATACTCCTGATCCCCACTTAGCTGCCATGAGGACTTATTAAAGAGGGGGTGACTGTCTCCAAGATCTTCTAGGAGTCCCTTTGCAATAATTACTTTTCTATCAAATGAAAAGCATAATATTTTTCTGTAAAGAGGTTTTTTTTTTTTTCCCTCGAAACTTTGACTTCACTACTCTCATGACAAAATTGTAATTATAACTTCACTGTAGGGGTTGCTTTACCATCAGCCTGGCCATTAGGATGCTTTTCTTGCATGTTCCAAAGCTCTGCTTTCTCGTGGCTTACAGGAACTTGAGATGGACACTAGAGAATTTTTCCTACAAATGCATCACTAATTAGATGTGGATGTGTGGCTTCTATATTTAAAAATGCTATTGACCAGACTCTGTTTGAATTGTTAGGAATTCCACAGTGTGCCGGAGTCCTTCTGCCATTGTCTGATTAGTAATCCAGAGCCTTGGTACCAATTTTTAATATCTGCAGTGACCTTGGAAGCCTTAAACAACATCTTCAGCATACTAAAGCCTTGTTACTCCAGAGCACAGGTCTGAATAATTCAAGATCTATGACAGTAGCTTTGGCCTTAGAAAGACATTCAAGCAACTTTGGGATTCTAGAATCTATAAAGCCCATTCTCTTTCCACAGCCTTTATTTTTCTCTCCAGTGATGCTTTCAAATGGCCCTGGATTCAAAATGATCATTCTAACATCTTGTCAGGATAATACCAATAACTAAACTTATCTGAATAAGTTTCTATTTGAATTCCTGTTTAAAAACTGTACCATACAGGCCTGAAACTTCTCTTTGATTGAACAGGAGTTAAAACACATTCTCATGGTTTTTTAAAAGTATAATTACCATTTTATGAGAGAGAAAATAACCCCCAAACAATGTGCTATCATCAAACAATCTATTCGACACATAACGAAACAGATTCTGAATAAATTGAAAATATAATTAAGATTAAAACTGATTAGATGCCAATCTATATTTTGTGTTTGTTGCTGCTGCCAACTCTCATTTTTTGCAGTACTGGGCATTGAACACAGACCCTTATACATCTAAGCAAGCATCCTACCACCGACCTACATCCCACGCCTTGGATATCAATCTAAACACAAGATTTGGGAAGGTTATCATGTTGGAATTGCTTAAGAGCTCAGAGGTTATGAAATATAAAATATTAAGCTACTGGATTAAAACTTTCTTTCCGAATATGTCTCTAGCTGTATCTCAATCTTCTAAATCACTAACAATAACTCAGAATACCTAGAAAGAGCCAGACTATCAAGTAGTTGTTGATGGACAAGTGAGCGCCACAGTATCAGTAGGAGTGCCTTCAGAACGGCTCACACATAGGCTCCCAAGTTGCTTCAGACTGTGCTACAAAAGGCCAGTCTCCTTGTCCGAGAGGTAGGTCTTGGAGCTGCTGATTGAGTACAGGTCTGGTAACCCTAAATCTTGTCCTGCTCTGGGTAACAAGTAGAAACACTTTCCAGGGGACAATCGAAGATTCCTTGATTACATAAAGCTGTCTTCACAATGTCTCTTTTCTGGACCGTCTTTATTGTCCCTACTGCCACATGTCTCATTTCTCTTTACCGGTAACTCCTTTGCTAGTGTCTTTTGTGTCTATTATAATCCATACTCGGTCAATGCTATTTTTTTCCTAAAATACAGACTACGTTTACAACATGGCCCGTGATTCCTATTCCCTACAGAGTACTTCCCGTCTGTGCCCTTCACCCCATATCATTCATCCGCCGCTGGTAATACTTCAGAGAAACTCTGAATTTCTCCAACTTAATTTTCTGGGAGTCACCACCCCTATGTGATAAGGAACAGACCAGCATGCTCATCCCCTTTTCCTGGCTGGGTGACCACAGGAAAGTCCCTTAACCTCTGCGGCTCTCAATTTTCTGGTCTGTAAAATGGAGATGGGCATCCCAGGGCTGGTGTGAGATGAAGCAGGTTTGTATCTGTAGAGAGTTTAAACAGTGCCCCAATGTCCAGCAAATGGTAAACTCTTTGTTTCTGTTGCTATGTCCTGAGTGTTTTGTTACTCAAGCCATTCTTGCTTTGTCTGCAAAGTCTTGTTCTCAAAAGCTCCTTGGGACTCATATCCTTCCAAAGCTTTCCCCTGGTGTGATCAGTTAGAATTGAGAGCTTCTCTCTGTCTCATAGACATCTAAGATGTCCCTTGCATTTATTGTGGCTGTCTACGCACACCTGCCTGTCCCTTGTTCTATGCCACGAATCCTTAGTAGTTACTCCAGATTTTGATCCATGGATAAAACACTCTCAAAGTAACTCTGCAGACACATGCTCTTCCTGAGGTCTGTCAGCCAGAACCAAAGCATGAGCTCCTGGAGGGCAGCCTGCATCTGCTTCCTCTTTCCATCCCTCATAGCCCCAAGCTTAGGGCTGTGAGCAGAGCAGATGCTTAGTAAATGTTTGTTAAATTAAATCTCAGGCAATTTACTTCGATTTACTTAGAACTCCCTGGGTAAGTAATCAGTTCCTATACCATGCAATGAGTTTTTAATAGCATTTACATTGGACTCACTCTACAGGTTAATCAGAACCTGGCTCTCCTAACTCCTTGGTTTTAGACTCAGTGATTGCAGATAAACAGACTCAGGTCAGTGTCTCTGCTCATCTTCACTGAGACGGAAACTGAATCAGGATACCACTGGCTGCACAAACTCCTCTCCCATTTGGGAAACAGACATTATTAGAAAGACACTCTCTGGACAGCCCAATCACATTAAAGACTTAGTTTACGTAGAACCATGTTTCCAATGAGTGTCCACTGTTTAAACTGTTAATGTCAATTGATTATTTTTAGGATGTTGCATCTGTTTGGAAATTATGTAACATTAGTTTAAGATCTGTTGCAAAATTTCAAGGACTTGAACACTAGGAAGAAAAAAAGGACGCAGAATTTAAGCCCAAAGATTTCCACAAGTACTTCTTACTATCTCTGTTCTAGGACATTATTATATCTGACATGAAAATGAACGACATTTACTTTGAATTTCAACTCATTTCTGTTACTGTTTTTTTTTTTTTCTTTTTGAACTTCTATCAAGGTCTACAATGAACAAATATAAAAAGAAAGAAGTTACAAGTATAAAGTTAATGATAAGCAGAAATGAATGAAAACTGGAAACAAAGGAGGATATTTAAACAACATAAAAAAGATATTTATCAAGGATCAAATATTGATAGTTGATCTGGAAAAGTCATTAGGTATATAATGCTTTCCACAATTATTCAGTTGAAAATAGTGTATTTCAGTTTCTTTTATTGAAATGAATATTTACTTGATTAGAATATATTAATTAAATATAATTCAGAAAACCAGGCATAATGGCTCATGCCAGTAATCCCAGCCCTCTGGAAGCTGAGCCAGGAGGGTCACTGTGAGTTCAAGGTCAGCCTGGGCTACAAAATGATTTCAAGGCTGGCCTGAACTGCATAGTGAGACCCTGTCTCAAAAAAATTAAATATATAGTTTATGTTTTCTGAAATATTTTTATAAATATATACTAAATACTTATATATTTATATTTCAGAATAGATAAAAATTAAATAAATGAAACAAATCCCTTCAAGTATAATACCACAAAATTGATGTTTAAGATAGAATTTTTGCAAAGGTATTATATTATCTTATTTAGTTCTTTTACAATGACCTAAATTAGGCAGTTGAATGACACATTCAGGTAATTCAGTGGGTTCCCTTTTATATAAAATTATTAGGTACAACTAGTGAAAATCTGAAAGAGCTCTTCAAAGTGTAGAGAGTTAAGACTTTCATGTTATAGTAAAGAAAGCTGAGAGGCGAAGGAAGTCAAGTAACCATGGCTGAAAGACTTGGAAGTGAAACTTTCAGGTTTAAACCTCACGTCTGTAATTCAGTGTTCAAGGACTCCCTCAGCAAATACGACTTCTTCAGGACTGCCTCATTTATGCATGCATGAACTCATGGAGAAGATATCTGCTGAGCACCATCAATGAGACAGGCATTTTGCAAAGGCTCTGAATATGCAACAAAGAAAACTAAATTCCAACTTCTTGCTTCTTGCAAGACAGGAGCTGTGTGAATGCAAAGGACAGGTCTTTTCTGCTGTCATTCGGTGTCCTCCCGATCTCTCAGGTGTCTACCCTTTAAGTCAGAACAGCCCCCTTTGCATTTTACCAGATAAGACGCAGGACTGAAGTATCAGGCACTGTCTTTATTGAACTTGCCCGTATTTTTCATAATATCATCAGCTGCAATTTCCCTTTGGTCACAGTATCTTCCAGCAGGAAGAGATCTGTCATGGCAGAAATCAGCCCTCAAATGAGCTCTGTGTAAACTTGCAAAACCAGAATCTATAGTATTTTCTACCTTTACACCAATGATTATCCATGATTAACTTAACCTAGTGCATGATTCAAATAGATGTTCCACCTATTTTCCATCCGGGCATCTGTTTGACTCAAGGACATTTGTTACATGCTTAGCATTTCAGATGAATGAGTTTAGAGCCCACAGAGAAGCCACGTTCATGCACTTCTTGTTGCCAAATCTGATTAGAGGCTCTGTCTGACATACGCGTTAACGTCTTAGCTTAAGTTGCTTAATAAATATGAACGTCACAGAAGATTTTGCTTTTTGTGTTGGATCTGTAAAGAAAAATCTGCAGAAAGCAATATTCTGCAACATACCAACAATAGTGACAAAGTAATAATGGCCAGCACTACTCAATCAAATATGTAATTAATATTTTAATTATGTTCCCTGAAATATTTGCACCCCACTGTGCAAAGTAACTGGGTCTTGGAATTTTTAAAGATGACAAGATTTCATTATTAGTGTTCTAGGGTAGATTTATTTATTTTTAATGTTATTAATGTTACTAATTATAATGAATACAGAGACATTATGTGGTGAGGAAGTGAACCTTTCAAATGATTCTACTTGGATCTATGGAATTTAACATTCTATACTCATTAATGATTTGTCTGTGCCTAATATCAGCTTTTTGTATGTCCCAATTGTATAACTACATGCCTATTTGTCTGTTAAATTGCTTTTTTAAAAAACTCTAAAAATAATTGGATCATGATCTCACATAGTCTTTTGATCGAGGTGGGTAGAATTTTAGTAAATATAAACTTCGGAATATCTTTTTTTAAAGATTGCCTTTTGTTCTGGGAGAATGTTACTTTTTCTGGTGAAGAACTCCACCTTCTCAGCTCTAGCCCTCTAGGACATGATAAGTTCAATTTATGGAACATTTTGGAATATTTTCCAAACATGCAAGGCTTTCCATGAACAATGCTGTGCTTCTTGTGGTCCACAGCTTTGGGAGATTAAATGTGCATCGCTGCTCTCCTGGCATGAACTGGAAATGTGTCTGGTCTGTATCTTAAGACTAAAAATATTCTCCAGATTTCCAAGGGTTAATACAAACGAGGAAAGAAAGAAAGAAAAAAAGAAAGAAAGAAAGAAAGAAAGAACTGATTTTATTAGTAACGCCTTAATATTGACTACGTGTTTAAATAATAATATTTAGGACATATATCAGGCTAAAGAAAATATTTCTAAATGCCATTTTTCTGTTTTACTTTAAATGTAACTACAAAAAAATCACATACAAAGCTGACATAACATTTTTTATGGGCAGCACCAATACTAAAGTTCAGTCTAATAACTATCAACCCATTTCACGGATGCAAAATCCATTTTATAGAGATCTCAGGTGATAACCAGAGCATCAGAATTCAGGACCTTGGCTGCAAAGGCCAAGCTCTTGACCCATGTGCTCTCTGCCTCCTTCTCTGACCCCAAACACCCAACCCTTTCCTGTGGAGACCCTGAGCTCCGTGGCTGAAGAGGTAAGTGCAGAACCCCGTGCCCTAGCACCCAAAGAAAGTTCTACAGGGGCCTACACTGCTCCAAGGCAGACCACCCATGGGCAGCCACAGCCTTTGTTATATAAAATATTCTGCAACGCTGTCCCTAAGTGGAAACAAGAGGCAATTTTTTGCTGACTTAATTTCGCAGAAAGGCAGGAACTGTCATCATAGTACTCAGCCACGTATTTGCATCCGTGACTGGCACTCTATTAGGATTGGTATCAAGGGGGTGGGATCCTGGTTTCCCTGGATTTGGGCCTTTCACGCCTTCTGATTGATAGCTTGGGCTTGTAAAATGGTCACCCGCGCAGCTGTCTCCGGCTCCTGTCCGCCTTTCCCCTGCAGTGGATGCAATTCTGGTTTCATTCATCAGCCCCCTGAATAGCGGCGTCCTCCCGTTGGAGGAGAGCCTGCAGCGTTTGCATGCACCAGCCGTCCTGCCCCGCACTCCGCGGCCCTGCGCCTGCCGGTGGGCAGGCAGCCGGTGGAGCCCATCCCTGATAAGTCTGTTAGTTTCTCAATTATCTGTGTTTTACTTTGCTTTCATGCTCAGAGCATAACAAATGTCTTTGATAGGTTTCTGTGTGCTGTGGAATGCCAATGGCATCAAATGAACTGTTTCACACCATGGAAAAAGCTGTTGTGCAGAGCCTCAATTGGCCATGAGCTATAAATATCTGCTGTTTCATGAAGTCTTTGATTACTGCCTAAACTCTGATCATTACGCATTGATCAAAGATGGCTTGAGACCCAACAGCATTATGCTAAGATGATAGGGACCCACTAGGCAAAGGTCAGCACCAGGTGTGCCCTATCTGCCTGTCACCTCACTATAGACAAACTCCTAACAGATTTAGATCCATTGGGGTTTTTTATATGGTAATTTTAATTTCGAGCATGCATCTGGCTAGAAATTTTGTAAGTACAATAAATTTCTTTAGAAGCAAAACTTCTACCCTTTAGGAGCAATTGCAAACACAGAAAGATGAAAACTGGGAAAACAATAAACATCTCAACAGAGAAATCAAGGACAGATGTAGACAGATTAATGAATTGTTTTATTGTGTGAATCTCTTTCATATGGATAATAAATAATAGTTGTTGATCATAGAAAAGTTGAAGAATACAGAAAAAGTTGCTTCAAGTGTATGAAGCAAATAGGATTCTGTTAGCATTTTCTGTTGCATTTATGTTCATTTTTTGTTGCACCATGCTTTTCAGGATACGGGAATTATGCATCTCCATAAGTCATGCCCCTGGCACTCTTTATTTTATTTCATTTTTTTCTTAACTTACTTTCCCTGAACATTTCACTCTGGCATTCGATATTTTCCTGTAACACATACTATTATAGTAAGGTAAATGAAATGAAGTAAGGATATACCATAAATCCCCTATTGTTGAGCACAAATATTTTTTCTTTCATCATTATTAACTATCTAGCAGATTGGGGATCACTAAACATAATATAGGTCTAAGTGGACTCATATAAATTAAGATAAATTTACTTATAAGACCTTTACATCCACATGCAACCTTATAAATGCAGCCAACATTTCTAAGTGAATCACTGAGAATTTGAAAATACACATTTTTTTATTGTTTGATTATATAGATCTCAGCAGAAACTTACTTCTTCTTGTAGTTTAGATCCTTTAATGTAGGTTGTTTTCCATTCCCCACGGAAACTTCCACAACCATCAAATTTATCCTAACTCTTTGCCTTGAGAATCAGAATTTTTGTGTGTAGTAAATCCAATTTAGACTCAAATCAATAGCAAAAACCAAAGAAGTGAATACAGTGTGAATGTGCTACTCGACTGGGGCAATACTATTACAGACTGTCAGCCTCTATATCAGAACAGCTGAACAACTGTCACTTGGCTGGAGACAGAGTAAACTATATTCGGTCTAAGGAAAAGTGCTTCATAGTTTTTGTTGTCATCTCAAAAGAAGAAAACTTAGTGAGATGATCTCTTGTTATTCTCTTCATCTGAAATGCTGTGATCTGTGGATACTTTAAACCTTCATTCCCAGATAAAACCAAGAATCAAAGGTTGAGTAATTGAATAAGCTTGTCTTATAAAATGAAGAGCACATTTATGTGAAGTATATGGAGATACAAGGGGATGCCTGGTAGACAGAGACAGAGATAGTTAATGCAGACATAGGTAGATGCAGAAATATGGGAAGTTTATGGGTATAAATACATGTTTGCATTTGCTTCAATGTCACCTTCACAATGGCCCTCACCTCCCGCATTAATGCATTTCCCAGTGACCTTCCTCAGCAAGTGGAATATGGCAGCACTGGTGCCGTCTGAAGTGATGTCTCTCACTGATGGTCTTGAAAAGTTCCAACAGCCTCTGTTTTCACACTCTTAGCATCTAGCTCCCCTGTAAGATGAACCACCATGGTACCAGCAAGCCCAGGTAGCTTATTCAGGTCCAGACACCACTAAGTGTTTGCCATGTGAATGAGGCTGTCTTGCACATTTTACTCACCTCATCAATTGGAAGAGAACACATGCTAAGTGCCTGGTCATTTTTAAGTCCCTAAGTGTTGAGAAGGTTTGTTACCCAGTAACAGGACAGAGATATACATCAAGTACCAACAATAGAGAAGAGATATACATCAAATGCTATCAGTGATTAAAAATGGAATAAGATATTATCTTTCATATTTATGTAATGAGCACCCCATATGTGCATTTACTCAGCTCTCCATGACCACCGTTTACCTGATCTGGGCACCATCATCCCGCACTCACGCACCCACACAAAGTCGTGGTCAAGGGCATATTAAAAATACACTCTCCTTTTCTTAGTGAGAGAAACCAAGAGCACAGATATATACTAGAGGAAAAAACTGGGCCAGTTCTTCAAACCACCACAAATGCCATAGTAAAAAGCTCAGTCTGGGAAAAGGCTTCATTCAAGAAACAAACAAAAAAAATTTCTTGCACATTTTTATGCTATTAAAAAATTGTAAGGTTGTTAATTTGGCAATGTCAGTGGTGCAGTAATAAAATCACTGAATAAAATGAAAAGTCAGATCATGTTTAGAGAGAGTCAAGTGGAGGAAATAAACATCACTGTTTGATAGCTAATAATTACACTGGACAGTTATGCAAGTCCAGAGACTAGGGTGGGGAAAAGCTCTGGGATTATCACTACAGAAGCAGGAGAATACAGGGAAAGCTTTCAGATATGCCAGGCTGTGACCAGAGGAGAGAGCTTTTCTGTTCCCAAGGTACTGATGAAAGAATTCATGTCCAGACTACACACTCCGACCAGAGAGCAGGAGGGACCCCTGGGAGATCAGGGGAGGGTAACTGCCAGTTCCAAAGTGAGTCTTGTGCTGATGAGGAGAAAAAGCATTTCTTATTCTCAAAAAAAAAAAAAAAAAAAAAAAAAATAGTACAAGTTGCCTTGATCAGTTTCTCACTATTGGCACAAAGTACTCAGCACCCATAACTTCCTTTGACTCCCAGTCTTCCAAGGGCGCAGTCCATAATTGGCTGGCTACAAGGCAGGAAACGAATGGTTGAAGTTTGGTGCAGGAAATCTGCTCATGTCATGGCAGCCAGGAAGCAGAGAGAGAAGGGGGAAGCTGGGGAGAGAAATAGACAGCCTTCCAGGGGCACTCCTCTGGTGACCCACATTGTCTGTACACACCTCACCTCTCACCTCACACATTCACCTAGGAACTCTCTAGAGAAAATCCACTAAGGAATATAGAGCCTTTGTGATCCAATCACCTTCTGAATAACCCACATCTGAATGCATGAGCTTTTGAGATGCATGAGCTATTCTAGATCCAAATTCTGGCAGAAACGCTAATAAGTGATGAGAACTTAAGTGATCTCTGCCCATGGAAGTGCATTAAGCCTCAAAATCTGGGGCAAAGTTATGAATGTAAAGGAATAATATATGAATGTCAGTCAATTTTGCACTTTCACAATTAAACTCAAAGCAATCCTATGGCCAGAAAAGCATAACAAGTCTCTCCACTTTCTGTCATCCAGTTTTCAGGATTGTGCTGTTTGAAAAAGGTCTGGCAACATCATCTTCATTGGAAATATGGTTTCTGAGGGAAGATGTGATGAAGATGTAACTGACTCACTCACTTTAGGGGGTAACTCATTTATGAATTAGGATGGACTGTGACCTGTTATTATGTGATTCCTCATGCATAAAATATAAGAATAAATGTAACAAGAAAGAAACCAAAAATATTAACAATGGTTAATTTCTTCAGTACTATATAAATTTTTTTTGTTTGTTTGCTTGTTTATTGAGACAGGGTCTTGCTGTGTAGTCAGGCTAGCTTTGAACTCACTATGTAGTGTAAACTAGTCTTGAACTCAGTGATCCTCTTGCCTCAGCCCCCAGATATGCACCACTATGCCCAGCTTATTGCTTCTTTTTGAATTATGTTTTTTGCTACTTTTCAACTTGATAGCATTTCTTTAATGTTAGGTAAGCAAAAAAGTAGAAAACTTTATTTTTGGTAATTTATACAGATGTTTGATGGATTATTTTATTGTCATGACAATCTGATCTGCCTAATTACATCCAATTAGACTTTGCAAAATGGCCAATTCACCAAAGTTTGGGCCCTAATCTAAAGATTTTACGGTATTTTACGTATAGGAACTTGAGTATAGGAGGAATAATCAGTTATTCCTGAAAACTTTCTGACCTTGGGACAAGAAGACACACTTCTGTGTGAGACGCAGGCTGGAATATATTTGGTATTAGTTAGAATTTATTATTGTAGTGTTACTGCAAACCCAAGGCTTTCTTCTCTCATGCACACAGTTCATTATGGCCTTTCCACAAATTCTTAGCTTCCTCCAGCTTGCCTGGTCTTCCCATCTTGAGTAAGGCTCGCAGCAGCAGGATGAGCTGGTGCCAACCACAGGGAGAAGGAAAGACAGGGAAGGGGCACAGCTCTCCCTCCAAGGTCACTCCTCAAAGTGCCATTACAACAGCCTGCTTCCAGTCCATTGTGCCCAATTCACAACTTAGTTCATATCCAGCTGCAAAGGGCCTGGGATGAAAATCTTCATTCCGCTCTGTGTGTGCCCATTACTGAGGGTCAAAGAGAGAACAGATGTTTGACAAGTAGCAATCTCTGCTGCATGTGCCAAGGAAAAATAAGCAACAGAAAACCAGCATGATGGAAGGACATTCACATGAGATGTGGTCTATCTTCCTCCCTATTTTAAGGGCAATTTCATCTTAAAAACAAATAGCAATTGTGTAGAATTAAAAACGCCCCCTCTCCAGGTCAGTGCAAAGATAAATCTCACAGATAATGCCTGAAGCAGCTCTGCTTTTTCTACATTACCTAATGTTTGCAGGAAACTTCCATCAGTAAAACCTCATCTGCTGACAAGTTATAATCCCCAAGATAATAACTTACTTGATATTAGTTTTATTTTTGGCAGCATTTTACAGTGTCAAAATGAGAAGCATCCGCATTCTAACAAGTAGGTGGCTTGGAAAACACTGCAGATTGGGTTAAACTCCTCCCGTGAGTAGATTGCAGCAGCAGATACACAGTTGACTGTATGTGCCTGGAATTAGAGGCAAGGGATGAGGCTTCATCGTACATTTGAGCCCTTTTGGTTCCTGCCTACCTGGTGCACATATTAGTTTTGTAAAATTTTCACTCCGGTCTGTTTGCTGATCTTAGACTGTTTGCAGGAATGTTTGGGCTTCGGGCTGTATGTTCCTGACTTCTGCAGATAAATGGACTTGATCCCATGGATGCCAGGGTAGGTTTATTTGTTCTTTTTTGAAACTTCACACCTGACCTGTTAGCCCCTACAAATTTATATGGACCTGACAGCCCCCTCCAGTCTGCTCATATTCTATAAAACTCTTTTAATCTCTTAAGTGTAGATGATTTTCAAATGTCTAAACGTGGTACCAAACCTAGCCATCACTGTTAGTCAGCTTTCTGTTATCCTGGCAAAATATCTGAGCTAATGAGTTTACAGAGAATATTTATCTGGGCTCACAGTTTCAGCCTGTGGTCACTCGGCCCTTTTGCTTTGGGCCAGTGGTAAAATAGCATATTCTGTCCGAAAAAACATGGAGATGAGATTCATTGATGGCATGGTGTCCAGGAAGTCAGGAGAGAAACAGCAGGAGATCTCAATATCCCCTTCAAGACTACACTGCAGAAACCCAGCCTCCCCCTCACCGTGTTCCACCTCAGACAGGTTCTATCTCCTCTCAACACTGTCCCACCTGGTAACCAAGCCTGTAACCTATGAGCCTCTGGGTAACATTTTCAGACCAGAGCACCGTGCATCCATGACAAACACAGAAGTAATGTCCAGCATCCCACAACTGATCATTGAGCTATTTACCTGTACTTGGCTTTCTGTGCAAGTTTGCTATTTTAGAGGGAAGAGGGCACAGTGAGGGGCAGGTGAAGAAGAGGAGATATAATAGAAACTAGCTGAAAAACCGAAAGAGAAGCTGTAGGCGTCTTCAGCAGTGAAGAAAGAAAGAACGCACACCAAGCTATCCTAAAACTGTACTTACTGTGCATTAATGGTCCTGCCCTACTGGTCAATTTCTTGTGGCAGCTGCCATTGTTATTTTTGTTGTCATTGTCATCATTGTTCCTTGAACCCTATGATAGATTTACAAGAAAATAGAATCCTATGGACCCAGCAACAATGTAGGTTGACTTAGTTAATTTCTGGAGCATCAAGTCTGGAATAGTGATTAGGTTGTACTCATAACAAATAAATATTGGTTAATGGATCAACATATAGTTTATATGCATTGAGTGTATATTACTCAAAATAATTTATACACACAAACTTTCAATAAATAAGTGAATTTTTATCCAACTGAGTAAACAGACAGACTATCAGTGTCTGTCTGGCTCTCCTGATTTGTCGCTGTTTGCACTGACTTGGCAGGAGAAACTTTTACTTCCTTGAAGAATTTGGTAGGAACAAATTGCCTGTCTATAAAATTTGTGTGGGTATGCACACCTTCAAGCTATTAATAGAAGGAGGATGCTTCACCTTCTATTCCAGAGGAGCAAAGTCAGGAAAACCAGTCTTTCTCTGTGTGCATTCTCAGGAGATTTCAATAAGTTTTAATAAATCAAATGAGATTTAAATACAATATGAACTCCCTATAAAAGAAAATGCATGAGTGTTCTTGAACAGTAGTAGCCACCCTCCTTTATGAGACTTTTTTGAATTTTTTAATGTTAAGAATTGTAAAACAGGATAAATTGATTTTTATAACTAGGATTAAAACCACACATTTTATTATAAAAATAATGATATATACATCCTGATATGTAAGATTTTTAAAATTATGAAGCACTTTTATTGAAAATTAGACATCTTACTTATGGATGCAAGCTTATTATCAACACTGAATTCTACTTCTAAATGTTTGATTCCTGTAAAGACTTAGAAAAGTATTCCTTTATGTTATCATTAACTTTAATAATTCTTTTTTGAGTTATTTTAGGTCAATCTTGGCTTTTTTAAAAAAAGAAAAGGAAAATCTTACTTATGGCTCATCAAGAAAGATAAAAATTAAATTAAAAGTCTTAAAGTTTTCTTAAAACCTACATACCTCTTCTGGAACAAATGCAGGAACAAAAAACAATGGCTTTGAGTATAATATTTGGAGAGATGCTAGAAGAACTCATGTTTCCCTAAATGTAGTTGGATCTTTAATCTTTTGGGCACCCATCACTTATATTTTTCCAAGGACAGGCAAGACAATTTTCCAAGGACAGGTGGGGAACAATGGTATTTAACATGATTCAAAGGAGCTCTAAACCTAGATTCCTTGCATGCACATACAAGGAATGTGCATGCTCACAGACAGGTTCTCACTCCTATACATGTTTAATGGCTGGCTGATCTGATGGGAAGCAGAGGGTGGGCTGTGACGCGAGGGCTGGGGAGTGGCTGTGTATATGGGTGAACCTTGGCTCGCCTTCCCTCCTGCTGTGCAGCCTGATTTCTATCAGGTGCGGGGCTTGGAGATCATTGGTCTAGAAGCCAATATTAAGATACCTCATTTTCCTAGGAACAGTAGGCAGAGGTTTATCAGAGTGGCTGTCTTAAAAAGATTAGGGCTGACCAACTCGAAGAGAATGGCTCATGGATCAGATAAGAGTCTGAGCACTGTTTCTATTCTTTTTTTAAATGACAACAGTCTTGATGCAAGAATTCTAAAAATGAAGTTAAAGCTCTAGTCCGTCCTTTTCCATTTACCTACGTCTGAGAGAGTTAGCCGCCAAGCTAAAAGGCACTAATGTATTCTCTTCACTCCAAAGACATCAAAGAACATATGAAAAGGTCCTGCAAGTAAAGTTTTCAAAGCTTTTTTTTTTTCTTTGTTCGTTTTTTAAGCTGGCTATTTAATGGAAATGTCTACTGTGTAGTTCACAGATTATCCTTACCTTAAAAAGGATGAGGAGAATCCATTTGATGCTTTGTAAAGCATAACTTTTAGACTTCCAGGTACTTTTAACCTGGCTGCTTTTAAGACAGGAAGTACTTATTTGAATGTGGGAGTTTCCCTAATGCCATATAAATGTAACTCATTGAAGCTTTGCTAAGAAAATGTCTTAACCTTCTTTAGCAGCTAACGTTAGTCACTATTACTATCCGCACTTTCATCTTTTTAAAGTAGTCTCTCTTTACACTTGGTTATTTAAATTTTGTAGAAAATTCCTTGTCATATTATCCACTAGACTGCCTACCTGGGGAACAGGTTGTAGAAAATGGTAGAGTCTTTGCTGTCCTGTTAAATCTAACTCTCTCTTCTCACTTTTCTTTGAAAATCTCAAAGATGGCAGCCAAGGGAGACTGCCTTTTTCCCAGAGAGAATTTGTTGATGGAGAAGATTACCCTCTGTAGTTTTCCAAGGCCTGGCACTTAGCTTCTACCTTGGCAATACCTTTACACATTGCCCAGCTGGTGACAGACTCCCACTGTCTTCCTGATGAACTGCTGAGTTCTTAGTGAGGCCAGGTGGAAAGTAATGAGTCACATGAGGAGGTTCTAGCTGGCAGATGGTCCACCTCAGGTTTTCTTTGTCTTATGTCACACACCCTACCAAACTGTTCCTAAGAAGTCATTGCATCTTGCGTCCACCTGTGGGACTATGCTCAGAAAATTCCGTTTCCCTGAGCTATTTTGAGCCCACTCAGCCATGTCAGAAAAAACATCCACAGGAAGCATCCATACTAATTTCATATTATTGCCATAGCAAAGCAATATGAATTTATCACCTTACATCATACATTTATTAGCATAATCATACATTTATGTTGCTGTCCTTAGGAGGCCAACAGGGCCTAGTCTGGGTCTCACAGGCCAAAATTAAGCCATCCATTAGGTAACTCATATCAGAAAACTTTAGAAAATGCATTCTACTGCTTTCTAAGTTGGTGGAGGGCTCTATCTCCCTATAGTTGAAATTCATGTTCCCATTTCCTCTCTAGTAGTCAGCTAGGGGCAGAAAGTTTTTCCTAGTCATTGGGTATGGAACTCTCAGTCTCCAAGATGGCAGTGGTCTCCTATTTCAAATATTTTTCACTTCTCATTCTGCAGTATTTCTCTGTCACTAGTGGGAAAATAGTGTTCTCTACTTTCAAGTACTCGTATACTAAAATTGGCTTCAGACAATTAAAGATAATCTCCCATTTTAAAGGCTGTGGCCATTATTACATCTGGAAAACTTCCATTGTCATGTGGTATAGGACATTCATAGATTCTGGTGATAAAAGTATAAATCTTTTGGGGTTAGGGATGCATTCTGCCTACTACAGGTCTTGACTTAGATGGTATGACACGGTGTACTCCTCTAAGCTGGGAAGTTACACCTCATCCTGGTAAGACTTAGTTGATGGGATTTGACAATGATACTCAGATCATCGGCTTGAATCTCAAGAGGATACCCAGAATGAGCAAAAATGGTTGTTTATACCTGGTGAATTATCATTGGAAAATGGATAAACTTATCTACCATAAGTATGGTCAAAACTCTTTTGCAATTGATCAGAATTCAAACTTTTACATGTATTTTGTTTTCCATGGTCTTGTTTATATGATTGGTTATTTATTCTGCAAGTCAGCCACTAGCTGGTTGTTCACTATGTACTTACTATTGTGTGAAATGACCTGCGATAAATATATACAATAAAATAGACATAACAGGAGTCACAAGAAGCTAGAATAAATTTTCCCTAGAGGTGTACAACTATCAATGAAACACTAGAAGCTCAGGAATATAATTTATGGTATTTAGATTTTTAGAGCTAATTTGAATGTGACAACTTGCAATGTCTCCATCTAAGTTCAGATTCACAAAGTGAACCAGCTGCCTAGAACTATGCAAAAGTCATGAGAAACAGAACATGCTAATAAAAACTTTTTTTTTTTTGGAGTTACACTTTCCTATGCTTGAAATCTGGATCTGGTTAATATTACCTGTATGCTTGAAATGATAAGTAATATCTTTACCACTGTTACGTGCAAGATGGGAAAGACAATAACACTATCTCATAGGATTGTTGTACAATTTTAATTAAACTGTGTATAAAAATAAACATTCAATAAATCCCAGCCATTTCTATTACCTCTTATTGACAGTCACCAATAAGAGAAGCAGAAGAGAACCTCTGAAAGACTAACAAACATATTTCCAAAGTTTCCATCAGACAGAGCCTACAGTAACCTTGTTCAGCATAGGTTAAATTCTTGAAGAATGATGATGATGTTGATCCAAGGAACAACCAGTCAAACCTTGGGTCTTAATTTCTCATTTTAAAACTATGTCATTCTGCCTTTCTCTGAGGCTAGATGTTGCAGTAAGTATACAGGGTGAAGTATAGTATAGTAGGAGGAAGATCATGTAGAATTTTGCAGGCAAAGGCAAGTCGTTCTCTTCATCTAAAGAATAAGAGGACAATACTGAAAGATTTTTAATCTGGAGAGTGACATGATAATATTTGTATTTTCATCACTTCACTCTACTATGAAAAAGAAATTACAGAAGGCAAGAATGAATACCATGACCCTTGGTCAAGAGTAGTGGCCCTGGAGAAGAAGACATGAGAACAAGTTCCACAGACATTCAGAAAACTAAGTCAGTAGATTTTTGTTAATGTTAAAACATGAGAAAGTGGGGGAAAAGTTGTCAAGAATGACTTCTAGCTATTTGGATTGAATAACAAACTATAAGGTATAAGGTATGCCATATGACGTAAGAAGGCAAATTTGTTTAGCTATGTAGTGTGTGGGAGATAGGTTATAAATTATGTTTTGAAAGTGTTGAATTTTAGATGCCTTGAGACACACCCAAGTGAAAATGGAATGCAGGATATTAGTCATAAATAGTCTGGAACAATAGACGTTGGTAGAAAAAATGTAGTAATCCTCATGGTAAAAAATGAGACTCCTGATTTTCCTGTTGCAATTTTCATTCTCCTCTTACTCCATTGTGTAGAAAAGTTCAATAAATGACAACAAGCTCTTCTCTTCCTCTACACAGGAAAAGTGTATTTCTTGACCTTCCAAATTAAGATTGATCATCCTGAGTAATGGAATATTAGCAAATGGGACTCAAGCAGAGGTTTGCAAATGTTTGCACATTGAAACCTGCCCCTTTTTGCTGTACTTGCAACCCTAGTGCCATTTAATGAGTCTTAGGTACCCTGGTGAGGACGAGATCACATATAAAGGTAAATAAAGCCAACAGCCTCCATGCCAACTGTATGAAATGTATGAAGTGGCATGCCAACCATAAAAGTCACCTAACTATAACAGATGAGCAGGTCCAGCTAAATTCAGTCTCACTGAGTCAGCACATTTGCCTTTCTGATCCAGATAAATGTGTCCTAAATAAAATTGTTATTATATCTACTAAATTTCAATGTGATATGTTTCATAGAAAAGCTTGTTCATACACAGATTAATGCAAGTTCTGCTATTAATTTGAGCACATTTACCAGGCTCTCTTGCAGCTAGATTTGATCTTATGACTATAGCTTATCCAAAAGTATGAAGAAATATGATAGTTCTTAGAAGTTTTCTTAAAAGTGTACTGGTACATCTCTCTGTTTTATGTCTCTCTTGTGTTATTTCATCTGCCAGCTGCACTGCAATTATGATAAACGAAATTTTAGTCATTATTTTAGATTACTTTTATAACATAATTCAATTAAATACTAGATAGTTGAACTATATTGTTTAGGGATGGACAAGAAAATGTAGACATGTAACAGATACAACTTGCCTTTCTGATCCTTAGAGACGCATAAATGTGCACATGTAAAACCAGTATATACATAGGGTCAATTGACATGCTTTTTGTTGTGCACTCTAACATTTTAAGAAATGAACTTACATAGACAAATCTGAAGGACACTATTTTACATGAAATAAACCAGGTACAAAAGGCAAATGTTCCAAATGATCTTATTCATTTGTAAAAATCTGATCCCATAAAAGTAGAGAATAGGCTGAGCATGGTGGTGCACACCTGTAATCTCATCACTCAGGTGGCTGAGGCAGAAGGATCACTGTGAGTTCAAGACCAGCCTAGACTACAAAGTAAGTTCAAGTCCAGCCTGAAATTCATAGTGAAATCCTGTCTCAAAAAGACAGAGAAAAAAAGTAGGGAATAGAATAGTGGCTAACAGAGCTTGGGAAGGGAAGAGATTGTGAAAGATTGGGCAACAGATATAAAATTACAAGTAGGAAGAATAAGTCTGATGCCTTATTGAACAATGGCACCAGTTAAAATATTATATTGTATATTTAAAAATACTTATGAAAGGATTTTGAATGTTCTTAACCCAAAATATGTGATAGTGTGAGATAATGGATATGCTACATGTCATGATTTTGTCATTATGCAATGTATCTATGTATCATAACATCACCCTAAGAGTGAACAAATTTTGTGCATCAATTGTCCAAATGACATGGACTTTTTCAAATTTTGAAGTCAAATATTTTCATGTAAATATCAAGATTTTCATTTACCTTCAAAACGGAAAGATCTGATAACCAAACCATATCAGCTTGTCCTTCTACAATGGTTGTCCTACTCTGGTCTTCTACGGTCCTTAACACCTGTCGCATTGCCCTGGCCCTGTGTCTCTCACAGTGACCTTGGTGACTGTAACCACAATCTATCCTTCAGATGTCAGTGAATGCTTTCCATTCACCAAGCCACTTCCCTCTCCCTCCTGGGTATAAAGCTAAACTGTGTATTTCAAGCCTCCTTTGAAGTTATAAGATGATCATACAACTGAATTCTACATCAAAGAAGATGTGTGTGTAGTGTAGGCTTGAACCATGGAAAGCTCTTCTGGAACCTTCCATGTTCTCTTTCATCCATTTGCTGCATGTGAAGGACTTGCGTAGACAGAACAGGGTAGAGACTCAGAACTAAAAAGCCTAGGTCTTCTCTGCTGAGTGCACTGAGTATAAAACAATGAAGAATAGACTTTTTGAGTAAACACTAAGACCTGGGATTTGCTTTGTACAGCATTTGACCTGTTTGACAGACCTACATTCTAAACAACAACCCTAAATCTCATCATCAGAGTAAGACTAATTCTTCATTTTTCTCTACATATCCGAAATCCAAAACTCAATAGACAACCAGACCCTTAAATCAAAAGCTATACTGTCAGGATAACAATAGGAAAATCCATTGTATTCTTTTTTAATGAGATATGTGTAACGTAGGTAATAAGTGAGGAAATCACTGATACATTGTGTTACTATATGCACGTTAATTCCAGCTGGCATAAATAATAAACCCTCATTGTGCACCAGGTACTATGTGTTGTCCTATTTGTTTCTGTAGGGATCCCTCTGAGGAAGGTGCTATCTCAATTTGAATGAAAAAAGCAATGAAACTCAAAAACATTTAGCAACTTCTCCAAAATACACAGCTCACTTGATATTTTAGAGTCTCACTTGGAATACAAACACGCTTGTTCTCATTCCCTTTCCTCCATATTCTTCTGGAACATTGATATGCTAACTCTATGTTATTTTAAAACAACTAGTGCTGTAAAACATGCTGCTAATAGTTCAGACCAAATGTGAGAGATTGTAGAGGCATCCAGGCATAATCTAGAGAATTGGTAAACATAGTTCTCCAATCGTTTATAATGAATTCCTAATATGATATGATCTGATTTCATGATTATTTTTCCATTTCTTAAATGTAAGCCCAAAGCTATAATGAGGACCGAATAGAATATAAGAATATAACAGTACTGTGTAACAAACTATTCCACATCCCCCTCCCAAAAATAAAAACAAGCTTAGTGACTTAAAATGACAATTATTTTTTGAAAGTTTTTGTGGGTCAGAAACATGTGTGCAATTTATCTCCATCATCTGGCTTCGGGTCTCTCACAAGATGGCAATCAAGTTTGGTTGCAGAAACAGTCCTCTCGAGGCTTGGATGGAATGGATCTAGTTCTAGCTCTTTTACACAGTTGCTGAAATGATTCCGTTCCTCCTGATATATTAGACAGGGCCTTTGTGTCCTACTGAGCTGTTGGTTGGAACAGTCCATTGATTCATTGCTACATGGACCTTTGAATAGGATATCTCACACCATAGCTATTCATTTTATCAGAGCAAAAAATAAAAAATATAAAGCTGGGAGGTTCAAAGGAGAAAGAGAGAGAAAGAGAGAACAAGCAAGACAGAAATCTTAGTGTTCTGTAAGCCAGTTGTAAGTGACATCCTATCATTTTTGCCATATTCTATTCATGAGGTGCAAGTTAATAGCACAACACACATTCAAAGGGAGAGGGTTATACAAGGTACAAGCACCAGTAGATAGATGGTCATCACTGTGAATGTCTTGGAAAATACCTGCAATAGTGTGCAATGTATCTAACCCAATCATGATGCTTCTCAGGCACTGAATAATTGATGATAGCAATCACTGTTGGTGTTTTGTTATTGTTGTCATTATTGACAATAATTCAATGTGATCAAACAACTTCCAATCTTTGGAACTTGAATTCAAACTTCTGTTATCTTATTACTAGCTATGTGACTTAGACAATTTAACCTTTTTTTTTTTTTTTTTTTTTTTTTTTTTGGTCTTTTTCATTTTTATCAGTACCAGGGATCGAACTCATGACTGCCTGCTTGCAAGGCAGGTGCTTATGCCACTGAACTAAATCCCCAAGCCCCTGACTTAGACAATTTATATAATCATTCTTTCCTAGAAGTTTCTCATTGATACAGTGTAGATATTAACAAGATTTGTCTCATGATGTCTTATAAACCTAAATGGCATAAGACAAAGTACTTTAGAAGTTATATTATGGAAATACTCTGTGTTTTAATGAACATATAACTCGTCATCATCATCACTAAACCAAGAGGTTCTGCTTTTGGTTAAAAAAACTAGAAAGTTAAGGATAAACCTGAGACTTTTATAGGTAAATGGATGCAATTTGAGAGCAAATCTGTAAGCGACCTAAATCAGACTCACGTGTAAGCAATGCACTGTCTCACTACAGTGAGAAATTGAGAAAGTAAATAATATTCAAAATATATAACAGCGATTGTGAATTGGGAAGAAACTGTTCTAAAGAAAAGAGAAACTGTGATGGATGAAATGGGAAAGGAGAAAGAAAAAAGGAAAAACATACATACCCAAGGCAGTTATATAGCTAGTCTCTCTTAGTTCATTGAAAAGGAAGGTTTGAGCTAGTATTGCTTGCACAATATTTCATGTCTGTATCTTGTACTCTGAGTAATAATTATCTTCATAGTAGAAGATAATTATATTCAATATATTAATTATTTTACTCTCCTACTAGCCTGTTTTGAAACTGTTTTATTGTTAGTTTTACTTTTATCTCTTTAAAAGAAAAGAAAAGCTAGAAAGTTAGAAGCCTCTCCTAAAGGGAATACTTAGGAGAAGATGTGAAAAATTGAGACAAATAATTTCAATTTTCTATCAAGATCCATCATAATTTTTGGAAGAAAATTGCAGAGATAAAAACTTCTAGAGCAGAATGTTAGAAAGTAGACATGAACAGAAAGAAATTAACAGCTACCTAGCACCTGTTATGTTGAACACTGACAAGGTTCATTTTATCACTCTATCTCCTTGATAACATATGTGCTGTTATCTTCATTTTGTAAGTGAAGAAACTGAGTCAGTTTGACCATGGCTCATTTGAGAACAGACACTTTTCTTGCTCATGGCTAGACAATGCCAGACCCAGTGTGGTTAAGGGCCCTGGGGAAAAAGCTTGAGTATAAGATTGGTCTTAAGAAAGCAACTGGGGGCTGGGGATTTAGCTCAGCGGCATAAGCACCTGCCTTGTAAGTGTGTGGTTGTGAGTTCGATCCCTCATACTGGTAAAAAAAGAAAAAGACAAAAAAAAAAAAAAAAAAAGCAACTGGGTTTAATTTAATCTACATGACAAAGTTCTTTACTGACAGGTGTCACAGTTTTAAAATCAGAGAGAAAGTTGCAGATCATTATAGAACACATCTCTCCTTAGATAAGAAAATTGAATTCCAAAGAAATAGAGGCATTGAAGGAGTCAAACCAGGATTAGAAATTTAAATCTGGAACCCCAGGAATTTTACCAGAATCTCTAACTATTCCTTAGGGCTTGGATCCGTATCTAAACACAAAATTTCCTTTGGAAGAGCGGGATTTATCAGACTGACAATTACTGCAGCTGATAGTACAAAGTGGTCTGCAGGCATTTTCAGCAAGCTGAAAGGAACATGCTGCCTACGTCCTGCAAAGCCTGGTTTTGCCGGATGATGACTCGAGTCCCTCCACTGGAACTCAGGTACAGACACGAACACAGCTTTGGTCTAAGCTAAATAGAAGGACAATGCCAGAGGCACCTCCCAAGGACACATATCAAGCACAGAGATTTAAAGGCTTTTGGGTGACGGACTTCTAATTAGGGACAGAAAAAAGATGGGATCTGTTCCTCTGATCCTAAGGGAAGTGTCATGGCCCTGCACTACTCAGCATCTACCTGCTCAAATGCCCATGAGGGTCCCTCTCTGGGATATGGGTGTGTGAATCACATATACTTTCAAATGAGCCTCAAAAAATAGCGACGTGTTTTTATCAAGGAAATAAATAAAAGGAGCCTCCTTAAGATTCAGAACCCAGTGCTTCATTGATTTTTTTGTCTCCCAATTTAATTATACTAAGGAAGTATTTGGCTAAGAGATGATACTTATGATACTTACGTTAATAACAGGACCAGGGAGGTTGTAGTCGAATCATTCTTCTTTTTGATCCTACTGTTCCTTCTAGAATAATATCACTTTTCCTATCTCATTTCTAATGTGATAGCAAAATAAGTGATAAGGTTTAATTGTCTCTGGAAGAAAACCTTTTAAAAATGTTTTCTCTCGTATGCAACATATTTAGAGCTTAAAACAAGCAATTTCTCTCAGGAGGAAGATTTTCAAGGGGAAAAAGTGAATCTAAAAGTAATTTCAGCAGCAAAGTAGATTAAATATCCACCATATTAGTCACAGAGCATTAGGTGGAATTGAGTTGGCTGAGCAGAGGTCAAAGAGTGACTCAAGTTTTTAGCCCACCAGAGAAGAAATAAAATCCAACCATACTTAAAATCATTAACTTTAAACCCTTTGATATGAGATCCAAAACCTCTCTGCCCATTCCAGGAACTTCCAAATGCCACACCTGGTAAAAGAATAAATCCTTTCAAGAGATCGACGTTTCAGAAATATTTTAAGTGGAGTAGAAAGCATTGGAAAGAAATAGAGGCTTCCAGGTTCCTTCAAAAATATATATTTTTATGAGGTTTATTCAACGCACAATCTCTGCCCTGCCTTCCCAAACATTCTCAGGCAGATTTGTTCCAACTGAATGTTATGTGTGAAAGACTTAAAAATGTTAATTTCTGGCAACTTTCTCCCAGGCCAGGGGTGGCTAAGCTATAACACACCTGCTCCACCGTTCTATCTGCTTTATTGGAAGCTCTAAAAGGTTCAGCATCACTGTAACCTGTTCTCTCAGCCCAACCTCTCCAGCTGTCTCACCAGCAGGGAGGTTCTGAACTCATCCCCGAGGTACACTGGCTTTGTGGCTGCTTCACTTACCTGTATTGCTGATGACAAGGGAGCTACAGGTAGCTTAAAAAGACACACTATGAAAAATATAAGAGCTGCAGTGATCTCGTCTGGTCAGTAAAGCAGCATAAAGTTAATCTATGAACTTATAAGTTGACCTAAGGGAAAATGCATGAAAAAACCTGGCAAATAATGAGAAAGGGTCTCCAGCTGTAAAGCCAACTCTTAAATAAAAACGCTAAAGGACAAAAGACAGATGCACATTTCCTAGCGGTTGAACAACCTACCTATTCCTTCTCCGCCACCACTATCACCACATTGCTCTTAAATGCACTGTTTTCTGAGTCCATCAGCTAACAAAATCAATTTCCATTATCTATTAATTCTACAAGCAGTGTATCTGTAAATGAAGAAATATTCTCATCAGTGGTTATGAGAATGAATGAAAAAGAGTTAGCTGTAAATATAATTGTTCTTATAACTAAACTAAATATGTCTGTTGCTGAGAAAGTAGGGAGTCCACAAAATTTCTTGGTGCTCAAGCGAATAAATACTTCAGATGATACTGTAGAAAAAATTGTGTCCAGCACAAATTGGTGAAGAAAATTGTAATATTTGCTTTAAGCACAACAGAGGTAGACCATGGCCAGATGCATTCCCAAGGAGGCCAGCTGTTCTTGGATGGGCCAAAAGCCTTCATTAGGCCTTGAGTTTGAGCAGGAGAATCTAGAGCTACAAAGGTCCTGTGTAGTATGAAAAACCATAGCATCATAATTTAGCAGAGAGCCAGGAATATTGCCCAGCAGGTGCCTGGCAAGTACAAGGTACTGAGTTAGATTTCCAGTAATATATACATATGTGTGTGTGTGTGTGTGTGTGTGTGTGTGTGTGTGTGTCACATAATTTAGAGAAAAGGCATTTTCATTTTTTTAGAAAGATACTTTTAATTTTTCAATTGGAAAAGACAGTCATGCAAAATAGTATATCAGTGTGTATATGACTGCATGTACTGCTATGTGTGTTTAGTGTATTCATCTATAGGATCTGTGAAGGTGTTTCTAAAACTTTAGAGAGCTCTAGGAAGGAGATCTTGAGCTCTTGAACTACTTGTTACCTCTGAGACCTTAGACAAATGACTCAAAGTGACGCACCAGCCTCATTTTATTGATCTACTAGGTGGGGGAGGTGTACAGTAACAGTATGAATCTCAGGGTTATTGGAAAGATTCATTGAATTGATAGTTGAAGATATAGGAGTAGTATCTGGTACATACAAAATATTGAAGTGTTTGCTTGTGTTATTTCTTTTTGAAAAATTGGTGGCAGAAGCATAAATTCTGAAAAGTATAAACTAGCACATAGTGGAAAAAAATTGGTCCTGTTAGTCAAGATTGTCGACCTGACTGGATCAGGATACACCAAAATGGTCAGTGAAGCACAGTGCTGTGAGTGTCTAAAGCCACGGGCTGAAGGTGGTTGAGACCTTCACTAGGAAAGCACCTCCTAGCCAGCCCCCCAGGATTATCAGCTCAGTGCGGGCTGGTTACCGTTACACAATCGCCTGGGGTCATGTTGCCGCACTAGCAAATGAATCTTCAGTCACAAGATATAAGGCAATCTATAGACCTGATGGCAGCACGAGGGCACCCTGTGTTCACCCCCAGAGATCCCAATCCCCAGGGTCAGCGAGTATGTGCTAGAGGTTGAAGCACACAGGGATGGGGGTGATGGCATGGTGTCTCAAGTCAGAATTTCAGGTGCGTGCACCCTGTCTTCAGGCCTTCTTGGCTTCTTGCTCTCTGCCCTCACCTTTCTTGTCACTTGGAATTCTGACTGTGTTGTGACAGCTGATGCTCCCTGCCCAGCTCAAAAACCACCCGTCATCCTGAGAAGACAATTCCTTCCCGCTCCTGTGGCTTCATCCTAAGCCAAATAAATTTTACTTTAAGAAACTACCCAACTGATTTAAAATATATTATGAATGAGGCATTCAGGAATCCCGTCATCCAAAAGAAAAAACTTTTAAATGGATCGAAAATGATTTTTAAATTGTTCTAATATGTCTTATAAACCACTTAACTCTAGACTGCACCTCATTGTTAACCCTTGCCTCTGTGTCTGTCTTTCCATCTACTCTGCTTCCCAGCCATCACAGAGGAAGCAATTAGACAAATCATCATGTTTGCCAAAGTTATAGGTCAATGAGTTACGCTTACTTGGCCAAAATACCTGTGATGGATCACGTGTCAGTGCAGCTTAAACTACTAATGTGATACAAATCAAATTTGGGGCTGGGCATTAATATAGGAGTTACTTTTTCATCCCTATCGTGTGACAGATGAGACCATGAAGGAAGTTAAAAGTCAGATCTCACTCAAAGTTAGGAGCCTCCTTACACTTGACTGCCTCCCCTTCAAGTTTTGAATCTTGGAATGAATGCCAGGATGCCCAAATCAAAAGTCAGCAAGTAAATTTAAACTGAAGAGTATTTTAATAATACTGGGTGTGAAGGAAATGGTCATGGTAAAAAAAAAAAAAAAAAAAAAAAAAAAAAAAAAACCAGAAGTTCACATCTGTCTATTTAGCTAACAAACTGATGGAATAAATGGGATCCTATGTACATTATCCCTGATGAGAAATATTCAGAATTCCAAAAGTTTATCAACAATACCATACTTGGGGGCTAGGGCTTTAGCTCAGTGGCATAAGCACCTGCATGGCAAACATGAGGTCATGAGTTCAATCCCTGGTACCACAAAAAAAAAAAAAAAAAAAAAAAAAAAAAAAAAAAAGAATATCATCCTCTTTCTAATGAAAAAGTATGCATAGATATGTTTTCATATCTTTCATATTTTTGGAAACAGAAACACCTTCACTGACAGGTTGTAAATGCAGCTTTCTGGTAAATGAAAGATTTGTCTTGGGCAAAAGCCAGTGCAGTGAATACTGAAATGCTCTCACCTCACCTGTGGTTTATTTCACAGATATCACGGGAAGCTGAATTCCCAGCAGTTTCTCAGGTGACAGTGAACAGCAGTCAAATGTTTGGATTCCACCCATTTCAATGTCCAGCAGATACTGAGCAGCCAGATACCTAATTTGGGCACTAAAGTCACCAAAAATGAATATTATTACTCTTACCAATAAAAATGTACATTAAAATTAGACTAACTGATATAACCGATTAATGTCTGACCAAATAAAAACATCAAAACACTGTATAATATACTATAAGACATATTTTAAATAATGTTTAATAAATATTATGACTACCATAATGAAATAACCACATCATTAATTTTCTGTGGTGCAGACTTCCCCACAGAATATCTTTTATGTACCCCATATGCAAAACACCAAAGTTAAAAACTGACGTGGAATTCAAATAAAATTAGCTGTGCTACAAATCCTAAACCACATACATGGAGCGACTAATTAGTTCCTCGCTTGTTTGGCTGCTATCATTAGAGTACATCTCACTTTTACTGTTTTTGTATGTGCGTTTACATGTTTCTCCAATTTGATATTATCTGTTACAAACAGCTACTTATGGGCTGCTTCCACGGTATTTTATAACAAGCCCAGGCGGGTGCTTAATGAGCCTATTACAAGGGCTGCAGGGAGAAGAGGCTTTTGTGAGCCCCTTTCTGCCGTCTCTTTTAGAGTTTATAAGGTGGGATAAAGCAGTTGAGAGGAGAGTTTAAATGAGCTTTTCCTGGTTGACGCACCTTAAATAGAATGTTTCACTTAGAAAGGGAGAGTGGCTTGGAGCAACCAGGATCACACCAAGAAGCAGCTTTTCTGGTCACTTTGCCAGTCACCTCATGTTTCCAATCCACAGTCTGGGTGAATGGTTTTTGCTTCCAGATGAGCATAAACTTGGGAAAATAACTTTTCCAGATGCCGACATCATCCTGAATTTTGAAGAATAGAATCTAACCCAATAGACACTATCAGATTTAGATGCTTGGATCAATGGCAGAAGGATAGTGTGGAAATTCCTAACAGTTGAGATCAGACTAACCCACACTCCATCACTAACTTTTAAATGTGAGTTTTTGTGTACTGAATTAAAGAAAATAAATCCTACATTTCAATGAGTTATTGTCTGAATTATGCTGCTGTTTTAAATGTGAGTGTGTGTGTATGTTTCAGAGATCACTTCATACCTGAAAATCTTGACTTGCAGACAAGAATGTTCCCTAACTACATGTCATGTCCTCCAGCCCATTAGCACCGTTGTTTTGCTTTAACTCAACACAAAAATAAAGGCAAGATATGCATATTCTTCAGTTAGTATGTGCATTTTACAGTTGAACATGTCCAACCAGAAGCCCATGTTATCTTCATACCTGTCAGCAATGAAAGTATTTCAGTTTCAAATTCAGGATACAGTGCCAGAACCCTTTCTGACACCCTGTTCCCTGTGTATAATTCCATCTTCATTCTGTCTTGTTAACTTGGCTTTGACATGAACCTAAACTATGATCTCCACGCCACATGGAATTGGTGAACGTCACTTAGGAGAAATGGCCTTAACAAATGAAATAGCTCAAAATCATCATTTGTCTTCCAAATAATCTCTACAGTAGATTTTGTAAAATGAAATGCTTGACTCTACTTCATTTATAAATGTTTTACTTGTCCTTTTCTTCTTTCTTTCATTCCGTCCACCCATTTTTCTTCTCCTAAAATGAAATGCTTCATTCAAATCTCACACACATTCCTAACGGATGTAAATAACAAAATTTACCCATGGGACTCAATGACCATTAGAACACAGACAAGAATCAAGTGCAATCTGTACTGCTTCTTAATGCTTAAAGCTATACACTGCATATTTCACACATTTGAAAAAAACTTGTTCTTTCAGAATAACTGCTGAAAGAGTATCACTTTATGTTTTCTGGGTTTAAGTTGCACCATCACCACGTTTGGGAGAAATTGTGATTTTTTTTACCTCCCCTTTCTTAGTAGAGGAGATCCAATACATATTCACCACCAGGAGTGACCTACAGAGCAAAGAGAGAAATCCATTTCCATGTTCATTCAGACCTTTAGCCTGCCTGCTGAAAAGTCCTGCAAGGGTGAAAACATTCTAATTACATAAGTGATTTAATTCTGATAATGTAATAGCTGACCATGAGATACCACACCAAATTCAAGTGGGATTTGCTCTGCTTCATGGTGTCTGAATTGTTCACTATTGGCTCCTTTATCTAGACTTTTTTCACTAGTTCAAAGTATTTTGAAATTATTTCAAGTATTAAAAAAATCATTTGGAAATCTTAAAAGAAGAAAGTATACCACAGTGCCTACGCACAGAGAAACATAGAATCTCAGAAGACAGAGGATTTATGCCAGACTTTAATGTGTGATTGATTTGGGGTTTGAGGTTGACTTGATCCATTTTGTTTATTCTGATACAGACTCATTATAGAGACATCTTCTTCTGACTATTTAGAATTTAATTTGGGGAGTCTTGTAGACAGTTGATTCCTACCACTATAATACAGCTCAGGAGGGATATCATTTTAAAATATTGGCATTAGAAAAATTGCCAAATATTGCTATAAATAGGTTTATTTGTCACATGTGGTGACTTTTCTTGTTGCAAAGATTAGAATTTTCAAATATATTATATCCTGTATCTGATTGATCTTGTTTTCTACTGTGGACATTTATTGAAAACAGAACAATCTCTCAGGACAAAGACAGAAACATCAGTAGCCTTAGTTCCAAACATGGAATTTCAAATCTACTAACCAGAATTTCTTCTCAGGGGTTTTATGGAAATATGGAAACAGTCAAAAGTAGCCAATACATCCTTCTGTTTGGCATTTTGAGTAGAAATCAGTAGAAACAAGATGTCTTTTTCTCTGATTAGGACACAGAATTCTATGTCATTTGATTTTGGATGGCCCCCGTTGCAAAGTACAACTCTGAAATCGACTTGCTCTCATTCCCATTTTGGTTACCTGGTCCCGCCTCTTTAATTCACTTCTGGAGCAAAATTATGGTCATTTCTAATTGTATCCACAGTTAGTTAATTGCTAGTTTAATTGCTTACTTGTATACTCAATCAGAGGTAAATCGCTGTTTTCCACTGCCAAACATAGGAGTTATTATTTTTTTAGCAATATGCCCACCTGAAATTAAAAATTCTCACCAAAATTACAGGTGCAAAAAATATGCTTAGATTTTGGGGTGAATCAGCTTCTTGTTTAACAAACGGAATTGGTAATGAAGAGAAAATAATGGGTATTGTGCATGTGACCTTAGGAAATTCCTGCAGGAAACAAGGAAAGGCAGTGAAAGGTACCTGGGGGAAAGAGCCAAAAACTAAGAGTCTGTAGAGGAAAAAATACTACCAACTTATCAAAATGTGCACAGTCCTTTATCAAAGGAACCCTGACTTCTACCATTTAAATAAGAAGAGCAAGAATGTGACTCAGTCTGTCAATTTCTGTTCACAGATAACAGAGCATGAGAAGTTGTAATACCACAGTGCATTTTTCTTTCGTAAAAGTTACCACCTTCATCCCTGAAGATTTTTTTCCCCCTTAAAGATGTCATGGGGCCTGAGGAACCACTTAAAGTTCCATGCCATGCTTGCCCAAGAAACACAAAGTGTTGGTGAAGTATAAACAGAGAGCGCTTTTTCTTTGACCCACTCCGCAGTGTGATGGGGTAGTGTTGTTAGTTTATGTGAGAGAAAATAGCATAGGCTTTCTGAAAAAAAAAAAAAAAAGTGGAATTGGATTAAGGCCTTTGTGCACGCCTCAATGCTGAGAGGAATTAGCAAGAGTTGTAGGCACTTAAAGGGGCCCTCATGCCGAAGCTTATCCCAGATTTTGCACAATAAACATTTGAATATCAACAGTGTTTTGCAACTTGCAGCACTAATGTATAAACTTCTCCCTTTTGAAACTCTCAAATCCTTCCAAATGTCTGTAACACTTGCCACGTAAACATATAGACGCTAGAGTAGAAAACACCTAGTCAGTGATGTAAGTCTGCAGTTAAAAAGATCTTTCACCGTTTCTATCTACAGGATCTAGAATGTTTTGCAATGGCTAGCTGATTTAAAGACTTTAGATGCTCTATGTAATTTTAATCATTCAACTTTCTTTCAAGCTTTGCATTGTGATATGGGGGAGGGGAGCTTCCCAAGAATAGATGGGAATGTGTGATTAACTTAAAACTGTTTTG
This sequence comes from Cavia porcellus, assembly GCF_034190915.1. NCBI lineage: Eukaryota > Metazoa > Chordata > Mammalia > Rodentia > Caviidae > Cavia > Cavia porcellus. The sequence goes on from NW_026947489.1 coordinate 12,726,802, forward strand.
AGCAGAATTTTTCTTGTTTTTTTTTTTTTTTCTTTTAAGCATTAGAGTCCTAAAATATCTTTTGATTTTAGAAGGAATCCTTATAAGATTTCAAAAAGAAATTCACCTTTGGAAGAATAGCACTGTTTTTGCCTATTAAAGCCTTTGGTCTACCTCATTGGGAATCCACATATGAAAATCCATTTCCACTCTGTAAACTAATCTGATACTCAGTTCTTCTGACTGAAGACAGTAGGCTGATTCTGTAGTAAGGGCATCCAACATCAAACACTTATTTGATGTTCCTGACATTAACCGAGTTCTATTTTTCGCTTTAAGAATTCCAAACTCCCAAAAGTGAAATCACAGTGTTGCAGAATCTAGGGAAAGAACAAAAAAGAAAAAAAGAAAACGAAACATTAATTTCACTCTTTTAAAATCAATCAGAGTCACACATAATATTTTGTTTTCTGAGAAGAGGATATTTGCTTTTGGTTGCTTGTATAAGAGAATTTCTCTGTTCCACTTTTTGTGTGATCTGTGTTATGGTGTCACTTTATAAGGTTTGAGCCTCTTAATTTCATACTAACACAAACACTCTCAACATAAACAAATTTTTCATCAAAATCTACAGCAGCACTTTATGGCACTTAATGAATACACAGATCCAATTCCTCTTTTTCTGCATGCACTGCCTACAGAGGATTCTGAGCAGCTCAGCCTGGTGGCAATGCATTCCATCTAATTGAGGAGTCTGCAGGAAAATACATCTAAAGTGACCCAACAAAGTAGTAAAACACTTGTTTGAAATTATTTTTTTGTAACTGTGCTCATTTCATGCCTGAAAAGATGGCAGTAAAAATCCCATTGCAGCGGGGGCTGGTTGGGAGGCGGGGGTGGGGGCCAGAATGAAGACATAACTGTCCTGCCCAGCTCTGAAGCATGTGGAAGCAGTTTGCCTATTGAATTTGATACAATGATGTGTAGATGAATAAAGTTATCTCCGGAGCTGAAAAGGATGGTGTCAGTGGGAGGGTAAGAAGGGGGGAACTTGGAATCTGAAAAGAATTCTTTTTTTTTTCTTTTTCTTAAAAAAAAAAAAGAACTTGAAGGTCAGGGTCCAGCTGCCAGGCAAGAGGAGAACAACAAAATTCTGGACAGGCCTAAATAAAGACAACTATAGACACCCAGACACACATATTGCAAAAGTTGCTTGCTCCAAGTAACTAATGTATTAACATATATTTCTATAGGCAAAGTGCTATTTTTCCCTTTAGGCTGCCTTAGACTCTGATGAAAACATAGGAACATGAAGAGCATCTGTAAAAATTACAGCTTTAATGAAACAGATGAAACAGGCCATCAAAGGTAGGAGAAAAGAAGAAATTCTAATGATTATGGCTTAATTCTAATAGATTATAATTATTATGATTGGTACGAACCAGTTTCTGACTGACATTCCATTTTCCCCCATTTAAGCTTTCATTTAAATGGGGAGGGGGGGCAGGGGAAAAAACTAACAGCCACTAATTATTCTGCAGGATTTGCTGCTTAACTCAATACAAGGCCTTTAATCAAATAGAGTAAAGAGATAAAACCTTTAAACATGAATCATCACACAGATACACACTTTTCCTCATCCTGTTCTTTTGAGATTGGTTTGGAAAGTTAACATACTACTTTCAAATCATTCTGGTTCTGTGATATAAGGAGACGGATTGAAGAATTGCTGGCGGTCAGATGAATTAGAACTAAAAAAAGGTTAGGAAGTTTGTGATAGATCAATGTGATCTCCTAATAAATATTTGTCATTTGTTTTCATCGCTGTGAATTGCTGTTATGTTTTTATTCAAATGTGCTGGCATTTTCCAGGAGGAATACATGGTGATTCTACACTTAGTTTGGTAGAATAGTCCTCCCTGTACTCTGATAAGATTTTTAAAAGACAGAGATGAGGAAAAGTAAAATGGAGATAGGATTAGAGGTACATCAGAACGGGTCTGTGGACAATGGTTTTCCCTGTCATATCACAGTTGTTTTCTTTCTACAGCACTTTGTCTCAGAAAGTAATCTAAAAATTTGAAAGTTTACATGATAGTCGAATATTCATTGTGACATCCATTTTAAGGCATTTTAAGGCACCTGACTGACATTAATATTGGAGACACTCTTATGTGAACATTTGATTTCTTGTACTTCCTACCATCGTGTAATACCATCTACTGCGATGATACTGTGAAAAGATGAAGTGAACAAAAAAATTTTTATTTCTCTGTACTTTGACCTCAGAATTCTCTAAGTGTAGAATAGAAATCTGAACTTACAATTGTAAGTATTAACATATATATTTTTAAACTCTGTATCAAAATTGGATTTCTCTTAATATTCACAATACAGCTAGTTAAAATGTATTAAAAATGAGAAAAGGCACAATTTCAATGAAAACCCTACTAATAATTCAGAATAGCTTCAATTATCTCAACTAGCTTCCTTAGCAACATTGCATACATCCAGGTTTTTATCATAGTCACTTAGACTAGAGCATTTTTTCATGCTGTAATGAAAAGGACCAGGAATAAGCTAGCTATAGATTTAACTGGGGTAAGCTATAAGATAGCACAGCACTTTAATCAGGACAGTTGTTCTGCGCTTCAACCAAAAAAAAAAAAAAGAATTTTTGCATGATATACGTTCCCATTAGACTATTGACACCCTCTTCTGTGCTTGAGAGAGATACAGTCACCCAACAATTCATTCCAAATGTGAGACTATAAATGTTTCTGAAAGATGTCTTTGCAGAAATTACTGTTTCTCTTGTGTGGTGTTCCTGGCTGCAGCGCAGAGCTCTGGAGCCGGATTGTTAAAGGCAGGCTTGATGATGACAAGCTGTGTGTAATGCAACTCTTACCAACGACTTGCACAGATTAGGAAATTCGCAGAAAGATGTCAATGGAGGTTTAAGGGCTCTGCGTTCTGAAGTTGTTCGGAGTTAATAATTAATGGATATCTTTCTTTGATGGCTCTTTTATATTTGGATGCAGCTGCCTGAAAATCAAACACAAAGAAAACTTGATTTGTTTGTCATTAATTTTGACTTTGCTTCACAAATGTTGCAGTGCGCCTTAGGATCATAGCCTTCCTAATTTGGCCTTGGTTTAATGTGGAGATGAAATCCTTGATTATCAAAACTGTTTTAATTTTCAGGGTCTGGTGACAGTGCTTTCTTGTTGTTGTTTGGTATTTTTCTTCTTAATGGAGTTTGCACATTCTAAGGAGTTTTCAAGTCTTTCACATGGGCTGAATCCAAATAACCATTCTGTGGTGATGCTAGTTTTGACACAATATGCTCACAGAGGAATTCCTATTCTTATGTTGTCTAATAATTTATGCTGTTTCTTTTGCATATGATTACTTATTCTGATGCTTACTTCCATGCTATATTTTTAAAGGCAAGAGGCAGAATTACATAATTGCCTACAATAAGAAAATGTAAAGAGTTGTCTCTAAATTTTAGTACCGTGTGATAGTCAACAAATAGACAAGTTTGACCCAAAGAACATGAAATATATTAATAGAGAAAAAATTAAATTTTGAAGCATATCCAAACTTGGAGATATTGAACTAAACTGTTGCCAAGATAGATGCAATTTATCAGGATTTTCTTTGCGCTAAATCCAGTCTATCTCAAAGATTGAAGTGTGATCTTAGAAATAAGTAGCACATTTAATGTGTTTGTTATATGTGCTGGATATACTTTGGTAGAACCATACTTAAAGTCATTTTCAGTGTCCTTTTTTATGCCAAAACAATTCCTGTTGACTCATTTCCAATTTCTAATTATATGAATAATTATTTCTGAATCCCACAGTTCTCCTAAATAGCATCTATTTTAATAACTGCAATTGATACTTCCATCAGTTAATGTACTGTCTTGCCTCAGCAAATAACCAAACATCTGCTGGTTGCATTACTGTCACTGAGTAAATGATTTTATTTAAAAGAAATCATGTAAATTAGAGAGAAAGCTAGACTACACAATTTTCTCTTTTGCATTAGCTGAACAGTCTTGCTCCATTAAGAACAGCTTTTACACCTGAAAAAAAAAAAAAAAAAAAAAAACTGTCACTTGCTTACTAGTTTCTCTAACAAGGGTAAACAATAAAATTTAGCTACAGAAAAATTATATAAAAATAAATTCTCTACTGTTCCAACTGTTGATCTTTAATCAGGTAACTGGGACAGTTGAGATCCATAATCTTTATTGGTACTGGTACTTGGTTTTGCACATCACACTATGCTTTCCAACTACAGCCTTAGAAGTTAACAAAAGCTTTTTGTCCTAAGTCTCTGAATATTATCAATTGTACTTTTCTTAGAATATTCTATTTTATTTGCCCTGGAGGAATTTACAAGTTCTTTTATCAACCCCTTCTAGTAGATACAGATGGCATCCCTTAAAGAAAAAAATGGAAGCTTTCCTCATTCCAAATTTCCAGTGCTATCAGTAATCTCCTGTAATTGATAAGAGCATCTCCCGATGGTTCCTATCTGACAGATGTCAGATGCAAAAGCTACTGACCTAGTGGGGTCATAATACTCTTGTTCATGTCCTTACCTGTTACTCCCAAACACGTTAGGAAACGAAGCTGCTACTCTCCTCTGATGTACAATTGCTAGTTGGGTTAGACTTGACAATACCTCAAAAAAATGTACTAAAAAGATAATGAGCTACTTATACTAAAACTTTCAAAGCAAAAAAAAGCTAAGATAACAAAATCATGAGTACAAAGGAGGCAGGAAAAATAGGGGAAGCGTTATTCAGTGCGGCCAATAGTAATACTTTTAAAAAATGCTTTTGTTTAAAAGAAAACAGTGTTATAGTTTTTCGTGAACAAAGTTGCTTTTCACAATTCAAACATTAAATCAATCTTAATTAACACAAAAATTCTTTTTAAAGAATAATGGCACTTGTTGGAAGGCTTTCATTTCACAACCTCTCATATTCACACAGCAAAAGATCGTTTTTTCCCTCGTAGGTGTGATCATAAGATCAATGTTGCATAAACGACTATGACCCCGTTTTATGATTGGTTCAGGGCTTCAAAGTTACAGATTTTTAGTCTCCTCCTCAGAAAAAGGAGAAAGGAAGATCACATAAAATAGAGGGATTGTTATTGTATCTGATTTAATTCTATTGAAGTTCCTCTTTTAGCTAAAAAAGGAAAGTACTCTTCTCACTGTTTTTGTCAAGATTCATAATTTATATCGTCAGTCTCCAAATTATCATTTATTTTCAAAGGGTTGGAGAAAAATTATTTAACCAAAATGCATGCAATTCAGAATTATTCGGAGGAGAGGGTGTACATTTAATAGTGTTTATATCTTCTAAAAGAATTTATACAGTCACTTAAGACACAAAAAGCTGAAGTCTAAATTTTTTCATTTTGAGAAAGCTTCCCACAGCATTGAATACTGTTCTTGCTATTGATTAGAACTTTACCTAAAGTGTATGGACGTCTTTAAAACATGTTACTTCTGTATTGACCAGATCAAAATTCAAATCTGCACCTCATTATGCTTAATCAGAAATACACTTTCCATGGCATAGAACCTGCACCGAGAATGTAGACCTCATGAAAAATGAAAGGGTTCACTCCATTAGCTTTAAACTATGACAAGATTAAATATTGTTTTTCTTAAATTGATTTTATGTGTTCCTGCTGTTCTTCCTGAGTCCTCCGCTTTGTACTTTAGTTATGTTACCCTTTGCTCAAAGGAAATCCATTGCTGGGATATTAGAAAATGGAAAAAAAGCTGCACCTTTGTGCCCATGTAATAGATATTGTTTTAGACTGTTTGTCCTTGAATTTAAAATAAAAGATATGCTAATAAGTGACCTATTCAAGACTTTACTCTCCTTCACTAAGAAGCTTGTTTTCATTTGATGAAAAACTATTAATGCTAAAACAAAAATTGTTTTGAATTCATTTATAAGGGGTACGCACCTAGTTCTTTAGTGAAAATCACTGATCCATTAAGGGTTTCTAGCGGTTTTTTAAGCTCTGAGCATACTGAGTATTTAAGTGTGAATAGCAGTGAAGGTGGGAGTTAGTTGAGCTGCATAAAAGATTGCTCGGTATCTTGGGGTTCTTTGAAGAGTGTTTCAGGCTTAGAGTTCACAGTTTGAATGAAGGAGTTTTTTAACTTTTACATATGAAAGTTTGTTAACCTGCATTTCAATGATTGAATAATTAATTATACTATGTTAGTGAAAAACTTACCCTGTGAGCAATTACCCTGTAAACTGAAGTCATAAACTGAAGCTTAAAGACATGATTATAGACCTAAGAAAAATTGTGTTAGGGTCTCAATGATTTTTATGTTTTTCATAGTGACATTATCTGAAAACTATGAGGATATTCAGGAATATTATCTTAATATTCACCTGACTACATATTTAAATGTTAAACTATCAAAGTATTTTATGTCAAAAATTAGCTATTTATCTATTGTACTATTTTTTCTTTGGGGACGTGTGTATCTCACAAGTCCATAGAAATATAAACACATGTGTTAAATGTTACTGTGAGGAAAACTGATTTTTATATGAAAAGAAACTAAACTGAAGGGGAAATTAAACTAAGGAACAGTGAACGGCAAAAATGCAAATGTATCTTTGGAAATTTTATCTTTTAAGAAACTATTTTAAAATAATTAACATATACTTTAAAATTCTATAAAGTAAAGGAAGAAAATTTCGCCATTCTTTTCTGAATGTTTGCTGCCTGTTTTTGAAATCTCTTGCTTTATTTATCTAAGAATGCTTAAATAAGTATTCAAAAGCAATAGCAAATAAATTAAACTAAACCTTGTCAATTTCTTGAAATACTTTCAGTAATGAAAATAGTCAAACAGAGGACACACAGGCCAATATTGACACAAACGGATGAGAAAAAGAAATGTACTCATTCTGTTCAATTTTGTCCCCTCTTAGGAAAGAACTCTGCTATGGTATTTTTTTTTTAAGACTGAGCAAAATCAAGATGCCAAATTTTTTCTGGTTTGTCTATTAGCCATGATATTAGTAACTGTTGACTTAGAATTTTAATATAATTTTATTTTTGAAAATACCTTTATATCTTATATTTAACTACAATTATTATGCAGTGTATGACTAACCTGGGGTACAAACATAAGCTCAAGATGTAAAAAGAATATATGAGCAAAATAAAGTTGTTAATTTAAATGTTGAATAATTTTTAATGCAATAGATTCAGATATTCTTCAATCACTTTGCTAGGTTTTGTTATTTATTATCAACTGTAGAATTCTGTATTAGCACAAGTTTCTAAATGAACACATTTTAAAATTATAAAATACAAAATAAAAATTAAGCCCGTTAACCATTATTTTCTCTTCTTTTCCTGTTAATTGCTGTTAGAAAAATTGTCATGTTTTATACACTGAAGCAAAACATTTCTAAACTGTTACAAGTTATCTTTGGAATATACATTATAGCTGAATTTTTACAACACGAAATTATAATTAATGAAGGAAGCATTTTTTATAAATTATAAAGAATGAAAAAAACATATTCTCATTTTAAAACCTCCGATTTTGTAAGTCCATATAAAAATTATGAAGTCTGCATTTTAGACTTATTTTTCTTGTACTCCACAATCAAATTAGACATTCAGATGTTCCTGAAATTAATCTTCTCTAAATAGTAAAATATACTTTTAAAATACTTTAAAAGCAAAACAAAGCTCTCCTCTATTACAATAAATAAGCAGTCAAATTCTTGTCAAATGTGAATTATAATTTGTTTGAATACTTCTCAAATAGTTTTAAATATCTATTTAATTGATTTGATTAAATTAATTTTGTTAAAAATACTTAGTGGAAAAGAAAAACTTATGAAAAGATGAAATGTAATATTCTGCCTTCTTTTAAATTAGACACACAACTTAAAGAAAAGGCATTTCTTAAAACTAAGTTTAAATAAATACATGATATTTAAATTAATATTTATTAGAAATTTTTTGCAAAATTAGCAGTAATAGAATACAGAAGCAAAAGAGCTTCTATTTCTTCTTGAAATTTGCTATAAAAATAAAATACTCATGTTTTTATTGAAATATTACAATAGCCAGTTCAATTTTAATTGAAAATTTTCTAAATATTACCATGATTTTTTTCATTAATGAAGTTTCTCAGGCTTAAACTCTGAAAAAATTTACTTGTGTCATGTTTTCCAAAGGAAGCTGAGATGCAATGAGTCATATTTTAAGAGACTTTAAGGTATCAACATAATACCAAAAATTGCATATACATTGTCTTCTCATTCTTGACTTATTTGGATGCAAATTGAGTCATGTTTATTTAAAAACCCATATCTTTAAAATGCATTCACTCATTATTTAAATAAGAATCAACTATATTAAAATTTGAAACTATTTGTTTTATTTATGGCTTATCCTACACTGCTATTTATGAACCTTTCAAAATGCTTACAGATTGTAACTAGCACCTGCAATAAGTTTAAACATTGACCAATATTTTGTTTGCAATGATTGAAAGGAGGAAACATCACAGTAAGTTTGTTTAACTGTAATTCTTGTTGATTCTTTTAATGTTTTTCCTGTAAATACATGTATTATATCCTACACAGCAGCATCATTAAATGGTGCCTTACGTCAACCGTATTTTCAAAGAGGTATCAGAGTAATGAGTTATGATTCATGAACATTTTTATATTTGTCAAAAATGATATATATATTTGCTCAAATTCCAGGTAAACACATTTTATTAAAAAATTAATAAATACTAATTTTCTCAACTTTAAGTTTTTTCTCATGTCAAAAAGTCTTCATTATAAACTGGTCTGAGTTCCTGAAACCATAAACTAAGGAATGAGAAGGATCTTGAAAAGGAAAATAGAATGGTCTCAGAAAAATAAAATCTAAACAGAACTTTCTGAGACCAAATAAATAAGTAAGTAAGTAAATAAATAAATAAAAGTTCTTTGGATTATAATATCATTGATTTTTAAAACACTTACTAACATGTTTTTAAAATGTCCAGTGATTTTGTACACACGTGTGCATGTAAATATGTGTGCCCATTAGAAACAGTTAAAATGCTTAGCTTTTAAAAAATGAAAACTTTTTTTTTTTTTTTGCAAACCAAGTAAAGCTAGATGAAATAACAAACCTTCTCAAACATTTTCCTGAGCTGAAGTGAAATGACCTCTCTGTGGTGCAGCTTCCTCTAGAAAACATGAGGAATAGATAAATTTGCAAAGTAAAAAATTTGAATTGAAAACATGCCATTTCTTGAGCAGAATAGTGTTTGATTAATTTAGTTTAATGATTTGGTACTTATTAAACAAGGAGGAAAGTTAGCTGTTTTCAAAATACTAAAAGGAGGGTTATCATTATTCTGATGTTTCCACCTCTCCACGATGGGGCAACATAATCAGAATATTGAATTAAGTCGAGCTCTAGTCTAAAAAGAATAAACTCTACTCATCAGGAAATATTCCTAATAGGGAACTTGAAAATATTTCATTATTCCTAATTTAATTAAGAAGGTTTCAATAGTTCACTCTGGACCCACATTCATACTCAAGAGTTATTATCAGGAAAATCATTAAAAAAAATGAAGCTCAAGGTCTTCATTTCAGCTTTAGCTACTTTTTTTTCTAAAGGAAAACATAAGCTAATCTGCTTTACAAAGTCTCATTTTATATACAGTTCTGAAACTTCACAGTGTCACTGACTGCCTATTACCAACAGAAACCTTTTTGAACCAATTTTTAATTAAAAATTGATTTATAAATATTTTGCTGGGTTTATGCTAATATAAAGCTCATTTATATTGGATATATATATGTATATATATATATATTTTTTTTTGATGAAATGTATGTGTGGGCCTCTTATTACACAAACTTCAGGAGTAGCATACAGTATTCATTGGAATGTTTATAGGCAAACATTTCACCTACACCCCATGTTTCAGGGACTGGTAGAACCCACATTGAGATGCTTTCTGCATTAGAGATGCATTCAAACATCAAGCACCATGCCAGGCACATAGAATGCAGCGGGAGTCTTTAGTTCCATTACTAGAAGATGCCTCTCCCCTAATAGCACTACTATGTCATTATAGTCTAAAGGAAGTTCACACACTGGCACACAGCTTCAAAGTCACCTTTCATATCGACCACACATATTATCAGCATAATATGCATTACCATCCAGAGTTATCCACAGCATTAGGAAAAAATTGGTGCGAGCTGAACAAACTGCAGATGCACCGTATTAAAAAACGCAAGGGCAAGGTGTCTGCAGTAGACACAATCAGCCATGCACCAGAGCCTGTGCTTCACGCCATCCACAGCTGTATTTATGCATCTGGCCACAAAAAGGAATTGCACCATCTGAAAGGCACAAAGTCATACTTTAAACTTTTCCCTGTGTGTTTCCTGTGTTTGTTGAATTTAGACTTGATTGGCTGCTTCTCGCGGTCTCTGATAAAATACAAGGGGGCTCCGGGAGGCATGCAGGCAAAGGGTGTGGAGCCACACAATCCATTTGGTGCCCTTCCTGACACATTTGCGCTGAGTGGCAGTGCGGGGTGAAGGGAGGGAGCCAGGTGTATGATCTGATGAGCCTGGCGTGACTGGGGGCGGCTCCTGGAGGCAGCTAAATTAAAAACCTCCCTGCAATTTCGCTCTTAATCACCCCCTCCCAGGCTATAATGGGTGATGGTCACTTAACTCTTTCTCGCCTTCCAGACTCAAATGTGCAGGATCCCTTTTCATCTGTGTGTTTATCAGACCCTCTACGAAGATTCAAATAGCATCAGCAACACAGGCCTCCCTCCCATCAGGGCATTAACACAGAGGAGCTTAGGCCACCTCAGAGCTCTCCAGCCTAACGCTCTCTTTTCCTTCGTTGTGTTGAATAATAGAACACAAGTGACTCCTCTAAAATAAAAATGCCATTGATTTTGACTTTTCCAAATGTTTACGATGAAAGTCCATAGTCAGAAAATAGCGAAGAGAATTGTATACATGCCACATATTGGAATTATGACTGATTGAATTAATACAGTCTTTTAAGAAGAATTTAAAATTTCAGAAATGAAGATCAAGCTATGAAAAATGTGTAACATGTTCTTTTTTAAAATCCACATATAGAAACATACTCAAGAGAATGCTAGTAGTTGATTCCAAACTGAGTGTGCTTTTGGCCTTGTTTTCTTTATGTGAATTTCTTTTTCATGCAGACATATAAAGTACTAGAAAGTATAGGCACACTAGAGTGATTCTAGAAAATGCCCAGATTCACTGTGGGCTGGGTGATGATTGTAGGGGCAGTGCAGAGGGTTAAGTCAGGGTTTAACAAACACTCAGGAGTTGGGGCTGGCAAAAAGACACCTATACAAATGAGATTCACGCTCTCTTTTGGAGTCCTCTGTCCCATGGGAATGAGACAGGACAGTCAAAATGACAGACCCCACTCAAGTGCCGACCGAGGCATGCAATCACAGAAACACACACAAGTTATGGAAGAGACACAGCCAAAGCAGAGGGAGGTGAAGAGTTACAGCAAAGTCCATATTTCACCCAGCAAGAGACCTTAGAAAGAACAGGCAACCTCTCACGCATAGCTGTGCTGTAATTGATACAACTGAGACTTATAAAGTTGCCTCCTTGAGCAAAATGATTGCCTATGCAGGAAAGGGGCCTTCCACACAGGCCAAAGAGTAGGTGGCGTGGGTGTGTTGGTGGAAACCCAAGTGGTTTTGTCTGTCTTGAACCTTGATACCAGAGTAAAAAATGCATCAGGGTTTGAAGGGGAGAGAGATGGAGGTGTTGGAAGACAGTCCGTGTCTCTGCCTAGGGAAAATGATTCTCTCAGTCAAATCAGGCTCACCTGTGATTCAACAAGCATATCTTGAACGCCCAACCTCAGTTGACTGCTTCTGGCAGACAGAAATGAAAAAGCAATTTTCCAATTCGTTTTGAAGACAGTCCTCAGCCACATTCAAGAGACAAGCCAATCCACCTGGACGGGAAGTTTGAAGTCCACCTGCAGCCCTACGGGCAAACTGCAGGGAGGGTGCGCCCGATAGCCGCGAGGTAAGGACCATCATTACCTTAAACAGCTACTGGCTTTGTACAACAGGTGCTTGAGGCTGAGCCTGCCCATTGAGTCTACAGTGTGAATATAAATTATCACCGCTGCACTTCTTTCTCTGGTTTTATAGACAAAAAATCTGAGCTACTGTACAATATTCACAAAGTCACATCAAGATCTAACGAGGATCCAAATCCCTTAATCTGCTGAGTTAGGGGGCTAAACAACCCGGAAGTATCACTTGTTTCCAAACCAAAGCAAACTGAGGCCTGAGAAGAAATAACTTCCCCAGATTAGCAGTTTGTGACTAGCCATGGCAGGACAAGAACCCATGTGGCTGGAATCCTAGTCCAGTGCACTTTGTGTAGCACAAAAAAGATTTCATCACCACTGCAATTATTAAGAGTGCATTTATTCAATCCACTCACAGCCAGATACTCTCAAGGGATGTGACAGATAATCTGCTTAATTCCAGGCTCAACAAATGTGCAACGTGGGAGGGTGACAGACTGGGGATTGTAGTGGAGACTATGGCTGAATGTGAGTGTGGCTGGAACCTGAACAGGAAAAGGTAAGGAATACCTCAGTTATTATTTTTCACTTCTGACATTCTCCTTTTTCTCCCACTGGATACTGTGCCTGAATATCTGCAGCTGTTCACTTGGGGACCCTGGACGTCCCCAACAGTGCACACACAATAGATGAGCATTCATCTATTTCTAGCATCTTCCAGGAGACTCAGAGTTGTGCACAGACACAACCTGTCCCTCATCAGAGAATGAGGCCCACACAGTGGAACCACATGCAGCTTGCTGCTTCAAGAAAGTAGATACATTCTGAGGTCCTCTTCAAGCACAGAGCACACTGTGGAGACAAGCAAGAGCCAAAAGTTCAAACACAGGGCATGCTGTGTGTGAGGTCTTCCCACTCCCTGCCACACTGTGGATCACTTGTTTCTACAGAGCCTTCAGAAATGGAGACAACAGCTGTACAACTACACACAGCACACCGTGCTGAGCAAGAGCCCTGAGCAAAACAGTTCTGCATCCAACCACATCAAACACCTTGAGTTTATTGATGCCAAGAACTTGCCTTCAGGACTTTTAAATGTCTTCCCACTGAGCAACAAATCATATAATGTCCAGAGTCCTGATGCGAGCAGCAAGAAGTTTTCTAGGGCTTTGCAGAACACATATGGAAGGGTGTTACCTTCTTCACCAGTTGCCAGCCCAAAGGCATGGACCATTTATTCCTTACAACGGTGTGTGCTTCTTTACTGCAAGGTTTGCTTTATGCTAGTGATTCTTCAGGGTGTGGAATCAAGTCAATCCATTGGTTCTAAGGCTCTTTGGTGAGGGGGATGATGCTGCACATTAGCCAGGAGAATTGCCCAGATAGGATACTTCCCTTCCATACTGGTAACAGGCTCTGTGTATCTAATCCCAATTCCTTTTTCCAGGCCAGGGTGAAGGGCGAAGGATCTATAGGATGGAAGACTCCTCTTGCCTCCAGATCAGATGTGCTGGATGTGAACAGTGGGAACATCTGGAGCCGAGAGGAGAACATGGGTAAGCAGAGTGATGTGTCCAACAAGGGTCTCTCACCAAGGAACGAAACACATATGGTAGAAACAGACACTCAAGGCCAGTTTGACAAAGGAAATTGAAGAGACAGGAAAACAGCATGCATTTTGGGGGAAGCACAGGAAGTTTATGCTAAGGGACTACCAGAGAACTTGGCTACTGTTGGCATCTCTGCTCCAGTGTTCTCTGTGGCTTGGTGCAGTAAGTGCAGTTGCATTTAGGTATTTTTTTTAATGCATGAAGAAATGAGTTTTCCTAGGAGTCTCCATGTGACTACAGACCTTCTGAATATGGGCCCTGGAAGGGTGAGATAACAGCTGTGTTCAATGCCAAACACCCAACCCCAGGAACCCAGAGCAGCCTGACACTAAGACAGACTGACAAATATCACTAACCTAGGCTCCTCTTTTCCCTCCCTATCCAGCAGGCATTAGGGGTGCCCTTTCTACTCTTTATGTTCCTTGTCAGAACCATCACGTTTCCCTTCTCCAATCGGAGGAAAAGCCCACTAAATGTAAACAAAAGAGTAATTGGTACATTACATGAAGTTTCAAAGAGGGTAAAGAAAAATTAAAAGGAAAGAAACCATATATGAAAAATTCAAGAAATTTTACTGAGTAGACCTAACGGTCATGGGCTCCTAACAGAAACGTCTCACTGGTTGCAAAGTTGTGACATTTCAGAATCCTGAAGACAAAAGTCAGGCACAACCATCTATGGATGGCAGGTTCTGGGTCATGCATGAAAAGTGAGGGATCAGAATGACATTGAACGAGGAAACTGAAACCACTAGAACATGGAGAAAAAAATCATCCTAGAATTATGTTTTCTTAAAGTCAAGAAATAAATATAATAGTGAATGTAAACATTATCAAACATGCTAGGTGTCAAAAATGTTTTTCCTCCTGGCATCTTGCTAAGAAAGATACTAGAGATATGCACCAGCAAACTGAGGAAATAAATCCCCAAAAAAGAAGATCAGGGAGTGAAAACAAAACAAGATCCAACACAGAAGAATGGAAAGAATGCCTGGATCACAATACAAGGAGATCCCAGAGTGACAACTAAACCCTAAGTAGAGGCGGCAATGTGATCAGATAAAAGCAGTCCCAGGAGTAAAGATAAAATGCACGGAATAGGTAGCAGATCTAGATGTCTTGAATAGTTTATGTAGCCTCAATTATGAAAATGCAGAATACTGATCTAAACAAATTTTAAATGATTATATCAAGTGGGAGTGTATGTATCAAGTATGTATATACATATATATATGTATGTATTATAAATGTGTATGTGTGAAAATTGTGTTAGGCTAAAACTGAAAAATCAAGAAGTAGATATATCAATCATAACCAATAGAAGTACAGAAAAAATATCAAAATAATCAACATGAGCCATGTCACAGTTTTACATAGACGTTTTTCAAAAGAAGGTAAGCTAATGGTCAAAATGTATATGAGGGGAATGCTCAACATTTCTCATCATCTGGTGAAATGTCAATAAAAACCATAAGACATAGCACCTCACTCCAATGAGAATGGCTACTCTCCAAAAAGAAAGTTGGGCTGGGGTTTAGCTCAGTGACGTAAGTGCCTGCTTGGCAAACTTGAGGTCATGGGTTCAATCCCTGGCACCAATAATCAAAAGAAAAAAAAAAAAAAAAAAAGAAAGAGATAACATGTTCCTCATGCACTATTGGTGAGAATTAGTCCAGCCATTGTGGACAACAACATAGAGGTTCCTCCAAAGGTTGAAAATGGAATTACCACAGGATCCAGCAACCTGACACTGGTGTTCACCAAGGGCGTTGAAATTGGTGTGTTGAAAAGACATCCATCCTCAATCATTACGGCAGTGCCATTCACAATAGCCAAGAAATGGAAACAACCTAAGTGTTCACCAACTGCCAAATGGTATATATGACACTATTCAGTGAAATATTACTCAGCCACGAAAACAATTATATCTTGTGTCTGTGACAACTTGGATGAACTGGTGGACATTACGTTAGGTGAAATTAGCCAGGCTCAAAATGACCAGTACAGCATGGTCTCACTCATACATAAAATATCAGAAAACTGATTGCATAGAAATTCAGAGTAGAACAGTGATTGCTAAAGGCTTGGAGTGAGTGTCTTTGTATTGAAACAACACAAAGAGCTAAACAGGTACAAATATTTTTATATATCAGTTAAAATAAATTTAAATTAAATTTTGAAAAGAGCCAAGAAAGTGGCTAACGTGGGCAAGGCAGGGCAAGGGAGAGAGAGATAGACAGCACAAGCCTTGAGGAACAACCTTAGCTTATCACTGTGGCTTGCAGAGAATCAATAGCTTCATTTCCTGCAAGTAAACTGCTACGGAAAAGTCACCAACAAAACATCAGCCAATATTAAACAAATATAAAATGAACTTGAGTATCTGTTGGCGTGTCTGTTTATTTTTGCTTTTGCATTGGCTAAATAAGGGAATCAACCTACAGACCCATCAGCAGATGAACTGATAAAGGAATTTTGATATATAGTTATGGATACAGAGACGTAATACCATAACAGCCCCAAAGAAGAATGAAATCTTGTTATTTTCAGAAAAATGGGAAAGACATTATGCTAAGGGAAATAAATCAGGCATACAAGTAGCCTCCCTCCCCCTTTCCTCTCTCCACCCCTCCCCTGCTGCCTAACACCCCCCCCCCCGTTCTTTCTGTCTCAGAGCATGCCTTCTCCAGATATGGGGCCCCTTGGGGTTCTAGCCCGACAGCTCATCTGTAGGACATGGCATTTAAATGCCCCTCCCCTCTGAGCTATCCTGATCGCTGGCACCATCTTGTTTCCCTGCTCTCCCTTATCCATGTGTCTGTCAGGGAAAGGCCACACTGAAGGACAGCAGACAATGCAGACTCCCCAGTCAGCGTCCTGGACTCCAACTCTGACTGTGTCAGCGACTGGCTTTGTGTCCTTGGATGAGTTTCCTAACCTCTCTGTGCCTATTGTTAGACATTTATCTCCAAACTCATCACTGTCTCCTCTAGGCGTTGTAGAGCTGTCAGATTTTTATAGTTTTGTAAAGAAGTGATGCTGGTGATATCAAAAAAGTTCAGGGAACGTTGTCTCTGCCTGTCGGCCCCTGCAGTATCATTTTTTTCCCAATCCAACAGAGAATGTTCGATGTATGCAAAATCCATATTCATGCTAAATAAATGCATCTTTAAAGTAGACTTCCATGAACTCATCAACTATATTCTGTCCCTCTTATCCGGAAAGTAGGAAAGACCAAGAGTTAGTAAGAAAGGCTTTGAAATCACAGAGACCCAGATTCAAAGGCTCTGCTTGCAGATCTGCACATTTTGCAATCTGCTATCTTTCTACAGATGAGGCAAAAGAAAATGATCTGGAGTTCAGGTTCAATTGCAAGTGACAGGACAAAGTATATTTTATTTTCCAAAAGAACAAAGAATGAAAAAAACTTTAATTTCTGCACTCATGGGCAGGGAAGATTAAGGCTAGGAAATTATTAGATTAGAGCTCAATGCAGCATTTTAACATGTCAAAAGGTAAAAACAATGATTAAGAGTTTTAGAATGAGCATTAGGGCATGTGCTATTGGGAGGTTTGAACCTCCAAGGAATCCTACAGTGGTATCTGTAAAAGAAAAGAGGATATCCCAATGATATTGGACAGCTGTTTGTCATTTCCCTTAAAAGCAGCGGGAAATTGGCTTAAACAGCAAAGATTCATGTTAAACATAAGGAAAAAATTCCTGACAGTAGAGATTGTTTAACAATGGAACAAGTTAACAATAACAATTGCGGGATGCATTTCCCAGGGTCCTTTGGACATCATACTCCATTTGTCTGGGGATGGAGGGGGTGATAAATCCTTGCCTGTTGGAGACCTCCTAGCATTCTTTCCAGTGTCCTGGTTCTTAATTAGTTCAGCATGCCTTTGCATTAATAGCATGATAAAGTTGGTCACAACTGATTAAAAGACAAAAATCAATTTCTCACTGAAATCCCCCAAACAAGGTGTTTTGCTCCCCTGTGGACAAGAAAGAGGATGTTCTGCACATTTTCATTCATATGTTTTCCATTTCTTTGGGGAAGTTTTAAAACTGAGATTACCATAAACCAAAGTTTCCCCCACTAACACATGCATTATAAATAGGTGGAAATGCTGAATGCAGGTCTATAATGGAAACATTAACAGAGCTGTATCAAGGATAGCAGCAGTATAGCCCCACAATGCAAGGAAATTGTGTTAAAGTAACCGCTATTGTAGATAAGGAATGCCGCTCTTAATAATGGATTTTTCATGCATTACTTCTATGCTTTTAACATTTTTTCCATTGTGAATAGTGACCTTGGAATAATGCTAAGAACCGTAGTTTGTATTTAACCTAAATATCAAATTTAAAGACTTAAATAGATAATACAAAGGACTTGATTCCCTGCCGCTGCAGACTGTGCAAGGTCGCAGAATGCTTCTTCAAACTCATATGGAATGGAAGTAAATCTTTTTCATTGAAACTATGTAACACATAGCTATGTTCCTCCAACAATGCCATGGGTACTTTATGAAAAGAAGAAAAATTTGAAGAGTGTTGATGGATAGATACATATAGGGTCCCAAAGGTGATTGAAGAGGTTCTAGCCTTTCTCTGATAATACCCAGGGTCAACCAAAGCCACCCTGAAAATATTTAAAGTAAGAATAGCAATCACAGCTTCCTATAAATTTTCCTAATCTTTCTTCCAAGCAGACTGCTTTTCTAAGAGTTTCCTCCATTTAAATTGTAGAACTCCAGTGTATCAGGGGAAATGAAGTTAATCGAATGTATTTTTTTCCTGGTCCTAGGAATAACAGAAAAGTGGATATTGAAGGTTGGTTGATCAATGTCACTTGCCCAAAATAGTCACTCTAGGGTCAGCACACTTGTGACACCCTCTGTGTCCTGGGTCTTCCCCTGCCTGGATCCACTCACATCATCCATGTGTTAGTCTCCTTCCCTCAGAACCAAGATGTCAGTCAGTTAGCCTGACACATTGGCCAACCCTCTGATTTAATAGGAAAGAGATCATGAAGTGAAGACCATCTTCTCAGAAGAAGCTTGCTTGTTAGTGTTCACTGCCTGCTCCAGCTCTCACCTGTGTTTGGACAATGTGTTGAACCACTCTGCACTTCTTCTCCCCTCCTAGGAAATGAAATGATAATAATACCATCTCATGACTGAGTTAACACACATCAAATACAGCCTGGGGCTGACGCAGAATACACACCTGATAAAAACTTGCTATCTAACAATCAGAGATAAAACTCTGACTTTTCCAAAATCTGTGGATCCATGGGTTAGAATTTTAGCCCATAGCGAAACAAATTGTATTTGAGACAATGAATCCTAGAGTCCAAATGATCTATTTCTATGCCCAGAAGTGTCTGCTGCTGATGTGTGTATAACACACAAGTATGTTTGTGCATGTGTTTGTGTGAGTGTGTGTACCAGTCACTGTTAAAAGAAAAAAAGTATTTTAATTGACAAAATTCACCAGCCAAACAAATCAGGAGTACGTTTGATTCCAGTCTCTATTTCTATGGTTCAGTGTGACTTAGGTTCAGCCAGGTGGACTCTTCGTAAGCATCATTTCTCTTTTTGGTAAAAAAGTGACAAAGCTAATCTCAGAGGATTTTGACAGGTTCAAAGGAGAGGATACAGGTAAAATAGTTTGTATCAAGAAACACCTAGAAGGATGATACAATGTACATATGTTGGGTTTTTTTTTTTCCTCCCACTATAACTAAGACAACTCTAATTTGTGTTTCAGGGAAAAGTATTTTTTACAGACAGTGTTCACCTTTTGATCTACTTATTTTTAAATTTACTACTGAAGATGCAAATATATCTCCTGTCTCAAAAACAGCACTTGGAAAGCCTCTGCTCTGTCTGCTCTGTGATCCCCGGTTTACTGGCCTCCTCTCTACCCATTTTACCTTCCTTTCCTCACGTGGGAAAAAAAGGCTGCTCCCACTCCAGCATCCAGCATACTTCTCTGTGGTTTTTCATTGCTTTGGTTTCTTTTTTTAAAAGGTGGTCTTTTAAAAATGATTAAGATCATTTTCATCTTTCTAATAAGATGATAGTTCCTCCTCCTCTTCAATTACCACACGATGTCAATGAAAAGAAAAATAAAAAAGAGAAGACCTGCCAATGTGGTGGCACACACCTGTCATCTCAGTTACTCAAGAGGCTGAAGCAGAGAAACTGCAAGTTCCTGGCCAACCTGGGTCAGTTAGCCAGGGCCTGGCTCAAAGTTAACACAAAAGGAGTGGGAAATGTGGTATGGTATTCCTTGGATTCAATCTCTAGTTCTAAGGGGGAAATTTTGACTTCAAACAAATGAAAAATCGTGAAGAAGAATGCTAGAAGTTATGAACAGAAAACAGAACACCATATAAAAGAGACCCAAGATCATGAAAAGATCCAACCCCTCAGGAGTATCTACAATTCACTATCATTTCCTGGTTCTCTTCTACTGCAGAAATCCATAGTCAAGCAAGGGGAAAGTATTACAAGATTGTTATTCCAAGTTCAGTTTGCAGAATGTGATAAAGGATAGAAAGCTGGAAAAGGATGATGGGTGGTGGACAGTGATAGTGGGAGAAGAGAAGAAAAGGACACTTCAGCACACCTACAGCAGCTATACTAACTGAACTCCTAGAATGGGCTAGGTATTTCCCCATTTAATTCTAACAATAATCCAGAGAGCAAAAAATTGTTATTCTCATTTCAGGGGACAGACTGAGTCCAAAGACCATTCTCATACATTTAGAACATTGCTCTCAGCTCACCAGGCCCTTTTTACCCAAAATTCTCCCTCCAAACACAATATAAACAAACAAGTCTTTACTAACAAAATAGCAAACACATTCCTTTCTCCTGTTGGGAATTTTTAAGCTGAATTGTTGACTATTCTCAAACTGAAAATTCCATGATCAAGGTTCACAGATTGTTCATGTTCACTGTGCACAATGTTTAGCAGTGTAACACTCTAACAGTAACTTTATTTCCCTTTATTTTAAGTGTCTAGAAGTGGTTGTCAGAGAGAAAGCATGTCACTTGAGATGCTTTGTGCTTTCAATATAGGTTCTCAGTAAGAATCTACTGATTTGGTTCATGATGTTGAGGTCAAAACACACATTTCCATTTTTCATACATGCCACTTTCCCAAGTCAGAGTTTGCTCAACCTGGAGAACCATTCAATAAATGGTTCCAGGATCCAGCACCTGTTAAACTATGAGACAAATCTCCCATGAACTCCAGATACCGTGCCTTGTGCCCTGTTCCCAACCACACAGCGATGCAATCTGGCGATGCTGATGTGCCTATTCACAACCAAAGAGGACTTGATCTCGCAGTCCCCACCAATTCTCCCTAAACTTCCATCTCTAATTTCATCCATGATCCTTCAGTCATCTTTTTGCTCAAGACTTTGACCACTGCATCTATATCTTACTTTGATGTGCACTTCTGACACTCTGAGATACAGCACAATAAGACAAGGAAGACTGGAGGAGCAGTTTCGATCTTTGCTACCTCCAAACTATTTCTCTCCTTCTTCCTTTGTCCTGCCTTGACATTTTGCTTATAGCAGGCAAGTTAAGCATATCTCAGCACCTCATACCAAGAGATTCACGTAAAAAACAAACACAAAGTAAATTGGAAAAGAAATGATCAATGATCGTATACATCCCAGTATATCCATTACCTGATCACATTTCAATTCTAGATATGTGTTTTCCATTGTTACTTTCCTGTTGCAATTGGGTTATCAAAATTACAAGGTGAAGATTGTGAATATATAAAGTCCAGTGCCCAAGAATTCATGCATGATGAGGGTATTAAACATTGGGACCTAGAAATTTCTCATACTCGCAAGACTGAAATGATTAACATAGATAATACATGTAGGGATGGATTCGGGAATGCATTTTTCTACTTGTTGCTAACATAACACATGTTCAGAAACCACTTTGGTGTTTAATCAACCAACAAAGCCCATAAAACCCAGGTATTACTTGTCACCTAAATGCCTCCCTCTTCCCAAGGCCTGTACTCTCCAGCATCAGTGTATGCTTTGACTACAAGGAAAAGGTCAAGGTATGAGGAGACTGTGGTGCTAATTCAGGTGTTACATAAATGCATTAGCTCAGTGAACCTAACAAGGGACAGTATTTTGATGAGAAAATGGCATTTAGAAGCATTAGTCCATTTAAAACATTTTCCCAATGTGGTTACATTAGTGGACCTAAACAGTCAAGAGCTGAGGGGTGTTGCTGCAGGGATTGTGAGCTTAAAAAGTTAGCCTTGTTCTGACATCTATTAATAACCACCTCTGGAAAATTATAAAGTACAGTGAAAAGAGAATCTTTTTACTCTGTGCCTGAAAATTTTCCGTAACCGTGATTCATATGGACAAAAAATATCTAGATGGTATGATATATGTTTAATCCTCTACTGAACAGGAAGCTTTTGGTATTATGAAATCTATTGCTAATTCTAGGTACTGATGGCACTGGAGACCTTTTCAAGACATTTCCTACATAAAGAGCAGATTGGTTGCATAATGTTCATTGGCAACAATAATTCAGAGCATACAAGTTTATTCTAGTTTTAGAGGAATTTTTCTAGTTTTAGAGGAATTTTCACCCCTTGCCTACCTCAGCATCTGAGAAAAAGAACTTTCCACACCTTAACCCTTCCACTGGTTTCTGCTACAGATTCTGGAAACGTTTCTCCTGTCCTGTCCTGTAGACTTCTTAGCAGAAAGAGAAGCAATAGCATTTCACAGGAAGGAACCTCTGGCTGTGTCAATACTCAGGATAGGGCAGAGGTACAGGTGCCATCACACATTGCCTTGTTTGACAGAATTAAATTCACAGGATCATTCTGCATAACAATAAGCTTCAGTGGATCTTCCATTTCTGCTGATTATCACAAATGTAGGTTCCTTAAAATCTCTGGCTTCTGATGTTGAACCTCAGCATCACGGGAAAATCTATTTGTCCCTGAGGCAGAGACTTCTGAATGTTGAAGCCCAGCAGTAAGGGTTAAAGATTCTTTGCTTCAATCAAATTCAAAACTGAGTTTCTCCATATGAAGTACCTGCCCTCAATGCACCAGGCTTCTTTGATAGAGCTCAGATTCTACCTGGGGCGGGGGGTGGGGTTTGTATCTATCTCTGAGCAGCTATTGTAAAGTTTAGAGTTTTAGACTAACAGAGAGATTCTCTCTGTTTGAATCAGTAGGGACTCTGATAAGTTCTTTGGGATTTTAAATGTTTCCCAAAGATTAAAATGCAAAGATGTTAGAGAAAAAAAAAAAAAAAAAAACCAGTGTAAGTTTAATCCTGAAGCCAATGTCCACCTTCAGACACAGGATCCACTGGACAAACGCAAGTCACCTATAGAAAATGCTCACATCTGAGAAGTCATTTGATAAAGGATGTGTGTAACTTGTGTGAGGTACATGTGTGCAGAACACAGTGAATAATGAGGTCCCCTTGGTTTTTAGGACTTACTAGAGTTCCTTCCTTATTACAGAAAAGCACAGTAAAGTACAGTGTCACATAAACCTAGAAGTTCATGACTGAGTGGATGTTAGAGGCTGTGTTGTAATTCCCTGTAGCTTACATGATCTGATCTTTATACAATATCATCATCAACGTTAGCAGCAGTAAATCAGCATCATGACTATTATTGTAACTTTAACTGAACAACCACTATGCATGCCTCTCTACAACCATTGACCTTCCTATCAGCTTGGTAATTTGAGTAGTTGTGGCTTTATAAGGAAAGCAAGATACTAAATGAAAAATCAAGAAGAGCTAGAATTTGAATGGTGAATCTCCAGTTCTTAATCATAATACTCTTAACAGTTTTCTCAATCATATATCCAACATCCACTTCAGAGACGTAGAGAGGAGCAGGAAGCATTGGGAAAGGGGATGACAAAGAATTCAGATGTATCATGTACACATACCAACTCCCATGATGAATGGCATCATTGTGTATTGGTAAAAATTAAAATTAAAAAAGGAACTCACTACCTGCCAAAACAGCCACTTTTATTATGAAACAGCTTCTTTTATGCCTCTATAAAATGAACAGAAATTGTGCCTTTTATGTAAAATTCTGCAGCTAAGATCCTGCAGAACTGATCTAATCTGTCTTTTATTTGGAAACCTTCAAACCATATGGAAACAATGATTATGTCTTCTTTCCTTCAAGGTAAATTCTTCTTTTTCTTTTTGTTTCGGTTCCTCCTTAACATTTCCCCTGAGAGGTGATGTGAGATATTTGTTCCTGAACCTGCACGATTCCAAAGCAGGAACTGCCCCCTAACATCTGGACCAAGAGATGACCCAGGCACAAAATGAATTTTCTATAAATTTTAAAGGATATGACCTGTGATCAACAAATGTTCAATGGTATATGTTCCACAAAAGTAAAATATCTTGGATATTTGTCTTGCAACTTAGGCAAATTTTCAGAGTCCTTCACAGACTACAGAGTCAGAAATGAAACACAATCTCCATGGGGGATCTGATGTTTTATTGTTGTTGCTTTGCAAATTGAACCCACGTCCTCGTGAATGTTAGACAAATTCTCTGCCACTGAGATATATCCACAAAGTTTTTTGCTTTAATGTTGAGACAGGATCTCACTAAGTTCCATCAGTCTCACAAGTATGGGATTATAGGCGTGCATCACCACATTTGGACATGAGCAGGCTTTAAGGTGAGTAAGATTAGCATATGTCTGGGTAATGATTTATTCCTCAAGGCAGCATGGGATGGCATTAGGATTTTGACACCCTGCTTGCCTTGTGGAAATCAGGAGATAAACTCCTAAGTCTTTGTGTATGGGCTGCTCCTGACACAAGCTGTACTAGAAAAGTCAGTTTTAGAACTAGGTATAGTAAATTAGCAAACTCATGCTAAACCTAGGGTCTGGCTTTGTAGGTTGCTTTGCGATCTTGAAGTTTATCTTGAGCAAAAGTCATTGTCCTTTTTTCTATTTTTAATCCTTGAATTTGGGAAGCCAGACATCCATGATTTTAGCCTTATCATGAAAAAAAGGCTTGTGTGAAGGGTGTTTTGGTATAGAGTAAAATATGCTCCTAAGCATCCTCTGTAGGCTGAGATACGTTTTTCAGCAGGTGAAGCTTTATGCCATTAGTCAATTAATGGATTAATGAGCTCACAATTTAATGGCATTATTGGGAGGTGGTGGAAACTAAGGAGATGGAGCCTAGATAAAGGAAGTGGGTCATGGGTGTTTAACCTTAGGGAGCACATCTGGCCTATTCCTCTCTGGCTATTCCCATATCCTATTTCCTAACTGCCATAAAGTATAGCTTTCCTCTTCTATGTCTTTCCTCCATAATGTTCCAGACTTGGATCCGGATGACCATCAACTGAATCCCCCCAAACTGTGAGCCAACATAAACCTCTCCTTCTTTAAGTTGCATATGCCATATATTGTGACCCAGCAATGGAAAACTAACTTAGATGTTTTCTCTTTTAAGCCTTCTTTTACCATACAGGTAAATCACCTTGATTAATTAGTAGGTACTCATTTCACCCTCAGTTAAAAAGGAGACTTTTAATAGTTCTTTACTTGAGACTTGAGCATCAAGTCACTCCATATCATCCCATTCTAATCATGTAACCTTTAATCTATTTCTTTATAGTTAACTGTATGGATTGATCATTAGTCTAGAATTTTAGCCCTATGAGAGCCATATTAGTTTAATTACATTAAAGTATGCTACAGAAACAAGCAAACCTTAAAATGTAATCAATAACACATGCAAGTTTATTTCATACAAGGCAAAGGTGAAGAGTTCTCTTCCAGCCTTGATTCTGCCTTCAGGGCCTCTACATTCCCCAAAGCAAGGTAAGAGAGAAGGAGACAGAACTCCACTTTCCTTCAGTGGTTTATCCCAGGAGCTACACTTTCACTTCCCATTGGACTCAGCATTGGAATTTGGGCAAAATCCCCCACCTATTAGCAAAGCAAACTCATCCAGCCCCTTAAACAAGGAAACTGGTATAGAACTGAATGAGTACAGATGAATATCTCTGCAGAAACTGTTGTCTTACATTTTTTTCTTTCCTCATTCTTTCTGGGACTAAATTCTTCCCCAAACCACACAGTCCTAGGATCCCACTTCTCTGTCTCTTTCCATTGACAGTAGCTTTTATTATTATTTCATCTTGAGTTTTTCATTGACTAGCTTAGAAGATCCCAAAGATTAAATCAGGATTCCTCTTACAAGTAACAGACAAGTCTATCCACAGAAACTTTAACCAAAAAAAAGTAAATTACAACCTTATGAGACAATGAAATCCAGATTCAGATTTCATCCTGAATTCACAGCACACACAATGTCACTGGAATGTGTCTTTCTCCAGCTCCTGGGTCTTACAGTTCTAACACTGGCTTCACCCAGCTTCATATACTAGTTACCAAGAGCAGCAGGTCCTCATGATCACAGCATAAAAGCATGGTCCAGGGTAGTGAGAGTGTTAAACCTGGTTCCTGCATAGCTCAATCAAAAGTACAAAATACACATCTCATTGTTCCTGATTAATGTGCCCAATTGAGTGGGTATTTCTGAGCTAATTTCTGTCTCTACTGAGATTTGGGAATCTGCTTGGCCATCTGTGTCACAGGATATTTACTGAAGCCATGCACAAGACCTTTAGGAAGGTACATGCTTGTACAATAGGGATAAGGTAGATCCTCAAATGAAAAACGTAAGCCACTCCAGAAAGGAGTGTTGCTGGATGCTGCTGACTCCAATCTGCACTAAACACGACTTACCTTTGGGCTCATCAGCACTGCATGGAAGAACTTGATGGATCTAAGTTTCAACTGATGTCAATTTTGCCTTGCTCACCTCTTTAACCTTAGAAGTGTGTCTGCAACCTGACCCTCCCCTCATGTCAGCAGAAGTTTTAGATCTAGATCAAACAGTCTCCTAGTCAAACCATTCTCAGCAACAGAAGTGAGGTTCTGCTTGCGCTACACTCTCACGCTGATGGAAGAGTAGAGAGAGCTTTGTGTCACACTAAGAGAAGCCACTTTCAAAGGGAGAAGTCATACTTCCCCGCACCACACTCTTTAACAAGCAATCAATCCTTCAGCCCCAAATTTCACTACTATCTAATTTCCATGTCAAAATCTTATTTTCAAGGGTCTTTCAAGAGACTACATTGATTATCACTCTCAAACAAAGGCGTGTTCATGTCTCTAACTCGAAACCATATGCTCAAAGGGTATGAAGTTATTGCTGTGGTAAGGTTTGTTCTCGGTGAGTCCATTCTGGCTCCTAAGACCATGTCCTTTTGTCAAAGTTTCACAACCATCCTCTTAAAAATCCATCCAAGAATTTCATTCAGGATTGGCATTAAGATCTATATTTTGCAAAATCTCTTTTTCAAAGAGACCTCTTTACAAAAGCTAGGACTATGCATGTCAGCCTCCTGTCTCTCGGCATCTCCTCTTGTGTATGAAAGACAGCTAATGCAGGATTTGCCTAACGTCCTTCAACTCAGCATATAGTGCAGAGTCAAGATTAGAAATCTGCAGATCATGAAGGTCCAGCCTTTCACTTCACCTCTGCAGCCAAGAGTGTTTTTCTGCCCTCTTTTCCTCTGCGATAAGAGCTTTCTCCTAGAACTTCCAACCACAACAGACAGAGAAGGCCATCTTTCATCTTGGCATGTCTCCAACTGCCCTTCTGGGGCACTGAAACAGGCTATGGGCACAGGCAACTGTATCTGAGTCCTCTGGGCACACAGCAGAGTCCTAAAATTCCAGGGAAAGTACTTATGGTGTTGTCCTTGCTTTAAGGCCCCCATATTGCCCCAGTTCAGTATTGAGTAGTGGATAATTTCCCCTAGACACTGGAAACTAGTTTTCTGTACAGGTGGCTAGCTGGAAATTCCCCATAATTCTATCAGTGTGAGTATCCCCATCTATCTGAACATCTGCACTCTCCGATCAGGTCTATCTGGGCAATGCTACCTTTCTTTACCCTTTCTTGGCATTTTCTTATGTGGCTGTCTTCACCTTTAAGAATCAGTCCAATTCCTGTGTTAGATTTTAAAATCCCCACTAACATATACTGAGCTACCAGGAAATTCCACACCGTGCCCTTTCAGGGATTAATTACAGAAAAATAAGACTGACTTTGGAGATCTGTCTGCACAAAATAGACTTTCCAAACTGATGTAAAGTATGCTTAATATTAATGTGTAATTTCCAGAAGAGCTCAGAATGAGAATGATGTAGTTAGATTTTATTTGAAGTTTTCACTGAGATTTTAAAAGGGGAGAGAATCAATATATTATCTTGCTAAGAAGTAAAATAAGTGAATCACCAGTCTGTCTTAATTTATTGCATGAAATAAAGAGAATAATATTTCACTTCTCTGAATGATACTTTACATCATGAATAGGTACTGTGCTAATTTTAAGTATCCCCCCCAAAAAGATTGCTTTTCACTGCTGCCTACCATGTAATTGACAGCAGAAATGACACATGAAGTATGTAGGTTACCTTTTTATCTCAGTCTGCATACTGACCATTTCCTTTATTTTTGTGCTCTTGCAAAGGAATAAATACATTTTAATTATCAACAACAACAACAAGGAGAAATAGCAGATCGAATGGTAAATTTTCTGTCCTTCTTCCCATGAGAAAGGGATGGAAGAAGAGTGTGTTGAGGAAAGAAGACACAAGATGTAAAGCATGTGAGCTGATTTGAGCCAGTTCCCAACACTGTGAGCTGAGTAAGATCATTCATATCTCTTTTCTCATCATGTAGAACATAGGGCTAAGAAACACGTTGTATTCTTGACAGCCATTGCTTCTATAGTGCTGTGTAATAAGCAGGCCCTAGATTATTGGTTCACAACACCATAATCTACTTCATACTAATGACCGATTAGTTGAGATTAAGATGATCTCACTTGGTCTTGGCTGGGCTCAGCTACACTGCTTGAGTAGGGAGTGGACCCAAGTTCTATGAGTTTGTAATATTTATGTGGAGACCTCTCTCCCCATAGAAGAGGTCAGAAACACAAGTAAGAAAAACATCTGAAGTCTCTTGCAGTCTTCATCTAAGTATAATGATGACATTCTCATCCACATCCCAGGGACCAAAGCAAATTATTTACCCAAGCCTGAAATCAGATGTATGGTAGAATGTGTTCTCTCCTATAAGGACCATGAAAAGGACATGACCAAAAGTAACTATTAGGAAGTCAACCAATCTAATATATTTCATGTGGCTGTTGTAAAAAGTTCAGACGATGTAAACTAAAGGACCAAGCAGGGCTGGGTTGTAGCTCAGTGGTAGAGATGTTGCCTCCCATATACACAGTCCTGAATCTGAGTCCCAGTATTATGGTTTACACCTAAAATGATCCCTTGAGCCTCATGTGCTCACAGGTAGGGTTTTTGACAGGTGATTGGAGTAGAGGGGCTCATGAGTAACTTGCTGTTGTGGGTAGGGCCTGGTCAGAAGAGGTGTGTCACTGGAGCAGTGACATGGAAGGGTTCATCTTTCTCCCTCACACTTCCCTTCATCCTGTGCCTCCGAGAAGCCATACCATGAACTTCTTTTCTTCCTCGATGGCCCTGCCACATGATGTCACACCTTAGAGCCACCAGACTCTGAACTGAAACCTCTAAAAACTGTGAGCCCAAAATAAACCTCTCACTCCTTAAGCTGTAAGTGTCAAATATGGGGTCCCAGGGACAAGAAAGAAAGCAACTAGGATGCACCCAGCACCACCAAAAAATTAATAATAATCAATCATAATAAAGAAGGCAGTAAACACATAACAGTCACTGAAAATATGATAGCTACTAATGGCTATCTGATTGTGTGATCTTAAAATTGCTAACACATTTCTCAGCCCACTCTGCTGAATGCTTACAGGTTGGCATTATAATCACATGAGAGTCATAAAGAGAGTAAATCTTTGCCAAACAAATGTTTTGCCCATTTCAAGCCACACGTATCGTTATCCAGGATGTGCCAAGATGCGGATTTGGGAATGTGTCTGAATTTGCATCGGCTGGTTTCAAAAAATCAACACGTTTCTACTTTCCACATCGAGGCAGATCAGAGAGGCCCCTGCCCTTTACATAGTCTGCTAGTGAGAATGTTAAAAATTTCATGACTGAACCAAGGAATTGATTCAAGTTGGTAAAATGTTCAGAGTGTTCTATCAATTACACTTGGTGAGACATCTACTAGATTTAGAAATTGCTTTTTTCTGAATTGGTGTTTTTCCATATGTTTTTAAAGTTTATGATGTTTCCTCCTTGGGAGCAAAATAACATTTTTAAGAATTACATCTTTGGGATTAAATAAGAGAGAAATCTCTATCAAATATCCTGGGCAGACAATAGCAACCCTGAAATACTGTTTGATTCTGACTAATTTGTTCTCCTAAATTGAACACCTCCTAATCTCTCTGAGCCTTCTTGTCTTTAGCTCAAGCTGGCTTATAAATACTCTAAAATTTCATCAAGATAAAAAAATTAGAAGATCCTAACCTAATTCCTGCTCAAATTAGAAAGAGCTCCTGCAGCAACATAGCCCAGAGGTAGAGAGGAAGTCTGTTTAGAGGGGTACCTGTTTTGTGGGCTCCATGGACACCCCATAGGCACTATCTTAGTGAAGAATTTAACCCAGAGTGTTTCTCTGAGGCATAAATTTATTTTTCCCCTTCTTTTCTGCCCTCTATACTTGATCTCTGACATATACACAACCTGTCCAAGTCTTTCAGTCTCCTTTCAACCACACTGTCTCCCGCCCTTGCATGGCAGAGCCTGTGAACTGGCTTTTCTCACTTCAGTGGAGCCCCACCCCAAGCTGGGCTCCGTGCAGTAACCAGGATGCTAAGTATAAAATGAAAGTCAGACCATCCCTACTTTTATAACCCAGTATTTTCTTTTTTATTTAAAAAAGAAAGAAAAACAGGAAAAAAAAGGGTCAAAATGATACAGAATTTTTAAAAAATAACATTAAGAAATCATCACTGGTTGGTACAGTACATATTGCTATCTCAGAAGTAGCTATTCAAGTTACAAAATCTAAACATAAAAAATGAACAGACAATCGCACAATGACAGCACAAACTATTCTTTTTGATGAACTAACAAAAACAGTAGTATGGTTATCCATCTTGTACACTTAAACATACACAGAGTTCTATGTGTACACCTACACGTTGTTCTTTCTTTTTGAGCACTTTCTTTCCCTTTCATTATTACAATATCTATTGTACATTTTAGATCTTATTTCTTTCAGTTTATTATTATTAATGTTTTTACACTAGAACGACAATATGATATTTGCAGAAGGGTTGAAAAAGATGTGATATTTTTATACAATGGAAATTACTCACCCTATAGAAAAGTATTTTTTAATTTTATTTAAAGGAAAAAACAAAACAGTAAAAGGGTATAAGTAATACAAAATTTCAAAAAAAATAAACAGTAAGAAATCACTAGTTAATAGATTACATACTGTCATCTTAGAAATAGTTGTTCAAGTTACAAAATTAAAGCATACAAAGTGGACACTCAAACAGTGAGACTTCAAATAGTTGTGTTCAATGATCCAACAAAAACTTAGTAATATGGTCATCTATCTTACTCACCTAAACACACTTGCAGTTGTATCCTTTAGAGCACTTTCTTTTCCTCTCTTTTTTACAATAACAATTACACATTTTGGGTTTCATTACTCCCACAGTTCTTATTACTTTCTTTTTTTGGAAGAGAATAAAACCAAATGTGACAAAACAAAGCAGAGTCAGTCTGCTTTGACAAAGGATGGACATAATACATGATGTAAAAACAGAATACAAGGTAATCAACCATGGTTACCATAGGATTTATAGGTAAATGGGGGCAACTTGAGACTACCCTCGTAAGTGAAATAAATCAGATTCACATTTATAAATGTAGTATTTTCTTATTCCTGGAATACATTCCTGTCTTCTGTGGTTCCCAAAGCCCCACAGCCCTTCACCCCTGACTTCTTAATCCTCCTCCGGCCTCCAACCCCCAGATTACCATGCTGCAGTCACTCAGGGTTGCTTTTGGTCTTTCTCATGCTGAATTCATTTCTCCATCCTTTCCTCCTCCCTTTAATCTACCCAGGCACTCCGCCAGACTGGTGGCTCAGCTCTGATGTCACCTTCTCAGAGAGTTTTGCTGATCTTCTGTCCAAAGCGTCCTCCTCTGTACCCTCAGCATCTCACATATTTTTAGATTTCTTATCCCCGCAAAATGGTCTTTCTCGTTAATTTATTTGCCTTATGTAATACTTGTCCAAGAAAGTTCCATCCCATCTCTACAAGATCCTCAGCCACTAAATATTGCCTGGAATACAGCAGATGTTCAACAAATAATTGTCAGATAAATGAAGTGAGCTGGCAGGTACTGCACATGACCTAGTCAGATTCAGGGGAAGTGAGGGGTCAGGGCCACATTACCCCTGGGAAAACAAAGTAAAAAAATTACAGTGCAGAGCGTCCCCAACTCACGAGGAGAGTGAAGATTCTAGAGTGTTCTGAGAGGGAAAAGTAGGATCTGGACAGACTTTGCTAAGGTCAGCGTACAAACCACTCTGTGCTGAAGTGACTTTCTCTGCCCAAGAATAAAAAGATTCAGTGTCCCAAAGGACCTCGGTGGTGAATCTGAAGATGGTCATGTTCTGTCCATGGACTCGCACTCTCTGTCCTGGGCTCCTTTTCAGTGAGATGAATTTAGTGGCAATAGTGATTGTCATATAGGCTTAAGAAAAGAACTAAATTCAATTTATGAGAATCCTGGCTCTTAGCCTCCAGGGAATGAAGGGGAAAAAGTTCTTCACATCAATTAAAGATCTATTCAGCTATTGTACATATCTTACACACATGATATGTACTCAGGAAGTAATAGTCTCATTTCCTGTCAAGGGATTATATTGCTGAAGATGCTTTTGGCTTCGAGGGAACCCCTGAAAGTTTTTAAATAATAGGAATCTGTTTTCTTCCTATGATAGGAAGTCCAGTAAGAGGGATCCAGAGCTCAGCAGCCGCGGGTGGGCTTATCTGATACTCTCCACCTGTGTTACCTAGGTACCCAGTCTCTACCTTAGCTTCATTCAGGTGTCTCCCCAGCATCGCTGAAGGACAAGGGAAAAGAAAGGGTCTCCCTCTCTCAGTGTCTCCCTGATTCCTTCTCTCTCAAAGATTCCCCAATATTATGGGTATTTTTTCTTCACTCTAGCTCCTCCAAATCCACCCTCTTTTCTTTTCCAATTTCTCTGTGTCGTGATGCCTGGCCTTCCAGGATTTAGGTAGCTCCCTTGGCCTCTGACTTCCAAGGCCCATTGGCTCCCTTCCTGCTGGTCCCTTTCTCTAGTGGAGAAATCCACAAGTCCCTGGGGTGTCCCTGCCACAGTTACAGCTGGTTTCTCTGGCTCAGGTCCCCATTCCCCACTCTCCCTAGCATGTCAATGGCTCCCCACCAATTCAAGCCCCACAGCGGACTCCCTTAAACACCCCTGGCAGGCCTTGCTTACCCCTGCCCAGACATTTGTAAATAGTCACTTTATTAAATTCTCCTTAATTACCCTGACTGAGGGAGCCATCTGTTTCCTGCTGGGACCCTGACTGATACAAGAAGAAAAATCTTTCAGAGAATCTGCCCAGCATGCCCATGCCTCTTTCTGCCAGCTCCCACCTCCCAAAAGAAAGAGAAAAACACATCAAAAATCTTTCCTGCCAGCCTCAGTGTCTAAGCCTGACCCACATAAGGGAGCCTGGAAAAGCAAGTGAGCTTCTGACATTTCCTGAGAACCAAGGAGTCACTGGTTGGTGACCAGTAATGTCTGACTTGAGAATCATAGCTCTTCATCAAGGGAAGAATGCTTGGCACATACCTCAGAGGCTGAAGCAGAAGCATCACTTAAGCCCATGGGTTTGAGGACAACCAGGAAAACTTGCCCCTCTTGGTTTCCAGCAGTTACTGTGGATACAGTGGTGGTGAGCAGTGAAAACTCCAACACAGGACACAAGGATGCTAGGCTCAGGAAGTGCCATCCCAAAAGACATGTTTGCAATCCACCCAATAGCTGGCTTGTCACCTCATTCCACGCTTCATCGGAAATGAGTCTCAAAATCCCCAGTGAATAAGAAGCTAGGGCTCTTTGGGTATCATCTAGAGACTGCAACATGAGTCTCCTGGATTCCCTAGGTGGAACAACCTTGTCAATATCATCCGTGCCACTTTGCCAAAGCTCAGGTGGGTGATGTATGACCCGGGTGAATATAGAGCCATGAACAAGAAAAAGGAGGAATAATAGCTCAGAAAGCTCTTCTCAGTTTGCTGCTCTTATTAGTCAGTTTCTGGGGATAATCCTACCATAGTTGATAAACAGTTGAGATATAAAATTGATTCTGTTTGTCCATGTGAGAGTGAACACAGCCAAGAGTAAGACAAGGAGTCAAACCCAGAGCAAGCCGCTGAGCAGAAGTCAGGAAAGAAGGCCATAATACAGGAAGGAGGTTCTATGCTTTCTCTATTACCAGCCCCAAGGAGACCTGGATACATATACAGATGCTTTAGTTCACCACCTGGCCCTGCGTTTACAGGCTCACAGCTGCAGTACATACACCTTGTTGCATCGTTGATAGCTGAGAGGGCTGCTGTCAGATACTCTTCTGTAGAAGCAGATCTCACGCCTGATATGACCAATTCCTCTTTCTGGCCAATTCCACAGCCTGGGAG
This sequence comes from Cavia porcellus, assembly GCF_034190915.1. Classification (NCBI taxonomy): domain Eukaryota; kingdom Metazoa; phylum Chordata; class Mammalia; order Rodentia; family Caviidae; genus Cavia; species Cavia porcellus. Next base: position 12,761,374 of record NW_026947489.1, read on the forward strand.
GTCTGTGCATTTGTACAGCAACCATCACTTTGGTAAAACCAAAGCCGGACTCACTGTCAAGAGGATCCCAATCTGCCACCACCAAGAACCCACCAGTAACTTCCAAACCTCTTTTATTAAATCAGAGAGTTCCAGGCTTTTTCAAATCATGACCCCGTAACACTTGTCAAAAAAGCATTACTCAGGTAAGCAGGGCCAGGGATATAGCTCAGCAGTATAAGCACCTGCCTGGCAAGGACAGGTCCTGAGTTCGATTCCTGGTACAAAAAAAATATTAAGCATTAAAAGAGTTAAACACTAAGTGAAGTCATTTGCATACATTATATCTGTCAGTATTTATTGTATTAGAAACTAAAATTCAGAAATGCTAAAAACATAAATTTATTAATTTATTTTATAATAAGATATTCCATTAAATGTTAACATACAAACACTTCAAAGAAAAATATTCAAAGGAAAAAAGACAATGAAGGAGTACAATTGATTTATATCTATATGAATCTACATTTTTAAAAAAGTTGCATTTTCATAATTGCTTCTGCATCTTATCTTTTATGACAACATATAACTCATAGCCCTGCAAAAGGTCCTCTGTTATACATGACAATGAGAAAGGGGGGAAAAAATGTTAGAATTGTTAAGAGAGTCATTTAGTCAATTTCCACCTTCTTTTCTGGGGCTGTCTTCTCCATCCTCAATTGCTGATTTTCAAACTTATTTGAGTCACTGAACACAGAATTCCCATGAAATAGTTTTCAGGATCTCATAAGAACAGCACGGAGCATAGTGTTTAAGAGGAGGGGCACCTGGAGACTTCTCTGTAGCTTTAGGTGCAAACCGCTGCTCTGCTAGGATATTAAGGGGCCGAGCAGGAAAAGAATAGGTCAAATTGCCAACCTCACCCATGGGTGCGGGTCAGAAGACATCACACAGGTTTCCGAGGAACAACAGCTTTTCTTTTCCCTGTGGAACAGAAGCAGGGACTACGGAGAAGTCAAGGAACAACCAGAGGGGCCCTCGAGCTGTTACCTGACCCACCAGCCATGGTCATAGTGATTTGGGCTGAGGTGGACCAGACTGTGGCTACACTCTGCTGCTGACAACTCTTTGGCTCAGTCTCCTCACTTATGAGGTGCAGATCACGTCATTAGCACATTTCCTGGGGTGATGTAAGAGCTCAAAGGCACAGCGTACTTTCCACGCTTAGCACATACCTGGGGCTGTGCGTACTCAATAAATGTTCTTTCCTATTACAATCGTTCATCATAACCAAGGGAGGAAAGTGATTTTCTTATTTGAGAATAGTAAATACTTTCAATGATATCATGCTTAGCAGTTCCATAGCATTTTGCATGGCCTCTTATTTCTAATAAAATAATTTGGTCATTTGACAAAATTTCTATCTTGAAAATTTGTTTTCATTAATTTCATTGTTTCCTTTGAAGCTTACAGATCTGTAAAGTCAAACGTTCACCATGTATTTTGTTTTGCTTTGTTTTGTTTTTTTTTTTTTAACAAGGTATCAAACCCAGAGCTTCACAGGGTGTTATAACTCTAGCTCTTTTTAATTATTTGTTTTTTTTGAAACAGAGTCTCACTTAGTTGGCTCCCCTGGACTTGAGTGGGAGAACCTTCCGGCTCAGCCGCCAGATTGGCTGGGATTACAGATATGCTGACCACATACAGCCATCTTGTCTATTTCTGTTTTTAGTCTGACAACTTTTCTCTAACAGCATCTATCTGCGAAAGACTGTACACTAGAATTACAAGTGTTATTATTACAAAGTGGACACTGGACTGAATATATAACCTGCTTTAGGAAGGGTCTGTATTTCAGAGATACATAAAAAGCTGCAGTAACCACTGTGAATGGATTTCGAGAACAGGAATCTGTGGATTTCATTAGTCTGTTTGTTTGGGTTTTTTGTTTTTTTTTTTTTTTTTTTTTTTTTTGCTTTGGTTTGGTTTTGTTTTGCCTACCTTTGACTTGCATATCCACGAAACAACAAATAACGCTTCTTCAAAGTGAGTTTCTTCTACTGATATTCTGCTGTGAGGAACCCATACGACCACCCTCCCTAGCAGACACGTTTCTCAGTTTAGAATGTGAACCACATGACCCTGGCTGCACATGGATCTGCCTTCAGAGAGAGTCCCAGGATGAGACCTGAGCCTCGATCACCTCTGTGCTGGACCGCACACACACCTATCGCATCCACTGGCTCCTCTGATTCTGTTCTTGGCTCCCATTTTATCTGACCAGTACATTTGCATCTCAACCAACTCCACTCCGGGTCTTTCCATGTAGGAAGCGAGGTGTTTTCACTGGACCTTGCCACATTCACATCTCCTTGCTCATAGGTGTGCCACGTACCCCAGTCACCTGTGAGGGACCAACTTCCCTTCTGCAGAATTTTACATGGGGTACCCTGGGAAATCAAGCCATTTCACAACAACCCCATGTGGTTAACAAGCTCTCCCTTTATGGATGCAGGATCAAAAACTCACCAAACATGGGGAATTTGAACAAGCTCATGTACTTAGCAAAGGCTGTGAATGTAGATTGAATTCTAATGTTTGTTCACTGAAACACCATATTTTAAGACTCGAAAAGAGTCCCACACCATTGAAAACTCTTCTGTAGAAACAAAAAAAGGTGGAGATTTTAGACAGCATCAGAGAAGACCTAATTTGAATAGATTGTGGTTGGGCCCCTAGTGGCTTTGGGAGGAAATCACTAACTTAATGGCTTCCTTGGGCCTCCACAGATGAACAGAGAAAGGAAATTAGGATTGGCTTAACATGATGTACTTCAGTGACCACAGGGGACAATTCCCTTTGTCTGTGGAGAGCAGAGTGTGAGACAGTGGGAGGTGAGGTCACCTAATCTAAACCAGTATCTCATACTTTTAGGACACTGTAAGGACCCATATGAGAGTCCTGGGATTTAAAATTATTCCCTAGTTTTGTGTTAGATTTAAGTAGCCCATGTCACAACACTGCGCTTAACACTGTGACGCACTGAACAGCCCCTGCATTAAGCTGATAGCAGCTTGAAGGTGGTGAGTGTATCTTACTCCATTTTTAATCTAGCAGGGAAAAAACACCATTCTGAAGGAAATCCAAAAATGGTATACAAATCAACAACCAGAGCATAGGATTAGATATGATTGAGCCACAATGTACTTTTATATAAACTCAAGAAGCAGGCCATCTTGAGTTTCCCAGGGTACCCCATGTAAAATTCTGCAGGTGTTAATTGATGATTATCTGTAATCCCAGCACTGAGAGAGTTTGAAGAGTTTGATCACAGGTTCAAGATGCACTTATATGACTCAGCTAGCCAAGAACTAAAAGGGCCGGGGCTATAGCTCAGTGGTCGAGCACACACATGGAGGGAAGTAGAAATGAAGGAGGGGTACTTGCCTTGTTGGGGATTGGAGTTAAAATATAAGTTGCAAATGAACAGGGCAATGTAAAGCCAAAAGACACAAAATCTGGGGAAAAAAATCAATGCAAAACCCTTTCCCATGAGAAAGACCTATCTTGGAATTCACCCAGCCCCCAGAAATGAATGTGTGCTTGGAACAAACACTGTCTGCTCTCAACCAGAGGGACACCTAAGCTACCACCAAACACAGGATGGACAGCAAGGTGATGCATTCACCAGACTTAACACAACTCCTTGTCTAATTTTCTATGACAATAATTATTCAGCTCTATGGCTATTATTTGAAAACTAGTATCAAAACTGAAAAGAAAAAATTATTTGATGTACAATATTCCTCATGAACATAGACACAGACTCATCAGGAAAAGATTGTAGGAAGTCTAATCCAAAACTACTAAATAGGATATTAGGGGCTGGGGATTTAGCTCAGAGGCATAAGCACCTGCCTTGCAAGCAGGCGGTCGTGAGTTCGATCCCCGGTACCAATAAAAAGTAAAAAAAGACAAAAAAAAAAAAAAATCCCCTTACAGCTACCATCACACCTAGAGATGAAAGTGTAAAAGCTTCCTCTATTCAAACGGTAAGGAGCTGTTCACTCTCACTATTTCTGACCACCATTCTAGATGAGGTCCCAGGTAGTTCAATAAGGTAAGAAAAAAATGAAAAACATTTAAATTTGCAAAGCAGATGCACACTATTTTATCAAAAGTAACAGAGAGAAGGAAACCAAATATGAATGGGAGAAAATAATAAAGATCAGAAAACACAAACTTTAATCAAAATGTCAACATCATGGGGGCTGGGGATTTAGCTCAGTGGTATAAGCGCCTACCTTGCAAGCCTGTGATTGTGAGTTCGATCCCTGGTACCAGTAAAAATACAAAATACAAAAATAAATAAATAAATAAATAAAAATAAAAATAAAAATAAAAAAAATTTGTCAACATCACTTTTCATGTAGATGAACATTTTGATTCTTATGTTTATTTAAAAATAAATAAGACAGAGTAGTCTAAACAACTTTGATAAAGAAACGTTAGACTTCCAACCCTCTCCAATCTCATGACTTATGACAAAGTTATATGAATCATGACAACATGGCATTGACATCATGATAGACAAATCACCAGAGTACCAACATAAAGTCCCAAAATAGGTACCCACATAACAGACATTTGATTTCTGGCAAAGACACAAAAGCAATTAAGTGGACCAAAGATTGTACCCTCAATAAATGTACTGGAACAACTGGATATTCACATGCAGAAAACTCAAACCTTATAGCACATCAGAAATTTGTTAAAACATCCAAAAGTCAACTCAAAATGGCTCACAGTGGGTTAGTTAAAGGGAAGGCAGGTGTGTCCTGCATTGTTGCTTGGCTGAAATCATTCTCTCTAGGACAAAATACGTTTTTTTCCTTATCATACTAATGAAATAATGCAGTGATTATGCATGCTTGACACATTTATTTCACTAATAAGTATGTTTTTAAGAAACATCCATTTATCTACAAAAATGTCCAGTTTATCATTCTTTATGACTGAATAGTATTCCATTATCTAGAAATGCCACATCTTTTGTATTAATTCCTCAGTTGATGGGCATTATATTGCTTCCAAGATTTAGATATTATAAACCATGTTGCTATAAACATGGGTGCATATACATCACTGTGGTATGATGTTTTTTAAATATTTGGGAAGATGCCCAGAATGGGAATAGGTGGGTTGAATGGAACCCCCAATCCTAGTTTTTTAAGAATCTCTGCACTGATTTCCACAGTGGTTGTACCAATCCACATTTCCACCAATAATGGAGAAGAGTTCCTTTTTCACAGCATTTGTTATTGGTTGATTTCTTAATACTAGCCATTCTTTCTAGGGTGGGGTGAAATCTCGGTCTTGAGTGGTCAATAATGTTGAACATTTTTTTCATGCATTTATTTGTTATTTGTACTTCTTCATCTGAGAAGTGTGTGTTCATTTCAGATGCCCATTTTTGGATTGTGTCTTTAAATCTGGGAGGACTGCTTATTTTTAGTTCTTTATATGTTCTCAATAACAATCCTGTAAAAGAAAATTCACAGAATGGGAAAGAATTTTAGCCAGAAAAGCAGGAGACAAAGGACTTATATCCAAGAACGTACAAAGAATTAAAAAATATCAAGCCCCCAAATTCAAAGACCCCTCCAAAAATGCATATCTGAGATGAACACACCTTTCTCAGATGAAGATATACAAATGGCAAATAAATACATGATGAAATGTTCATCATCACTGTCATTTGAGAAATGCAAATTAAAACACTTTCATCTCACTCCAGAAAGAATGGTTGCCATCAAGAAATCAGACACTAACACATACTGGCAAAGCTGTGGGGGGAAAGGAACAGTTCTCCACTGTTAGTGGAAGTGGAGATGGGTGTAGACACTGCGGAAGTCAGTATGGAGATTCCTCAAAAAACTAGGATTAAAAGTTCCACTCAATCTAGCTATTCCCCTCCTAGGTATTTTCCCAGAAAAATTGAAAAGGTTACATCACAGCAATATATATGTGCGCCCATGTTTATAGTAGTGCATACTGTAATAGGTAAATCTTGGAAACAACCAAAATGGTCATCAACCACAGAATGGATAAAAAAGATGTGGTATTTTATACAATGGGATATTACTCAGCTATAAAAAAAAGGCTGATCTTAAGACTTTTATAGATAAATGGAAGCAACTTGAGATTATCCTCATAAGTGAAATAAATCAGACTCACATTTGTAAATACTACATTGTCTCTCTAGTATAAAAATAATAATAAAAACCTGAAAGAATAATATGACCCAAGATGTATAATAGATATTATAATAATGAAAGGGAAAGAAAGTGCTCTAAAGGATGTGACTTTGTTTAAGTGTGCAAGATAGATAATCATACTACTAAGTTTTTGTTAGTTTATCAAACAGAATATTTTGTACTGTCATTGTTTGATTGTCCACTTTTTATGCTTTGATTTTTGTAACGTGTAAGATAACAATATGTAATTTATCAACTAGTGATTTCTTACTGTTTTCTTGAAATTCTGTATTATTTCTATCTTTTTTCTGTTTTGCTTTTTTTTCTAAATAAAAAAAATAATTATCCTTTATCAAAGAAACAGTGGCAAATATTTTCTCCTACATAGTGGGCTGTTTCTTTCCTCCATTGGTGATTTCTCTTGCTGTGCAAAAGCTTTTCAGTCAGATGAGATCCCGTTTGTTGATTCCTTGCAGTAGGTCCTGTGCAGTCTGGATTTTATTCATAAAGTCTTTGCCTACACAATGTCTTCAAGAGTTTTACCTACTGTATCTTCCAGTGATTTAATGTTTCTGTTTTAATATTAAGATCTTTAATCCATTCTGATTTTAGCTTAGTACAAAATGAAAGATATACATCCAGTTTTAATCTTCACTAGTAGAAAGCCAGTTTTTCCAACACCATTTGTTAAACAGACTATCTCTCTTCCAATGAATGTGTTTGACACCTTTGTCAAAAATAAGGCAGCTTAGTCTACCCGCAATTATTTCTTCTAATGTGTTCCACTGATCTTCAGGTCTGTTTTTTTTTTGCCAGTACCACACTGTTTTTATCACAGTAGCTTTATAGTATAATTTCAATACAGGGATTGTGATGCCCCCGTCTTATCTTTGTTGCCCAGGACCACCTTTGCTATTCTAGGTCTCGTCTGATCCCAGATGAATTTTAGGATTTTCTCTGATTCTATGAGATATGCTATTGGAATTTAGATACAAGTTGCACTGAATCTGTATAACAGTTTTTGGGAGTATGGCCATTTTCACTATGTTGGTTCTTCTTACCCAAGAGCATGAGATATCTCTCCATTTCCTAATACCTTCTTCAATCTCCTTTTTCAGACTACTATAGTTTTCAATGTAGAGGTCTTTCACATCTTTTGTTAGATTGACTCCTAGGTAATTCAATTGTTTTGAATGCTATTGTAAAAGGTATAGTTTCACTGATCTCTGTCTCAGTGAGTTTGTTACTCACATACAAGAAGGCTATTGATTTTTGAGTGTTGACTTTATAACCAGCTACATTACTAAATTTGCTTATTAAATTATGAGTCTTTTGGTGTAGTCTTTGGAGTCTTCTAAGTAGAGTATTATATCATCAGCAAATAATAATTTAACTTCTTCCTTTCCTATCTTTATTCCTTTTGTTTCTTTCTCTTGTCTAATTGCTCTGGCTAAAGTTTCCAGGACAATGTTGAATAGGAGTGGAGACGGTGGATATCTTTGTCTTGTTTCCTGATTTTAGAGTGAAAGTTTTTAATTTTTTGTCCATTTAGTATGATGTTGGCTGTTAGTTTGTCATAGATGACTTTTATCAGATTGAGACAGAGACCTTCTATTCCAATTTTCTGTAGGATTTTTATCATGAATGGGTTCTACACTTTGTCAAAAGTTTTTCTGCATCTATTGAGATGATTGTATGATTTTTTTTTTGTACCAGGGAGTGAATTCACAGTCTTGCACTTGCCAGGTAGGGTTTTATACCGCTGAGCTAAATCTCTGGCCTGATCATATGATTTTTGTCATTGTCTCTGTTAATATGACGTATTACACTTAAGGATTTATGTGTGTTGAACCATCCCTACATCCCTGGGATGGATCCCACTTGATAATGCTGTACAATCTTCTTGATAATTTGCTGCAATCTGCTTGCCAGTAATCCTTATTGAGGATTTTTGAATCAATGTTCATTAGGGAGATTGACCTGTAATTCTGTTTCTTGGTTGAGTCCTTCTCTGGTTTCAGAATCAGTACTGCTTGCTTCCAGGAATGAATTTGGGAGTATTGCTTCCCTTTCAATTTCACTGAAGAGTTTGAGAAGTAGTGGTGTTAGGTCTTCACTTAATTTCTTGTAGAATTCAACAGTGAATCCATTAGTGCCTGGGATTTTCTTTGTTGATAGGTTTTTAATTACATTTTTAATTTCATTTATTGATATTGGGTTATTTAGGATTTTTATATCTTCTTGGCTTAGCTTTGGCAATTCATATGTATCTAGGAATCTGTCTATTTGTTCTGTATTTTCCATCTTAGAGGAATAGAAGTCTTCAAAGTAGGTATAGATGATTTTGTGGATTTCCACAGGGGCTGTTGTAATTTCACTCTTTTCATTCCTGATTGCATAAATTTGAGTCTTTTCTTTCCTTTTTCTAATAAGGTCAGCCAAGGGTTTGTTAATTTTATTTAATCTTTCTAAGAACCAACTCTTCAACCATTGATTCTTTATATATATATATATATATATATATATATATATATATATATATTTTGGTCTCCTGGGTATTAATCTCTGCTCTGATCCTTATCATTTCCTCCATTGTATGAGCTCTTGGTTTAGCCTACTTTTCTTTTTCTAGAAGTTTAAGATTCAACATTAAGTTGTTTATATGAGCTTCTCTGTTTTCCTGATATGGGTATTTAGTGCTATAAATTTCCCCCTTAAGACTTTTTTCATTGTGTCCCACAAGTTCTGCTTTGATGTATTATCATTATCACTGAACTGCAAAAACTGTCTAACCTCTTTTTTAATTTCATCTGTGACACATTGATTATTCAATAGGGTGCTATTTAATTCCCATGTTTTGATGAAGTTCTTGTGATTTCCTTTGACATGTATTTCCAATTTCATTGTGCTGTGTTCTGATCATACGCATGGGATAATTTTGATTCTTTTACATTTACTTGAGCGTGTTCTATGAGCCACTATGTAATCTATTTTGGAGAATGTCCCATGTGCAGGTGACAAGAATGTGTATTCTGATGTTGTGGGGTGGAAAACTCTATAGATATCTACTAAGTCTATTTACTCAAAAGTTTGACTTAGTTCTAATATTTCATTATTGATTTTTTGTCTAGTTGATCTGTCTTTTTGTGACCAGAGTATTGAGGCCTCTTAGTGTAATCTTGTTAAGCCTTATTTGATTTTTCATGTCCATTACTAATTGTTTTATATAACTGGGTGTACTAATATTTGTTGCATATATATTTAAGATTGTTATCTCTTCCTCTTGGGTTGTTTACCAGGATGTAGTGACCTTCTTTATCTCTCTTAATCAGTCTTGGTTTGAAATTTGCTTTATATGCAAATCAAATATCAACCCCTGCTTTTTTATGAATTCCTATTGTATGGACTATTGTATTCCATCCTTTAACTTTCAGCTATGAATTTATCTTTGGATTAAATGTGTTTCCTCTATGCAGCATATTGTTGGATCTTGCTTCTTGATCCATTCTGCTAGTCTACGTCTTTTGACTGGTGAACTGAGACAATTAGCATCAGTAGTTAAAACTGATATATATTGATTTATTCTTATTATGTTATTTTCCTATTATTGGCTCCTGCTCCCCCTACTTTTTACTCTTTTTCCCTTCACTGTAATTGTTTGCCTTTCCTGGTGGATTTCTTCTGTTGCGGTTTATGGAATTGTAGTCTTTATTATCTTTTTCTAGAATCTCCTTCAGAACATTTTGGAGTGCTGGTTTGCTTGCCATAAATTTCCTCAGACATTCTTTATAATGGAAGTATCTTATTTCTACTTCAATTTTGAAAGATAGTTTTGTGAGATACATCAATATGGTTTGAAAGTTGTTTTCTTTAAAACTTGGGATACTTCACTCCTAGATCTCCTTGACTTGAGAGTTTGTGCAGAGAAGTCAGCTGCAATTCTCATAGACTCTCCTTTATAAGTTATTTGTTTCTTTTCCCTAACAGCTTTTAAAATTCTATTCTTGTGTTGCATTTCTCAAATCTTGACTATGAGAAGCCTGAATGTAGATCATTGCTAATTGGGATTCTATATGACTCACTTATTTGTATGTCAAATTCTTTTTCTCTACCAGGAAAGTTTTCTGTCATGGTGTCTGTGAAGATGTTTTTAATGTCATCTGTAGTATCTCTTGCTTGTTCATTAACTCCAATTAATCTTAAATTATTGTTGTTTATCTCATTGAGCAGCTGCTGGATTGATTTCTCATGTTCCCTTGCTAGTTTTGAGACATCTTTTTTTCCCAATCACTAACTTCAAGCCTGTCTTCAATATCTGAGATTCTGTCCTCACATTGGCCTAATCTGCTTCAAATACTTTCAATGGAGTTTTATTCTCGTGAATATCTTCTTGAATCTGCTTTATGGACTCAATTTGTTTCTTATGTTATGCTTCTATAATTTGCTTGAGTTAATCTATTTTATTTTGTCTGGATCTGCTCTAACATCACTAAGCATGGCATGTATTTTGGTAATCTCTGTAGTTATTTGAGAGATTATTTCTGATTTCATTTTTTCTAGAGCCTCATTCAATTGCTTTGTTACCACTCTGGAGAGCCCTGGTAGGGGGCTTTCAGATTTTCCAGCATCCTTGCCCCTCGGTTTGCATTTGGTGAACAGGGTATCTGAGATTTTGTCTGTTTAAGTGTCATCTCATATCTTTTCAATGGAATGCAAAAGAGTTATATACAATATGTAAGCTTGTAATACATCGATTCTGTCCTCAAGGATTAAGATTCAAAATGGATTAAAGAAAAAACAGAAAAGTGGGAAAAAAGAGATTACTAGTAGTTTAGAGGACAAAGATGGATCCAACCAATTTAGGGAAAATGATGCAGAAAACTGAAAGAAAAGGGCTGGGAGAGATAAAAGGTATACAACAAAACCACACCCACAAGGAGCTTAGGAGCCATATTCACACTCCAGTAAATAAATAAATAAACAGATGATAGATAGATAGATATGAGAGAAACAGAAATAAAAAGCAGACTGATCAAAATAAAACAGGTAGTTCATTTCCAGGATTCTCTCTGGGCTCCCTAGTAGACAGCCTGTGGAGATAGAATCCCAATTCGTGCCGCTGTGTCCCTGCAAGCCAGGAGCTGCTTTATAACTGACTAGTAGGGAACCTTAGCGGCCTGCCTGAGACCAGACTCACTGGGCTCACTGCAGAACAAGCAGTTTCCTCAGGTATGCACCCAGCTAAGAGCTGCTGGAGGAAGCCGGCAGCAGTTCTGGCTCTGGATTTATCCAGCCCAGCTCCAAAATGGCTCCTGGCCAATCTCTCCCTCCCAAGGGGTGGCCGAGTCCTCTGCAATCACCACTGGCCAGCAGAGTCCTCCACGTCCCTCACTCTCCTCCACTGCTGAGTTTCTCCACAGAGGCCCCAGGGTTGTCAGCCACCACTGTCACCATGACTGCACATCCCCAGGGTCCAGCAGCTCCCCTCACACAGTGAGTCCAGCACCTGGCCAGGGCACTGCCAGCTATGCCTTCTTTTTCATTAAAGATTTTCTTCTTACTCTCTCTGTGGGCTTCAATTCAGACTTCAGGCTCTTTCCAGGTCCAAGGGACCCACTTCTTTCCTTCTTGCCTACCTCGCCATGGTTTATTCTCACATCTAGATGATGTCTCTCAGAGATGCTATTTCCTTTGCTTCTCACTACTCTGCCATCTTCCCGGAAGTCCTCCCAAACTGTTTTTTAATCACAACCAATATAATCATCAATGAAGACTATTGAAATAATCTATATTTTTAAAATTCCCCTAGAACTTATAGCAAATTTAGCAACTTTATAAACTATCTGGCTGATATTAAAAATTAATTATATTTTCATCCACTATGAATAAAGTACTAGAAATCAAAATATAGGAAAAATAACTGGAGATACAGCTCAGGAACAATTGGCAACCATATTTGAGGTCCTGTATTCCACCCCAGTACCACAAAAGTAAATAAATGGATAAATGAATGCATAATATATTCTTTCTACTAGCATAGAAATGTAAGATATGTGAAAAATCTTGCTGAAGGAAATTAAAGAATACCTTCATAGATGAAAGAGTATAACAGGTTCATACACTTGATATTAAGATATCCTTGATATTAATTCACCTTTCACTGATAAAAGGCTTACTGCAATTTCTGAAAAGTTTTTATTTTAAGAAAAAGAGATTATTCTAAAATTTATTTGAGAAGTCAACTAGCCAACCTTTCTGATAAGTGGTGCAAACCGTGAGGCTTCCAAGAAAAGTCAGTGCCTCCCATGAGCCTACTGCCATGTGAGCTGAACATCAAACCCACCTTCCCCATAAGCAACCCACTGGCTCAGAGGATAGGCTGAGATGATAGCAACTAAGGTACATAAAGCAACTAAATGCTTGTATTGTCTGGTCGATTTTGAAAGCCTGGGCCAGTGGTCTGAGCATCTGTTGGGTGGATGTCCATATGCAATACAGCAAATATGGGGGATTTCCTTCTATCTTGTCTTTGAAATCCAATATTGCTCTCACTGTTTTGGCTTTGTTCTGATTGTTTTGCTTTATTCAATATTCTGTTTGATTGGTTTTATTCTGTTCTGTTTTGGTCTGATTTTGCTATAACTGATGGAATGCACAACTATTGTGAAAATGACAAGATATGCTATCATAGCAATTATTGTTCTCCTAGTGTCCTGCTTTGAATTTCTGTACCAATTTTGCTGCTCTGTTTTGATTGGCTTTGTTCTCGTTTGTTTTGTTGGATTTTTACTATCTTTAAAATAAAATAAATAAATAAACAAATAAAATTGATTTAGGCACTCAAAGGACCAAAATTATCCATAATTATTTAAAGGTGAACAACATGGAAAATGTAAATTGCCTCTTTTCAAGACTTACTACAACAATCAATACAGTGTAGTATTGTCATGAGATTATAAAGAATAGTTCAATGGAATAGAAAAATTAGTTGTCCAAAAATCCACCCAGACAAGAAAGGAACTCAGTTTCTGGAGAAATGCAAAGATAATTCTATTGAAAAAGATAGTCCTTTCAGCAAATGACATTGAAGCAATTGGACAACTACATAGTCAAAATAAATCCCAATGGTTATATCATACTACTGGAAAAAATTAACTAAAACAGGTTCAATTAAACTAAATGTAAAGACTACATTTTGTAGACAGTATGAAGAAGCATACATTATTCTAAAGTAGTAGTAAATTATATTTCATCAAAAACTTTAATTTTTAAATAATTAAAAAAATGAAAAGACACACCATAGACTACAGCAAAATATTTCCAAACCATATACCTATATGCATCAAAAATCTTTCACTCAAAATAGATAAGAACATTAGTAACCCAATGTAGGAAGACAAATAATACAACTCAAATGCATGCAAAGATCTTAATCAAAAAGACACACAAATGACAAAATCATGAAAAGATATTGTTCAATACCATCAGTCATTAAAATAAAAAAATACATTAGTACATCAAAACCACCATAGCATAAAACTACACCCTCATTAAGGCAAATAAAATTGGAAAGATTGTAAGTACCAGAAGTTCACAAGGAAATGAAGCACCTGGAAGCGTCCATAGTGCTTGTGGGACAGGAAATGGTGCGATTACTTTGGAAGAGGTTAGCACTTTCCTGTAGAGTTACGCATATATTAATCCTATCACCCAGGGATCTCAATCTTTCATTTTATTTATATGAAATTTTACAAAGGACAAGAGTATACTTTTAAAAACCTCATTAGTCACTGGGGAAAATATAAAGTAAAACCACAATGACGTAACACGCCATGTCTGCTGGTAGTGATCAAGGAGAGAGAGAAAGAGCAAGAGTTATTGAAGATGTGGACAGCAGAGAACATTACACACTATCAGTGGGAATGGAGGTAGGCATGGCCTTCATGGAACACGATGTAGACATTCTCAAAAACAAGTGAATGATATTATCCACAATCCTTCTTCCGAGTATATTCACAAAGGCAGTGAAGTCACCGTGAAGTTGTCTCCACCCCACCCCACGTTCCCGGCAGCTCTTCTCAGCAGCTAAACTATGGAGATGACCTGAAGGGACCTTGACAGCGAAGTGAATGAAGACGGTGCAAGATACACATAAACTGAGTACTGTTCATTCTTGAATAAGGAGATTCTACAATCTGCCACCACATGGGCAAACTCAGAAGACATGCTTCGTCAAAAGAGCCAGCCACGGGATGAAGTATATTATTTCACATATAAGGAGGACCTTTAAAAAATCAAATATATATAAATAAGGAACAGAACGGTGGTAACTGGAGTTAGGGGTTGGGGAGGACAAGGTAAGTCAAGGCGTATAAAGTTGCTGCTAATTTGTGAGATGGGTAAGTTTAGAGCTCTAACGAGCATCACGAACACTATGCTTAGCATTACATTGGGGCTGGATATTTGCCTGGAGGTAGATCTTAAGTGCCATATTGAAAAGAAAGAAAGAAGAAAGGAAGGAAGAAAAGAAAGAAGGGAAGAAGGAAGGAAGGAAGGAAGGAAGGAAGGAAGGAAGGAAGGAAGGAGAAAAAAGAGATAACTATACAAGATGATATATATGAATGACCTAGCTTAAGAATAATAATCATCTAACTATGTGTTGTATACCAGAACATCATGTTGTATACCTTAAATATAAGTGTAACACTGTATTTGTAAAATTTTATTTGCATTATTTAGATATATATTTTATATATATATCAAATAAATATATATTTATATGTGTATATATATATATTAGTTATATATTAGTGGTTGACACCGGCATGAAGAGGAGGGAGCGTGAGGGAACATTTTATGGGGTTCTAAATCACAATTGCAGGGGTGGTCATGTGAATGCACACATTTGTCAAATTTACCCACTTGTCTTTTGAATTGATGGATTTATTATATGTAAATTACATGTAAATGTGTATGTCATATTTAAATAAAAGTCTTCAAAGAGAAAAATTATACTCACGTCTACATACACAGCACACATACCCTCTATAGACATCTTGAATTAAACTTCTAAATCCATGAAGAATAAAGTATCAGTTATCCAAAATAAGATAACAGCCATAAGATTGGCCTTTGACTTTGAAAATGTGTACATCTGTCAGCTTCCTCCCCCCGGATACAGTGCAGCATGGTAACTTGGAACTTAGAGGATGTTTTCTGGACACCCATATAGATACATAGCATATACAACTAGCTTCTCTGAAAGTACATCCCAGAAAGATAGCAACTCTACATCTTGATGTAAACCATAGTTTTTAAATTCATCTTTAGAAAACAACATGAAACCATGGCTGATGAAATGCTAGCTGTCCACTCACTCTCAGATAGCATGTATCAGGGTATTTCATCTAGCAACGTTTGGAAAAGATTTCTCATCTATTTAGATGACTGTCTCCCAGAGAAAAACTCAAATGATGATTTCATCATTTTATTGTACTTACATTTATTATTTTTCTTACAAGATGAAGAGCAGGATTTAAGGTTAAGGAAAGAATATCAAATATTTGCTCCATAAGCAAGTTTTCATGGCAAAAGAACCTTGACTTCTGCTTTTATATTATTTCAACCAAAACTGACCTTCTATAGATGAAAATTTCATTTTCACAAATAAATGGTTAGACTGAGATCTTTTATTGGACCCCTAAACAGTAATTAGCATAGATGCTTTCAAGGCTACAACCTGGCTTTTAATTCAAACTACAGATAAGAGACCGGAAGTCATGCGAGGCACTGAAAGCCCAAGTAATCTTCGTTTCTTAACACAAATCTGTTTACTCAAGGATCACATTCTGCCACTTGCCAACATTATCAACAGTTATCATAGTTATTCTGCTAACGGGGTAGATTTATTGTTTGTGTACAATAATTGGAGGCCAGGCTGAATTGCTAGGTTTTATCGCATGCAGTCGATGCTGATAGACTGCGGGTCCATAACCGCCATCAACCGCACATGTCTTGGTGGAAATGGACGAACCCGAGCAGATACTGAGCTGTTTTTAATTATACGTTTATCTTTCCTCATCCTTTTGACTCACATTTTATTTATACCACATGTGGTTACATGTGTATAGAAGCATTTTTAGGGGGTTTTGGAAAACCCTAAGTAATCATCTCTCTTAGTAAAGCCACATCACTTACATTGACGGCAATTATAACTCCATATATCAAAACATTCATACAGTGTCTGGTCCCATCCAACCACAGTATTTCCACTGAAAATTCCCTCGAGAACAGCAAACTTTCGAACAAAGCTTATTCACTGCTTTCTAAAATTGTAATTGTGCTCTTCATTGCACTTGAAGTTACAACCAAAATATAATCTGTAAACCTAATTATTTGATTATTATATGCTGTCCTATACTAAAAATCATAGGCATTTACTAAATATTTTAAGTCATCATGGGAAATAGTCATCTATAGATTTAGCTTAAACTATGTTGACTAATAAGTTCTTTAGCTCTTTTCACTAATAGATTTTTTTCTCTATGCATGTATTACGTTGGCTTTAAATGAAAGGGGCCTTCACACTAGCAAAGAACAGAATTATATCAATACTCAGAGCCAGGGCTTCCTATGGGCCAGCTGTGGTCACTTTTCTTGGATGTGGCCTCTAAGTCCCTTATTCCAACTTCACCCCATTCTAGGGGCTATGTGACAAACTTCTACCATTCGTTTCTTTGATTTGCACTTCAGGCACCCATGGACCCAGCATCCTCTTGGTTAATGGAGCTCTGACTCTACGCCTGGCTTCTCCTCACTTCTTCCTGGGCTGGGCTGCAGCTACAGAATGCCGTTCACCCACCATCACCAGCCATGACAACAATGCCCGCCTTTCTCTTCTGTGCTGGTCGCAGACTGCTTTGTCTTGAAACTTCCCTGCACACATCTGAGCTTGCAATGCCCTGCAGTCCCTTTGCACTTATGCCCTTCCCACCTTACATCTGGCCCAGACATTCCTTCCTCTCCTAAAGTCCTTTGCTTTTAAATCCACCCTAATTTTGACAACAATTTTGAAATAACAATGGACTGTTTTTCATCTCCCTAGCAGCAACGAATTTGTAAATATAAGTAATTACTATTTTATTCAAGATGTGTTTCTACATACTTGTCTGTACTTGTTCTGCTGTTTAACACCCTGAATAAACTGTCACTTGGGTGACTGCATTAAAAGGATCAATATCCTCGAGACAGATCTCAGTCTCACTACGTCAGAATATCTGATTTAAGAAAAACTTGGAATTTTTGAGTTTTAATATCAGGATTGGACCCTTAGAAAAACCTATCAGGTTGTCTAGAGGTAAGAGATACTGGAAAAGTGCACTTAGATGTTCCTAATAATTACCATTACAGCCCACTGACCCACTTGCTTGTTACTCTACAAGGAAGGGTCAAGGTGCACCAAAAATTAGCAGCCAGTGCAGCCAGACAGCTGGATACAACCATTGCAGCCAGACAGCTGGACACAGCCAGGGCAGGTTGACTATCATACCCATAGCATTGGTTCAAGGCCTAACTGCTTCAGATCAGCTACTGTAAATCAGATATGCACAGCCATGGGGGTGCATCACAGAATGGAAGCCATCCATCCTCCCAGTCAACATTTCTTGATTTATTGAAAAAGGAATCTCGGAAGGTTCACAGTTTATTTTCAGAACAGAGCCAGTTGAGTTTACTTTGTTTTGAAAGAATTCATCTCTAGTCTACATGTGAATGTAGCCTTTGAGTGGGCAAGTTTTACTGTTTAGAAGTATATACAATGCCTTTCATTATCATATGCACTTCTGAGAGCTAATTCTGATCTTAGAAAAGGTAAAAGGAGTTGGGAATATAACTTGGTTGGTAAAGTGGTTGCCTGGCATGTGCCAGCCCGTGGTTCAATCCCAAGCATCTTTTAAAGAAAGAAAAGATTCAAAGAATTTTCACTTTTGAGTTTCACGCACTCATCCATTTGTTCATTGAACAACTATTCATTTCTACAAACTCTGTTCAGAGAATACTAAGAATGGGAGCTCCTGCCTGGAGAAAAGATGATCAAATACTGTCTTTGAGGTACGTATATTTGGTGAGGAAAGCCTGGTAATAGAAGAATTGATGTAAGACTAAGTACCAGTGAGGATAGGTGCCATGGAGGAGTAAAAAGAGGGTACAAACAAGAGAATTTAAGAAGAGAAGCCACACTACAGCTAAGGCAGTCAGGGCTGGTATATTATTCACTTTCTCTTTCCTGGAACAAAATACTCGACCTTCACCATTAATAGGAAGATTGATGTATCTGATTTAGGGTATCTGAAAATGCAGCCATGGTCCAATGGTATTATGACTTGTATCTAGATGTCGGCCCAAAGTCTCATGCGCTCATGAGGGGCTCTGGGGTGACTGGATCACGGGTATGTGATACTGAATCAGGGGTGTGTAATACTGGATTGGGGGTATGTGATACTGGATTAGTACACTGACTGGTTTAACATAGTTCTGGGTGTAAATGATGGACTAACTGAAGAGAAAGGACACACCGTGGGTGTGACGGCACCAGCCAATAGGCATGTGACCCGGATTGAGTAAAAAGCTAAGGGAGGAGGAAGCCTGCTGCTCTTGCTTCTGCCTGCCTTGCTGTGGACTGTTTCTCCTCTGTGATGTCCCTGTGCCATGCTACCCTGCCTTGGAGCCAACTGGCTATGAACTGAAACATCTACAGACTGGGAGCTAAAGTAAACCTCTCCTCTTTTAGCTTGTGGGTGTCAGGTATTTCGTCTCAACAACAAGAAAGTAATTAAGATAGGTGGTTATAAATCAGAAGGGGTATGTTAGGAGGGCATGGCAAAGGACGCTATTCAACCCATGGCATCTGGGAAGCAAAGAGACAAGGGACAAGGGTTTGCTGTCCTTCCCGGTCACACCCCCGTACCCTGCTCTCCCACCCGTCCCCAATCCCAACAGCACATTCAGCTAAGGACTAATCCACTGATATATAAAGCACTCCCATGACACAGTCACTTCCCAAAAGCCTTACCTCTGAACGCATGAGACCTTAGAGCATTTTAGATCTGAACTATAATGGATGAACTCTCTGGAAAAGTGACAACTGACAAAAATCTACCCTGAAAAGAGAAGCCCAGATAAAAATCAGGGAGAAGACTCTTCCAGGAACAGCACTAGGAGTTGCAGAGGCTGAGGGCAGAAGAGAATACCTCCAGGCAGTTCAAAAATCAGTCAGAGGTCTCAAAGCCCAGAGCCCAGGAAGTGAGGGAATGGGTTTGCTGTTTCCCGTACAATAATTTCATATTAAAAATATTTTTCCACAGCACACAGAGTAAATGCTGCTTTAAATCAAGACTTCTTTTTCATACTGACCCCTAACCTGACTCAGAAATCACCTTTGTTTGAATTAATTATTTAATCACTTTCATCACACATGACTTCAAGAACTGCCTGGTGTTTAATGCAAGACAGTTGGTTCTCTCTTTGAAGACAGATTAAAAACAGAGTGGTGGCATCTGAAGTTTAGAACTGCTTCAGAGCAGAACAGGGAGCGATGTTCGTGGTGTTTGTGCTTTGATTAGTAAGAGCTGTCTCCTCACTGACAGTGATGAGCTCCAAATTTACCAAAGTGACAATGCTCACTTCGCAGAACAGGAGCGAGGGCTCTAAGCAGGAACAGATAAACAGACAGGCAAGCTGGGTGCACAGGGCCATATCTGCATGGCTCCCTTCAGCATGTGACTTGGGGTTCTGGCTAGAAATGGGTCGAGGTACAGGTGGGTTAGAGAGTAAATGAGACCCCATCACCCAGCCCTCCTGTGCCGCCTGCAGTTTGTGCTCCTGTGCACTAAATGATCTGCTTTATCTGATTTGTTTTCTTTTTTGTTAGACAGCTGTGATCTTCTCCCTCAAACTCTTGTCACCGCCGTTCACAGGGCTGCAAGTGATGTGATTAGGGAACATGGCATCTTATGTAATTGGTCACAATCACCGTCCGCGGGTCTCGGGAACATGACACATGCAGCTGCTAGGGTGGTGGAGAGCAGGCGTGTGCAGGATGGGCTGCAGCAACTCCCTGAATACGTTCACAGCATCTCCTCCTGGCCAGGCACCCAGGGATAAACCACGGGGCCCAGGCCTTGGGACAGGTCCCAGTGCTCTTCACATTCCCTCGTGCATTTGAGAATTCTTTCTGTTTTGTTGCTTGATGGACAGTTTGCACCCTTCTATCAAAGTTGTTTTAGGTGCAACATTTTCCAAATAGCTCAAGAATCCACATTCAAAGTTTCAAATAATTTGTCTTTAATACATTTATTTCTAGTTCTGGAAATTGAACTGCCTTGCCCTTATCTTTTTGATCTTTCTGGGGGGGGTTCAGTTTGAGACAGTCTCACTAAATTGTTCAAAGGGGACTTGAATTTGCGATCTTTGTTACCTCAACCTCCAGTGTCATTAGAATTATAAACAGGTTTTCAGTGAATTTTTTAAAAGCTTATTTAAAACAATTTTCAATTGTTGTTTAAGAATTTTAACATAAACACCCCCTCTTTTCTTTAAAATAAATGAACTACTAATAAAGTAGCTCAGGAGCCACATTTCTCATGATGAAAAGGTATAGTGTCCCCAGGAATTTTGAAGTCAGGACTGCTCACCCAACCCATGATGGCCTCTATAGGAAAAACCTGAGGTGGGACCCTGGCTCAGCCTCTCTGTCACTCTGTGATCTCAGGAAAGTCCTTTAACCTCTCTGAATTTCTGTCATTGACTAAGAATGCGAGTAGGTAAATACATGTCTCAGAATTGTCATCAGCATTTGTGCGGGTTGAGAATCTTAGCTGCAAGTAAGAGAAAGGAACTCTGGCTAATTTAATAGGAAAATAAATGTTTGGAATGATGCCAGATAATTATGGGATTCAAAGAAATTAGGGCCCATGGAGCAAAGGAAATGAACAGGAATCAGGAGATGATGCAGGAGACAATCCAGGAGCAGCCACTAAGTCCAGTGAGCACCCAGCCATCAGATCTTCGGTGTCATGACATGGCACAGCTATGACGTCAGTGAAGATACCTGCTATCTGTCCCTCTGCCATCATGTTACCATTTGGACCTCAGATGTCCCTGATTGGCAGAGAATGAAGAAAATTATACCTTTCAGAGTTTCAAATGGACAGCAGGGTTCTATTTCTCCAAAAAAAATCTTAAAAAGAGTGGATTTAGATGCTGGGCAGATTACAAATCTACTATAGAACTAAATGAAGAACATACTAAGCACCTCTCACTGTACCTAGCATAAGTAGGTGCTCAATAAATGACAGTCTTCTAATTTTGAGTCTTCTAATTTTTCTTGGATTATTCACTGTCATTTGTCATTATCTCTCATAGTCTTCTGCCCCTGAAATTGATATTCCCCATCTACTAACTAATACAACTGTGTCACTAAATTGGCTAGAGGTGTGTGTAAACCTAGGTTCTGGGTGAAACATGAAAAGTTTAAAATACATTCAATAAATAAAACCAAAAACTAACATGTCGAGTAAGTATGCACACCATTGTGCAACATTAAATTTAGAGTTTTCTTTCTGGAGAATTCACATGCACTAAGCCAACAGTTGTTTACTTTTATTTCCCGAAGATCAGGGATGGAAGTGTTCGAGCAAAGAGTCCTGCTGTGCATTGCACCTCCTTTCTGAATTTCAGACTGAAATTACTTAAACTGCACCCAGAGGACCAGAGAAGAGTGGAGGAATTGTGCAGCACAACACCCATGCCAAGGCGTCTGGCACAAGGTGAACTACTACCACACTTTTCCCTTTATCGTGGGCCAAGCTCCAAGATCTTGCCTGGTCCTGTCCTTTCTCTCCAATAGTACACCAAGGGGATGCTGTTATAAAGTCATGTTATAAAATCTCCCTGCACAAACTGCTTCTCAAACCATCAGAATATCTAGGAAGGAAACCCAGGCATCAATTTACAGCACCACCCAGATAATGGATACCCTACTTTCTCATCCCTTCTCACCGGTTCCTTAAACAACTGTGTATGGAGGCCTAAGACTTCCTTTTCTGGTCCCTCCTTCAGCAGTGTTAAACAGTCCGATGTTTTGTCACCTGAATGTAATCAAAATATGAGCTTTGTCACACCTGTATTTATGGAGTTTAAAAACTCAGCTAAGGGATATACCTCAGTGGTATACAGTCCGTCTGGCTATCACAAGGTTGTGAATTCGATCCTAGGTAGGAAAGAAAATCTCATCTAGACATCATCAGTGCCTTGCTTTGCACACATATTATATCAGAGGAGAAAAATCAATGCATCATTAAAATATTTAATTATTGGAGAAAGTCATTAATAAATTCAGTGTAAATTTATTTCCTCCATGATCCTACCTGAGGCATCATGGATTCATCTCCAAATGTCCTGGTCTCTACATCTGTCCCCATAGCTCCCTGGCTACCAGGGCTCTGAGTCATGAGGACAGGTGTCTCCCTTTTGACCTACAGAGTCACCAGGCTGGCCCTTTGTCACCTCCCTCCAGTTCAGTCCTGCTCTTTAATGCCATTCGCCACATCTACTATATCACCCCTGCCGCTTGCCTATAGCTCTCCATTCCCATGGTGGGGATCTGCATAGCAAGACCCCAACTCTGGGTTAATCTTCCTAAAACCTCATTTCCTTTTAATAATGGCTACTATTAATTTATCAGGAGGCCTCACTTTCCTTTGTATGAAATCCATATTTCTGATCCTGGTAGCCAAGGTCTTCATAATATTAGAAAACGTGATCATACTCAAGTCATAACTAATTGGTGTCTACCAAGCAATAATTAACTTGATTCACAGATATGAAATAATTTTACCTAAATGTTCCAATGATGCTTCATTTGCAGACCAAAAACAAGAGAGAGCAAGAGCAAGAGAGAGAGAAAAGAGGAAGAGGAAGAGGAAGAGGAAGAGGAAGAGGAAGAAAGGAGAAGGAAGAGGGGAGTAGATAAGAGATAAGAGGAGGAGAGGAGAGGCAAGGAGAGAACTTACTCTCTGTAAAACTTTCAGTCACTAACTTGTTCTATGAACTGACATGCCAAGTGTATTGACCTCTTTCTGTCACTCTCAGGCCACTTAGTGCCTATTTATAGATGACTCACTGACACTTCCAACAGTTAAGAATAGCAAGTAGTAAGAACAGTAAAATTGCTCACTCAATCATTTAAACCCAAGAATAGAACAGAGGTCTCTAACTCCAGACCCCAAACCGTGGCCACTGAGCTTCATAGCCCAGGGAACTTGAGAGCTAGGAAAGACCTAGAAGAAGCTGCCCTAATGTTAGCATCCTTCTGATGAGGAAGGTTAGCTGCATAGTTAGGGTCCTGTGGGATGGAAATAGAGCCTCTTCTGATGTCATCCTAGAACTTCATTCCCCAAATGAATGGAAGTCCATCAATTCTCCTAGATTGCTCTCTAATGATGCTTCTTTCTCTTTTTCACAGTTTAGTCATATTTCTGGTGTCATTTGTTTGACTGTTTGTTTGTCTCTCTAAGCTACAGCCCTAATCCTTTATTTATTCACTTTTTTGAGACAGTGAGAGACATGGCTGAATTGTTCAAGCTGGACTCAAATATGCAACTCTCCTGCCCCAACCTCCCAGAGTGCTGAGCTTTCTAGGCATAGTTTCTCAGGGAGAACTTGTCCCTCTCATGACATTTTACAAACTTTCTGCTGACACCCTAGGATTTTTCTGGAAATTCCTCCAATATCACTTATCCCAGCGGCCTCTGAAGGGACAGAGAAGACAGTCAGCAAGTGCATGTCAAACTGAATTAAATTTCTACAACATTAACAAAGCACTCTCAGTCATTAATAACAAATGCACCACATCTCTGCACATTATTTGAACTGCATTTACACCTGGGGTTTTCTTAGCACATTCACTGATGATTAAGCCTAAGATTTTTGTGTTCCTCATGTGCTGAGCTGTGTTGGGCGATCAGAAGGCTAGGCATAGGTGACGAGTCTATTTTCTTAGGTCCTCTACAATTGCTTTAAAATATTAATAGTGTCTTATTTGTAAATATAAGTAGAGCCAAGATCCTTTGCATTAACTCAGGATTGAAAGTTTACAACACACTCTTCTGAGTATGGTTGACTTAGTTCAAAGCTTAAAAGAAAAAGCATTCCTATGACTAAGTAAGAGATTATATCTGCAAACAGTCCTCCATTTGCTAAGGCTCTCTTCTCTTTCCAAGAAAATAACATGGGGAATGCATGGATATCTAAATATTCAAATACACTGATAAAATTGGTTTAAGGGAAAATGTGTTTTCAGGCAACAATTGGGGTAAGAGTAAACGGATAATGTAAAATATAGAAAGAAAAATACGCAAAGCAACAACAGAATTCTGCTTTTCCGGGGTCTATACTTCTCTCAGACCCTGCCTGGGCTTTATCCTTCTATTGAGACAATGGCTTGTTTCTTTCTTGTCTGTGTCTGGCTCTTCACAAAGAAGTATTAACTACCTGCCTCAAGCTTGTACTAGGAAATTAACATAAGATATTTTCATTTGACCGTGATCATATGAAGCCCTCTCTAATCGCATTTGGCACATTACCCATCAGATTTATGGAAATTCTCCATGAACTCTGACCCCAAAATGTAACAGTTGCATAAAACTGTGTGAGAGGCGGCTGTGATGTTCACAAGGTATACCCTTGACCTTGGTACTGACTGAGTCTTCGCCTAGATTGCCTAGTCACCCTGGAATCCAAAAGGGAATGCACAATAAAAACCTTGCTTCCAAACATATGACATGGGCTGATTAGCCAGGAGAGTAGTAAAAGGAATTAATAATGACAGGAATAAAGATAGCCAGAAACTGCAAACAGCAGGGAGCCTATTTCCACAGAACCTGAAAATAAAGTAACAATAGAATGACTAGTCACTTAATTAAATAATAATTTTTTTCCTCTTTAATGATGTCCGTGTTAGCTACTGTCTTGACTTTTTCAATGATTAAGACCGTAATTTCAGCCTAGTTATCAAAAAGAACATTGCAAAACTTTGAATAAGCCCATGGCCTGACCACAAGGAATATCTCACAAGTGGAAAAAAAAATTAAGTCACTGGTGGCAAGATCCACTGTCACAAGATGCATATTTGAGATATCCTTGGGAGCTTAGAGCTAAAGCACAGATTGAGGACTTTATCATCTCCTGTAGGTGTGTTAGATTACAACCCTCACACCTAGAGTGTGTTAGGGAGGTACTAGCAAGGAAGTGGAAGAGCAGAAATTACAGGACACTTAACCACAAACTTTTTTCAGACTCAGCAGTATTGTCAGAAGGACATTAGACAGTTGCTATCTATGTATTGACTCTAATTTTCTTTTATAGATACTTAGGCTCTTACCTTAACGTTGGTGTCCCTAGTTTTCTTGCTTCATAGACCTAGATAACCTCTTGGGGTTTGAAGAAGATTCAAATTAAACAATTTATAAATAACAGTGAACCCTGAGCCTGGTACCTAAGTGCTTGCTACCTTATTGGCCTCCTCTTCTTTTTCCTCTTTCTGGTTCTTCCTTTTAGAGATACCTTCTTTGCAAAATAAGGACAAGAACTCCTGTGTTATTTTGTTTTTGTCTTCTTTTTTATTTACTTTTGGACAGTGTCTCCCTGAGTTGTTAAGTTACCCAGGTAAACTCAAACTTGGAATCCTCTTGTTTTAGCTCCCAGACTGCTGGAACTACACAGTCATTTACCACTATGCCTGTCTTTTTTTAAATGTTTTAATTTTTTTCATAGACCTCTAGAATCATTTCTAGTTTATTCCAGAAGAACAACCTTCTCCTAATGGATAAAAATACTAGGACTCAACAGTGAATGGCTTACCCAAGCAGTAACCATAGCAAACGATATCACACCTAAATGTTGTGCTAACTTTGCCTTAGCCTGCCAGTATAGCTTGCTATTCTGCTATTCTGAGATCCTTTGAAGTGGATTTGCTAAACTTCTAAAGCACTTTTTTAAACAAGCATAACTGCTTATTTTTCTTATCGAACTACATCACTTGGATTTTTTTTTTTTTTTAACAATTTAGGACAAAGACAAGACCCAGAATGGTTAAAACCAACTGCATCTTTTTTTTTTTTAGAATTTTCTTTAAATTTCCTATTTCCAACTTTAACCCTCTTACCCAGTCATGCAATAGGTGTGACTCTGCATGTTTAGAACATTATCTTTGATAATTCCAGAACTTAGGTAATTTGGAGAAATATTTGTATCATAAAGTATCATCATGTAAGCAAATGAACTGTGGCAGATTTTATAAACGCTGAAGGGTTTTTCTCATTACTATTTGCCCCATTAACAAATAATCTAAGATGTATTTTCTTGTTTCATAAATACAAATATAGGTATATACAGTATATAGGTATGTAAGCAGTTTTCCATTCATTTTTTGACATCATATTTATATTCCCACAGCCATAGCAGCCCTAAGAGCTAAGCAAAACTACTGCAATCCTGGTCCATTTACTTATGTAATTACTTATATAATTAGCTAAAGCCAATTAGATGCTGGGTTTGGTGCCACATGCCTAAAATATCAGCACTCTGGGGGCTGAGGCAGGAGAATCACAATTTCTAGTCAAGCCCAGGCAATTCAATGACTTAGCAAGACAGTATCTCAAAAGCTTTTTGTTGTTGTTGTTTGGTTTTGTTTTGTTTAAGGGCTGAGGATGTAGCTCCATGTAAAAATTCTTGAATCAATCCCTCATACCAAGAAAAACAAATAGTCAACTTGAATTTCCCTATTTCACAGCATCCTTGTGATGAATAACAATTTTGTCACAAAGCCAGAATTTGTGGCCTAACAATTACAGATATTTAATCTAAAAAATGCAACAATTTCCCAAAATGCATATCTATAAGGGATGGTTGAAGCTTAGAATAATATGTAGACACGCTTATTGTGTGTAACCCTTTGAAACACTGAGTATCCTTTTTCCCTCTTTGATCTTTTTTACATCTTCTTTCCTACTGAGTCTTTATACAACTTAAGGAGAACCCTCCAATGCACCAGCTTAGTGAGAGGCACTGGAAAGTTTAGCAACCAAAATAGAAATCCAATTGTAGGAAAAATTGACCTTCCAAGACACTAAGACCTTCCCCAAAAATAATTTCCACAGTGGCATCTAAAGTGAACTGAATGTGCCTTTCCCCTCTGTAGCATCAATCAGATGCAGTTTTAGAGGCAAGGCAGCCTCCTCCCCACTTGAGCGTTGAAAGCATCAGTTGGAAAATTAGTTTTCCACCCTAATCAGAATGCCCACACAGAAGCAGGGGTGTACTTCTTTGATGGTCCAAAGGAAATATTAAGAGAAGTCTTTTCTTTAATACTTTGTGTTAGCCAACTGCTACTTTCACACAGTGGAACAAAGAAACATTGGGGGACACTGTAATAGAGTTCAGCGTGTATCCTGGGAACACAAGGTTTCTCTCTCTCTATAATTGCATTTACCAGGACCATTCCATTCAGCATAAATGCAGCTTCCAGTGCTCATCTAAAAGATGCCCTACGGCTTAAGCTTTTCCCAAGTGTTCAGGAAGGATAGTGGGGAATGTGGTTGGGGAATTTAAAACCCACTCAAACATCATTAATTAGAAAATCCCTGATGAAATTAAACCTTTGTATTTTAGTGGGTTCATCTCTCAACATTCTGAGTGATTCTACTCTTTTAATTGCCTGGAACTCAGAGCTATGTATATAAGACCGACTAATTTCTAACAGAACTTGCCAAATTAGTGATGTTTTTCCAAACATCTAAGGTGAATAGGTAAAGGAAAAAAAAAAGATTTTAAGGAATTTCATACCCAAGTGACTTTGATGCACCTAGCTGTGAGGCCTGAGGCAAGATTTCTGAACAATAGATGCCGAGTTATCACTGGTACTCTTATCAAGCAAAGGATGGAAATGCATGCCCTCCTGGGTGATCCGGGGTTTAACAGTTTAAAAGTAGAGCCTACTAGGGAGCCACTGAGCCTGGAAAATAATGAGAATTATTTTGGCTATTTATAATTGTAAATAATTTAGCTTATATGAATTTCAAACATCAAAAATGAGCAATAGAGAGTAGACATTCAATATTTCATACCAGAGAAAGTATCAACTATTCAACTGATAAATCCATCATAATTATGCAGAAAACTGGTCCCTGTGATAAGCCCTCAGTCTAAAGAGCGTATCTCCATCAGTGTGTCCATAGTATATTACGGACTGAATTGCTTCACCCATCCAAATACCTGATTATGTTATTTTCCAGAAGAATGTTTCTTTATGAAGCAATTTTTCAGTAACTGATCATAATGGAATAAAATAGGATTGAGAAAACTTTTTTCTATATCCCTCTATATCTCTCTCTAACATGTTCACCTCAGAATACTGAGAGATGAAATAGTTATCAGCTACTTGGAACCTACCATTGTTTTACACACAGCTTCTGCTTATAGAGTAAGAAAATACGGAAGGAACAAGGCTGAGTGTTTTATCCATTATATCTCACTAACACCTCAATGCTTTGAGTTGAATATTACTATGCTCCTAGTTTGCAGATGAGGAACCTGAGGCTCTGGGAAACAAAGAAACTGGAAGTCAAACCCAAGTCCAAGTACAAAATGGTCTCTCCGCAAATGAAAGGACCAGAGCAAAGACCACTCAATACCTTGGTGACGCTTTCTTCAGAACTAGGCTCATTCCATTGGCTTTTCATTTTCCTTTTGAACTGCTTTTTTAAATTTAAGTCAATAAATGTAGATTAATAAACTATAGAATTTTATATACTATTCACTTGAATGTGATTGATTTGCAGATTTCAAGGAGGTAGGGTAAGATCATAAAGGAATGTTGATTTGATTGCCCAGCTATAACTGCTGATGCCACCTTATTGATACTGTGACACACACTTAAATTTAGAATATATTTAACAAAAATATTTTTAACAAAATAAAACTTCTCAGCAGTTGAATTCTTCCTCCAAATGTTTCCTGCATAATTATGATGAGCGTTATGAATGGAATAGCTAGCAGATCACAGCCTTAATGAAACACCTTAATGAAACCTCCAAGAATTTTCAAGACTCAGTTATTAACTGCCCAATGCAAACAGTGCCATCGTGGAATCAATCATGCAACCATCTAGGAGCCAGTGAGAAATAGGTCCCAGTCTTAAGTGGAAGAATTTAAGCAAATCTCTTAGTCCTGTGGAGATCTACAAGATTGTATGGTGTTATTTTCCAGAAGAATGTTTCTTTATGAAGCAATTTTTTTCAGAAAATGATCACAATGGAATAAAATAGGCTCAAGAAAATTTTTTTCTATATCCCTCTCTAACATGGCAGCCTAAGAAGAAAGACTGATATATTTATTATAATAAATTAGAAAGTTAATATACAATCAGTATAATTTCTGGCAAAAGGACTACATATTTCATTAACAAAGCTACTTATATAAAATTCTGGGCCCATGTAAGTGACTGTATTAATTGGATAATTGTGTCTTTTTTTTTTTTTATTATTGTGTTCTTTCCAGAGCAATGCATTAATTTCTTTTAAATGATTTTTCGGCTTTATTGGAAAGAGTAACTGTACCAGTGAAAAATGAGACTCAAATAAAGCAAGTGAAGGGTTCACACTCTGTCCTGAGGCCATAGAATGTAGCCTGGAGTTTCTTGATACCTTGACAGTGGTCTCTGACCCAAGGACCCTAATGTGGGATTCAAAAGCTGTGAACTTGAGGACCTTTGGCTGCCCAGCTGCTCAGAATCCCCAGAGAGGGAAGAACCGTTAAGTTGCATATTCTACTAGCACCTTAGTGGAGCTGAAATGAAAGAAATAAAAACGAAAAAAAGCCAAAAAAAAAAAAAAAAAAAGAAAGAAAGAAAGAAAGAAAGAAAGAAAGAAAGAAAGAAATGAAGCAAATCCATTCACAATAGTCAATTGCACAGGCATTTTGGCCGTAAAGGCTGAATATGTCTGTACAGCTTAAAATTTTACAATCAACGTTATGTACCTTTATCATATTAAAAGACAAAAATATATGGGAAATACTTTTAAAATGCTGCATTGTTTGACTTATTCCTTTCAATAAATACATGCTGAGCTCAGTTTACATCCTGAGAATGCAAGTGTGAAAGTGACCATTTAACTCTTGCCTTAGAATATCTTACAGATTTTTTCCTTTAAATTTTTAAATTATAAGGGCTGGGGACTTAGCTCAGCGACACAAGTGCTTTCCTGGCAAGCAAGAAATCATGAATTCGATCCCCTGTACCAAAAAAAAAAAAAAAAAAAAAAAAAATACAGATTGTTTTTGACATTACAGTAGCCATGGTAGATATCCTGTTATCTTGCTTCGAAATCTGTGTCACTTAAATTGATTTCTTCTGATCTACTTTGTTCTGTTTTGTTCTGTTTAGATTTACCCTCTTTAAAATAAAAAATAAACAGAAGTTTAAATTATATAGTACATATAATAATTTTCTGAAAATAATCCAACTTTTTAAAATCCCATAATCTAGCAATGCCTCAATGTCTGAGGTAACTGAGCCAATTTGTGTAGTTAAGAGTTCACACTTCTAAGCAGAAAAGAGCCTATGAATGGACCAGAACAGAAGAAGGAAGATGAGATCATAGAGTCCTGCAGGTCAGTTGTGGCCCAGATGATATAGATAGAAATTTAGGTGGTAAGAAGTAGTCCCATTCTGGGCATATTTTCCAGGCAGAGTGGACAGGCCTAACTGTGGGTTGAATGTAAAGTGAGAGAACAAAGATCAAAGATGATTAACCAGTTTTACCTGACCGTTGTGTGTAAGATGGTGCCATTTTTTCGGACAGAATCATCAAAAGAAGAAAGGGGTGAGTGAAAAGTCATTCCGGAAAAAGTCAGAAATTCAAGACCTGTTTTAGAAACATGAAGGTTGAGTTTCATATTTGACAGGCAAGAGGAGAAGGAAGCTAAGCAGTTAGATAATGCATCTGGAGTTCTCAAGTGGAGTCAGGGCTGGAATAAAAAACCTGGGGCTGATAATGGTTTGATGGTGCCTTGAGACAGGGACATCAACAAGATCACCGAGGGAAAAAGGACACACAAGAAAGGGCTCAGGCTGAGCCCCGAGCACAGTAACTGTTAGAGGTGAAAAGGAGAAATAAAGAAAAAGAGACGAAGTGAGAACTAGAAGAGCGTGGGAGCCAAAGGCAGGGATGCAAGGCGGGGAAATTAGCAGTGTTACTTGATGCCAAGAAAGGTGGCAAGAGAGAACATCAAACAGTGTGCTTTAGTCCATTAGTGATCCTAGCAAAGTGGGGTACAAAGGGGCTGGAGACGAAGGGGACAGAAAAATTATAACATAAATTTCTTTAAGGTGATCGTTGATAGGTGCTGCTAGTGAAGGGAAATAGGATGTGGTGTTTTAGCCCCCTAAACTGGACTCTAAAAGAACTAATGGACAAATGCCCACGCTGAATCACGTACTTTTTTCTTATTTGTGCTATTCATTCAAGGTTTTGTAAACTTCAATAGAAAACATTGATAAGATTTTTCCGTAAGATTTCAGAGTTGTCATTTCAATTCTCATAATCACCAAGAAATATGACTTAGTCCATGGCAAATAAAGAGATTTCACAGTTGCATCTATTCTGTTTATGTACAGTTGGTTTATATCAGGGTCCGCTTGAAATACTGTTGGAGAAATCTGTTTCCCATTTTTTTTTTGTGCCACTAATATTGACTATTTAAAATAGTGGGAATATACCAGGGTATCATCCTTGTATCTTTTGAAGTGCATCTCTCTTTTGAAATTTTAATCAGTTGCTGATGGCTTTTAATCCACCTTGTGAATTCTATAGTCACATTTGTAAGGAATTTAAACTAATTTCTTAGAGCCCAAGAGCATTTTGTTCTTACCTAAAATATCATATTACACATCAAATTAAAATATCATATTAGACATATACTTTCATATGAGACATATACTTTCCCCTATAGGGTGTAACAGAAAATAATTTTATATTTTTATCAAATACATAGAAAATTTTTATCAAATACATATAACATCTCTCTCCATTTACTGTGATAGGCTGGGGATATAGCTCAGTGGCACAGAGTCTGCCTGGCAAGTGCGAGATCATAAGTTTGATTCCTGGTACAAATAAATAAATAAACAAATAAACAAAAAGCACTTATTGTTATATAAAATTTTTTAATATTCACAAAATATTTAAACTTGGATTGTTTCCTTAAAAAGTACTGCCTTCAATCCTTCTCCTTAAGGAATTTATTACATTATTGCAGTTCTACATAATTGTAGTAATGCATAGTTATTTTTTGTTTACTTTTTAAATTTTAAAAATTAATGATGAAGTTTAAAATATGACTCCAGGTTAGTTGTGGAGTAACCCAATCCCTTGCTTCTGCTCAGATATCAGCAAACTATATGAAAATCGGTGGGCTTCTCTCAAGGAACAAAGCTGGAACTCAGTTTCCTTGTACTGGACCCTTTGACTCTATGAACCTTTCAATTCTTTGTGTGTACAGTGATAATGTTACCTTTATCACAGGATTGTGGGCAGGTTAATGAGTGATAAATGTCAAGTCCGAGGCACCAGACAGGCATTCAGTAAAAGAACTCTGTTTTTGTGAAGGTTGTCTGCATGCACAGACATATGTTTGGGGGGCGATTGATCCAGTGAGGGTACTTAGGCTCCCTAAAATATAACCGGAGTTTAGAAACAGTTTCTGAAACTTTATTAACCCATTAAACGTTTTCTTAAGTCTATACTAGGTAATATTAGCTTTTAATTAATTAAAAACCTGGCTGCATATGTATAATGCTTTAGAGTTTGATTAATGGAAATAGATTAGATGGCAGTGTTTTGTCATACTAAAGGTGCACTGCATTGCCCAATCAGAGAGAGAGAGAGCAAATGACAGGGGACACCATCTAAACAAAAATCAGCAGCTACTAATGAGGCTTGTTAGTGATGCTAATCTATGTAAATGTTATTAATTGAGAACATCTATCTTTTATCTCCAACATTTGGTAATCAGGCAATTAAAAAACAATGACATTCCCTGTGGTTGTTCTTCCTGTTTTTTTTTGTTTTTAAGTGATCAAAGAGTTTAAAACAAGAAAAAAGAAAGTCCCTTATCAAGAGGTAGGCCTTGCCTTGGGCTACTAAGCCTCATTAAAGGCAAAAAAGCTCCGTTGATCACCAATTAACCTGATTTGTAGGAGCTCTGATAAAGACCTTGAACAACAGGAGTTTTCTTACTATAGTAAATGACACAGTTTGTTGACTAAAATAAAAGCAATTCATTGAAAAAGATATATAAAAGAAGGCCATAAAGGATTCTTTGGAATTGGAAAGTCATTCCACACTCAGGTTTGTGTTTGGAGAGAAAGAAATAATGTCCCTTCTGGTGGCCTAATGTCTACACCAAGGGGTTTAATCACACCTAAATCAGGTGGAGCCAGCCCCCAGCTATGTCTGTCTGGCCACCTTGTCAAACATGGCTAGAGCTGATCTCCAGTTCTACCAATGGCAACTGGGCCCAGTGGTGTAGACCACATTCCTAAAACAATTCCTAGCCCAGTATTTCCTTGGGATCCAGATCCAAATTTTCAAATAATTTTTTAATTAATTTTTCAATCTATCATAGTTTTAAATTACATTGAACTATATATATATATGATTTTTTTTTTTTTTTTTTTTTTTTGGTACCTGGGATCAAACTCACAACCTTGTGCTTGTCAGGCAGATGATTACACCACTGAGCCAAATCCCCAGCCATATGTTATGTAGTTTTACACATGAAGTTATAGTTAATGGCAAACTAGCATTAGAGATAAGAACAAGAATACTAGTACTGACAGCATAGCACGTCCAGTGCTAACCCTTTGCAATACATCATCCCTGTTGATCTTCACAGTCATCTTATGTAGCGGTCCAGAGATAGAGGCTCTGTTTGATGCCCCTTCCTATCTACTTCAAAAGCATTTATTTTAAGCAGTTCTTAAGTTGATTCTGCCTTTTTTTCTTTGAATATCTTAAAGGGCCTAAAGAAATCCTCAACTATAAAAAGTAAAATTCTACAGGTGAACAATGGAGTTCCCAATTGGGTGGTCAACACACATCATAAGCACCAGTCTCAGCAAAGCACCAGTCTCCAAGGAATCTGAGTCTCACAATTTAAGAATAGCACAACTGTTTCAATGTAGGCCATAGAAAAACCTAAGGGATATAACATTTTAGTGGTTATCAACATGATTTTAAAAGCAAAAACGAGGCCATTTGCAGACTTGGGGGAGAGAGAAGAAGGCCATACCAGAGAGCAAACCCAATCTGGGAACCAGCGCCATGTGCAGGCTGCCACCATACTGGAAACAGCCAGACCCAAGCCTTTCCCCATGACTCAGCATCATTCACCAACTAGGGGGAGACAAAAGAAAGCGACACCAGGAAACAAATCAAGTCTGGGAACCAGCACCATGCACCGACTTCTCTCAAACTGGAAACAGCTTGACACCAGCCCCTTCTGGTGTGAGCTGGCAAACAAGAAGTACCAACCACACACCCACCCTACCATAAGCTTATCCAGAAAAACACAGGCAGTGATGATAGCTATGGAGGTGAATTGCAATTGGATGCCTGTGGTGCTTTGTTGTTTCACTACCATTGCAGGTCCAGGGCCAGTGGTCTGATCACAGGTTCAGAGGATAGCAGTACGCAGTGTGGCATCTAGGGAGGATCTCCTTCTGAGGGTTATAGCCATAGTTGATTGCCTATGGGCTTGTTTTGAGGTCTTATATGGTTTCCATTATCTTGTTAGGTTGAGTTTTATTATCTTTTGTTTTGTTTGATTATGTTAAATCCAGTGGCAGGAGCAGCTATTTCAAAGATAGCAAGATATATTATGGTAGCGAATTTGGATTTATTATTGGGTTGTTCTGAAGTCCTTTATTGTGTTCATTGTCTTATTTTTATTGTTTGTATTCTATTCTGTTCTGTTTCATTTTTACTATGTCCAAAAATATCTACAGCTATTTTGAAGATATCAAAAGGCATTATGGTAACTATTATTGATTTTGTAATGTTTTGAAGTCCTGTTTCACTTACACTGGTTTGTTTTAATTGGCTTTACTCTGTTTTATCCTCTTTAAAATAAAAAAAATAAACAAACAAACAAATAAATAAAAGCAAGAATATGTAAATGTAAATATATAAATTCCTTTATAGTCTTCTCTTGGGTTCCTCAGTGGGAGCATCTCTATCAATATTGTTGGGTGGTCTCATAGGCCAAAAAGCAAGCAACATATGCACTGTGCCCAAAAGGGCTAATGATAGTATTTTGGCTCAATTATTACCCACTAGGAAGAAGAACAGTAAGACAAGGAAAATTTTGTTAAGATATTCAGAATCTCTATTTGTACCAGTATTACTGTATTGTATTGGTGATGGTTGCTAACATCAAATCAGTACAAAATTTAATATCTTGCCATCATTAAATATTGCCTGTAAGGCTGGGGATTTAGCTCAGTGACATAAGCACCTGCCTGGCAAGAGTGAGGTCGTGAGTTCAATCCCCAGTACCAAAAATAAATAAATAAAATAAATAAGTATTGCTTTTAGAATGTGAAATCTCCATGAATTCTTTAAAAAGTTTAAAATAGTCAATATGGTACTTTGCTTTATTTCTTCATTTAATGGTCAAGGGTAAAGTCTCAGGCAGAAAAAAAATAGCTCATTAGCAAGCTGAAATATAGGAAGTTGACTCACATTTTTATTTTCATAATTTGATGAATGATTTAGAAATGGAATTCAGGTTTCTTAGATCTTTAATAACTATATATTGTAAGACATCAGTGAAGGGATAAGATGTAGAAAAACATTCTGCTACCTAAGTTGCTGTATTCCTGAATGCAAGATAAAATTTATAATGGATTATTTCTGCATGCTATCATAATGCATTAATTTTCAAATTTTAGTAAGCATAAAAGTTCCTTGAAATTTGATTAAATTTAATAATGAGTCCCTGAATTTTATTTATTTATTTATTTTGGTACCAAGAGTCAAACTTACAACTGCCTGCTTGCCAAGCAGGTATTGTGTGGCTGAGCCATACCCTAAACCCCAAGTCTCCTGAATTTTAATGGGCATTTCTTACACCCATGTGCACATATATATGCACATACACACACACACACACACACACACACACACACACACACAACCTACCTAGCAATTCTGTTATGTATAGTCCAAAAAAGTAAAAGTTAGTTTTATTTCACCCAGAAAATATATTTCAGTGGTTGTAATGGAAGATGTCTGGACACTACAAGGTATGTAAGATACATTCCTTTTTTTTCCTTTTCTCTAAGGAACAATTAGAAAATTAACTGAAAATGAAAGACTTGGTGACCTGTTGTGAATTGCATTTGGAAGCCAGAAAAATTCATCTCAAAATATCTGAATTCCTGTTAAAAACTACCACTTTGGCCATTGCATTCCTCCTTGACATATTTTGCAAGAAGAAATTAAACACATTCATCCCAAATACAGAGTTTTGGGTTCTATTTCCATTTTAAGTCCTTATCAAGCAGTGCTAAAGAAACATATGCAAGAAGAGAGAGAAGACAACTGATCTATTAATTAATGACTGGAGGGATGAACAAGTGACCTAGCTGGTGTGTAAAGAATACAAGTGACATTTCCTTTGCTATATTTTCAACCTTGCTCTCTTTGGCCATCTGTATGTTGCTTGTGTGAGAAAAGTCCCTCTACAACTACTCAGTGGCTGGCTTTCTTTGGTCAACAAAACCTGGTGACATGGTGATGAGCCACCAGGAAACAGCTGAAGTTTGGGGGTAGGGATTAAGCAGGGGAGGTTGGGAATTGTGGCTCGAGTCAGGTGGACATAATCAAGAAAGCTTTCCCTGATAGGCTGAAGCCAGCAGAACTCAAGGGATAAGCGGGGAGGAACAGGGTTGCTTGGTGATGATTCTGACAGCCACAAAGGGAGCAGGAAGGGGAGAGATTAAAAGTGACATAAAAAGGAATTGCCTGACTAAAGGTCTTGAAACCAATAGGTAATAATTTGAATATGACCCAGAAGCTAATGGGAAGTCATTTGAGGGTCTTGAAAAAGAGAGAATAGAAACAGCAGGCATAAAAGATGATCTGAGCTGCAGAAGATTGGGCCAATTGGAAGGATGAGAGGCCAAGGGCTGAGGAAGGCTGGCAGGGACCTCCGATCATGGGAATGGCCCACAGCAGATGGGAACGTGGTGATTACAGTGGGAACTCAAAGCAAGGCAGGTTAAGTGGCTTGTCCAGGGCTTCATCGCTGGTTGCTTCGCTTGCTTCTTTGTATTCCGTGCATATATTCAAGATCGCCTTATTCTTAAACTAAGAATTAATACATGGCTTATTACATGTATCTATTTCAACACTTTTCAAAATGGCTCACTAAATAAACTGTACTTCAGTGTTTAGTCAAATGGGTTTCTGGAGATAGACTGCAGGCTTTGCTCTTCTTTAAAAACTGCTCAAATAATACCTATGTACCACTTTTGCAAAGGCAGCAATAGGTACATAATCTCAAATCCTGGAGATGTGAGGTGCTCATCATAAGATTAGAGGCAGCTTCCTGCTTAGCCAAAGCCAAATAGAACAGCCACTTACAAAAAGAATAGAGAGGCGCCCATTTTCAGAAACGAATTCCTAGAAAATAAATTTGAGTCACAAAGGAGGACATCACCTTTTTTTAAGATGTCTGTGAAAGGAAATTACTAATGTCAACTACAGATTTTAAAAAATTAGCACAAACACTTCGTGAGACGGCTGACGACACTAATGTGCAATGGAAAGCATTGCTCCAGGATTGCTAGCTGAAAAAAAAAAACAATCTAACATTCTATTTGAATATGAGATGTTTGAACAAACCTCTAGCAGATGCTGAACTGCCAACAACTCATGAAATAACTCTTGAACAAGAACCTATAGTGCAGATAGTTTATGATTTTAGTTAAGCTGAAGAACCATATGTGTCACACGGCACACATGAAAAAAAAACTGTCTTTAATCTGTTACTTTATATTTTAAGAGCAAGGTGGGGCTTTTTGCTTTGAGATTTTATTTTTACCCCACTCACAAATTCAGCAGGAAACAAACTCTGTTTAAATGAAAACCAAAAGTTTTGGTTTAGGAAAGCGCAATATTTTTATCTGAAAATAGACCAGGTTCCTTCCAGGAAATGCACATGTCTGATTGAGAACCAAAGTTGCGTATCTTGTAATGGAGAAACTGGCTAATTAGAAATCCAGCCAGAACTGCCATGCTCAGACCTCTCCAACTTGTTCTTAGCATGGTGCACCCCACCTACCCCCCATCCCGCATTTTCCTATTAGATGTTAGGATTGAGTTTGTGACATAAATATAGGGAAGAAAAAACCAGGATAATAATATGGGAGAGAGAAAGGGACAGCAAGGTAGGGGAGGGGAGGAAGGTTGCAAACTGCAAGTGTTGGCCTAATACAAATGGAAAATTATTCCAAGAGAAAGACAATGATCTGGGTGTTTTCGCTATAAGATATATTGTTTGGGACACTGTTTGAATTTTTCATTTTTCATCAAAACATTTGACATCCCTTGGACAAGACCAGACATCGTTCATAGAAAGTGAAGCTAAGAAGGATCTGGAAAGAGGAACAAGACTCTAACATCAGAATCCAATTAATCTTACCAGGAAGGAGAGAAAAGTTAAAACCCAAAGAGGGGTCTCTCCAGTTCAATCTGGATCAATGGAAAATATGCCAGGAAGAACCCTAAACAAAGAACAGCAATAATGATGCCCACATTAAAGAGAGGGCATGAATTACTACTACAGCAGCGAACCAAAGCACATGCCTGGTAATATGTTGAGATGGCTGGAGTTGTACTAAGATGTCTTAATTATATGATTGATGTGGGCTTCAAAAGAAAACTCAGAAGCCACAGTGGCTCCAGGGGCATGAGTATTATTGAAAGGATAAAGACAGCTTCCCCAGAAGAAAACCACTCTACAAGGGAGCCTGGGAGTTTGCATGGCAGAACTAATCAATAATGTCTTGGTTTTATCTATATTAAGTTTAATAAAATTTGATGACATCCATGATTGAAGATCACACACACAATTATGGCAACATCAAAGGTATTCTGCTGCATATGTTCAGCCTGGGAAGTATAGCAAATCAGAGTCTAAACGTATATGACACTGCACACCACGAGAATACAGCGAACACTGGGAAGGACTTGGAAAGGGCCTCTCTCCAATGCTTACAAATAGCAGGGGGAAGCTTTCTTTCCAGCTTTAACCAAA
Source organism: Cavia porcellus (assembly GCF_034190915.1). Taxonomy (NCBI): domain Eukaryota; kingdom Metazoa; phylum Chordata; class Mammalia; order Rodentia; family Caviidae; genus Cavia; species Cavia porcellus. The sequence continues at coordinate 12,801,048 of NW_026947489.1, forward strand.
CAACCTTTCTTTGGCTTCTCCCAGCTTTTTGATCTTGGAATTTTAAAATAATAGGTAAAAGTGCATCTTCTAAAGTATTTCCAAAAGCAGCCAAACAAAGTCTATGTTCCGTCAGTCTTCTTTATTTTAGCCCATGAAACCAAAGGAAGGCAGATTGTTTTCAAGGAGACTCAGCAAAGGAGAACAGAGAAGGGAGGAGGGCACTAGTGAAATCTCTACCTAGTCCTTTGGCAAAAACGGGACAAGGACTTGGTTGTCAAATTTCATGTGTGGCTCTGCAGAATAAAAGAAGAAAATTAGACGTGCAATTACCTCAGCTTTAAGGGCTCAGTGCAAATCACTTTAATCCCCCAGACTTTGTGATGCTGTCATATTTTATTTTCTCTTCAACAGGTGTACAAATTGTTTGGACTAGAGCTAAAAAGCAGCTTTCAGACACTGCAGAATGATGGCGAGCGGAGTATTTCATCTGCTTAGTTGCTGCTGGTCATCCTGTACTTTTTCAGAAAAGTAATTTATTTATTTCATTGTGGTTTATCTTAAATAAATTGGCAGCAAAAAATATATTATTAAGTCTCTCTCTAAAGTTATCCAATGAGTGAGTATTCCTTGATTTTATATCAGAGGCAAAGCAATGCTTGTGAGAGTTAATTCAGTCTAACAGTGCACCTGAAGAAAAGAATGGGTTTCACCGCTGCCTGCCTCATACCTGTGTTCACTGCTCTTTTATAGCTGACGGTCTCTTATAAGCCAAACACCTGAGAACTAAATGACTCTACACACTAGAGACACTAGGTCGCTTTTTTTTCCCTGCTTTATTAAAAAAAAAATAAGGTGGTAAAGTCATAATAAGTTATTAACAAACAAAGACAAAAACTATGCTTCTAAAAGCCAACATTTTCCAAAAGATCTGATTTGGATCCATTTTTATCTCATAAATTATAGCAGAGGAGAATTTTCTTGACTAACATGAAGAGACATACCTTTTTCTACGTATAACATCCACTTTTCTCTCACAGGTAAATAAAAGATCTAGACACTGAAGTGGGCTTTTGACCCATTAGCCTGGGTATTTCTGTTATAGAACATCACTTTTAATTAAAGAAATCCATGCAAACTGGATGTGGTGGCTCACACCTGTTATTCCAGCCATCTGGAAGACTGAGGGAGAAGGATCAAGATGAGCATCACCTGGATAACTCAGTAGATTTGTGACATCTCATATCAAAATAAAAATTAAGAATGGACTGAGGATATAGCTCAATGCAATGCCCTGGGTAAAATTCCCAGTACTATAGTAAAAAAGAAAAAGACAAAAATTAATACAGTGTCACATCTCAAATACTCTTATTTATTTTCTTAGGTTTATCCCATGATGTTTTCTACAGCCATTTTACAGACATTTTCTGAAAGTGGTTAAAACACTAGGGTCAGGCACCCTCTCCTGGGCCCACTGAGGTAGAAGGCCAGGGCACAAGATCAGTTCACATCCTCTGAGAAAGGAGCCAGCACAATATTAGCACGCAAGTGACATGAACAGTTCAGTTTGTAGCATCCAGCACAACTTCCTTTGGAACAGCTCAGATCCCAAGGATCAGATGACCAAATTGAGCTTTGCTTCACCTAAAAGACACCATAGTGCTCTATCCTCAGAAGTTGTGTTGTATTTCCTTTCTGTGTTTGGAGACTCCATGCATTGAACTTGCTGGAGTCTCCATTCCCAGTGAAGAGCAATATTATTAGCTCTGATTGACCAGGTCTGACGGTAAGAGAGCGAAAGTTAGAGCTTCATGAATTACACAGAGTGTATATCAAGATGAAAATAAAAGCTGCAATGCTCAGACAGGAGGGGGAAGGGGCCACTGAAAACCAGAGAGATTAGCAACTCATCACATTATTTGTGGGTTATCAAGAGACAGAGGTAATGAAAGTGAGACCTATATCCTTGATCAATAAGAGTTTGACTGCATTTTGAGTTCATTTTCCCCTGCCGAGAGAGAGACAGCAGGCTTACTATTGATCACCGTGTTAATCCATAACCAGACTGGGCCTTCACCTACTGGAGCAGGCAGGAAAAATAAGATAATAAGCAGGAACTTGATCTTTTATTATGGTGTGCTAGATAAAGAAAGTGCTGGGGGTTCAAGGTGGAATACTTTAGGGTTAACCCTTGCTTGTGTTCCCACATAATTTGCAATGAATGAGAAAAAGAATGGGAACTCACCTTGGTTTGGCTTCTGTTTGACCTTATTTTGTCTGCTTCCTAACTAAAGTATATCGAGGACCTTTTTTGAAGATTAAAGGTGGGTAGTAGCTGGGCCAAGAGACAGTCACTGTGACAATAGGTCCATTGTAAGAGCAGAATCCCCTCCAAATCCCGCTCAGGAAAGTCAAAGAAGATTAAGCATTAGCTGCATCTGTTTTTGTATTTTGTCATGGTAGTTTAGAATCTCTGACTCTCAGAACTTTTTTGTATTTAAGTTATAGGTAACACATGTCACTCTACTGTTTGCATAATGAGCAGCATTTAGTTTGTGATTAATCAAATGAGAAAAATAGCATAAGTTATTTGGAGCCTTGTTGCAATAACTCATCAGCCTTTAGGGTACTAAAGCAGGCATTATGGCAGAACTAGAACCATCTCTGAAAGGAGGGCCAGCTTCTTTCAGAAGCTCTGGCATTGCCACCTTGTTTTAACTTAAGCTCTTACTATAATTCAGGCATTACCTGACCTTCCTTATCTACAAAAAATGACCTCTTTCTTGACAATGCAATATTTATTTATAATATTTTACCAAAATTTAGGTTAATTCTACTCCACCACCTGCCATTCTATATGACACTCTCACATAAATACAAAAAAAACATGACCTGTTAGGGAAAGTACAGGCAGAAAGCAACCAGCCATTCCTCTCTGGCCCTTTCTCAGGTTCTGTTGCACCCATTCCTAAGTGTCTTGAGGTACACAAAATTGCAAAGAAATCAGGTTGATGCTTTTAATTTAGTCTACGCAGCCTGAGGTATGTGACACAGATACAGTTTAGTTCTCTACGTCCTTGTCTCCACTAAGCTGTTTCTCATTTATTTGGATGACTGCACTTTTGTAGCTGCAAGCTGAGTTTCCTCTTTCTCTCATGATACTTCTCCTTCCATCCAACAGGAAACTGGTGTCAGTCTGGGGTAGGATAATGTTTTCGCTTGTGTCTGGATGTCCTCTATAGCACGTCCAGTGGTAGCAGCTCCCAAGTTTTCTCTTAGGCTGGATTTGTTCCTTCCTTGCAGCTTTCCTTAAATGATCCACATTCCTGACTTTTCCAAACTTCTGGAGTCTGCATTGCACCTTTGGCCTCATAGTCACAGCTTCACACACTGACTTTTCAGGAACACACTGCTTGGCCTCTCAGGACTTCTAAAATCTCTGTGGGAACCTTCTTGACCCCACAACTCTTCCATTCTGCATGCACCTAAAACCAGCACCACATGCATGATGCCAAGATCTGCTGCCAGCTGGAGCAGGAGCCAGGCTTTCCTCTTTCTTAGCTATGCCTGGATTGTTGAACACTCTGAATTCTGAAGAACAAATTCTCGATGCTGCACCATTCTGGAACATGGTGCTACACAGTTTTCTTCTCAAAGCAAAGTCTTTCACTTTGGCACTTCTGAGGCTGCAAGAAGTGGAGTCCTGCTGCTTCTTATGATGCCCTCAGGCCATCTTTTCCATTCTCCTGTTCCTTCTCAGCAATAAAAATCTCCTCTGCTCTACCTTTGCAGCCCACAGCTTTACTGGAGTTTCGTTTCTGGCCAAATTCACAGCATTTTAAATCATTTTCCTGGGCTCTTTGCTCTTGATTCTCAACATAAATCTGGCTAAAAGCCCTCAACTGCCACCGCCTTTACATTCAACTGACTTGAAATTTCTTCTGTCACATTAATTAGACCACCACCTTTACTCTCTTAGACACAGGCAGTTTCTTGACATGAGCAAAATGCAGACAAACTCTTTGCCAAGCTTTTTTCCAGATGACACACATGATCTGGGGTCCAATGCAGTCCTTTTTCCCAGCAGAAACCTCTCAAGTCTGATCTTTACCAGCAGGATTTCTATCAGCCTTCTGGTTTCCCATACAGAATCTCCCATACAGAACAGTTTAAGGCACTCCAGATTTACAATTTTTAGCTGGCATCTCCTAATATTTCCAAACTCTTCCTACCAGCCATTCCCAAAGGCTCCTGACCACCTTTTCAGGGACAGTCACAACAATGACCCTGCTTTTCTGGTACCAAATTTTGTCTTTTGTCTCCTTGCTGAGACAAAATACCCAACACCCAAAATTTATTTAGTTCACAATTTATAGATCATTCAGTCCATAATCAGCTGGCTCTGAGGCAGGTTGGCCTGGCAGAAGGGCAACAGTTCATGACAGCAGAAGACAACAAAAGCAGCAAAGGGGAGAAGAAAGCCTCTTTTCCTCTCTTATGTTGTATGCAAGCTATCTGCCCTAGGGTGGGTACAGCACTCACACCTCTATGCCAGCAATAGACAATGAACCAATCATAAACTAGATTCAGCTGCTTTGAAAAGCCTGCCCTAATAGGACCCCTTGAGGCTTTGGGGGACATCCACACACAAACCATAACAGATGGTCAGAAACCAAAGGAAACAGGAGTGGTCCTATCAGCATGTGAAAGAGCATATGAACGTGATTTTAAGTGTGCCCTTTGAAAGCACAATACTTAAACTGTTCTAATCAGAATAACTGGCAGAAACATATAGACAACAAATTTGAATAAAAAGGATTTTGAACTTAAATTTTATAACCCAATGCATTTTTACCAATACAAACATGAAAACTATACATATTCATGGGATACCACATGGTGTTTCAGTGCATGGTGTATGTATTATCAGTTTATTCCTCAGACATTTACCACCTCTTTATCATGAAGAGATTGAAAAACACTTCTTCTAGCTTTTTTATGATGTGCATATTACACAAGCAATATCTATAGTCACTCCTGTATGATATCACACCAGAGCTTTTGCTCCTGTCTAACTATAATTTAGTACCCATTGGTCAATCTAATTAGTCTTTAAATGACAAATTTAAATCTGTAGCATTTTTAAATGAAATGCCTTATGACTATTTAACACTTTATAATAGACTAACTAGTTAAACAACTTAAACAACTTCATTTATTTGTTACATGGAGAAATTGGGCCCCAACATAAAGCTTCAAATGCTGGAAATAATCTACTATTTTCTTAATACAAATACAAATCAGAATCACTGTTGTAGTCATTTTACATCCCTGAAGCATAAATAAAATTTAAAGGGCTGAGACACTTCATAAGATCTAGTGGGGGGGGGGGTTGTTTGGGAATTGTTTTGTTACTGTGTTGCTTGTTTCGTTTTCACAAGACAAGGTCTTGCTATGTAGTTCGGGAGTTTAGGCTGGTCTTGGACTAGTTATGTCACTGAGATTGCAAAGTCCTAGGGATCCTCCTTCCCACAGTCTCCAAAGTTCTGGGATTACAAGTATGTGCCATGACACCAAGTGACTTCCTGAGATTAGTCTCAAGTAAAAGAGGGGAGAGAGAGAGAAAAAACACAAATCAGCTCTTCTTTTCTGAAACTTCATGAAATAAGTGAATCAAGTGATGTAGTGTCACAGGAAATGTGAAGGTAGACCAAATCATGGGCACTGTTTTGAATCAACATAGTAATTGTTGCTTTAGGTGGTATCTTTGAGTGTGCTGATTCACCCTTATCCACTCCATGTAATTATCATAGACGTATTTGGATCATATAAAACAATATTTTCTGTAATTTTTAACGGCTTCCCACCCCCCAACACACACATATATGATACATAACAACTTCATTACCAGTACTTCGTTTTTTGTGTATGGTGTTTCCTCTTCCTGTCCAAAGACTAATGAAAATGTTGACTATTGTATTTGATCAACTAACCTGGGCCTGCTGTTTACCTGGGGAGGCCTGTCCTTCTCTAGTGGGAATTCTCTGTGCTATGATGACAACAGGCTTTATTATTCCACCAAGCTGGTTAATGAGTGTACATTTTCAAAAGCAGCTCAGGGATCCTGAGGTATTTTTCAGACTCAGATCAATTGATGTATTGCCCTTTTGAATGATAATTTTCTCTTTGGGGTCCCAGATCCAGGGAAAGCTGGCAGATATTCATACAGTAGTTTCACAAGAAAGTAGGTAGGATCTATACCTTGAAATTTCTGTCTCATTCATAGTGGTATTAAGCACCAGGCACTGTGCTAGGAAATCCACCCTATTCTCTCTAGCTAACCATTCAAGGTGGGTAGTATTAGTCATTTTTTGTAGATACAAAAATAAAAACTAGAATCTTAACCTAATTAAAATACATATCATCTACAAAGTACATCAGTTTACATTCTGTTTTTATGTACAATGTGCAAATGGAAGCCAAAGAATAGAAAGCCATTGCTTACAGTGTTAGGAGAGAGAGAGAGAGAGAGAGAGAGAGAGAGAGAGAGAGAGAGAGAGACTGCTGGACAAAGAGAATCTGTGGTCCCCAAAGACACTTTCCTTTTACTAGCATTCAGGAATGAATTCACTCATCTGGCACCTTGATATTCCAGTGGGAGATAGTTCCTCTGCATCTTATGGCAGCTCATCTGAATGTTCTCCACCAGCTCATCCCACCTTGAATATTCTAGAAACACTACCCATCCCACGAATGTATCAATCACCAAGAGGAATGTGTTGGATTTCTGTGGCTGAGACAAAAAACCCTGAGATAATAAACTCAGAGGAGGAATGATTTATTTTGACTCCCCAAGCCAAAGCATGATCACTTGGTTTCTTTTGGCTAAAGTGATGCCTCATAGCAGGTACATGTGACAGAGGAAACCTGCTAACCTCATTGTAGTCAGGAAGCAAGAGTGACAGAAAGGTGCCAGGGTTCCAATGTTCCCTTCAAGGTCACATCCTTCTACTAGGCCTCTTCCTAGGGATTCTAAAACCTCCTAGCAGTACAAAGGCTGGCACCCCAATTTTTAGTATATGGCCCTTTGGGGGACCTTGGAGATCCAAACCATAACCAGAACTGCTCATCATATTTCCTTGGAGAGCCACTTAAATAAAGCCTTTGTCTTGTGATACTCCAAAAACTGGGCTATCTGTAACAAAGGCATCACTGGACACTGGTTTGTAAAGAAAGAGGCAGTGTCTTTTCAAATGGAGAAACTGGTGTTACTTCTCAGGTCAAGATTTTTGGTATGAGATTCGTGGTTCTCACAATCCCGAAGAGCAACCTTAACCCTATTTATTCTGCAAATTTATACACCAGGATGAGAGGAAGAGGGGAGGAAAGAATGGAATTGTCTGTTCCAATTCACCACACAAAGCAAAATGTGTGCTCCAGGGCTAGAAGGGTACAGTATGTTTCTGCACTAATGTTCCCCAGATCTCTAGTTTCAGCGATGCAAGGGTTCTTTGAGTTCTCTCTGTCCAAGAAGGTAAGAAAGGGGAAATAAAACATAAGCTGAAATTTTTACACTTCCAAATGCTTCTGTTTTTCATTAAATAATACAATTTGAATCTGCCTTTAACTTTGTGGTTGTGCAATAAAATATTTACACCTATAAAAAACCTAGCAGTAAGAAAACGAGCAGCTGTTCTGATCTCATAAGCAAATCTTCTGACATGAACTTTTTCTTCTTTCAGTCGCTCCTCCCACCTACTAAGTTCTAGGAAGGGGTTAATCCCCTCCCCCACACACTCATAAGCACATGACCACAGGTAAATGAAAGATAATAATAAAGCAGGGAGCCTTCTGGAACTCCGACACAGGTGGGAAACTGGTACCTGGAACGGCAGGCCCCAGAGGATGGATCATAAGACATCTGTAGAGGAACCTGTAAAGCCATGTGTCGCATGTGCAATGCTCCAAGGGTGCAAGCTTGGGTGGCACCAGGTTATCCTGAAACAAAAGTGAAGATGTGGAGGTGGAATGTTGAAATAGGAGAAATTGATTGAAAATTCTAAGAATGGTTTAATGAAATCTCTCCATCTCTTCCCTGTATCACAGAGCCAAGAAATGTCCCAACTTCACTGGAGGAAAAAAGCATTAGAAGGCTCAAAATCACAACAACTCTGCAGCTTATAAGAAAAATTAAAAAAAGACCAGAATGATGCAGATGTAAAGTTTTTGGGGACTAAGCATGAAGCAGTAAGCACCACTTCTATTCCTGATCCATTACTCACGGGCTACCTAGGGGCAAGAAGCCACGAGGAATACGACCTCTCCCTGGGAAGACACTAGCCTAACTTACCATCAGAGAAGAGCAGGTGAATTTTGGTCAGACTTCAAAAACATCTGATCAGATACCAGAAACAAAAGGTCTATGTTTTCATTTTTTTACATATGTATGGTATGTATGTATCATAACCAGATGCCGTAGAGGGACATTTAGTAGGTTTCCAATTTATTATTATTGCTGAGAAGACTATCTGCATGTGTGAGTATGTATGTGTGTCTTAGAGTATGGGTCACTGTGGAAATGTCCACATTAGTGTAAATGTCTTCCCACTAGTGAGACCACCGGATTAAAGGGAAAACGTATGCTTTGTAAGGTCTCAGATACTTCTTACTAACATCTTTGCAGGGAGATTGCACTGTTATCATAGTTTGTAGAATTCCACAGCACTATAGTGGAGTATTAGAAACCTCTGAGATATTTCACAAAGTCATTCACAAAAACGAATCAAGTAAGTGAAGAAGGATTCAGTTAGCAATAAGTAATAATAATTCACTGCTATTCATGTAGTAATTGGCCAAGGGCAGGTGGAAGAGAGGAAATAGTAATCTGAGACCCAGAAACACTATATTCAAGGGTTACTTATGGCAGCACAGAGCTGTGTGACATTGATAAATCATTCACCTTCTCTGGGCTTCAATTTCTTTGTCCTTACAAAAATAGAAAATTGTATTAAACTTATTAAGTTATTTTGTCATGATATATCAGATACCTTAATGATAACATACTTTATAATTTTAGTTCAAGTCAAAAATACTACCCTAAAGATGGAGCTATGCATGGCTGAAATGGAAAACTCAAAGGAAGTGTTTCATTTTGTTTCTGTCACCAAAATAATCTCAGTAGAAATTGCGTTATTAATGATTCTCCCACGCAAGATCGCAACTGCTGGTTTAAATTCAGATGGATGGTGGAGGTTAATGTAAAATTTTCAGCATCATTTCACTTAAATTCAAAATTCAAATTCAACAAACATGCATTGTGCCACAAGATATGCCATGTGAAGAACATAAAACAATAATCCTGTACTAAAGGAGCTGACCACATAGTTAAATCATTTGCTCATGGTAGAATAGTTTCCACTTATAATAATGGAACAGAGTACCGAGACCACAAAATGCTAAAATTAAATAAAATTTTCTCAAAAACCAAAGCTATTTCAAAGTTGAAACTTCATATGCAGTGCAATAATTACTGCTATTATATTATTATTTGATGATGAAACTTTTTATTTCCATAAAATAAGAAAATTAAAAAGGAAATTACTTGCACATTTTCTGCATACTTTATACATGTTGCATATATCATAATAAATGATTTTTAGAGATGTGAGTTGGATGTGTATGTATACTATATAAATAAATTTCACTAATAACCTCTACTAATCAAATTAAAATTAACTGAACACTTTATAATGCTTGAGTCAAGTTTTCAAAATTAGAGAAATATGACTGACATCAGAATAGCAACATGTTATAAAATATAATTACTTAATTTTTAAAATTAACTCCACATAATTAACTAATATACCAATAATTAAGCAATATGTAATTAAGTAAGTTACAATCCCAGCCACTTAGTCACTTAATCATAAAAGTGAAGCATATTTTTATAAACAAATGAAATAAATATGAAATCTATTAATTAAATATGTGGTTGTAGCTAAGAATAAATGTTAAGAACAAAAATTATCTATTTCCGCAATCTGTGTAATCAGAAAACAGGTTTATGATGAGGTGCATAATTACTATATTGGCACGGAGGAGGTGGTATGGTTTCCTTCCTTCGTCGAATGTTGGCTCTGCCACTTCTCAGTTCTGATGAGCACATTAACCTCTCTAAGCTTATTTCTTCATCAGTAAAATAAGGATAATAATAGTGCCTAGTTCTGAAGACTGTTTTCAGGACTCAATAAGATCATGCATGAATAGTACTGACCTTAAATCTTGACACCTGGAATGTTACAAGGGCTATGGGGCAGAGATGAGAAATAGACAATTTGATATTAAAACAGAATTCTGTGACGCTCTGCCTATCCAAACTAGTTAATTTCTGATTGGTCAAGAAAATAAAATAATCGCACCAGGAGTATTATTAGTTTGGTAAATATTCAAAAGAGTTCCTCCTTCATCCCTTCCTGTTCAAAAGGATCAGGTAGTCCTGCCTGGAAACTGCTTCAGTAAATTAATTTCAATAGCTCTGGACATCTATGTTAAGTTCTCTGTTTGGTCTCTGAGAAGAGATTTCAAAACATAACAAAACAAAAACCTCTGGCTAATGTAAAGCAAAGAAAATCTGTTGGCAGTACTTTAGGAATCTGAGATGCTTTCATAAGGCTGGAGAACCAAGCAGCATCAGAGGTTGCTGTCTGTGATGGCCACAGACCCCTGAGGACCACCCTAATTGTAGAAATGATCTGATCAGAGAGATCAGGTGGAGAAGAGGAGATCTTTCCCTTCCTACATCTATTGACAAGTCTCAGGACATATGCCCACATCCCTCTGCACAAAGACAACAAAAAAAGAAACAGAAAAGTCAGATCTGTCCCATTGGAGGACAGCCCCAGAACACTGTGCAGATGGACACTTGATGAGTGTGACTGCATCCCAAGCAGCTTCAAAATGTGGATGCGTCACAGTCAAATACGTTGAAAAACTGTGCACTGTACTATGGGCTTTAACTGTTCCCTGAAGACCCATGTGTTAAAAATGTATGTCCCTATCCCACGGCACTGTAGGAAGGTGATGGAAACTTTAATAGGTGGCCTTTGGGACTAGATCTGCACCCTCTTGGGAACTGTGGGACTCCAGCCCTGTCTTTGTCTCTCTTCTGCTTCCTGCCATGAGGTGTGTGGTTGTATCCTACCATGTGCTCCCACCATCATGTGCTGCCTCCCTCAGGTTCAAAGGAATGGGCCCAACTAATCACAGCTCAAATAGCCAGACTTGTGAGCAAAGACAAACCTCTCCTTTTTTAAAGTTTGATTACCTTGGATGTCTAGATAGTAGTGGAAAGCTAACAGACCATGAAACTACGTGAAGCTTAAATGCAGTTCCATTAATGTTACTGGGAGAATTCTATAAGTTCTTCTGCAAGAAACTTTAGCTACCACAGTACTATGAAGGATGCATATTAGAAGATGGTACCATAATCCAGAAGACTGTCACAAACTCGCAGAACGTGACATCATTTAGAATTAAGTAGTACAACATCAATGAAATGCTATTATTTATGAAAGACAGTATGGAAGACGCATCAGTAGATGCCTATTAGAAAAGTCAACAAAGTTACCAGTTTTAAATAAGACATTCTCTTCTCCCACCAATTTTTCACCTACATACCAGCTCCTTCCTCTTTTAAGAGCACCATGTTTTAATCCCAGCAGAGACTTTTAAAAAAGCATTTAAAAGAGTCCAAATCCCCAGTGTATGCTAAACACATACACGTGCACACCCATACACACGTGTCATATTACAGAACTTTTCATATAGTAGCTTCCTTCTAGGTTTAATTGGCAGTGTTCAGGTATTGCAAAGAAAGAATCTAAAACTGAGAAATCAATTCTAATGAGGCTTGTCTCTGGAGCAGCAATCACACAGGAATTCAAGGAATGTTCTGACATCAGTATTAGGAGGACTAGTTTGTTTGCCTCTTTTAAATTTCCAGTGCTTAACTTTTCAACGCCAAGACTGTCAAATTTCCAGGACATGTTTTATTCACTCTGTTTCCTTTGTCTGCAAAATGAAGCTATCACTGAAATATTTCCAAGGAAATCCCAGTGGAGAGCTTTATAGACAGAGAGGTAATTGCATAGATAGAATGAATTGATTCTAAGTCTTTGTACATGTAGAAAGGCAAAGAATATTCCAATGACACTGAAGTCAAAAGACCTGGGGTTTGAAAGCCGTTGAAATAATGTTATGATTAACAGTGAAACAGAGAGCCAAGAAAGTTTTAGGGAGAGAAAGCAAGTTAAACCATTTTTTGAAAAAAGATCTAAAAGCTATCTACTTAAAGAGTCCAGATGATACCAAAGTTCTAGAAAATGGAGAAAAACAAACCCTATTCACAATGTCTTTTGATTTACAGAATTTTAAATTTTTGATGTAAAATTTGTCATTTTTTAAACTTAATTTTTGTAAGTTGCAAAAATGCTTTCATAATCTATTGAATATAAAGGCCTTACCAGGCCTATAATCTTAAACATAGTTTCTCTTTTATTTCTGGAGGTGGAAAACTTCTGCTTTTAGTTTAGGCCCATGGTTCATCTGGAATCACTGAGGATGTATGGCATAATGTAAATGCCAAAATTTTCCTTAAATATGCAATTGCTAAAAAAAAAAAAAAAAAAAAAAAAAAACAACCTTGCAATTGCTATAGACTATTTATGGAAAAAAAGAATCTCTTTTTTGTCACTGAATTGTTTTGTGTCCATGTTAAAAATTAACTATGCACAGGCTTATTTCTGTCTTTGGAGAAGATCTATTTCATTGGCTTATTTGTCTATCCTGACCATGTCTAGTTACTCTATTTCAGTTTTTTTTGTATTTCCATTTTAGAATTAATACATTGTTGTGTGTATGTGGTATGAGGTGTTGAATCTAACTCCTTCACATTAAGCTATATCCCTAGCCCTTATTAGTTTATTTTTTCTTTAGGGACAGGGTCTTGCTAAGTCTCTAAATTGTCCATGCTGGGCTTGAAAACTCTCCTGCCTCACCACCCAGCAGACTAGGATTTTCCACCATGCCCAGCTAGATTTCTTTTTTAAAAAATAAAATAAAATAAAGGCCACAACTACTGCAGCCCTAAACAACCTAGAACTGAACTTCTCTGTGCAAGGGAACTAAAATGTACCCTCATGTTTAAGTCACTTTCATTTTGAATCTCTTTCACTGGACACCAAACCTAATTGTCACTGATACCAGCTCTGACTAGCCCTGGCAGGCCACTTCCCAAGCCCTGGACCAGCAGTCTTGGACAGATAAGTGTGAGCAGGCAGCTCCTCTAGAGTCACAAGAGCTGACTGAGGGAAGGGGGTGCCTCCCAGGAAAATTCGGGTGCTACAGGTAGATGTTAGGAGGATGATGGGTAGTTAAAACAGCATATAGATAGCACCTCACCAGCACAGCCTCAGAACTAAACAGACTGGAGGTTATACATGCTCTGATTTGTGCTTGATACTATCTGTTTTTGAAAAGACTCATTTGGTTTAAAATGTGCTTCCTGCTATCAAATTGCTTGTAGAGTCTGTAATAGGAACGGTGGCGCCAAGCGTGAAGTAGAAGAGACAGAGCTCCACGTCGCTCCCAGAGATCTCAGAGCCAATCTGCGGAAGAATGCAGCGAGCAGCTCAGCTCTCAGAGAGGCCGATCTGGGCATGAACAGTGACCCCTGCCTAAGGAGGAAGCCTCACCCTCACCGGGCGCTGTGCTTCCTTTCTTGTTTTTATTTAACTTGTGCTAAAGAACAAAGTTTAAAAAAATAGGAAGGGACACAGTTTCAGATTGAGAGTACAGGACTGGGGAGTCGCCATGGGAAACTCAATTTTAAAAGCAAGTGGTGACAGAACGGTTGGTGTCAAGCATTCTCTGCAAACCCTGGAGAAGTTTTGAAATATGGATGTGGCAGGTCTGAGGAGCCAAACCCAGCCCAGCCTCCTGGTTGATGCCTGAGGACTTCACATGAGCACTGTGCTTGGAATGTGGTGTTGTGAGAAGACTCAAGTGATCCAGTTGGCAGAAGATGGAAATTCCTTGGAAATGCCTTCCAGCCTGGGCTGAACTCTGCTCTGAGCTGGTTGGCTGCTCTTCATGGTGTACAGCTATGGAGTGAGAGTCGACTCCATTCTGAAAGTCACACAGCTGCCTCAGAAGCTGCCTGGCTGCGTCTCAGATAGATACTTGGCTCTGAGGATTACCCTCGGTTCCTCCTTTTCCTACGATCCAGTTCCATCAAATCTCAATCTGGCTAATGCCTTCCCAAGTGTTAGAGCTAGAAGAAAACTTGAGATTTTGTCTCATTTCGTTCCTGTGATAATTTTGAGGGATTGCTGGAAATTGAACTCCAAAGTCTTGCACATGCTAGCCAAACATGTTACCACTGAGACACACATTTGGTACCCGTGAGACTTTTGGGCCCTTTCTCTGAAATCATCAATCCTAAACTCTTCTTGTGTTTCAAGCAGCCAAAAATGTATTGAACCTGTAAAAAGTGAAATCAGAAGACCAAGGAAGAACATCAAGTGTTAAAGTGTACAAAGAACCCATCTGATCTTACATTTAATGGAGAATAATTAAGCTAAATTATTATCATCAAGCTGATGCTACTCTTTTAATTAAGAACCTGTCTTTGTGCTGTTCCAGGCAGCATATGGATGGAATTAAATGAACAAGGACCCTGGCTTCAGAGGTACAATACCATGCAAGTGGCTTTAGGTGAATAGCAATGACTATTTCCAGTTGGTTTCACCTGTGTTTTCTCCAGAAGCAGACAGATTCCAAGCAACATGGTAGCCAAATCAGAGTCACAAACCTAAGAGGGCACCCTGGACCCAGAGAGCAGGTCAGGGCTCATTTGGGAGATGAGACAATCTTATCCACTTCTGCCTCCTCTCTGCCTTCATCTGACCTGTATCAACAAAAGACTAACAGGCTGCCCTTATCGTCTGCCCTTTCTTTATAAGTGCCATCAAGTTCCTGGCTGCTGGCAGGAGCCAAAAGTCTGTAGAATGCTATTTTGTACTCCATCTTCCTTTGCTTCATATTTTATTTGATTCTAATTTATTTCATTTGGTGAAGCAATAGTTATTTTATTCATTTTGAATCTTTTATGGAGCAAAATACAGTATGGTCTGTATTATATTTCAATTAATGTCATTATTATTTGGGTGTATATATGAGGGTACCATGGAAAGCAAACAGGCTTTGGAATCCTCACATGATGTGGGGGATCTCATTTCTGCCACTTGGTTGCTGCAAGAACCTAGAATGAGAAACTTTACCTCCTCAGGATTCAGTTTCTGCACCTGTGCATTCAAGAAGAGATTATATCTGCCTAGGTCAGGGGAACAAGGAATCACCCATAATGTACCATTTGCTACATTTGTTCAGAAATCAGGTCAACTGCATGGTATTTAGGGATGAGCAGGTTATGCCAAGCCAGCAAGGCTGACTCCAGCAATATCAACACCCCACCAATTTCTCAAACCAAAGCAAAAGTACAAGCTTCAATCATCCCTAAGTTTCATGCTGATACAATGATGGGAGGATAGGGAAGAGCAGGAGAAAGAAGTCCAAAAGACCCACAGAATGAAAGCTTGGGTGGGTTCCTAATAATCATAAGCCAACTGGTTAACAGGGGCCAGTGTCAGTCTCCTTATCAACTAGGAGACTGTAAAAAGTATAGATCAGAAGCCCTTACTGGGTACCCCAGGAATTTGTTATATATCAAGATCCCCCAGTAATTCTTATGTACACAAAAGATTTAAAAGTTCTGCTGTAGAACACTGATGCCAGAAGTTACCTCTAGCTACCACCAGCCAGTGTAGACAACACCAGCAATGACACACAGTGTATACTCAGGCCTCAGGATTATTCATTTGGAACTACAAGGGAATTTTTATATGTGTATTTGCACATTTCAAAAAACTAGATTTTCAGTTTATCTTATAATATCAAAAATCAAGGCAAAGCAGAATCTGAATTTCTCCACGCCATAGCCCCCACCAATTCCAAGCCCATCACATCACCTAGCTCACTCATCTCTACTCACTGTCAGGTTTCTGTGGACAGTTTGGCTTATCATCTCTTTATCTAGCTCTGATCCTCTGCCAACATTCAGAAGTACAAATTTAGAATCCAAAAATTTAAGCAAACTTGACAAGAAAGTTGGGAAGCAAATCTGTAATGTATCAAACATATGATTTCTGTGATTGCAATATCGTTTGTTAAAAGAAGTCCTTAAAGCATCTCATTTTTAATAAGTACTAGAAATTATACTTGTAAAGCATGTGCTTGTGTCTGTGGAAGAAGACATTTTTCAGATACATATAATATGGGTATTTGTTAAAGTTTCCCGGCTGGCTCCATTTTATGCATTCAGGTTTGAAAAACAAGGATTTGAGCAACTCTGATATGATCCAGTTATTCACTCTGCCACCATTGACAAGTAGCAAGATTAGCTTTCTAAATGTTTTCAAACTGATTGAATTATAAGGGAGTTCTTTGCATTGAAGAGCTCTCCTGCAGTTTCCCTTAGAAAACTGGAAGACTTTTGCACATCTTCACCCAATTGTCTCAACTTTTCTTTACCTAATTTGTTTTCTGAACTGAGTTTCAATGTCACTATCTTTTGGAGATAATAATGAAATTCATCCTTTATAGAAACCATATTCTATGCCAGACACAGAGCTAGAAACTTTGGATACCTTCTGTCATATTCTTAACAAGCCAGAAAAGTAGATTTTATTCTTTAACTGGCAAAGCTAAACTGAAACCAGGGTGATCATGTTAGAAAGAGCTACACTAGGCTGGCAAATTCTTGGCTATACCTGGATGCAGCATTTTTCTATAGAAGCCTCTGGTCTGGACCTCTGCATTGCTGGGCTTACAGTTCATAAACAGATCATTGTTTAATTGTACTTTGACCCATCCTCTTATTTGACTGATCAGA
Source organism: Cavia porcellus (assembly GCF_034190915.1). NCBI lineage: Eukaryota > Metazoa > Chordata > Mammalia > Rodentia > Caviidae > Cavia > Cavia porcellus. The sequence goes on from NW_026947489.1 coordinate 12,818,035, forward strand.
AGAGACGCCAGTGATGACCTGCTGAAGACCCAGGCTCCCTCCAGGTACTTACTGTAAATATAAGGCTTTCGTAGCTTGGCTTATTAGGCTCTTAAACACAAGACAGGTGGCTTGATAAAACTGGGGAGAAAAGAACTGGACACTCTTTTGTGAGGAGCCTTCATGAGGACGTGAGTGACAAAACTGAGCATAAATTGAAACTATTAAAGTATATGCCGCTGAGAAGGAGAGAGAGAGAGAGAGAGAGAGAGAGAGAGAGAGAGAGAGAGAGAGAGAGCGCGGAAAGGAGAAAGGAAGGAAGGAAGGAAGGAAGGAAGGAAGGAAGGAAGGAAGGAAGGAAGGAAAGGCCTGAGTTCTTGGTTTCTTTTAGTTTTGGTAAAGATTCTTTTATTTTTAATAATAATTGTACAATATTTGTACACATTTGTGGAGTATCAAGTGCTACTTCAGAACACAAATTCAGTGAGTATGGTTTGGTATTTACTAGACTTTCCTCTCCCTGATTACTTAGCCATCTTCTATGTCAAAATAATAGTAAACAAATATTTACCTTACAGAATTATAGCCTATAACTCCAGTGACTGCAACCTAAAACAAAGAATAAGAACTTCAAGCTGGTTTGCTCAGCTCGTATTTGTCTTATTCATCTAATCACACAGAAGGGCAAGACACACCAGGAGCCCATTTACCCTCCACGTGTATTTGGGGTGGTGTGTGTATCCTTGTCACTATAGTGATAAGGAAATAAATGCCAGAGACTTCAGATGTCTGCTAGAATCTACTTTTGCTAGTCGGCCTTTTGAGACCATAATTTTACTTTAAATGCATTTTTAAGATATGACTTTTAGTACTCCTTAACAGAGTTCAACCAAATGTGATAAATATTTGCATTAAAAGCTAGATGCCATGCATGTGTAATTCCATCGGATGGCTAGATGTTTTATACAATACTAAAACGAAAATTAAACGTGAAGTCCAATTTATGTTTTTATTTTTAAATAGCTGGTATAAATTGATTTCTTTTTAATTGAAAGTTACCTAGTTTGATTATAAAACTTTAATAATAAAAACAGTCATTTTGTAATCACTTGATCTGTTTCATGTTTTGCCACACTGCCAATATTAAATTAATTCACTTCTTAATAAAAATAATTCCTAATGTTGAGAAAATACTGACAGGTAGAGAGAAGCTTTATTAAGACCATCAGTATTAAAACTAAATCCTTTTTTTCATTATAGAAGATACAGTCAATTTAATTAATACACCCTAATCCCTAGTTGACATTAAATTCATCTAAAACCCACATTCATATAGATTATTAGCACCAAGTTATAAAAATATTTTAAATGATTAATATATAGAAGATACACACTTCTGGAGATTCGGATGAGTAGAGTGATTACATTATTAAATATTCTATAAATGAACTAATCAGCAGAGAATATTTCTTTAGTTTACTAAATGCTTCTAATTTAGAAAAAAAAAAAAAAAAAAAAAAAAAAAACAGTGACAAGAAAATATCTTTTCCAAGAAAGGAGTTTGAAAATTCACTCCACTATTGATCTGGAGTTGATTTTTCCTTCTAAGTTTAAGTCATCACAGTATAAAACCTGAGCCAGGATCCAGGGGGACCAAAAGAAAAAAAAAAATTTCAAAGTAAAAAAACAAAAATAGTTGAGCCAAAATTTATATTTGAGTAAGGGAAATGCTTGAGAGATGACTTTAATTTGTAAAACTTTCTGATTTTTTTTTCCTTGCCTGGTCTAGAAAAGGGAATTTTTAATAAAGCCATAAAAGATTCACACCTAGCATTTTAAATATCATTCTAGGTTGTATGTTGTGTTGTTTTAAGACATGTTTATGTGTGAACTTATTTTAATTGGATTTTGAAAATGTAAGAGCCTTATAACATACCAGGGGGTATATTTTTACTCTGGCGTTTTTCAATCTGTTTTCTAGCTACAGGTCAGTTTACAAAGAATGCCATCATGTATTATGGCACTAAGTTCACATTACGTTCTTATCCTGACCACGTGCAGCCTGGCCTTACAGATGTGCAGCTTCATGAAGGAGCCCCTTTTAGGGGATTCTCAGATCTTCCAGCAGGGCAACACAAACCAAGCAAAATAACTTTCTTTCCAATGTACATTAACTTAAAGAACTTACCTTTCACATTAAGTAACAACAACAAGAAATAGCCTTGTATTTTAGCCAGCTTTTCAATTTAAGCATAAGCTCTAGAGCTAATTAATTTAATAGACTACAAGATGCCAATTTTCTTTATTTACCTTTTTTTGTCTTGATAAACATTAGTGTGCTTGAATGGATACCTCTATTTTCCTTGGCGTTTTAAAGCTTCCTTTTATGTGTGTGAAAAATGGCTAAATATGTCAGGGTTTATCAAACAGAGCCTGGCTTTTTTAGCTGGTCCCTTTCTCCTTATCTAGCAAACACATTACCCTCTCCATCAAAACGGAGCAGAGCAAACACTGCTGTGGACCGCACACATAACCAGGGCTACCTTGAAATGGTCCCCAGACTTTAAACTCAGCCAGAAAGCTGATTAGGTCCCAGATCTTTGGGCATTATCTTATTTTTGATAGCTGTGCTATGAAAAGGCAATAAAGAAAAAGGCTGTCTAATAGAAAGGCAAGTTAAAGTGTCTGTTACTTAGGAGGTGCACTTCAAAGGAAGGGGGGGGAGAACTGGGTAAACTTGTTTAACTATTTGCTAAATCTTTAAAAGGGCCATGTTTTTAAAAAGAATTTATGTGTGAGTTAAAATTTTTTTTAAGTCCAAACAATTCACATGTAGGAAACGACAGATTACCCTGGTATATTTGCCCTTCTGGAGATACGCTAATATCTTTGTTAGTGCCTTTTAAGCAACTTTGAAATTATTATTAGTTAAGGATTCATGCCAGGTCTGTAGAGCCATTGTGAAAATGTTTGTGTATTTCACTCAAATTCCTTTTAGTCCTCTCTGCAAAAGAAAAATTATGGAAAAAAGAGAGAAAAGGCCTAACACTGAGACTGAGTTTAAACACCTAAAATTCAATTTTATGTGAATTGTATGATAGAGGATAGACAGATAATACTTAGGAGTAATATTTTACAAGTGTGCAAATTTTTTGACTGAGGTTGAGCACGCTGATCTTCACCAAGTGCAGCACCTCAGGGTTTCAGGCAATCGTGGTGCCCACACGGGGTGGAAACACTCTGTCTTATCACACTGAGTACATGCAAAAGCTAAGTGGGAAGTGGCACACTTGACTGAAAGAGAAGCAGGGCGTGGTCCGGAGGGCAAGGTCAAGGCGAACACATGTCAGAAAACAGCAGTGCCTGTTCAGGCTTGTTTGCAAGAGTAGGTTGGGGGAAGGACACGAGCTAAAAACTGTTCCTACCTGAGGCTGTGTGACCTGACTTCGGAAAGCAAGTTACACTCTGGACCCACGGTGTGCAGCCTGGAGAGGAGGGCAGGGAGCTCTGTGCCATCTTCAACACTTGGATTTCGATTTCCTTTAGTGTTGATCTCCGCTTCCGTACAATCCAAATTGCAAGACGCCAGCTCGAAAATCAAAAAGAAAAACATCCCACAGTTGACGTTATGCCACTAAGATTTCTGATTAAAACTGGTTTTGTCTTAAATCTAAAGCCAAATATGTGGTCTGAAACAAAGTCAAACCCTGAACATTTTTATTATTCCAACCTACTCACATCAAGACCTTACATGTGAATCAATATTCCAACATGTTGTTTGGAAATATCTCTTTCTGTTAGAAGTAAATTTGGACTTAGGCAACCTAATATAATAGATGGTAGGGCATGGCACATATGAAGTACAAAATCTCAAAGGCTACTTCCAGCAAAGAATGTTAAAATATCAGTAAAGTATTAAATATCATGAACAGAAGATGTTTTAAAAAGCTATGAAGGACTTAGACTTTTTTTTAACAGAAATGTTAAGCATACCCATTATCAATTTTATTTTATTTATTTATTTGTACTAGGAATTGAACTCAGAACCTCATGCTCACCAGACAAGTGCTGTGCCTCTGAGCTATATCCCTGGCCCTCAGGACTCAGATATTTAGTATAAGCAAACTTGTGGGAAGAACACGCTGGTATCCTTGTCACCTAGAGTGGCCACAGAGTGAGTTACAGGGTGGTTTGATTTTATGAAGGTGTCTAGAATTTCCCTGTGACTTGGGGCATTCCCACCTCTTCCTGGAGCCACATGCTAACCTGGCATTTACATGGAAGGCTATTTAGTGTATCTGGGTCTGAAGGACACCAGGAGGACATTGGTCACTTTATCCTTGGACTGGCAGCTTTGTAATTTAGAAACTTCAGTATCAGGCAGGTTTTGGAGAAGTCTCAATAGGACCAGTTCAGATTTAGTTTCATTGTTTTCATAACAGCGCCTCATACTGATAGGCCGATCCGTAGGAGAAATCACTGGAGAAGCTACTCCTTAACTTAACCTCTCCAGGGTAACCTGGGGACGTAACATAAGAACTGTGTGCACAGCAAGGCTGGGCTTCAGTTTCGCTTTTTCGTGTCCCCTGCAGGTGGGAAAGTCAGTCCCAAATGAAATGAGAGGAACTGATGGTCTCTTTGGCTGTCATTCAGAGAATGAGTCTGTGAAATGTTGGCCTTATCCCAGAGAACCAAGCACAAAGTGGTCAAGACCTGTGCCCTTGCAGAAGGAGGGGTTGGTAGATGTGTAAGTCTGCTGCTATGGTAAATTGCCTTATTTACCTAAAAAAGAAAAGAAAAGAATACAATTGAACTTTTAGCGTCTGGTTGCCACATTATATGTAATCATAACAAAAACATTATTATTAATATTAATAAGATATTAGGACACTATATGGGCTAGAAGCAATAACTGATAAATGACTAGGAAGGGCTATGTGGAAAGCTCTGAACTGAGTGTCACATGAATTAATTCACATAATCCTTACAGCAACTCCTGATGTACTTCCTGTGACTTCACAAGATGAAGAAACCCAGGAACAGAAAAAAAAACTAACTTGCTCAGGGCTGTACAGCTAAATGGGGGCCAGACTTCCAAGAAGTTAATTTGTACGTGTAGATATGTATGTGCTGGCATTAAGTAGTCAAATTGTCCCCTTGAAACTAAATAGGACGCCATTCAATTTATTCAGCTCCCCAAGAAACAGTGAGCTGGTTTTCTTCGTCATTATGGATAATGTACACAGTGGTCTATTAAGTCAGCTTGGTGTGATGGCGTGAGAAGGTTTATTCCCAGTGCAAACCTATGACTGCTGAAACACCTATCAACAGTGCTGTGACTCAGTTCACCGTGGTATCTCGGAACTTCTGTTGCTCATGTGATTAAACTGTGTAGAATTCATCACCACAAATACTGGCCGGTCCTTCACCTTGCCTGATCTGCCTTAGTGGCCCTGGCTGCCATGGAAGCACAGGTAAACATTTCCTATGCCAGGTTACCCTTTCGCCTTCTATCTGAACATCTGTACTTACTTTCGATATTGGACGTTCTCTCAGAAGGAAGATGCCTCTCCTGGAGCTCTGCAAACATTCTGGGATTTTTGTCATTGAACATCATTGAAGGATAAATAGCAACATCTAGAGATTAAAAAAAGTTGCTGAACATGATTTTATCAGCAAAGAAAGCATGCCATGGGGGTCTTCAGATCTGTTCTTAGCAAGAGACATTAAGACAGAGACTTTAATGACAACAGAACTAAGGCATGTGTGATAGAAGCAAATGGTAACTGGTATCAGAAGTGTATCACATGTGATTCATGCCTCTATCACTATTTTAAAATACATAATTAAGCCAAAAGATACACTTTAATAGGTGATACTCAAGGATGGGGAAAAAATTGTTAACATTACCAAAAAATCTACTATCACTCAGAATATCAAACACAATTCCTCTAACATTAAACTAAGACTTGAAGAAGAAAATACTTTAGGGGGTGTAACGTATTTGAAATTCCTTCTAAAAATGGTATGCTACCAGCCCACCGTTGCAGGTAGCATTACATACTTATACAACTAACCATTTTAGTAATGTACTCCCCGTTTGACCCAAAGTCACAAAATAAAACTGATAGGCACAAAGAGAGAGAGAGAGAGAGAGAGAGAGAGAGAGAGAGCGAGAGCGAGAGATATGACTTTTCAGACTTCAAGAATCTCTAAAAGACAAATTTAAAACATCTAGTACAGTGAAAAGCAGTTTTGTGAGTAGAAATTCATCACAATTTGAAAACATTGCTTTTACACACAGAAACAAAAATATTACCAGTCACGATAATAATTACCAAGATGCACAGAAAAATGTGCCCCATTTTATTATGACAAAAACATTTACTACACAAACATATATTAGTTGATCCATAATATATATGTTTGTTTTACTAATGTTAGCAAAAAATTGTCAAAAGTTCCTTTTAGAAATCTAATAGGGATTAATTATTCGTTGGTCCTGCACTATGTAATACTAATGTCAAGTTACAACTTTCTGAATTTCTAGGACATGCCTATAGCATCATGTCCTTGTCCTTGAAAATACACAAATATTATGAATGTTTGCTTGCACACTGAACAGCTGTTTAAAAAAGAAGAAAAGAAATCTTTCTTCACCCTTAGAGTGAGTACACCTGCTAGGAATCCAGCTTGCTGCCTGAAAACTTTATAAACTAAGTTCACAAAGCAAACTCAGAAGAGCAGGCGTGGGAAAGAACAGTGTTGTCTGCCTTTCCACTGCTGGCACACTCCAAACCTGCTGTGGGAAAAAAGAGGAAGAGTGCCAGAGGCGACTCCTGCACCATCTGACCTTGTCCTCACGGCCTCTCCCTCCTGTACCATCCACTGCCCGGTCCAGGAAATGTTGGTCCAGCCACAAATGCAGGATGAGTCATCTGATCACACTTCAGGGATCTAGGGTAAATAAAGTTTCCATGCCCTGCAATTATTAAGGACAAGAGCCAAACAATCCAGAGACATTTAAAATATTTGGTGGTGGAAGGTTTGGTGGCAATAGTCCTTCACTGAAATTTCCTACAGGGTAGTATTTTTTTTTTTTAAACCTAGTCTGTGATGCAGAACCTGCTGTGCTAAATTATGAACCAAAGGCTTTGGGGTGGGAACAATCAATCACGATACCTGGGGTAGTGTGTAATGCACGTGCTCCTGTCAGCGGGAACAGGCTGCCCCTGAACGGAGTCCCCCAGCAGGTTAAATAAATATGATACTATAGACAAACCGACGGGATCACAGGACTGCATCAATCAGCTTTGATAAAATACAATCTTCCTTTAATACATGCTGAGAAAGTTATTTAACACTTACAAACCCCACATCCATTCCTTGCCCTTTTTATTTTTTTAAGTCTTCTTGGGAAAGTGTAATTCTTTTAAAGGGCAAGAAGAAGAAGTTGTAAGATCCTGACGGTGGAGAAGTGGGCTTCCTGGCACCGGTGAAACTGAGGCAAACTATTAAACTCCAGGGTGCCCAGAGGGAAGGGGCTAGGGGTTCCCGGAACTGGTCAGAGGGTAGGGATGATGCAAATCACACCTGAAACGTTTCAGGGGCTCTGGCAAAATGCGACTACCTTGTTGAAACAATTCCCGCGGAGAAACCCCTGGTGCATTTCAATTCCACTTTGATTTCAGTTGTTTTCCGCTCTGTGGGTTTTGCGCACGTGGGGCCAATGAGAGAAGTACTGTATTCTGGATTAATTTGGAAGAAAAATAACTGGGCAAGGAATAATTTGATGGGGATTGGGGACTGTGAATTCAAGAGGATGACTCTGGAGCGCTGTGGTAAAGACAACCCCATGGCTTCGCACTGGTGACACTCGGGGGTCAGTAGCAGGGGAATGAGAAGACAGCTTCTCTAGGGAAGCTGCCAGGGATGCTAGGCTGCTCCTGCGCCCGGGCTCTCCACTCCCCAGTTCCAAATGGTGAAGTAATTAAAGGTGGAGGGTGGGTGGCAGGACCTTCCTGAGCTCTGCCCGGGGCTGGGCTGTGAAGTCCATTTTGACTTTCCCCTGCAGGGCCACCCGATGTCTCCTAGTGGCTCCCGTGACCCAGTGTCACCCGGGTCCTCTGCTGGCCGGCCGCACGCGGATCTGCTAAGCCCAGAGCCTCAGTGTCAAGTGGGCAGACAGTGACCACGCGCCTGGGAGGACACGTCCATAGGTGAGCCTGACAGGGCCCCAGGGAAGGCTGACAGCCCATCTCTTCACAGTGCAGCTCAATGCCTATCAAAAATGAGCTCTCCTATGCATAGTAGGGCAGGGAAGAATGCCCATCTTCCCCGGCCTGTGAGGTGTCCATGGCCACCTCTGCCAGCTCGTGGAAGCTTCTGGGCCCCAGCTTAGCACTGACCCATCTGGGCGCCCCGGTTAGCGCTGCTTCTCTCCCCCCCCCCCCCAGTGTCCCCAGGATTCACTCTAGGGCTCAGGCCGAGCTGCTGGCTCCGAGGCCCAAGGTGGAAACGTCCTCAGGTCACCTCGACCCGACCCGGGCTCTCCCTTGGGACAGGTGGCCACCCAGGACGGCGCAGGACTGGGACTGGGTGGAGGCAGCTGGGAAAGCCCCAGCCCAGACTGGGCCCTTGTGCCTACCCTGCGCCCTACCCAGCCCCAACCAAATCCCGAGACCCACCGCGGTGGGGAAGAATGGGGTGAGGGTGGGGGGCCAGAGGCCGGCTACCCTCCGCGCTTTCAAGCTGGAAATTCACTCGGGGTTCCTTAACAGGGCCTTGGGCTTCTCCCCTCCTGCAGCAGTGAGGCTTCCTCCCAGGAGGTGCAGGGCAGGGGGAGAGGGAAGGGGAGGGCGTGGTGGCCACAGAGCTCGGGAGACACAGGAACCCCTGTAACCTTTTTGTAGACTTTGCGCTTTGGAGAGCTCTTTACCTGAAACTGACACGCAAGCGCTCTCCGGGGGCCTGTTGAGCAGATGGAGTGGCAGGGCCAGGCGGGGCCTGTTGGCCAGACACGGGGACATTTGTCATGGGTGACCCAGCGCCTCGGCTTCTGAGCCCACGCCGGCGCGGGGAGGCCCGCGCTAATGTAATAAGGGTACAGCGACAAGAGCAAAGGCCTCTCTCGCCCCGGGGCCGCCACATGCTCACTGGGTTTTACTGTCAGGGCTGGTCCAGGCTGTGGCTTCATTTCATATTCCATTAATATTTACAGCAGCTATTGAATTTCCCATTACAAAGTTCACCATACACACTGCTAATATGAAATTTTAATAGTATTGTGCGCATTATGAAAAGTCCCGCCATGAAAGGGGAGGAGGGCGGATCCCACGAAGAAGTTGCCCTGGGAAGTTACTGCCCCTCAACCTCCCAAAAAGCCTCCCCAACTCCGACTGGAGAAACCTTTTCATTTGCAACTATTATCATAGAGATGTAAAAGAAGGGGCATGTTATCATTATTGAAAGCACTCCCGGGAAATGGAGTGGGCAAAGAACAGGGTGCTAAGTGAAGCTTTCCAAGTTGCAAGTGTGACGCGCTTACACCCTCACTTCCTGAAAAGGTTCTGCTCTTCCACAGTGGGGAGAGCAGGAGCAGCTTGAGGAGCTGGGCAGCCAGCAATCCATTCCTAGGTTGTGCTGGGTTCTGGCCACCCCAATCCTGGCAGGAAAGAGGTTTCTGAGGCTGCAGGAGGACAGAAGCCCTTTCCCCTCCCGGGCAGCCTCCCAGGCCCCAGGAGTTCCAAATCTTCAGCTCCAGAGGAACAAACTTGGCTGACAAGTGTGAGGATCTCTCTTTTGCCTGATGTTTACCTTTTCAGGCTGGACACCTAACTTCAGGGGTGTTTTCCCCGGTGGAAGACTGTCCTGAGGCCATGGCTCCCACTGCGCTCAGTGTGCAACTCAGCTTGGAGGAAAAAAAGGGGAGGGAAAAGGGATGAATTTGGCCAGAACGCTTGGAAGTCTTCCAGCTCAAAGGCCAACCCCGACAGTGGCTCACAGGGTGGGCGCCCAGCAGTTTGGAGCAGGCCACACTGCGAGGTGGGGTTGTTTTTCTTCTTCTGCTGCATCAGGCAGCTTAGTGGGGCCAAGGGGTGAGGCATGTGGTGTGGCAGCTTCGGGCTCCATCTCCAAGCACTGCTTCCTGTGCACCCTTTTCCCCATGAAGCCCTGGCCATCACGGGGCCAGTGACTACACACACACACACATACACACACACACACACACACACACACACACACACACACACACACGCACAGCCACCTCCCAGTCCTGTCCTATATGCTCAAGACCCTGCTCCTGCAGGCACCCAGGTGCCCTCAGGTCTCTGAGATGTGTCTGTCCTTTCCATTTAACTGAGGTGACTTTTCACTTCTTGCCCTGGGCTGGGGATGTGGCTCAGTGGCACAGGGCCTGCTTGGCAAGTGCAAGGTTGTGAGTCTGATTCCCAGTAACACTCCACCACCTCCACCAAAGCAGAGCAGTATTAACTTCTCATCTGTCAGGCTTCTTGCTTTCTGCACTCACCTTGCCCTACCCCGGCTAGATCAGGGGGCAGGGTGTGCTGTGATGTCCCCGGTGTGTGTGAAGCTTCCTCCTCTGCCCTCACTCTCTCCCTTCCCCTCCTCACACTCTTCAGGGCGTAAATTAATGATGGTACTCAGAACACCACTGCCATATCTTAATAAGCTCTACTTTGCAATAAAAGGGCAATTTCTGGATCTTTGGGTTACTTATCAGCTAAAAGAAAATGACAGTGCCAGAAGGTAAAGAGGGGTGACATTTCCACAGGCAGATCTGGTGTGGGGTTTTTTATTCCCAAGTTTTAAAAATTATTGCTACTATTATTATTATCCCCCTTTTGTGTGTGTTTTGTTAAAACCCTTAAATGTGTCATGCTTTGTCACATCCTCTGTGTGTGTTTTTAGAGAACATTTGAATAAAAGGCTCGATGCCAGGTATTGGTGACACGGGGGGGGTGGAGTTTTCAGCGGTTCCACAAAGAGTTGGCCGCCTCTATTTGCATAAGGTCAGAGTAGTGCTTCTGATAGAACTTTGCCAGCATCTCTGTCTCTTAGCAACACTCTTGCACTCTTGGTCCCTGCATTAAATTGACTGGTCCCTTCCTTTTCTTCCTTTCATTGGGAGGCTTACAATAAAATGTCACCCTTCCAACCTGTGCCTGTCACCCAGTAGGTCATCTGTATCTCCCCCCTGCTCCCTCCCCTCTCCTCTCCCCCTCCCTTTCTTCCCCAGCTCCAATTATAAGATGAGATTATTCATTTGGTGGGTTCCCGAAACTGTTTCATTTTATGGTGTTAATTAATATTAATACCATTTCTCCTTTTGTTATTAATAAAAAGCCCTCATAAACAGAGGCAAGATAAGGAGCAAATTGGCAGCACCTGCCAAACAATGGGCCTCGCACAGGGTAATAAGGCCAGGGAAGATACAGGGTGCAGCGGCTGGGTCGGTCTCTCCACCCATTTAGTTGATGCGGGGTTGAGCGCTGCACACAAGCCCTGGAAGCCTTGGAGCAGGCCAGGCAACCCTCTTGGCTCAGGGATGGGAACCCGTGACAGCATCCAGATGCTGATAGGTGGTGTTAATGGAGGGTCACGTTTGGACAATAGCATCCATCACTTGCTTCCTGGCTCCACTGTCAGATGCAGTCATTTCTGACTACTCCAGCACTCAGATTTAGGATAGATTCAATCATTACCTTCACCTTGGCAACAGAATATACAAATCTACTGAGAGTTCTTCTTTAGGATTTTATCATGCGTTCCTTTCTTGTTCATTTTAAAAGAAGAGAGCCCTAAGTGTTCAATGCATTCCTTCCCATAGTGTTCTATCAGCAGCTGCCCAGTTCCTCAACAGGATAATAGCTGCTTCATTAGCACCCAAATGAATGAATGAACAAATAAAACTTTTGTCTGAGTGCCTGGATGATACTGTTGGTTTTTATGTCTTATCAGTTGGGCCAAATAGTCTCTGGATAGTCTGTAAAGTTTGCCACGAAACTGACTTTGGGGAAGGGACTGTGTGCTCCTATCTTTCAGAGTACATAGAAAATATTTTTTTTTTTCCTTTTGACAAGTGTTTCCAACTAAGTAAAAGCAGTTATGCCCAAAAGGAAAGGAGATGAGAGGGGAATAGGAAGAGGGCCTTTTATGTTTGTTGTTCCTAAAGTTAAGAATTAATTTAAGTAGAAGTAAACAAATTAAAATCCTAAGCAGCTCTTTCTGGAGGGAGAGAGAATCAGAGACGAAGGAATGCTGGTGAGTTCTTTCCCGTCTTGCTTCTTGGACAGAGAAACCGGGCCCTTTCCTAGAAGAATGGTTTGTTTTCTGAAACATGCGACTCACTGCTTTAAGTGTAGCACATGGTAAAATAAAACAGCCTGCTTTTCTCTGATATGTTCACAACCCCCTAGATCTGCCTGCGTGCCCTATAATTCTTGCAGTGTATCGCCAGATAAATTTGCAGGTAATGGGGTCTGAGAAAAGCAACCAGGGTTAAAAGTCAACTAGCTCCTCTTTAATAATTCACGTGTCATATTTCTTCCACTATGTCAAGTTTGCTAAAGAAGATGGACAGGGGCTGATGGCGGGCACTCGAGTTTATTATTCCAAGTCTCAGAAGGGAAGAAAATAGTAAAAAGATCCCCCCTCCTCCCAAAGGGGCTAACGTAGCCTGTACTTTCTTTGCCTTATTTTCCAGCCCATCTCCAGGATACCTGGAAGTTGTGTAAAGACTGGGGTGCAAAACACATCGCTGGGGATTTTTCCTGCTTTCATTTACCCCTCCTTACAAACGTGTCTCTTTTTCTCCTTAACACTATGTTCCCTCCTATAGGCTTCCAAGTGGCAATTTTGTTAGTATTTTCGCCACAAGTCAGAACACTTCTCTGCCAAAGCAATTTCACTTACAGGTGATGGTTTTTATTTTAGCTTTCTTGTAGATGACCTTTCTTCTTTGTACAACTGTTTTTCCAGCAACTGCTGTTGACAGCTTCTGGTATCTTTGACTTAAATCTCTCTGTTCTCTTTCTTTTGGGAGAAGTGTGGGTGAAAGTTTGAAATGTGTGACTTTTTATTTTCTCTTGACAATTTGCTGCTTCCTGGAAAAGAAAAGGACACAGTGCATAAGAGAACAACATGAAAATCAAAGAAGCTTTCAGCATATTCAAGTTTGGTTCTAGAGGATGAGTTGAGATATTCTCAGATTCCAGAGAGAAAGAGAAAAAACAGAGTTGCAGATTGAGTTTTTTACCTATTGAGATTTTTTCCCACGTGTAGAAATAAACACAACACTCAAACTGCTTTGAGTTTTTCTATTGCTTGTGTTACCCTCTTAGATTTTGAAAGATTTCAATTTACAGAGAACAAGGTGGGGGAGTAATTTCGTTTACAATTTCTCTCCCCTAATCTTTTGAAGAGAAAAATATTAGAGAAAGATTTTGTATCATGAGGGTTGACATTTTCCACGTGCTATTTATTTAATGGAAATGATCCTACAGTTTTGCAAATTTTCCTCCTGACCATATGCACAGTAGAGAGCCATTTGAAAAACAAGTACTTTGTAACTGTTTAGTTCAAAATGAGAACAAATGGCCTGCTCTTCCTGGAAACAGTTTTATTTTTAAGGTACAATAATCACTATTAGTACATCATTGTAGAGTAACAAATAATACCTCCCAGTCCACTCATCTTAGCTTCAGTGCTATACAAAAATTCCCTGTGTTACGGGTGTTTTTTTTTTTTTTCCATTTATTTCCACCCGTGTCTGTTTGATGTTGACTAAGTTTTTGCAGAAGTTTCTTTGCACAGGTACCCAGGGCACATTTTGCAGGCTAGCTTGTAGTAAGAACGTTCTTCTGTTTCCATCATCAGTTTCAGGTGGAGATCTGTTGTTACGTCTCATATAAGTCGTTAAGGGGGAGATCTGAGAGTTCCTGAGGGAGACCGTTTGTAAAAATCAGGCACACTCTGACAGAAGAATGAATAGTTCTGAAAGAAGTGTATAATTAAATATTGGGTCTGAGTGGAGAAAACAGATTTGGGAGGTGCTCTTAGTTTGGGTAAGCAAAAGAGGAGTTACAATGTACCCAAGATCCTCTACAATGTACCCAAGATCCTCTCCGCACTAAATAGCCTATTGGAAACTAACAATCAATAGTTTTTAAGTTGTTACATTTTATGCAAGAGAAGGAAAAGAGCTTGAGCAACTTTTCAAACTCCGGGCAGAAGTCAGTCTTTCAAAGAGGAAAAACTGGTGGCCCCTGGCCTCATATTTGCAATTTTATCTGCTTCTCCCAGTTCTCAAACATAGACTTAGAAGACATTGTTCACACGTCATTTGCATAGTTCTTTAAGGGAGGAGACAGAGCATCTGCAGTTGTTTTTAAGTGTATGCATAATGCCTTAAGTATTGCTTGCAGAAAACTTTCTAGTCTACGAATTCACATGAGCTAAAATCCTTTAAGGAAACGAACTTTATAGGGGAGTCTAGCTCTTGAGACTACTAACTCCATCTCCAGGTGAGCTGTGTGGGGATGGACCTGGGACGACAGCCTTTTGGGAGGCAGGGCTGCCCAACCTTCTTACTCCCTAAGTTTTCCCACATAGCTGCCTCCTTCACTAAGGTGGGAGCCTGGGGCCACCCCACTTGCGGTCTGCGTCTGCACCTGACGTGTTGCCTTGGGTTCCGCCAGGGCCCCCACCCCATTCTGAATTCCCAGCACTGAGTTCCCAGCTGTTCTCCAGTGGCCAACGGTGATGAGAAAGAAGGCAGGACCAGCTCCCCGCCCTGCAAAATCAGCTGACCAGAAAAATCCTTAAGAACGGGGGCCATGGAGCTGACTTCGCAGAAGATCCACAGAATTCAGCACGTGGCAGAAAACACAAGTCTTTGCGGTGATTGTATTCTCACCAGTTTTAACTAAAGTGAGAAGAGGGAAACTTGGAGAGAGAAAAACAGATAAATAAAGCAAATCCAGGAGGATCTGGTGGGAGGCTTGTTGCAAACAGAACGGTGATCTCAGGCTTGTCCCTTCGGAGAACCAGAAGGGAGCCTGCCAGAGCAGGGAAGAGTGGTTTCCTTCGTGCGGATAACCGAAAACAAAACAGCAAACGCTGGGCGCGGAGGTGTCTGGCATCTTCTGGGGCGGTCCTCTGCAGCCTCGGCCTGTGGCTCGCCCAGGACAGGCGCCTGGCCGGGCCTCGGGCTCCAGGCCGCTGCTGAGAGGGACAGCGCCGCCGGTCCCCGGGCCTGGCTCCGGCTGGCCGGCTCCCCGCGCGGCTCCCACCGGCCCTGCCCGTGCAGAAGCGGCTCGGTCCTCTCGCACCTATCATCTGAAGCCGTCTTCGCTCTGTCTTCCACGCATCGCGAGCATTTTTCATTGCACTGCGGCTCCCCTTAGGAGTTCTCCGAGTCTCTCTGCAACTTGTCACAACCTGTAATAAAATGCCCTTTCTGTCGGGAGTTTAAGTCCAGAGGGCAGCCGTTCTATTTTCAGCTGACAGCCGAGAAAGGGAGCGCGGTGGCGGCTTCCCTGGTGTCCGCCTCGGGCTTTAACTCCTGCGGGGCCGGCGGCGAGGCCCGGGGAGCCCTGCACCCCAAGGCAGCGAGCTGGGCGCCTCCTCTCTTGCAGCTAGGGTGGGATCCAGCTCGCAGCCCCTGGGGCTGCAGACCCCCGGGCCGCGAAGGCTCAACCCTGCAATTAGGGGCTCCTGTTTTCGTTTCCCGAGGAGAGGGGTGGCCGAGAGGGCTCGGATAGGATAGAGAAACCAGACCCATGCTGCAGTCCACCGCCCAGCGTCCAGCATCCCGGGAGCTGTTCACAGAGTCAGTTAGTAAACTGACTCAAACTAACTTCCTTCATTAGTCAAACCCGCCCTACAATTATGCCCATAAACTGGGAATCAAAACAAGATTTGTTCATAATTCTCTGTCCCAGCAGTGCAGGCTAAGGTCTAATGAGACTGAGGCCCGGTCTCACCTGGGTGAGAAGGGGCAACAGCTGGATTCAGCATTCCCAGAAAGGGGCTGCGGAACAGGGCTCCCCAAGGCCACCCACCTGACCTCTGCTTTCAGATCTTCCCAAACTGCCTACTGTGTATTGAGAAAAAAGCCTCACCCCCATTTTCTTCCTACCTGGTCAACCCCCAGAGAAGTCACTTTAGAATATTCAGTAGGTGCCAGAGGCTCCCAGATTTTTTTTTTTTTTAATTTGTCTCCAACAGTTAGTGACAAAATGAAAGTGACAGTTGTGAGGTCACTTGAAGAGGGGGAGAATTAGGCAGGTGAAGGAAGGCAGGTGCTTGGGGTAAGAGAAACAAACCGAAGCTGCCTTCTCAACCTCCAGTTTCTTGCTGGTTAAGAGGACCTGGGAGGGCCCCTTGTGGAAGCCTGTTGTGGGTTTCCTCCTGAGCCCCAGGTTTTCATGGCCAGCCCAGAACTTTCTTCCAGGCTCACCAAATGGGGGTGGGGGGTGGGGATAATACAGTTCTCATCCAGCCATGAAAAGGAAAACATCCTCCTCCTGCCCTGATTCTGGGACTGCCATCCTCCTACCCACAGTGTCCCCAAGCACAACGGCATCAGCACCGACTCAAATGCTGAGCCTGGCCCCTGCCCCACTCACACCTGTCCCCCTTCACATGCCCTGGGCAGGGAAGCTGGTAAAATGTTTTTTAAAAGATGCTTTCAAAACCTGAACCAGTTTCCTTCTCTAGAGGAAACCTGGAGAAATCGACCGGCTGAACTCTGCAGGTCGTTTCCTCTGGAAGGTGGGAATACTCTCTGTCATAACTTTGGCGAGATCCAGAAAGTAGAAAGAATCCATTTGAGAGCACAGGTTATTTGATATTCCTGGGCATAGAAGACCATTGTGCTCAGCTTGTTTTTACTAAAGGGGGAAAAAAAAATAAAGCACTTGTGCCCTCTGTATCAGAAGGTGCTGGTGGGACATAGTAAGGAGACATTTTATAGCTAGAAAAATGTAAACAACCAAAGCGTTTGTGCCCCCAAAGGAAATAACAGAAGGGAAAAACTGGAGGAATATAGAAAATGTGCTTGTGTTTGAGCAGTTGAATCAGGCACGCAGTGGTGCATTGTTTAATGCAATTCTCCTGTCTCTTTTGTTTTATTTTCTAAGGTTGAGCTGTGGGTCTGGAAAAGGGATCTTAAAACAAAACAAACCAATGGTAGACTGCCACCAGTTCAAAGGACACTGATGACTTTATGAAAGCGATTATTCCTGTCTCTTTTTATGTCCAGGAAACCCAGAATCTTTTTTTTCCCTTGTGAGCCCTGCTTTTGTAGAAACCACGTTCCTTTGAAACACTGCTCAGAAATACTTAGGATATATTTGAGGACCTGATGATGATTTCTCCTTCTCCCCAGTTTGTGCATAGATTCTATTCAAAATGAAGCTATTCGGGGACATGTAAAAGCCAGTAAATTTCCTGATGCACAAAAGAAAACGGTGCTTTCTGTCCACTGCCTATTTCCACTCAAAAGTGAATAATGCCCCAGTTACCACCAGGCCTGACTTGATTTATCTTGGTTAATAGGATTAACGTGTCAGCCTCTCTCAAGAATTTCCAAATGCATATCTGGGGTGTCAGTGACTGGCTGGTGTCTTTTTTCCTTTCTGATGGGCATAATGACGCACCTACAAGCAGAGGGCCTTTGTCCAGTGGGAGAAGGCAGATTATCTGTCTCCAGTGAAATAAGGCGTGTCACAGCCACCTTTGCCAAGACTCCAAGCCAGAACCCAGTCACTATAAAATAATTGTGTCATGCCTCACCAGTGCACTGTCTGGGTTTCGTTTATCTTTTGACTGTAATTGAATGGTTGAAAAGCAAAAATGTAGACAAATTCCAGCTGTACTGCGATCTGTTTCTTCCTCCACTACCTCGGCCCATCATTAGATACTTTCCCTCTCTGTGCAGGAGGTCAGAGTTTATAAATATAAATTGCATTTTGCATTACTTCTAGATGAGTGAAGCTGTCAAAGCAATAATATGAGCTTTCAGTCCAACATTCTCCCACTTCTTTCCCATTTTTTGGCCAGGAGGTCATGTGCAAATTGAACGTGACAACCCAGAAGACATGTCCAACAGACTCGTATTGTTACCCGGCTCAGCCGCCTGACTCATAACAGCGTTAAACCCACATTAGTCCACAGCCTCCGCCAGGCAGGAGCTCTAAAGACAGGACCCAAGCTTCTCAGAAAGTTCGCTTCAGTGATACCATTGCATCGGAAAGGGGTAGACAGCCCTGACCTACAATAAGTTGTATCCAAGATTCATGAGGATGTTGTATTCCAAAGATCGGGGCAGTGTGTCTATAGGGCAAAGAACAAAGAACAAGTAAAGTGCCAAGGACCCCTATCACACACACACACACACACACACACAGTGGGGCAGGATGTACTTTCTTCTATGTGAAAAAAAGTATGTATATATTCCAGCATTCAATAGTGATGTGGTTAGAAATAACTCTCATTGTTATTCTGACAATGAAACCACCTGAAAACACAGGCTGACCTTGTACTGTTGTTTGGAAATCCAACTGTGGCCAAACCAAAAAAATCAAGTTTTAGTGGCTTAGTGTTACCAGTATTGAGTGGTAATCCTTCTGAAATTACTTTGAGAGGATCAGAAACTTTCAGCAGTTTTAAGGGAGCCGAGTGGCTGGGAGAATTGATAATCATCTATGAATGTGACCCACTCGTGTCTTGCCCAGATTGCCGTTAATGGAGAACTGTTGTTCACTGACAGGGTGTTTGATGGTTTCTGGGAAATGAGTGGCTGTTTTCATTCCTGTTCCAAATGGGCAGGTGTCTACATAAGAATTGGCAACCTGGTTGGCAGACTCCAAGAGTGGCCAACGAGCAAATTGTTTCTGGAGAATAAACTTCCCTCCCTCCCAAGATGACTATGCACACATGTGAGTGCTGGTAGTGGGGAGGGAGGAGACAGAGATGCTGGAGGCAGAAAGATTGATATGGGTCCATGAAGCATGAAGAGGCAGAAGCCCTTTGGTTCCAAGTGGCGCCATATGCAAGGGCATCTCTTCCGGAGTTCATCTCATGCCTAATCACTTTGTGTTCCAAGTGCACAAATGAAAGTTACTTAATCTTCCTTCGCATGCTCATGTCAATCTCAACAAATAAAGTAAATTAAGGCAAAGGTCTTTTACACTCTGTTAAATTAGCAATGTTTGTACACATCCTTCTTTTCATGCCTTGGGGTGAACTCAGTGTGCTCACATCCTGAACATAAAGAGTAGTAACTGGAAGAATCATGCCTGGGAATTCAGAGCAGGAAGTGTCTTCTTGTCCTCATGGATAGTCACATTTTACTACATACTACCTAAGAGTAACCAGCAGGTATATCAAAGTATTTGATTTTCCTCTCACTTTTACACAAAATCCTTATTCTTTCATTATTTATGCTGATTCTTACTTGTTGGGTGTTATTAAAAAGCAAAGAACAAGACACATATTTAAGGAAAAAAAAAAAAAAACAGTTATACTACCCCAGCATCTGACAGCCTTTTACTTTCTGCCCTCAACTTTCATGAGTATCACATTTGTTTTAAGTGTTAGAAAATGTTGATAGTAATAATGAAAAACAACCCTCTTAACTAGGAAACTGAAACAGGCATTATTGTTGACAGGGAAACTAACATTGAATTTTGGGCAAATTTTTCTGGGTATCTAGGGTTATTACGAATGGTTAAATGTTCAAGATTTTAAATTTTTAATCTTTCAATAACAGTAAGGTTTTACAGTTTTCCTCTTTGCTTTAACATTTCTTGTCTTATTTTATTTTGGTACCTGGGATCCAACTCAGGACCTCACGCTTGCAAAGCAGGCCCTTGTGCTGCTGAGCTAAGCCCTACCCTCTTACCTCATTTTAATACAGCAATTTTATGATTTACTTTTATACCCCTATATTTCTAGGACTCATCGTAAGAAAATCAGCAGTGTTGGAGTGAAGCTACCTCCTGGGCCTCTATTAATATAATGCCTTCTCTGTCCTTGGGTACTTCATTGGCTCTGTTGGCCTCAGTTTCTCCACTTGTGAGACGGAGATATTAATAACTCTTCATTCAAAGACTTGTGTGAAGATTCCTAACATAGTGTATTTTCCACATTTGAGGACCAGCAAATTCTCCATGATAAGCAACACTATTGCTGCGACTGCAGCAATTGCTGGTGCTCAAGTCAATGCTGATGCTCCTGTGATCTGTGTAAATGTCAGCCTCTTCATCTGTGAAACAGAAATAACACCCCAGTGCACAGGGCTGAACCACAAGGAGCACAAGTTTGTACCTGGCTTAAGAAACAGCGATTTAGCAAAACCTTGTTTTAAGATTAAGAAAAAATTAAAAGAAGGGATGCAAAGAGAGAGCTCAGTACACAGGACTGGGGTCAATCCCTAGCATTAACAGACTTAAAAAATGACACAAAGAGTTGCAGGAACATCAAAATCAAGTAAAATTTGTAAACCATGCAGCATGGTATTAGGACAGAGCATGCCTCTGGCAAATGAATGAAGTATTCACTTTGGGAAGGAAATCTAATCTTTGAGGAATGCAGATAGAGGTTACTTGTATCTGGATCTAGAGGTTTAGTTGTTTAAAGGATAGAATGAATGAAGTGTTGAGAACACACTCAGATAGCCTCTTTCCTCAGCGAATTCAGAACACAGCTGTGGCCAGAAACCTCAGCCGGAGTGGGGAGGAGGACACCGCCCAAATTCCCCTCTAGCTCAGGAGAAAATGCACTGACCCAGATGTGCATATTGGAATCTATAGGATGTAGAGAGTTGAAGTATATCATTTACTTCCTGATATTATGAACTTACTGATAGAAACAGGATGAGTGCCTTCTGGATTCTGTACCTGAAAATAAACTCTGGCACTATTTGCAGAGTTGTGCAGGATAATCTAGGGCCACCACCTCCAGCACCCATGGAAAGACTGAGGCACATCACTAAAAGCTAATTCAGCCTAGGAAGAACTCTGCAGTTTGGCTCCTTGGAACAGAACAAAATAGGACTGCAAGTTCCCATTCATAAGCCATTTTTATGTAATACAATGGAGCAAAATTCTCGCCCTGGCTGATTTTATGATTCTGTATTTAAAGCTAAATGTTCAGCAACTGGTTAGAGAGGAAAAAGCACATTGTTTGTATCATTCTCAACTGCATCAAACTTAGGGCATGTGTGCACGCACGTTCCAAACCAAGTAACCCTGTCCAGTAATATTTAAAACTTCTAATGTTTTCAGTTTAGCAAAAAACAATCAATAAATATTTTTTTAAAAAACACCTAAGTGGAATTGGGTTTATTCCATTTTCTCTCTCTAAACATAACTGTCTCATTCTGTCCAAGTAAATTGGATTTGGTGAAAATTAAAATATAGGCAAAGAGAAGTAACTCTTCTACCCAATCAGCACTGAAGACCCACGCAGCCAAGTGTCTGGCATTTGCTCCTCATCTGCTTTCGTGACCATAGGGAGCAAACCAAGTGACAGGCTCACAGATGGAGGCCGCGTATGATTGATGGTGTCTACCAGGCCTGGTAGCGAGGATGCAGGAAGTGATGGCAGATATGACCTAGTCCTTTTGTGTTTCTGGTTTTGTTTTCCTTTCAAGATTTGAGGAGAATCAAAAAGACCTCCAGCTCCATTCTTTGCTGGAAAATCTGAAGGTATTCTTTCATTCTTGAGAATCACTTGCCAAGGCCAAACCTGTAATGCAAACTCACAGCAACTTCCTAACTGACCCTTCAACACTGTGTTTACCGTCTCCCACCCTCCTCCTCTCCTCTCTCTTCTCTCCTCATCTCTCTTTCAGGCTTTCTGTGCACATGTGTGTCCTTACCTCTTTTTCTCTTCAAGTCTCCTGTGCATTGTCTTGCCTGAAAGACAAGAGTGAGCTCCCCACAGAGTGTATGAGGAATAAATGCAAGTGTGTGTGGCTGAGAAGGGGAAAGGCTGGCAGAACGAAGCCCTGTATCAGCTGGCAGGATGAAGGCCACGCTTTCTGGGCACACCCCGCCCTTCCTTACTGAGAGGGTCATTGAAGCACGCTACTCCTAATGCATCAAGAACACAGTAGACGAAGATTTCAGCATTAAAACAGAGTTCAATATAAGATGATGCTCAAAACTGAAAATTCTTTCTTTTGGTGCCTTTTTAATTTTTTTGTATATATTTTGCTGGAAATTGAACCCAGGGCTTCACACATAAGGATATTCTCTGGCAGTGAACTGTACTCCCAGATTCATTGCTTTAAAGCTTTAAATTTGGGGCTGGGGGTTTACCTCAGCGGCATAAGCACCTGCCTTGCAAGCACGTGGTCATGAGTTCAATCCCCGGTACCGATAAAAATGAAAAATAAATAAATAAATAAAAATAAAGCTTTAAATTTATTTTGAATATGCAATGAAGACAGTTAAATGGTTGTTTTTATTTAAAAATTTATTTATTTTGAATAACTATTAGAAATAGCTGTAATGAAAAATTGAAACATATTCTTCTAATCCTACCTGCTAATCTTTGCCATCCAATTTCCTCCTTGTCTTTTACAAAAAAAAAAATAATTATTATTATTATTTATGGCCTGAGATGTAACTTCGTAGTAGAGCAGATGCTTAACATGGACTAAGCCCTGGGTTTCATCCCCAATATGGTAATAGGTGCAGATCTGTGACCCCAGCTAGTTAGGATGCTGAGAGAGGGCCATCACAAGTTTGAGCTCATCCAAGGAAATTTAAAGGGACTGTGTCTCAAAGGAAAATAAAAAGAAGCAGGGATGTAGCTTACTTGTAGAGCACATGTCTATCATGTGTATGAGGTGCTGGTTTCAGTTTACAATGTTGCAAACAAACAAATAACTAAGTTTTAGCAAGTTGGGAAAGAAAGTAAGTAGACAGTACAGAGCACGCTTATATGTTCCCCCACCAGTGTCCCCTACGATGGACATTTTACATTAGAACATTACATTTATTACACTGGACGAGCCCGTATTGATAGGTTATTCATAATGAAAATCTACAGGTACATTCACATTCATTCTTGATGCAGTATATTCTATGGGTGTTAACCAAAGTACAATGACCAATAGCCACCATACAGACGACTTCCACAGCTTTAAAACTTCTTCCATATTTTGCTAATGTAGTCCTCCTTCTCCAGAACCATGCAGATCTTTGATCATTGTTACTGTCTCATAACCTTGCTTATCAGAGAATGTTGTCATTGGAATCAGACAGCCTGTGCCCTTTTTTGACTAGTTCTTTCACTTTGAAAATATGCACTTAGGATTCCTCATGACTGTTCAGGGCCTCCTGGCTCATCTCGTTTTAAGAATGGATAACGTTCATTGTTGGGATGTACTGCAGCCTTTCTACTGATTCATCTGTCAAAGGCCACCTTGGTTGACCCCACATTTTGGCAATTATGTATAGAGCTACTATAAACATTCATGTGCAGATCTCTCTGAGAACATACATTTTCGGTCTATTTGGTAAATATCAAAAGGCCTGATTGCTGAATCACAAAGTCAGAGCATGTTTAGTTTTATTAAAAACTTTCAAACTGGCTTCCTAGGCAGTACTTTTCCCAGTGATTTGAATGAATACATAGTAAGCAAAACAGGTGGTGAGCAAGGATGGCGACTTGGTTATTAGTGGGCACTGAGGCAGGAGCTGGCTCCATCTCAGGGATCTCAAGGTCGCTCAGAAGATGGACTTGACCAGATCGCAGCAGTTCTTTCTTAGCTTGGCAGTTTACTTGCTCTGCTGACCTATTTAACCTTCGTATGTTTCAATTTCTTCAACTGTAATTAGACTTGGTAAGACTAGTGAGACACTGGATGGTGTTCCAAGATAACCTGAGGTTTTCCATGCACATGTTACCTCAACACTTAGTACAAGGAAACTCTCCATAAATGTTAGCCATCTTAACAACTTACTGCATAAACAAGTTTCTCCACGCTGAAACACCCGAGATAGTTTTTAAGGATGAATTTATGCAACAGTACATTCAAGAGCCCTAACAACAGAACAAATTAATACACTGTGAAATCTGGTGAGAGAAGAAAAATGCATGCAAGCTAAAAATAAAAGAAAACAAAAATGAAAAAGAAATCTTATTGAGTTGACTTCTTCCTCCAGCTGCTTAGATCATGGAATAAGTTCCTTCTTCTTTGCCAGGCCTGAGTTCTTCTTAGTATCTGGAGAGTTTGGAATCCTCAGGGTGAGTGCGGGATTATGAAATGCTCTCTCTCTGGTGGCCTGCCAAACCTGCTCCACGAACACCTAGGCTGACTGGCACCAGCCCGGGAGCAGATGCCTCACCCTGAGGGCCTGACTAAAGCTCCTGCTTCCGGTTTTCTCAGACAACACCACCAGCACGTGGGAGGGTAGCCGTGATAAGCAACCTATGTGGGAAACTAGGGGAACAGTTCTTATATGATGACATCATGATACATGTTAAAGGTAAATGCACTAGGGCTGTGTCTTCTTTGTATTGGATTTTGGTTATAAAGGCACTAAAAGCAAATACTCTCTTGTGTATTCCTAATGAATAATATATGCCTCCCACCACACCAGTGGGGATGGAAATATCTGAGTGTGTCTACCAGCTGATTTACCTTCATGGGATCAAATAACTAGTTTTCCTGTTTTAACCGCACAAGCAAGGTTTAAGTGTCATGAGGTCAGAGCATATGGAATTTTCTTAAACTAACAGTAAACCATGAAACCTGGTAATTGACACAGGGTGAATAGCTACAAGGCAGGTGTTCACTAATATGAGTTGTGTCTGTATTAACATTAATGTCACATGGCTCTAAGAACATAGATCAAAATACGTTTTATTAACTGTGAAACTAAAATATGCAACAAAGCCCAGAATCACACCTAAGAATTATAGACAAGGTGTGTCTGAGAAGCTGGACTGCAGGACATGCACATCAAGGGTATCCCCAAAAGGATAGTCAGAGCAGACTGTTCAGCCCCTGGGTCTTGTGGGAAAGAGGGTACATAAAGGGCAACGGAGCAGAATAGTTGAAGTTTTCTGGTCTAGCTCCCTCATCTCATTAAAGCAACAATCCCCCTCTCCTTTGGCACCAGGAAATGGTTTTGTGGAAGCAATTTTTCCACGGATGGGAGTGGCAGCATGGTTTAAGGGTGACTCAAATGACCCTACAGCTCAGATTTCGGTGCGGGTGGGGTGCGTGCTCTTTCGGGTGATCAGAAGGGAGAGAGAGTTCAGGAGGTAATGGGAGTGACAGGGCGGCTGTGAATACAAATGAAGTGTCACTGCTTCTCACCCACCACCTCTTCATCTCCTGCTGTGCTGCCCAGCATCAGATCCCTGACCAGGAGTTGGCAGACCTCCGCCCTCAGGGACTTGTGACAGTGCCAGGTACTGATAGTGACAAGTTGTGAGAAACAGAGAAGGAAAGATCTAACTCACAGCTATATCGCACACCCAGTCTTTGCTTTGGATGCACTAGGGCCCAGACAAGCCCCTCTGCTTTTCCTGAACTGAAAGATCCAGCCCAGTGAATCTGAGTAATCACTAACAGCACAGAATCCAGATTCGGACACAGGACCCGGATTCCTGGCTCTGCTTCCTATCTCTACAGCCTGAGGCGGTTTTCTAAGCCTTAGATTTCTTGGCTCTAAAATAGAAATAATAAAACTGTTCCTCCTCTAGCTACTGAAGGATTAGATCAAATAATAGTGATTAGCAGCGACTTTCATGCATAGCTGTTGCTAACTCTGTGTTGTTATTGAGTTTTGCTTCTCACTATCGCTGTTCTGAGTCAGCTACTCCTGCTGCAAAATATTTTTCTATCTGCAGCAGGAAATAAGCAGAGAAGGGTTTTACAGTGGAGTCAGGCGGGGACACGGGCTCTGTGTATTTCAGCAGCTTTGATGACTCCAGCTGTGCTGGATCAGCCATCTAATTCTCTTTTGAGGACCTTCCCTGTGGGAGTCTCTACGAGGAGTCCCGGCAAGTGTAGAAATATACAGGTGATCACAATGTCATCCCTGCCCGACAAGCACATCACCTGCACAGAATGACTCCACTCTGTCCAGCGAAGGTTGCTTTCATGTAGAATTCCCTTCCAAACGCAACCCTTCTTCACAGTAAAAGGCTGACTTGTTTAATTCTGAATTTATGCACACATGACCCTATTCCTTGTCCTCCCTAAAACACGTCTAGGAGTTTAATAACATATCTTCAGTTTCAAATCTTTTAAAATAAGATCTACCTACTGGTTTAAAATACAAATAACAAACAACCGTGCTCTATATGTCCCTTAAAGGGAACATCATTCCAAAAGTTGAGGGATATATTTGCCTTAAGCATGAAGCTGTAACTGAATATCATTTCTTCTTTTGAATAAAATAAATAAATAAATAAATAAATAAATACAACCTGTCTGCCAGTGTAGAGATATGATTGAGTCATGGTTACTTAGAAACCAAGTATACATTCTTTGCTACTTTATGTCTGTGTGAGTGCATGCATGTGTGTGTGTGTGTGTGTGTGTGTGTGTGTGTGTTATTAAAAAGCTGTTGATGGAATGGTAGAGTGCTTCCTTAACATGTTTAAGACCCTCTATTCGATCCTCAGTACCATAGGGCAAAAAAAATAAGGCCAAAAACTGCATGATAGTACAGAAAGCTACACCGACTCCTCCAATCAAGTTTTAAAATGCATCCTGACATTTGCAAAAGAGAAACTATGGTTCCAGTACTTCCCCTAACCCTTTCTTTTTGTTAGATTAACCAACAGCAGAAGCATAATTAGAAGCTCAACTAAGACAGACAAGCTTACACTGAGAAGCTGAGCTGATTCAACAAGATTTAGAATAATTTGAGAGGACGTAGGCCCAGAGTGTATCCTTGTGGACAGCTGGACAGGCCTTTGTCACAGAAAGATGTACCAAACTTTGCTAGGGCCGTTCACAGCACATCTCCTGTACTGCTTGGAATCAAGTCTGCTTTCAGCCATGGGTATGTAGTTGAGGATGGGAAAAAGGGACCCAAGGTGTCTATCTCCACGTATGATCCAAGCCGTACGATTATCTTTCTGTATCAAGAGGTGAACGGGCAGAGACAATACAACCCTGAGCATTGGTTCCCTCTGACTGTCAACACAGTGACACCTCCCTCGGTAAAAATCCCGAAGTGCTTAACTCTTATGACTTTAATGGCTTGGACCACCAAAATGTTTGAGGGCTAGGATTAAGCATCTGAAACAATGTTTGCTGTGAGACCTCTAAGTCGTAGGTGCTTGATGCTAAGAAGAAGACCCCTAAAGAAAAACCTCTCAACAGCTAAAGGATGTGTCACCCTGCCAGTTCTTAAACATGGTAGCCACCAATTCACCCAGCAGACTTCCCTGACTGCCCCATATCCCATACTCGGGTTCCTGTCTAGAAAACGGATGACAGAGGTTATAGATACTGCATGTGTTCTTAAATGCCTAACATTCTTTGCTTTAAAATTCTAAAGATATTTCGATGGCTTTTCTTTTATGTACTGGGGATTGAACTCATGAACTTGTGCATACTAGGAGGGTATACTGTGCCTCTCAGCTATATCTCGAGCCCTCAAGCACTTTTATTTATTTTTATTTTGTTTTGTTTGTTTGGTTCCAGAGAAAGCTTTTATTATAAAGATTGCAACTCTACCTAATCATTACTAGTTTTAGGAAAAAGAACAGTTTTCATCTTTGTTGACCTGCTGGAGATCAAATCCACTGCCCTACACATACTAGGCAAGTACTGTACCCCGTCCTACCCTGCCCCTCATCCCAGCTAAGCAACTTTCTGTAAGTACTGATATGTGTTTTGTTTTCAAAACAACAGCCTGCATTCCACGCCAGGATGGATGACGTCACTGGAGAACTCTCCACCTAGACTATTGCCTTCTAACCCTAATGGACATCCTTGGCTCCTCTGCTGTTGGCTGCTTGCAGTGCATGAATAATCTTTATCTTCTCCTAATTCCCTTGGCCTGCATCTACCCACCCTTCACATGTTGGTTTCAATGTCATTTCTTCCAGGAAACTTTCAAAAACCCTCACCTACGCTGGGTCCTCTTTTGTGCTCTCCTGGTTCTTTATGCAATGTCTTTTTGTTTGCTTGGCTTACATTGTAAATTCAAGACGACATCTGTTTTGGTGTATGCTAGTGTCTAGCTCAGTATGTACACATAGTGGTTGCCCCGTAATCTTTAATAAATGTGGAAAAGAAGACAGTGAATGAAGGCAGGATGGAGGACGTGAGCAAAGAGGAGACTGAAGGAAATAAAGAAATTAGAGAAAAGAATTGAGGCAGAACCAGGCCCTGTCTGTGAAATTTCTGCAAACTCTCCTTCCCTTCCTTTCTTACTTCTTTCCCTATTTTCTTCTCTTCCTCAAAACTCCAAAATTAAAATAAAATAAAAGCCAACCATGCCTTAGCATATACTCTCACTTGGACTACAGGTTTGCTTTGATATTTGCTTGTTTTTTGATATTGTGTATCTGTCTATCTGTTGGTCTGTGATTCTGCACCCTGACTCCACAAATTCAATAATTTTTCAAAGCTCAATTTACTTGATAAACAGAAAGTACCAGATCTTTCTCACATTTGTCTCAATAAATAAATGACAAAATATGTTTTCTTAAGATTTTCTATTTAAAATTTGAAAATTTTAACAGAAGTTTTCTTAAATTATAAGTAATTCTAACTTGATACTGTCATTGTAAAACAAATTAAAAGGAGATATTAAAAATATTATTCAGGGGTCTGGGGATTTAGCTCAGCGGCATAAGCACCTGCCTTGCAAGCATGTGGTCATGTGTTCGATCCCCACTACTGATAAAAAAAATTTTTTTTAATTATTTAGGGGTTAAAGAGAGAGAGGAATATTTGGGAATGATCTAGAAATAATATAGTCTTTGGATGACTACTTTTTTGTTTGTTTCATTAAAACTAATTCTTGTATCTATTTAATGAAATAAATTACTTGATAAAATGATTTATTCTAAGGAATATGGAATTAGAGCAGAGATGTGCCAAAGTTTCTTTCACAACTTATTCAGGGAATGAAAAATATTCTAGGCAAGGCTGAGGGTGTAGCTTGTTGAGAGAGCCCTTGCCTAGGACATGGGGAGACCTGGTTCAATCCCCAGCACTGCAGAAAAACCAATCAATCAATCAATAAGAAAGTAATACAATAAATCCTACACTACACAGTGCTATAAAGGGGTGCTATTGCACTGTGCATGAGGAAGAACCTCATAAACGTTTTTCAAAAGTAAGTTTTCATTTCATTTGATGAATTACCCATTTTTGTACAGAGTAATCAGGTGAGTCTAATACAATAGCATACTGAGGGAGAATAATGCACATTTGTTTGGATTATCATCTTTATGTTTCACTTCTACATGCAAAGAAATGCAGTGCAGAGATGGCTGAGTTCCAGGGTAGGGCGAAAAATGGGAGTGCCATATAGATTTGTTCATGATGGGAGATTTCACAAGTTAGAATTACTAACTCTGTACTGGAAAATGAGACAGATTTACTTAGGCATTTAGGATAGATACTAGGCAGTAAAACTGATAGACCTATTCCATCATCCCCTAAGAGGCCGGGCCACTCTGAGAAGTTAATGCTAAGGAAATTTAAAACAAGTATGGGAAATACTTTTCACCTGCTAGAATTCACACCGAGGAATTTCCTGCTGCTGGCAGTCATAAAATCAATCACTGACTTGGGATTTTCAAAGGGGCAGGATAATGTATGACCCGCTCTTTTGGCTAGTGGGGGAGGCGAGAGGCAATCAATTCACCTGCTTCTAGAAGATCACAGTTGATTACAAGGACAGTCAGCAAAAGGATACCTGCGACCCTTGATCGGAAAAATTGAGAAGTGTTTTCCCAAGGAAGACAGTGGAAATGGGACATGAAGAGCAGATGGCCTGGTCCGTTTTAACAGTTTTTTGAAAGAAACAATAAAAAAATTAAACAATGCAACAAATGAACTCCAGGGACTAATGAGTGATATTTCTTAAAAAAAAAATTGTTTGCAAATGATTATTTTCCTTAACTATAGTATGACACAATTTTTGTTGTCTTTTGTTTTGTTTTGTGTTTTCAAAGAATTGGAGAGTAAATTCATATATTTCATTTTTTTTTCTTTTTAATTTATGTATTTTTTTTCTTGGAGGGGAACAGGGGCTTCCTAAGTTGCTAAATTGCCCAGGGTGGGTGCAATCGCTGTCCTCTTACCTCAGTCTCCCAAAGGGCAGGGCTTACAGGCATCTACCATCAACCTCGCTGCTGCTGATTTTTGTTTTAATCTGATTCTTCCTCCAACCAGTATTCATCACTGTTTAAATTCAGCCTATCCTCGCGGTGCAGGGGGAGCTATTACCTTCCCTCATTTAACATCTTTGTTTTCTTCCTTGAAATTTCCAAGACTTCACTTTATGCTTCGGGAGATGCATCCAAAATGATACTGCATCCTTGGCATTCTAATGTATGGGCTTCTGAAAGAGAGACTGAGAAAGATATTCAGATATGGGCACAGAACAGTTTGGGAATAAGGGAAACCTTGCTATCAAAAAATTACACAACAAAACACAATCCTGAATAAATCAGGATGGACTGTTTCTTTGAATTTCAAAAAGGAAGGGAGGGAGGAAGGAAAGAAAGAAGAGAAAAACAGAAAGAGTTAAGCAGGGCTGAAAAGGCAGGGCAAATGCATCACCTATAGATTACGAGGCGGGATGTGTCACTTCTTTAAGGGACAGTGGCTAGTCCCGTGGTGACAGATGATTACAATTTAGAATAGCCTATAATTTGAGGTACTTAAGAATGCCCTGCCCACAGTGCTGGGGATCAAATCCATGGCCTCCTGCGTGCCAGGCAAATGCTCTACCACTGAGCTATACCTGGTTCCCACCCTTTTCCTATGAGTATATTTCATTGAAACACTGTCCTGACCATTTCTCAAATAAGTAAGTCTATGTCTTAATGCAAACGTCAGGAGAGTTTTCTCCAGTGGCTATAGCAAAGTAATGAAAGCTTTACAAGCATTCCAGCCTCACACACAGGTATCTAAATACTGCAAAGTTTCTTCATGAAGGCGGCGTCTCTGGAGTCACTAGACGCCAGTCCTGAATCTGTCTCCCATTAGCCAATTCATTATTTAACTCCTTTTGACTCAGTATTTCTATGCATAATATAGGCAGAACCATATTATCTACAACAAAAGATTGTGATAAGCTTACATCAATGTAAGGTAAAGAAAACTATGCCAGGCGCATGGGACATCTGCAATCATTATTTTTACTTGGTCTCCAGAAAGCCTAAACAATGAGAAAAGGTATCTGTCCCTTGGAAGAGAAAGGAGCACAGTGGAAGTCACTTCTGCTTTTACAGATTTGAGAATGGCATAGAGTGTTTCATTGTCACACTCACTGCTTGTCCTGGTCCTGCCTTTTCTTCTGTCCTTCTCTCAACAGATTTCTACTTGAATCCTGCAACTCACACGACTGCTAAACTCCCTCCCTCCTTCTGCCCTTGCCTCTTCTATTTCCTAGGCTGAAACAGTTGCCCCCTCCTTCTGCCAGCAGACTCTAACTAGGCTAACCTCACCCCCGTGTCAGTCCTCTGTTAGACGGCACCATCACTGAGAACTCTCAGAATCTGGGACAGGCACTCCTGGTACCAGCCCTAAACTTTCAACACCCTTCGCCCTCCATATTTTCTTGTATCCACCATTAAACCACAACTCCTAGTGGCAAATATTATATCTCATTCTTTCATTATACTCCATTTCTGATACACTGTGCGATGGTCTTGGAAAGATGAAAGAAACAACTCAGATCACCAGAAAGAACTGTCCCTTCTCAAAACTTGCCCTTTAGTTCTGTCTGGCTCAATTCTTCAAAACATCTGTGACCAATGAAATTCATGTTTTGACCACTGTATGTATGACTACTTCACAGCAGAACTGGCATAGGAGTTGTGTGGAAACAATCAGTCTATCTTTCATGAAACTAACACAGGGAAAACCTATACTGAGTATGAATCAAGACACACCAAAACAAACAAAATGAGAGAAATAGTGTCTATGGCTCTTAGTTTACAATGAAACACTGAAATGAATTTTGTGCTTTTTTTCTAAGTCTAAATTTAATTTTTTATAAGTGTAAATTTAATAATTTAATGAAACTTCAGATTGCATTTATCTTTAAAAGGTAAGAACTAGTCTTAATTTTTAATCTTGTGAATGCAGTACCTACACATGATACATGGATCTTTGTAATGGACAAGCAGAAAGGTGAAGGAAAAATCTAGAAGGGGTTACAGTCAGGTAAGTAACTGACAGAGGCAATTCACCACCCATTTCATCCTGCCTCTAAGATGCAGGTATAAAGGCAGGAGATGATGCAATGCTTCACCACTGAATGATTCATTTCTTTTTGTTTGTGAAGATTGCATCAGCATTCCAAGATACTAATGATAATAGCATTACCTGGCACATCAAGCCAAGAGCAAGATTTTAAATGCCTGCTAACAGCTATGCAGGCATTATTTCCTTTAATCATTACAAGAATCTTATCAGGTATGAAATTACTTAGCAACACAGAAGACTCATACTTGAAGGCAAGTGATTAAAATTTTACCCAGGGTCACACAATTAGCAATCAGCAGATCCAGGCTTCCAGCCCTGGGTCATATGCCTCTGTATTCTTCCTGTTTGCCTGCAGCCAATACTGAAGCCCTCATCCAAACTAGATAATGAGTTGCAGTGAGAGAAACCTGAGGTCTAGATCTGAAAATCATGTTAATTATTGCTCGTATTCACATCTCTGTTTCATCATCTATGATATAAGAAGAATAATATTATTATTCCCCTCTATGTCCCTTCCAAAGCTTCCACGATAAGAGTGAGATAGCTCAGGTGACAGAAGTTAGGAAACAGGAATGTGCTGCATGACGCCAGCTGATGAAGTTTACTGGGGAGCATCCTCTCTCGGTGTCATTATGTGAATTTAGTTGTTACACAGCGAGTGTTTCATATGTGACAGTTGGGGAAGCAGTTCCACCCACGCCAGATGTGAAAAATACATGTAAAAATAAATAAATAAATAAATAAATAAATAAATAAATAAATAAATGGTTGTGACTTGAAGGAGAAAGTAGCTGCCCCTTAGCCATACCCTGTACATTCCAGGCTCCAAGAAGCAGTAATTGGTAGCTATAAAATAAAAAAAAAAACAAGATATAAAGATAAAGTTCCCATCCTGAAATAGCTGTGCTTACAATCCTCACTGCCTATGGGTTAGGCATAGGTGAATAACAGGGAATACCTGGGGATTAAAAAAAGTGTCTAGCATAGACGCCCGTATCTCTATATTTACTCATTTATTTATTTTGGGGGGGATTGAGCTCATAATCTAAACCCCCGGCCCCTATTTACTCATTTATAAAAGACTTGTAATTTAAAAAGTTTTTACAACCTGTATACCTCCCCCCAAAAAATATTTTTCTATTAAAATAAACACATCAAAGGTATTATCTGCTTATCTTTCTTGTGGAAAACAATTAGAAAATGAATAAAATGAGAGAGAGAAGATAAAATTACTATTTCAACAATCCGAGTTTTCTACCTGTTCTAAGGTATCAAGATCTTTTTGTTTTCAGAGATGCTAGTAGACATCTTTGCTGCCATGAAAAGAGAGCCTGCTTGAGAATGCGTCTAAAACAAAGGAAAGTAAAGCCAGAGGATGAAAACACTTTCCTTTTGGCAGTATTTACTCCCTGAGCTCTTCCTCTGGTCTTTACCATTATGGGAGCCAGCACATGCTCTTACTGTGTTAGTCCCCAGTGAGATGCTGTTACTCAAAACTGAAGTCAAGGGGGCCGGAGTTTAGCTCAGACGCATAAGTGCCTGCTTGGCAAATGCAAGGTCATGAGTTCCATCCCTGGCACCAAAAAAAAAAATTGAAGTCCAACTCACTAACGCAAAGAAATGTGGCAGTTATGGAAATTTCTATCGACTATGTACATGGTCTGCTCCAGTAGCTTCTAAGTAGGAAATAGAAATAAAAGCCAAATATGTAGGTAGATTAACTCAGTCTGTTTCACTTTCCCGTCCATTCCCCTTAAATATTAGGAACAGCACAACACAGGTGCAGTGTGGGAACATGGCAGGGGCCCTTCTGGTCCCATATTATTCTTTCAGGTACTAGACACATTTTATCATCGTAGAACATCAAAACAACCCAAACAGACTTTTTTTTTTTTTTTGACAAAAGAATTTGAATGCTGGAGCTGTAACTTGAGCTGCAATGTTGTTCCCCCAGATGTCAGTGTGTGCTGCATTTTTATCAACATAACGATCTAGAAAAGACAGATTAGGACTCAATTGATGCTCTTCATCCTGCCACTAGAAAATCCTGAAGAAAATCACATGGTTATTCTTTTCGCAGAGCAGAACTACAATCCCAGGACAAAAGAGAGATGGAATTGATTTGGTCTGTCAGTGGTCTTCAGGTCCATCACTTTGAATTCTAATTCTGAGGATGCCAGGGACTGACCGTGAGATTACAAATGTTGTATCATTGCCATATGTGTGCATCATGTGAAGTTAAAAATGCTAAATCTGCTTATCTAAGATGAATTATATGCAGAACAAATGAGAAAAGATATTTACAAAGTTTATGACACTAAGCATATACAGAGCATCATTACTGGTCATGGTGGTAATAATCGTAGATTTCAAACATTCATACTTGCCTAAGAAAGAAAAAAATACCTTCATCACAACAGAAAATATGATCTAGAAATCACGGCGAAGTCATGATTATTGGGTTATGCTTAATGCTTTATTACATATTTTCAATAGCCAGGCAAAATTTCTGAGCCATTGACTCGCATATAAGAAAGATCTAGCTACTATCAAAGAACAACAGAAATATATTCTTATATCAGAATACTTATATTTTAGTCTTGGCTCTGACCCTTAGCTTGCTTTCTGACTTTAGCATGCCAGCCTCCTTCCGCCCTGTCTTCTTACCTACAAAACGAAGAGATTCCATTGGGTGAAGGGATGGCTAGGCTAGGTGTTCACCTGTATTCAGCTCCCCTCTCTTTTCTAAGCACCCAGAAGACTATTATATTTCTCAGGCTACTTGTATTTATTCTGGGATGTGATGAGTTCTGGCCCACAGGACAAAACCAAGAGAGATACGCATCACTTGTGGGCGTTTCACTGCCCATTTTCCCTCCTCTCTTCATTGGTGGGGATGAGGAGGACACCACAAATATGCTATGACCCAGCCACTGATGGCAGAGTCTCCACCCAGGGCGCTTCACTAGGTATGTGAAGCAGAATCTCCACAGGCAACCTGCACCCAGCAAGTAATATGAAAGAGACATGTGCCTTTTGTGTCCTATGTCAACTACCTTAGTGTTAACTTATTACAGCGCCAACGTGGCTCAGCCTAACTAACACAGGTAATTTCTGTATTTTTCCACGACTTTCACATATTAAAATTGCTGCATTATATTTTTCTATACTTAAAGCAAAAAACCAAAATCTATGAACCAAACAGTTCTGTTAAGATGTTTTTCTTTACAAGTTGCAGGAGAGATGAAGATATCGAGAAAGTCTGAGGCATTTCTCTTCCCTCAGAAGAGAGAATTCTACAAGACCTTTTTGCATATGACTCCTAAGTCCTTCCACCAGGAATTTTAAAAGACAAATTTAAGGATGTGACCGATCTTACCAAATATCAGAAAAATGGACATCAAACTAGAAAATTACATGTGCTAGTATAAAAATGGACAGAACAGAAATGTAGATTTGACATAAAATATCAGATACTTTATTTATACATATATATTCTTTATCTAATTTATTACTCATTTATTTGCAGATGTGGTTTAAATTCTTGAATCATAATTATATTTCAATATTCCTGATGTGCCCACTATATTTTTATTCTTTTTTTTTTTTCCAGCAGGGATCAAACTCATGACCTTGTGCTTGCCAGGCAGGCACTTATGCCACTGAGCTAAATCCCCAGCCCCTATATTTTTGTTCTTATAACTAAGAAGCATGTTCAAATTGATTGATGTAAGATAAACTGTATTTGTTCATGGTTTTCTTGGATTAGAGAACTCATTCAAGGAAGATACCAAATGGATGAGATTCAGAATACTCATGTACTAAAAAAAAATTTAAATAAAATAAATTAAATGTTAAAATCAAAAATAATAATAATAATGATCATGTACTAACAGGCAAGGAGTGGGCCATACAGGAAGGACTGTGTTCACTTTATTCAGAGTCTTACTTGCATTTTATCACCATCGCTCCCTTGGCCTTCTATCTAAAATAAAAATGGATTCATGCAAAAAACAAATTCATATGCATGAAAAATTCCTAGGTGACCCTGTGATGAAGGAACATGGTATAAGTAAGGTGAAAAAGGAGAAACCCAAACACCCCCCTCATCACTTTCCTCCACCTCACATCACTGAAAGGTGGGCAGAGGGGAAGGAGGGATGAGAGGGAATCCAGTAGATAATTACAGTGCATAAAAATAGATGAAATTGGCAAAGCAAAAAGGGTCAATAAGCTCAGAAAGAGCAATTCAGGTTGGTCCACACTGTGTCACACAGTTCAGTCCAGGCTGAAGCAGTTGCATGAGGGACAAGACAACCTCTTCCTGCCTGCTTCTCTAGATAGTCCTGCCCAAGCACTTCACCTGGGCTCTTTCCTCAGTGGCCCATATTATTTAGACCTTAGAAGTGCGTTACAGGCACATTGGACCCATCCTCAAGGTCACTGCAAGAACAGTCTCCCATGGCCTCGTGAAAGAAATGAGTCAAAAGGCATAAGCACAAGTCGTCAGGAGACCACATGGGTAAGATTCCTCCAGGAGTCCAGCCCTACAGGAAGCTGGTGTTTTCCATGTTACCCTATATTACTGGGCTTTCTGTCAGGAGGCAGAATAACCCAACTCTAAGCACTTTTGGGACTCTAGATCTTCCAAGAATTTCACAGTCCTACACGAGGTCGGATGCTGGAGAAGCACATAACCAGGAAAGTAGTCCGAATAGTGTATGATGCATGAAAATTCGTCATTACAAAGTCTCTGACAATTTCTGAAGTGTCTAGTACATGACAAGCAGTAAATTAAACCTTCCCTATAACTTGTATTGTTAAAATCTCCAAATCATAGGTTTGTTTGCTCAAATTTGGGACAAAGAAGTTGAAGCTCAAGAAGTTTAAATGATAATATCTCAGAGTAGGTAGATGGGAGAGGTGATATTCCAAAACAGATTATGCGATCTGAAATTCTGCTTCAGCCGCCCTTCACACCAATGAGTATAGAGAGACAGACTTTTCCAGATTGTTCCTGTAACTGAGGCTTGCCTTGAGATATTCCTGTCCCAGCGGTTTACTGATTGACCTTGTGATCATTTATGCATATCCTGAGTATGTCAGATATAAAAGCAACTTCTCCCTTCCTACCTAACCCACCCAGTTCTTGGCCTAACTAACCCAAAATTTGGGTTTTAACCTCCATAGGCAGAGAATCTAGCAGTGCGAAATTTGATAATGTCTCTTATTAAAAGCTTGGCAAATGCTCAATTGACTTCACAAGGATTTTGTAGTTAAAAGTCATGCATTGGCTACAGCATCAATAAATGTTTGCTGAATGACTGGACTTTTAATAATTAAAGAGATCCTTTCTGAGAAAACTTCGAAGACACTTTAAAATAAGCTGTAACAATCGAGAAAGGTACGGAAGAATATAAATCAAACTTTTCATTTATGCTTTGCAATTCACACATTCAACAAATATTAAGTGCCTACAAATATTTTAAGTGCCTAGTATAGTTAGTACTCTATTAATTCCTTCCCAGAAGTGTGCTGGTTATTCATTGCTGTATGACGAGTTAACTAAAAACACAGCAAGTTAAAATAACAAACATTTATTATCTCACAGTTTCTAAAGTTCAGAAATGTGGAATCGACTTCCGTGGGATCTTCATTTTCAGTCTGCAACTCGGCTTCGTTCTCTACGAGACGTCTGTCCAGTGGTCGGGTGGTACTGGACCTTCCTAGCTCCGGGATCCTTCCTACTGTTGGTGAGTTTTAATTCCTCTCTGCAGTGGGAGAGATGTCCATTCGCTGGTGCATGGCTTTCCCTGTAAAGCTTCCTCAAGTCAGTGACCCGAGACAGAAAGAAAAGCACACACCGGAGGCAGAGGCCACATTGACCTTTACGTTACTGAGTCTCCAAAGTACTACAGTGTCACTCCTAGGAGTTAGATTCCTCTTCTTAAGGGGAAAAATATCAGAGAGTGAGTGTAGACAATTTTAAAATTACAAAGGAATGCTGATTAGAACGATAGGGTTAATATTTTCTTTATGTATTTTACTTTTCTTCATCATAATATGTGCTGATCCATAACTTATTTTTCTGTGTATATATATATATATATATATATATATATATATATATATGGTCATATGCTTGGGATAGGAAGAGAGAGATAAACTTCGATCAAAAGTAATCCTAGCCCTTTCTCAGCCTTTCCTCTCGCAAAGCATCAGTCTGTCATGGAGATGTTTAGTACCTTTACATGAAGGGTGAAATTTCCATTTGCATGTCAAAGGGTCACATAGACAGGAAGTTCTAGTAAGGCTGAGTACCCAGGAGCTCAAAAAGATAAGGAGAAACTTAAAATGATACAGAAATTTAAGACCATCAGGGGCCCTGGAAACTGCCATACAAGTGTATTTCTCACTGAATTTTAATGTTCCAATTTATTTAACTTTTAATGGTCTGACTGCATTTTGACCTGTTGAACTATTCGGCAGATTCAAATTTTCACTGTTGTCCTTCACATTACATAATGAATTCTGAAGCAGAATTTCCATCTGTCAGTTTAGAGAATGCAGCATCTCATCTCTGCACTGAAATCAAGTTCCCCTCACCTTTCAACAGCCAAAGTACCACTTCATCATCAGCAGTGTGGAAAGCCACAAATCAATTAAACTTACCTTGCATTTATGAGTACCTATGAATTGCACTTACCACGGTTTTACAAAAAGGGATGGCAGTGCCGAGGTCTCAACAAAGACACTCAAGTCAGGTAATGGCACACGTGGGGCTGGTGACACTGACCTCTTTGTCTTGTCTGTGACTCTAGCAGAGTTCTTCATTTTCTCCTCCCTCAGGCTCACTGCTGCATCAACATTGCAATATTCCTTGTTGTTTTATTTAAATTTAAGAAGAAAACCACATGCAGGTTTCTGAAGAGCTGCATGCAGCTAAGGAAGCCTCAGGTTGGAACACAGCCCTGTAATCCCCTCACAGGGTGAGAGGAAACAACTCCAGAGAAAGCTCCAAATACACACCAATGCCCCTCCAAGCAAAATTTTGCATTTCATTTTCTGCTTTAAAATCTCTATTGGCTGCACATCTGAGAAGGCTTAAGAACATAATTTATTCCATATAAGGTTCCCAGTAATTTATGCTCAATAAATTGGCAACATAGGAAGAAATTTTTTTCGTTGACTACCATGGAGGATTATTAAAGGCCACCTCGCATAAGGAAGACTGCAAGAACAACTGTACTGTACACATAAGGAAATTAACTGGCATCTTACATTTTAAATGAAAATGACTTCATCTTTTGAATTTACAAATGTATAATGTCAATTTTTAGATAATTGTCCCTTCACGCAAAATATTTCTGTAAGTAGTCCAAGTCAGGGATGGAATTCAACTTTTTTAGACCATCTTCAGCAAACTGAGTAAATACAAGACAATCTTATTGCTATAACTCACCCATTTCTGTGGTTTTTTTCCTTTCGATTTCAGATTTATGCCAAGATAATAGCTCACTGCCCTGAAATGCTTGCTTTCTTGACAGGTAAATATTAACTATTTGTTCTCAGCTTTATCTTTCTCAGTGAGAGACAAAATTAGCACCAGCTCCTCCAATGCTTTGTCTTTGGATGAAAACCAGGCCATCTCTATGTGCACAAGGCCAGATTCGCGGCTGCAAAGTAGGAAGTGTGTTTCATATTTACACAGAAAGCCTCGAACAGCTAGATATTTATAGTTTCTAGTCAATGATTAATGGACTTTTCATTTTCCTCACAAGTTTTTGCATGCAGTAAATATAATCATGGGTTGAAGAATAATCATTCTCTAATGAAGTAATAGATCTTCCTTATTATTTCTTAGGAATGTTTGCATTGAGAATATTAAACTGATATATTGTCATAATGATTAACTTAGATTCCTATGTGTAGGCATTGGTGCATGACCATAATTTTACAAGGAGGTAGAGGAAACCATATCGGCTTCTGTGGTCAGCAACTTTAGGTCGCTGTAACAAATACTTGAAATAATCGATTTATAAGACAAAAAGCTTATCCGGAAAGCCACAGTTTTGTATGTTGCTATCCATGACTTGTTGACGCTACTGCTTTGAGCTTGTGGTAAAATAGCACATCATGGTGGTAGCACATAGGAGAAGAAAAATTTATGGCTGGAAAGCAAAAAGAGAGCCAGGAGGATTGACGGAGGAGACTGCTGTGCCCCTTCCTGGGTTGCCTCCCAGAATCTGAAGGCCACCTCTTAGGTCCTGCCTCCGCCTTCCCTCAGCACTACCCTGGAGACTAAGCTTTCAGCATGTGGACTGTGGGGAACTTACTATAGCAGATTACTAACAGAACCATCCAATTAGCCCAGCTCTTCTAGTCTCCACAGAGCCACCAGGATGCAGAAGGGACAGCCACTGACCTAAAACCCTAATTCCCGTCTGTGGAATTTATGGCATTCAATCACATTTGAATCTCTTATAATAGCTTCTGGGATCACCTTGTAACACTGATAATAAGACACTGTGATTCTTTCTTTACCAATGGGGACCCACAGTTCTCAAAATGTTGTGTCTTTGACTCACATATTAGTGGCTAGATATTTGTGTATTACCTTATGAGTACAAGACACAGGCTGGTGTCTCAGACATGACTAGTAAGGCTAACATGGCCTTTTTGATTCAAAACACAGGAAAGCTATAGACTTCCTTGGGAAGAATGTTCAATGTGAATGTGAAACCCAGCAAACATAATGTTAAAAAAATATATTCTAGTTCACTGGTGAAGTCCTTTACAATCTGAATTTTTAAAAGATGATTCACATGCAAGACAAAGTGGTAGGAGGAAAATATTCAGAAAAGAAGAATGAGAAGATTCCTTGCCACTAAGACAGTGGGAATTTGAATTCACTCCAAGCCAGGGAGCCAGGAGAGTGACTAAAACATAAGGTAGAATTCGGAGGGAGCTGATCATGTTTTGATTTCATTTAATGCTTTTCTACATGCTTGTTTCCAAGTTCTACTGCTGTCTGGGCTGGGAAACGTTAACACAGAGCAGTGGTGTAAAAGAAGGCCATCAAAACATCTGAAACAAATTCCTCCTCCTGAGGGGATCTTAGTCTCTCCTTGGGACAGCAGTCAGAAGACTCCAGCTTTTAAGAATGCACGTTAGTGCTTTGCTCCAGCTCATGTGAATATCACACAGAAGACATGGGGCAAGAGTGTACTGTCTGCATGGCTTGTCTGTCTCAAAGTACCTTGATAAATGCTCAGACTACACATAAAATGACAAATATACAGCAACAAAAGATTTTACCGGGGCTCTGAATGCAGAAAAGCAAAAAAGAATCTGGGTGAGCCCACAATCCAGCTGAGAAGCGACTAAAGCAACAAATGGGCCACATTAATTTGAAGCCTGTTAGACAGTTGTTTTTAGTCTTGGTGTGCTTGAGCTTCTTGGAGGTGATTTTTCAAGGTCAAGACAGACAGAACACAGGGCTCAGTATCCCAACTCAGGCTCTTCAGCTCCTCCAGGCTGGTCCCACCTTAAATAAGAACCATTTTGCAATAACTGCTCTATGCAATCATAATTACAAACTCCAATGACAAACATAAAAAGATATTCACGTGCTCTAGGAATCATTAACAGAAATTTAAAATGTATATTCTTAAATTTGCATCATTCGCTCATTCACAATGCACTGAGCTTTAATTGTGCCCCTGGCACAGTGCCAGGGACTGGATTGAGAGAATCAGCCAGACTCCCAGCCTCTAAGAAGCTTCCAGCCCTGAGGGAGACAGATCGTGGGGAGCTAACCAAGACAGCCTGGTTCATCTGCTCTGGTAAAGGTCCCGGGCACCAAAGCGGAAGCCAGAGGAGCCAGGGTTTTTGGCATACAAGAAATGTTAGCAATGCATTCCAGCAGGAGGATTTTTGGCCTCATTCTTCATGATCTAATCTCTTCTCATAGTCCCATAAGCACATCTACTGCTATTCCTGAAGATGACACTAATTAGGAACTATGTGGGAGATGGTAGCTCCTTTATACAAATTCCAGGAGTCTGTGGAATAAGAACCTTGGTTGTCCCTCAGAGGACTGAGAAGTGGTCTGACTTTTGCTAAATTTACTCTGTGCTTCCCATTAGTAGAAGTCAGAAGTGTCCTCAGTCTCTCTGGCTCTCATTCTATCTTTTCATCTCTACCCTTGTTCTGTCCCTACCACCTCCTGAGTGCCCCGTCAAAATCATCTTCCCATGAAATGTATCCCCGCAGTTTTCCACAGTACAACAGATTACTTTATAAGTTTGCAAAGCTCTGGATATTGGAATATATTGTAATATCACCTTTCCTTGCCTCTTCCTCAAAACTGTAAGAACTGTTGAGAGAAAAGACTGTGACATTAATCTTTGTATTCATAAATGTCACGCTAGGAGCCTCTTAGCAACTCAATAAGTAGATGTTAAATAAATGAAAAATTAAGACTATACCCTTGGGAAGCTGGAGAATAATCATTCTTCCTCCCCAACTAGATTCCTGCATTATCCAGGCTACTGTATAGTCAGACCCACATCCTGGAGCATACTTTACCTCC
Source organism: Cavia porcellus (assembly GCF_034190915.1). Lineage (NCBI taxonomy): Eukaryota > Metazoa > Chordata > Mammalia > Rodentia > Caviidae > Cavia > Cavia porcellus. Next base: position 12,861,072 of record NW_026947489.1, read on the forward strand.
TTCAAATAGTCATCATCAGTTTTCCAGGCTGGAAAGCTCTAAATTCAGAACAGTCCCACAGGATGAGCAGTTACTCAAAGCTGATCTTGGCTTTTAACTGACCTTACCTTTTAATATTTCTGTAGGGCAGGCTGATCTAGGCTCCACTCTGACACATGGGTAGAACACATTGGTGGTTCCCTCCTCCCTCCAAAGTAGAAAATTAAACATTGTCTCTCATTTTGTTGTTTTGAACCAATCAAATAATAATTAAGTGCAGTGGTTTTGTTTACAATGGTCTTAGAAATATCAGATGTTTAGCTCCATGGATATGGGACTTTAGCTTCTATCCAGTTACTGAATTGGATACTGAATCATCAATTTGCTTTGTAATCTCCCGTATATTTGGTGGACCGTGTATTTTTAGTTTGGTTCTAAATTTGGTTCAGTCAAAGAAGAGAAGCAGAGAATTCAGGAGCCATTCTAATTTCATGATGAAGGCTTACAATTTTGGTGCTCACGAAAGGCCTAGCAGAACTGGGTGGCCCAGGTTCAAGGTAACAAGGCATTGACTCCTTTTTTTGATGGGGATACTGGGAATCAAATGCAGGCCCTGATGCCTGCTGGGAGGGTGCTGCACCACAGAGCTAAATTCCAGGGCTGGCCTTGACTCTTCAGGTAAGTCTCAATTCTCAAGAGTCCTTTCCACATGTGTGACACATGCCCACGAAAAATGGAGGGGGAACAGGACTCTAAGCAGGTGCCCAATCTATGTATCCTTGTGAACGTTTGCAAAGACCTACGCATGTGACATTACACCTAAAATGACAAACACACTTGGATCTCTTCAGTAACTGCCATTTTTGCAGATAAGAGTTAGGGAATGAGAAACTGAGGCAATGGAGAAAGAGAGCAAAATCTGCACCTTTCTCACCTTTCAATCAACATATCACTACCAAATGAATATATTGTAAGAGAGAGTTTTGCATGTAGCCTTTCAATCTACTTAACGGAAACCTTGCAACACTGGTTCGAATGAGAAGAAATGCTGGCTTTGTGAGCTTGGTTCAAACCTTATCCATACCACTGTCTAGATTTGTACAACCTTAAGCCTCTGTGCCTACATCTTGCAAATCTGTGCTTACATCTGGAGGGAGGAGGGAACCAATATAACTAATCATGTGACACGCTGAAAAAAATTAAAATTTAATTTTCAAAACATGACGTAGGAACATGCCTGGGTCACACAGCTAGCGGGGTCTCCAGATAAATCTGGTTCTTTAGATGCTTTAGGCTTTAATGTTAGATGTGATACGGTATAAATGAAACTATCCTTACATGGTCTATTTGCTTCCACTTACTTTGCCTTGATCTATAGGCCTGATGTCAGGACAATGGCAGAATTATATATATTTCTATATATATTCATTGAACATGGGCCTATTAACTCAAGAAACTATCTTTACTATCATAAGAAAACTGGGGATGAGGGTGAGGTGCAGACAAAAAACTAAAGACTAAGGAACAATGAACTTTATTCCCACCGATTGGTTAAGATAAATTAATGGTTTTCCCTCATTGCTACTTACATAACTCTGTTGCAGTTACCCTCAAGACAGTATCTGCCCCCTTAAATTGAAAAAAATCAGTTTAAAGATTTTAATTTATCTTAAGATCACTGTGAAAAAAGAAGAAGAGTAGACTAAGAAGGAAATGCAGGGCAGTGGCTTCTTTGCCACTAGCTCCCTCTTAGCCACCTGCAGAGGGCAACTCTGGTAACATAAAGAGCTCAGTACCCCACTCTGAGGACATTTTCTGGGGGCCCTGCAGAACCTGGGATTCCTTTGGGTGAGAACACTTTTCCGGTGTGTGTGTGTTTACATCAGTCTCTTGTCACTGTCAGGGAAGCTGTTGGTGTGTTTGCAATGTGAGCCCTCATCCGGGTGCTGCAGCTCCTATTGTCTGTCATCCTCTGGCCTGCTTTGCTCTCCCAGGAATAAAATGTCCCCGAGTCGAGTCGCCAGGGATTATGGGTGCTTTCCTTTCTGTTGCCTGTCTCTCCAATGCAAACACTCTGCTCATGGATTCTCCCAGAGGAATGTTTACCCTGCTCCTTAGGGAGGGACACAGGGTGCATTGAGCCACCTCGGTTCAAGAACAGAGTCACAGAGACCCAGCCCTAGAAGCAGCCCACCTACTGCCTCTCTGCTGAGTAGTCAGGAAGCTGTAGACTGCTAGGAAGTAGGGTTGGCTCCTGAAGGCAGGGATAGCACCCAAGGGACTGGTGGTTTGTGCTGTCCTCACAGAGGGCCCTCACTTAGCATTGTCCTGCCTGGGGCCAGGCCGGCTGGCCAGACCCTTGTTCCTGGCTGGTTAAACCTGTTGAGGTTCTTTGCTTCTTTGGCCTCAGTATTCAGGGGCAAAAAGGAGACGGGTGTGATATTTATGTCTGGGGGTGTTGCGGTGTGGAAAGAGGTAACGCAGATCAGACACTTAGCTGGGCACAGAGCTCCCGACTCACACCAGAGTTCCGTGTTTCTATTTTTCTTTGTCTTTTCCCAAAGAATCTTTGTAGCTGCTAGCAATCAATTTGGTTGGCAAAGGTTACTATCAGGGAGAAAATCGCTGCAGAGTCAAGGCTAGACAGAAAGTCAAAAATGGAAGGGTACAGATGGGGTCAGGACTTGAGGGGTGAGGGCAGAGATGGGGCACGGCATGCTAAGGAGGGAGCCCAGCCTTGGCAGTCGGTTCAGACCCCGGGGAGCCTCAGATCAGCCAGGCCCACCGCCACCTTGATAATGACCCGGGAAAGCGGAACAAGGTTTTGCTCAGGTCTCAAGGCTGCCTGAAGTCCTCTCCTCTCGGCTTCCTCCTCACACTCGCCAAGGCAGAAAGAGGCAGGCGCAGGCCTGTCCTGTGTTAGGGACGCTGAGGTGCAAATCGAAGTTTCTGGGGTTCCCTGCAGAGAAAACTGAGTTCAAGTGTGTTCGGAGGAGGCCTCCTTTCCTCCAGTCCTCAGCTGAGCCCTGAAACAATTTGCCTCCTTCGCAGCCCCCAGACCTCCGCATCAAACCCAGCCTCGATTTCCCAATCTTGCAGTTATAACGGCCTTGTCCAACTCTACCTCCAACCTGCTCTCCTCCGCAGGAGTCCTTAGGAGAACCCGGAGACAGGGCACTACCCCCCGCCCCCAGCCCTGCTCCATTTCAGGCCAGGCGAGAAACAAATAGAACTTGTTTTGCAAAAAAGAAAAAGCAGCCGTGGGTGGCTAGGAGAGCGCAAAGCGGGCGCCCCTGCTTTCACGACCAAAAAACACAGACTCTTGCTGCCAGACGCCTCCACAAGCAATGGGCTTTCGGTTCCGAAGACAACCTTATGTCTAGAGCCTCAAAAGAACCCGGAGCTCTTCCAGGAAAAGGGGGAAAAAATTAAGTGCGTGGATGCCAAAACCCCTCCTTTATTGCACCCCTTACCAACATTTCCCTCCCTGTGCGCTCGGACACACACACACACACACACACACACATAACTCTGTATTCCTTAGGTGAACCCACAAACGACAGCCGTAGGGCTTCCCGACCTGCCAAAGGAAAACCAGTCTGTCCGCCAGGGTGGTTTCTCCTCCCCAGGACCGGTGACTTTTCCCCTGTCCAGATTTCAGGTGTCAGTCTCAACCTTCCCTAAAAAGTACTTTGGAGCCACATTGATTTCTGTAGCGAACGCAGCTGGACGCCGCGTGTCCAGCGTGGGCGCGAACATTCCCGCTTTCTCTAGCTGACTGGCGTAGGTGAGATGCCCAGGTCTGGGGGTATCCCCCACCCCCACTGCAGCTCATACAGGTGCCCACACTGTGGTCACCTTCTCAGCACCGGTGAGGCTCACTCCAGCCTCAAGAGCCTGCCCGTGCCACGGAGCCTCTTCGATCCGGTCAAAGAAGCCCTATTCAGGACCGGCGAGGTGGAGACCTGGTCCCCTTCCTCCGCACCCAGCACTTCTTTCAACCTGCTGCGCCCTGGTGACCGCGCCCCGGGCAGCGCAGGCTGGAGCCAGAGGCAAGCTTGAGGGCCCTCGGAGTTTGCGGTGCGGAGACCGCGCAGGGGGACCAAGCAGGGTGAGGGATGTGGGAAGGGGTCCTGCGAGTGACCCCGAGGGCCCTGCTAGGAACAGGCAAGACGGGAGGCTGAGGGAGGACGGGGCGGACAGAGCAAGAAGCCAGACGCTGTGACCGAGGCGCAGGCAGTGGCGACTTTCTGGGTCTTGCGCCCGCAGGGCAGAAACTCGAGGTGCAAAAGGGAAGAAGGGAAGCGCGCGCTGGGGCCTCTCTGCTCGGCCCCCAGCCTGCGGCGAAACTTTCTTATTTCCTCGGGGCGGAGGGGTTTCCAAATAAGCACCCAGGCTGGGAGAGGAGCTCCAGGTGTGGTGCACCACCCAGGTGCAGCGCACAGTTCCCCGCAGTGCAAATCAAACAAGAAAACGAAGGCGGAGGCCTCCTCGGTGCAGAATTCACTCTCCACCAAAACCCCGATTTCCCCTGGCTCTGCCGTGTAAGTTCCCACCCTCACCCCTTAGGCTCGGTTTCCAGTACCGGCCCATTGACTGACCCGACATCCCCAGAGGGTCAGTTCCTCCACTGCCCTGCGTGAATCCACTTGGAAACCACATTCCTCGGACTCCACCCGAGTCCACCCGGCCCCGTCCCCATCTCCGTGGGGCGTCTCTGCCTGGCGGGTGGCCGGGGACCCCAGGGATAGCACAAGCCGCCGCAGGCCGCAAGCGCAACTATTTTTTTTTTTTTTTTTGAAGCGCATTGTTGTCCCCCTGAAAGGTGTTATAACAGCAATTCAATTACAGTAAATGGCGCGCAACGTCCTCGCAGCTGGAAAGTCGGTAACTAACTGTGACCGACCGGTGTAAAGGAATCCGGCTGGAGGCGGTTACTTTTATTTTCTCCCTCTCCTTCTGGTCCTCTTCCCCTCCCCTCCCTGTCTTCGTCTTTGCTCTGTATTAATCATAGCTGGACCACAGGTTAATTAACTCCAAAGAGCTTAGTATATCTGGACAGAAACACACTGAGAAATTGGCAAGAGACCCTACAAACTGGGTAAGGCATCAGAAAGACTCCCCCACGACTCCTCTCCTTTCCCTTGCATCGGAGACACAGAATCTTGGTCCCTAGCGGCAGAGGTGACCGAGGTTATGGCCATAGCTGTGCGCACTGCCCATCTACCAGCTTGTGAACTGAGCTCACGGGCTTTGAGGGTCAGGAGGGAGGGGCCTCGGAATCCCGCAGGTCAGGGGCTGCAGACATCCAGGGAAGGCTAGGTGTTCCTGGTGCGTTTCCGCTCTGACACACTTGTCACTTAAATCCTGGCGTGGACACTTCTTGCTAAACGTAAATGGCATCCGCGAAATTAGTATCAATACAAATGAAGCAAGGTGTGTGCTGGGGATGGGAGGGGAACCGCCTATTTCCAGAGCACAATACTCCTTAAATTAAACTCCAGGGGGAGGGCTGCAGAGGGAGAGGCCATCAGCGTGTCACACGCAGCAGTCATTTAAATAAAGTAAAATTAACATTCACTTCTTTAAAATTTGAGAGAAGGCAGTTTGAAAGTGAATTTTATTTAGTGGGTCTCGTGTCAAAAGACATGAAAGGTATTGACTCGCCAGGATTTTCTAAGTTCCATGGTTTTATCTTTAAAGCATTATTTTAGAACATATTTAGAACATGCATGTTGTAGTAAGTTCCTTCTACAAGACAGAGCACTCCCTGAAGTGGCAGAAGGATCCCAAGCCTCCGAAACACTGAGTATGGTGTGCTTGGGGTAACAGAGCCGGAAGATGCTGAGAGAGGCTCCCTCCCATCCACCGTTCAGTTAGGCCCCAGTGGTTTTTTTTCCCCGTGCTTTACTCCTGGGGAGAGCAGCACTTGGGTTGGGGGTTGCAGTCCGGAGGCCTCCTCAGCACCCCACCTCTGCCTAGGGCGATCTGGGCTGTGGGGGTGCACCCCACCCACTGCAGCCAGTTTCTGAGCAAGCATCAGCAGATACAAGTGAGGTGCCTTGGGGTTTCCTAATTCAGTGCCATTAGGCAAAGGCCTATGGGAGGCCCGGCTGGGTTTGGGCCCCAGTGGGCTGGGAGCAGAGTGTGGTGCTTGGCGACTGCTGTGCCCCAAGACAGGCTAAGAGAGTTCCAAACCGTGTGTGGGAGCAGAGGTGTTTGGGTTGTTTTCTGCTTTGTGTGGTTTAAAATTGACAGCACTGTTTCATCTCAGACTTGGAGAAGCCTCTGACCTCCTGTTTGCAGTCCCCCACTGAGCACTGACTCCCACCCCTTTTGGTCTGATGAGAATCGGATGGCAAGAAAAGTTGACTCCTGTGTCCTTGGACTGGGGAGATTGGAAAACTGAGACCCGTAACTATCTCCCAAGGTCGCCTGCCTGCAGCCTGTGTCCTGGGATTGCTGCCCTGGTCTCTGCTCCTGGAGCTCCTTGTTAAGATGTTGCAGAAGGGACAACCTGAGTGGGGACCCAAACTGCCTGGGCCCCATTTCCCAGGAGGGAGAAAACTCCTGTTCTGTGACCCAAGTGAGCAGCATCCCTGAAGACCACTTCCTTGGGGTGCCTTTTACTGAAAGCCTCACCAACTCTGCATTTTGGGAGAGGGGTCACCCCAATACCTCCCACATTCCTCCAGAGGAGACTTGAATGTCTCCCTGGCCGGGTTCAGGGGAGATCCTGGGTGCCATGCCAGCCCATGCTGGCTTGGATAAGGAACCCCTGCCTGGCTGTGCAGCCTCCCGGCAGGAGCCAAGTGGCTTCTACAACTCCCAGGCGATTAAATTCCCATTTGGCCAAGGCTGTGCTTTACCTCCCTTACATCCTCCTGCCTTCCTTTTTTCTCTCTGGTGCTTGTCTTCAGGCCAGAACAGGTTCCTATGCATTTAATGCACAAAACCTCACTTTTAAAACCCATTTGGGAAGCCTCACCCTTCCTAGGAAACTCAGAATGAGCAAGTTTGAGAGCATTTTAGGTGACCTTGTTTCTGAAAAGAAGGTTCCCCTTCATGAGTATCTCTATTCACGTGTTTTAAAGTTATAGTTAAGACTGTTTTCTATTCCATTACCAAGGATCTAGAGAAAAAAATCTTTATTTTTGAGAAGCTGATGTGAAGGCTGTACCACCCCTGCAGATCCCAGACTCCTCTCTTCAGATCTTCTAGGATGAGAATTCATTCCCCTTGAGGACTGGCAACTTGGGTGTCCCCCAAGCTCTGAAGGAGCCTTTTAAGGGTCCTGACATTTCACTTTCTCTTCCCACTTTCCTAGCCTTGAACCCTGGGTGCCAGGGGACCAAGTCCTTCTCTTCCACCCGGTGCAGGCCATCAGCGGCTTCTGAAGTCTGTCCTGCCTGGCACATGGCCTAGCAGGTTTCACCTCTGTGTCCCCAGCTGGATCGTCCACAGCAGCGGGCCAGAAGTGCAGGGACTAGCATCACCAAAGATGTGAACTTATAAACCAGCAGCACAGCCCTTACATTGCCCCTCCTCTGTCCACCTGTGAATCAGTACTTCATTCAGTGGTTGGAGGGTGTTTTCATATAGTTATCTTCTCTCTCCACTGTGTGGTCCTCTCTCCACAGAGATCTAAATTGTTGCATTTAAGGGACGTTTTCAAGAATCCAACTTCTGAATAAATAGATAAAAGGAAGCCAGCTTTTGCTCACTTTGGTTTTACAGCTAATGAAACTCAATTATAATGGGAGTTATTCGTCAAAACACTTTCATCTAAGAGAAAAATTTAAACCTGGTAAACCGTTAGCCTCTTTTTCCTCTTCCTAAAGTTTGTTGAACCAAATGTAGTTAATTTTATATCATTCCCAGATTGGCATATTTGCCATCATTCTGGTGATCCCCAAGGTGGTCTCTAGGTGGTTTCCCTGATGTCTGAGGAGGCTTCTTTGCACCTTTTCTGGATGGTTGTATTTCTAGATTCCTACGGGTGATTTCTCATTGAACCCCTCACATCAGGTCTCCTCATGCTGTGGATCGATCACAGGGACAATTGATTTTACTCTGTCTTGCTTGTAGCAGAAAGTCCTGACACCTTGGGGAGCAGTGACAAAATATGACAGAGTGTTGACTGCAGAGGACTATGAGACAGCCAAGGCAATTTCCAAGTTTCAGGGTTAAAGTTGTGTGTGCACACCTGTGTACACACTGGAGTGTACAGTCCTATATACATTTGTGCTTAGGCACCCACAATATTCTGGGATGCATTTTCAGTGTACTACCAGAGTGTAAACCAAATGAGAAATCATTTTACCTGGATAAATGAAGAGGAAAGCCAAACCCAAGCTTCTAGGAACAGAACTTTAATTATAAAATCCCAATTTTTAAGCTTCTTCTACTTGTTAGAAATGAATCTTCTCTTTCTTTCTCTCTCTCTCTCTCTCTCTCTCTCTTTCTCTCTCTCCCTCTCTCTCTTTCTATATATATAGATTATATATATATATATATATATATTATATGAAATAAAATTCCAAATTCCTTTTGACAGAAAGGAAGTTCCAAGATAAGATGCAGTTTGGTCTCTTTTCTGACAACTTTGTCATCTAAAGATCACAGCCATGTCAGGGTATCTGTCTAGGAAAGGAGAGACAGAGAGAGACAGAGAGAGAGAGAAAGAGACAGAGAGGGAGAGCCCTGGTGACAGAGCCCTGCAGCCCGTGGCCATCTTTACATCAAAATTTCCCAGACCTCTATTTTTTATTGTGATCTCACTGATCTGAGTTTGAAATGCGAACGCAGTGAAGCCCCTAAGCCTTCAATCGTGTGAAATTTTCAAAAGATCTCTAGAAGCAATCTCAGGCTGCCTGACCCCTGACAGGCGCCGATCTCTTTATTCCTCTCCCTGCCAGCACTTCATTTGTTGGAATATCTTTCAGATTTGCACCTCTAGATGACAAACCGGAGTGTTTATTATGTGTACATGAATCGGAAATCTTCAAGCCTGCACAAAAGCACCATCTTAAACATAATATTTAATTTCCCAGCCTAAGTGTCTGCTTCTTTATTTGCTTTTCATTAGCTTAAATATTTTTCCAGGTCTCCCCATGCGTCACTTTGATATTTAGATGATTCTCGCTTTTAATCATCATTTCCCCCCTTGAAGAATCTCCCCTGTTGCCTGCGACAGCGGAGCTCCCGCAGCAGCGTCACTGTGGCGCGGTCAGCCGGGCCACGCAGGCCCACGCAGAGCCGTTCAGAGTGTGGGCGGCCTGTCTCGGGTGTGTGTGGGGGGCTGTGGGGTACCCGGAAAACACTTCTTTTTAAACAGCAGCGGGTGCTAGGTGCGGAACAGTGAGGACCTTCAATCTCATCCCTTTTTTTTTTCTTTAGCCCTTTAAATTCCTTTTATAGTATTATTTTCTTAAATCTCAGGGGGCTTGCAAAGTCCAGGGGTGCCAGCTTTAGCTACTCTAGGGGCGCCGTGCCCGACGCTTGCTACTCAGAGCAAGGACGCTGGCCTCAGACATTCCACGCAAATCCGCCCGGCCCTAGCTCCAGTCCCCAACTGCTAGGGGCCTTAAGGGCACTAGAGGGAAACGCGGTGAGGGCACCTCCTGGGAGAGAGCTGCTTTGTTCCAAGCGCCCCGCCAAGGAATTCCACCGACCTAACCCTGCGGAGTAGAGGGAGCCGGGCCCTTCCCTCGTCCCAGCCCTGGAGTGCAGCCTTAGAGTCTAACCCCGCACGCAGGTGGACGGACACCGTGCCACCGCTCTGCCAACCCCAGAAGGGACTCGCTCCCCCGTCCCAGGTCCGGGTCGGGAGGTGGTGGGCCGCAGCCTGAGTCTCCAACCCCCACCCCTGTGTTTGCATAGGCCGTGTTGCTATGATTAACTTATTAGACCCCCTCGTAATTATTTTAATTCGCCTGGAAAAATACTTTGGGCGGCGTTGGGATGTGTTTGTATTTATCTCCCCCCCATAAAACCTGTGTTAAAACAAATGTTACCTTTCTCTGTCTGTACATAGACCCTCCCTTTTTGAAATAGACCGCAGGGACTACCATTAGATCGAATGGCAAGTCTTTATGGAAAGTGTTTTGCATAATTACATACCAAAGCCAGAACAGTCACCTCCACATTTTATGGGTCACAAACCATCAACAATTGCCACATTATTGTCCAGGAAACCTTAGTCCCTTCATTGATGGAGCGGACTCCACTGCCCAATCTAGAACGGGAGAGGATGGAAATTTTTTCCTAATAAGAACCCGAGAAGATTATGTCCCCGCTGACAACGTGTTTACATATAGTTATAAAGTTCAGAGGACCACGGGGGAGAGGAAGAGAAGTGGAACCAGGCCTGATTAAGAGCGCGCATCCCTCTAATACAGATAGTGCGTCAAAAGGCGCGGCTGAATATCTCGCCCCTTTTCAGGTTCGACCCTTTTCCTACCTTCGCGATGCAGTAATTAAGATATTCTTACTTAGACAGACAGCTTCTCTGGTAACTGAATAATATTAGCTCCTTTGATGTCAAACTTTTGACAGTTATCACACCAGCACTGGGCGATTTAGCACACATCCCCTCCAAAAAAAAAAAAAAAGTAGAAAAACCCCCATCGGCTTTGAAGAAATCTAATAAGTGTGATCCTTATCACCAAATGATCTAAATTGCCGCCGACAGGCCGCCCGGCTATAAATTACGTTCCGTTGTGCATAATGAAGCCGAATCTGGGTGTGCGCTCTTCGGGGCGGTCGTGGCGGGAAGTGCAGTAGGGCCCCTTCCCGTCGCAGTGCCCCTATTTTGAACTCCCAGAGTGGCTACCCACGGCGGAAGAAAACACTCACACCCCTGGGGTCGGGTCGGGCCGGGCCGGGCCGGGATGTGAGCGCGGTGCGCGCGTGCGGGCGCGCAGCGTGGCCTTCGCCCCAGCGCAGGAGTCGGCCGGACCCGCCACCGACTCCCGATGACACGGTCGCTGTTGCTGTCTGAGCTCGGTCGCCAAATTTGGGATTTGCCAGATGGCAGGATTATTTTCGCGTCTGTTACAGTACGGGGCGGGGGAGGGGACAGGGAAGTCCAGAGACAGCGCAGGTTCCTGTGAAATGCGCCCCCCCCCGCCCCGGTCCCCTGGGTGCCCTCAGCCGGGACCCTCGCCGGGGTCCTGGGCGTCTCCGCAGCGGGCAGCGCACACCATCCCGGCCCCGCCTGCTTCTCTGGATCTGAGGTCCAGGCCCCAGAAGAGCAGCCAGGGCTCCGGGAGGGGTGGGGACGAGACTGCGCCCCCAGGGGAGGCCCGGGGTGGGGAGGAGGGTGGGGAGGGAGGGGGCCCAGAGGGAGGGCTGGCGGGGATGGGGCTATGACGGCGACACCTGGGAGGCTTTGTCCTCGTGAGCGACACCTGTCAATCTCCGCTCCGGGGTCCCGGGCCGGGGCGGAGGCCGCGGGGCTCCGCGGTGATGTCATCGTGGTCCTCCCGGCGGAGGCGGGCGGGGCGGGCAGGGGCGCGGAGCCCTGCGGCGGGGAGCAGCGCGGGGGAGGAAGGGAGAAAATCCACAGCGTCGCCCGCCCTCGCCGCCTCTCCGGCTTGTAATTTACATGGAAATCAATAAGCCAACTTTCATGTTATTTCGCATCTCGGCTGGCCGTCCCGCCCTGCCATCGGAGCAGGGGTGAGGTTCCAGCCACCCGCCCCGCAGCCCACGCGGGCACCCGGGGAGCCCTGTGCTCCCGGAGCCGCAGGCGCCTGACCTTCTCCCACGCCCCGCTCCCCAGTTTTTCTGGGGCCGGTGCAGGCTTCGGGCTTCAGGAAGAAGCATTTGGCGATGAGTTTGCAAAGTCGTCGGATAGTGCTCAGGGCGGGGGGGGGGGGCGGTAATTAATGCCCGGCTCCCTGGGCGAGCTCGGGAGGAGGCCTCCGCGTGGGTGGGCGGGCCGAGTCTGGAGTGCGGGTGCGCGCGACCCGGGGGCCCCAGCGTGGAGGCCGGGCTGGGACGAGGTGCTCTGAGGTGGCTGGGGGTGGGGGATAGCGGAGGTGCCCCCAGGAGTCTACCGCCCGCCCCAGGGAAATGTGGGTCCCCCGCCTCCTGAGCACCACCCCCTCCCGCCCGGAGCTCCCCAGCTCCGCGGCTTTGCCGCCCCAGCTAATTAGCAGCCTGCCAGAGGCCGGATTTCTGGTAAAGCTCTGGCGGGCGGAGACCCGGTGCCAGCCGAGCCGGGGCTACCTCGGGGCGGAGTGGAGGAGGAGTCTCCACTGGCCCTTTCTCCGAGGCTCCCTCCCTCCTCCGGGTCGGCAAATGGAAGTTGTCAGTCCCTTGTCACTGTGACCACCAGGGCCGGTCCAGAGGACTTCTACCTCCTCCGCTTTTCCAGCCTGGGGCATGGGGTACCCAAGCTCCCGCGGGGACACTGGGGGGAGCAGCCGAGCCGCACTCCGAGGGTAGGCTACGCACCGTAGGAGCCCGAGCCTCTAAGTCTTGCAAGCAGGCTCCCTCGGAGCAGTAGCTCCAGCCAGGAGTTTAGGAACTTCGGGCAGGGCGAGCTTGGGCCAAAGGCACAGTAGCTTGGCCTTCGGTGGGTCACTCTGCGACTCCCTCGTCCCAGTTGGCCCCATATATGAGAATGGAGAGGAAAGGGGCGGAGGACTCAGGAAGAGATCGAGGCAGGACCTGTTGCTGCTGCTGCTGCTGCAGCCCTGGGCCTCCTGGGAGGATGCTAGTGGCCAGTGCTCCTCCAAAAGGCAAGGGTGGTAGAGGGCAAGGGGACATCTGTGTCCTCCCTGAAGGAAGTGTGGGCAGAAAAATCAACAGTTCCAGGCCACTAGAAGCCCCTGAGAGTTCTCCTGCTCAGTACTGAGGATGGGTCCGGACAGGAGGAATATGGGGGATAAAAGGAAGTCACAGGAGAGAGGACCTCCCCAGCCCCAGCCTTGCTAGGACTGAGATGCAGGGCTACCTTCTGGGGCCTCCGAGAGTGTATGTAAAGTTTCCTTTAAAGCACAGCACCAGTTCTCCTGTTCTAGAAGTCTCTTTCGGATCCTCTGACTGGGGCTAGGGCAGAATCCAAACTCTCCCTCCTCTCTCCCAAGACCTCCAGAGGCCTTTCCTTCCCTCACCCCACTTCTGCAGGCCCGATTTCCCGGGGTTTCCCTTCAAAGACAAAAGTCATTGTATGTTACCTAAAACCCTTGGCCGCTCTCAGAGCCTGGGGAAGTGTGTTCCGCATACCACTCCACCTCCAACCCCCAAGCCTGCTCCCACCAGCGCTTCCTAAATGATTCGGGGAGTCTAGCAGGCAAGGCCCTGTCTCCACCTTACCCAGAGCTGCACTGGACTGACAATGGCTTCAGTCCCCTGAGTGTGGGCACCTCTGAATTCCCAACTGTTCTGGGTCACCCCGTCTAGACACAGCAGTGACCCAAAGCAGCAGCCAACACACTGGCGCACCCCTACACACACATACACATACAGACTGCTGCCTTCCAAATCTTCAAGTCCCAAACCACCTGGGCCCCTGTGCTGAGGCTCCCTGAATCCAGCCACCCTTGTGTCACTGGCTGGCCTACTGGACCACAAATGCTGGCAGTTAGGTGCCCAAATAAACATTCTTCACTCGTCTTTTTCAAAGTTGATTTATAGCAATGGACAGGTTAAAGCCTCATCTGACTTCATTACTTTTAAAAGCTGTCTATTTCACAACTGTCACTTTTCATCACTTAGCTCACATAAATACTCAAAGAAATGAATTGGAATAGACTTTTAGATCATGTTTATAATTCTTGGTCGCCGTGTTAACATTCCTAATGACGTGACCCTCTGAATTTCTGTAGGCTCCTACATTGGGCCCCAAATCTCCTGGTTTATATGATGAAACTTAAGAAAGGAGAAACAATTGGAAATATAGGCTAAAACGGACAGAGCAGCTTGTTACAGGTTGGAGGCCAGGTGCCATCGAAGGACACCTTCCTGGAGACAAAGAGGCCCAGGATCAGCACCCACAGCTACTGAGGAGGAGGACAACCCACTGGTCAGTGGACCCTTGTGGAACCAGCTGCTGAAAGCCCACTCCAGCCACACAGCCCTGCCGCCTGCCTGCCTGGCTGCTGTTCGTGAAGCTGGGCTGCAAAATCAGGAGGAAATTCATGCAGGACGAAAATGCCTTTCGTGTAGAATTTTACTGTTCCTATCATTGTTTCAAAAATGGTTTTACAGGACTCTCACCACTACAGATTAGGAAAGGCAAACTGAAAGGCAATCCCTCCGAGTTATCCTTAATGTCGAGAGCTGGGGAAACAGACCCCCAGGAAAAGCAGAAACCATGTGGAACCCTAATTGCATGGATTGGATGGGTTCAATAAATCGAAGCAGTTTCTTCCTCGTTTTGTTGCTGCCTTTTACTCAATGCTGGCTTTTGCTAATACTAGTGATTCTCTGTCTCTCTGTCTGTCTGTCTGTGTCTCTGTCTGTCTGTCTGTCTCTCTCTCTCCCCTCTCACCCCCCCCCCCAGCTTGCAGGAATAGGAAGAAACAGACAAATATGGAGCAGAAGGAGATTATAGAAAACGAAGAAAAGGGATGTGAAAGAAACGAAAAATCAGAAAAACTTTGTTTGGGGGACAAATTTTGTCTCCTGGGATAAAGATGAAGCGCACCAGAATATTTTTCTTTAAAAAAAAAAAAAATAGAGAACGAGCAAAGTTCCTGAGCCAGGCTGAACGGCCCGGGGGGCCTGGCGGGTGCTGCAGTGCGCTGTCCCCGAGCGCCCAGGCCGGCTGTCCCCGCTGGGGACCCCGAGGGCCAGGCACCTTCTCCAGCCACCCAGAGCTGCAGCCTCCGGGGAATCCGCGTCCGCGGCGGGGCCGCGCTCCCGGCCGCCCGGGCCTTTCCTGGTAACGACCTCGGGACCTCGCCTGCCCTGCGGATCCCGGGCCGAGCGCGCGTGGACCCCACGCCAAGGCCACCGCCGGCCGCGTTAGCGCTGCAGGAACGCAGCAGAGGAGCTCGGCGCTGCGAAGCCGCGCGCTGCCGTGCCCTGGAGCGCCACCTCGCTTCGGAAACTGGAATTGCGCGCCCAAGCCTTGCAGCCCCTCCACAGCCTAACTTGAACGTCAGCCGACTCGCTCCTAGCTGAAACCTCCAGAGAAGCCCAAACGCACAGGCCTCCTTCCCACGGTTTAAGAAGCATTATCCGTGACCGACATATCCCACAGCGGTTGCAATGGAATAGAGGAAAATAACAGAAAAAGAAAAACACATGGGTACAATTTCATCCAACCTAAAGTGGCTAAACTGGGAAGCTGCTTTTGTGCAAAGAAGCAGGACATGAGCTGTGCTAGTTAGCAGGCCAGGAGTTCGGGCTACCCGGTGTTGTGTGTCATTCGGCTGTGACCAATGCAAATAGGTCCCATGAAGCGGGTGCCAAGGAAGTCCTTCCCTCCTGGTGATGATTTCCCCCAAAATTCTTTCCTTCTGAGCAGTTAGGCACCAGGGAGGCTCTGCCACGCCAGCCGCCAGCCCCCTGAACTTTGTTCCTTTTGGGCTTTCACTTGTGACAACACAACGTAACCACGAAACAGCCCTCAAGGTGTCTGCCTACCGACCAGGGAAAGTAGCTGCTGTAAAAATACAAAAAAAATTACACCGCGTTCTCTATGACACACAAATGGACATTTGACCCTCTTTTCTCCAGTTGGTAATTTAATAAGATGTTTGCTCCACTCTTAAAGTCCATCCACAGGAGTATGAAACCCACACGAGAGTTCGTTCTCTTATGCGGAATGGTGAAGCTTTGTTTCAGTTCGTTTGCAAAGTGCACCACAGGTGATAAAATACAATACACTCACACACCCACTGTACATCTGAAAGCCGAGCATCTCTCTTGTGGTCCAGGGAATATCTGTTTCTGGAAGGGGCACAGAATATTTATCTTACGTAGTTCTGATTGAGGATTTAATATCTTTCTTTAAAGAACTCAGTGGAATCTGCACATAAAATAATAGTCAAATTGGGGGCGGCGGTGTTGAGGTGGAGTTACCATGTGGTGCCCTGCAAGCCCCTATATTTTGCTGTCTGAGCAAATCTAACACAGAGAACCTTTCTCCCTTCTTTCTAGTCCCCTGAATCGGAGTGTGAGGCCCCTCAGGGTCAGACAGGGAACGGAGGGAGTGCCCTTTCTCCACATTGCAGGTTAGAAGGCTCTCTGGGCTCCTGTTCTGAAATTACAGGGCTGCAACCAGGAAAATAGCCAGGTCAGCTTTCTGGTTGCCTTCCCCCAATTCCATCAGGCCAAGAAATATTCCTGCGAGACCACACAGGACTGAGGCCCCAGTTTCCCAACAGGACTTGAGAGAACATCCATCCCTCCAGCAGCCAGCTGGGCAGGGGCAGGCAGCTAGGCCTCTGCAAGTCAAGGAGCTTGAGGGGTGCAGAGATGGCAACTTGGGGGGAAGTGACGATTGAGAGCTCCTGGGAGCTAAGAGGCAGGGCGGGAGAGGGTCCTGGTGCTCACTGGGGCAGGGCAGTCAAGAGCAAGGGTGAAAGCAGGAGAAAGGAGCTCACAGAAAACGACACATTTGAATCTGCATGTTCACTAGAGAAGAGAGTTCTGAACTGGAAAATTATCTCTCGATGCTCCCTCTCTCCTTCCCACATCATCTGTTCATTTCTCTCTTCTCCACCCCACTCGCTTTTCACATTCAGGTTTCGTGAGTCCACCCCCCACACACACACACACTCCAATGCCTGGAGAGGAAAAATGATTTTTATTGCTATTACACTTTCTACCGCAAGATGCAGCGCAAGGCGGCGGAGTTTGTATTACAACTATGTCACAATGTTTCACTGATGCAAAACATGTAGCCAGAGGGTGTTGCTAATGACTCCTGGATTAGAATGATTGAAACTGGGAAAGGGAGAAAGAAAGAGAACAGGAGACAGAGGAAGGGTGGAGTGCGAAGATTTCATTAAAGAAGGGCGGAAATCACCGTATAATCAGGTCTAATAATCTAATCAGGATATTTTCAGATTTCAAGGTTCTCTCCATCCTCGAGAGTGTGACCCGGAGAGAAACTCTTATCCTTTTAAATACCAGGAAAGGTTTTTGTTTTTGTTTTGTTTTGTTTTTTTGCATGTTAATAACTATTAATAATGTTTACAGCCAGTTAAGTAAGGAACACCCTTTTGGAAAGAATCAAATTTGGAAACCGCCTACTATTATTAGATTAAAATTGTTTCCTGGAGTTGAGGCCTGCAGAGGCCTTTTGGAGAGAAGGAACCACCCAAGGGTGCCCGGAGCGCAGGGCGGCCCCAGAAGCTCCAGGCTGGAGCCCCTCATCATGCACACAACCTTGCTGACGCCTGTCACGACCTGGTGGTCCGCAGGGTACCCGTCCTGCCGACCGTGGCCGAGCCCCTCGGCTCAGCCGGCCTGCATTCGATCCGTTGGGGGAAAATGTCCCTCCGGGCTCGGAGCTCCCCGGTGCCCTCCCGCGGGACCAGCTACTAAAGGAAGCGTGAGGTTTCGCGGTTCCTACCGTGACCCAGGCCGGTCCCACCGCCCTGCAGTCCGCTTCTGCACCCCGGGGCACCACGGGCAGGGCATTCCCTCGGGGCTGCGGCCCCTTGAACCCGGGGAGCCCTGCGCTCCCTCCCGGACGCACGGAGCTCGCTCGGGGCCGGGCTTCCGAGCCGAGTGTGGGTGGCGGGTGGGGTGGAAGGGGATGGGGGAGGCGGGCGGGGTGGAGGGGCGGGGGCGGGAGCCGGGCGTTAAGCCTGGAAGCTTGGCTGTTTACCCAAATGATTTCCCTTTCAGGCCGGAGACGCCAATGAGACAAGATCAAACTCCCCTCCTAACAGTGCGTGTGGTGTGTGTCTGTGTGTATGCGTGTGTGTGCGTGCGTGCGTGCGTGTGTGTGTGTGTGTGTGTGTGTCCTTTCCCAAGTAGGGCTTTGTGAATGGGGGTCCAGGCCGCCAGCTTGCAGGGACCCGAGGCCGACTCGGCCACCAGCGCCTCCTCCCGGGGGCTGGGAGAAGCCGAACGCGGGGAGCGCCCCGGGCGCGCAGTGGCCAGGAGAGCAGCGGCGAGCTCAGAGCCGCGTCTCCAAAGGACAAGTGAGCACGGAGACGCTTGGTCGCCTGTGCAAGGGTGAGGGGAACACTGTGAATCACATGCTTCTTCAGGATTTCTGATCCCCCTGAAGTTTGTATCTACCTGCTTAGGCCACTGCTTTCTCCCTGGATCCCTCGCCCCAGATCTGTTAGCTGCATATTAGGTCAAGGTTAGCTGCACATTAGGTGCGATAACGGAACAGTGCAGGCCGCGGGACGCGCAAGGCGGGACCTGCGCCCAGGGTGCTTCTGTGCATACTGCAAAAATGGTTAGAAATCATGAGAGGCGGAGGAGTCGTTCTGAACAAAACATTTGTCATTTTTTAGCGAACCCAGACCCAAGAGGGGATGATTGGAGGAGAGGCAAGGAGAGAGGGCCTGGTGCGGTCTGAATCCTGGGTGTGGGTCCTACGGCTGTTGGTTGGGGGCCTTTGACACTGAGATGTTCGTTTACAAAACAGTACCAGCAGCATTATTAGTATTATTGATATTAAAACGAAACAGAAGGTGGAGTTGTGTTTATTTGTGATGATTAAACGACTGTTAAAACACGGTTACATGGACGTGGTAGCTATAGTCATAATTTCTACCACTCCTTTCTAGGGTGGAGGGTGATCCAAGGCTTGCTTACCCAAAGAACTGTTTCTGGAAGGAAAAAGTGGCATCCCAAAGTTTGTGACTCTCCGTGTATGGGTTCTCTGGCCTCCAAATGCTTCGGAGTGGGCTCCCATCCTTCCCACCCAAGCATTATTTCACTTAAAGGTTCCTTTAGAAAGAAGAAAGAAGAAAGAAAGAAAGAAAGAGAGAAAGAAAGAAAGAAAGAAAGAAAGAAAGAAAGAAAGAAAAAGAAAGAAAGAAAAAGAAAGGAAGGAAGATGGATCATAACGTCCCTTCTCAAGATGTTCTTGTTTAACTAAAATTCCCTCTCAGAATGCTGGCCTGGGTAAGGCATATTAGGGACCTCCAGGCACTTGCTTCAGGTCTCTGAGCCCAGCTCTGGTGGCCCAGGCCTGGAGGAGGGGCTGCCAGATTTTCTCCAGTCACTGGGTGCCCTGCGACCAGGGCTCAGAGGGTACAGACACAGATAATGTGTCGCTGGGGCCCCTTGAGGATCTAGTTATGGTGTTTGGTCTGGGATAAATGAGTGTGAAGCAGTGGACACTCTTGGGGAAAGCAGGCAGACCTAGTAATGGTTAAGGAAAAGGACAGTTGACATTTATTGACAGCTTACTATGTGCCACTCTGTCCACCCCTCAGAGCCTCCATATCCGAAGAGGAACTGAGCTGGCCATGGTCAGGCCTGGAAGCTCCGTGGAGGGACAGGGCTGGGGGATTAAGGTTTGTACCTCTCAGCAAACTCCCACTCCAACCTTACAGAGTGTTGCAGGCACCCAAGAGCCAGCCCATGAAACCTCTCCGTGGGGCTACAGTCTCGGTCTGTCCTCTGTGGCCCCAGGTTTCTGGCCTGGGAGAGAGAAACCAAAGCGCTGTAGTTAAGTTCTTTCTTTTAAGCGCAGGAATCTCCAGAGAAAAATAGTCTGGGCCCCGAGGGCCACAGGGGCCAGACCTAGGCAGAATGGGACCACAGAAGCCATGGGTCAGGTCTCCAACAAGGCCAGGCCTGTGTCCAGCACCTCCTGGGGCCCAGGGCTGCTCCCGTGTGAGCTTCGCCTCCCTTGGGTGCCAGGGGGCGCTTGAGTGACTCCAAAGCCTCACCAGCCAAAGAGGGCCTTGTGGCATTCATGGCCCTGTGTGCGTCCTCGTGGGGAGGAGGGGACAAGATCACCAAGGTCAGGTGGCTCCTCCTGCCCCAGGCTGCTGGGCTTCTCCAGCCTTGTCCCAGGCTGCAGAGTGGGCTTTTACTCTATTCTCCACCATCTCTCCCATCCCCCTAAAGCAAGGAGGTGACACTAGCTGGTGGTGACCCCAGGAGGCCCCAGGCTGTGCCCCAAGAGGGTAGAGGAAAACAGGCCGCCAGCTCTGTCTGGAGACAAAAGGCCTCCACACTCTGGCTCCTCAAGACCTGGTTGCTGCACCCCGGAGTACACAGAGGCGGCAGGGGCAGGCTGAAGGTCGGTGAAGGAGCAGCTCAGGGCTGAGAACACTTTCTTTCGATCTGTAAACTGAACACTTCCGAGTCCGAGGGCATAAACAAGGTCTAGATGTGCCCCAGCACCCATTCTTGCATAAAGACCCTCACCTTCGTTGGTGTTTGTTTCTCCCCCTTTTCCTAGCTGCAAATCACCTGGATTGAGGAAAGACTGGGTCCTTAAGAGCGAAGGCCTATTTTACTCTTTAAAAAGTAATCTGCTTTCCTCCTTCCCTACTGGCCTCAGTGAGGGAGACTTCACTGGTTTTAACAATAGAGAAGAAAAAAACTCTCAAGCCTTTAGAGTGAGAGGAATAGCACCCCACACAGTCCCTGCTGCCCTGGCAAGCGGGTTCCCCCAGTAGAAACAGTGTCTTCCTCCAGTCTGTCATGTATCCCTCACAAACAACCGGGGTGTGAGAAATATCCCTGGCCTAAGACTATTGATAGATGATAGCAGTGATATTTACAATCGATCCTTTAATAGTCAGACGTCATAAATCATGCTCAACGTTCTGCCAGCCCAGTACTTCACTTAATAATATAATTAAGATTAAAACTCCAGAGGTACCGGTGGTGGCAGGTATTGATAGCTTCCAGCCTTGCATCGGGACATGAAAGTGGGACACAGTGGGAGCTTTGGCAAACAGGGCCCTTTCTCATGAGGTGCATCTTCCCAGTCCTCTCTGGGGCCGTGGCCCTACCTGGACACACATGCCTCTTTTTCCCTACCAGGAAGGCCTGAGCACAGTCGCCCGGTGTGTTTTCTCAGAAGGCAGACAGGAAGGAGTAGAGTTTGGCTTTGCTGTATTTCCAGAATTTAGGGAGCTTTTAGAAATTTACTGTAACAGCCTCGAATATGCAATTAAAAAAAATAACATTCAGGAGATATTGGAAACAATGTTTTGCTCTTTTAACAGTTAAATTGCTTTTGAAAAGATTCAAAATTACATATAAAGAGCTGAACACAAGAAAATATATCAAGTCAACCCCATTTTCTTCCAAGCTGCTTCTCAGTGAAAGCCACAGAACTCAGGACAGAAACCACAACTTCAAGTGAAGAGTAAAGTCAGAGGAGCAGGGTCCTGGGCAGGGGTGGACGTCTCCTCTTTTCATCCTGAGTGGTGCCGATTGTAAGTACCGCTGAAATGATTTCCAAGAGTGGAATATTAATCAAATCAATCAGAGCTGACAAATGAGAAATACCCAAAAGTCAGTGGTAATTTACAACTTTGTTATTAGTTAAGAATCGCCCGTCTTATAACAGTAATTAATAATGCTTCGAGAGGAACCATTTGGAAATCCCCTTTCTGTTCTTTTCATTTTCTTTTGCCTCTTAAGGAAGGAAAGAGAGAAAGGAAGCAAATGAGCGATCAGTAGAAACAGGAAAAACACGGACTGGTCGGTGAGGGGAACAAAACTAGAAAGCAGCAAAGAAAGGGAAAAAAGATTAACCCCATGGGAGGCCATCAGGAAATAAAAGAAATACAGGAGGAGGGGCAGTAAATCAGAAAATGAATTCTGTAAGCATACGCCATGAGCAGGTTGGCTAAAGGTTGAATTTCAAATGGCCCAGAAACCCCATCAAAATGAACAGTGCTGCTAAAATATCTGGAGAGTAGCTCAGCTAGGATCCAGGCAGAGCTCCGAGTATTGTCTGTTTTGTTGTTGTTAACAATGTATTTCTTTATAGCCCAGGAGCAGACGTGTGCAGGCTCTTTTTCCCAAATTCCATCCCTGGAGACCGACTGGCTTTCATGTTTCTGTTGTCTACTCTCTTGGTCATAGACAGGCCCCCTCCATTTCCCCACACTCATCTTACATTGATTATTACATTGTTTCGGCCCCACCTAAACCACATACCAAAATAATGACTTGGTGAAAAACGATAAATCATTTCAGCATCAGAGTTTGTAAAACCATTTCAGTCAACAGGCTCGCTGTGAAAATGTGGAAAAACTCCTGGCCTTCTCCTTACTAAGGAGGAAGCTGAAACTTCATTTTATTTGTTGGATGAGGGAATTTTTCAGGTTGTTTAAAAAAAAAAAAAAAGATGGAGGAGGAGAACAGAGCTAAGCTTGGAAAACTTTATGTGGTCATCATCACAAATCCTCAGTATTGTATCTCTGAGCCCAGGCTGGATCGACAAAAGGTAGCTGGAGAGTAAGATTTATTAGTCTCTAAATGAAAAGATTCATTTGATAGAAGAGGTTAACTCAAAGTTGCTGCACGGTGACCAGCTTCCGCAAATGCCTCTCTGGAGTCAGTACAAATGCAGTTCTGAGAAGTCTTAAAAACATGCAGAGATCCAGACACACACACCGGCTTGCTCCCTTAAACCACAAATGCAATTCTCCTTTCTTTGTCATTTTGTATTATGTCATTACAAATCTCCAGCTTCTTTTGGAGGTGGCAGGGATCATCTATCCCCCCCCCTGCCATTTTGTATCTTTTTCTTTTATTAGCAGTCATTAAAAATAAGGGGGAGGAGAGAGAAGTAAAAGGGGAACAAGGAACTAATGCAAATAAAGCAAAAAGTGTGCAGATGAGGTGTGTGAAGGACAGAGCTGTAAGCGTGGAGGAAAGGGGGCTCCAGGTGGGAACAGGTGAACTGGGTGGGGAGGAATGAAGTGGGCTCTTGGACTGCCACTGATGCAAGCCTATGGATCTAATGAGAACCTGGCAGAACATGGGGTGGGGGAAGAATATGCCAGCAACAGTGAGAGGGGAGCAGGACAGAACAGCAGCCAGGACCAAGATTTTGTGGTAGGAGCTGACTATGGAGATGCAAATGAAGAAAAATTAACCTTGGGGTTGGGTCTGTGACTTGGGTCCTCCACTGAATGTCTGGCCGGGCGCTGCCAGCCGCTTCCCTCTGCACCAGAGAAATGAGATAATCACTCTCAAACTCACCAGGCTTGGTGCAGCAGACAAGCTCCGAGGAGGAGCGTGGGTCCGGGAGAGCAGAGAACAACCAGCTTCTCCTTCCAAAGAAAAGGGCAACAAATCAAAAACAACTAGAGGCACCATCAAGTGCAGAGAGCAGACCTGGAGAGGTGGGGAGAGGTGTTCAAATCCGGAGCCCCTCCCGGGTAGGACATGAAAGGAAGGGAAGTACAGAGTCTGGAAATGAGAAATACCTTCATGTCTCCTGCTCCAATCTGTCACCAAAGACCCTGGGTAACTGGGCCTCAGTGAAGCCACACAGGGATAAATGGATTTTATCTCCAGGAACATGGTCACTGGGCCACAGGATTATTGCTAATCCAGAGAAAATATAGTGTTTGTGAGGGGGGACATAAAAGTTGAAGAGGACAGACACAGAAACAAGCAAAGAAGAAATTCAAAGGGAAATTCTTAAAAGTGGCTCCCTGTGGCATACCCTGAGACATTAAAACACACACACACATACACACACGCATGCACACACATGCACACAAAGAGGAATTTTATTAAACAAGCCATCAACCAAACACACATCAAAAACACATTTTCTCTTCCTGTCATAAGGGAAAGGGGGTTTGGGAGGTTTGGGGTTCAGGAAGCGACCCATCTGGCCTTCACTGCTCAGGCTCCCTCTCCGCATATCCACGGAAACCCTGAAGTCCCTGAAAGACCAGGAACCCAGTCCGGGCTGCGGAGCAGGAGAGGACTCCCAGTTGCAGGCAAAGGGGTCGGGTTTCCAAGTAGAGACATCAGCAAACCGCAATCTTAGTGACAATGACAGCGCAAAATTATGTTTAATGTTGGAAAGGGGGAAAGGGAAATATAAAATTAGTGCAGCGAAAATGTTTCCCAGACCTCTGTCACAATTAGGGCAGCAGCATCTGTATGGGGATAACAGCGGGGGTTGACTGGAGAGAAGCTGTGACCCTGCAGGGTGACGACTGTGAGGAGGCAATGGCCCCTCCTGCCCCGAAGTCCTCACCACCTAGGAGGAAGAGGGTCTGCCCAATCCCTCCACTTGGTGCAGAATCTTTTTGGAAAAGGCACATTGTAGACTCCCATCCTGGTGGAGCTGACCTGCCTGCTCGGAGCCCAAGGCCCAGGGCTCCTTAATTAGTGATGAGGTAGCTGAGCTGATGGTTCAGAAGGAACTGGGCTAGGGGTGTCAGCACGGCCCCAGGCTCCTCCCCACCTCACAAGGTGGGAGGGAGAAGGTGCTCAGGGGATGGAAGAATTATTTAATAAATTAGCAGCCTCTCTTTGAATTTGCCATTAGCCCCAGCTTTGCAGCCACACACTGGTTGGCAGGATGCTGAATACTTCCCACAACATCCTTGGCATCCTCGGGTCTAGATGAGCTCTACCTCACCCTAACCAGGGCCAAGGCCAAGGCCGGGGAGCCCAGACCCAGGGAGAGCCAGTGGACATGCCAGCATTTGTTCAAGGAAGAGGCAGATTCTGTTCAATATAGACAATTATTCTTAAACGAGAGAGAGAAAGAGCGAGCAAGAGACAGAGAGAAAGAGAGAGACACACAGAGAGAGGATCCTTTTATTATTGTGGCTATAAAGAATATAATTAGGGCTGGGGATTTAGCTCAGCGGCATAAGCACCTGCCTTGCAAGCAGGTGGTCGTGAGTTCGATCCCCGGTACCGATAAAAAACATATATATAATTTTTCTTTTGTCTGGAAATTGTTACTATCGTGGTGATTAATGTCAGGCAAGGGGAGGGGAAAGAAAGAACAGTGAATGGAAAATTCATTTTCAAATGGACAAATTCAAAAAGAAATTATTTGTAAACCTAAACTTAAAACATAAAATAAAAGATGAGAAATCATAGTAAAAGAGAAGAGAGGAAGAAACGATGTTATTATTGGAAGACTGACCTGTGCTAAGAACTGGGAAGGGGAAGCGGAGGGAGAAAAGCTGGCATTTGCTGCTTGGTGGCCCCACAGCCCTAGGAAAACACCGGGAACACAGCCCTACCCAGGGTTATCATCTTATACTTTGCTTTTAGCAACAAGTATCAAAAGATCTAAACTAATTGATTGCCGAGTTTCTTGGCCTTTCTCCAAAGAGCAATATAGATTTAATTGTATGTTGCTTAAAACTCCATTTCTCGATCAGTGTGGAACATGTAATAAAAGTCATAAACCATATCAGAGATTTTTTCCCCACAAGCATAAATAACTCTACTGACACTTGAAAATCTTAGCTAATACTCCTAATAGGTTAAAAAAAAAAATAAAGCATTTGAGGAGGGAAGCCGCATAATGCAATCTAAACTGTTAATCCATTCTAACTTATTCAAAAGTCTCTGTGGTTGTGGGTGGGTGATTTTCCAGAAGAGGGGTCCCAGCGAGGAGACACCCCCACACATACACATACACCTGGCTCATTCCAATGCTTTCGTGCAAACCACATTTCCCTCAAGGAAAGTAGTCCTGCGATGCAACAAAACAAAACCCCCAAGCAAAACAAAATGCAAAAAAATAAAAAACAAATAACAAAGACTACCCAATGTATTTCCAGACCCTAGCGAACGGCTGAAAGTCGAAGCCCGACTGGGCTGCGCTGCCCAGCGCTCGCTGGCCGTGAGACAGGGAGGCCTCGGTGCAGAGTGGCCGCAGGGCTGCAGCCAGGCTTCCCCGGAGAGCCGCAGGTTGCTGCGAGGTGCCGGCCCGAGCGCTCCGGAGCTGCGCGGTGCCGGGGTGACTGCTTCTCCTGCGCCTGCCGAAGGCCCCTCCCCCACTGTCCTCGCTCTCCTGGACCCCAGGCAGCTGCTGGCATCTGCAGCCAGCCTCGGCGGCCCCTCGGCCAGGCCAGTGGCATCGCCGAAAAGGAAAGAGTCCCCGCCACGCTGCGCTTTGGAAAAGGCTCAGCAGCAGCCGCCAAGTTCGCGGCGGCCACCGAGCTGGCGGCTGCGCGCCTCGCGGGCCGTGCCCTGTGGCGACCACGCGGGCCGGCTGCAGGCGGAGAGCTGTAAAAATCCACGTGAGCCGCCCCCTCCTCCTGCTGCCCGCGGCCCCTGACACTGCAGCATTGAAGCCGGCCCGGAGGTCCCTGAGGTCTCCGAGTGTGACAGTACTCAACATAGCGGGTAGATGGCACAATTTTCTAACATTTAGAGAGAGGAACCCACGCTGGGAGCAATAAGTCCATTTAAAAGCCCTTTATTTAAAAGGAACAAAGATAACTGACAAGCGAAGTACAGAGACATCTCAATGAAATTTCCAAAGAAGAAAGAGAAATCAGAGGCCAAAGCAAATGCGTACTGGGCTTGATGGAACAGGCCAGCACTTTCCTCCCCCTCAAAAAAAAAAAAAAAAAAAAAGATAAAAGACAAAAAGGAGGAGGTGGTGGTCAATGGGCTGTGCGTTAATGATCGCAGTCCAAACTGAATTCTCAACGTCCACAGCCATAAGCACTTTCAAATGGCCCGGCGAGCGGGCAGGGGCAACCGGAGGAAAGCCTCATCTGTCTAGGGCAAGAGGCTGGCAAGGTTCACCCTTGTCTTGGAGGTGCCTCCCTAATCTTTGAGGACAGTCGCTTTGACTGCTTATATGTGGTGAGGTCCAGAGAGCCCAAGGAGGATGGGCACACTGACCCTCTATGAGGGCCTGAGGACTAGGGACCTCTGTTCAGAAGTGTCCTCTCTAAAATGGTGCCCGGGGCCAAGCCAAGAAGGGTACAAGGGAGCCCACTGAGGTCTCCTAGCAAAGCCAGGCCAGTCTCCACTTACTGCATCCTGAGCTCTGGTACCTCTACGGCCACTCCCCAGCTTCTGACCTACATGCCAGGTCCCCCACACCTGCCACAGAGAGACTGCGATCTACAGGCTGGCTGAAGACTACCAGAGGTCAAACTTGGAGGAGGCCTAGCACCGGCCCTGGACGACCTTGCCTGGCTGACCTGGCAGGAGGAAGCCGCATGGTGGCCAGCGCCTGCAGGGGATCAAATGATTGTATTTGGGTGGGTGCTCGCCCCAACATATTTGCTGAGTAAACCTCCCTCACTGTGCTGAAGGCGAATCCCCGTTGATAAATCCATCATTACCGTTTGGATTCAAGGAGGCAGCCGAGCCACTAAATTCATCTTACATTTGTAGCGCTTTAATAGACATTTATTAAATGCTTTCAGAGAGAAGCATGGGGCGCATGATTACATCCTAGTTATAGACAGAACATAAAGACCCACGTTAACACCCATTTGCACGAAGGAAGGAAGGGATGGGGGGATGGTAAGACAGAGGGGTGGAGGAGGAGAGGTGGGGCAGCCTGGGCACAGTGCCTGGGTGTTATTAGCAAGGAATGCCTAGTGGGGAGCCAGGTGAGAGTCCTGGGAAGTCTCCGGCTGTGGACCGAAGTATTCATTCCCCTCCAGTTTGAGGGTTTCCCTTCCAAAGTCCCCCTGCACTCCATGTGCAAGCATGTGTGTGTGTGAGGGCGTGCACATGCGCTTGCCTGTGTGTCTGTGTGTGTTGGAGGAGGGGGTTCATATTCTGTCAGGGCATACAGTTGCCACACGGCCTCTGCCCACCCTTTCTGCCCAACTGTCTACCCATTCCAGTCTCTGCAACTGTAACTCTTTGGAGCAGCCAAACTAGGAAGGGGTGAAGCCCCCACTCCAGGGTCCTGAGAACCCCTCTGAAGCATCCTCTCCATTTCTCCCTTCAACCATATAGCTACAGAGCCAGCCCAGGCCTCCTATACCATACAACAGATGTCCAGACCACCCCAGAGCAGCCCGGCTAGTTCCCAGGGCTCCTTGGCCTGGCAAACTTGGTGGCAGGATTTTTCCTTCTTCTGCAGCTGAGAGGAAACAATGCCACCTTTGCACCCTGACCATCTAGTGCCTGGGACTTCAGGCTGGACATGCCCGGGACCTGAAGGACTGTCAGGTCACCAAAGAGCCTGATGCTTTTCTGAAAGGCCCAAGGGCCCTCACCTAAAGGCCCCGTCCATTGCTCTGCCAGCTCTGCGGGCGCTCTTAGCTTGCCCTGGCTCTCCTGGGATGCAGGCGTGACCAGGATGGACAGCAGACTGCAGGACTCCGGACCGCCCTGGGTCTCGGTAAGGAGCACTTCCGCTATCTCAAAGTTGCCATAAGAAAATAAATACAAGTGACATTGTACTGGGCCAAAGCTCATTAGTTCGTTGTCCAGGCCTAATAAAGGAACAGAAGTGCAAATTATAGAGTTCAGCTTCAACACACGCTCTGTCACCCGAGATCAGCATACCGAGAGCCTGATTCCAATTGCTCCGAACTCGCTGCGCAGTCCGCCCCCACCCCCACCCCCAGCCCCTCCCTGAGAGCAGGAGGTTGGGTGGAAAAATATAGCTCCAAAGGGGGTAATGATCAAGCTTTTCCTCTCGGAAGCCTGCACCACCTCATTTCCCATCAGTAATCCCAATAAAATTAACGTCGTGGCTGCAATTGAAAAGAGGAGGGCCCGAGACACTCCTGAAATAACACATTCTCCCCCAGCAAAAGGTAAAAAGCAAAACGGCCCTTTGTTCAGCTAATTAACGAAGGCCCAACTCCGAAAGCAGATGTGTTTGCTTAGCTAATCACAAGCATGTTTCTTTCAAGAAACCTCATTTTGAAGGGGGTGGAGAGGGGACACCGCCCCCCACCCCCAGGTCTTCCCCACCCGGAGGTCTCTCACCCCAGCCTAAGATCCAAAGCTGAAGCAGGCGGCTCACCTCTCACACCTCGCTTCTCATCGGCCCTACCCTAGAGGCCCAGTAGGCAAGAACCTAGTCACCCGCCAAAGGCCAGACCTGCAAGACTCCAAGGGGAAATAAATAAATAAATAAAAAGTTTTAATGGCACAGATGCCACATCGAATGAGGCAATTTTACCATTCACTCCGAATAGGACGCTTACTTATTACAAGTGTGTTATCAGAAGGATGATAAGATTTATAACACCAGGAGTCAGCTCTAGGCCTTAATGACAATGGATGGAAGGGGAGGAAATCTCTATTAGGACATCAGGGCCCTTTCCCGTTGTCAGGCATTTTATGGATGCAGCCAGCAGGTCAGACACCAAGCCCTTTGTGTCTCCATGGGAAAGATTCTCCCTTTCTCTCGGACCAGGAAACCAGGTCTCCTGGTTGAGTTAGCACCTCGCCTAGCTTTACAGCGTGAGCAAGGGAGAGAAGAGGAAATGGAGATACACTTAAAGATGCAATGGAGGTGGGGTGCTGCGCGGTAATCTGCCCTCCAGTTCAAGCAGTAAATCTATTTTCCCCGTCTTCCTCTACCATACAAAAGATAGCTTTACCCTAAATCAATACAGTAAGCAAACTTTCAAAAACTGAGGTCCTATTTCAGACCAACGCCCAGCACTAACTGCTTTAAAATTACTGCATAATTAGATTTAGTTGAATTTCACCATTAATTAGGCAGCCGCACTGCAGGGCGCCTTTGAAATTTGAGAAAATGGGAAAAATCATCTGAAGCACGTTTTAAAAACCCAACTTCAATAAATCTTGACGAGGCCTAGAATTTAGAGTACCTTGCTCCCCTCCCGGGTGGCAGAGATAGGGCTCTGCCGGCCAGGGTTAGGGCCGGAATTGGACCTAGCGGGTGTGATTCCCCCTGCGGCCCAGAGCGAGGTCCGGGCCCAATCTACCGGTCCTAAAGAGGTCCTGCATCGCTGCATCTGGGAGGCCAGGCCTATCCCGTGCTCTCAACCCTATTAGAGAAAGAGGATCCGCCACCGCAGAAGCGTTCGTGCAAGAAGTGCACATTTTTCTGGGGTGCCGTTCACCCTCCCCCGGAACCAGCCCTAGGCCCCTGTTCACTATCACTCCCCAGGCCACCTTCCTCCCCGAAAGCCACCTTGCTTAAAACTTTGCTTTGCAAGTAGCAAGTTCTGCCTCTGTCCAGCGGGGTTCGCAGCCCGCACTCTCCTCCCTAGCGGGCTCCGGCCCGCGCCAAAGCCGGCGCAGCCCCTGCATTCATGAGAACCGACCAAAGTCTGCAAATCTCGCTTCTCCCCCTCCCCCTATACCAGTCAAACATTTAGGATCATTTGTGCATACAGACCCCCCCCCCCCACATACACAGTTTTTATTTGGTTCCCGGAAGACAGAGGACAAGATATCAACTCTCCAGAATAACGGGGGGGTGAGGGATGAGCTCGAGGGGGGCAGGAGGGTGCTGGGCTCCCTACGAACACTGTTGCTTTAACTACAGAATAATTGAGGACCGCACTCACTTGCCAAGCAGGAGTTTAAAAGAGGGTTTTCTGCCTGCAGACCCAACGGCCTGTAGCCCCCTGCGCCCACCCCACCCCCACTTTTTTTTTTTTTTTTTTTTTTTTTTGGTGACCAATGTGTTTCCTATTACCCAGCCTGCAGAGCCTGGCAGCCCGGGGCTCGCCGTGCACTGGGAGGCGCCATGTTGGCTCCGCTCATAGGACCAAGTCAAAAGCGAGCTGCAGGCAGAGTTTCACACGCTCCGACTCCGGCCGCCCCCGCCCCGCCCCGCCCCCGCCGGCCCCCGCCCCCGCCCCCGCCCGCCGCGCCCTGCACCGCGCACATCCCAGGAGTGCAGTCCGCGCGCCCGGCACCCCGCACTTCCCGGGGCGCTGGCGGATCGCCGCCGTACGTAAGTGGGGGCGGGGGCGGGGGCCGGCACTTCCCGCAGCTGCTCCAACTCCAGGCCCCGGTGCTGCCCCGGCCGCCGGCTGCTGAGCCCGCGGACCCAGCTCCGGACGCCGCCTGCTAACTTTGAGCTCCGGCCCCCGGCGGCCCGGGAAGAGCTACTGGGGAAAGGCCGAGGCGGGGCGCCGCCAGGCCGGCGGACCGCTGGAATCCCCTCCCGCCAGCTCGGGCTTCCCCCAGGTTCGTTTTGAAAGTGGCCAGAAGCAGGGATCGCCCCTTTCTCTCCTGCACTATTGTTGCTTTTCGCGTCTAACTGGGTTCTCTCACACCCCCAAGCGCCAAGAGGAGGAGGGGGGAGCGGGCTTGGGAAAAGAAATAAAGCGAGCTCTGATCAGATGTAGGAAAAAAAAAAAAAAAACAGCAAGGAAAAAGAGACACTTAAAGGGAAAGAGTCGCCATGTTTAGCAGCTTTTTTAAAGATCTCGTCAATTTCACACAGAACGCACTAGCTGAGTCCCAGCCCTCGTCTTTTGTCCAATTCACTCGCAGCAAAGATCTTTTGTTCTAACTCAGCGTGAAAAGAGAAACTTTCTTTAAATGCAATAAACTTAAACCGAACTCAAGACTCCAAACAGACCCTCCTCCGGCCACTCTAAACATATACAAGGGATTTTGTGTTAACCGGTCGAAAAATTCTTTTTTTTTTTTTTTTTCTTTTTTGCCTCGCAGACCCCAAGCTCATTGAACCTTAGACTGAGATTTCAACGCCTAGAGCACATGCTTAAAGCATAATAAAACAGGGACTGTCTTTTGCTTTGAAAATCATAAATTATAATTTAATGCCAATAATAATTTACAACAATGGCTGTTTACAATAAACTAACAAAACAAACAAGGAAAGGGCCTGTGTTTTACTTATAAGGAAAACTTCACACACTCACATGGATAGCACTTGCGAGAGGAGAAAATAACCAAGAAAACCTCCATCTAAAGGTCAAAGATACTGTGCTATGAGAACATACTTATACTTAGGGATGTATATATCTACAGAAAGAAGCTGGGAGCCAGAGGGAGAAGTCCGCTCGAATGCACAAATCAGATTTTTCTGGTCTGCATGTATTGACTAGAAGTGAGTATCAAAGTTTAATTCACTTTACAAAATGATCCCTTTTCTTTAGCCTCCTCACCAGTACCCCCTCCCCAGGTTAAGATTCAATCACAACATGGTAAAGTATATCTCAGGGAGGGCAGCTTGAAAAGTCTCAGTAAGAACAAGCAAGCTCCCAGCACTAGGAAAAAAGCAGGGGGGGGGGGGAGAGGCTTAGACAAATAGTTACTGCTTCCAAATCAGCACACCCTGTAAAGTTTTCTTCTTTCTTGCCCCCCCCCCTTTAATTTGACTTCTAAGGACAAAGGATCCCAGAGCAGCACAGATTGTATCTACACAATCTGAAATGTCCAAATGTCGAAGTGTATTTATGTACATAACTCCAATGGAGAAGATTCCCTTGACCTGTGGTCAGGCTCTCACAGTCTGAAGGTAAAGGAGGAGGGGAAAGACTGCCCAACTGCAAGTTATCATATATACATGAAAAGCAGACCCTTTAGCGCTGTAAGCTTTGTCACTCAATTTGAAATCCTCTCAACAACCATGCTAGATGAGAACCACAGAATATTTTTTTAAAAATCACACTACTTAAGGAAAAACTCATTGCAGACAACTGCCCTCTATTTCCAATGCTGTGATTAGCTTGCTTGAATGATTTTCTGCATAACTGTCAGAAATGTACAAAAGAGTATTTTTCCTGATCATAAAATAGATACTGATCTCAAGATTTCTAATACTTTTCACAATACCTTTCCTAAGCAGGCACTTAAGTGTGACAAATATAAGGGCCTTTTTTTTTTTCCTGGAAAATCCATTTTTAATTAAAAGGAGGATTAGGTGAATGGGGGTGGCTTACTATATCAGTGTGGCACTTCCTAAACCACAGATAAACCATTAACTTCAGCCCCCCCAACACACACCCAAATTAAACAGGCAAATATTCTAGTCCACCTTTGGACAAACTCACTGGGGGCAACAAACAAATGAGCCCCCCCCCAGCCCCCCAGCCGGCTCAGGCCCCTCCAGAGCTCCTAGGGGCTCTTCTCCATGGACAGACAGTGAGTGGGGACCGCCAAGCAGGTTTCAGATATCAAATAATATTTTAATTTCTGAATACTTTCAATTTTCCTTGAATATAACACACAAAGACTCGACCAAACAGTTCAGTTATTATAACTTTTACAGTATACAGAAATGTTGCACTTAAAAAAAAACCTTCAGTTTTTTAAAACACAAACTGTAAACTCTAAGATACTGAATCAATCACGTTACCTATAAGTGCCAACAGTGTTATTTTGTCATGCTGATTTCAATGGTATTTTTTAAAAAGGGAAAATATCAACAATTATAATACAAAGGGCTGGCAAATATACAAACAGAGATAGGATTTTCCGTAACAATTCAAGAACTAAGAGGGAACCCAATTCAAATTACAAAAGTTCACTTTTTATTCAAAACCTCAGCATGTGTCTTGGACACATTCCTTGGCTGCCAATAAATTCCACAGTTCATTCTCTTTCTTAAAATATTTTTAAAAACTTAGGTCTGCTGTGGTGTCTTTGGGGGGCAAAGGGAGGGTAGGGGAAATTAAGTATTGTATGTGGTTCCTCCCAATCTGTAATTAGAGTGTTCAACTCCACCTTCAATTTTTGGTCACCACTTGTAAGTGCGTTTCCATCATCTTTGAGTTGCTTTTTAAAGTTTTATGTCTTCCTATGATAGTTTCATGGACTCAGTTTTAATTCTTGCAGAACATATATTTTAATGATACACAGTTTTTAAGAAGCCAAGATTATATCAAAACTTATTATAGAACCACAGAATAAACTGGTTTGGAACCAGAAAAGTACAAAAAAAGAACAGCTAGAGGTACAGAGACACAGGACAATTAATAATTTGGAAAAAAAAAAAGACTTACTTCCTCCATTCTGCTAATTTTCTCCCAATCTCCTTAAATTCACTTTTAGCAATATTTTTCAAAAATTTACCAAAAAAAGAAAAAGACTAATTTCCTTTTTATACAAAAATGATAAGTAGCAAGTTTTTCTGACCAACACAGAAGTTTTTAATGCATTCTGTAAAAGTTCATTTGACAGTCTTTTTTTTTTGAAATTCACAGTCCATTAAATTCTTCCCCTCTCTTCTTTTAGCAAATGTGTAACATCCTTTTATATCCTTTCTTAACAGAAGGAAATTAAGCAAACAAACCAGTCTTTTGCCTTTTCTTTCTCTGTGTCACTCCCCCTTATTATTTTGATTTATTTATTTATTGAATTGCCATATATGGCCAGTTAAAACTGCTGCCGGACAGTAACATATCCCGGATGAGGGTTTCGATGGGGGTTTTACCTACCAAACGGACGAAAAACAATTGCTCTATGACTGAGGAGGACACGGTGCGGAGGGAAGGCAGGCGAAGCAAAAGCTTTCCGAATCGTGTTGGCTGGTTGGGGTACTGGCTCCTAACGTACTCTTCCAAAGCACACTGAGACTTTTCCTGCAAGCTTTCCACATGGGCTACATCAGAGAGACCACAGGCATCTGGAAGAAAAAGAGAGAGAGAGAAAAAAAGAAGAAAAGGAAGGAGAATTCAGTCATCAGATTAAGAGGTTTGAAATGGTCACATGAGTCGTGCGTTCACAGTGCTCTGTCAAACTCAGGTTTGGGGCAAATGCCTATTTGCAGTGAAAACCTGGGAACTGGGGGGAAGAAAGCCTGAGATGAGGTCCTGGAGTGTTTGCCTTAACATAAAACACAGCTCAGCTCTCCCTGCCCAGTCCTCAGAAGGGATCCCTGGGAGGCTCCAATAGACTTGCACTGGGTGAATCTGGCCCAAGTCAGTACTCAGACAGACAAACAGATGAAACCAAAACTGCCAGCGCTTCTCTCCCTCATCCTCAGTAAATAACAGTTTGGATTATAATTATATAGTGGTCGTGGGGTGGGGGACAACCTGGCCCAGGCTCCAGTAATGGCGTCCACAGGCCAGCCTCAGAGTCTCCCCAAAGAGGGCGACTCATTTTTCTCCAGTCTTTGAAACTGATTTAAGTGGCCCTTTAAAACTG
The DNA here is from genome assembly GCF_034190915.1 of Cavia porcellus. Lineage (NCBI taxonomy): Eukaryota > Metazoa > Chordata > Mammalia > Rodentia > Caviidae > Cavia > Cavia porcellus. Next base: position 12,895,989 of record NW_026947489.1, read on the forward strand.
ATCTTGTCAGTTTAGCCTATTGAAGGGCAGCCATGCAAACTGTGATCTCTCTGTTCATTTGAGCTGTTTCTTTTCCCTCTTTTCTTCTCTCTCTCTTTTTCTCCCACCCCCTCCTTTATTTTTTTTTTTTTAACCCAGGTCCCTCCAAGAAGCAATCCCCCGTTCTCTGTTATCTTCAGGAAAACACTTTTCTTTTTCTGATACGTGAAAATACAATAAGTGCCTTTGAAATGAGAGGCTTCTTGGTGAAGGCGGTTCAGGTGGTGACCTGACCTTTCTGGGCTCCCCAGACAAGACTGGGGTTAACACATGCATATTGTGAATCATTAAAACAGATATTCCAAAACAGTCACCACCACCTCCTCCCCTCAAACCAGAACCAGCTGACCTCCTCAAATCCATGTCTAGGACTGTACATGTCTACAGAATGCATAGGTGTCTGTGGGGAGGAATTTCAGGATGTTTGCCTAGTACATCCCTCTCTGCATTGCTCAGTGAGGCTCCTTCTGCATCAGATAACAGCCACCTTTATCTCTTTGTGAGGTGATTTGCATTCTTCACACAGGCCTCCACATTTTGCAAACAGTAATAAATTAAACTGTATCAGTCATTTCTTTCCTTGAAAGACCAAGGATAAGGGGAACAACTAAGGATGATATCAAGGTATTAACAGCCATGGCCATGGTCTGGGCTGAGAACTTGGGCTGGGGGGCAGGGTGTGGGGGAAGAGAAGGGGCTGTGGGCCAGGGGGCTGCCTGCTTCTGCACGAGCATCACACACACTGGATATATGACAGGCTCAGGGGGAAAATAATACAGAGCTCCACCTCACAGCTCTTCCCTGTCCAGAGGCTGCTCTCTAACTGATTAGAAGTGACTTCCAAAGGGTGGATTTGGGGTTTGGAGACTTTATGTGAATCACAGCACTGTACAAAAGACAGCTGAAGACTCAGAACCTGCAATAGATTCAGCTAATGACTTGATTCCCCAGACTTCTTTCAAACAATAAGAGAAAAAACTGTGGACATCTTTTCTGTTTGTCACCTAACTTATACATCTTTTTTTCTACTTTCCTGATTACCAGTTTAAAAACCTGGAGTGGGTGACCAGGTTGCAAGCCATGCTAGTGTCCAAATGTTTGTTATTCTTAGCCAGGAACCTCTTTCCCCCCTCTCAGCTACCACAAAAGGATTAACTGACAACTTAGTCCAAGAATGTGAAGGGAGGGGGTGATTTCCACCCACCTGGGCTCTGCTGAACTGAGCCTGGAGGCAGCCAAAAGGCTCAGGTGTGGCCCGAAATGGAAAGCCAGTCACTTTCAAAAATCATTTGGCCTCAAGAGTTAATTAATATCAGACCTATTACTCACACAGGTTAAACTACATGCAAACTAATTAGATTTCATAATACAGTCAATGATGGTTTTACATCTCCAGTCACACTCATCTCTAGCTCAAGTTGGCATGCTCTTTAGATTGTTTGAAAGTTGCCTTCAGCTTTTGTCTGGATAGAGAAGCAAGCACCCAGAGCACTCCTGCAGACACTCTGAGGTTATGACGGCCCCTTCCCCTTTCTGCCCCTTTCTGACAGCTTTTCTCCCCTTCTCCTGGAGGTCTGCATTATTTTAATAAGAACAAGAGATAGAAAACTGGCTTCCTTCAGGGTGGATTTGCCTGCATCTCAAATTCCTACTGACTGACAAGGGAAACTTTTCCCTTTGCAAAGGCAAACTTTCTTCTGCAGGGAAGATGCCAGGGCTCCTCCTGTGCCCAAAAGCATCACTTAGAGGCCCAGCCAGCATGCTAGAAAAAGCCAGAGCCTTGAGGGGATTTCCTGGGGGCCAAGTAGGCCCAAAGGACCCAGGATCAGACAGGAAGCAGGAGAGTACAACCGTACAACCCGTTTGGGCACTGCAGAAGAGGAAAAGGCCTGAGAGGCTGCCCCCTGTGCCACTCTGGGAACATGTGTCTCAGCATCTTTTCAGAAAGACATCCTTTGGCCAGGCCAAGCCTGGTGGTGCCCAGCAGCTACACAGAATTGTCACTTCGAATTGCACCCAGGACTTGGCCTTTCAAGGAGGGAAAGGCTGAGTTTGCCTTGGCATGTCCCAACCTCTCTGGGTCCTAGCTCTGCACCGGGGCACAGGAAAGGACAGGGCTCCTTCCTACCTGAGGTGAACAGGACTATGGCCTTGAGGCAGCTGTACTCGGCAGAGTCGACATGCAGTGCTTTGAGCTTCTCCACTTGCTCCTGGAAGATCCGTATGTGGTCCATAAAAGCGACCACCCGGTCGGCGGACATGGGCGAAGCATGCAGGCCAGCAGCGGCCAGCAGTGGGGCAACGTGGAGGGGCATGGAGCACTGCGCTGCATTCAACACGAACAGCTCGCTCCAGGTGAGGCGAAGCAGGGCCACCTGGTCCGTGATCTGCAGGTCAGGGAAGAAAGGGATGTTCCGGGCCCACTCGACGGCGCTGAAGAGCATCCGTGCGGCCAGTTCGCAAATGTTCTCGATGCCCATGATGTTGTTGGGCTGCATGCACTGGCTGCCGAAGCGGGACGTAGGATAGGGCTCGGCGCGCAGCAGGAGGGAAATATATCCGGACAGGTAGGAGTGGCAGTTGAGAGGGTCCCCGTTGGTCAAGGCGAACTGCCCGTGGGTCGGCTGGGTGGGTGGCATCCTGCCCCTCTGCACCGCTGGGGAAGAAAAAGAGACACTCAACAGTTAATGCTTAGCCTTGATCCCCAGGTCCCCCGCGGGGTCTGCCCTAGCCCGACTCCCACCTGCCCTAGGCCCTGAGCCACACCAAAGCCAGGCAGGCCCTCCATAGTCCTGGAAGTCATCGGTTGCCCGGCCGCCACCACTCCTCTGAAATCACCACCCAGGCAGGCTCGAATGGCCAGGCCAGTACACTTGCCTCCGAGGCCCGCTCGGGCTGGTCGGCCAAGGACCCAGAATTGGCCGCTTTGCCTGGGGGGTCCCCGGAGCTGTGGGCGGGATGTAGCATTCTGGGGGCATCTTTCTTCTTTACTGCTAAACAGCTGATATTTCTTATTGATTGGAGGAGAGGGAGCGGGAGGGGCGAGTCTAGGAGGAGGGTGAGACGCTTTTGCAAGACACAAGGGTTTACCCCAGACGGCCTGTAGCCACCCCGCAACTACACTCCCCCAAACCCCTCAGCCCCAACCCCAGCCCTAACCCGGCCAGGAGCCCCCACCCCCACCCCCACGGCGAGAGGCGAGGAAAGAGTCGAGGTCTGGCGTCTGCCTAATCAGTGAGCTTGGAGAGAGACGCAGGGAGAGGGCGGAGAGAGAGAGGCCGGCTAAGGCGAAAGGCAGCCGGGGAGAGGCAGGGAGCAGGCGCCGGACGCCGGGACATCCGGGCCAAGGCCCTGAAGGGCCGGGGAAAGCCGGCTAGGCTCGGGCTGGCGCTGTTATCTGACTCTGGACCGGGAGAGTCGCTCTCCCAGGAACACAAAGAAACCCCGGCGTTGGCTCGCCCCAAGCCGGAGCCCGCGCCCCGCGCGCAGCGCGCCATTGGCAGAGCACGGCTCGCAGCGCTGGGCGAATTTTATATCACAAAGACCCAACTCGCGCAGAGCGAAAGCCGCAGCCCAGGCCCCTCGCCCACCCTCTCCTGCTCCCTATAGCGCTCTCCGGGTTTCAAAAGTGAAAGGAAAAAAAAAAAAAAAAACCCAGAGATATTTCTTTTAGCAGAATGTTAATCCACGGAGGGTCACATGAGCGCTGCCCGGGCGGCAGCGTTAATACGGCGAAGTGCATAAAATTGCCATTTGTAATTTGAACCCCCGTACAAAAGTACAATCTCAGGTTGGTTTTTTTTTTTTGAGGGGGTGGGGGCTGGGGAGAGGAGTGGGGAGGAGGGACATATGTTGAACATGCAGGAAAAACAAGAGGAGAGAGAGAGCCAGCGAGCAAGAGAAGCTTTAAAACAACACCCCATCCCTTGAAGAAGGGTGAACTCGAATGAACTCTAGGTCAATGCAGAGAAAATGAAAACAGCTCGCAGAGAAAGGAAATCAGTCCGCCAAAGCATGCGGATTTGGAGGTCTGGGTTCAGGGCAGAACTCCTGCTAGCAGAAAACCCCTTTCGGCTGCATTGCGAAGAGCAGAGCTGGGGCTGCTTCTCCTTACCCAGAGCAGGCTAGTCAAACGCACCCAGGGCCCCGGGACCCCAGGCGAAGGAGGGAGAAATGAGAGGCCGATACCTTCCCGTCTCATGCCCACTTTGAGGCACTTTTTGAGGCGGCAGTACTGGCACTGGTTGCGGTGGTGCTGGTCGATGGGACAGTTCCGGTTGGCGCGGCACGTGTAGCTCAGGTTCCTCCGCACGCTGCGCTTGAAGAAGCTCTTGCAACCCTCGCACGTGAACTGGCCGTAGTGCTTGCCGCTCGACTTGTCCCCGCACACCACGCACTCAATGTGCTGCTGTTGTTGCTGTTTGTCGCCGCCCGGGCCACCAGGTCCGCCCTGGCCGCCAGCCGCTGTCTGGGCCGGCGTGCTGGCCGGGCCCCCTTGGCCCGGCGTTTGTGGCGTGTGCGGGGCGCCAGGCGGCGGGCCGGGCACGGGCGGCGCCTGCGAGGCCTGGCTGCCCTGAGAGCCGGGCACCTCGTCCTGGGGGTCGCGCCACGTGCTGACTACCATTGCCATATCTATGGGGGCCGCGTCCGGACTTCCTGCTCCCCTGGCTGCGGGCGGCGGCGGGGCGGCGGCGGCTCCCGGGTCTCGGGCTCCGGTGCGCCGCCTTTTGTGTGTGCTAGGGTGCGAGAGGGCGCGGGAGGGCGCCCCGGGTGGCTCAGGGCTAGTTGATTGAGGTTGGTTAGTTTTTCCTTTTTTGTTTTTGCTTTTGCAAAGTTTTGTCGAAGGCTTGTCTGGCCCGGTGTGTTTGTTTTGTTTGTTTCCCTCGGCTCAGCTTTGTTGGTTTCGGGGGGCTTTCCGTCGGGAGGGGAGGGGAAGGGGCTAGGGGAGAGAGAGCGAGTGGGAGCAGAACGTGGGGAGAGAGACAGAGAAAGGGAGGGGAGGGAGCGCTGCAAGTCGATTGTCTGGCTTCAAGACAGAAGTAGGAGGCAAAAAAAAAAAAAAAAATCTCCAAAGATCTCGCTCGTTCTCACTCCCTCCCTCCCTCTCCTTCACTCTCTCGCTCTCAGATCTGGTGTGCAGCCGAGGAGTTGAAAGAGGAGGAGGAGAAGGAGGAGGAGGAGGAGGAAGAGGAGAAGGAGGAGGAAGAGGAGGAGGAGGAGGACGAGGAGGAGGAGGAGGAGGAGGAGAGGCGACTGTCCGGGGGCCAAGTCCAGGGCAGCCCACAGTCAGCCATTCAGGAAAGCCATCGAAATCTGGAGGACTAGGAATGCCGAGGCGCCGGGCGCGGGCGCACCCAGGGAGCCAGGCAGGCCGGGGCGGAGGCCGGCGGCCCGCGGAATGGCCGGAGCGCTGCCCGAGTCCGGGGGAATCAGCATGAAAGTGGTCCGCGTCCGGCGCTGCGCGGCGTCGTCCTGGCTCTGGGCCGCCGCCGCCGCCGCCTGCCCCGGGCGCCCGGCGCGCACCGCGCTCGCCCGCTCGCTCGCTCGCTCCGGCTGCCGCCGCCCGCGCCGCTCCGCTCCGCTCGGTGGAGGCCGCTCGCCGCTCCCCGCGGGCCGCCTGGGCCGCCGCCGCCGGAGCCGCCGCTGAAGCCGCCGGGTTGGGCCCGGAGCCGCCGCGTCTAGCGCCGCCGCCGCCGGTGAAGTCGCTGCTGTCGCCGCCGGAGCCGCTGCTTCTGCTGCTGCCGCCGCCGCCTCACACACATAGGGAAAGAGTCAACTCGCCGGCGGCGGGGGAGAAATGATAAAAGAGAGAAAGGAGGGCAGATCACCACCTAGAAGCACATCCTCCGTGAGCAGAGGGGGGAGAGAAAGATGGAGAGGAAGAATGAAAGAGGGGGAAAAAGGCAGCACAGCACCCGGAGAAAGGAGGCAACTCGGGGAGAGGAGGAGGAGGAGAAGAAAACACACACGCGCGCACGCACACACACACCGCGGAGAGAAAAGAACAGAGAATCAAAGTGATCAAATATGCTAAAAAGGGGGGCGCGGGAGGGAATGCGATTTATAGGCGCCAGGGCTGGCAGAAGTGGCTTCTCCGCGATCAGCTCACTGAGCTCTCTATATAGTGAACTTTGACACCACTGCTGCAACTTAGCGCACGTTGCCATGGCGACGGCGCGCCTTATAAGGCAGCAGCCGGGGTTGGCCTGGCCAGGCGCGCGCGCGCCGCCCCCTCGTCGTCATTGGCCGGAGCGCGGCGGCCCCGCCATGGCGACCGCGGGCGCAGCCCGGTCCTAGCGCGAGCGGCGTTGTGATCGCCGCGCGGGGCGCGCGGGAGGGGGGGGGGACCAAGGGGGGCGGGGACCGCTTGGCCCGCGCCGCCCTGGCCGCCGAGCGGGGGATGGGCCCGCGCCGGCTCCGGGAGCGCGACCCCCGGGTTCTCCCCGCGCCCTGCACCCGAGGTTTCCGCCCTGGCGGGGAGACGAGCGCGGCGCGCACACACACACAACGCCTCTTAAAGGCTCCGCCGGAGGCTCGGAGGGAATCGAGGACTGCGCCTCTCGCAACTTGGCGGTGCCTCGAAACCCGCCGCTCGCGCACCGCCGGGGACTCCCGGCGCGTCCCGGTGCCCACAAAGCCAAAGAAAGAGAAAAGTTCCCCGGTTTCTTTGCAGAGGGGTAGGGGCTGGAAGTGGGAAGGTGCCTCGAACTGAGCTTTCAGGCATTTTCCAAGCGAAAGATTTGGCCAAATCCGGGTGATGGGAAACCCTTCTCTTAATCAATTTTGAACACTTGCTCAGTTTGGGAGGTCGTTTCTTATTTGTTTATTTATTTTATGTTGAAAAGAGCCGCTCGGTGCCTATCTTTTCCTTGTAGGGTTAACATTTCATAGGTTTGTGGCCTGACATTTTAATTGCTCAAATAAAGTATCTCGGATGCTGAGAAGCAGAAGTAGACTTCATCTCATTGTCATGACGCAATTAAAATAAATTTTCCTCAACTTTATCCTCTCTCGTTGGTTTTAGCTCACTTGCAACCCAACATCCTGCCACACACCGAGTCCTGGTAAGAGGGAAAAGACCCTTCTGCCCGCTGATGGACAGGTGAAGGCATCCGCTCAGTCTCCTCGTCCACACCCTCTGTACAGACATGTAGGCACACATGTATCAGATGCACATTTGTCTATGTTCGCAGACAAAGACTTCTGAGACTGTGCTTCTAGGTCATAGAACAGTTGAGGACAGATTTCATTGCCTTGAAGTTCCTTTTAAGCATTCATACAGTCATGAAAACACACCCAGAGATTCGGCCCCAAAATGGAAATAATACCTGCACAACTCACAAAAACACACACAGCCATATTCATGCTGGAGAGTCACTGCAAAAAGCACAACTTCATAGCTTAGACCATTCTTTTCAGTATGCCAACATCATTGATATGGTTGTGTCTTTGAATTACAGGGTGCTTGATTTAAACATCAAACAAGTAGAATTGCTCCCTACACACACACATATACTATATTCCACTGCAGTAACCTTGCTGTTTGATTATAACCAGTTAGTGCATTATGATTAGTCCACGTTTAGACAAGAGAATCGTGTTTCGATCAAGGACACTTTACACCAAGAAAAATTGTAAACCCATAAGCCAACAAGGTTCATGAACAATTGTAATATTTTACACAAAAGACACCGAACTCCACAGGAAAAATAGGAACATTGTAAGAAGTAAATTGATGACTTCAGAAAATTATACTTAGCAGTTCAAAAACATTGATGAGATGAAGGTGTTTAAAAATAAACCACACATATAATTGACATGTGCAGCTTGCAGTCTGCATTCAATGTCTTTTTACACAGATAGAATACGAAGTAAGGAATAAGTAGGCAGATAGGGGCTGGTTTTTAGGGAAAGAAAAGAATTCTCTGTAAATTTCATCCCTGGAGCCCTCCTAACCCTCTTATTCTCCACCGAAATCACATATTTCATTAAAGCTGCAGGTGCTGGAGTTATTTGAGTGTTTTAAGAAATAACAACCTATAATAGGCACTGACTTGTCATAAACCTGACTTGCTATAAGGTTGTCACAGAGTGAAGCCAGGCTGAGAATTTCAAGTTGATTACAGACACAATATAACTTTTTCCTAAAGAGAACAAGAAGGATGGAAAAGAAATCATTTCAAAGAGGGTTTTGGTTTTTTTCTCCCCCTTTCAACTTCTGGGATTCCAGGACTTGCCTTATGCTGTAAATGTCAGAAGATTAGAGACAAGTTTAGCAATACTGAGACGGGGGTTCAGATAGGAAATCTAAAGGGTATCCTCATCTCAATTTAATAGAAGGTGAGAATGACTGATTATAGGGAAAACTTAATCTTGCCTCTGGAGTGCAGAGACGTCCGTGGTAAACATTTTTTGCACACTCGTGAAGAAATGATTTCGATGATGAAGAAGAGCTTCACTTTTTAAATTATTTAGGGATGGTTGGAATTTCAAGGCCACAGATTTGAATTTAAAGGCCATGGAACTATTTGCCAGCTATCTCTCCTATAGAGTTGAAGCCTGCCAGGCACAAGATCACAGGGCTGCCATGAAGTTAGAAGCATTTCACTATGTTTTAGGGTCCATTCACTTATGGAAATGCTGCTTAGGAGAGGTAAATATCACTGTGAAAATGAAGTCAATTTTATTGCATGGAAGCAGAGACAGGACAACTAGGCAGAAGAAAAATAAAAGGCAAAATATTTTTAAATGTCTTCTTCAGATATGGTTATTTGCTTTAACTTTAAGCAGGCTCTCAGACTACAAGATAAATACCACTATACATATGATTATTGTTTTTCTTTTAAATCCAACACAGTCTTTTATTGCAGATGTAAATTTATTCTAATGAGAGGAATGGCAAGCTTTAATTTGGCTAGTGAAAGTTGGAAAAATATTTGTCTTAATCTTTAAAAAATCAACCAGGGATATGATTTTCTTGCAAAAAGTAGCCGGATGGTCTGTGTTCTTTACAGATTAAATCACAATAAGAATACAGACCCCAGCACATGCCGAGTTTAACTCTGAACTCAGTAGAAACCAGTTCCGTCCACCAGGATTCATTGAATTCCTCCTTTCCCTCAATCTAGTCCGTGTGTGTTTTTCTCTTCCACCACGCTGGAGCTCCATGAATGGGAAAAGGGGCTTCTATTGTGGCCCTCTGAACTTCCAAGTCAATGCAATTTTTAACCACTGGCTTGTGGTACTTTGAAAATCACCAGGGGCTGTCAGAGTTGGGTCCTCTGAAAAATTTACAGTGCTAAATCAGAGCATATGCCGGGAGGGAAAAAATTGCTTAAGATTGGAGCAAGTACAGTATCCGTCTGCCCCCTAGTGTAAGAGTCCTCGCTGCCTAAAATTCAACTTTAAAAGAAAAGGAGCTCTTAAAGGGAAACGACTTTGGGCTCACGTAGACATAGGAGAATGAAACTTCTGTACATTTTAATCTGAATAATTCTTCAGGATTTAAAATTAATTGGCTCTGGCTTGGTTGGACTGTACTCGGATCTCGCCGCCTCTGCGCTGCCCGAGTCACTGGTGAAGAGGTGATGATTTTTTTTTTTTTTTGAACTGGGTTTATGTGCGTCCCTCTCACCCCCTCCTCTCTTTTTCTTTCTCTCTGTCTCTGTCGTCTCTCTCGCTGGCTTTTTAAAAATGAGGAACCCGTTCCTTGAACGTTTTGGACGGAGCACAGAATTGCTTCTTAAAGTCAGTCCGGCGCGGTTGCAATAGACAGCAAAAAGGTTGCCTGAAACCCGCACGCCAGCTCCACCACCCTGCCCGACGGTGAGTACCCTTCTCGTTGCGATTCTCCTCCTAGCTTAGCCGAGCGCTCCCTTCCCGAAACCGCGGCCGAGGGCGCCGGGCAAGGCTTGCCTCCCTGCCTGCCTGGCTGGCTGTCAGTTGCACAAGGTTGCAAAATGAAGCGCAGAGGCAAATCGAACAGTAAATTCTGATACTCAGCTTGAGCCTAGCAGCTCCTCCGCTAGAAAACCGAGTCCTCTGCTGCTAGCAAGACCAGGCTTACAGGGCTGGTTTGCAGTTTGCTCTTATAGAAGGAAATGAGTTTGAGGAGACAGGACGAGGCGATGGGAGGCACCGCAGCCTTTATGCTTCGGTTTAATCATATTTTGGCAGCATTGCAATTGCATTTCCCCCCCTCCTCTTCCCTCTACCACCTCTCCCACCGCACACATGTAATAAAATATGGCAATGCACCGAATTGACGCTGTTTCCCCTTCCCCAAGCCCCTTCAACCACAGTCCTAGGCATTTCATACATATTAGCAAACCATCATCTGCAAAGCCCCAAGTCATCCCCAACCCCACACAGCACAAGGAGAAAAGTGAGACAGGAGAGAAAGAAGCAAAAAAAATACTGTAAGTAAACATACCAAAACCATATTTTCCTTGTTCAAGATCCCAAACCGCTTGCATCTTCCTTCTAAACTGGAATAACTCTCCTTTAGTTTGGCGGGTGAAATAAACGCTTTGTTGGCCCCCTGAAAAGATGTGTCTTTGATAATTAAAGAGAATCTCCTCCTCGGTGTTTATCTAAGCGATTGTGCAAACTGATAAAAAGTAGGCACTAGCCTGCAGGGAAAAAGAGGAAAGGTGAAGGCAGAGACCGTCCACCTCCAGGAAGTGCTTCCCCATGTATTAGGCGTTCGCTCTCAGCCCAGGAAAGCCCTGCACACTAACTTTAGAGACACAAGGTTTCAGGGAGCTTTGTACATAGCTGCTGAGGAATGCAAGCCTCGCCTTTAAGAAAAAAACCCCAAACCTAGGTAGGAGATGTCTGGAGTGATCCTTGTCTCTCATCTCATTCCTTAGAAGGAAGAGTGTGTTGTTACACCTTGTTTGGGGCTGGAAAGACGAGACTTTAAAAACACCCGTCCAATTGAAAAAAATCTCCCAACTTAATGAGTTTAGGCAGAGGCTGCAGCCCTCGGCTCAGAATGAGCAGAAAACCGCCAACTCCAGCCGATGCTGCAAAGCAGGATGACTAGAGGCACAGCCAAATTCCACTGTTTGGGGTCGAGAGGGATGGAGGCTAATCCTAAAGCAAGTTGGGAAATAACAGAGGTGGGAAAGGGGGGGAAAAGCAGCCGCCTTGCAGGCTGGCAGACAAGCTCCTCTTACCCTGGATCAAAGATAGGACTTGAAACAGGAAGGCAACATTTCGCCTAAGAATCTGCTGGAACCCTCATTTTCTACTTTTAACTCCAGTCCCCCAAGTGATTTTCCCCTCTCCCCTGTGCATTCTGCCTCCCTCCCCTTGATGGTGCCCGTTCTAGAACTTTCCTGAACAGGAAATCTATTTCTTTTGGGGGAGGGGTTCCCCATTTCATGCCTTCCTAGCCTGAATGTTCAATCCACCCCTCCCTCTATCACTCCCCCTAAAAAGAGTAAAGGAAGCAGAAATCCAACGACCAGCAAATATTGAAAATAAATTACGCCGCCTCTCCCAGTTTAATGCAGTTTTAACTAATGGATTTTTTGTTTTGTTTTAAGAGAAGAATAATGGGGAAACACGGATCTTTTATTTTAGGAAACTGTTATGGTAAGATGTATGTCAGAGTTGACAAATGGAACTAACACTCTTCGGCTGCTTCTTGTCCTTGTCTTAAACAGGAATTAAGTTAAACACAGTGCTGAATGTTAATTACATGTTTACTGGCTAATGAAAATTACAAATGGTTTTGCCACCTCAAACAATGATGAAAACTCTGAAGACACTGTAATTATATACTTTGAGGGAAATAACTCAGAATATTGATCATAAGAAGTGTAAATCTTTTTTAAACTATTCATTAATACCATAAATATGGGCTACAGAAGTTTTTCCTTGTGGTTTGCCTCCTCAGTGATACTGAGTGGATGGATGGTGAGTTTCCTCTGGGGAGGTGGTGAACTCGTTCTGTTAGAAGAAGGAGGCCACTTGTGTAACTCAGAGGTGCCCTCTCCCTTTTGCCCTGCCCCCTTCAACCTGAGCTGAAGGTCGAGGGCTCCTGGACCAGGCAGGCCAGGCTGAGGGCAGGCGAAGGTGATCACAGTGTGGCCTCCCGCCTGCCTGTCCTCTTCTCTTTTCTTCCCTGTTTTTGCCAGGTCTGATCCATGATTCCTTGCCCAGCCTGGGCGTCAGTGGCATAACCTGGCATTCGGGATTCCTAAAAGAGGACCCACTATACCCAGAAACCTAAGAAACCCAGACATGCTTCCCCAATGCCTTAAATTCACCCCATCTAGTCAGAGATGGCTAGAGCAATTCCTTGCAAAAGAGGAAGGGGGAAAAGTTGGGGATGGAGGTGGCTGTGGAGTAAGGTGGCTGGGGCAGCTGCACAGCTGTTTTCCTTGGATTTAGGAGCGATTTTGTTGTTTTCTTTTAACTTTGGCCAAAGTTGTAGTCCTAGAAGTCACTCCAGACTTGGGGTCAGAGGTGAGGGCTGCGCTAACCCTAAAGGCTGGCCCCAGCTGGCCGAAAGGCCAAGCAAGCAGGGAATGGGGGGTTGCCAGCCAGGCTGCCTGGCTTTTCAGAGGGGGCACTTGTGAAACTCGCATTTGGGGGGCACAGCACCAGTGCAGGTTTAAAGTAGAATATTGAGGATTTCTTTTAAAGTGCCCTAGGCTTGTGGGACCGAGTCCTCTTCTTCCCTGAAAATTCCCAAGGCGCTGGTCTTTGTCTTAGAAGGAATGGAGTTTCTGAATGGTGTGAAAGGGACAGAGAGGGTCGCTTCAAATCGATTTTACTTGTCCTTTCTGTCTTTTCGGATCAACGCCCTTCAATGGGCACAGAGGTGCTCTTTCAACCAAAAACTTGTGCTACATTTTCTGCCTGTATTGGTGCTAAATACAATAAGCACTGGGCAGATTTTTTTCTTTGCTCTCCAAACCAAGAAAGCACCCTAATTAAATTGTTTTATATGGACAGTCAAGACGGACCAATTAAGTATGCATTAGTATAAAGATATAGTCTGCAGATAAGGTGATTTAGAAAATCACATGTGGGACAAAGGGCACCAGCGTTTGGGAAGGGTGCCTGGACCCGGCAAGGTCGAGCACTTTGCTTAGTGGGCCACAGGGGAATGGTAAAGGCCGAGGGTACAGGTGAGCAAGACACAGGTCGGCTAACAGGTGGGCACCGGTGCGGGGGACCTCTGGCCCTGCACCCCTGGCCGGAGAGCAGTGAAGCCTGCGGGCTCCGTGCTACTCAGTTGTACTCCCGCAAAGTAGCATCCCGAGGTGGCACTTCTCACAGGACGAGGTGCTACTGTGAGACGCCCCACTCGGGAACGAGTCCCCTTCCTGACTTGCCAGGCCCAGGGGACCAGCCCTGTGATCTTGAAATAGTATGCGCCCATCTAGGGAGGTCGAGTGGGCCCCAGGAGCGCGGGCATCTCTGCCGAAGCCTTCTGGCAGGCAGGATCAGGGCAGAGGCCTGGCTCTCCACACCTCCAGCCTAAGCGTCTTTTTGCTTCAAAGGAAAGACAAGCGTCTCTCCTGGAGCAAAGTAAAGTTCCCACCCTAGCCCTCCGGCCCAAGGGGCTTCGAGGACCAGACGCAGCAGTAGGGCAGAGGCCGAGGGTCTCAGAAAGGGTAGCGGAGACAGCAGCCACTCCTTGCGCAAAGGCAGCTGGGGCTCCTCCACCCCCTCGCCGCCCTGGAGGTGTGGGCGGGCGGAGAGCATCCTGCCTGAAGGAGGCGACCGGGGCACAGGGGCTGGGGCCTCCCTGCGTGGCGGCGCAGTGCTGTGATAGGTGGTCCCCGGCCGCGGGGGGCGCGGGCCAGGCGCGCAGCCTGGGGAAGGGCTCTCGGGGCGCCCTCTGCAAGGAGGAGGGCTGGGGGGAGGGGGTGAGAATTGGAGCCTGGGGAGGTGGCTGAATGTCAAAAGTAAAAAGGTTGGGAAGCCAATTTTCCAGGCGCGCGCTGCACCCCCCAGCCTGGTGGATGCCCAGGCCGTAAATCAGCGGCCAGCGGCGAGAGCGGGAGGAGCCCCCTGTGCGGGCGGGCGGGCGCGCCCCGCCTGGGCACTGCGCACCTCCCGGTGGGCCCCGAATCGATCCACAGCCTAGCTGAGGATGTCACCGCACTAAATATTTACTGATCACACACAAATAGCCGGGGCTTGAACGATTTTCCTCTGTGAGGCAAGCGCGGAGAGCAGGGTAAATCATTTTATTAGTGTGGATAAAGCCCAGAGCACACTCCGGGCCGGAGTGTTTTAAGATGTGTCTTCAACGGGATGAAAAGAGTTAGGGAAATCGATAGGGAGTGATTAGAAGCCCCCGGAGTGACAAAGAGGGGACCGGGCTGTGCCGAGTGGGAGGGGAACTAGCCTCGAGGGGAGCTGCTGACCACCGCCGGGGCTCCCCCGAGGTGCAGGCCTGGTCCCCTCTCTCCTCGACGGGAGCCACCGACCCGGGACTTGCGGGGTGACACCCGGCTTCGCCGGCCGCCACCAGCGAGTGATGCGCGGGCCGCTGTGGGGCCGAAGATCAGGCGCCACGGGCTCCACGGCGCGAGAGGCTGTGGCCAGGTGGCCACGGCAATGGGTGGCAGTCGTGGCGTGGGGATGCGGGCACGTTTCCCACCCGCGATCTCTCCAGGCAGCCTAAGGATGCAAAGGTGTGGCCTAAACCCCTAGCTTTCCGCCTGTGGCATTGAAGGGCTCCTCCCAGGCTGCACCTAAAGCTTCCCGAACTTTCTCCGTGGTCAGTCTCTGCCTCCCCTCTCCTTTATTGTGTCTAAAGAGGACCCCGTGCCCAGCCCCACTGTGTGTTTCACCACCCACCCACTCCGTGTCGAGGGCGCCAGCCGGGTGTCGGAGCCCGCTGGGGACTGCGTGGCCAGTGGACTCCAGGTTTGCTGCTCGTGGGCAGGCGGCACGAAGTCCAAGGTCAAGGAGGAGGCAGGAGGGCCGGTGGCAAACGTCAGTGAGGTCCTAGGACCTCTCCGACCTCTCCGGGTGGGAAATCCGCTCTGGGGATATCAGGGCCACACCCCAGCGGTGGGAACCAGCCTGTGGCCCCGGCGCTGGGTGCAGAGGGCTGAAGTGACTGGGGCGTAGAGACGCGTAGAGCTGACCGAGGTTCCAAGGCTCGAGCCCAGGGCTGGAGGGGTGGAGATCTGCTGGAAGAAAGAAAAATACCTTCCTCACAAACTCAAGGCAGGAAAGTCCTGGCAGGAAAATGGCTTTTCACTTCTGGAAGCGCGAGTCTCCTTTGCTACTGTGAACAAACCTTGAGGTTCCAAACAGCTGCAAATAATCAAGTAGGCACTAATTTTGGGGGAAAGAAAAGGTGGAAGGTGGGGACACAGCAGATTCTTTTTCGTTTCTTCCTTTAGCGCTTCTGCCCTTTCCTCAGAAATCTGCCCTTCCTTAAGAAACCAAGGGCTACTTGTGGGTGTGCAGCCCTGTGTCTGGGGAGGGTCGCCCTCCCCTTGCTCAATTTTCTTGGTCCCTTGGGAGAGTCAGTTCAGGCTGCCCAGTTTGGCTTTTCGATGCAACAGGAAATTTAGTTGCACATGCAATTAACCATTTTGCAGGAGAGATTTTTTTTTTAAAAATAAGAATTCCAGTGGGTTGGGAGGGATGTGTTCAGGTGTGCGGGGATCAGTGCCTGGAATTCCTTCTCCCGTAAACCCTGTGATTTCTGCGTTGGAGGCTCGCAGGCATGACTGACCCGGAGGGCTGTCTGGAGGAGTCCGATCTCTATTAACTCTTCTTGGGCTTGACCAGAGCGAAGGTTAACTCCACTAATCTACCAAAAAGGCCTGTCATAAAAAGGAAGACAGAAAAGAAGGGGGGAAAGGAGTAAAGGAAAGAATGGAGGAAGGAGGAGAGGGAGGAAGGATCAATGCATTCTAATTGCAGGGGTAGCAGACTCAGCTCTGTGCCCTCGTCTGGTTCCCCACCTCCACCCTCCTTGTGCAAGCTGGGTTTGCATTCAGAGAGACAGGAGCGCCATCCATCAATGCAGCACACGCCATGAGGATGGACTTTACAGAACAAGGAAATAGTGTCAGAAAATATTCTCTTGTGTTTAACTGACCAGTTCACTTTAAAAATGTTTCTAACAGGTATACAACTGATTATTCTGTGAGGGATTAAAAGAACAAAAATCAACCGAACCCACACCCAATGCATAGTTTGCTTTTCATTTAGGTAAAAGCAGTTTTAGAATCTTGTCAGTAGCCAAATTATAGCCATAAAACCTGGATGAAATTAGAAGATACATTCTGCTGGCTTCAAAGTTGGTGTCATTTGAATGGGTCATGCCAGGATGGTCATATGCAGGATGGTGTGCACACATGGGTGTGCAAATATTCTTATGGTATTAGAAGTTCCTGGGTGGATTAAAGGTTCATATACTTTATGAAGCACCATACAGAAGCTGTCACTCACGTGTACATTCCGGGGGCTGGCCAGACAGTGCAAAAAGGAGTTTTGAATGAGCTCCTTGGAATCGCTATTGTTAAAATACAAGCTGAAGCAACTTAGTAATGGTAAAGCTATTGTGGCTTGCAAAATCATAAAAGACACTTCAAAGTAGAAACATCAGGTTTTCAGTTTGGTAGCTTTGCCAGAGCATTGAAACAAAAGGTGACCATCATTTGCATAATCTGTTTATTTAAAAATCCAGTGATATGCCATTCTACTCCCCCCCCCCCCACTTTTCAATGGATTGGAGAATTAAAGGAGGATGACTAGGGGTGAGGGCATAAGGCAGCTCTCTCTGCCCATTTAAACAAGTCTGATGTGGGTGATATAGCTTTTAATATTAATATTAGACTCCGAGGCAGCTCTTGCTGAGAAAGTTCTAAAGACATCAAAAGCCATGTGGACACCAGTAGTTATTTAGAACTGGACAAAGTAAGAGATGATGATCTAATTCTGTAATTTTTCTCTTTTTCAAGAGCCTCATAATGAAATGTATAAGATGACAGTTAATTTTTGGTATGTTAAAGAAAAGCATTAATCAAGTGAAATCAGGTGCCAGTCACTTAAATGTGAAGGTGTTAGGCAAATATCCAGAGAAATTAATATCGTTAATTAGCCACATCAGTGTCCTTCAAAAAAGTACAAGCTGAACAACACATAATTTAATTTTAATTTTTTTGAACCATAAACAAGGTGAATTTTAGAAGGAGTAATATAATTTAAGGAGTATTTTTTGTTTTATTGGTTTTAGGGACTTTTTGAAGATTAAAAAAAAAACAGATTCAATATAAAGCATTCTATTTGACAATAAGTAGATGGCCAAAGATAGCCATAATAGAGAAATATTATGTATGAATTTAGAAAACATTTCATTAATTACGTATCGACTTCATTTCTGTCCTTTAAAAGCCTCTTTCTTAAAATGTTGCAAGTGCATTTTAAAAATAAAGAAATTGTGTGCAAAATGAATACGAAGCTCCTTAATAGTATATTTAGTTTCTTGGCCATAGGAAGTAGTCATTGAGAGTTTAGTCAATTGTTTGAAGAAAATTTATGTTGGTATTTTTGAGTACAGGGTAAATCTATCCATTATAATTTATCATAAATAAATCAAGCTTATCCAAGAGATTTCCACTTACTTGTCTATGGTAAATTGATGGAGATAATGTCACTTTAAATAGCTAAAGCAAAACTGAACACATTAAAGGAAGGGCATATTAACTCCAGTGACAAATGTCACATTGGGTGTTTCATGATGGGGCCACAATGCATCACATGTCAAGAAGTTTCAAAATTAGAGAACACTGTTTCTCTGCTGAATGCCTGTTAATAACTTCTTCCAAAAGTTATGGTACGATTTTCCTTTTTGCTTTGTTGCTACATTACTCACTAATTAAAAAGAAGCTGGTATTGTGAAATTTTAGCAGCAAAGGATTTTAAAAGTTATTTTTCTTCCTAGTGACTTCTGAGAGGAAAAAGAACTATGCTTATTTACTTACTGATTTTTTTCCTGTGATTTTGGTTAATTCAGTAGCTTTTAAAATCATGTGCTACATCACAAAAATCTACATTGCATGCAAACTGAAAACAAATTCAAAGGCATCAGAATTTTTTTTCAAGAACTACAATTCAATGTGCAGTTACTGAACAGCTACTATTTCAAACCCCAGGTTCTATTAAAAGCAAACATCTCAAACTTTTCTTGTTTCCTAACAAGTTTTAAAATTGCAGCTGGTATGAATGTGGGTGAATATTTTATGTAAAAGCCTTTAACTCTCTTTTCCTATTTACCCTGGATATGAGTAAAAACTTTCCTTTATGCTTATATCCTTTAAAATTACACTAATCAGTGTATAAGAATTATCCACCTCCCTTTAAAAACCAGTGACTAAAAATTCTAATTATAGAAAAGAGATGTGATATTCATTCTACAGTTTCAGTAACGAAGTTTTCTTCACAAACTAGAAGACATTCTATCCTGGGTAAATAAAAATACGGCAGCTTTTGGGTGTAGTTTATTTATTTTTTTTAATTCATGTCCTTCTGCCCTTATGTCATTGGGATTAATGTATTTGGGTTTTTATCTTCACTGTTGTTAATAGAATAATTTTGTTATATATAAATATATGTGAATATATCTATATTTCAAATTTTCTTATTCTAACTGAATACGTTATTGAATTGAAAATAATGTTCAGTTTTTATCCATATTAACATGTTCAGGTAATAATGAGGTCATGTTCTGTAGGTGTACTGTCCCCTAACAATCAAAAATATCATCACACAGTTTAACTAAAGTGAAAAAGCCACTTAGGATTTTGGAAATCCAATATCTAGAAAATACAGGTACATTATTTTTCACATTGAAATTTTTAACCAGGTTTTATTGCATCTTAACTGTCTCCTTAGATAGAAAACTTCTGTTTTAGAGATAATTTTTGAACTTTAAATCAAATGTAACTAACCTCATTGTAGGCTTTTTGAAATGAAAAGAGATTTGAAATAAGCCTCCAGGATAGAAGACAAACACAAGGGGTAGGGAATGGTGGCTTGCCTGAGTTTTTCCGGGACCCTATGGGAGTCTTTTAAAGCTTACAGTATCATGCCTTTTGTCAAAGCGTACAAAATAAGGTGATAATGGGGTAGAGAAAAAGAAAGACAATCCCCTCACTCTTTCCCGTTATAGTCCACCAAACAAGACAAAATAAAACAAAATCCAATTCCTAAATGGCCCGAAAGACCCTTACCACTTTGGGGAGTTTCTGTGTAACTGTGGGTCCTGCCAAATGTCAGATGGTCAACTTTTTCGACTCTGCAGTTAGACTGCAGTCAGTAGCCTGAAGAGGAGGCCGACTATTGGAGCTTGGCTCCAGGGATCCACCACTGGGAGGGAGCTTGGGCAGCAACTGTTGAAAGTTAACCTCTCCTTTCCAAAGGAGAGCTGCAGAGGCTGGACAGTGCGCGCTGATATAACCAATTTTATTCTTTTCTAAGGCATTTCTAACTTTTATGATTTCCCCCTCCTTCTCCTACTGTCTCCTTTGTGCCTCCAGGGCCAGTGAAAGAGCAGGGCAGATTCTAGATTGCTTTCAGAGTTTGCCTTCTCTGATGATGGATTACCATGTCAATTTAAACGGCATAGGATTAATTTGTTTCAATGATTTCTCTTTAGGCTGAATGCCAGCCGTTTTTCTATCTCTCCCCTTGCTCTTCACAACAACAACAACCAAAGAAGAAAAGGAAAAAAAAAAAAAAAAAAAAAGGAAAGAAAGAAAAAAAAGGAAGAAAAAAAGGCCTTCATTCCAAATTCTAAGTTGGGAGACAATAATGGAAATAGACAAGTCAGGTATAAGGTTGCAACACTGTTACAGGTTTGAGTGTTTTTATCTCTGCTAAGAGGCTGAAACATACAGTCAGTCACATTAAAATGAAATTGGACTCAACATTTATTCAATAAATACTTGTCTTGTAGATAATCCAGTGCCGAGTGCTTTTGACACATAAGGACTTAATTTGTGGTGGATAACAAGTTATTAATATGGCACATTTAAACCTGCCACCTACAATAAGGTTATTGAAATCTACAGAAACTCAAATAATCATTGTGCAAAGTAGTTTATGTAAGGGGAGGCATTTTTGAGGATGGGATCTTTTTTCATACATCTACATACATGCTAGTAACAGACACGTGAAGGCCTGGGTGAACACACACGTATGTACACAGCTCATGTGTACATGTGTCTTCAGACCTCATATGAAAAAAAATCAGGAAAGTTTAAAACATTCCATCTTTATGCCGATGTATTTATCTTTCCAAAATAAGAATGTGCTGATAGCTTTTCCTTTCGAAAGATTTCTAATGTGCACAAGAAAGATGCTTTTCAAAGTCACTTTCTTTGCAATCCCAGACCCCTTTATAACACTGAACATGGCACCAAAGAGCACTCAGGTATAATCCAGATCAAACACATTCTTCACTAGGCTAAACTAGTATCCAGCTAGAGCAAGAATGTTGCTGGTGAAAAAGGCAATTTTAATTAAAATAATTGGTTCTGTAACATATTATTTTCTTCCGTTTTCTAAAGAGAGGTCCACCAGAAAGGCAAGAGCTTTCATACTCTGGAGCGAACCATGTTGAACTAACATATCACAGGCTTCTCTTCACTACCCTATTTTCCTAATTGCTTCTGCTTTCTCTAGTATCCTTGCACTAAAATTTAGCATCATAGTTCTGACTAATAAAGTGCATTTGGAATACGAATAGAAGCAGACTTGGTCTCCTTTCCTTCTTTCTTACCTTCTCAGTACACAGGCAGGCTTTATTTGTGTAGGTTCTACTTTCTAAGGTCATACACGATCGGGCCAATCAATGACTGTCGGAAGTGGAATCTACACAATTTTAATTTGTAAAAATTTGTTGGTTGCTAACCTTGAGGGAGATTGTGCATCTCTAAGAAACTAAATCTTTGAGAGCTCTCCTGGGGAAATGATGTTACACATGAGCAGAAAATCCAGGCAAGAAAGGCTAATTGAATGAAGAGGGAGAATTAGGTTAAAAAATAGAGTATAATCTAGTATCACATTTTCACTGGTGTAACTTGAAATGAAGGTATCTTCAAGTCACCAGTGATGCCAGAGTGTTTAGATGTTGGGCACAGATGGGAACACCTATTGAAATGTGTCTGAAGAAGATTAATAGGGCTTGTCACTGTTGGGAAAGCA
Organism: Cavia porcellus; assembly: GCF_034190915.1. Taxonomy (NCBI): domain Eukaryota; kingdom Metazoa; phylum Chordata; class Mammalia; order Rodentia; family Caviidae; genus Cavia; species Cavia porcellus. The sequence goes on from NW_026947489.1 coordinate 12,917,229, forward strand.
GAGCTTCGCTGTAAATTTCTACCAGCACAAGATGAATTACCGATGAACGCTCACTTATCAACCCTATCACTATCGTTCGACACTAAATCAAATTGAGAAGTTATCTGCAATCAGAAAATTTCTTTTTAAAATAGACATACACCTTTAGGCCCCAACTCTTTAATAATCCCACTCACAAAACAATTCTCCGTCCCATGATGCTTTTTTAGCTTAAATGGAATTGTATCTCCATAATGAATATGTTTTAAAATTCACGTGCGATAGACAGCTGGTTAAAGAGTAAAGTTTGACAGCATCTTGAGAAAGGGTACGGAGGTGTCTTGAAAGTCATCCTTTAATAGTGCATAAAATGTGTGCTTTTTACAATTAGATTTTTCTGTTCTTTACTGGGAAGCCAAGAGAGTTTGCTGCTTTAAACCTTGTGACCCAATAGTTGTTTAATGCTGTGATGAGAGAAAATTATGAGAATTTTAAGGGCAGAATGGTAGAACATGCTTTTTTTTTTATTTTAGTGACACTTCATGTAACTCATTTTGGCGGAATAGGGTTCTGGGATCGAATCCAGAACCTCAATTATTTTAGACATACAGTTTATGACTGAGCTGTATTCTTAGCTTGCTTTGAACCTATTTTTAAGTTAATTTATTTGAGAACCAACAGAAATTCATAATCTCTTTGTATTATCTGTTCACCAGTCAAAGCACCCAGAGGCTTTCTAAGCTAGAAATAATAATATTTTGAAAAAAAATCAACTCTTCTATTTGTATAGTGCTCTAACAGTTTAAAAAGTACTCTCAAGACATGCAGGAGTTGTTTGATTTCTACTGAAATTTTGGCCAGGCAGATATTTTGAGTTCCCATTTTACTGGTGAGTAAACTGAGGCTTAAAGGTGTCTGAAATCAGAGTGCTGAAGAAAGGACAGTTAGAATTTGAAACTCTTGTCTTCTCAGTTCCTTTCTATAAATGGGTGATAATGGCAGTTGCAGCCAGTATTTACTATGCCTTACGGTGAGCATTTGCATGTTATTTTAGTTAAGCTCATGCTACTTTCCTGGATGACATTATTTTTTTCCATTATCTAAGAAAAAAATGAAAAGAAAACGAAACGGGTCTTAGGAAGCTGAGAGGCTTGCCTACATTTCACATTGCTAGGAAGTTGGAGACATGTTCTTCTAATCCAGGAAGTCTGAATTCAAAGCCTACCCTGTTACTGTTTCCAATTGCAAGAAGCCTGGACTTGTAGCAAGTGGCCACAAGTAATCTCATTGGTTTTCAGAATCTAAAAATTTGTTGAGCTCTTCGGCAGCATGTATTGATAGACTATGCCTTGGTTTAGAGATAAAGAGACATAGATTTATATATTACTTACTTTTTGCATTGCTGGGAATTGAATTCAGGGTTTCAGTCATGCTAGGTAAGTGTTGTACCCTGAAGTGTGCCTCCTTTCTCAAGAGTTGGGTCTAAATTTTGGCTTAGTCACTAAATCAGAAATCTCAACCTCACTGGCCTTTATTTTCCTCATCTCTGTACTGGGATCGTCAGACCAAATGAACTTTGCTTTTGGATACTTTTCTCATTCTTGATCCCCAAGAAGAAAAGAGTAACAGAGACACAATAGCTACCTCTGTTCAAACAAGGGACAGTCATCATTGCAGGGGAGGCAGGGTTCCCATTTCTAGAAGACTGACACTGGGGGCATTTTTCAGGAGAAAGCTCCATTTTTTTTTCTCTTGCTTCCAGAGAGCAATGAATCCATTTGTCCCTTAATATCCCCTTAATGGATCCCTGTCAGATACTGGAATCCAGGGGTACTCAAGTCTCTTCCATAAAGCACCACAATATTTTCATTACTGTGGGTATATTCTGGTAGACATTAAATCATCTCTGGATTGCTCATGGTACCTCACACAGGATAAGCCCTATGTAAATAGTTGTATTGTGTTGTTTAAAGTATAACAAGAAAATTTTATGTGTTCAGTATAGAGGCGATTTAAAAAGCATATGTATATATGCGTATGTATTTTTTTCAGCCATCAGTTGGTTAAACTTCTTGATAGAGGGCTGACTGTACTAGAAACTAGAGGGGTTCTCAAGAAAATAAAAACTTTGCCTCATTTCCCAGATAAAAACAGAAAGAAAAAACCATGGACTATAAAGATTAGAGGATTTACGGTTAGCCAGTTAACTGGTGAAACAGTTGAAACTGAACCCTTCTTATTGGTACCCAAACTAGGAATCCTCACACCCTCCTCCCTTAAAAGACCTCCCTTATACCATGCTCTTTGTTCAAGAAAAATATACATGAAATCATCTGGTCATGTCTGTGTTGTAACTATTTATCTATTTTTCATGTGTTACCCTGTATGGTTTATTATTTGTAGTGATATGAAATTTTCCTAAATCTCTCTTACAGTGATTTTTCATAAAACCTATATAGCTAACCAGCCATACAGTCAAAGCCACAATGAAGAATCATACCACAACATGAATATTTTGTAGTATCTATTTGGTGACTATGACATTCCAATCTATTTTTATTATAAACCTTTCTGATGCTTCCATAACCAAAAATTACTATATTTATATTCCCTAGTGGTTTCTCAACTTAAAAAAAAATCTGTTGTTTTTTGTTTTGTTTTGTTTTTTTATCTTCCTTTTCCTGTCTCAAATCATCCTTCCGTATACATTGCTGGCTCTGGGAACCATGTCTGGGTTTAATCAGAAGTTGCAAGACAAAATGTGCATTATTAAGAAATATAAATATTTTCAGAAGCAATCAAAGAGCTGAAAGATTGATTCAGCATGTAGATTGGACCTAATTCGAAGCAGCTTTGTTCTAATGAGAGCTACTGGGATACGACGAAGTCAGGCACTGTGCGGCCACCAGTTAGAAATTCCAGTGCATTCGAGGAATGTGTCAAGACTTTGCCTGCTAGTTTTGCTGAAGCAGTTTTTGCAAGGTACAGTTCCCAGTCTTTGGGTTAAACCACCTTTCTTGTCACCCTTAGGGACTTGTAATAGTCATCTTTGAGAAATTATGACTAATTCCTTCTTCTCTTTGTAGTTAAATCAGCGAGTACCTCCTTCTTCACAACTCGGAAGTTGGCTTAGCATTGAATTTCATAAGAACATTTTGGCCTGGAGGCATCTGTATTACAATTTCTTTCTTGGCTTAATAAAAGGTATCACATTATCTACCTGGTCAATCTCTATTGGCTTTCAAAATAAAGACATGGAAAAACCTAATAAGCCTCATTAGGATATTTGCTTTAAAAACAACAGGCTGCCTCATTTAGCGTGTGGCTTTGAAATGTCCCTGTAGAGCTGGGTGGTCATCACTTGAATACAGGTACTGCTAATTTGGGATCTTTGTTATTCTGGTAGCTTTGAAAAAGAAAAGTGCCTAATACGTAGGTGGAATTTTAAGACACAAAGGATCAAACCCTGCTTGTTGTATTTTGTTTTCTTCTGTTTTTTCCTTTTGTCCACATGGGCATGTGTGTGAGAGATGGCTTGATATTCTTGATATGGTTCATCCATCTACAGCTGGATTTCCAAATAGGACTGAAAATGTCTTTAAAAATCAACACAACTCAGAGAGCCTGAGAAAACAAGTTTTCCTTTGTTGTAGGGTATAGTATTATTTGCTGTAGGTTTTTGATATACATTCTAAATTAGGCCTGCAAAGGCATGCTTCATCTTTAATTCATCACTCTCAGCTGAAAGAGATTAGCAATGTCTAGCACGCACCCCTCGTATGGTGCTGACCTCATCAAGTATGGCCTGAAATTAATTAGCCTCATTCATGCCAAATGGAAAAGGATAAAGAAGCAGCATTTTAGAGATGACCATCACAAATTGTATGCAGCATATTTAAAAAGCTCCTATTTTCAAACCATATAGATTAAAATTCTTTCTAGGGTTTACAATATGCCTGAGTTATCAAGAATCCAGAGTAAAGCCCATTCAGGTTTAGTGTTTCTGTGTTTGTGTGTGCATGCATATGTATCTGTGCATGCATAGTTGTGTGTTGCTTGATTGTGAGTGCCTTTGTGTCCATGTGTTGGTATTTGGCTGGTTTGTTCTCTAGGATGACCTCTGAAATACTTGGCCGACAAAAATCTGATGTTTAATATTGTTTTAAATGGTGCAATAACAGAATATATTACGTGGACTTTTTCTGTTATTGTTGTTATTAACCAGGACATGTCATTACAGACGTGCTGCTATTTTCAAGTAAGATGCCATTCATTCTCCAATTTGTAAACAGAAATGCTTCCTAAAGAAATGCTCAACTTTTCTATTTTGAGTTATTTTTGAAATTTTCTATATTTTTCCATAGTCCCTACTGTTTGATCATATTTTAAAGTATGATTGAAGACGAAGTTAGATTATGGAATCTTTTCAATTTGCCATCTTGCTAAAATTAGCTGATTTTTCCCTTTTGGGAGTTGACTGAGAGAGGCCAAATTTTTGAATATCAAAACTGCTTTCTTTTTGAGCCAAAAAATCTTGATGGAGGTTCTTTGGGATTTTCAAAGATGTCGTAAAGTTTATTTTTACGAGCAGTAGTTTGGGGACTACAAATTGGAAGAAGGAAAAACCCATGACATTATTTTTGTTTTGTTTTGTTTTCAGGTTTTAATTTTTTAAATAGTATGAAATGTGGTCAGTCTACAGAAAAGTATCCATAGTACTCTGGAAGAGTTTCACATAATGTGCATTTCTTAATGAAAAATAATTATCCTAGAATATTTTTTAGTTAAATGAAAATTTTTAAGTTAGATAAAAAAATAGATGTTCAATGAAATGTAAGTGGAAAGCTTCCATTTTAATTTTGGAATGAAACAATGCAATTTAAGGCAAATAATCTTCACAGAGCTCATTGATAGTATAAGCTTCATAGATGTTACTTAAGATTATTTTGTCTTATAATAACATAGACACAGGCTACATGTTTTTCATATCTCTGCAAACATGAGATTTAGAAATTTTTCTAACCTTGTCTCCTAGAAGGCCCTTTTATCTAATGGGCATATATCATTTATATGTACAAAATCATCAATCAGGAACTGTGAACCTATCATTTTGCTATAAAAGATCTATCCTTAAATCTTCCCGAGCCTCTGGCATATAATTTGGGGGAATTAGCTGGCTTAAAGTCTAGGCTTCTGACTTCTTGAGGATAAAATACAAAAATGGAGAAAGCTTAAATTATACAAATTTGATTTTAAAGTCAGATTAACTCAGCCAGTAATGAGAGATGATGTGATACAGATCTTTAAATGTTGACAGAAATAGATAATTTTGCTAATCATTATCTAATCAATTTGGGATGCCATGTGGTAGATCTGGGGAATATTCTGCAAAAACAGCTTACTCATTAAAGAACATATTACAAAAAATACATTTTTCTAATAATAAGCATGAAGTTATATTTGTTATTGAGATACAGAAATGTACACGCTCCACGGCACTACACTGTTTCTCACAGATCGAACAGCATGTCTGAATTTTTACTTAATATTTTTCTCATAGAGATAAAAGTAGAAGAGAAACTGTAAACACAAGCATGAGGCTATAAGAAATTTGAGTTCATTCAAGTGACAAACTCAAGGTAAAATTCAGAGAAATGTACCAGACTTCATTTGGTATCCATCTGAAACTACAGCTTCTAATGGCATTTGGGAATAGAAAGGAGATCAGCTAAAATCCAAAGCAGCTTTTTTCTAAACCTCATCTAAATTCACTAACTTTGGAGTAAACTCTGGTTTTGTTTTGGGTTGATAATAAAACTTGCATCCCACTTTAGCTAATGAAGTACAGAGCATGCCTTAGGGCAGAGAGAACTGATAATTTTCAAATCGTTATTTTATTAAGTATTCCCTGTCATTATCTGTGATAGAGAAGAACAATACACGAAGCAAATCTTCAGTGCTACACATGAAAAGGTAGTCACCTATCAGGAACACAGAGAGGAAACTGACAGTTTTTGGCTTGTTAAATACATGTAAGATTTTTTTTTTTTTAAAGAGAACACGGAGGAAATATTAACTAGCATTTCAAGGGTGCTTCTGAGGCATACAGGTGTTCTAACCACTTCACCCTCATTGATTTACTTTAGTTTACTGTGATGGTAACTGAGCAAACACTGTCATTTCCATTCTGCAACTCAAAAAAAAGCACAGGGAAAGTTCACGATTCTCCCCAGGTTGCGTTGCTGGTAAAAGTGGTTAGATCGCCAGGATCGTCATGCTTAGGATTCCTTGTACTTTTGTCCAGTGATGTACTAACTCTCGAGAGAAGATACAATTACAGTGTTGTTTGGAAAATGAGCTTCTATCAGTGACAAACAGGAGGGATACATTCCCATTTTTGGATGACTGAGGACACTGATAACCTTACTGGACGAATCCAAGGTGGAGAAAGCTTATTCTCATCCAATCATTGTATTGCAGATTTAGGAAAAGTGTTAGTTTCCTAAATTTCCTGTACATCTTTGCGTGGTGCACTGCTGCTTGGAAAATCTTAACATGTAGGAGTCTTAGTGAGATATACATTTATGTCAGAGACAGACAGACAGGTTGAGGGAGAAAACGAGTGAAATTTAAAGAAACAAATGGTGAGGGAAGAGAGACTGACTTGGAATGGAAGATCAAAGCAGCTAGGTAGAATTTGACTAAGCAACACTTAAAAAGGGAACTTAGTTGCATTCTAAGAGATATTTAGAAGAAAAATGAGAGCTCAAAAATGTTACTAGGGAGGTTAGAGAGAAGAAGAACAAAGGGAGGTCTAAGAGAAAAACAAAGCAAATTAAAGGAATGCTAAGATTTTGCCTTTGTCTTGAAAGGCCCCCAAGAAAAATGGTATTTTGTTACTGAAGTCCAGGTGAAAAGTAATACCTTATTTCCAGTCTTATATAGATTAAAGCAAAAAAGAAAAAAATAGGCTAAAATTATTTAAAAATACTTTGCATAATATGTTAATATGAGTAATGCTTTCTTATCTGTATATTATTGGTCTCATTTAATTCTCATGATAATTTGCAAGGTACATATGATTAATTGGGCTTTATAGATATCAAAACAAGCCTTAGAGAGGTGATGTAACTTGCTCAAATTCAGATGACCTGAAGTCCTCCCCAGGCCTCCTCTTTTCCCAGAATGCCACACTGGATTCTCTTCTACAGTGTCTCCACATTTTTGTTCAGAAGATGATATCACAAAATAAGTGCCCTTGGGCCAGATTCCTTGGGCTGCATTACCAGAGCAGGATCCTAGCAATGAGAACAGTTATGCGGGAATGAGATGCAGCCCCGTTTGTGAAATCTGGCCGACATCCTCTAGGAGGTGGCCCAGTCTGCTCAGCTTGTTCCGAAACTGTGTGCGTGTTGATGAAACACACAGCAGTCAGCTTGGCTATGGGATGAAATGAAGGATGCTGGACCTGAGAAAAAGGAGTGAACTCTCAGAGGAGGACCTGAGCGAGCCTCCGAGTCTGCAGGCCCCCAAGTCATATCACCTGGCTGTTTATAGGAATCTTAGTGCTGATGAAAGAGTGAATTAACACTCCAAACTGCTGCTGCCAAAAGAGAAAAGTTCCAGATTCTTTAAAAAGTATGTAAAGCATCGATCTGTAAAGTGGTAACAGCATTTGGGACCAATTACTCAGATTAAGAGGCAACCATGGTCTGTTTACACTTTGTAGCCCAGAGCCCCTTTGGCTTTGGTCCACAAGCTGAAGATTGTAAATTACAGGAATTTCAGCCTAACACTGATTTCTCTTTTGACCTGTGTCTGAGCACGGAGAAAAGCAGATAGAACGGCCCTGTTGTGACTTGCCTGAAAATTCCACTGAAAAGGGAACTGAATATGGGCTTCCTGGTAAGTGCTTAGTGCACAGATCCCCTGCGTGAAGAGAAGGGTTTTATCCCTCGGAGAAGACTCTAACCAACTGCAATGATGTGCCCAGTTATAGTTTCTCAGTGTGCCACTCTGCAAAAATGATTTTTTGAAAAGAAATTAGGAAATAAATGCTTCCTGCCTTTTATGTTTCATTACGAGAGCATTTCAGTTTAACTCCACGTTGTAATGCGCTCTGGATTAACCATGACAGATAGGGAAGTTATTACCAAAACTATGCTGCTGACAATGACTAGGCCTAGATGGTGGGAAATACAGATCTTCTGGGCAAAAGGGAGGCATCTAGGACATTTGGCCAACACTCAGAAGCTGACAGAGCTTTGAACACATGGGATTGAGATTCAAATTTATCCCCCTATGTAGGAAGAACAATCTTTACTTTTTATAACCATAATCACTCCAGAACTTTTAAAAAGATGTTTGTCTGTCCCTTAATGTGATCCTAATGTTCAGGGTTTGACCTTGTAGGGGGGAAACAGCCATCGAAGTTAAGAAGCAAGAAGAAATAGGAGGGATCCATTCCTGAAGAGGAGGCTGCCTAACACAGCAGTATTGAAAAGGCAAGCTAGTATGTTATCACTAGTGGTAGTGCATGTGTTTGAAAATTTAATCACATTACATTCCACCATTAGACCATCAAATTGGGAATAACTGCAGTTAGGAACCGAGGTCTTCTTTGTCTGGTTTGGTCAACTGGGCAAACATTTAGTTGAAAATAGGCTGGAGGCTGCTGAGGTGGCTGACTGAGGGACCCTGAGCTGGAAAGTACCTGTGTCCAGTCACTGGCCAGGCCTTAACCCAGGGCTTTCATCTCAGGCAACTCAGAGATGATGCCAGTCCGGATCCTTCACATGTCAACGTCTTTTTCTGATTAAAGATGGTTAAAACAAACAAACAAAGTAAAACACATATTTGTTCAACTTTGGATCCTTTTGATCCTAGGTTATCCCCAACAATTTACCATTTTCTTCAATGTCAGAGCTTCCCGACATTTACAATTAAATCACAAATTAACTTAGAAATGATAGTAGGCTCTCGGATAAATGACAGAGTGGCCACTGGGGACCAGACCAATTTTCTAGAATAAGGTTAGGCCTAGGTTGCTCTGCAACAGTGCTAGGTTGGTTGGGTAAAGGAAAGGACCCAAGTGTGAGCCAGAATGTAGATGTGAGAGAAGAGATGGGTCTAGCTCTAATTGTGGCTGGTGACTTGGCATCTGGCTTATTTTCACCAAGAAGAGATAATGTGTTTTTATTTATTTATTTCTTAAATTTAAGGCTGCATAATACAGTCAACAAGGGGAGTCCCATCCCAGAAACAGAGTTGGAGGGTACGTTCCTATTTTCTGCTAAACTCTGAGTTCTGGAGATGCACATGTGGTCAAGCAGGTGAAGAGTGTAAGATTTTGGGAGTCGCCGGTTCAAGGCAGGTGCCACAAATGTGTGAAGGTCTTGGAGAAAGTCATCAGTTAGGACCACCTAGAGAAATGAAGGGGAAAGCCTCACCGTCTCCAGATTGCTACTGCGTGAGAGCTTTATGTATAGACAGCCTTGTTCCTTGTACAAAAGCACACATCCTTGTCTTCAGGTCATTTATCCATTGGGTTAGATTTTCTCCTCACAATAATGGAACTGAACCTCGGCCTTTTTCCCCAGTGATAGACTGGTCTGTACCTGAAGATAACTGTCACACTCCTCAATCCCTTGCTTTTCTTTTAATGGCTGCATTTCCCAATTCTCCATGTGACACAAACTCAGCAGCTTTGTTATGTTGGCCTTGGTTTGCCCCTGAGAATCTCTGGAAACATCTCAAAACAAGTAAAATACTCTTGAGTTCTATCCAACCCACGCTGACAGTGCCTGCCCACTGTATTGTGCCACCAGTGGTAAAGAGAACCCTTCATCAGGAAGTCGTCTTACGCTGGAGTCAGATCTCAATCATATGCGGCTTATAGAAGGGATTTAATGCATTTAAGAATGTCTCATGTTTATCCCCATTAAATTTCATTTTGCTTTGGCTTTTTGGTGGTTGTTAAAATCTCTCTCTCTCATCTTTTGCTACTTTACAAATTGACTACCATTTTAAAAACTACTTTTGCCAAGTGATTGAACTAAGCTTTGCTGATATCAGGATTTCTAGAGTATCCAGGGTCTTCAGTGTCGCTAGTGATGATGTTGAAAATAGTTTCGTATTTATTTCTTCGGTGAACTCCTAAGTATCGGTTAATAAAGGGCCTCTGAAATGAGATTTGCTTGGGTTTTAAATACTAGGTCTGCCACTATACCCAGCGTATGGCACCAGGGATGTTAATTTAATTGTGCCTCGATTTCTTCATCTGTAAAATAGAGATAATCATGAATCTATCAGAGTTGATTGTTTTTGTGATTAAGTTAATTCATATATTTAAAGCACTTAGGCTAGTGCCTGGTGTATATTATGCATTATTTGGGGGGTGGTGGTGATGTCTTGATTACATCTGTATCTCCAGAGAGATTCAGGAACATATCTGGTGCTACTATGCTGGAAATATAGGTGAATGAATTTACACAGTGCTGTAGACACCCACTGCATAGAAGCAGATGGAATGACCAGTACTATGGTTTCTAGGGCTAACAGGTTTTCAATATTATTATATTAGTAATAATATTGACCATGAAAAGAGAGGATATACATCTAACCTCAGACCATCTCTGTGGTGGCTGTTTAATGGCAATCTTCCTATGAACAAAAGTATCACCAGTATCTTTATCGAGGAAAATCTATCATGTCTTTGTTTAGCATGGAGAATTAGAAAATTCACATACCCGAGTCTAATCAGAAGGCGAGAATAAATATATTCTGTCTAGTCCGTGCTTGCATGAGCCTTGGCATTTGTGTATTTGGGTTGTGAAAAAGAGCTTATCAAGAATGCTAGTGTTTCTTAGTCAGCTCTTCAAGATTTCTAGGTCAAGGGCAGACTCACTCAAAAATATATGCTCAAAACTAAAAATGTTTAAATGTCATCCACTATGTGAAATTCTCTACCTCTCCCTACCTTTCCACCAACACCAGCAGTGAAGCCGCTGATGTCAGGGCGGGTCTTTACTCAAGTGCACAGCACAGTCAAGTTCCCCTTGGTTCAGCCTCAGGACGCTCAGTTAACTTCTCATTGTGTTGAGACTAGAAATCTTTTGAAAATACCTTTTACAGCCAATTCTCTCTGAACTTCCGCCTATGCTAATTTTAAAACATTCGATAGTTTCCCTCTGTAGTAGTACAGCTTAGCTCAAAGACTAAAATTTGTCAGTGTGCTCTCCTTTGTATGTATTTAATAGGTATCCCCAAAACAATTACCTACAGCAAGACTTGGGGGAGGAGCCATTCTGGAGGAGCAGGGGGCACAGGTAACAGGATACGCAGGTGTTGTTGTTTGTAATGTGCTAATACTTTTGACAGCAACCCTCTGGAAGGAGTGTAGTGAGTCATTTGAAATTTGTACACAGACTGCCCTATCCGTTATGCATCGCCCGTATCATACCCATAATCTCCCAAGGCAGATATGCGATTACACTTGGCGGGCCAAGGACTGCTCCGCTTATATATACGCAACTCCTACTGCCTGTCCCACAGAGACACTTCAATAGCAGTTATCAGCAGCATAAATTTAGCCCAGTGCAGTCACAGCCACAGCGGGGCAGCGAAACAGAGAGACCTGGCTGTGTGTTAAAAAGGCTGAAGAAGAACAAAAAAAGCTGCCAGTTTTCATAAGAAATCTTATCCCCAGAGCTTTAAGAACTGTAGCTCGATACTCACCTCACTCTTTATGCTTGTCCTACAACCTGCGGTTTCCTTCCTGGGCCTTGGAAGCAGCTAAAACAGGCTGAGCATTACAAAGAAAGGTTCCCCTAGATGATCTTTAGAACATTTTTCTTATTTAGCAGAACTGTGGAGCCAATCACCTTCTTGAAATATAGCAAATTTAAAATACATAAAATAAGGGCATAAGGGGCTCAACTTCTGAAGTCACAGGTGTCTCTGGTTTGCATCTGTGTTGGCATGGGTATTGAAATGCACAGCCTAGGTGTTGTTTTGTTAGGATGATCATTGCGGTGTTAGAGTCTTCAGAGTGTTTTCTAGCATGCTCGTAAAGGAATTCTTTCAGAGGTGTTTTTGGGATTCTAGGTTATTCCCAGATCAATTGTAAGATGCTAACTGACCCCGAGTCCTTGTTGTAATAAACATCGAGATGTAGTTCCTAACCCTGGAATCACAGCCCTTGGCACTGTAGCAAATAACCCTGTGTATTCAGAATCCTTGAGAGTAAAGGCTTGGCCAGCAGAATCTGGGTTTGATTTCCTGCTTTGTGCTAAAGAAATCCTGTATGTTGGGGATGTTGTGTAATGTCCGTAAGCCCCATTTTTCTCATCTGTATTTTGAGCTTGGCAATAACGTCCTCAGGGATGCGGGGAGAATATCAGACAGTACCAAGTGCGACACACATGCATCAGTGAGTGCACAACACTTTCACACTGCGTGTCACTGTGTAGGCACCTGGTTGAGCTTGCCTCCTTTCCTCACCACACCCTAATCAGTTAACGCTTATGCCAACCTGTCAATGTCAGTAGAAATGCTGCCTTTAAAATAACTTAATGAAATACTATCCCATGACTAACAAATGAACATGCATTTAACAGAATACACTTAAAGCTACACCCCTATTTTAATTATTGATACAGGACAGACAAGAATGATATATTCGGAGGCAAACTGAAAAGGAAGGAGTCAAGGAAGAGAGTTGATCAAGCCTGATTAATGGCTATTTCTCAGGAAGATTTTAGCCAAATTTTGGATTTGTGCCTGCATGTCATGTCCAGAGATATGGAAAAGCATTAAGAAGCTGAATATAGGGCTGGGGGTGTAGCTCAGTGGTAGAGCACTTGCCTAGTGTATGGGAAGCCCAGGGTCTATCTCCACAACACAAAATAACCACACAAACAAACAGGAGAAGGAGAAGGAGAAGGAGAAGGAGGAGGAGGTGGAGGAAGAGGAGGAGGAGGAGGAAGAAAAGGAGGAGGAGGAGGAGGAGAAGAAGAAGAAGAAGAAGAAGAAGAAGAAGAAGAAGAAGAAGAAGAAGAAGAAGAAGAAGCAACTGAATGCATAATTCCTTCAAAGTTCATGTAGAATTTCTTTCTCAGTTTGAGAAAGACCAAAAGTCAGGTCCAATTCTTCTAATCTATAAAACTAGTATGTCTCATGATAAGGAGTTTAGACATTGAAAACTATCTTTCCACTAAATATAGACCTCTTGTCATTTCTTCTCTCTCTTTCTCTCTCAGCATTTATGATATAAGATCCCCCAATTTGCATAAGTGCCACATGCTAACCAATTGTGCCACCAGAGCTCCATGAAGATACTCAATTTGCTGTTGGATTAATCCTCTGTTAAAAAGTTACATCACACTAAAAGATTTCCACTCACTCCTAAAAGGTAGTGTAGGTTACACTTAAGAAATAATGTGTTCTTGAATATGAAAAAGTACAAGAGGTTAATTTGAAAAGTATGAATAATTCAACACAGAATCATGTGTTTCTTTCCCCCTATTTTCCCGCATGAAAATGTTGCTTTATCACTGTTAAGTAAACATTCTTTGGCCCATGTTATTCCCTGAGAGCTCAGTTAAAGATGTGATGTATTTTTTTTAGAAGAAAGAATTGAAGTTTAATAAATTTGGAAAGAGCACACACAGTTTTGTTTCTGTGTTAGTGAGGTGCACACTTTTTAGTTAACAAAGTAATTTCCCTTGATTTGCAGTTGCAGTTAGAAAATTTAAGTTAAAAAATTTGAAGAGGTTTCGAATAAAATTCTGGGGCTTTGAAGAGTGTGAGCGAGACAATTTGGTGACAGCAATGTTGTCATTTCTATTTGTATCACCACCAGCAAAAACAAAAGAGGCTTACCCTGAATACAATTTAAGTGGTAAGTCAAACTCCAAGTAGGAAATAACGTTGATATGTATATATCCAACTTGAATGTCCATGAACCATTACAGTATTCAAGTACAATAAGATTTTACATGTGATAAATGCTTGTTCTGTTAAAAAATAAAGATAACAGAAAAATAATAAAATAAAACTTTTTGCTTCTCAACCACCCATCTTTCAAGCTCTGGCTGATATTGTGGTCAGGGCGTCTCTTCTAACAGGGATACTCTTAAAAAATAAAACACTCCCTCTACCCATCCATATTTTGCCTCCATTTTGCTTATCCCTCCACCCTCCTGTGACTGTCTCATCAGCTGCATCAAATTGATTTAGGACAGTGAGCATTTCCCCTAAAATTAAATTCCCCGTGAATACCGAACAGGACCAACCACCACGTTCAAAAAGTGTTATGGGAAAAGTGCCAGAAGTTGAGCTGAGATGAAGGCTGAGTCCTTTAGATCAGGGAGGCGGGGGAAAGGGTCAGACAGAAAAAGAAGCAGGAGGAAAAAGCAGGGCAGGAGGAGAAGCATGAAGGAGAGGAGGGAACGAAATTAGAACAAGAGGCGATGTTTATTAATAACCTTACTGACCCACAGGCCCCTGACACAAAGTACATTAAGGATTCTTGGGACACTCAGGTCTGTCACTCACAGGAGGAGCAAATAAAATGGCATTGGAAGCTGCAATCTTTCTGAGAACAGATAAAAAGGGTGGGAAGTAAACGGTATAATAGGGGGGAAGGTGAATTTTCACCGCTTAAGAAGGCTGTGGCCTGGGCTCCCTTTCCTCCCCTGGCAGCATTCTCTCCATGCAACCCACCTTCTGCTGACACGCTTCCAGCAAACTAGGATTTAAACACACAGGAAAAATTCTCTTCTCCTGGTTGCAAAAAGTGTAAAGGTTCACGAGAACGTTTGGGAATGATGGACAAGCGGGATGAAGCGAATGAAAATGGGCTCTGATCTCTGAAAGCAGCCCTTGCTGGAGCCTGGATTTACATCACCTAATCTTTGGCTTCAGTTTTTCCCCCACACACCTATTTGTGTATTTGAACAGTAAGACTGAGGCCCTGCTGCGGTCCACTGTTTTGTAAGCTACTATTCCCACTGGACAAGGCAGCAGAACTATTGGACTTCCATTGTGAGAACCCTTTGGGTTTTATGTCCGAATTCCAAGTTCCTGTAGGTAGGAACTGCGATGCCTTTGACCTGTCATTGGACGGTTGTTTTATTTGTAGCCCTTTGCTTTTAAGAAACCTTCATGTGTCTCTGTATTTCCTTTAGATAAATTGCAATAAGTGATAACTCCCAGGCAAAGCCTTTATTTTATTTTATGTTTGGTACATTTGCAGAGCTGCCCCCTAAAATATTTATTTATGCCAATTTATATTCCCACTCACAGTGAATGAAAATGCAGATCTCCCCAAATAATATTAACTCATCTCAAAATAAGAAACTTGGTGTCCCACTGTGATTTATATTCTTTTGATTACTGTGATGTGATCTTTCTTCACCTTTCTTGATAATGTGTCTTGTTTTGTGTATATGTGATTTACATATTTATTTTTAGTTTCACTTATTTAACGTTTGCATGTGGTTTTATGAAAGTGTCCGCTGATTATTCCATTAAATTATAAAAGTTTTTTTAGCTCAAATTTATTAACTCTTTCACTGTCACACTTTGCAGACCGTCATTGGTTTTGAGTTGTCAGTGCATTCATGCATGCGTTTCTGAATTTACGTTTATAAATCTTTTTCTTTATTCTTTCTTCTGCTTTTATGTTTAGAAATGTTTTGAACACCCCAGGGTGAGATAAACATTAACCTACATTTTCTACTAATGACTTTTGACTTTTTGTTTTTAAAAAACATTTAGATCTCATTTCTCAGGGCTTTATTTTGTTTCGTATGGTTGCTTATAAAACATTTAGTAAACCCCTTTTCCTAACTGATCTAAGCATTGTAGTTATGTATATGCAGCATTTTGTGATTTTAAATTTATTTTATTATCTTTTTGCCTCTGTCACTTTCCCCAGCCCTCTTTTTATTATTATAATTTAAGAAGTTGCCTGCATATCTCATAATGCAAGGTCTTTCTCATTAAAATTAGTTTTCTGGGTAGTGTTCCCTCCTTGTTATTTAATAAGAACTCAAGTTCAAAATGAATATATATTATATGTATTATATATATTAATTTGTATTTTATATATATATATATATATATGAATTTGAAGCCTTTTGGTATTAGATTTTCTCATGCAAAAATAAGTCATGGTTTCACACTTTTCTTTGCATATGATCTCCTATAAAGTTAGAATTTCTTCATATCATTTCTCTGTGCAGCCTCACATTTATTTAACGCTGTTTGTGAATGCAATTTTCCTATTTATATTTTTAACTGCTTATTGGAAAAAGTTATTCATTAATTTCTTGCTTTGCATTTGTCCCTCGTCTGCTTTTTAATGTTCAAACAATCTGAGAGTTCGATTTTTTTGAGTTATCTAGGCCGATATTATTCTCATTTGCAAATAATCTTTTCTGCCCCTTCTCTAAGTTATGTAATTTGTTCATTTTTTCCCATCTTATTGCAGAAGTCTAGAGCTCCTAAATCATTTAAAGATATTCCTTCATGGGAATGCCTCTGATATTTTACTATGAAATATGAAGGCTTGAATACATTGCATGTTTGGTTAGTTTGAGATTTTAGGTAATTTGGGGGTCCAATTTCTTTCTAGAACTTTCTGTCTGCATTGTGTGTCTCTCAAACCTACCAAGGTCTGAATAAATGTTACCCTTTTTATAATAAAAAATATTTTCTGTCTCTACACACAAACCCTGTATATATATCAATTTTTTTTCAAGTCTAAACACTCACTGTTTACTGACTGTAGAATTTTCCTTTGATTCTTAGACCAACGCATTAAAAATCACAATTGCCCTCATTTTACTCAGTAAATCATGTGAAAGTACCCAGCTATTTCTTGCCAACTTAAAAAGTTAGTGTCTTGCATAAGATTATTTTTACTTTTGTGTTTTAAGAAAATGCTAAACTATTTTCGCACGCAGAAATTATCATTTCATTTGAATGTGCTGACTTTTTGCCAGTGGGAAGTAAAAATAACCTGAGGCTTTGCAGTTTCCATGCAAAAATGATTGGTTCCATGGGTTCGATGGTTAAAGCATTATGAGAAAAGAAGAATGTACAGGAACAAGTTAGAAGCAGCTCAGGGGTTGCCAATGGGAAGCAGGATGGCCAGTGCCTTTGGGGCTGATCAGATCATTGTGAGCCACCCCCCAGCATCATCACCTCCAAACTGTGAGGCAATGAGAGAGTTAGAGACAAGGTCTCCAGAACAATTAGCCTGACACTTGTCACCTACAAGGCATTTACTCTTGTGTCTATTAGGTTCAGAGGCAGGCATATGGGCCACATTCTCCATAGTGAGTGCAAAGCAAGGACCCTTTTATTACCATGACTTTCTACCCTAGCCCTAAACAAGCTCAAGAATCTCAGGAGTTATCCAATGGAAAATACTGTACTGGGGGTGGGGTGAGAGGGCCCCAACTTCTGCTCAAGATGATGGATACTCTTAGTTTTCTTCTCTCTCTGTCTGGCTTGGCCTTGTCCTTCACTGCACATTTTCCCTGGACCACACTTCCTGTCCCACTGTGATGGGACTGGTGCTATGGATGGTGAGGTCCTGCTGTCCTCTGGGGGAGGCATTTTGATGATGCACTAAATGGAATCATGTAGCCAGGAGCCTGGCATTTGAAAACCTTGCCAGCACTCCTTAGTTTTTCCAATTTGTTTGCCTGGAGAGCACCCCTATAAACATCATGCTTAGGTTTTGAGGCTGAATTAGAGCTTTCTTCTGTCATATCCAAAGAAAAGTCAAGGTTTTTTTTTTTTTAAGCCACGGTAGGATATTATTAGTGTTATTATTGTTTAAAATCAATTATCTTTTATTCTGTATTTTTTCCTATTGTTTATTTTATCTGTCCTGCTTTCCCAGAGGGGCAGAATTAAGGCCCCCATTTGGTTTTTATTAGTGTAATCAGTTAATAGCTGTTCTATAATGCTTTACTTATTGTGTTAATTTTCTATAGTTATGTCCAGAGGCAGCTTCCTGGAAGACCACATTTAGAAAGAGAAAAATAAAAGATCTAAGTTACTTTTTAAAATGTGCCCAGTTGCCATTTGTAGCTTCAGCTAAGATTATGGAGCACTATTGATCTACAGGGTCATGGGAAATACATACAAACTCTGACTAGTCTTTAAAAATACATGTGTGGTAGACCTAAACATTCCATTAGCACGATGGTGTGCAAATGCTAATTCTAGTGTCTCTGTTAACCTTAGCTTATCACTCCAGGTCTTTGAGTTTGCCCTAATATGTCAGAGATTGGTGTGTGCTACTGCCATGCATACTATCCCAGGCTCTGTGGTGTTACAGGCACATGTCTATAAACTCTGGGACCCAGGGGATACTGTCCATTGCTGTTGGTGATTTTAATGGGTATATATGTCTTGTGTGCATTTGGTATTCAAAGGAATAGTGCTCAAATTAAAATGAAACTTCAAACAAGATTTCCACCCCCACTAAGGCTGTGTTATGAATTAAATGAACTTACTGAAATAAAAAAATTAATTGGACTCAGTAGTCAAAATCACAGTTTCTAGACTGTCTTGTAGCATGAACTGGCTCCAAAGCCACCCTGGGCCTCATATTTTGCATTTGTTAAAGTAAGAGTTGAGGTGTTGTTTTCTAGGAGATGTTTAGTCCGTGGTTGCTCTGTACAGAGACTCTCTGAGGCGGGATCTCTAGTTGGTGATTGGATCAAGGTTAGAATCCTTCTCTTTCATTGTGAGTCTAGAGATGGGTGTAGCACTTGGTACATAGAGCTACAAAGGGGTTATCAATGTTTCTTCATCTCTTTTCCCCTACTAAGGATTGAACCCAGGGCTTCCTATATGCTAAGCGAGCACTCTACCACTGAGCTACAGCCTCCCATTTCATCAGTATTTTTATCTGAGTATCCATTGTGTGTGTGTGTGTGTGATTTGATACAGGGTTTTAAAGCTGGACTTGAACTCACTATGCAGCCCAGGTTATCCTGAAACTCATGGCAATCCTCCCACCTCAGCCTCCTGAGTACTGAGATTACAGGCATGCACCACCACATCTGGTTAGGAGTATCCCTTATCTGAACTGTGTGGGATGACAAATATTTTGAGTTGCACATATTTTTAGACTTTTGGAATATTTGCATATAAATAATGAGATTTCCTGGTGATAGAACCTAAGTAGAAACATAAAATTCATTTGTTTTATATACATCTTTTTTTTTTTTTTTTTTTTTTGTACTTGGAATTGAACTCAGGACCTTGCACTTGACAGGCAGGCATTTATGTCACTGAGCTACATTCCCAGCCCTAAATACATCTTATACACAAAGATTGTGGATAATTATTATTATTTTTTTACATTTTTTGTGCACTCATGTTTTGACCATGCTCTGGTCCGTGAGGTCTGGTGTGGAATGCTGTACTTGTGGCATCCATTAGTGTGAAAACATTTTGGATCTAGGAGCAGTTTGAATTTCAGATTTTCAGACTGGGCATGCTCAAACTGCAGTAAGTTTGTTTGAACGGTGAAACTTGGGTAGAATTCCAGTTTGAGAACAGTTAGTCATGACAGCTATTAGAAAAAGTAGAATCAGTGTTAGACTGAGGTCTCAGGGACCAGCTGAGGCCCTGGGCAAGTCACTTCCCTCCTTCATCCTTTGCTTTTTCCTTTGTCACACGAAGGGTCTAGAAAAGACTCACGCAAGAAGCTTCTAATAAAGAAGTCAAAGACCTCTTGAGAATTGCCTCCATATAAAACAGTAAGAAGGTTCAGAGGATCTGTAGCCTCCAGAGCCCAAGCAGGAAGAACCTGTGGCTTGTGAATTATTGCATGCTGGGAAGAAGCTCACCAGGCTGCTAGAGGGAGGGGATAAGAAGAAAGGAAAAACAAAGAACCTACGCGCTGAAGTTTGGATTCAAATTATGTACAAAGAAGGAGATCAGGTCTTCTTCCTGTTGTTAAGGTACAGAATGGGTAAGATGTTGTGTTTAAATCAGTCCAATGCCAAGTTCTCAGAACAGTGCTCCACCTGTTCTGCCTCCTTCAGGTCAAATTTTGCTCACTGACATTGAAGAACTTTCAGAAAGTCAAACGGAAGGCAATCACGTATTTACAGGAGAAGGCAAAGCATCCACCTGCAATTCAATGGAAATATTTCGAAAGCATTGCAAGGAGCCTGAGAAGTAATAACAAAATTTGCAAAGAAAGAATCTTAACTTTGATCTTATTTCTCCTGTAATGCAATTGGTACATCATTTTTCAACTACTAAGTCAGGAATTCAATAGCTTAATTTGAATGCCCTCAGTTGTATCATAGGGTTTCTTTTCTTTCAAAAATTTAAAAACCTGTTAAGGTGATAGTCTAGGTAGATTAAAGTATATTGCTTTAGCTATTTAGCTTTTATGAAAACCATAGGAGCACAGAATACTTGAGATTAAGGGCTAGATTTAAATCATTAAAGGGCGTGGTTAACAGAAGTGTCTAATCAAGTAATTTGTAACATTGATTTGATGGAGAAAAACTTTATCAAGGTGAGATTGGAATTTTTTCCCAGTTGCTGTTGAAGACCTTACTGGGAATTTATCCTTTGTGGACTTTGACATTCAAAGGATTAGTTCTCAAATTAAAATGGAGCTTCAAATCAGAGTATAGGGGGAAAGTAATTTACTTGAAGGGTAAGCAATGTGATAGCTCGAGCTTCAATGCTAGATTGCATTTATCCTTAAGGTTATAAAACCTGAAATCCTTCAGAGACACAAGTGTTAGACTGTCAGCTCCTTGAAGGTAGCTAATAAGTACCATTTTTTTCCTTGCATCACCAGTGTCTAACACTACAATTATTAGTGCATAATAGGTGCTCATCAAGTATTCCTGAAAAAGGATAAAAATATTTCTTTAATTTTTAAAATTATTATACAGCTGAGTGTTGCACGGTGGCACATCTTTCTAATAACTACAAGCTTGATCACTTATGCACCAAACAGAAAGCCTGATAGAGACAGGCTGCAGGCTGGATTTTCCCAATGCCTCTCTAGCCTTTAAAAATTAAGAAACTTCAACTGCACATTAAAAGTTATGAATTTTTGGATTTCTTTGAAACATCTGATGTTGTGGTACTGTTTGGTTCCTCTAGCTCCTTGGTAACAAATAGCTAAGATCCAAGAGTAGCTGCTCCCATCAGAAAGGGGTCTTTGACTGTCTGCCACCATTACAAAGTATAACTGGACCAAAGACTCATGGATAGAAGGCTTTGTCCACAGCCTCTAGTACTAGTGGACAGAAGCAGAAACTTTAAGAGCTGCTGCCCAGAAGAAGGAATTTAGGTCACTGAATACATGCCCTTGAAAAGGTATTTGGGAGCTTGGCTTCTTTATGTCTTTCTTTCTCTTTTGGTTTTCAACAGCTATGAGGCGAAGAGGTATCTGCTATCATGCACTCCTGCCGTGATGTACTGTGATGCACCCTCGGGCCAAAGCAGCAGAACTGAGAGACCATGGCCTGAAACCTTTGGAACGGTGAGCCAAGATAAAACTTTCTTCTTCTTTTTTTTTGTATCAGGGATTGAACTCATGACCTTACACTTGCCAGGCAAGTGCTTATGCTGCTGAGCTAAATCCCTGCCCCAAAACTTTCTTCTTTAAAAGATGATTTTTCTAAGTATTTTGTCAGAGCAACAAAACATGCGTAACACAAGCCCTTAGGATTGAGTGACTCTATCTGATATTTGTTTCGATGGTTGTTGGATTTTAATGAGTAAATGAATGTAATGATTTTCTCCAGCCCTACAAAAAGAGAAAGTGAGACTGAAGTCCTAGACTGGGAGTGAATCTAGTGTGCACATTCTTGCTACTTCTGAGTAGTTCCTGTGGGAACTGAGCAGAATCCAAGCACTAAATAACCCTAATGATATCAGATAGGAGCTCATCAGGGAGCTGTTCACCAGTTTGTCAGAGCGTATTAAAATACAATACATTCACATAATCAAAAAAGCTACATCAGTCTATCTGTCTATACATTTCTTTCTGATATTAAATTTGTCCAGGGACTTTTCAAAATTACATCATCTACTCATGTCCCCTCTTTAGTGAATAAAAATGTGGAAAGAATGGAGAGAAAATCAGAATAATGCACAGCAGTGGAAGTCCTATAATTGAAATCATTATTGCTTAAGACACCATTGCTTTAATCAGCCCCATCATAAATCAATGCTTTTCACAAGTGAAGGTTTGAAATAAAGTGCTGTTAAACAAATTGGGTCTCTTAAAAGCATGATGCAATTGGGAGGCTGTGGAAAATGGATAAAAAAGTGCTTTCTGAATGGATACATTGGTTCTAGCATTTTATCTTCCACTTCATTTAGAAAAATATATTACCTGGTTTTTTCTTAGAAATTACATAGTGGAGGCCTATAATGGCCAAGCCTTTAACCCATTAAAAAAATTTACTCCCAGGAGCAGTTAATATTTGATGTTTAATTGCTCTTTCTTCTTAGAAAAAAAAAAGATATGTTTCTTTCCTTCCTTTCTTGACTGACTTTTCAAAAATTGTCTGGCGAGCTATAAAGATGAAGAAGAGGAACTGATTTTCAAAAACTCAAGTGTGTGTATATGTGTGTGCATACATATCACACATGCTTATGTACCAAGAGCTGTCGCTGCTAGCTTCTTATAACCCTACAGAGCAGGTGTTAGTATCTCCATTTCTCAGATCTAAGAGCAGAGGTCTAGAAAGACTCAGTGCTCTCTTGCATGGAGTCACCCAGGCAAGAAGTGAAGGGAGTCTTTGTTCCTTTCGCCATGTTGCCTGGCTCTAAGTGTGCTTCAGACTCAGGCGCAGAAACATCCATGGAGCCAGTGGTCACCACCTTGGTACAACCAGTCCTCTCAACCTGCTTAGCTAGCCCCAGATTCTTGGGTCTACTAAAAGTGTTGTACCATCTGCAGAGCCAAAGGAGCTCAGCTATGATTGGAGTCCTTTCAGGGAGTACTTCATTATAATGGAGGTGGGAAGCAGCTGATCCACCTCACCAGCCATGTCCACTTAGATTTCTCATCAGATTTTTGCTTGAATGAGCAGGCAGGCCAGAAATCTTTTTATAAGAACAATGCTTGTACAGACCTCAGATGACTTTTTGGTCCTCTCCTCTAGACTTCTTTCTACAGCCATTGGTATGGAAAATGTGCGGAAAAAAACATTCACTTTGTTGCCTCCAATTAGAAAATTTCCATTTCGACATTGACAGGCTCTCCCCTTTCTCATGTGGTAAGTTTGATACCAAAGGCCAAAGCACTGCCTTTCTTCTCTTTTTGTTTTCTCTTCCCACAAAACCAGGTATTATTAGGTCTCTTGAAAAGCTGCACAAACCAACTGTTCCTCCACAGATTATCCCTTTCACAGCTCAGGTGCTGGGTCTCATTGGTTTACACTTCCTGTGAGCTGTGGTCAAATGTGGGCTGGGTCACTCGGCATTAATTCACCTTACGAGAGAATGTTTGTATTTGGCCTTGTAAGTCCCATTTCCCCTGGGAACGATCGTGTGTAGACTATGTTTACACTGCTTGGCGGGCAGTTGGGCGCTGGCTTTTATGGGACAACTGGACATCAGATGTCAGAAAACCAGGAAGTCATTTTTCTCCTCTGCAACTTCAGTCAGCCAATCAAGGATAAGGTTTTTGAGTATTGAAGCACAGTTAACTTGGAGGAAGCACCTGGAAGGTACTGATGTTTTGTAACAGGACAGAAATTTGCACTATTGATAGAATTTTGAGGGCTGGGACTGAAGCTCCGTGATAGACCGCTTCCCTTGCTTGCCCAAAGTTCTGCGTTTGATCCTAGGTACCCCAAGAAAAAGTCACAGAATTTCCCCTGATCCTATATCTGAAAATGCAAATTTGTGCTGGTACACTTTAAAATTTTTTACTTTCTTTTTTCTTTTTTTTCCTCCCTTTTTCCTCCTTATTTTTCTTGGTATTTTCAATTTTTTTATTAGTACATGCTTGCAGTACATAATGTTTACCTTCCTTGTTGGGGTTGGTGCAGGTACATAACACATTTTAATTCCTTTTTTCACCCCATTTCTCTCCTCTGCCTTCCTCTGTCTCTTTGTCCCCTTTGCATTAGAGAAAGATCGACCTCTCTACTTCCTGTTACCTTTACGCTCATTGTCTTCCAAGGGGTGATGAGATGGACACTTGTGTTGCTGTGATAAGGTATGTGGAACAGCCCTTCTGGAGACTCACTGGTAATTTGCAAAAGGAGACACAAAAATATCTGAGAACTCGCAGTGATGGGGAGATGGGACATGACTCCCAATGCTTATAAACATACAAAGTATGTATGATCATAATAATTAACATTTGTTGATGGAATATATGACAGTGCTTTAGTGGCATTGGCTCATGTAGTGTGTACATGGGCTTTGTGTTGTAGAAATTAGTATATGTCCATTTTACAGATGAGAAAGCAGAGGAATAGAAAGATTAGTTGGTTTATCTTAAATCATACTGTCAGTGTGAGATGTCAACACCATTTTGACTACAGATCTTATACCCTTTACTTCTAATAACTTGTAATTCCTTATAATATGCTATTAGATTTATGTAAAAGAGAAACAAGCAATAACTCTCCCTCATAGCCTATACCAGAAAACATGTATCTGACAAGCTATATTCTTATGAAAAGCACGTGAAAAAACAAACAAAGCATCTTATATTGAGACAAAATAGGCAAATATGCCTGCAAGCTGTTAATGAAATAGCAGGTCGCATCTGCAACAAGACTTAAACGTTTCAAAGTTTTGCCTCCGGATGAGAATTAAGCACTCCATGAATGATCTTTAGCTCAGAGAATCCCACTGATATTCTGCCAATTCAGGAACAATCCAGAGGAATGAATCTTACTTATAGAACCGAAGGATTTTGAAATAACTTCCTCAAGGTTTGATTGAGAATTTTCTTTTAGACTCAGGCCTACATCAGTGTTTGTTAACTTCGTTTGTAAGAGTTCACCTGAAAATATTAATGGAATCTTTGGACTTTTCTACTCTGCAGTAAAACATATATTAACAGCATCTTGCAATATATCTATTTGCTTTCATTCAAGAATGTTAGAAATCTTTTAAATCCACTCCTGGCCTGAGGATTTAAATTAGTCTGTCTTTTTCTGTTTTGCTTTGCAGAATTTATTTTATAGCCTAGTTCGGTGCCTGCCATTTTCTAATCATTTGAGTGTGGATTTTTCTAGAATGTCATCTACACCTGGATAAGTAACGACTGAAACTATAATGCATCATTTAACTTCAGCATTTAAAAAATACCAGATACATGGCTAAAAATCGCCTTTTAGGTTTTCCATGTTAAAGTGGAAATAATGCACGCCACCCCTCAGCAAGAGTCGAAGGCTGTGCCTGCAGCATGGCGGGTCCGTGACTCAGAGAAAAGCTTAGCGAGGTGAATGGATGGTATTACAAGCAGCTTTCCTTTCCACGCCTGCAGGGGTGAACGTTCATTACACACCCATGAGGTGTGATCAGACCATAGTGTGGATGTTTAATTTTTTTTTTTTTTTTTTTTTTTTTTGTCTTTTTCGTTTTTACCAGTACCAGGGATCGAACTCACGACTGCCTGCTTGCAAGGCAGGCACTTATGCCGCTGAGCTAAACCTCTAGCCCCATGGACGTTTAATTTGTTAAAATGCATCATGGTAAAAGACACACTGCCATTAATCACCCCCTGAAGACCACGTCGCCTGCTTCCTACATATTTGTTCCACTGACCACTTTCTGAAAGCAGTTCTGGAGGTCCTCTTCCATGGGGCTCTTTAGTTGTCTGTTGAGGGTTCTGAAGCAATTCAAAGTGCCTAGATTTTATGGTCATTTTGACTTTGAGGCAGAGCCAGAAGTCACACAGTGTCAAACTTGGTGAGTAAAATGAAAGGGGACACACTTGTAATTTTTTTATTTGATAGAAATTGCCCATTAACGTGGTTAAATGATTTAAGACATTGAGGTAGCCATAGAAAGACTCTCTGTAGACGACCTCTGGAACTACTTCAGAAAGTTCCAAGAATGATGGAAAAAATGCATTTACAACAAAGGGAAGTATTTTGAGGACTAAAGATAATGTGCCTTTTGCTGTAAGAAATTTTTAAAAATTTAAATATTCAGTATGTTTTTTAATCCTACACATAAGGTAGAGGGTTAGATGGACACAAATAAACAGGTGACCATGTCTTGGTGTGAGATTGACAGTGGCTGCGATGTGCTGAGATCTGGAAAGGTCCTGGGAAACCTCCCAGTGTGGTTGACTATGTTGCTATGATGATTATGGCCTGGGTATAACCCTGAAATATTTTCATCATCCAAAAGAAGGAAATTATTGTTAGCATTTGTTTTCTAAAATCAAAAAATTCTCAGCTTCAAATTTTGAAGGACTTCCCTTATACTCTATGTCCCATTCAGGTTTGTGCGCCAAGGAGACAGAAATGTCATATTTAGAGGTCACTGGGTCGTCTAGTCCAGGAACTTCCCCTGGGCAGTAGTCTATGCCTATGTTACAGAAGACGGCAAAAATACAAGCCACCATGCAGCTGTCCAATTATGCGCTGCCCTATCAACAGGGGGAAATTCCTTCTGCAGGCGAACAGTTATGCCCTGGAGCCCAGGACGGACATGCCTTGTAACTTTTTAACCTAGTTAGTGTAACTGCCAATATTATTTCTATTCATATAAATGTCTAATCCTTTCTTGAATCTTGCTAGACTATTTGCCTCAATAACATCCTGCGGCTATGAATTCCACAGGTAGATTATATGCCCCCTTAAAATGTATTTCTTTTTATACATTTTACATTTGCAGCCTTTTAGTGTCACAAGATGGTCTTGGCTCTTGCATTTAATGGCAACAGGATAAAGGAATTTCAAATTGAGCTCTAATTCTCTGAAGTACTTTCTTCACTATTATCAATTACTTTGTCCTATATATATTTCTATTTTTGCTTTTATAATTCTGATTTAGTGATATGATTTTAATAAGTGGCTTCAGATTATTTTGAATACCTAGTAGACACTGGAAACAAAGAACTCTTTGCTCTCCAGGGTCATTTACTGGACAAATGTTTATCAAGTACTTATTTGTATAGAAGCTATTTTACTTTTGGAGGGACAGCTTTGAATAAGGCTGAGTCTTTCTAGAAGTACCTCATTTTCTTGAAAGGGACACAAGCTGTAAAATAGTAAAAAAAAACAAAACAACAACAACAAAAAAAACGTGAATTGTGTGGTTTGTGATCATTTTAAGTAAAATCAGCCCTTTTTTACCAGTATGTTCCACATCTTGAGATTCAACCAGATTTTGCTACTGCTTGGATTATTTGGGCAAGACAGTAGAATAAGCATCTTATATATTTACATTGTTGTAGGTATTATAAGTGATCTAGAGATGATTTTAAATATTAAGAAGAATAGTCATAGGTTATGTGCATAATCTATCATTTTATATAAGGAGATTGAAAGAGATTCATTCATCTTGGAATTAACTCCCTATGGATGCTGAGGGTCAACTACATCATGGGAAAATTAAATTAGATTGGAAAAAGATGCTGGGGGCTACTTTAGATCCCATGGTCAGGGTGTGACTGTCTGCAAGGGGGCTAGTTGAAATTGGCCACCAAGATGAAAGCTCCCCCTTGCCTCCAGTCCAGTTTTCAGAACAACCTCCAGCAGTGATTCAGGCTCAGTCTTTATTTACTGAACGCATGAATGAATCAAGGTTGAGAAGGGAAAGCTTAGAAACAGATCTAACCTGGTAAGTGATTCAGCAGATCCAGGAGTAACATTCTCTTGTCTCTCTACAGCCTGTTGTAACTCTAAAGATTGTCGGAGTAGAAAAAAGCAGGAAATTGAGTTAGTGAAATTCTGATTTTAAGATCTGAACATGTTTCCAACTAACCAGCTCTGTGACCTTGGGCAAGCCACCTAATTGCCTTTATCTAACGTCTCCTTCATAGAAATGAGTATATAGCTTCCTTTTCTGGTGGGAGGGCTGGAGGTAATATTATGTGAAAGTTCTTTCTCTATTGCTGAATGGGGTGGAGATGTTGGTTATTCTTGCAGAAATCAATTCTCCTCAGCACCTGTGCCTCCAGTCTTTCATTCTTCGCTTTCTCCATACTTTTCTCAGTTCATTATTTTATCTTTGCCCTCTACCAAAAGCCGACCAGTGGTCTCTGTGGTACTTAGCTTTCTGCCCCAGAGGTGCTTTACGTGGTGTGAATTTATCTTCCCAAATTCTTGTCTCTTCCTTAAGAACTCTAAAAATGCAAGTGAATGGACTTCTGCTCACTGATATAGTCACCTGGATGTGGATTTCACAGTGATTGTTTGCTTTTATTTTGTTGACTTCTTAATCTTCTGGGGCCAGGTTAACCAAACTTCCCACTATAAAAGATGAAGTCCTTGCCTGGAGTTTAAAGGCATTCCCCCCACCTCCCAACCATGACTTTGGTCAAGTGACCCCATCACCTGCATTCAACTTCCCTACACGTTGGGGCGTATACCATTTCCTCACGGTGCCTCTTGTTATTTTTAATTGCCCCTTCGTGTACCTTTTTTTTTTTCCATTTAGGCAATTTGGAGTGGAGGCATGCACCACTCTGCATAATAATGTATTATAAAGGCATTTCAAGGAATACATTATTAGGATTGTTTACATGCATGTTTCAAATTTACTGGCAAATTGCTCGGGCCTTGGTTTTATGATGTAGCTGCCAGCCAGGCTCCTTCTGGGTAAAACCCTGAAACAGGAGAAGCTGCCCTTTGCTATACCTCACCAGTACTTCCTGTGCCCTGTTCCTGCCTTTTCAACACCTCCCTCCTTTCCCACCCCCAAATAACTCCTGAGTCTCTCAGGCCTCTTGCACCTTTGTGTGAAGACGTACTGTGGGTCCTCCCCAGGTCCACCCCCATCAAAGGTGAGGTACGCAAAGGAATAAATCTTCAATGGTATAATTTTAGATGCTGTGGCAACTGGGAAGGGCAGCTATTTTTGGCTTCAGGGCTTTCTCCTTGACCTGATATGATACTGCTTTGCCTGCTGCTAGTGTGGCCTGCCAGTCCTGCACGCCACACTCCTTTTAGCTACATGCTTGCCATTCCTGGGGGTGGCTTTTTGTTTCTCTGCTGTGCAGTTCTGTGGTCATTGAGCATCATAGGAAGGGCGTGGATCTGTGGCTTGTCATAGTTGACACACCAAGGTGGTGGACTGGGACACTTCTGTGGGTAGTGCAGATGAACTGCACTCCCTTGCACATAAGGGGTGAAGGAAACTTGCTGATCTAGTTTCTGCAAAGCCTTCAGCCTCCAGCTTTATCAACTGCTTAGCCACCATTGTATGAGTCACTCCTGTCTGAGTCAGCTGAGAAACCAGCTACATGGCCTCCCTGGAAACCGGAGGCCCACTGAGCCCTTCTGACCACCCTGCTTGCTATCTTCCCACCCAGGTTCCTGATGGGGCTGCTGTCTGTGGACTCCCTGGACTGCTGGGGAAGGGAGTCAAGAGTTCCTGCAGCAGATGCGCAGAACAGTCATGAGAAGGTTCGAAGGAGGCCAAGAATAACATCACTTTTCAGATGAGGGGCATGCTAGAGCCAAGATCATCACTGGGGTAGGGTATCTTGTTCTTAGTTTTACAACCTAAGAAGTACAGAGAAGATTCAGAGTATTCAGGAAGGAGGATAAAGTCAGGAAAGCACAGAGAAATGGGATCAATATCAGTTGTCAAAAAGGAATTGAGTTTCTTTACATCAAAAGAGAGAAATCGAGGTATTTCATAGGCACGGAGAGAGCTGAGGCTCTCTGGATGGTAGCTGCTTTACAATTACCCTGGCTGTGAAAAAGTAGAGAATGAAAGAGAGAGAAGGAAGGGAGGGAAGGGGGAGGGAGGAAAAGATGGGGTTGGAAGAGGGGGAGAGAGAGAAGAGAGAGAAGAGAGTCTTTTTTTTTTCCCGCCATACCCGGGATTGAACTCACGACCTCACACTTGCCAGGCAGGCGCTTATGCTGCTGAGCTAAATCCCCAGCCAGAGAGGAGAGTCTTATTAAGAAAAATAATGAAGGATAACATAAAAGGCAGAAAAAAAATCCAGAACCAATGTTGCTTTGCCTTATCTATGTATGAAACAAATTTAAAAAAATATTTACTGAAAACAAATGATGTCTGCTCCAGTTATCTTTCTGAATGACAAGATGGTTCTGAGAGTCACCCTGGGGCCAGCAGGGTGGCTTGCAGGCAGGCAGGCAGGCAGTCCTCATGAGGCTGAGGGTGGTCCCTGCCAACACATCTTTCCTCACAGGTCTGATGGCTGATGCTGGCCGCCTGTGTCCCCTCAGCTGGTGCTGTCACCTGCACAGAAGCGTGTCATGATAGCCTCCTCCTAGCATCTCAGCTCAGGCTGTCTACACAGCTGATCAGGACTCCAAAGATGAGGGTCCCAAGAGAATGAGATAGAAACAGAATCAATGGCCTTTTTGTCTACCTATGTTACACACTCTGTCAACCATTAGTCAGGTTCTAGGGTAGGCACAGAGATGTCTTCTCTGGATCGAGGAGAGAGGTTGCCATCTAGTTAGAGCTAAAAACTTCACTAAGCACTCAGTGGAGAATAAGGAAATATTGACATTCCAAAGGAAGAGTGTGCCTCAACAGGATGAGTGCTCATCGGTCTCATCACAGGGCAAACTATTCTCTAGCCCTAGAATGTGGGTTCTTGCTAACTTTATTTAAACTCATGTATTTGTTCTCCATAACTTTTTTTTTCCCACAGTTGGAGATTGAACCAGGGCCTTGTGTGTGCGAGGCAGCAAGTGCTCTGCCGGCCTCTGTTCCCCACACTTTCTTACTCCTTACCTGTCCTCCTCCCTGGCTTCCACCTCTGGTTCTCCCCTTCAGCTCCATTGTTCTGTGTGTTCCTAAAGCTCTTCCCTACCTGATATCATCTTGTGGTCACGCCTTTATCATGTTTTGCTTGAAAAAAGCCCAAACTCCCTTCCCCTCCTCTCTCTTCCCTTTCTGTCCCCTCCCTTCCCCTTCCCTTTTCTTCCCTTCCCTCCCCTCCCCTTCTGTCTCCTTCCCTTCCCTTCCCTTCCCTCCCCTTCTCTTTCCTCCCCTTCTCTATTGACTCCATTGTCATTTTCAGACCAATGAACTGCTTTTTGCTTTTCTCATCTCATTACTTGATGATTACTTGGAAAACACATCTTGATGTTGCTTTCTGCCTTCTTGACCACTGTCTCCTGCTTTCTAAGTCCTGCCTTATGTTCCATGTGATACATGCCTTTTTCCTCTGCTCTGATCTTTCTTGTCCTGGAAGCCGGTTGCCCAGGCACGGTCACAGGGTATGGAGCCCTGGCACACACCATGCCTGCACACCTGACATGGCTTCCTGAGAGGGCCTTCCTCCACTCTATCCAGGATTTCAGGTGAGGTTTGCTGTTTAGTCGCTTACCTTTCTTTGATAAGCACTCCCTACATTCCATCATTACTAAAAACACTTTGCTTCTGAGCCTTTAGTCTCCAAATACCACCCACTGTGGAATTCCCTCTTTGATCCTCATGTGGGCTGGATTTCTTTTGTCCTTTTAGCACAAAAGTGATATATATCCACGATAGGGAATTTAGAACACAAAGAGAAGCAAAAATAAAACAAACAATATAGACAGAAACATTGTTAATACCCTGATGTTAGCCTTTATTATCTTTTTTCCCTCTGTATTTATGGTTTTTATAGACAAAAATAGTACCACCTTTTAGATGCTTAGTATTTTCCTGCAAGCCCCTTGTTGCTTTGTAGAACCAGTTCCACAGAGCTCATCTGGCCCCAGGTGATTGGAACAGGAGTGGCCATCAGCCGGAACGTCTCTGGTCCCAGTTAAACCAGTACCTCCTGCTCTTTCCTTTAGATAAATTAAGTTGGTGAGACCCGACCTATATCATATGCTTAGGTATGCTAAGCATATCTAAGAAACTTAAAGCTTCACTGGAGAAGGTGGTTTTCAAGCGAAGGAGAGAGAATAAAAAGTGAGAAAGATGAGTTTACTGGGGCAGAAACCTACATCCTGGTCCTAATTTCTGGCCCGCAGTGATTTTTGTGGCACGGCCTTGTAACTTAACCTTATATCCATCTTCAATGAAGTAGCATCTATAGAATTCTGATATTCCCACCCAACAACTGCATACTGACACTTTTGTATAAACTAATTTTTTTCTTGAACAATATATCACATATTTCTGTGTATTGTGTACTTTCCAAGATTGTAATTGTGATGTCCTTATCATGAGTACTCTGAATATGCCAATATTTCTGAGAGAAGAACAATTAATGGATGAAGCTTGAACTGAGTTCAAACGTCCTTCTCTGACACGTATTTGTTGTATAATATGGACAAAATATTTAAACATGCTATGTTTCAATTTTTGCATATGTAACATGGGCGTAAGGAAAAGCTAAATTATATAATGCATCTTGAAATTCTCAGCACATTATCTGTTGCACACAGTAAGGGCTCAATGTATTTCCCCTATAATTATCAATAATTATAAACCAATCTTTTATATTGCTTAAGTGAGAGAACCCATATTTTCAACAAAATAAGCAGAAGTGCAGTGAGCATTCTTTTTTTTTTTTTTTTTGTCTTTTTCTTTTTTATCGGTACCAGGGATCGAACTCAGGACTGCCTGCTTGCAAGGCAGGTGCTTATGCCGCTGAGCTAAATCCCCAGCCCCCTGCAGTGAGCATTCTTACAGTTAAATATAGATGGATACCTGATTTTCCCTTGAGCTAACTGCCCAGAAGTTTCCACACTGGATCAATGTTATGAACACTGGAAAAGTGTGTAAGCCTGTACTGTCACTGCTGTTCCTGGTCTCCACTGCCCACTTCCCCAGACTTCACCATCTACTTGACTGTGGATTTAGAGGCAGTGCTTCTTGCTGTGTTTGCAGTGTGATGCATGCTCACCTTCTAACAAAATTAGAACACTCACCTCTGACGTTTTAGGTGGAGTTCCTTCAAGTAAAGTCGGTTCAACCACTTAGTTATTCATTTATGTGCCAAGGGTAGATTGCATTTATAGACAGACAAGGTTTATAGACCAGCTTAATGTTTTGAGAACAATTCTAGTGCAGCTAGCTGTAGGATGGGCTTTATAGTTGGTACAGGAAGAGTTGCAGATGGTTCAAAGGAAAGCAGATAGCGACTAAGGACTGCAATATCTATAAAATCCTTTCTCTCTAAAAATAGGGACGTTTGTATCATGATTGTCTGTATTGTTTGATCGTCTTGGAATGACCTCTCTTCTGCAAACCCTTCCCTGGCTTCCAAGCTTAGGAAAATATCAATATGAAACTTAGCGAGGTACTTTTTGGAGCCACTCACTGTGCTGGATATTTGAGGAAGAAAAAGAGAATTCAATATGGGTTTTGTCTTCAAGAAGCTTAGCATGATGGGAAAATAGAAGTGCAAATAATTACAGGCCAAAGGTAAGTTTGCTGGGATGGAGATGTGCACTGTAAGACATTGTGGAATTAAGCAGTTCAAGAACTGAGGTCTCCGTTTTGTCCCCGAGGTTTGATTTACTTGGTGCAAAATGACAACATCTAAATTTAAAAATTTTTCAACAGTGAACAGTTGGACCCTTTGCAGTGAAAAGTGAAATCTGTCCTACCTTAGAAAAATGGAAGACTTGAGCATACTGGGCCCTGTTTACCATGATGATGTTAAAGAGGGGCTGACCTTTTAGCTATGAAAGAAAGTTTTCTTTTTTTGAAAAAAAAAAAAAAAAAAAAAAGAAGTTTCCACACTTCCTGCTTCTTACCTTACACCACTTCACTTATTTGTGCTGGGTGCGCCATGTCAGTTTATGGCCAGAGCTTGGCGGAAGGAGGAGCTCGTTCTTCCGCAGGAAATCAGAAAAGGCTCAGGAGGATCTGCTAGAAGAGAGGCCTGCAGAGTGAACACCAATTTGTATGGCAACAAGTGGACATGGGGCTATTTAGGGCAAATGGAGCCACACATGCCGAGGTACAGAGATGGAGCTGAACTTGGATAATGACAAGCGGACCCGGGTGCAAAAGTGTCTGCTGTTTGAAGGAAGAGATCCAGAAAAAGAATTGAAGCATACAAGGACCAGCACATAAGCAGCTTGGCATACAAAATAAAGACTTTAGATTTTGCCCTAGATGAACTAGACTGGATGCTTGATAGGGAACAGAGAAGAGAGTGTCTAACTGTGGCCTGATTCTATGCCAGGGACAGTGAGCACATTGTGTGCAGGACTACTCTAAACCCTGACTCCCAGGGCCTGAGATGTGTGTTACAGATAGATGCATTAAATGACTTCCATCAAGGCACAACCAGTGTGTGGCAAAGTGAGAAGTGGACCCTGAGGGTCTTACTAGAAAGGTAGCCCCTTTATTATTAGGGTGCTCTTCTTCCCAGATGGGCCAGTGCTTCAGAACAGCTACTCGGGCAGTGAAGTTAGGGTTGTATCTGGAGTGAGTATTGAGCAGTGGAGAGAGATGAGCCGTGGGAGTTGTTGTCCCAGCCATGCCAGAGAACTGGGGACCCCTGCCAGGGCAGCCTCTCTGTCTGTGCAGAGGAGGGGCAGGATGGGAAACGCTGGGGATGATCACATGCTCAGAGCCTGCCAGCTGTGGGATTTTCTCTTTTTCCTCTGAATTCTCAGAGCACTTTGTGCCTCTTTCCCAGAGCTTGTTTTTGCCATGTCCCCAAGTTACGTGCACCTTGTCTCATCTACTATATTGAGTTCCTTAAGGGCAAGAGGAATTATATTTTATTTGCATATATATATATATATATATATATTGCATTGCTGAGCACAGTGTTTTGGTAAATGAATTCTAAAATTATCTTTCTCAGATCACTTCTCTTTATGTATGCATTTTAGAAGTTAGTAGCAAATTAAATACTTTTTCTTTCAGAACATGAAAATAATTTCCTGACACAATCTACTTGAAACCATTTTAAAATAGGAAGGAAAGTGAGACTGGGAAGTTGTTTAAAAGCAGCAAACCCTTTAAGAGTCAATGTCACATTTATTGCTATAAAATATTTTTCTCTCTCTGTTAGACATCTGGTTCCCATTACATACAGTATTGGGTACTTGAGTTCACCAGGCATTTTGCATACCAAGCAGCGTGCACACAAAAACCTTACTGACGTCCTCTGGTACACTTTTGCACTATGTAATTCTTACTTTACATTTACAGACAACCCTTCTATCACCAATTTACTGCTCACTGATATACAAGTAATGGTAATTTTTCACCCATATTTTGAGGACCTCACCGCCTACAGATGAGAAAGGAGGAAGTTCAAAATCCTGAAGTCTTTGCTTTCTGTCACTGCCGGGTCTAACTTTCTATAATCTAACACTGAAACCAATGAAAATCTAAATCTTACATCTATATTTCCTAGTAACATTGACCCAGAAATGAGAAACACAATATGCAGTGTTTGCTAATGAGTCATGAATTTTGTTATAATTGCTTCCACATTCAGGATAGCTCCCTTAAACCATCTAATCTTGACATATCCTGCAAAAATCCCATGTGTTGTAAATGATTTTGTTTGATTTCTCAGGTTACTGTTAGGGGCTTATTTTCTGGTTCATTTCATTTTCTTAAAGAAAACCACACACTTGTGTGCGTGTGGA
Organism: Cavia porcellus; assembly: GCF_034190915.1. Lineage (NCBI taxonomy): Eukaryota > Metazoa > Chordata > Mammalia > Rodentia > Caviidae > Cavia > Cavia porcellus. Next base: position 12,952,967 of record NW_026947489.1, read on the forward strand.
TACATACACTCAGATACTCACTCACTCACACACACACACACACACACATGTACCATGGTGGCTTTTGCCTCAATCTGTAGTTTTCTTAAAGAAAATAATTATGAAACAGGAAAGGAGCCCTTATCATTTGGTTTGGAAATAAAAATAAACATATTTATGAAGAAAGTTGAAATATGGTCTATTTTAGAGTTCGAATTCAGGTCTCTGAGAATTAAAGCCAGAACTGAGCAATGCATCAGCCAGCAGCAATCTATCCCTTCCTGGATGTCAGAATCTATAATGGAATAGACAGATACAACCAGGCTTCAGTACAGTAATAATGGAAAATTAAATACGACTTTTAAAAACTGCTCACATTATAAAGTGATCTATTAGCGTTATACGACTTCAGCACTTAAAGTGACTGATTCTAATTGGAAGATTTGGCCCACAGCAAGCATTAAATTGCTGTGAGATCTTAAAGACATTTTATCTCTTTGGGGATATTTTCAAGAGGGTTTTCTTCGGAATAAAACTGTATTCTCGGTGCACAAAAGATTAGGTGGATGGAGTGTCTCAGTTTAGGCAGGAGTGAAGGTTGTTACAGTTCCTTCTTCTTTGATTCAATGCACCAATAAGCCAAACAGTAAAAGTATTTTTGTCACATCCCTGCTTTCCTTTACTAAGTGATGCTTTGTCTTTACAGCTCCTGAATGTTTTCCTGAAGAAGTAAAGCTGGATACCCTTCCTCAGTGAGCTTCTCTAGCCAGCAGAGAGACACTCTCTTCTTGTACATGGCTACCTTACTGTAACCCTTTGGAATGTCTTCTGGACAAGCTGGTAGGTCTCTCTAGATGGAGCTGCCATGCCATTCCTTGAGCTGAACTTAGTTATCATAGTTTATCACAAAACTACAGAAATTCTGAGCACACATTTCTTAGATGGAACCAAGAAAGTCTTCAGTTTCTAGAAAAGGAAGAGAAAATATGGTTGAATGCCATTTGTCTTCAAATTCAATTTTATATTTATGGCATTTACAAGGTTTTAAATAATTTCCATCCTATTTGCCACAAGAAGTTTATTAACGGAATAGTACTGGAAATGGTATTAGCATTTCATGCTAAGAAAGGGCTTGTTAAAAGATACAGTGAAATTTTACTTTGATCTACATGCATATCAAAACTTTCTTTCCTTTTCTTTTCCTTCCCTTCTTTTTTCTTTTCTTTTTTTCTTCAGTGCTGGGGATTGAACCCAGGATCTCATGCATGTTAGGCAAGCATTCTACAACTGAGTGACAAAAGTTCCCAGCTCTTTCCATAGGTTATTTTGAGACAGGATCCCATGAAGTTGAGCGGGCCAGCCTCTAATTGCAATCCTGCATCAGCTTCCCCAGTAGCTGGGGTTATAGGAGTGTTCCACCTCTTGCAGCTACACATGGATTACTAGCTAGTGGCTTTTGAATCTCCAAGACAGTAGAACAGTTGCTTACTAGGCTTCAGAGTTTCAATGTGATGAACCACATAGATTTCCATGTAACCAATAGTGGGCTCTTAAACACTGAGTTTAAAAATGCCAGCAGTACTGTCGGAGTGTGAACATTGACTTTATTTATTCATTTCTTTATTTTTGTAGTGCTGGGGAAGAACTCCAGGCCTCATACTAGACAAGTGTCCAATCACTAAACTAGAGTCCCAGGTCATCAACATTATTTGTTTTAAATATATTTGTCCAAAATTAGCATCATGCTCAAAGGCTAACACTAGGGAGAAAGAAGTTTAAAGGCATTCTGACTTCTTCTGAGTTTTTTTACTAACAGATCTCTGCAACTTATAATTGCTTCCTGTGTTTCAAAGCCTGGAATCTTGCAGAAGGAAGCAGAAATACTTGTTATTGGCCTGAATTAAGATAAAAGGAAAAGAGAAGATTATAGCTGTTGGCACTTTGTTTATGAAAACATCATTTTGAGGATATGCTTGAATCATGCAAAAGTAATGTTTCCCGCTCCTCGCCCAGCATATTTTAAATGCCAGCCCAGCCAGACAAAAGGAACAGTGATCAGATGGGTTGTACCTTTCCTACATGCAGTGTAATACATGATAGCACCATCTAATCTTTACTGACTTTTAGATATTCTGGAAATACATCTGAAAAGTATATATAAGGATTTACGAGTATAAAAATAAAGAAATGTTCATTGTAAAAAATTACAGCCCTTTATTTTAAAGTAACTTAAGTCTCACAAGAAGGTATAAAAATAAATTGGAGAGCTCTTTTGTAAGTTTCACTCAGTTTTCCCCAAGGATAAGCTAGCATCTCATTTAACAGTTGTCAAAATTAGGAAATTGATTTATTTCTGTTGACTCTGAGATTTTATTTAGAATTCATGGGCTCTTACATGAACATGTAACCTGGTGTATACTAATATGTGGAGATCAATGGAGCACCAGTTTTGAGGGGGTACCAGTGAATATTGATGTGCAGAGTTGACATGAGTTCTCTCACCAGTGAATATTGATATGCAAGATGCTTTGATGACGTGATGTTTTTGCATCTTGTGGGGAACTAATGAAGGGGTAGGGTTGGCTCCACTCATGGAGATCTTTTAGACTTAATTGATTCATCTATTCATTAAAGAACTGATCAATGAATCAACCTTGTGTCAGGTGCCAGCTTTGATGAACTGGAGATGTATAGATGGAGAAGGAGTCTGTGCTCCAGGAACACGTGAGAAGCAATAGATAAAAGATCCATTATTACAATGTAGGGTGTTGCACACTGTCTTATACATGAAGCAGTGCAACACCAGAAGCACCTACAGGTGCCCCACATCATAGTAGGTGTTAGGGAAAACGTAGTGAAGGAAGAGGAGGCATTTTACTGCAAGTGAATGAGACAAGAGTTAATATGCAATGACAATAGCATTCCCTGTCAGAGGGCGATGTTCCAGAGTGATGGTTCTAAGGAGATCAGGGGATATGGGTAAGCAACTCAAGAGCAGGTCACGTGGCCAATCAGTGTTCTAAGATGCTGGCAATGAGCACTTATGGGCTGCCTAGACCAAGCGCTCTAATTCCACATCATAAGACCCTGTCTTCTAGTATCCTCATTGTAGCCCATGCCTTACTGTTGTATGAGCTGTCATTGTTTCTTAGACTGACTCTGGCTCTTTGATACATCTGGTATTAGACCTTGTCCACTCAGTGCTGGGAGGCTGGGGCTGGGATTCAGAGAACCAAAGTAAAGGGAATGTGGTTCTCTAGAGTCTACTTAGTACTGGGCATTGGAAAAACTGTTGTGTGTTCCTGTCCTAAAAACTGAGATTCTTAATTTTTTTTTTTTTTTTTTTTTTTTGTCCTGGGAATTGAACTCCCAACCTCGTGCTTGCCCAGCAGATGCTATGCTGCTGAGCTATATCCCTGCTCAAAGTTCCTTATTTAAAATGGGACAACATCATTGTCCTGTGGGTTGCTGTAGAGCTGATCACAGATCTTTGATTCTCAGAGCTTTCAGCTGTTTTCCATCAGACTTAAAGTGGTACCCTAGATTTTGGCCCAAAGGTATGGTCTACAAAGAGCTATACATTGTGGTCCTAAATACTTAGATCTTCTTTCCTCAATAGCATCATATCCTGTTCTACTGACATGTCCTGCTAGTCTAGTCATGCTGGCCTGTTTAATGCTCTGTTCACTTACCAAGTTCTTTCCTACACCTGGACCTTTGCACGTGCTATTTCCAGAAATACTTTCCTCCTTCTCATACCTTCACCTAAAACCTGAGTCTTCAGCCTTCTCTTACAAGCTGTTCTGCTTTGAAGCATTTTTCATATCATCTGCCCTATGATTCTTATGTTCTACCTATAATTTGTGCACATGATGGTATTTGGTATTTTGCCTTCACTGGTGAGATTATAAAGTATCTATCTCCACTGTTGAACTGTAGATTCTATGAGGGGCTGGATGATGTCTATTTTATCAGCAAGTACTCACTAAATGGATTATAGACTGAATTACAGGATGAGTGAAAAGCATAATGACAAAACCTTATTTTTTCTATATGTTTAAGTAATGGTACACCTGAGATTTGGAAGTACTTACACACTGTTCAAGGCTCATTTATTTTGGAGTCATTTCTAAGGTTTGTCTTTTTCTTAATTTAGGAAGCTGAATTTTCTCATAAGAGGTCATGGTTGACAAGGTTCTGCTTTTGATTTTGTCTGTTCCCTGGATTTTGCTTTGAATGTCTCATTTTGGAGAATCTCAAGGCCACTCAAACAAGGAACAAACCATCTGTCAGGCACCCACCCATGGCTTGAATGGTGGTGAATGACAACAGCTCAGAGCTGCTTTCCTAAGAGTCCTAAGCAGAGTTCTTTGTCACACGTGAGGCCTGATCAGGGGTGCACCTGGGCAGACATGACAAATGAGTGCATCCTTGAAGAAGTATATCTACTGGATTTTAGATCCAAGTCCTGTCTTCACTGGCCTGAATGAGAGAGAAGTCATTACTAGGTTAAATGAGGTGCATTGTGGGGGAACAAAATGAGGTATTTGAGATAGGCTCCCCAAAGATTCATGCACGTCCTTTATTCAAAAGGCATTTAGTCCTCTAAGAGTTGCCAAAATCCTAACAGTTTTACCATTGCTGAAAAGTCCATGTCCCAAGTCTCCTCCAAGATCTAAGGCAAACTCTGAGCTGTGAGCTCCTGTACAAATGAAAAATTAAACACTTCTAACATTTGGTGACACAAGACAAACATTACCATTCCAGAAGGTACAAACAGGGGAATATAAAGGACTGGAACCAAAGCAAGTCCAAAACCCAACAGGACAAGTATTAAGTGTTGTACTTCCATGTGGGACATCTGTGGCAAGCCGTGAGCTCCAAAGGGTTTGCGTGGTTCCACACCTACAGTACTTGCATGGGTGTAGCATCCACATCTTCTCTCTTGGGCTCACTTTACTTCTTCCTTGAAGGTTTCCTCAGATGGTCCACGTTTCTAGATTCTCCAAATCTCTGGGGCCTCCATTGTACTTTTGGCTTCATACTCACAACTTCATACACTGCCTGTTCAGAGGCACACTTCCTGGCCTCCCAAACCATCTTTTGAAACCTGCATAATCTCAAACTCTTGCATTCTGTATGTGCCTAAAACCAGCACCACGTGGATGATGCTAAGCTGTTGCCAGCTGGAGTGGCAGTCAACCTTTCTTTTCTTTTTGTAGTAGAGGTCAAGTGCCTGGTTGCTGAGCACTCTGGATCTAATTTTGAGGAACAAATTCTCTATGCTGCTGCCATTCTGAATCCTGGCATGTCCACCTATGCCACCATTCTGGAACATGGTGCTCTGTGGCTTTTTCCTCAAAGAAAAGTCTTTCATTTTTGCAGTTTTGGGACTGCAAAAGGTGGAGCCTTGCTGCTTTTTATGATGCCCTCAGGCCACCTTTTCTATTCTGTTCCTTCTCAGCAATAGAGATCTCTTCAGCTCTATGTTTGTAGTCCAAAGCTTTAGTGGAGCTTCCTTTTTGGTCAAACTCACAGCATTTTAAATCATTATGTGGAGCTCTTTCATTTTGATTCTCAACATAGATCAAGGTAAAATCCCTCAACAATAGCCATGCCACTACCTCAACATTAGACTGTCTTGAAGTTTCTTCTGCCAGATTTATTAGTCTGCCACACTTAATCTTAGACTCAGGCAAAAATCTCTGGACATGAGCAAAAACAGACAAACTTTCTACTAAGCCATAATACATGTTGTCTGGAGTCCAGCAGCCAGTGTAGTCCTTATTTCTAGCAGAAACCTTTCAAGCCTGGACTTTTCCTGCAGAATTTCTATCAGCCTTCTTGGCCTTTCCCATACAGAACCACCTAACATGTTTCAGCTCTACTCTTTCAGGTGACATTTCTGAATGTTTCCAAACTCTTCCCACAAGTCATTCCCAAAGGCTCTTGAGTCACATGGTTATGTAAAGTCATAGCAATGATCCCACTTGTCTGGCACCAAATTCTGTGTTGGTTACTTTTTTCTTGTTGCTGAGAAAATACCCAATTTCCAAAATTAAGTAAGATTTATTTAGCTCCCAGATTGTGGAGGTTTCAGTCCATGATCTTCTGGGTACAAGGCAGGGTGACTCTTGTCAGTGGTCAATAGTTCACTAATGGCAGAAAACAACCAAAGTAACAAGAGCAAAAGATGAGGAGAGAGTGAGGAGAGATGACTCTTTATGTCCCCTGTATTGTACATAGGCTACCACACTCTATATAGGATGGGTGTAACACTCACACCCATAATTCCAGCATTGGGTGATGAATCAATCACAAGCTCTAGAAACCTGCCCCCATGGCCACATGAGACTTTGGGAGGACATCCAGATGCAAACCATAACAACCACTGGATTTGACACTGCAACTTCTGCTCTTGCCCAAAGTTAAATTGACCATGAAAAGTACACAATTTGAGCTGATTTGTGATATTAAGACAGCAAGACAGTCCTAAATGAGCATTTCCAGAACTGTTATAAAATGGAAAGAATGATAGATAAGTGCATTTGAAATGAAGAGGAATATTCTGCAAAGGATTAAGGGTAATGTGTCTTTTATTGTAAAATGTTTTTAAATTTAATTTTCACCATATTTTAACATTCACCATAATTTAAACATTCACCATATTTTTTAATCACATCTCCTATTTTCCTTTTCCTTGTCTTTGCTTCTATTTTATTTTTTTTCTGCCTTGCCATTTGGGACCCCCCCCCCCCCGTTTAATCAGAAGATCATTATAAATAGAAAGAAGACAAATGTTAAAATGTTGGATGTAAAGAGTACAAATGGCCATGACAAGACACCAATACAAGTATTTGGATTCACTGGGTCTCCATCAAAACTTCAGTCAGCAGGAAGCTGTAGAGTGTTCTCTTGCCACGGGAAACACAGGAAATCCAAGTTTAGTTTTAAAAGCACTTGACATTTTTTGAGCTGGGAGGTAGGGTCCATTAAAAATGACTAAATAACAATGGTGTAGGAAAAGCTTGCTCTATCCAAGGTTAGAAACTAAGGAGGTGATTGTCCACTACTTGGTGAGATAAAGGATACAGCACAGTCAGCTGGCATATCATGGGGAGCGGAGAGTCACCCCAGGACACTTTTCCAAAGTGCACTAGTGTCCTCACTGATTCTGAACACTGCCATTTACACTTCGCTTCTCAGCAACCCAGAACAGTCCCAGTGCGCAGAAGCTCCTTGAATATCACACTCCTGTTCTCATGACTACCTAGGAAATTTATTTTCCTCCTCTTGACTAGAGAGTCCTTTGCATGGAGGTTACCTCACAGTGAGGGGTTGCTTAGCTCAAGCCTCAGAAAGCGCACACTGCATCTTTAAGAAATAGTTTACTTGTGAATCAGTAAATGTACTAGACAAAGCAGCCATTACTTATGCATTCCTGCATACCCAGCAAGGTGAAAATAATAGAATAAACATCATATACTTCATTATGATATCGGTTTACACTTCCAGGGTACACAAAAAGAGGCCATTTCATCAAGCTAATTGCCTGAAAGTAAAAGAGAGAGAACTTTAGCTATTAGTCTATTATGGGGCTTTTTTCTTAATCACAAATAGGGGCCGTGTGTCCCTGGGGGGATGTGTATTCTAATTTACAATTGAACTACAGATCAGAGCAATCAATCTTGGGCAGCACTTTTACAGTGTAATTGCTGCAACATAACAAATAAAAAAAAAGCAAAGCAAAGAAGAAGAAGGTCTAAGCTGAGCTTCGGCTTGAGGTAGAGATATTTCCAGGCACTAGTTCAGGGTGGGAGGGAGACAAGCACCACACAGACATGAATATGCAATGAGGACTCATTAGCGGCCTAGTGTTGCCATGACGAATGGCATTATCCCCGGCCTGGTGCTGCCTAAACATGAATTTTATAACGACCCATTTATCATGACTTGTCATGGGCTTCGGTACCCTGCTTTCTTCCAGCACACACACCTTGCCTTGTTATGGCGGTAGAAATCTACACTTTCATTATGATTGTTTCCTTTTGTATTGACTTCTAGCTCTTCCAAGCAAGTGTTCAACTATGGCAACATGCTAATAAGTGATATGTGACTTAAAAGTTGAACTAAAAGTTGATTATTCATTCTATCTTGACAATCATCATATGACAGAGAAAAGTTGGGTTCAACTTTGAAAGAAATTTCCTCCTCTATGAGTTTTTTGGTTTGTTTGTTTGCTTGTTTTATAGTATTCTGATACTATGGCTTAAAAAAATTGAAATGAACTAAGTTATCTTCCTTTCATTTCTTTGTATTTCTTCTTTGTACTTCACAAACCTTACACTATGTTAAGCATATAGCTCAAAAGTTTTGATACCTTCTCAAAAACTCTTGGTATTTCCAAACATATGTAAGATTGAAATGTTTGGGAGAGATTTAGTGGTCACTTTTTTTTTTTTTTTTTTATAAGGGCATAAGTTGACTTGTTACTTAGAAGCTCTGGTATAGTGTAGGGAGGAAGTCTGGCCAAAACTTAATCCTAATTAAAACTTATTAATAGAAAGAAAGAAGGAAAGAGACAAAAGCCATCTCCCATGTCAGACAGACCCCAATGAGGTTTGGTCAGCCAGAAACCACAGAATTGCCAGATGCAAAGAAGTGAATCTTTGGCACTGGTCAGAAGGAAGGAGGCTGTGCAAGCCCATCAGAGTTAAACCCACCAGTCCCACAAAACAAGAGTCCTAGGTTGGTATAAATGCCCTTTTGCAGTCAGAGACAAATTCAGTGAGCTTTATAACTAGTCTGTTTACTTGCAATAAAAAGAAGAGCAAGAAAAACTTGAATTTCTATTCAGCTATGCAAAGGATAGAACCACAGTTGAATTAGAATCTGATGTTGCTTTGGCCAGCCAGGGATTGTAATTGTTTCTGATATAATTTAGAAACATAGTTTTCCAGGTCTTCTCTGTGTTACTGTCCTCACTGAGTCTTCTTGGAGTTCATATTATTAGTGATGACACTTTTATATAGTGATATTATTTATGTAATATATATAATATTGACAATAGACTATTTTGTATGCTAACAATTTTATAAAGCATAAATATTTATAAAGTACTTTGACCATGCAAAGTTCTTTCAATAGATCCTCATGCTAGATTGAAACAAGGCTATTTCCTTCCCCTCCCAAAAAAATTTCAGTGCTAGAGCTGGAACACAGGGCTTTGCATACTCCATCCCTGTACCATGCTCCCAACCCTTTTTCCATTTTAAAGAAGAGAACATTGAGGCCATGTGGTAAATAAACTGACTCAAGCATACATAGAACATGGAAGGGCAGGGACTCACTATCAAGTCTGTCTTTAGATCTAAGTCTGTGTTTTCATGTAATTGAAGTTACAGAAGATTGTAAAATGTCAGGTTGAGTTGCTTCTTCGTTTCCACAGAAGGTTGATTCCAGGATCCCTCATGGATATCAAAATCTGTGTCTGTTCAATCCCTTAAAGAAAATAGTGCAGTATTTGCCTAGAATCCTGGCATGCCCTCTTGCATATTTTAGACCATCTCTAGGTGACTTTTAACATATAATATAATAAGAATATTAAATGAATAGATATAGTATATTACTCAGGAAATGATGTCAAGATAAAAGGTCTGTACATACTGGTGCAGATGAATTTTTTTCCCGAAATATTGTTGTACATTTTCAATGAAGGTGAATTCCCTGCCCCCAAAGTGTCATGTCCTGTGTTTGGCTGAATCTGTAAAAGAGAGTCAATGGTAGTGTCATTTAGGAATTAGTAAAAAAGTTAATAAGTTGGGAATGAAGCCCAATGAAGAGGCGGCCATCATTTACACTTGAGAGCCTGCCTGTGACTCTCCAGTTACTTATTAGAACTGAAACTAATACACACATGCCAATTAAAATTAAGCTGCTATTCCAATCTTTTGGATTGAATTGTCTTTCATTGTTTAAAAGTTCACATAGGAAATATTTTTCACTGTAAAGATTCGGATACAATTCTGAACGGTGTTCCTGTGTTGTCAGTCTACTGGGTACTTTGTTTTGTTTCTGAAGAAAATATGCTTTGTGTTTTCCCTATGAATGTACTAAATGGGAGTTTTAGAGATAATTTTGTGAAGAAAGAATTTCCAAATATTGGCAAATGATATTAAAAAAACACCAGTTGTGCCTGAACAGATTAAGAGTGTCTACATGACATTAAACATCTGGATGAAGAAGGAAAAAAAGTAAAAACCTTGATGTTTTGTTTATTTGACACTATACATCTGGATCTTTAAAAACATCTGGATTCTTAATTTATCCCCCCCGCCAAGTTTCACTGAGTGTTCAACATTATATGCAGAAAGGTGAATGGGAAGACTTAGTTCCATTATTACTGAATTAGATAAAATGATTGTGTGAAGTTAATTTGCAAATACTAATTATTCTATTTAGCAGAACACAAAGTGAATGAAATCCTCCACCAGCCAAAAAAATACGAGAAGAAAGAGGTAATTTGGGGATTTCAGGATATGATGTTGCTTAAGCGTATTTTAATGTTGATCATAGTTTACTGTCCTCAGTTTCCCTGGGCAAAAATCTTTTTCTTTCTAACCATTTTGTTTCTTGGGGAGTAGTTTTGCCATGTGTTAGGAGGACTTGTTAATTTACAGTTTTTGGATAATATTAGAATTTAGTAAACACTTAGGAGCATACAAGATGCATCTAATAATTGGCATTTCCTTTGCCAAATGAATGATCCAGCATGATATATTGCTATTTCTTTCTGACATACCAGAGGCAGAACCCCAAAGAGCAGCAACTGAACTGAACCTGAAAAACTTCAGCACAGTGAAAAGCACCTTATGTGACTGACACTAGTGTGTGTGTGATCTCATCTAAAAAGTTTTCCTAATTATTGAACATTTCCTCCATAGCTTACTCTCTAGCCAATCAGTTATAATGGAAATGGTCTGCTTGCTTTTTATAGTCTCAAGTTTTCGAAATGATTAGTGCTTCCTTGTGATAGCCCATTAATTGGACACACAACCCAGATGAAAAGGCTGAAGCCCCGAGCATATAAAAAAACATAAGGTTGTTGCTATTTAAGTGCCTTCAAAAGATCTAATTTGATTTTTAAAAGCAATTCTGCAGATGTGAAAATTAAAGGCACAAAGAAACAAGATATGGTTTAATGACTATTTAGGTTAAGAAACATTTAGAGGTTTTAGTAGACTTACACCAAAAAAAATTTTTTTTTTTAAATTTATCTCTTAGCTTGGAAAGATTGGGTCCACAACACAGCAGAAATTGCTGAATTTTATGGGCTGCTATTTCCTTGATCAAATTGCTCCATTCTTAGCCAGCGTGCTTCTGAAGGCAATTTGGATTACTTTGTGCAGATTTTGAATCCCAGTATTCGTGAATCAGATTTTAAACTCTCACTAAGTAAGTCTCTCTACTTGGCTTATCTTAGCTATTTGTCAACTAACCCATCCCCCCATCCCAGCAAATTGTACAACTTATTCCCACTTTAAAAAGACAGGAAAAAAGAACGAAAGAAAGCAAGGAAGGAAGAAAGAAAAAAAATAGAAAGCCCCTTCCCATTGGCTCTAATGACATCTTCAGTCAATAATGAGTTAATAAAAATCTCAAAATCATCTGGGCTAGATAAGGAGGAAGAAAGAAAAGTATTGTACTGTAATGACAGGCTCTGGGCTGCCCTCTGAGATGTCATGGGTCAGTCATGTTAAGAATGTGTGCGTCCAATCATCTGCTGATTTTTATCAGCGAGCCCTCCAGCAGGAGCTGACAAGGGCCAGTTTGGGAGCTACAATGAATAAACAATGACTTTTTGGGTTGTTGGGGGCTGTGTAATAGAGTGAGGGGTTTATATATACTAAAACATGATGACATTAGCAATCAATATACCAATTACTGGACAAGTTATTGGATGAGGCACTCACGTGTCCTCAGCCTTCTTCACTTTGAAGAGGCCTCTAGGGAAAGAGGCCCTAGGCTCAGAGGCAGGCAGGGGTCCAAGATCTGAGGCCCCATCTCAGAGTGCACAAGTCCAGCTCTGGATGATCTGAATCATAGGGGAGTTGATTAAAAATATGGAGCCTTCTTCCCAGAGATTCCATCTCAGGAGTCTGAGGGTAGGGCCAGGGCTTGATGTTTTTAATCAGAGCCTCCAGGTAATGCTTATTAGACAGGTTAGGTTAGACAGGTTAGAATCACTGCTGTAAGCTGTGATTCTCAAAGTGCTGGCCCCATGCATCACCAAGAAGAGAGTGAGAAATGCAGGATCTCGGCCTCTTCCCTAAACCTGCTGAATTAGCCTGCATGTGGGTCAGATGCTCTTCCCGTTCAAGACCTGTGGCTTGGGGCAAAAATCCCCACCAACGCCAGGAGCACAGCCCTGTGCCTCACCATCTCTGAGGTCCCTCATGGAGAATTCGTTACTCCCACTAGTTAGTATGCTGCAGTTTGCAAATAATTTACTTGAAGAAATCAGAGTTGGTCCGGTATTATCTTTGTAATCATGTCATTTTCATTTAGTTCTTCCCTGCCAGTTTTTTGTTTTGAATGATCTTGATGTACAAATGACTTTGATTAAGGCAAGGAAAGAATAAACAGATATTCTGTCTATTAGAGTGGAAAGGGAGGGAGGACTTGTAAAAAGTATTAAAAGAAAGCAAGAACTGGAAGAAAAAAACCATTGGGAAGCATTTCTTTCATGTGTAGCTAAGATGTACTTGAGTATTCAATATCAGGTTTAAAGGCAAATGTCCTGTGTATAGGATTAAGTTCAGTTAGTTTGGTTTTTAGTAGCCTCAGAGCCCACACTACGCTTCCATTAGGAGAGGACACTGCAAATGGACCAGGGTCCAACACAGCATCAGGGGAAGGCGATTGGCAAAGACCTTCTGGTACCAGGGCAACAGAGAGACTTCTTTTGTTCAGGCCAGTGTCTTTCTTCTGAGGCAGCCCTAAGGTTGCTGAGTTCTCCCAAACTTGGATTAATCTATCAAATATGCAGGAAATTTAATTAGTGTTCAACAGAGGATGTATGAAAGAACAATTTTAAGCTGCTACAATAATCTGAAACCAAGTGAGGAACATCGAGATAAATTGACTTTGCACTAGTGCTCTGCAAAGCCGCAGACACCCTACTATGCACTGTGTGATCTCTAGGGAAGCGATCCTCCAGTGAGTGGATTTGATCGCCAAAACCCTTTCATAAAGGACATCCTTATAGAATTAGTGTCTGGAGGTCAACTTTCAGAAGTCAAGGGTTCAAAGCTTCGAGATGACAAATAGTTATGGGTAGGAGGGAGTTCTGTGTCGTATACAGCAAGGAGTCGCTTTATTATAATTTATGAAATGCTGTATCTGGCATCAGGATTTCTTATGTGGTGGCTTACTGCCAAAAGGAAGGTTCGTGTAACCATCACCAATGAGTTAAATAAGTTGTCTAGCTATTGATGGTCTGGTTAAATCATCCCTGAAGTGTTGGCAAATATCCCAGAACAGTCATTTGAAAAAAAAAATTGTTTTATTTGGGTTTTACAAGTGAGATCACTTTGTGTTTTCATACATGAGGGATAATTCCCTCATGACTCCTTCCAAGCACCCAGAAACTGCAGGCAGAATTGATTGTACCTCAGGCCAGACCTCACACTGAAAAGGAGATCTGCTCCTTTCAATGCTGATCATTTCTACCTCCCTGGGTTCCGGATGGCCATGCCTGTGGCTGCCATCTTAGTCTCCATAGCAACTATCTGTGAAAGTGACGGAGATTCGAGTTCAGGCCAGTAGAAATTTTAAATACATAGCTGGTTATAAAGTTTCTCCTCTTAAAGTTACTGCTGAAACTGCATTAATGCCAAATGTTAATTCTTGCTGAGGACACGCTGTCTTATAAATGCTATGAAGGAATATCATTTTTCCCTGTAGAAGTGAAGGTACTTTTAAGGTCGTGTTAAGAAAGGGGTTAGTTTCCCAAGTAACATCTGCAGGTCACCTGCTTGCATATAAAATCGCCCCTAGGCTACTCTCACCCCTTTGTTACACAATAGTTAGGAGGAATTCTCACAAGGAAGAAAGAATGGAATGTAAGTGACATTGCAAAGATATGCAAAGATTAAAAACCAAACAAAACCCTCAAACAAAACAATCCCACCCGCCTAGGCTAATAATCATCTTTTCTACATACAAGTCTACCCAAGACTGAAAACTCATTAGGGGATTTCTTTCCGAACTAAAAATAATAGAGTAGACTCAACTTTGGGAGGTCCTCCTGACTTTTGTTCATTTTCTTTGTAAACATAGGACTGTAGACACCACATATGCATCTCGGCTTTCCGGGCACAAGGCATTTGATGGAAGTCTCTCTCCACCCTGTAGGAAGGCATTCACCAGAGCAAACAGAGAGCTACTCACTGCCGCTCTGGTTTGTTATGTAGTTGAATATTTCTCCCCTTTATATTCTTTGAAATGTTTTGAATTAAAATAGCTTACTGAAGGTCACTGGAGGCATATGGTCCTGCTCAAAACTTTAAACAAAACATTAGTTTTTACAACCTTTTGTAATTTGGTATTGTATACAACATGGTTATATGCAGACTTTCTGTAATCTTTTCAGTGGGTGACAGAAATATGAGAAGCAAATTTATAAGCCATTTAGTGAAGCATTTAATCAATTTCATGCATAGGAAAGAACTCCGATTGCTTGGCTTTATCAATCTTGTTCTCCAGTACAGCTCTGGTCAAATGTGATCTCCAAATGCTGTCTTGGTGGGGGAGGGATCCTGTGGGTGCAACCACCGTGCCCCGCGCCGGAATGGAAACCTCACGTCCTGCATCAGCCTAGTGTGGTCGCCAGCGCCTTTGAGTCTTCTGGATGCTGTTAATATATTTCAGAGGGAGAGTCCAGGTCTAATGTTTAGAGGAAGTTTTCCAGGCCTTCTACTGTGAAGTTACTCATTAAACACTCTTTTCCCAGAGTGACTCTCACGTGCTCAGCCACGCACATTGCATGTGCAACCTCAGGCTTTGAGAAATAGTTTTCAAAACCAGTTTTGGTAGCAATTACTGCCCTCAGATACACAAAACATAAAATGACACATTAAAATGTGACTTCTCCTAAGTTAAAGAACCAGAGCAATGTGGCCAGAGTCACTGGAACCCACCGAAGGCTCATGCTTCAGGGAGAGCTAGGTTGGTACTTTTCAGAATATTTAAACTGTCCTTCGGTCTTCATGTTCTGATTCCCTTTTACATTGGTTGAAAGATTAATCCAACTCTTGGCAACATAGAAGGTTAATATTTTCTTTGCTGTCATGTGCTAGAATCCCTCTTCTGACACTTTACCCCAAACACTATCAGGTTCTTAAGTGAAAAAGTCCCAAGGGAGCCAAAGCGGATCTCGATAATCATTATCTGCTAAACTATAGTCCAATTGCATTAGTTCCCCCCTGTTCTGGAAGACTGGAACCAATACGAATGTACCATAGATAGAATTTCTAATTTAGAAAGCAAAGCACCTCCACTGAATTCTGAGCCTAGAATAATATTTCATTGATAAATTTCACTCTAGATTTGAAGCCAGTTTCATTCATGGGTCTCATCTAAGTCACACTCCTTTTAGGATGCAGCAGACATAGAGCTTTTTCTGCATCAGTTCAGTGCCATGCCACTTGCTATTTATCTTGTGACATTATTTCTCTGATAGGGGCCCCAAGATTATACTGGGCAGAATTGCCTTGATATATTACACAAAGCTGGCAGCTTTTATGGTGATTGGCTAAAGGAGATTGGTTGGCCTTCCTGGGTTTCTGTCTGTATATCTATACTCCGGTCATTACATTTTGGATTAAAACAGTATGTCATTGACTTTTTAAATATATATATTTAAAAAGTTCTGGGAAGCAAACTCAGGTCCTCACACATGCTAGACAAGCACTCTGTCACTGAGTTATGTACATCTCCAGAACTTCTTAAAAAAAAAAAAAAACCAGTCAATTTGGTGGAAAGAAGTCTTTAGTATAAGATCAAGATGATTATGTTGGTATATGCTTGTAACCCCAGTACTTTGAGAGGCTGAAGCAGGAGGATTATGAGTTCAAGCCCAGTCTGCACAATTTAGCAACTCAGTAAGAACCTGTTTCAAAATAAAAATAAAAATAATGGGGTAGATATATAGCTCAATGGGAGGGTCCTGGGTTCAGTCACTCATAAGACCCCCTCTTCCATTCACAGCTAATTAGGACTAGGAAATTTTAAATTCTCAAATAAAATTTGGAACCGAAAGCAATTGCCAGATATTCTCCTTGTAAACATAAAACAGAGGAACCCAGCAGGATGATTGCTACTCAGTGGACTGAGGTAGCATGATCACAAGTTTAAGACAACCTGGGCAAATTAGTGAGACTTTGCTTAAAAATAAGGGAGCGAGGGATTTGGGGTGTAGCTCACTGGTAGAGCGCTAGATTGGCATGCACCTCCAGAACCACCCGAAATGTAGATGATCAAGCAGCTCTCCCTGTGGCTATTGTCAATTCCATTTGCTTTTTTTGACTTCCCTTGATGTGACCTATGTTATCAGATTTGTGCATATTGCCAGGCCCTTCCCCATTGGTAAATCTCAAACACAGCTGTCATCTTTTGTGTATCATTGTGGATTCGGTAATTTCTTTCACCCAGGTCTTATAAATCTTTTCTTGTTAGTAGAAACAAGTACAGCTCATTCTTTCTAACTGCTTCAAGAATTTTGGTTGGCCTGGCTGGATCAGTACTCACCAAGTTATTCTATATAATGTACATCTGGGTTCCTCCCACCTTTTGGTTATTATAAGTACCATTTTGGTAGATATCTTTTTACATATTTTAAAAATATTTCTATGTACTTACATACATAACACTAACAAATTGTGTGCCCTGCTCTACCATAAGCACTTAAAGTGAAATTACTAGGTCGTGAGTGGACATATTTTATGTTTGACTTGTTATTTCCAAATTACTCAGAGGTTTTAATTGTAAATGAAGGTACTACCATCATCTCTGATGAAGCCTTTTCATCTCACCTTATACCTACAATAGGCCCAGTTACTCTGATTCTCTTTTATAACTTTGCTTCTCCAAGAAGGTGGATAGCACCCCAAATGTCTTCCCCACTGGGCTTTTCCTCCTTCCTGGGAAAGATGGGGACAGGTAACCTCATCACCGGAACCTGGCCAGATGTTTACAAATAGTGGTGGCCACATTCAGAGCTTGGAAGCCTCTAGTCACAAAACAAAACAAAGCAAGCACATCATCTGTTCAGCACAGAATAAAGGCAGTGATGCACATCCATTTCCACTGTAGCATTAACGTCACAATTCAAACAATTGTTTTAACTTGCGTTATACTTGAGACCAATGTATTTCCCTGAGCCCTTTTTTTCTTTTTTTCTACTTCTGTCTCCATCTCTCTCTCTCCTCTCCTCTCTCCCATCTCTTTCTCTTCTTCTTGCATTCTTTCTTGTCCTGCACACGACCACGGAGCTATACTCCTAGCCTCCTGCTTTTGAAGACAGCCTTGTGATCAGAGATAGAAAGTACTGTGATAAAGGAGAGTTTGTTTAGGGCTTAAAGCTCAAGAAGTGGATCGACTTGGTAACCACGGGCCAGAACAACTTTCCCTGTCCCTGTCACCCAGCAAGTTCCTGCTCCTTTCTGCTGGACCGCACCCTGTCCTCCTCTCCCTCTCACTGCTCCCTCTTGAATCAGGCTTCAGCCCCTGTTCACCCCAATGGCTCTGTGCTTGTAGTGCCTTAGTCTAGGTCTTGTCTCTTCCTTCAGTTTACCCTGCTGAATCATCATGGAGCATGAACTTGGTTTTGATTTGTTACAGTTTGAGCTGGCTTCTTTTCTAAACTCTTTGTTCTGCTCTTCAACGTCGTCTATGATTTCTTCCTAATATTCATCTTTTAAACACTGTTTTCTCCATTTCCTATTTATTTTATTTAGCAAAACAAAAATGGTTATGTTTTCCCTAGGTTTTCTGCCTCTCTGCTTGCCCCAGAACTTGGAATGTGCTTTTCTCACCATCAGAGAAGACTCTGCCTTCAAAGTTGGGCCATTCAGTGAGGCTTCTTCAGTCTTTCTCATGCCCCCAAAAAGTGAGTGCAGACTTTGGACAGTGATAGTCATTTCAACACAGTAGAAGACACAAAAGTTATAGCTATTGAGGTAGCTCTAATAGAAGTGGTGGACCAAGAGTGATCTAAACAGAGACTAAGCTGGGTCTCAGTGTTGGATACAGTTTTGATACTCTAGAACAGAATGTGAGAACGTAATCAAATTGCAGGAGTATGAAAATATTATGCTTTATAGCTAAGTTTATTCAGTTCTACTCCAGTGTAGCCATAGGCAGGGACAGGGCAATTCTGTAACTCAGGATGGTTTGTAACTCAGCAACTTTAAGTGCAATGAAGTGAACCTCATACATAATTAATACCACATTTAGATGTACATTAATTCAGAGGCATAGAAGATGTGATTGGAAAATAAAGTATATGTTTAAAGTTAAAAATTATTATATTAAAAGAATAAACTCAAAACACCAACCTTTCATTTTGACTTTGGGGAAGAATCACAATGGCAGATCCATGAATAAGGTGGATGACAACAAATCATAATGTTTTTATGTGACAGAAATGCTCATATTTTGAATCTGGGTTACCAAGGAAAGGTACTCATAAAAGAAGATGTATAGAAATGCTTCAGAGAGTGGCAAGAATGTCAGGATAAGTGTGTTTGAAACAAGGGGGATATTTTGAGGGGAATTAATAACAACATGATTTCACTGTAAATTTTTAACAATTTTAACATTCAACATATAACTCCAAGATGAAAATGACAAGTGACAATTTGCATCAATTAGTTGAACATATGCTTTTAACTTATTTCTAAAATAAGAATAGGTTTGTTTAAAACTTTTTTGCCTGTCACCCTTTGTAATTCATGGTACATGCTCACAAATAGTTTTATGGAAGGAATTTAGAAATGTAATACTGGCCACCAGCCAGTATTCCCTTCTTTAACAGTAACTATCGAATAGTTGGATCCAATCTTGAAATCCCTAAGATTAGCTTTTGGAGTTTATTTCTAATAATGAAGAATTAGAAGTTAATTATATACCAAGAGTAGCAGATTGATGATATGCATAAAATCAATTCATAGTGAAGTAATATATGAACATTCAAATGTTATGAAGCCTATAATAACACTAAACATTTTTAATGTAACGATCAGGAAAGATGAAGTGGAAACTTCTATGAGGATCTAATTTTCTATGTATCTGGATCATGAATTTAGGATTGAAAGTTATTTTTTCTTTAAAAGTTATTTGTATGAAAAAAAATCACTTTTATGTTGTAACATTATATAGCTGTATTACTTTCAGGTATGTCTTAGTTATTTTTCTCTCTTGTTTTTGAGAAAAAAATACCTGACACCCAAAGTTAGGGGAGAGAAAGTTTATTTCTCACAGATTGGAGGCTGCAGTCCATACTCAGTTGGCTCCAGGACAAAATGGCAGGGCTGAGGGACAGCAGTTCATGGCTGCTGCAAACAGAAGGTGAACAGCAAAAGAGCAAAAAGACTCGCCTTTTTCCTGTAGTTACGCTGTATGCTCCACCCCTGGGCGGGTGCTGCGCTCATATCACTAGTCCAAGCACTAGACGAGGAACCAATCTCAAAATGCTAGATTTGGCCATCTCTATGGTTGCATGAGGCTTTCAAAGGGCATTTGAGGATAAACCATAAGAAGGTATATGGTGAGAGTTGGACAGGAGAATGTCTTCTTTGCTAACTCCGGAAAGGTGGCTGGAAGAGTTCCCCTTAGTTAAGAAAGAGCCTACAATGCTCTTGTAAGCAAGAAGCCAGAGATGGACAAAATTCGAAACAGCCCCAATTCCAAGTGGTAAAACTGGTTCAAACAAACTTAGAAGGTGATCAAAGACAAGGCTATACAGTGTAACTTTTCCCACAACTGGAAATATACCCGAGTATAGTGATCCTCATGAATTAATGATCTTAGAAGGGCAAAGAAAACTAGCAGACAGGATTTTCAAATGCTTGTTTTTGAAAAACTATGAATTATGGGGGAATTATTGGAAATTCAAAGATAGGGAATCACGTTTTGCTTGCAAAAATATTTTGGAGGTGAATTTTGGAAACACTTGAAATACCTGATGGCCCATGGATTAGATGCTGAGCCTCAGTACACTTTAGGAGACATTTATAATTAAAGATTTTGTCATTCTTCATCAGAGCCTGATGCAACTCCACAGCATGAGACCAGGAAGGAAGCAACTGCAGACACAGTTCTTAGGCTTTTCACTGATTCACGAAGAGTGGCTCAGGTCATGTGACTTGCTTCTCACGTGTGTGCATAGAAGCAGAAGGATGCTGTAAACTTAATGTGAGATGTAAAGATGCCACCTAGGAATCTTGCTTAAGTTCAGAGATTTTGACCCAGTAAGCCTGGGATTAGGCCTCAGACTGCTTTCCCAAGAGACTTCCTGGAGATGCTGATCCTGCCTCATGAACCACATTTTGGCTTATGAAGATTTTAGAACATGGTTTAAAATAGAACTTGTTAAAAATCAGACTCCAGAGAGGGGTGGTGGTACACTCCTATAATCCCAGCATTCAGGAGGTTGAGGCAGGAGGATCCTTACAAGTTAGAGACCAACCTGGACTACAAAGTGAGCCCAAGGCCAGCCTAAACCACGCAGTGAGACCCTGTCTCAACAAAACAAAACAAAACAAAATCAGATTCTAGTAGTCTGTGTTCAGAACTGCTCTTCCTCCTCTTTCTTCTTCTTTTTCTCTTTTTAAAATTTTTTACTATCCTGAGGATTGATCCAGTATTTGGGCTAAACTACTTCCCTGCTCTTTTTATATTTTCTCTTCTGAGAGGCAGTTTTGCTAAGTTGCTTTAGACCGGGCTCAAACTTGGCAGTCCTGTGTCAGCCTCTGAGCATGCGGGGATCACAGGCCTGCACCAGTACACTTGGCTTGTCCCAACTCCTGAGTAAACCACAAGACTAGTTTTTCAAGCATTCAAGGTAATTCTGTGATGTAATCCCATAAGAAACCATAAAACTATATAACCTCCTGTGATGTTGTTCTTCCAGTCAGTTTTTACAGATAGTTCTGTCTGTAACTGGGTGGACATTTTCTCAGTCTTATATAAAATCAGTTACTTCTGCTCTGTATACCTGGATTTATCTGGCAATTTACTGTGTATTTCATTTTGTATTCTTATCCTTATGGTATCCATATCCTTCTCTTCACCTGTATATTTGTGATATAACCTCAGTAGATTTTGTGTACTTGGTTATCTCTTTTTTTAGATATATAATTACATTTATTAAGATTTTCTATAATTTCTATTTCTAACATTATATCACTTGCAGGAAGAGAGAATTTTTAATTTTTGAAAATTTTTACTGGTACATGTTTGTAGTACGCAATGATTGCATTCTTTGTGGGGGAGCTGGCCCATGGATTAATTCATTTTAATTCTTTTTCTTTCAACCTCTTTCCTTCCTTTTCCTAGTTACT
This sequence comes from Cavia porcellus, assembly GCF_034190915.1. NCBI lineage: Eukaryota > Metazoa > Chordata > Mammalia > Rodentia > Caviidae > Cavia > Cavia porcellus. The sequence goes on from NW_026947489.1 coordinate 12,974,569, forward strand.
TCAGTTTTGGATGGGATTCAGTGTTTGTTTGTTTTGTTAAATGTTTTTATCGTTGACTTATTCTTTATACCTGAATTTCAGTTCTTATTTGATTTATGCACACAAAGGTGTTTTCTTTATCTACTTTGGTTAGGATGAAATAAAAAATAATTTGAATGAATGTCCAGAGATTGATCATTGTTACTCAGTCAATCTAGGTTCTAGGCTCTTCTCTGCCAATTTGTTAGGACCACAGGGGGGAAAAAAACTCCTGAGGTCTGCAACCCTCTGTGTAACACCAATGGAAGAAAGAGTTTTAAAAAGTATAAAGTGCATAAAAGCCTTGAGAGAGTTCTATTATTAGCAGTAGGAAAATATATCACTTTTTAATTTAGTGAAATTAATATCCAAAATTAATTGAAGAATATTTAATTAATTAATATGTCATTAATTTTCACAAGGAGTCTCCCCACTAGCAGTGTATCTGACAGATGTCTGCTGGAAAGGTCTACCATGTAAGCTTCGCTCACCAATAGATGACTTTTTCCAGACACATATGCTACATTTGCACCTTCTTGCGTGATTCTGGCTAGAAAAGTATCATATTTTTCCACCCAGAGATGCTCCTGAGTTATGTGAGAATTTCTCACTTTTGTGTTGTGCAAGCCCATTGTGAAAGCAGAGTGCCATTAGTGCTCTGTGTGTGCCTTGCTAGAGCTATAATTTTCCATACCTGTTTGGCTTTGACCAGAGAAAGAAGCCCATGATTGCATGTTGACGTTGCCTGGCTTTGGGGCCACTTTATCCCATGGGATATGAAATCCACATTCTTATAATGCCTATCTCATTTATACCATTCTTTGCCTGAATATTTGCTACTGTAAGTTTCATAGAGAAGGAATAGAGACAAGTAATTAAAAACATAGCCCAACTAGATGAAGACTTCTACGGGGAAAACGCCAGCCAACTCCATTTAGATACAAACTATGAAGGACCCAGATTAATAAAACCTTGAGCCAGAAAAAGGTAAATTGGAAATGGTAAAAGCAACTGGCTACTTAGGAGCATGGACTTTGGAGCCACTTGGACTTATTCTTGGTCTCCTGACTTGTGCATGGGTCACCTTAGTTACATGAGCTCAACTCACACACACTATCTAGTGTCCTGCTCTGGGCAAAGTGGATTAAAGGAGGCAATCAGTTATGCTACACTTCATACTTTGCAGGAGCAGAGATCTTTGGTTTTCTCCCTAAAGTGTTACCAATGCCTACAATTCCTGGAATAGAGTAGGTAATCAATGTTTATTAAATAAATAACTTCCTTTCTCAAAGACTAAAATTCCCTGTATCTTTTTCTAAGGTCCTCCAAACGTCTCTCTACATACCTGTTGTAAAAGTGCTTCTTCACTGGAATTCTTTTCTTATTTTTACATAATTAATGATCATCAATCCCCCTACCCCCAAATCTAGTGGCATAGTTAAAAGTCTAAATACATCTGTGGACTGTCACATCCTCGGGAGTGTTTATTGCCTTGAACAAAATAGGATGCAGCAATATGAAGCTTCAACCAAGTTTAGTCTATTTATTCTTTTTAGTGTTTACAAAACAAGATATTTTATGGATGTAATTTATACATTGAATAGGAGAGGACTATTCCCAATATTATCTTTATCTTCACAACATAAATAACAACTCCAGTAATCAAAATTTACTACAATTGTAATAGATTTTGGCAGAGTTTATGTATTTTGTGTGAAGCTACCATAGCACTGACTTCCAAGGATGGAGGCCAGGGTTTCCCGTTTGGCTTTGGTAAGTGAGAAAAAAAATCCACTACTGTATTTATAGTTTTTACTACATTCAAGAGATTAATTCTCATAAATAAAATTGTTTACACCAGCTTCTAATCAGAAAGTTGAGAGTATCTGTGGCAATGCAGCCACTAAAAACTTGTATACTATGAAAATATTTCAATAATTAATGCATGCTCCATCTAGAGTAATTGACAGTGAGGTCATAAACGTAATGGGCCATCTGTGTTTGATTTGTACATGAAAATGCTTAAAGGGATAGACAGGTAATTCAAGCTCCTCGGGAAAGGAAGATTTGTTGCAACTCCTCCAGGTAGCAGAGCCACTTAGTACATTTTTTTCCTTTTTCCTTAAAGTATTTTCCAGATTTTTTTCTTGATGTCTGCCCCTTTTCACTCTACTTACTCTAATGCAATGTTCCTATGCAGGCTTTTTGATGTGCATGGCACTCACGGCCTCAGGTGATTGTACTTGGCTCTCCTAAACATTGGGATGGCAACTGAATTACAAATAGGTGATTATAAAACCCTCTTAGCTCACTCCAGTGTTTTGACTTTATTCATTCTCCTTGGTCTGACCACTTCAAAAATTTATTACTTCCATTTTTGCTCTTTTGTCAGTGAATAATTTTCTATCCCTGTTTCTATTTGTTAACATAAAGTCACAGTAGCACTAGGGATCTTAGTATGGTTTTTATAACACTTCTTTGGGCCACATTTATGAAGTAACAGGGCCACAGTGGACACCCAAGGAGGTTCCAGGATTTTCTGCAATAAAATGAGAGAGCACTGAATATTGCTGTTGTAGCTTATATCTAGACATCCTGCTACCCCAGTGCCTCATGTATGCATATGTGAGTCTTTTCAGAGCTGACTGGATCTAGTATGTGATAGCATGATTAAGGGTGTGTGGCATTGAATCAGTCCCCTGATTAGCATTAGCATAGTTCAGGCTGTGGCTGAAGCAATGCATGGAAGACAGAAGTCCCACCCTGAGTACAAGTGGCATCACAAAAAGAGAAGCTTGTAGCCTGGATGGGGTCAAACCCCAGGAAGGTTGTTGCCTACTGTTGCTGCTTCCTGCCTGCCACACCATGAACTATTTCTCCTCTGCCATTTTGCTCTGCCTTGGAGCCAGCAAACTGTGGATTGAAACATCTATAGACTGTGAGCTGAAATCAACCTTTTCTTCTTTATCTCTGGGTATCAGGTACCTTGTCTCAGCAATGACAAAGTAACTAAGCCAATTGTCCAGAACAGTGTCATCACATTGAGATCCATAAACTCATCCAGGAACACATTTTCACCTGGAATATGCTGAGCACTTAGCATCTGCCTGGTGCTGTTAGACCTCAGATGCACTGGACTAAACCAGCAACATCCCTGATCTCTTGGCTATTGTATTCTAGCAAATGCAGCCGTCTCCTTAGAACTTTTAGAGATAACACAAACTCTGCAATTGGAAAAGTAAATGGATTATATCCCCCTGACAAACCCTGCCCCAATCTCTCTCTCTTCCTATGGTGTCTGCTTTGGCAAAGTATGTCACCATTTGCGCAGTGACTGAGGTCTGCACTACACTATTCCTTTGTCTCAGTGAATCACAAGTACATCAGAGTTAGCACCTTATCACTGGATTCCATCCTTCTCTTCACTGGTAACAGTTTTTACTCCTGTAATTTTTCATTTTGGCCTAGAACATTGCCTCAGCATCCAGTCTACTAATGCTGAGGTGATATTTTAAACTTTAAAATGCAGGGAGAGTTATGTCAATTCTCTGTAGAAAACCATTACTGGAAAGGTTCTACCATTGCCTTGGAGATGAACCCCAAACTTTTTAACATGGATTACAAGAAAGACTTTTGCTAATGTGGTCTGGACTTAACCCTACAATGTCATTTTTTTTTCTTTAGGGCCTTACTTTCTACTGTGAAGGATGTTAAAAATGATACTATATTCTATGTATACCTTGTATCTGATATTTTATACTTAACAAGCCATAAACATATCCTTAACAGTGGTTGTATCTAGGCTTATGCACTTAAATATGATACAGTTGTTTGTCAGGGAGGTTTTCATTATGCTATAAGCCAGCTAATTTTTTTTTTACAAAAAACTCAAATGCTTTCAACTGAGAATAATATATAAATACATTTAGTTAGTATGCTTTGGGTTTGAGTAATTAGATGTTGCACCTAGTAAACACATAAGGGACTTGGTACCAAGTGAATTGGCTGGGAGAACTTAATGATGCAGAACACAAGGCTGGCCAAGGCCTGCAGTGTGAGGGGGAGTGGGAAGGAATGGGATGGATATAGCATAAGGACCGTGAGACTGAGAAATGGGAGAGAGCTTCTTCATGAGATGAGTACAGAAAAACTGCCACCAAGTGCTACGGCGGAACCCCAGAAGCTGAAGATCATCTCAGAGATAGTAGCAGCTAACAGATAGCACTTAAAATAATGACAACACCAGCTCACAATCACACTTGCACAGCATTTACTGTGTGCCAGGCAGGGCCCTCTAAACCCACTGCATGTATTAACCATTTAATCTTCATCTATCTTCTCTACCTCCTATGACTATTACAAAGATCAAGTGCATTCATATTTTTAAAGTACCTGCGTAGTGATGTCTAAACGTTTGTTAGTAAAGTCCACTTTCTTGGGGGCATGACACAGTCATGAGCCTTGCCCAAGGCCACACAGTTCCTAACTGGCAGAGATCATGATGGAACCTGGTTATCTGGCATTGGAGACTATGTGACCCCTGAGAGTCCTGTGGTCTGGAGGAACAGGTACGGAACTGAAGATCCTCTTGTTCTGGAGCAATTGGCAAGGGTGCACCTGTTTTTCTGTGAGAAACAGGTAGAGGAGTCCCAACCTCAGAGGCCAGTGGGGGGCTGTGTTGCTGATGCCCACCTTACCCTTCCCACACACACCATCCCTCTCGTTGCTTTGGCGTAACAGTGTGGGAGGAACACACCTTTACGAGTTCTGTGTGATCTTACTTAGTAAACTAGAAACAAAACACGGGCTGAGGATGCGGACCTGTCATCACGATTAGAAAATGATTTAAAATCTCAGGAACCAGTGCGTCCAGGATCACTGAAGTAAGGCTCAGAGTTAAGCATCTCCCTTCCCCATCCTCCTCGCAGAACTTCTTTACTGCTTGTGTCGCTCAGCTGTAAGCACCCATCCCTGTCCTTATACTGTCAACAATTATGACGACAATAAAGCTAATGACCAGAACAGAGCTGCATGAAGTCTCTCCACACACAGAAGTGAGGATGTTTGTGAAGACAGAAATGCTGGCAACTTTGGGGTAGTCATTCTATATTGTATGTATGTATTGAGTTGTAACACTGTACCCTGAAAATATCTATGCATATCATGCCATTAAAAAAAATTAAAGGTAATGCTGGCAGAGCAGAGTGGTAAACTTTTCTTAATTGCCAGCCATATTAATGCATTATTGCACTTAATTATCACAAGCTTGTACAACAAGAGCTATTTTTAAAAACTGACATGATAGGTGAGGAAGCTGAGCCTTAGAGATGGTTTGGTTGATAAGCAGAAAGTTGGCATTAGAGCCCAGATCTATCTTTCCTAAATCCAATGCCATATATCCCTCCCTTCTCCAACTGAGCATTCAGTGGATTTGATTTATCTGATTCCTGGGAGATAAGTGGGTTGATATGCATGGCTTCCCTGAATGGGATACTTGGGTAAGTGTTGCAGAAGAAATTCCATCCATTCAGATTGTGACTTTAAGCCATGAAGATTATGAAAGGCACTGAATAAGATCACAGGATTTATTGCCAAGGCCAGCACCTGCTTAATGAGTATCTACAATGCCCTGGACTGTATGTGATAGCGGCAGAGGAAACGGCAGAGTCATATAGGCTGTGATGCGACTTGCAAGATAGCATTTGAAAGGGAAGATCGGACCCACGCAAGTCAACAGCAGAGTCCCAGAAAAACCTGGAGGGCGGATCTGTGAGGATTCAGTGAGTGACGGAGTATCCAGCCCTGACTCTTTCTTTTCCATCATTTTCAAGCCATAGAGTGAAGGGATCCTGGATGCTGAGGGTTACCTTGAGATTGAGTGATACCTGAAAAACCTGAAATGTTAATAACCTCAAAAGAAAGAGGCACTTTGTTTCTTCTTAGGCCCAGAAGAAGGTGGAAGGCTTCATATCGCTGAAGGAGAGACGTTCTGGTCTATCTTCATCATAACATGGTCTGTGGAAGGAGCCCCTGCTACCCTTGACCTGGTGGCTCAGGAAGAGAAGGCAAGTTCTACCTGGCCTGTACATGTTTTCCACCTTCCTGCAGCCTCAGCAGGTGGTTGTGGGAGTAGAAACTCCCCTGTCTCCCACCGTCTTTGAGTTTGCCCACATCCAACACTAAAACTGCCTGATTAATACAAGGACATAGAGCATGACCTTCAAGAGAGACCCCAGTTAGTCTAATGAAATTTAGGAACCAGGAGAGAGAAATTAAAATGTGTGGAAAATGATTCACTGAGGTGCAGATAAGGGGATGGACATGCAAATGGTGAATATCTTCATAGGCATGCCACTAGAACACCACAAGGCAACTTTGGATCCTGAAATAATGATTTCTAAGTTAAAATATCCCTTTTGTGAGTCAGAAAAAGGGTGTGATTTCAGCTGGCAATTGAATTAGAGATCAAGAAGAGTAATGGAAGCAGAACACGCCACGAAGAGAAAGAACATGAGTACAAGAATAGGTGAGTTAGAGCACAGGTCTAGGAAGCGCCTTTACGGACAAAGAAAACAAAATAGCCTAACAGAATAATTAAAGAATAAAAATAGTTAATACATGGTGTATTCACGGTGTAATATGCAATATCTTTACAGTAAAGTTGCACAGATACAAAACAGATTCTCTTATACAGAAAAGAAAGGACCAGATAACAGCACAAAACTTTTTTTTCAGTGAACTAAGAAAAACTAGGAAATTTCCCATGCAAATAATGAGGAATTCAGACAGAAAAAAGAAAAAGACTAGGAAGCACATTCTTCCAAACTGAAGAGGGTATTAGCTTTCTGATGACAAGAATTGAGTTTAAGAAAGAATTAACATATACAGAAAAAATGAATAAATCCAAATGAAACCACAAAGCTGAATATCTCATTAAGCTCCTGACTGTTCAGCATAGCTGGTGGTGTGGAGCTTTCTTTGGGCCCCATCTAGGACTGCATGGTGACAATGGTCCACTTGCTGCTCCAAAGTTTCTTAATGTAAGATACCGAGGACAAGTCCTCTGGTCCCAGCTTGCTAATTCAAACTCAGCTCCTGCAAGATCAGCTGGAGCCTCTTTTAAGGCCACACCCTCCCTCACCTCATCCCTTTGCCCAGTCCTGTAGGTATCCTACAAACTATGTGTAATCCACTGTGCTCAGTGGGTTTTTATACTTTGATTTCTTAGAGCACAGAGATTGCAGGGTAGAGGTAAGAAAAGAGGGCAGAGAGGGTCATTTGTTGTGAGGCAAAGATGTTAATTATTCGCGTTTATTTAATTCCTATCCTGCTTCTTCATCCCTTCTAGGCACAATTCCCAAAAGAACTCAGTAGCATTCTTTCCCACACATCCCATGTCACAGTGTTCCCCAGGTGGCCCGACCTATAACTCTATACGCAGAACAAAGCAAAAGAAAACAACAACAAAACATCCACACTTCAAAAACTAAACCAAAGCACAGAATTCTCTCTCCCCAAACTTCTCAATCTAATTGAAATTTTCTGATAGGGACATTGGGCTAAGTGTCCAGGAAAATCAGGCTCACACTTTTCACAATTTTAAAAGCTAAAAGAGAGTGAAATTAAGTGCACAGAGTCACGTCTACTGGAAGGCAAAGATGATGAGATACAATCTATTGTGAGAAGTCCTGAGATCCAAGAAGCCCTTGATCAGTAAAATAGAATTGATTTAGTCCAAGAGAAAAATCAATTTGAGATGAAGAACTCAGTGTATACTACGCAGATAGTTGTCTGACAGGAACACTACAGAAAATCCTCTAGCTGCATTCTAGTTAAGTTAAAAAAAGGATTCAAGACCAAAATGGGTAGAAATGAAACATCATGCAGTGATATTGGTGGGAATTTGTACTTTTGTGATAAGTATCAATTACTGGAGCAGAAGAAATGAAAAGAATGATATGTTGTAGATAAGAGACATCAAGTTAAGAGCTAAAGGTTGCACAAAAGCAGAAATCATGATGGGAAAAAAATCATCGTTAATAATGATACTAATAGGGGGTAAAACTAACTTCAGTACTTATGGACACAAGCAGGCAGAAATACTTTTTAAATTACCAAGGAAGGAAAAGACCAAAGAGAGAAATTTTACTTGGTTACCAAACAACAGAAAAACAGCCCAAAAATAAATAGTAGAAAAATGCAAATATTAGAAATTAAACATAAAATGCAGGAATAAAATAAATCAGTTTTACAAGAAATATGAATGAGTGTAGTTTATCAAATAATAAGTTAAAAAACAAAATCAAGATATCTAGTTACAAGAGTCAACTTTGACCTAGGAGAGTAAACATTTATCATTAAAGAATAAGAACTGAAAAATAAATTTTAAAATGCACAAAATAAAGTCAAAAGTAGCAAAATTAAATAGTAATGTAGAGGGAGGATATTTAACAAAGCTAAAAGAAAAAAAGAAGTATGTACAATGAAAATTAATTTCTTCAAAAATGTGGAATATCTAGACCTCATCCTATCAAGTCTGATTGAAGAGGAAGAGAAGAGGCTGGGGATTTAGGTCAGCGGCATAAGCGCCTGCCTTGTAAGCAGGCAGTCGTGAGTTCGATCCCTGGTACCGATAAAAGGGAAAAAGACAAAGTAAAAAAAAAAAAGAGAAAGTTAAAGAAATACAACATTATAAAGGAAATACAAAGATACATATAATGGAAATTAAAAAAAAAACTGACTGGTTAGTGTTATTGTATAGATATAAATGTGATGGATTAAGTGTACTTTATGATGTTCATACAATAAGGAAATCAATTTACAATGCCTTTCTTAGAACATCTGCTACACTCAATCAATAAAACAATGTAGCAATGAAATCTATCAGTTTATGGAAAGCTTATGATATCACTAACTAGACAGGATCTATTACCAGAATGCAAGAACCTATCTTAGTCTTTACAATTTTATACAGTTAACTCATGCAAGCTACATATAATCTTTGATGCTCAGTGGGTTTTTATACTCTGATTTCTTACAGCATAGAGATTGCAGGATAGAGATAACAGAAGAGGACAGGCATTGGAGAAGAGAATCATTTGTTGTTAGACAAAGATATTAGTTATTTGTGCTTGTTTAATTTCTAGCATGCAAACTGAGGAGAGGCATGAGAAATAAGAAATACCATCCAGGCTCCTAAGTGCTCTGAATGCAATGACAATGGCTTCATCAGGATCAATAGGCAGAGCCCCCTCCCCCATGCCTATCTACAAAGAACCTTCTAGAAACATTCGCCGAGTAAAGAAAAAATCCAACATATTTCAAAGGAAGTTAGGAGGGCTTGTGCATATAAATGGATTATTGAAATTGGTTGCAAATAGAAGACTGATGTGGAGGTGCAAAGGGAGTGTGGGGATGAGACGACACGCAAGAGAGGGGAGGTGAAGGGGAAGCAACAAGGGTCAACGTGCCATATGCGTTTGTACCAATTCCCTATCATCAGGAAGAAAAATGCATTCAGTATGTTTTATTGTGTCTAAAAACATAACTAGTAGAAAGGGAAAAATAAGCACTAGAAACTGACGTTTATTCACAAGACAAGTAATAAGGAAAGTTAAACTGATATGTGGGGTCCAGACTTTACCATTGTTTAATAATCTCATCAGAATGGTTTTGCTGGTTGCACCTGCAGAGGGCAGGTGTAGGTGCCCCTCTGCACCTCTGGCTGTCTGCATGGGACACGAGTCTGCCGCTGGGAGTATCTCTAAGTGGAGAGTCTTACGACCTTCCAGTGCCAGACAAGACCCTCTTTTCTACTCAGCCCAGCTCAATGTGGAGTCCAAGAGCTCCTGAGAAAGTGAGTGCTTTCCAAGAGGGAGGAGACCTTTGGACATATTTTGGTCATAAAACAAGCTTCTCATCGACTTTGGAGGATGCTTCCTGCTTTGCTTGCCTCTGGCATCGCCTGGGAACAGCTGGCTCGCAAGGTCTCCTTGTGTTTGCCTTGAGAAAGGAGAAGTCCTGGTAAGATTATGGGGCTTGAGAGCCGATGCCTTGCTATGGAAAGGAGAGTCTCCTTTTCCATCCTTCAGACAAGCTGCAGAGCAGAAGCCTGGCTACAGACACTGTTAAAGAAAACTAAAGCAAAAGCTGGACGCCTCAGATGCGAGACTTTGTTACTTAGCAAGTTGGAGTAATAACTGTTAGGTCAGTGACTGTAAGTCTATCCTATAAACAAAGATTATAAGATTTAAAGCAGGGCCGGGCCTCACCACAGTGATGTCAGCAGCCAGCAGTGACAGCTGCCCTGTCTTTGGGCTTCATCACTTAAAGCGACAGTATCCAGCCTTCCATTCTGCATCTATCATGAAGACACATTGATTTCCTTTCTGGAGAAACACATATTTCTTTTCTCCTGCTAAAAAGATAAATCTGACAGATTTTAATCAAATGTAGTTGTTCAAAGTATCAAAATGTCACATATAGAAACAAAACACAGTGGCTTCTAAAGGGGTAGGCGCTTTGTGACCAAGTTCCTTCACAGAAGACACTTGGATTAGCACACACAGTTACACACCCACACACAGGTGAACACACATGCATACGAACCCAGGTAACACTAAAGCCTAAGCATCGCTTCTTTGAATGTTCCTTAAGATGCTGTATTTGTTTGTAGTGACATCAGCTAATGTGGCTTTAGGTAAAATTTCCACCAAAATCCACCTCTCCAGATACTTTGTTTCATGTAAAATCCTGTAATATTGGGCCATGGTCTTTGAAAAATGGATTTTCCCTCGGGTGAAGCATCCCATGAGAGATAACACAGGAAAAGGAACACTCATCCCTTCTCGTATGCACCAGGCCCTTGTCACTGTGTTTCTGTTTAGTTCTTGGCTGTGATCTGGCTGGCAGTCAGGAAGCATCACATCCCTTCATGTAGAGATTCTGAGTAGCTCTTACTGTTCTTTTCAGTGTGACCGAGGAGAGCCAAGATGTTTTTCTTCTGAATTTAGAGAGGCATCTATACTGATTTTCCGTAAGATGATATTTAAAAAATCTGTGGGGACACTTAAAATTCACAAGGCTTGATTCTCGTTACATCACATTCATTGATCAGTAGGGTTCCTCTCATTACAGGTTGAGCATGAGCTGATTTTTAATAGTACATCTTGAAATGTTTGAGTCCCTTGCGTGTGTTGTCTTCTCCTCTAAGTGTAAATATGACTGATTGCATTTTCATTAGAATAAAGAGAGTGGATGCCTCTTATTCACACCTAGTGGCAATTTCCTGCTCATATATCTAGGCATAAAATATCTTATTTCAGCTAATTTTCAGAGGTGAAAATGAAATTCACATCATGAATGGAAGTGTAGAAACACTGTTTTACTAGACCATAGGTCCTTGTAGTCCAATAGTTCATCTTTTCAGTAGGGTTTTTCTTTGTTTTGTTTTATCCTTATCATTTGTTGTGCTAAGGTATATGATTCAAAAAGAATTCCATATTGGAAAGAAAAGTATTGGAAGGAAATTTATCTTAATATATGTATAGTGTTTTATTATATACAATTTGTTTTAATGGCCCACAAACATTTAATTCAATGCCTTTTAGAATGTGAGCTTTGGGCATGCATGGTGGCTCAGATATAGAATCCCAGGTACTTTGGAGGCTGAGATAAAAACATCCTAAGTTTAAGACCAGCTTGAGAAACTTAGAAAGGTAGTATATCAAAAGAAAAATGTAAAAACGGTTGGGGATGTCACTTGGTGGTCCCTCGATTCAATTCTTATGTATCAAAAAGAAGGAGGTCTCCAAAAATTTACTTTCTATGTGTTTCCATTTTCACTAATTTCCTAAAAATCACAAACACTGTTACTTACACAGTAACAGCTCCACTGAGTGACTTGTTCTGTAGTACATTCTTGAGTTAATTTTGATAAGCACTTGGTTTGAGAATGTCTCACAGTTCTGATTTGGGCTTTGGTATCCCACTTAGAGCTATTTCTAAAGAAGATATTTCTAGAAGATTGCATGGCCAAATCAGACGTTCCCTTGTGAGAACAGTACTAGAAGAGATTAGCATCTAAACTATAACAGAAATAAATTAACTTCTTAAAGTAAACTATAAGAGAGAGAAGTCAATAAAAGTGGGCAAACACTTTCCCTTGGATACTATGTTGTCTTCATTAAACTTCAGCCTTGAAATCAGTGGTTAAAAATTTGTCCCAATTTCTACCAGGTACTGGTGTTATTTGAAATTTTAACCCAGAATGAAAGAACATCCTGAAACAGGAAATATGTGATTCCTTCCAGAAAGAATATTTGCAATGTTCCAAATTATAGCTGCTAGAAGATATGAAGGCAAGCACCAAGTATTACCTGGATCATGATTTATACATACAGAACAGACAGCAAGCTCACTGTACTCCCTTCCCCCTCGGAAAGTGCTCCCAACCAGCAGACTCAAGCACAGTACTTTAAAGCAGGATTTCCCACAGTTACTGAGTTTTTTCTTATTTACAAAAGGAGCAATTCATTTTGTAGAACATTTCAAACTGGCAAATGGCCAATGACAATTCGACCAAAGCTGGGTGTAAAAGGTATTGTAAAAACACAAAGCGAAAGAATGTTTAGGAACGACGGAAACAAAAAGGAATATTATTCATCCTTCCATATGGCTTTTTAAAGCCGTTTACAATTATGCGCCGTTTATGGTAGTTTCTATAAAATTTTCCCCATTGAGAAGGCAGAAGATGGAATAAGTTTGTGAACCTATCACAAGAGGAAGAGAAGGGATTCGGAGTGACAGTGGAATTTAGCTGATTGTTTGAGAGTCGACAGTGTGATAATGACACTCTTAACCAGGAGAATGGGGAATGTGATCTCATTTGCTTCTCCAGAAAGAGATTTCAAGAGCTTAACCAAAAATTAAAGTTGCTAGTCGTAGAGTGAAAAGTAAATAATAACGTTCTGCCACAATTATGCATCTGATTGAAACAGGTACAGTATATCAAGATTCTTAGAGCCCACGTTTAGCGCATCCATTGCATGTGTGGGCAAATGTACTTCAATAAAAAAGAGAAAGTGCGAGCTCTCTGCAGATGCATTTATATGACTTTGAACAACAGACAACTTAGACCATGTGCCGCTACTCCAATTCTTGTCCTTGGCCTCTTATGACTAAACTGTCAGAATGATTTCTAATCATTTAGTAGCTAAATGCACTTCTTGGAGATTTCATAGTCCACTTCAGAGCTGCCAAAGAGAGATTTTTCTTACACAATCCCAGCTAAATTGAAGACATTCTATTCTTCAAATTATTTATAGGTATTCATTAACAATCTCCCTCTTCCAAATCCATCAGTACTTCACAATTCCTTAAAGAAGATGAAATTTTTACGGCTTCCCCTTCAGACTGGCTTTCCAGTTGTTTTGAAACTAACCCTTGGAGTTTTCTCAAAATGTCCTGTAACATCCTAAAACTGGGAAATCAGCTCACAGTATTTTCTTCAGAAGTTACTGACTGTGGTCACAGAATGAAGTGGGGGTGCCTCTCAGGCTAGCCAGGTAGTAGATATTCAACCCCAGAAATGTTATTAATGCTTTTAAATCTTAAAATTGCTCACATAAAATAAACAGAAAAGGAAATGCTCATCCCACGGAGATTGCATGCACTGATATATTAAATGCTCTAGCATAGAAAAGCTTACTAAATAGCAGTCGACTAAACACATAGGTAGAAAGAAAGCTGGAGAAAATGATAGAACTTAGAACTTTTTGACTTTTCTCTGCATTTTTCTTATCTGCCAAATTTACAAAATTTATCACTTTAATATGTGTAATTTGCCAGGTTCTTGTGATTGTTCCCCATTTTCTCTGCAACTTCCTGCTCATTTGGTCACTGATCAATCTGATTGTGAGATGCAGACATCAAATCTCCTCTGAAAAAGAGTGATTTCTGCGGCAGAGGAAGCCACACTGGGATGTTTCACTTAGTAAATGCGACTGATGCTCGGGTGGTCAGAAGTAGCGACTCTTCTGTGCAAGCCACGCAGGTTTTCCCAGGATTAGTCACTTGGCTGCCTTGCTCTGTAGCTAGTAATTCAGAGATAATCACGTTACCAAGATGTCATTTAATCTGTATTTGGCATATCTCAAGTTTTCATCTTCATTAATAGAGCCATCAAAGTTTCATTGGGTCTGACTGGTATTGGACACAGTGTGGCTCCCTGGAGGGGGTGGAGTATGTGCACAGAAAGCCTCTGGTTGCCAGATGGTGGCTGTTAATCTGCTTGCTTCAGGGGTGTGAGGCGGAGTAAGCTTGCCTGGCTCTCAGCCAATGGGGCTCCCTCTCCCCACTGATTATACAATGGTCTTGTGGCAGGATCTCCTCGGCACGACCAGCAGGCATAAAGCCCAGGGTAGAGAAGGCAGCAGAGGTGCTTGATGAAGGGATGATAGAATATCTAACCTGTCTTTCCAGAAGGAGTCCTAATTCTGACCTTCTGGCACCTAGCCGAGGCCGCTGTATCATGAAATCCCTGTGCATGGCAGTGAGGCAGATTGCAAGTGTTGATCCTAGCAATGAGAAAACCTTGGCCTTGAATTCTAACTCTCCTCTTTAGTAAGTGTGTTATTCTACTTCCTGTTACTATAATGAAATACCTGAGGCTTGGCCTTACAGTGGCCAAGGGTATTCAAGAAGGAAAAACAGGAAGCCAGTGCAAGAGGAAGGGCCAGTCCCAACCTTGCACAAGGTTCACCTCTTAAAGGTCTGTGACCCCCACCAAAACACTACACTGAAAAATGAACTCCTGGCACATAAACAGTTTTGAAATCCACCCAGCACACGTTCAAAGCACAGCAATGAGGTTTCCGAAGCCAGGCATAGCACGCACTTCTTTTGAGTCTCAGATGATGAACTTGGTTCTGTTGCTATCCTGGGTGTCTCACAGGGTTGCCTAGACAGGGAAGCTGATAGAGAAAAATCCCTTAGTCCCATGGTCCAGCAGGACATTCTGGGAGCAGATCCCAGAGACTCTCACACATGTCCCGCACAGGGCCAGATGAGGGTGCTGATCAGAGTCATGTGTGGTCCTGAGGGGCCTCGGCACTGAGCTGGTGGGTGATCAATCGTGTCAGCAAGGCTTCTTTGGCAATACCACGCAACAGCCTGATGCAGGGGTGGCAAAGCTTCACAGCTACACTGTGAAGGTGACAGGAAGAAAACAGAGTCAGTCAAGTCTATGGGTGCCTTTTATGTAAACTAAACTGTGTGTGATAAGGACAAAAGCACAGCAAATCAGGAAGCTCTATGTGTGCTATGAGAAAACACCCACCAATTTAAGGGTATGGAACATCATCATGCCACTGCTCCCAGGCTGAGGGAGGGCATGGCAGGGGATGGGGGTAGAAATAATAAATAAGAACCCAGCACAATCACATAATGATAGTGTGTAGGAGCTGAGTCACGGAGCACAGCGTATTCAACATTATGTTCCTGGGACTAAAAGAAAAAATAAAAGCTCAACGACAGCAACAACAACAACAAATATTCAGGGAAAAGAGAATCTCTAATTCATAGCTTGTGAACCTCAGGGTCAGGGCATGAGAAGTAGTATCTAGGTGGCTATGGAATAATCTCTCTCTCTCTCTCTCTCTCTCTCTCTCTCTCTCTCTCTCTCTCTCTCTCTCTTTCTCTTTCCTCTCAAAAATGGGAGACCAGCTGCAAGCAGTGGCCTGAGACCCAAACTCCTCTGCTTCTATCAGAACGCTCAATCTCTCCTAAGTTAGTCGCCTTAAGGCACTTGCAGAGTTCTTCCCATTTCTCCTCCCAGACCCACCTTTTGTGACTTGGTCACTCTGGAGCTCTCAGAAGGTGTGGTGCTCATTCTTGTTAAAACAGTTGAGAATTTCCTGGATTCCCAGCCCTTCGGCCCTCTGTGTAAGTGTGATTCTTTTTGTCATCAATGAGACCTTTGTATGCAGCCAGGCAGGAGGAGCTCCCTGTGTGAGACAGGACCACAGGGGAACTCCTGTCACTTCCCTAGAGGCTGAGAAAGACATGGCAAGCGTGTCATGGTGCACGCTTTGTAGTACGCTTTTGTCAACTTATCATTTTTAAATATGAATGTGAGGTTGTTGGAATGATATAATGGTCACTGTAGAAGTGATCTTAATTACCACCAAGTACAGCAGAGCAGGGGAAGCAACAATTTCCCTCGTGAGTGACATCATTCCTAGAAGATTTGTCCTGTTCCCAGCTCAGTGCCCATTTCCCCTGAATATAATATATTTGACCAGCACAAATAGAGACTGAAGAGAACATGGAATGATGTGCTGTGTTACTTGTTACAGGAGGCTTTTTCTTTTTTTTTTTTTTTGTGGTATAGCACTGAGAATGAAATTCAGCTGGATACTTCTAAGAGATAATACTTATGTTTCTATTCCATCTGTCACCATCCTTTTCTTTTTTCTATGAGTTTTCTCTCTTTCTTCCTTTCCTCTTCCTCTTGTTTCTTGGCCAACTGAATGCCTTATCCACGAGAAGGAAGTGATTGGTTTGAAGACGGATGTGCAGCCTGGCTATCCCAACCCAAGGCTTTCATGAAATGCCTTTGAAGATAAAAAGAAAGATGTGCTCTCTTTTCTAGAACAGCTGCATAGAAAACAGTAACTGCTGATGACAGGAGCCTGACCAAGAGGGCTGCCGGTGAGGAGAGACGATGGAGCCCAGAGCAGGAGCAAGCAGGAGCTGGATGCGATGACCAGGAGCCAGTGAGGAGTCAGCCCTCGCCAAAGCCTGAAAATTGCATTCATCCCCTCTGGGGACGCATCGGCTCCCTGGCTGGACTGTAGAAGGCTCAAGTCCATTTTCTGTCACCCACAAATCTAAGATTTCTGAGTAATGTGCCAAGCAAGGAAGACAAACACTGGCACACTGAGGAACATGCATTCATTTATCAAACATTCAGTACGTGTTTACTTTATGGCAGAAAGTTCCTGTGCATAATAAAACCTTATGACTCATTTCAAAGAAAGAAACCTACGTACTTGTTCAAGCATACTTGCCACATCACTGCATATCTGAAAAAGTTTGTATGAATATGTGTGTTTATATGTGTGTGTGCATGTTTGTATTTGTGTGTATGTGTGTACACCATTACTTCAGTAACTAAAAGGTAACACGGCTGTATTTTGGACGTATGCTATGTAAGTAAGGAGTAATTAATCAGTTTTCTGCCAACTTTTTCATTTATGACTACATTTGTGTGAGGGTATGAGGAATTATTTTAAGGCTGATGTTTATTAATAGGCTGATAATCTGGGTGACTTTGGGCAATTTGCCACTTTGTGCCTTCAGTTTTTATTTGTAGAGGTGATAATGTCTATGTCAACTGATTATTGTATGTAATAAATCAGCAAATCATGTCAGGTGCTTAGAATAGCAGCTAGACAATAAAATCCCTCAGAATGATAGCCTTTGCTATCACTAATGCTATTACTATTTATATTATTATCACTACATTAATATGAAGGAATTTTCACCGCTAGACTCAATGATTTGCCTGAATCACCCAATTTGATACAGTAAATCTATGCTGCCATGCAATATTCCTTCATTGTTGGCTACTGCAGTTAATTTTTTCCAAAGTTTTCCATATTTGGCAATAACTGCAAAATTCAGCATCATGGATGAGTGACTGGGAAACACATTTGTCCCTGCAGAAAAGTTAAAACACTTTTTTTAAAGACACACAAACGTGGTCTGGTCTTGAATGTCTTTAATCAAGATTGGAAGTAGAGCTACTTTGAATTTTGGTCACAGCTGTTGTACATGTAAACAGACCTAATCATGGGAGATGAACCATTGTTTTGACAAGAATTTCTTTCTTATTTTTGTGTCCTTAACATATCACTGGGTATCAAAAGGAAAAATTTGAAGGAAATTCTTTTTTTATGTCCTTGATCATTTAAAATGTTTTTAAAAGTGGACCTCCTGCAAGACCATGTTTCTTGTTAGTCACATTGACACGCTGTTGAGCTTGACACATCTAAAAGGCTTTTTATTGTTTATAGATTTTTTTCACCACAAAAACGAGCTTTCAAAATGCAAAAATATGCATTTGTGATCAGATCCCTCTTTGCGCAGGGAAATAATTTTGAATCACAAAGAAATAAAAGTGTTTCACAACAGTGTTAAGGGGATGGTACATTCTTCATTTTCCATAAATTACTAGGACAGAAAAGTACTCAATTTACCAATTTGCCAAAGTTTGCTGGCAATATATATATATATATATATATATATATATATTTTTTTTTTTTTTTTGCTGAGCTAAATCCCCAGCCCCCATCAATCTATATTTTAATTTTGGATCTATACATGTGTCATCCAGTTCTGGGGATATATACCTCACTTGATAACTAGTATGAAAGGAAAGATTCATTTAGTTGCACAAATATACATTTTAATACTTCTGTCATAACAAATCAAAAACAAATCAAAAGCATACAAAACTATCTGTTTTTGATTTTTTTATGATACAGAATTTCAAAACAATATAATAGGAAATTAACAATGGTTAATGTGTTACATACTGTTATCTCCAAAGTAGTTTCTTAGATCACAAGACATAGACATGCAAAATTGATCAAAAGATATAAGCACAAAGTGTTCTTTCTAGTGAACGAAAAGAAACTGGTATAATTACCTTAGCTAAATTTTCTTTTTCCTTTCTTTAAGGTCTGAGGATATAGCTCAGTGGCACAGCATCTGCCTGGCAAGCACAAGGTCCTGAGTTCAAGTCCCAGTACAAAAAATAAAATAAAATATTTTAAAAAGGCTTAGAGAGTGAGACAATTTCTCTCATTAAAAAAAAAAAAAAAAAGAAAGAAAGAAAGAAAAAAGAAAGGACTGGGATATACCTCAGTGGCACAGTGTTTGCCTGGCAAGTGTTATGTTATGAGTTCCATTCCTGGTACAAAAAAATTATGAAATTGCCTTGTTTTTACTTTTTTATTTTATGAAAAAAATTCATAACAAAATAATAAAAAATTATCAATACTTAATATACTATTGCTACCTTTAAGGTAATTACTCAGCATATAAGGCCTAAACCAAAAAAAACATTCTTACAAAAAAGAAACAATAACACAAAACTTTCTTTTCAACAAAGTAAGATAAGCTAGTAGAATAAGCAAACAAAAATCTAATAATAATAAATGCTGGTGAGGATGTGGGGAAAAGAAAAGCAAATGTCTTCTATTTTGCTGATAAGAATGTAAATTAGTACAAACACTATGGAAGTCAGTGTGGAGAAGGCTCAAAAAACGAAAAATGGAAATTCCACTTGACCTAGCTATCTCCTTTTAGGATACATGCATATCCTTGTTTATAGCAGCACAATTTATAATACATTAGCTAGGTCTTAGAAACAGCATATATATCCATCAACTGATGGATAGAGAAAATGTGGCATTGATACACAATGGGATACTACTATGCTGTAAGGATAAACTTGAGACATCTGTACGCAAAGGATGCAATATGAGAACATAATGTTAGTATTAAGTGAAATAAGTGAGACATATAATTGCAAATACCCCACGGTCTTTTTTATAAGAAGCAATATATGTGTCACAGGGAGAAGTTCCAATACTTCCCCACAATCCATGTTCTGTTGTTTTAACAATATTTTAAAATAGAACTTTCTTCAGTATTTGAATTATTTCCCAACAGAGCTCCTGCTGGAAATTGGAAGAAATACTTTCAATTTTTTCTCTTCTTTTTAGGTGAGATCTCATGTTGCAACGCATACACACACACACAGACACACACACACACACACACACACACACACACACAAGAATATTTTTCTCATTTGGTATTACTGGTTGACTGATCATTTTCCTTTGTAGATTCTTCAGTTCAATAAGACTACTTAACCTTTGTCCTTTAGTGGACATCAAGGTGAATGCCACATTCTAGACTTGCACATCGCTACTCATGATTATGGATTGCAATTGTTACATGAATTTGAACCATAATTTTTGGGTTTTGTGAATAATGAATGGAATTTTGAAAGATGTAGTCTCCTAATGCTTAAAACAGTTGCATTACATAAGCAAATGAAATGTCCTTAGAAGCTATATTAAGGTATATTACAAATTATTTATTTATTTTAGTGCCCGGGATTGAACTCACAACCTCATGTCTGCCAAGTAGGCACTTACACCACTGAGCTAAACTCCCAGCCCTGCAAATTATTTACTAATACAGCATGCATAGGTTTTTCTTTGTTTGTTTGTTTTGTTTTGTTTTGCTTTTTTTTTTTTTACAGTGCTAGAGATAGAACCTAGGCCATTACATTCATCTACGTTCCCAGACCTTTGTCTGTTTTCTGGTTATTGGGAATTGAACTCAGGATCTTGTGAGGAGCTGTGCTGCTGAGTTACATCCCTGACCCTCCATTCTCAGACTTTTAAAGAAATTTTATTTTGAGACAGGACTTCACTAAGTCACACAGTGGCCAGGATGAATCTCAAAGCTGAGATCCTTCTGCCTCAGCCTCCCCAAGGAAATATTGTTGAATCATCTGTTCTAGAAAGAAGAATAACAACGAAGTCCTGCACCATTACACTTCATATTATCAAGAAGTATTTCAGTTACTTGCTCGAATTTTAAATTTAGGCTTAGTCAATATTATTCATGTTCTTCTGGGGATGATGTGTGTTCAACCCAATATTTTATACATAAAGGGCATCTGGATGTCCCTAGGCCTTGCTTAGCTGTGGGCATACAGGAAACTAAATTAGCATGGATAGCTCCTGAGAGTCCTTGTGGCTGCCACCAGGTCCTCCTGAGCATACCCTGGTCCCCTCCATGGCTCCATCCGGGCTCCCCTGGGCCAGGAGTTCTCCACTGCTGTCCCAGAAGGAGAGGCAGACTTGCTGTGAGCTCTATGGTGGCTGCAGGGGGCTGGCCTTCCTGTCTGCGTGTCAAACTTCATCTCTTTACCACGCAGGTAGCGCCCTTTGGATAAAGAGACTGACGTGGCTTTCATCAAAGCCGTTCATCTTGCTACTTCTGTCTTCATATAACATCTTCTGGTTTCAGTTTCCTGTGGTGTCTTAGAACCACATAGCAGCTGTGTGTCAGAGTTTACAAGGGAAAAGATTTAATACAAGACACATAATTTAAAGTATTATTTTATAACATTCAAAGAGTCAAATGTAAATGTGTGGAAGACTTTTGCACACACTAGACACCCAAAGATTCCATCTGAGGGCCTTGATCCCATGACAGTGTCCTGTAGAAGTCCATCTGAAGACCTAGAGTCCATGAGAATGTCTCCTGCAAGTCTGTATTAAGGATCTGTACCAGGAAGGCCCAAAGGTCAGCAGTGGGAGCTGGAAAGTCTGTGTCCGTGGGCTGAAGGATCTGTGCCAGCAGGCTGAAGGATCTGCACTGGAGCCAGGAAGCGATGCTCCAGGTAAGGACCAGGGCTCCCTTCAGAAGAACTGCAGTCATCCTCAGTGATAGTGAGGACCTGAGCTCCTCCGATGATAACAGCCAAGTTCATATCAGGAAAGCCAGCACAAGAAGCTTCTCCAGGAGAATCAACAGTGCACCATCTTCCCCTCTAGTTCTGCTTTTAGGCTGTTGGCAACAATCCTCAAGTGGGCCTTCCATACCCTAGAACCACACTGATTCAGCTCAGCTGGGGGTTACCAGTGGACTATTAGTTAATCCACAACAATCTGATTCCATTGCTAATACCTGGGCTCAGATTCCTCTCCGGAATCCTGTGCCACTCCAAACAACTCTTCCTGTCAAAACGCCTGCAACTCTGACATAAATTCATGCAAATAAACGGTTTGAAGGTAGCAGGGTAAGAGGTCTGAAGCTGAAGTCCTAGCACCCGGTTTTGTGGCTGTTAGCATAAGTCATTGTAGGGGATCATTCTGTGTGATGGCTTAAGAACAGAGTGATGGTTGTTCCTTAGTGGGTAAAATAGACCCTGAGGCTTTATGAGAAGTTTCTTTTGTGTTTTTGTGGTTCTGATTCTACTGGACTTTTAAGAAATTTATTACCTATTGCTGATAGCTATAAATACAGACACCATCATGCAAAGTAAAACTTTAAATCTGGGAAAGATCAAAACGACTTTGCCCTGAAGTTCTTTGGGGTCTGGCCCAGATGTTGAAGTGGTATAGGAGGAGATAGTCGTGACTTCTGCGTGATATTTGCATGCAGAGAACTTTAAAAATAGGTGACATTTATTTCCTATCTTCATATTTACTCTGCGTTAAGGTCATAGGATCTCTTTGGCGGTGTTACTGATGCTCCAAATCAGTGTTCGAATGGAGTGGAATGGAAATTTTGAGCCTAGGAACAATAAATATATTCTATGTTCCTATAACATTCAAGTTGTAGTATGTCTAGCAGTCAGTGAAGGTTCTTTTGCCTTTGAGCTCTGAAGTAAGAATTTTTTGTTTGTAAATCTCAGAGATTTTTTTCATGCATTTATTGAAAACCAAATGCAGCTACATAATCTACTTTAAGTAGTTTTGGCAAAGACCCTGCACCATCCTTTACCTGGGCTGCAGACGTGAGACATCCGTCCACACAGCCTGTGATCTTGTGGTCCTGTCTCATACCTGTTAAACCCAGGAAGAGGGCGGTGGATAAAAAAATCAGGAACACTGCTCTGATGCTGTTAATAATGTCTGATTCCAAATTTATAAAGTTTGAATAAAAGACAGTTTATAGGTTATTTGTTTTTTCTTTTAAAGGTGTAAAATTTTATATGATGGTTTGAGTGAAACTGTGTGTGTCCAGCCGTGGCCAGACAGGGCATGTCTCACAGTCATTTAACTGATGCTGGGTTTGAGCCTGTGAGAAAGGACCCACGGTGATTCCTTTCTTGTCTGTCGTTTGATCCACCCCCTCCCCCACGAGGCTGGCAGGACCAAGCTCTACTGACCACTGCTTGCTTGCGTTCCAGGGTCAGGTTAGTGACGGTCAATAAAGTCTTCCTAGGAGACACAAGGCTTCCCTAGCTGAGCTGTCGCCTTACCGCTGGGACCGGAGATTCTTCAAACTACACACAGGACGATGGTGAGTGAACCTTACCGACTTGTCCCACGGGGCAGCAGTGTAATAGGGACAGTGGGTGCCAACACAGTAATCTTTATCTGACTGTCCCCTGGGATGGGCATATAACAGCCTGGCTTTCCCTCGGTATTGTGCTACTTGTTACTCTGTGCCCATCCAACTTAGCAAACATTTTATTGAGCAGATACTATGTGATTGCAGGGACAGGATAGCAAAGGGCAAGAGTAGAGTGTGGGTGACACATGAGAAGAAAGGGATGATGGTGGAATTAATGTGATGAGAGAAAAATTCTGTGAGAGGAGAATAGATCTTCCCACCCCCCAGAGGATTAAACTTTCTGGAACTTTTGGTTATCTCAGATTACTTGAACTTCTTGCCCTTATGGGCAGGTTTTGGTGATTGTTCCGAAATGTGAGATCTTCATGACCTTTTGTGATTATAGTCGTGCTATGCAGCAACGTAGAAGTCACCCTGGGTGATTTAAGCTTGCAGTTTTATTATTGCCAAGCACTGGGCAGGGGCCATTAAAGGCATTTTGTTTTCACTTTATAAAGCAATTTTGTGAACCTTCTGTGTATGCTGGGTGTTATGGTTGATACACTGTGTCAACTTGAGAAGTTTAGAAGTTTAATTGAGAGACTCAGCAGGGAGCCAGGATCCTTACTTAGTAAACATTCTCATTCTGTGCAAGAGGAGGGCATAGAGATTTTGAGTGGGCCACCAGCCCTGGGTAGGGTGAGGGTGGCCTGTGTACAAGATAAGGAGGAGAGGAGAAGAGGCTTGTTCCCCACTTTTGCTCTGGCTGCTGCCTTGAAGTGTTGCCCCAATACCGTGCTGTCCTGCCTTAGAGTCAGCTGATTATGGACTGAAACCTCCACAAAGAGTGAGCTAAATAAACTTTTCCTTTCTTCATTTTGGGTGTTGGATATTTGTCCCAGCAATGAGAGAAAAGTAACCAAGACACTGGGTCACAAGTGGCACGGGAAGGGTGAGGTGCGTGGTGTACTAAGTCTAGAAACCATCAAAGGAGCAGATGGTCTTGTTCTGATAACTTCCTCCATTTATATATTTTCTGTATTTTTTTCCTTCATTTGGAGGATAATTTGGATCTTATGTAGTCATCTATGTTATATTTATATTGTAATATTATATTCTTACGAATTTTTTGTTCATATTTATAAATCAGCAGCAACAGCAGCATGGATGAAAACGATGTGGTATTTTATACAATGGAATATTACTCAGCTATCAAAAGGATGATCTTGAGGCTTTTATAAGTAAATGGAGGCAACTTGAGACTGTCCTCATAAGGTAAATAAATCAGACTCACATTTGTAAATATGACATTGTCTCTCTAGTGTAAAAAATAAATAAGAATAAACAAAACTGTTTCTTCACATTCATGCCAAAACCCATTTAGGACAAACCTGGATCTAATTCCAGACACCAGCCTTTGAGTTTCTACAAAGCCGTAGGTTAGGACTTTCTTTCTAGGGCTCCTTTGTAAGGGAGAGGTGAGTTCACTAGAAGAGGCCACACTTTGCTTTCTGAGCATTTCTGACCAGGAGTAATTTATTTCCTGAGCAGAACTGCTCAGCAAAATTTTGCCATTGGTAAACTCCACATCAGGTAATGAACAGGACTGAGCCATTTCCTCCAGAATTGTAGAATTAATTAAACCCATGAACCACTGTATCTTTAATTTTTATGATATCAGACATGAAGCTGTTACCATCTTCAGCTTGTCAACCAACACCTTGGAGATCAAATTCTCCTAGAGGGTCAGACAGCTAGAAGAAAGTCAAATGTGCATTAGTGTCACAAGGGCTCTGCAGTTGATGGTTCAGTGCACGTGTCGGGCAGGGTTTGATTCAGAGGAGACACCGGGGTTCAGCTGGCGCGGCAGCCTGGGTTAGGAAGCTGATCTGTGATGGCAGCTGTGTGAGTGCGGCCGACACTTACCCTCTCCGAATCCTACTTTCCTCATCTGCAAAAATGGTTCACTTGGAAGGGAGCTTAGAAGGGACATCGAAGTCACAGATGTCTGTGCAATGCAAGGAAAGTGCTCGCTGGCTCCTGCTCAGTAACTGACAGGAAAACTCTGGTGGCAATGACGCTTTCTCTTCCTGGTTTACCTCCCCCCACCTGTGCATGCCACACTTGTGGGATAAAACCTGTCCAAAGACCTTGTGAAGTTGATCCCTGCCCATGTCACCAGCTCCATCTCCTCTCTCTCTCTTTCATCCTCTTCACATGCACCAAGTGCCCACTTTATTTTTTTGAATATGTTTCTTTGGCTGAAAAACACCATTTGGACCTTGTATGAACTTACCATTCTTTCTTCTTGGGGTGTCAGCTTAAATGTCACTTCCCCAAGGGAGTCATTCCTGCAGCCCTGAGACATCAGACCTCCATCTTGGATACTCCCAGGGTGACTTTCCATCTGGGAAGCTCCACCCCCTGCTAATTGCACACTCATTAATCATTAGTGGTTTAATGTCTGTGTCTATCACTCACAGGCGACTTGGAGAACGCCAGGGGCTGTTTTTCATATTCAGGTCTTACCACAGTTTTTGGCACTGGGCATCAATAGCATCAATGAACAGAAGAGGGGTCAAATAAAGAATTGCCTTATTTCAAAGGTTTCCTTTTACCCTCCCTGATGTGTGCTTATTAGAAGATCATATGTTGGGATCCATAAAGGCTTTTTACCAAAGTCACAAGTTTTTGCCCAAAGAAGTAACCCTTTCACTCTTGATCAGGACAACACTTCCCCTGCGACCATTGATTACCTGTTGAGTGGCAGCCTCAGGTAGTGAATGAGCTGTCTGTGCTCTGACCAGCAAGATACTAGGTGATGTAAAGAGACCACCTCTCGGGAACAGATGCCTCACTTACGATGGCAACCGAGATGTGGAGTCTGCAGGTGCCGGGCAGACACGTGCTCTGCAAAGAATCTTCAGATCTCTTTAGAGAACGGGGCTTACGCTATTTAATCAGCCCCAGGCAGAAGAAATGGCTTCATTGCAGCTCAATGAGAGCCAGATCACAGGAGGAAGATAGATGGCCAAGGCAGCTCATCGCTGCGAGCATATTGTCTTAATTTAAAGGAACACTTGCGCTAATCAAGAAGTAAAGTGTAAAATGTCTAGTGGGGAGGGCCTGTTTGTTTAACTCTCTGTGTGCCCCTTAAGGAAAACCTCTCATTTGCTTTCTTAGTTCATGTTTTAAAGGAATGGAAAGTAGATTGCTCAACTACTTAAGAAGTAAAGCCTGGCTTGGAAGTAAAACCGTTTAAGGAAGGGTTTTTTATACCTGAAAAGTCTGAATCGCTGATAAAAAATATGTTTCTGGCCATGTATGGCAGTGTATAGCAGTAAACTCAGTGACGAGGCTGAGACAGGAAAATCTGACTGTTAGGTCAATATGGGTTATCCAGTGAGACCCCATCTCAAACAAAGAGGAAAAAAAATATTTTTTGGTGTTTTGAGCAGGTCTTGCTATGTCGTGCAGCCTATCCTTGAGCTCACTGTGTATCTCAACCTACCTCGAACTGGTGGTGATTCTCCTGCCTCAGCCTCCCCAGGGCTGGGATTAAGGGTGTGTGCCACCATGCCTGGCAAGTGGAAAACCCTGAAGCCAATAACTGAGGTCTAGGAGGGCCAGACAATTTGTTGGGTGCTTGTAAAGCACATGGTGTTTGTCAAGGAATCCAGATATAGGTAGAGGCTATGTCGTGTGCTACATGGACGGGGTGGGTCCTCACAGGATGGTGTTTGCAGTGACTCAGTACTCTACTCCATTCCAGCTCAATCTGTTTTACTGAAGCATCATCAAAAAACACTGATGTGTAGTCAAGATGTGCAAAGTGAATACAAAAAAAAAAAAAAAAAAAAAAGAAAAAAGAATACCTTAGGGTCTGGAGACTTAGCTCAGCGGCATGAGCGCCTGCCTTGCAAGCCTGTGGTCGTGAGTTTTATCCCTGGTACTGGTAAAAAATCCAAAAAAAAAAAAAAAAAAAAAAAAAAAGATGTACAAAGTAGGGTTTCCCATCGTCCCAGAGTTATTATTATTATTATTTTTTAATGTCCTTGTGGTCAAAGTATTTAAAATCTAGTCTCTATGCACACTTCAATTACACAATGCAATGTATACTATCAGAATTTATTTATCCTCCATAAAATGAAACTCCATGCACCATGACCAACATGTCCCCTTCTCTCTGTCCCTCCAGCAAGGGAACCACCTCTCTGCCTTGCTTTCAGTTTCTAGAATTATCCCGCATGGGTGTTAGAAGATGGATATTCAGGTCAGCCGCAGTTAGCTCCCTGGTTTTCAAGAGTACTAAGAAGGCACCCCAGGGCCCTGTGAGGTCAGTAGCACCCACCGGAACTCAGGATCCTTTCCAGACTCTTCTTATTCCAAGTCCAAGCAGGTGACAAATAGTTTGGGGTCCCCCTTCCAAGGGGATGGGTCTTAGTCACTTGTGGTGTGTCACAGCCAGGTTTGCATTACAGCCCCGAGGCTCAGCACAAAGCACTCTAACAGCCTCCTCTACCCGGCTGACTTTTCCAGATGTCTCAGAACAACACCCAGCGACCCACTTTACCCTGGAGAGTTTATAAAGGTGCATTTGCTGAGGAACTGGCTGAGCGTCCTTGATCTACTCCTTCAGCATCTTAGTCCCAGATAATCTCCCTGGAACATGGTATCGAATCTTACTTTACCTGAGGCACAGTGAACACAGGGTTTCAGCAAATGATACGCTAAACTCTCTAAAGTGAAGAAGAAACTTAAGAAGCTTAACAATGGATGTAGAAATATTATCACCAGCGATCGAGCAGTAGTATCCAGTCTTTCTCCACCTGCAGGCACGAATTTAGGCTTAAGCAGATGAAGAGAACTCTGGGGAAGTGTGCGGTTTTAGAGTGATTAAGGACCTGTAAGTCAAGGGGTGGGGGTATTGGATTAGCATAAAGCATGTGTCACTTGCCTTTTGTCTGGAACCTGAATGACAATTGCCGAACTGAACATTCCCAAGAGATGGCAAAGTTTTTACAGATCTTCAGCGGAAATCAATGCCACTGAAACAAGGGGCAGGTTCCTATTTTAGGTAGGAGATTTTTTTTGTTCTTTGTGCGTTGGTAGCAGGTCCCTGAGTAATCCCAGGGACCAGAACTCAGCTCTCTGCTGTGGGATGAAAGTGAGCCATTTCTCGAGAAGTAGCAATATGTTTCCTGACATTTAGTCACATGAAAAGAGCCACTAATTCCCAATGACCTTGGCCACAGGCAACATGCCAAAATCTGGCAAAAAATTGGGCTAATTCTTTCATGGCGCATGTGGTATGTGTATATGATATTCAGTGAAACAGGAGCTCCCCTCAAAGAAAGCCACCTATCGAAGCCTAGAGGTGAAAAATAATGTTTGAACGTATGGCAACTGTCCAGGGGCGCCCAGTACAAATGGACCACTTTGCCAGCCTGACTTCTAGTACTGCTGGACTGAAATCACTGCGATCTTGTTGAAGGACTTTACCTGGGAAAGGGGCAGAGAGCCCACGTGAGGAGGGGCTTCTGTGGACCTCAGGTCACTCGGTGGTGGCCTGATGTTCAGAGCTGTGGAAAAGCAGACCGTGCAGTCTGCCTCTCCTCACCTCTCAGAAACTGATGGCCACGCATCTCTCAGAAGACTGGCAGGATTTGTGCCACGCGGACACTTTTGCGGAGCTCCAACTATGCT
The DNA here is from genome assembly GCF_034190915.1 of Cavia porcellus. Classification (NCBI taxonomy): domain Eukaryota; kingdom Metazoa; phylum Chordata; class Mammalia; order Rodentia; family Caviidae; genus Cavia; species Cavia porcellus. The sequence goes on from NW_026947489.1 coordinate 13,003,447, forward strand.
AAAGAAGCACCAGTCAAACTCTAAGCAGGAGAAGGATGCCCACTTAGAGAAGAGGCTCTGAAAATGTGTGGTCTGGAACATCCAAGATTGCTGGTGCCTCTCTGATCCCTGCTTCTGATCTCCTCGTAGTTAGAAACATGAGTTGAATTACCCTTATCTTAACATCCTTAGCATTCAGTGTTGTTATTGGTTATAAAATTAGCTGCTTCCTCTCATTTCAAATCCACTGGCAGTTTGGGGTGGTTTGAGCTGAGTGGGTTGGACAAGGGGAAATAGGCGATTTCCTCTGCCCCTTGTAGAGTTAATCTCTCATCCAGATACTGTTAACGCATCTCTTTCAACAGCCGTCTTTATTCCCAGTGTAGCAGCGGAACGGTAGAAAGCAAGTTTCTCCTTTGGAATGCTCCAACTCAAAGTCCAAATGATAGATGATTTCCCGATCCTGAAGAAGACGCTTAAGCATTTGTACTGCTTTCAACAATTTATCCCAGTTTGAGCAAGACAGACCATTTCTCATCTAAACATGGAGCCGTCAGGTTTTGTGTGAGCTAACAAAAATGCCTAGTACCCATCCTTGTGTTGGGTGCAGAGAAGGATCCAGGAAAGAATTTGTAACTGGAAATATTATTTTCTAGTGCCCACCATTTGACACTTGAGAAGGTCTCTACTGTCCACACAAACCTCTCTTCTTACCAAACTACAGGCTTGGAGCCCCTGAGAGAGCAAACTTCCTTGCCAGTGGGCTTTGGATATTCTGAATTCACTCTGGTAACTTATTAAAGGACACCTCTGTTTCCTCGTTGCCACATTCTGCCACTCATTCTGCATCAATCTGTCTCTCCCCACAACCCTCACCAAGTACCTGCTGGGGCTGCTTGTGTGGTCCCAAATTTGGGAAGAATTCCCAGCTTCACTTGTCCTAACAAACCTTGCTTTTGCCTAAGTAAAACTGATATTTCAGCAGATATTTTTTGTTCGGTGTGATACGTTTGAACTGCTAGAGTGTCACTTGTGTGGAAATATTTGCAAATGTCTTCAGAAAGGAGGTCCTACCCCTTTCCACAAAACAATTATAGGAAAGTCAGCATGTGTTTCAAAAACTTGCTTATTTTAAACCAGTCTATGGCTTTCTTGAAACTCCTGCTGCTTGGAAGGCTGAGGCAGGAGAATTGCAACTTTAAGGTCAGTCTTCATAACTTAGTGAGACAGTCTCAAAAGAAAAAGATCTGAGGATATAGCTCTACATCCCCTAGATTTAATCAGGATTGCAAAACAGAAAAAAAAAAAAAAAAGCAGACCATTTTCTGGGATCATCAGAGAAAGCTGCATACTCTACATGAGGGTGAGACATTATATTTTTGTTATCCATGCTTTGCAATATGTATTTGATCTACGGATTTATGCATTTTACAGGTCTACACATTTTTAGCATAGTGGCAATTTTAGTAATCCTGTGACAAGTCTCTCAACTGCCAGGGAACTTGGGAAACTGAGATCTGATTTTCCAATTGGTGCCTCCAGAGTTAGAAACAAAAGGAAATAGTGAAGGATGTTTCTCTTCCATATTTTCGTCCTGATCTGAGGGTGTGTGATCTCAGAATTCTTCTGTATGTCTCGTCCCCTAAGAGGGCTGAGCCCACTTAGGTCTGAAGAGAACTCTTTCCCACTTCCTTCTGTTTTGTATGAGTGTCAGACCCAGCTTAGTGATGTGTTCTGAGAAAATGTATGCCTCATCACAGACAAACAGCTGTGTATCGCTACAGAGATTAACTCTGGAACGCTGTTAAAGGAAGGTGTCTGTTTGACAGCGGTCAATTCAGCTGGACACCCCCCATCTGCTCCACCATCCTTTCGGCTTTTAGTACCATGGTGTCTCCTCCTGGTTCTCCAAGTGTTACCCTGCTTCTCTGATAGAAACAGGGGGAAGCAGAACTGGTAATTTATGGCTCCCATTAAGAGGGTTGGCTAGATGTGCAGACAATATGTCTATAATTATTTTGTGGGGCCAAACAGCAGAGGAAAAGTCTCTGCGGAATGGCTTATTTTAACAGGAGACAGATCTGCCTGACCTGGGTTTTATGACAGATGTCAAATACATTGAAGTGTGTTGTGAAGCAGATCACCTTATTGGCAAAGAAATGAAAGACCACCAGGAAGATGGATGAGCACCTTTCTTCAAGATTTTTCTTGTTTTTTTTATGTAGGTACAGAGCCTGGATGGGCAGTGAACCTGAGGAAGAGCCCCTGGGCAGGTGATAGTGGACACTGTGGGCAGCAGTCTGAACTTTTGTCTCTGCATAAGACATAGAAATAAAGACCCCATCTCCAAGAAGCCTGCGAGCGTGTGGAGGAGGAATGAGCACAGAACAGTGTGGGGGCCCGTGTCCAGGAGTGAGCTGGCCCCTGCAGAGTACACTTCCGAGGGGCCACATCCTGCATGCCTCTTAGATCTCGACAGGTTCATTCTCCAGCTTTGCTTCCTGAGGTCAGTCTAACAGATACTTCCTGAATGTCTTTCACCCACCCGCCCACAGCCATCCTGGGTGTTGGAAGTTAGCTCTGAATATCACCGAGCTCCTGTTCCAGCCTCCAATTCTTTCCCTCCTGTTCCTGCTGACTTAGTGACACTGGAGGACAAGAGATCTTGGGGTCACATTTTAGCTACTGTGCAATGTGGAGTAATGTGAAGTAGAATGCGATTGCATTTTTCTTAACTAGATTAAATGGTTGAGGACTCCTGGTTCACAGAATTGAGGGGACTGAACGCATCAGCATCGTGCACTGGGCCTAACACAGGCACTAGCAATGAGAGGACAGACCATATCTGCTCTGAGCATGTCACCCACACAGCACTTCCTAAACTTTCTCCAGAACTTGGGTACAACCATTGCAACTGTGGAAAGTGAGTACTGTCACAAGCCACATAGTGACATTTTCAATAGTGGTCCCATGTTGCATAAAATTCCTCTGACTGGCTGGGTGTGGTGGCACATGTCTGTGATCTCAGGAGACTGCAGCAGGAAGACCCTGTGAGTCTGAGAACAACCTGGGTTACAAAGTGAGTTCAAGGCCAGCCTGAATTGCAGAGTAAAACCCTGTTTCAAAAAGACAACAACAACAAAACAAAGAACAAATAAACAAACAAAATTTCCCATGGCCCAGTGGGGTTATAACTACAGTAGTGTTGTTGCTCATGTGTTTGTGATGAGGCTGATGTACAATAACATACATTCCCCCTGGGCTTGTAAAAGTACAGCACTATAATTATGGACAATGTGCGGTAATTGATAGTGATAGTAAGTGACGGTGACTGGTCTATGATTTACGACGCCATACTTGTTATTATCGTGGATTGTACTTCTCAGTTAAAAAGTTTACTGTAAACTGCGTGACCTGATGGGTGGCAGCAGCCTCAGGCGCGTGATGCTTACATTTGTTGATTGCATCCAGACACCGCAGGGAACAGTGAGGAGGACATTTAGGTTCACACAGGTACAGGCTGTCATTCACATGAGGTTGGCACCTCATGATGCAGTTCTCAGGGTACATCCCAGTGGTTAGGTGACCCCTGACCACGCTGATGCCAGTTGACATCAAAGAGGCAGACATGGTGGTGTAGAGAAAAGAGACTGTCCTATTTAGAAGAAGGAAACCCAAAATTGGACTTGACATAGAAAGTATAAAGGGAGAAGGGTTAGCTGTCTGACTTTTATCTCAAAGGTTGTGCTTTTCAGGTGTTTCACATCGCCCTTCACTGAAACGATCTTCCATGACATTACAAGGCTCTGTGGCCTTAGATCCTGAGCCTCCTCTGCCAAATACCGTAGCAGGAAGCTGCTCCTGGTGACAGATGGATTGCAGAAGGCCGCCCTTTGTCCAAGTGGGCACGGTTGGCACCAGGGTGCTGTGCTCAGTACGAACGGAACACGATAGCTCGGAGCTGCTGCTGCTGAGTGCCTGGGTGCGAGGCATGACCTGTACTTTGGTTTATGGTGACCTCATTGTGCAAGCCTAGAACACAGTGCTGGCCCAGTATCCATATTCAACAAACACTTTCGAGCTCCATTTAGTTTAGTCATTCCCTGCAATGGAGGATAGCTTTATACCTTCAAATAGCTTATCTTGGTCACCAGAAAGACATAAATAAATTATAAAGTGTAAAATGTCACCACAGCTGCATTTATTGTCCCCTTAGAATGGTTCTTCATTTGAGACAATTAAAAAATGTAGCATCTCGTTGTTTCTGGGTCTGCCAGATATAAAATATTAAGTGTGTATGAGTGTGCATGTGTGCACGCATGTGTGAGGCCAGAGGGTCCTCATACTGGGAGAAGAAACTGAGGCAGCACAAATAATTAAGACATTCAAGTTTATCTACCACACAGCATTCTCCAAAATTAGGTAAGAAGTGAAAACAAACTGAAAAGCCCACAGGAAACATTAGTTGTGATAGGCAATATCGGTTGATTTAAGTCTTTTCTTTGGCTTATTCTTTAATACTTTCTTAGACATTGCAGGTAAAATTTTTAGTAAATAAGGAGCGAGGCACTCTTTGTATTGTTCACTTGTTTTGTGTGGCCTTGGGAAGGTCAGTAGAATGCAGAGCTCATTGGCTTGACATTATTGTCATTTGCATAACTGGCCTTTTGACCATTGTTTCCTACCCAGAGGGTGAGGGTGGGTCTGTAAGATGTTTCCAGGGTTTTATCCAACTAACCAACTGCCAAATTAATTAAATGCCGTTCTTGGGAGCAGAGTTCTAATCCCCTATGTGGGAGAAAGTAGAACCTGTTTTTACGTAAAAGTAGTAGATACAGTATCAACTCAAGAGGAATTGCTCTTGCCTACATTAGGGTCCTAAAGATTAGATTTGTCCCTGCTAGAGTGAAGTGATTTGCTATAGACATGTCTATCTTAGGCTGGCTTTAAGTATCAAGGGCGAAATGGTTTTTAGTAGGATTGTAGGAAACACAGACTGTATCATGGGCAGAAGGGGTAGCACATGGCTTTTCAACCCCAAGTGTATTCTATAACATTCTATTTTCTCTGCTTCATTCTGGTGTTTTCATCCTTGTTCTTTTATTTCCCCCTTGAATTTATATTAAATTCATTACATGCTCTTAAGGGAAGAAGTTTCTCAAGGGTTTTAATTGAGATGTAAGACACTACAAATATAAAACATTGGGAAGGGGAGGAGGAAGTCATTCTTGCTTTACTGAACTGAACATTATCTCAAAGGCTTTACACCTTTTTGAAGAAAAAATCACATGTGTTCTCTTTTACGAAACTAGGTCTCAAAGGCCTTTATTAACTTGATCTCTGGGAATAGCGTTTTAATTTTTTCCATGATGATTATGCAAGTTGATCCTGGTAATCTTTGGGAAGGAAAAGAAGTGAACCAATCGACTCATGAACTCCTGTGCTAGGGGGATTCATGTTGGTGGAGCTGGTGTCCTAGGCTCAGAGGGCCCCAGGACTTCCTTGTGTACGACTTGGTCCAATCCCCAGCGGGAGCTGTGCATTGTCCCATCTGTCTGCTATAAACTGCCTCACACATTGCAGTCCCTTACAAAACAGTGGGAGAATAATCCACAAAGTCCTGACCTTATAAAAGAAATACTTGCATTTTGCCCTGATTAGACTAAGTCTCCTATGATAGAACTATACCATGGTGCACATATCTTGTCTAGACCTTGCCTCCATAACCAGGGGACCTCAAATTACTAAACTTTAGCAGCAAATAAAATCAGTTAATGTTAAAATGGGTGGTTCAGATGCATAATGTAGGATTCTATTCTGCTGAACAAGGAGGACTTTTTTTAAAGCGTGTGTTTTAATTTTAATTTAACACAGAGGGGCAGAGACAAATAGATGTGTCCAAAATGTACTTAGTAACAGATTTTTGACTTGGTTATTAATTTTACATAAGTGGTTTCTCTTTTTATTTTTACAAACTGTGAAACTCAGGAAAAAGTAAAATCAGACTCAACCCCCTTTTATTGATGGCCTGCTATGTGCCAGGCAAGGTGTTAAATGTTTTCAAATGCTGCTTCATTTATCCTCATCTTCAGACAAGAGAAAGGAAAGGATGAAACAGCTTGCCCAGCTGGAAAGTGGCAGAGTCATTTTCAGATCTGCCTCGCTGTTAAAAAATATTTCATGTAGCTCATTGAAATTTAACATATTTGGAGCTAGAACCAATTGAAGACTTGCTCGTGGACTTTGCTCTGCTGGTCAGGATCAAGGAAGTTCCTCGGGGCCACAATAAATCTCTAGATGAGGGTGGTCACTCTGTGGCGTCCAGAACCATGGCTGGTGCTCATGAGAGCCTTCCACTGATCAGTGTCTGAGAAATCTCTTCTGTTCTTTTGGGGACCATCATCTTCTCCTGGAGATACAGATACAGAAGGGCTTGTGGGAAGGTGGGGGAGGTGTGGGCAGTAACCAAGTGACTGGAGAGAGCACTGGAGAGGACCCAGTCTCCTGAGACACAGGGGGGACACATGTCCATACAGGTGGTCTAAGTGTCTCCCAAGGGTTCAAGTGTCAATGTTTAATCCCCTTAGGGAGGGCTAAGAAGATAGAAACTACATTTGTCTATGAGGATTACATGTAGGGCCTTTGGAAATCAGGATTAGATGAAGTTATTAGAGTTGTGAGGATGGAGCCCCAGTGACATAATCCCAGTGGCTTTATAAGAAGAGGGAGAGAGACTCAACCGATACAGATATGGGCTCTCTGTCCCTTCCTGTGTGACACTCAGTCCTGCCTTAGGCACTGTGTCATCAAGAAGATCTGCTTCACCATTGCCAGATGAGGGCCCCAGGCTCTGCACCTGCAGTGTTGGAAGCCAAAACAAACAACTTCTGGTACAAACAAACAAACAAACAAACACCTGCTTCAGGTATTTTGTTATAGTAATGACAGTGGACACATTCAGTCTCCCTTTGGAAATTGCTTTCTCTGAGCCATAGTGAGGGAAGGGGTTACATGCTTTTTGAAGTCACTTTTACCTCTCTGGAGGAAATATATATAAATATGCATTGATATGTACAGTGTGGAAAGTTACTGAGTTAGAATACAGTGAAGCCTATCTTCTACTAGTATTCATTGAGTGCCTATTACCTACTGGGTACTGTGCTAGGTGCTCTAGATAAAAAAATGGAAGAGTAAAGTAACCCTATATAGAAGATGGACTTCTCTCTGTGCACCCAGAGAGACCATCTACTGCAGAGCAAGAATGAGGAGCGCCTGGAGGAAAAGCTCAGTCAGGCAGTCGTGCTGGAGTTCAGTCTGAATATTCTTAGCAGCAGTGCTTCAGACTGAAAACTTGGGGAGGAATATGCTAATTTGAAAATTTAATTTTGACAAAACAAGCAAAAAACTAGGACTAGAGTTTCCATTAGACCCAGCCATTCTCTTGCTTATTTTCCTAAAAGAGTTAAAAGCATTATTCCACAGCAATATATGCAAACTCATGTGTTTATAGCAGCACAGTTTATAATAGTTAAATCTTGGAGACAACCCAACAGCCCATCAGCTAATGAGTGGGTAAAAAAGATGTTTTTTTAAAAATACAGTGGAGTACTACTCAGCCATAAAGAAGAATAAACCTGGAATGCTTATAGTTAAGTGGAAGGACCTTGAGACCATACTCTTAAGTGAAATTAACTGGACACAGATGTGTAAATGTTACACTGTCTCTCCGGTGTGAGAAACTGAAAGTGTAAATAAGAATCAAAATGTACAATAGATACTGTGAAATAGGAGGAAATTGTTCAAAAGGGAGGGAAACTGGGGGGTGGGTGGAAGGAAAAAGAAAAAAATGAGAAAATAAAGGATAAAATGGAAACAAAGCTTTGTAAATAAGGAGGGGAAGAGGGTTGAAGAGAGGGAAAGGAAATGAGAAAAAAAGAGGAATCAAGGTATATCATGTACCGGTACAAATTCCCTTTGATGAATATGATCATTATGTATCTGTAAGCTAAACCAATAAGCTTAATAAAAACTAAATTAAAAAAGAACACAAAAATGAGCACATTGCCTTGGAAATAGCAATATAAATGTGGGATGATTGGTGTAAGAAGATGCAGTTCGATGGAGAAGGAGCTTTTGAGGCCAAGTAAAATGCAAGCTCTCTGGGACAGACAAATTATGAGTCTTTTCTTGCAGGACTTCTCAGCTCCTTTGATAGGCTTCCTCTGAACCGAAAATTCCCAAGAGCTGGATCTAACTCTTGCCCCTTTCCTACTGTTTGCACAGATCTCACGGTAGGACACATTGCTTTAGCTTAGGGGCAGTGCCAGCAGTCTTTAGCCCATATATGACTTCTGCTCCTGAAAGATGACTTTGGGCACCTGGAAGAAAAGTGCCATGAGGAGACAGGAGCCCTAAGGTAACAGACAAGGAGGTTGGCGAAATCTTCTCTGCAAAAGAGTTAGGGTGAAGGCAGGAACCGTGGAGAACGGATGGAGATGGGAGCTGCTCACAGTGGCGGCTCTGGCTACAAAGAAGACTCAGGGGGACCCCCAAGTTTGCAGTTGGAAACCCGGACAGGAAAGAGAAATGCTGGGGAGATGTGGAGTTTCTAATTTGGGACATGTTATAATTGAGCTGTCTGTAAGACAGATGGTCAGAGCTGGCCAGCTCGAAGCCAACAATGGAAGATACTAATCTGCTGATTGGGGCACAAACAAACGTAATTTTATTGTTCTGTGATGCTTCAGGTGACTGTTTATTGTCTTGCGACATCTCAGGGGTCATCGTCATTAATATCAGGTATTGCCTGACTATAAATACATGAATCTGTAGATTGCAGAGACCTGCACTTAATAGAAAGCTGAGTACAGATGATTTATTAACTATATGCACTGAGCTATTAATATATCCCTGATACGGCAACCATAGCTAAAGTTAAAAGTAGCCAACAAAATCCTCCCAACCAAACAAAAGTAAAACGATAGACCCTCTACTTGATTTGCTTGCTATCTGAGACTTGCAGAAGCTATTATAAATGCCTCTGTTAGGATTCTGACTTGTCCCTGCCATGTGGTCCTGAGACAAGTGACACAACTTTTTGAAGCTTGGGTTTCTCATTCATAATATATTCTCTATAGAATATTATCTGTAGACTATTAGTAGCCTCATCATTAGCGAGCTGTGAGGATCAGCCAGAGTTAAACAAATCTTTTTCCATCTTTTGAATGTATAAAATAAATTTCTTTAGGGAATAATGTATGCATTGTGATCTAGTAAATGAATTTTACTATTACTTTATTTGGCCTCCAGTTCAGACCAAATAATAACCTGTATATGTGAATTGTAAAAATCCACCTGGTTTGAATTAAGAAAGTGTGAAAAACTCTTCATATGGCAAAATATGTAACACTTCCATCAATTAAAAATAGGTAAAATGTGTTTAAAAATAATGAAAAGTTCATGCGTAATTGAACTGGCTTTTTTTCGTGAGCCTATACTTTTATGAACCTTTATGAAACAAACATTGAAATGGTGCCCATTAAGACATTTGGGTTAATTGTTATTATTCTCGTAAAGTTCACATGATTTTGTAAAAAGTTTTGCAGCTCTGCCAACTAGAAATGCACAGTAACTGCCTTTCATTTTCTCTTCTGAGTTTATTTTTAGTGTTGAAGACCAACATTCACCTTGGCACACAGAGCATTTGCTAAATTGAAAACTTCCTTTAAGCGCCCGGGAACTTTTGACACAAGGGTGCCAAAATGGAAGGGTGTTTTTTTGGTTAATCTAACATGACTTTCTTTGTTCATTCTGCCTTCATCAAAGTGAGACAGTTTTTCTACTAACCTCCAATCGCATCATAATCTTTAATATCATGCTAGAAGGCACTGAAATATTAATTAAAAATACAGTCTAATTATTTACCCGAGCTGGCTCATATGCACCCCCTAAAGTATAATCAGTGGACTCCCTTAAGGGATTTGGTGGTATTTCAGAGTGAAGTAGGAAGGTTTGTTACTCACTTCCACTCGCCTCCCAAGGATAATTACATATGACCTACCACTCACCTGTAGGTCACTAGATCAAATGTAACTTCCCTTGGCAATGTCTAAAGGTGTGTGCTGCTATTGACTGACTTCCAGTGGGTGGAACACAGAAATGAGCAGATCTCTGAATTTGCCTGCACAAGGCTCAGAGAACCTTCCTTGTGTTTCTGAGGGACAGAGGGAAAGCAGAGGGCAGCCAAATAGGTCATTCATTTTAGACCGTCTAAGATGAGGCTCCATAAGCCAAGTGTGAGAGTAGCTCAGATGGTTGAAGGTGTTTGGTGACAGCCTTTTCCCCTGTCTGGTTTAGCACTGACCTGCAGTTACAGGGTGCGCCTGGGGCTGAATATCAGGGGAGGCGTCCCTCTGGGAGCAAAGCAGAGAAGGTTTCCAGGCCTGGCTCAGTGATTAGAACAGTCTTTAAGACCTTCTAGGGCGTCTGGAGACGCAGCTCCGTGGTGAGCTCCTGTGTAGCATGCACAAGACACTGTGTTTGGTCCTCAGCTCCACTAAAATAAAACCAACAAAAAAAAAATGCTTATGGCCTTGAGCTTTTATCTGGCAGAAAGACGGAGAAATTTCTTTCTGCAGGAGACTTACAGGGTACGTAGGTTTTAGACAGAGTGAACCTTGAGTCCAGATATGGTTTAGAAACAATGATTGTAACAAACTGTCTTAATGGATTTTAAAATGATTTGAACCCGGCCTCACATATAAAGTAGTGTCAGTGCCCTACTCAGTCTGTAACCTGGAATTCACCGGCCAGAAGAAACAAACAGGGCACAAATGACCTCATAAGATGGCAAAGGATTCGAACAATGGCAAACAATAGTAAAACTGAGTAAGAGATTTTACACAAACCAGAACTCAGAATGGCTGAGTTGTACGTTTAATGAGGGATACTGTCGCATGGGAGAAGAAAAAGGTGTTTGGGGCCAGATCGAAGAAGGCTTTGCAGACCTTGAGTACTCTTTTGAGGTGTGGAAAGCCAAGGGTAAGTTTTATGTACATGGCAGTGCCACAGTGCCATGGGAGGTTTGAGTTCATCCAGACAGTGACATGGGAAAATATGCTCGATATGGTTTTCCTGATATAATTCAACTTAAAAAATTGGCTGAGGAAAATGAAGAATTCTCAACTTACTTTTCTTTTCTCTTTCTTTCTTTCTTTCTTTCTTCCTTTCTTTTTTTTTTGTTTGTTTTGTACCAGGAATCAAATTCAGGGCCTTGTGCTTGCCAAGCAGGAGCTTATGCTGCTGAGCTGTATCCCCAGCCCTATGCTAAGAATTCTGAGTGGAAATGGACTGTTTCATAATTCAACAGGTGTTGGGAGTCAGGGAGGTAAATCAAGATGCTGAAGATGAACTTGAGGGAGACTGTAAGTGATGCCTCCCTTGGGGTGATCTGTGAAGGGGAAAAAAGCAAGAAGCAGCCAAGTGTTGTGGCCTTTGGGGTTCTCCCTGCTAGAAGTGACAAATAGGATCAGAGCCAGCTGGAGGCTCTGATTCAGAGAAACACAGAGGTCACGTTAAACAGAAAGGTTTTCTGTCATCGTGTGTTAATCCTGATATTGCAGGACTGGGTTGGATGCTAACAGAACCACTGGAAAACATCCCAGTGTACATTCCAACTGTTCCAATAGATGACTGGGTCGTCTATCAGTTCACTCAGAAGTCTTTATTGAGCACTTGTTGTGTGCTTTATTGATGAGATACACAAAAGCAGAAGGCCACGTATTAGATTTGTGTTTCTAAAATGCCATCAGTCAACGTGGAGGAGAGCACAGAAGGAGGGGAAGGAAAGAAGGGGTGAGGGATGAATTGCTGTCAATGGCAACAGTTTAGGTAAGAGATAATATTAGCTTGGATTAGAACAGTTTTGCAACCTTAGCACCAGTGACATTTGGGGCTGCATAATTTTTGCTGTGATTCTGTCTTATGCACTACAGTATTATTGATCTCTGCCACTGAAATATCAGTAGCGTTCCCTGCATCCAGTTGTACGAAATCTAGCCTAATATTGCTGGGCCATGCTGGAGTAGAGGACAGAAGAGGACCAATGTGAATCATTAGAAAGCAGAGCTGATGAGAGATGATGTGATCAGGGTGACAATGAAGGAAAGGAAGAGGACAAGGGAGGAGCTCATGGGACAGGGTTGGGTTCCTACAAGAAAACCAGACAAATGTCACTGAGTGAGAAGCAGACTCGTGCAGATCAGTGAGCCCTGGGGCAGCCCATGTGACACCTCCAGAGGAGATGGGAACAGCATGTGAAGCTCTATGGCTGGGATACAGGCAACCCTGCTTGGAGACATTGGGTTTATAGCTGATGGCTCATAGACAGTGACAGGGTACCTAATGGGAATGGATGAGGTCAATCAGAAGGAATAGAGCCTCGACAAACCTCAATGGGTAGCCAGCATGGAGGCCAGAAGATGCCCTGGAGCCTGCAGCAGTCTGCATGCTGCACATGAGAAGGCTGGGGAATCAAGATTAAGAGCTCTGGGGTCCAGTGGGCCTGGTTTTGCATCCAGGTTCCATCGCCTGAGATTATACCACGGCGGGAAGGCTACATTCACCTCTCTAAGCATTGCCATATTGTTGGCAGGGATTAGGTGAAGTGGTATAATGGAAATCTTTTGCATAGATCTGACTTACAGTAGTAAGCGCTGGGTAAAGTAGGAAATGGCACAGAGCCGTGGAGGTAAACAGAGATGGAAACATTCTTCAAAGACATTCTACTCAAAGCCCTGGGCTGTCAGCAGTCAGAGACAGAGCAGCAGCCTCTCAACCCTGGGGCCTGAATAGCATCAGCTGTAACTCTATACAGCCCCAAGCCTGCGTGCCCCAGGGTAATGTAATGAAAGGTGTTTCTCCCTCTCCCTTTGGGACAGGTGCTCAACTGATAGAATTTAGGGTTTCAAATTCCAGAGCTTAATTGTTTGTTCAACATACAAGTTAGCCCAGCTCCGAACACCTGTGGACTAAGTTCTTTTGATGCCCTAATGCCTGTCTTTTATTAAGCTCTTTGCAAGCAGTCAAAATAAGACCAAATGCCCATGTGTCGCTGCATGACCACATGGACGTGGAGCAGGCCAGCTCCAGGACTGCACAGAAGTGCTTAAAATAGCAAGCGAATCCCTGGGCTCTGGAAAATATGGTCATGTGATTAATGCAACCAGATTTAGATATACAATAAAATTAAATAATATATATATTTGCCTACACACATAAAATCTCCTATTAGTTGTAGTTGAGGTTTTGTCATGTTGAATCTATAAAAAATGATTTAAAACGGATGGTTTTCAACAGCTGGTTGTGCTTTCAGTCTTCCATGAAGAAGTTAAAATTAATTTTAATGTTGATGGTGCTTATTGATGATCATATTCATAATAAATATCCACTGGAAAAATTCTCTGGCACATCTATGTGACAGAGAGGTCAAGAATGTTAATGATGATCACAACTACAAAATGCAATTCAGTCAATTGCTTTAATTAAATCTAAAGCTACTTTATGTCTTTTCATTTTTATAGTAAACTGATTGTGAGGAAAAGGGCATCATCTTCCTCTGGGTCCTCTTTTGGAGTCCAAAGATGTGGTCTTGGATTGTGTTTTTAACATTTGCATTCTTACATCCGCATGGAATATTTAAGGTGATTATCAGTCTTAAGTGTAATGCTTCTGCTTTTATTAGGGGAAGAAAACACGGAGATTTCCTTTTGAATGTACTTTTATGGATGGAAATCTTTCCCTTCACAGACACTAATCTTCTATTTACAATCTGGGCTATGTTGGTTAGAGCCAATGTTTTAAAGTAAACGCGAGAAATGTCTACATTCCTGTGGATTCATTTTCATTATATTTCAATCAGAAAAAAGGAAACACAGCTATCTGAGTTTCTCAATGCCACTTGGACATTATTATCACATAAGATGCTCTTTTGTGAATTGCAGTGTCATCTACATCATTGTATTAATTATTTAGGCTTTTAAACTTAAAGAATAAAAAAGAATTTTAGAAAATCACTGAATCAGTCAATCGAGTGTCCATGCAGCTTTTCAACAGTTACTTAGTCCCAACTGTGTGCCAGGTAGTCCTACAGAATCTGAACGTAGCTACAAACCACATAGACAAAATCTTGCCTAAACCCTCATGGGCTTTATGTTTTCATTTAAAGAAAGTGAGACAGCAAAATAATATCACACAGTGGCTTAGGAATATGAAGACAAAAACAAAAGTAAAAATAAAGCAAGAAGATGGTAAGTTACCACTTTTTCCTGCCTCCCCTCTTTCCAGCACCCCAGTTCTAGAATACAACATCCTGCTTCACAGGAAATCTCCCTGACCCAAGCAAAGTAGAATATGGATACTCATGTTCAGGGTGATATGTTTAATCTGAAAATTTGAAATCCAAACTGTTCCAAAATTTCAAAATTTGAAGCCCTGACATAATATTACAGGAAAGAAATTCCACACTTGATCTCATGTACTGGATTACCACCAAAATACAAATTCACGAAAATATTGTGTAATATTAAATTCAGCCTATGTTTCATGTGAACCAACAAATGTCAATATATAATATTATATTCAGGATAGGGTGTATGTAAACCATAGTTCAATTTAACTGGGTCATATCTCTAAAATCCCTTTACACATATGTAAATACTACCATATATATATATATATATATATATATATATATATATAACAAGATCAGAAATCTGAAACACTTCTGGGCTCAAACATACAGATTAAGATCACTTGATCTGTAACTGGAAAGAGAGTGAGTAGAGTACAAGTCCTCTGGGCCGGACGAGGAAATCTCCAGCAAGATGATGTTTGTGTTAAGTGTGAATGTAAGAATTATCTTCACCTATTCACAGTACCATGAAGTGAGGCTCCTCCCTTCATGGAGATGTTCCACTAAGGGGCTTTACGCTTTGAAAAGAATAAGAGTAGATAGAATGTTTCATGTGAGCCAGCAAATGTCAATATTTATCTGATTGTTAAGGTTTAGGAATATCCTTTGTACATTATTATTATTTCCATTTTACATGGTACGTATAAACCAAGAAATAGTGTCCACGATAATTGACTGTAAGGATGAAACATTTGTTTGCTTAAGTTCAAAGTCTACAGTAAGAAGGG
Source organism: Cavia porcellus (assembly GCF_034190915.1). Classification (NCBI taxonomy): domain Eukaryota; kingdom Metazoa; phylum Chordata; class Mammalia; order Rodentia; family Caviidae; genus Cavia; species Cavia porcellus. Next base: position 13,018,624 of record NW_026947489.1, read on the forward strand.
TGAGGAGTGACTTTAAACTGTTTTTGGAAAAAAGAATCAGTCCTTCATTGTCAAACAATTAAAAGAAAAAGAAGAAAAGAGAATCATGACATGAGTAAGGTAATTATGCATAAGATTAATATGTGATTTCTTGTCAAAAAATGAAGAGTAAAAGGCAATGGTTCACATATTCAGATGCATGACAGAAGATGATTAATCAAGAATTCTATACCCAGCAAAACTATCTTCTAAAAATAGATGGGAAATATATCCTTATTGGGAAGAAAAAACCCCACATCAAACAACACAAACAAACCAAAAGTAACACAGAGAAAAAACTCTGTAGCTAATAGACCTTCCCTACAAGAGGAACCTAAAAAGAATCCTTTAAGCTGCAGCAAAAGTTAGTAAATGATAACTAACAAATGTAAATACATAGGTAAGTATAAAAGATAATACAAGTGTTTTTGTAAAGCTTTTCATTAATTTAAAAATTATTTGTAGTATAGATTAGCTGTAGTATAGATAATAGATAATATGATTATCTAAGGTAATTGCACAAGGAAGAAGAAGAAATGGAATTCTGTTGGAAAAAGTTTTGGTATACTTTTAAAACTAGGTCATTATTAATACAAACCAGATTGTAAGCTACAGTCCTGAGCATACTATGCAAGGCAACCACCAAGAAAATAACAAAACTACAGTAAAGTAAATAGGAAAATCATTGACAAAGCATATTGTAAAATATCTATTTACCACAAAGGAGGCAGTAATGGCTGAGTAAAGGAATATAAAAGAACATAAACTATATAGAAAATACATACCAGACTGGCAGATATAAATATGACCTTATTCATAATTACTATAACTGTACTAATTGATACAAACAGAAAGAAGAGACTTATAAAAAAGGATTAAAAGCATAATTCAACTTTGTGCTACCTAAAAAAGACATGCTTTAGCATCAAAGACACAAATACGTCGAAATTTTAAAAATAGAAAAGTTCACCAGTAGAATAGTAACCAACAAAGTGGTTCTATTAGTTCAGGTGAAATAGATTTTAACATAAATGTAGTTATTAGACACAAAGGACATTTTATAATAATAAAAAGACCAATTCACGAGGAAGACAATGCTGTTATAAAGAAATAATATTATCCCTATTTGGAGATTATATGATCACTAAGTGATAAATTGCCTAGACTGAACTCAGACTTGTGATCTGTGTCAGCTTCCCAGAGTGCTGGGAACAGAGGAATGTCCCACTAAACCTGAAAACTCAATTAATTTTTGACAAGGTTGTCAAGAAGTGTCATAGTAGAAAAATAATATTATCAAAATATGGTGTTTGGTCTCCTTATACAAGCATAAAATCTCATACCCCTTATCCCACACTATTATGGTTTATATCTAAGTATCTCCCAAGACGCTCATGTGCTCCTAAGTAGAGTATTCCACAGGTTTGGGATTGTGGGGCAATATAGCTGACATGCTGTTAGGAGACAGGGCCTGTTTGGAAAAGAAAGGTCACTGGCAATATGACCTGGAAGGGCTTTTGCTCAAGGGCTCCTCTCTTCTCACTCTACTTCCTGGTTGCCATGACTTGACCAGTGTTTCCTCAGTCAGGCCTCTCCGCCATGCTGTTTCTTGTTTGGAGCCGACCAACTGTGGACTGAAACATGAACCAAACCAAACTGTTGGGAGCCTGCCGTATTACCCATGAGAATATAGCCACAAGATGGCGTCCGCCTACCGCCTCGCTGCTCCCCCGCCCATCGTGTGCCCAAGATGGCGCACACATCCTGCTTCCTGGTTCTTGCTCGGCTTACTGTCCCCGCCATATATGGTAATGATTGATTGCTTCCTTGTTGCCGCCCAATCGCCTGTCCCCACGTGTAATCCCATGATTGGATAACATTAGCTATATAAGCCCAAGTATAGGAAGTGCTCGATGTACAACACGTAGGAAGCCGTCAAGGACGGACGTGTATTGAGGTTGTAGCCCAGTCAATAAAGGAGCCTGCAGAGACAAAGTGTTCGTGTGCCTCATTCTGCGGGACAGACGCGGCGCCGGACACCAAACCTCTTCTCTTTCAGATTGTGGGTGTCAAGTATTGTGTCTCAACAATGAGAAAGAGGCTAAGACTTCGTATCATGTCAAAGAATAGCCTCAAGACAGACTATGGAATTAAAGCTATGAAACTGAGTTGGCAACAGTTTTCTGGATGTGATGCCGAGAAGGAAAATATAAATAAATAAAAAGAAAGAAATGGGTAAAGTTGATCTAATTAAAGTGAGCCAAAACTTTTCATACTTCAAAAACATCTTCAGAAAAGTGAAAACGCAATGCACAGAATGGGAGAAAATATTTTCATATCATATATCCAGGAAGGGCTTGTATGTCGAACAGCAAATAATACAACTGAACAATGACAAATACCTAATTGAATATGGGCGAAGGATTTAGCAGACATTTTTCTCTGAAGAAAATATGCAAATAGCCAAGAAGCCATGAAAGGATGCTCAGCATCATTAGTTGTTAGGAAAATGCTATCAGGACACAGTGACAATCACAGCACACACTCACTGGAAGAGGCACAGTGGTTGAGAACAGGGGAGGACCTAAAACTTCAAAATCACACCGGTCGTCGTATAATCGGAATCAGTTTCCCATATTAATTTCCCGTGTACTGTTGATGTTTTTTTTTTTTTGTAAATAAATCATCTAAAATAATAAAAGAATCTGAAATGATACTTAATGTTACTAGTTTTATAGGTAGGAAAATGGTGGTAAAGATTTCACTTCTTATTTGCATTGATTAGAAAATAACTTCACCTCTGAGAGCTTTTGTGTGATAGAAAACTTATATAAGCACTTACAAAATGAAATGAGAAATCTTCATCCATTTGCAAATGGTTTTTCTACCTGGTTGATACAACTAGTTAGTTGAAAAATTATATTTTGCCATTCTCCAGACTATTTAGATGATTGAATGTCAACTTTTCACAGTAACATAACTTTAAAATTGTTTGTTTCTTCAAAACCTTTTTGTTTTAAAGTGATTTTAGAGTCAAAGAAAAATTATCAGATTTCCTGTTCAGCCTTCACTTACTTTGTCCTAGAGATAGCCTCTTGTAAAATCATGATACTGAGAAATTTACTACAATCAGTACTATTATATGAACTCCAGACTTTGCTAAATATCACTATGGAAGACTTCAAAGTTGAAGACCAGAGATAATCCTAGATTACGGGGTAGGTAGGAGAAGAGAAGAAGCAGAAGAAGACAAAGACAAAGAAAAAGAGGAGAGGAAGAGGAGGAGGAAAACAGTGATGTTTAATAAAAGAATATAAAGAATCTCCATGGTCCATCTGAAGCTAAGAAGTTCAGAGAGGGAACTGCAAAGTGCTCATCTGAGATTAGGCTGTCATTAATGAAATCTTTGGTTTGTCAAGTGGATGGTCATAGAGATCAGCTGTTAAGGGCCTCTGAAAATTCTGCAGTACTGTATTCTAGTTGGATTATTTATTCATTCATTAATCATTCAGGAAACATTTCCTGTGCACTGACCATGTCTTAAACACACACAACAAAGACTCCAGTCCTTGCTTCCTGGCAGTTCTGACCTCGCAATGCTGATCATTAAGGATTTATTGAATGCCGACCACTGACCCTACAATGTCAGGTCTTCCCTTTCCATTAGGGTGAGCTCACTGAGTATTCCATTACAGGCTTGAAAGAGTTAATGCTGTACAAATACCTCCCCGTGCTAGGGAGTTTTGCACCAGCCCTGCCCAGAATGCATTAGGATCCAAGTATGTATTTTCTTTTCCCCACTGTTTATGTCTCTGTTTTCTGTAAAGTCTGAAACTGCACCAGTATCTTTCAAGTCCTCTGACAGTGACATAAATTTCGTTAAGAAGAAGCAGCCTTATGGGGCAATTAACTCCAAAAGTGGTACAAAGCAATAGCAAGGAGATACTGGCCTCCAGTACTTAGCACTTAGCTCTGAAATTGAGATAAGCCCTATCAACCCGGGGTTGTGGTTAATGTTCACTGCCGCTTCCAAAGCACAGTACAACCTAGCGGTCACCGTGTTAACACTCCCCAATATCTATTACAATTAGTTTTTGATTAAGAGGCCTAACATGGCTTTTGAAGCTTTTTATGTTGTGTCAAATGGCTAGTGACGGAGTGCGAGGCACAGACACCTCCCTTAACAAAGCGTATTGTAAAAGGTTTCAAGTGAACTATTTTATCATCCTAATGGAAACCATATGACTCTCACTCCCCCCTTAATTTCAACTATTTACTGAAGAGTCCTTGTTTTGAATTACTGAAAGATTTATTCTTAAATGACTACCTCATGCATTAAGAATTGCTAATAATGGAGCCATTGGAAATTTGGGGAAGCTTTTAAAGATGTCTGCAATGATTTTCACAGAAGCTTATTTTTATTTTATTCTTTCCTTGGAGTTTTAAAAAAGCACATGTCTTTGCCCTTTTCTGGCATTTAATTATTATTTTAATTATTGTCTATGGAACCTTTCTCTGTTCAGTGGTACTTTCCCTGCCAGGGTTCAGTCCGATAGTCTCGTCCTGTTGTCTAAGAGAGAGGTCGTTGGTATTCTGTGAGGGAAAGGAAACTGGTTAGCTAGAAAAGGTGCAATTCTGTGCTATCACAAACCTGTTTTTTTTATAAAGCTTTTCATGAAAACTATAATTATTAAATGATTGAGCTATAAAATATACTTGTATATTTAATGAAAATGGTATATAAACATAACATAACCTGTAAATACAAAATACTAGAGCCTTTGAGAAGACATTGGGCATTTTTTAGATGATATCTAATTGTTGGTATGCATGGGTTATAATGTAATATTTCCATGTGTGTTTCCAACATGTAATGATTATATCACAGTAATTGGAAGCTGTGGAATTGCTAAGAAATAGAGCCTGGTGAGAGCCACTGAGGTCACTGAGTACATGGCCTTTGAAGGGGCATCGTGACCGTGGCCCTGTTTTGTGCCTGCTTCTTGCTTCCTGTGCCACGCATGCTCTGTCATGGCCATGTATCAACCTCACCAGAGAACGAAGAGCAATAAGCCTGTCTGATCAAAAACTGACCCATCCTGAACCGTGAGCCCACATAAAGCTCTGTCTTTGTAAGTTAGTTATTTGGGTATAGTGACAGAAAGCTACCGTGCTGTGGGTGTTGGGAGTCACATTGTCTCTTCAGCTGCATTCTGTACTCACTGATCTCTGCCTCTCTCTAGTTATGTGTTTGTCCCCTTCCCAGGCTGTAGTGACTACACTTCTAATCTCTACTTCTGTAAGTTCAATGTTTTTAGATTCTAAATGAGTGAGATCATGTGATGCTTGTCTGTTGCTCAGCCTAAGAATATGAGATCTGCAGAACAAGAAGCATCAAAGATGCAGCCCCAGTCCACAGTCAAAGGCATCGTGCACAATATAATGTGCTCCAGCTCTATTCATGTTGCCATAAATGAAAGGATTTCCTTCTTTTTAACTGCTAAATAATACTCCACTTCATCTATGTACCAGACTTTCTCTATCTGTTCATCTCAGTGGATGCCTTGGTCAATTATTTTTTTATAATGAATATTAAGTACTTTGTGAATTACCCATATGTTTTACAAACAATTTTTTACTGCCGCTAGCCTTGATCACATATCTCTCTAACCATCTGTGATCTTAGGATTGGCCTATATGCACCCTGAGCTTTGGTTACCTATAGAAGTCATTGATTTTGTGATGTCATATGAGCTGGAAACTGAGCTCCTGGAGTATAGAATCTTTTCACATGGAGGCAGTGCTGTGTATGAGGTGAGAGCGTTGGCTCTGATTGTAATTAACTGCATGTTACTCAACACACTGAAGCTCAGATCCCTTCTATGCAAAATGAGGACAGTGACAGCCCCTTCATATGGTTAAAAACATCAACTGTGTAACAAAGTTAATTATACAGAGTTCTAAGTAAGTGACAAGATCCCAGTAAAAGATCCCAGTAATATCCATTCTCTTTCTCCTTTCATATTCTGTCCTGTTTAATCGTGCCTAGGCAACTTGAACGAATGAAGTTACAGTAATTCACCAGGTTACAGATATTTGAGTTGTGAACTTGCACCGTTATGAGCAGCCCTCACGTTACGAACATTCATAGGTGCAAACAAATTGTGGAAGTTGCTCAAGCATCTGCCGGACACTGTCACAGGTGTGCTGCTGTGTGCCTACTGCACATTCTGACAGTGTACAGCAGTACAGTCCTTGGTCAGGGTGCAGGGTGTCCAAAAGCTAGAGGAAAAGCAGTGGTGGTGTGGAGGGGGCTGTAAGCAAGAGTGAAATGCTATGCACTGTATATTTCTGAAACAGGTAAGACTCACTTTGGCAGAGATTTGGACAAATCCAATTTACATTTCCCCACAAGAGAATTTGTGAGCAAGTTGCAGAGTTACTCTATCGTGATTGGTAATCAGATATATCAGCTTGAATGGGTTAAGAAATGCCTAGCCAATGGTAAAGCACAGTTCTGTATGTGCTTGTGGATGACTGACGTGTAAGCCCACCAACCGAGAAAGGAAAGCTCACTCTAAAGTGGGTGGCACTCCTCAACTGGCTTGTAGTTTGGATGGAATAAAGAAGAAAAGAAGAAATGGTCCTTTCTTGGCGGAGCTCTAGTGTTCACCACTGCGTTTGAACACTGGTTTCCAGTTTCTTTAGCCTTCCAACACAGATGGACATGAAGGACCTTCCTGTGAGTTTTCGGGCCTTTGACTGTCAACTGGGGTTGCATCTTTGATGCTTCTTGTTCCACAGATTTTGCATTCTTGAGCTGAACAGCTGCTGGGTCCCCTGGATCTTCAGCATGCAGATGGCTGAGATGACCGATGTGGACTGGCTCCCTTCTGATCCTGTATATAGCCATTGTGGGCCCTCCCAGCCCTGCTCCTGTAAGCCTACCAAATGCTTCCCCTTGGATAATTAAACATATTTTCTATTGATTCTGTTTCTTTAGGGAGCCCTAACCCACACCAGGCTAGAATCCTAATATGTGGTTCAGAGTTGCTTTCTTGGGTTTTACTCTTGCATTGATCCCATGTATTTCTATTCCTCTATTTCTCCATTTTGGAATGGGGAAGCTTAATCTGTTCCACTGTATGTTGGAAGTATTGAACTGTATTTGATTTTTACAGGGCTCACAGCTAAGAGTTTGTAGTGAGTCTCAGAGGTGACTTTGCATTTGGACCTTTTGGTAATTCTGGAACTGTTAAGACTTTGATCACTTTTAGAGATGTACTAAATGCATTTTGCATAATGAGATATACATCTTTTGAGAGCCAAAGGCAGAACATGGTGTTTGGATTAAAAATATTCCTGCAATATTACTTTATTCAAAGTAAAACTTTCTATCACAAATGCAGTTGTAATGAACATGTGCAAAGCTTTAGAAAAAGGAAAGCTAAAGAGATTAACTAATACTTCACTCATTGTGTCTTTTTACTAGACATTATTGCTTAGGCATCCATCCATTTCATTCATTTCTGCATTCATTCAACATTAATGTGCTATTTTCCAACCAAATAGTGCTATTATTTCAATGGAGTTTTCCTCCACCCAAAAATTAAAACCCTCAAACTCATCATAAGACTTGGTAACCTTGGCAGTAGTGTTGATGGACGGGATCTGGTGGGGGGTGTTTGGAGATTGGAAATGGCGTCCTCAAGAATGGATTCTCAAGTCCCACAGCAATGGGTTAGCTATCCTGAGGCATCTGTCCCATTTTCTTTCTTCTGTCTATGCTCACGTGCCCCTCTGCTTTCCATCATGAGTCAAAGCAAGACGAACCATCACCAGATGCGCCTCCTGATCTTGGACTTTCCAGCTTTCAGCAACCTGAGCCAAAATAAACCTACATTCTTTACAAATTATTGGGTCTCAGGAATTTGGCTATCGCAGCAGAGAATGAACTAAGACACATGGTTCAAAGATGAAAAGAGTAGCTTTGCCTTCAGTAAGAGAATCGGAATCTTGATAGGAGAAGGCAGATAGATCCCACCATTATAGTTCAGAAGTGGCTGGGAAGCCAGAGGTTGGCAGAGGTGCCTGGTGAGACACAGAAAAGCATCCCCTTCTAGAAGAGATGTGCACTGACCTGAGTTTTATGAGACCAGTAAGGATTTTCTTGGGTCAAAAGGGAAGATATGGGCTGGGGATGTAGGTCGCTGTATGTGCTTAGCATGTATAAGGTATCGGGTTCCACCTCCAGCACCAAAAATAAAATAAAATAAAACAGATGATATGGAGAGAACCTTAGGTCAAGAGTGTTGAGGGCATATAAGAAAACCTGGGTCACCGGAGCCATTAGAACGTCGCTGTGGCATAGTAGTAGGTTGTCAGGACACCCTCAGATCAATGCTTGTCTTTACCAGCAGGTACAAAGCCATTCCCCAAACCTCTGCCATTTGTGTATGCTCAGTTCCACCCTCCATTTACCTAAGGTGCAAGCCTCCTGTCTTATTCCTTCCTACTTTCTCTCAAATCTATCTTCTTTGCTGCCTTTGGCTAGTCTGGTTTTACAGTCTGTCTCAGCAGCTGGTCAGAGGCTGATATTAGTATAACCAGCCTTAAATAATTTGATTTTCAGGTTTGGTATATCACAGTGTCTTCTGTGGGCTTGGTAGTCAAACTACACATTTATTTTAAAAAACTGTTTCTTCACATTTATCTGAAAGCAGTGTCACTCCCTTGTCTGCAAACCGTTAGGCTATACATATAAACTATTTCATCTGGGTTTTATTCACACAGTTCCAAGGTCAGTTTTAGGTTCTTGTAGAAACTCGGATTCTCTGCTGGGTCTATTGTGCTACTATTTTTCTTTTTTAAAACATTCCTATAGAGAACTAGGGGAATGTATTTAAAAGCCTTTGTCTCCACATGTATAGATCAAGATTTGACTTTCCCCACTTAAAAAATTGAGATGAATACAATCACAGGGTGCAAAAGATAACCGTTCTAGCCCAGGAGTTTGTATCTGAGGCACAGGCATCACCATGAAGTGAGAAAGTTAATTTTTTTAGAAGGGCTTTGGAGGTTAGAGGTAACTTTCCTGAGCAATGTTCACAAGTAGGGAGACAAGAAAGCTGAAAAACTTAGGCTACAGATCTATGAACAGAGACCCGATTACCCAGAAGTTTCCCTCACCTCCCACTCACTTTTTTACCTGATGGATCCCACTTATTTTAACTTTTTGAGGGTGAAAGTATGAATAATGTAAAAATAAAAAAACAGTTTCCCACTTGTAACAACCGGAAATCACAAGGGACATTTTCTCATCCTTTCTTGGGGTGTGTGCTCTGCGGGCCAGCGCTTTCCTGAGCTTCAGTGAAGGTACTAGATTTTCCTGGTGTTAATTATTAATGTGACCTGTTTGTGTACCAGTGATTCAGCTAACCATTAATATCTGTTTACTCACTGATGACCTTTGCAATGGCGTACCTAGCTCCTGGCTGTAAATGTCACCTTTTTTTCCCCTCCCTTTTCTCCCTTCCTTCCTTCCTTCCTTCCTTCCTTCCTTCCTTCCTTCCTTTCTTTCTTCCTTTCTTTCTTTCTTTGCTTCGTTCCTTCCTTCCTTCCTTCTTTCCCATATATTAAATGTTTTTTTTTTCTACTGAATACCTCAAATAACTCCTTAAGAAACTAAAATAATATCAAGCAACAGAAGCATAACCTTTATACATATGAGAAGGAGGACAGGCGCTACTGTTCCCAGAGGATAAGAACACAGACTCCTCTTTTTATGGAATGATTGTACAGATAGCAAAGGGATGCATCAGTGGTGGCAACTGGCAGGGAAAATGTTCCTTTCCTCCTGGGCCTGAGGTGGAGGAGGTGGTGAGAAACAAAGAAAGGACCCTGACATGGTCCTGGGGAGCAGAACCCATTTTTTTTTGTTTGTTTGTTTGTTTCAGAAGGTCAGTATTAAGCACTTGACCATTTCAGAAGGCCCACAGCATTTATCTCTAGCTACCCAGTCAGTGTACATGAACCCCAGCACCAGCAAGACATTTCCATCCCACATAGCCATAATGGCTAAAACCGAGATTTAGCAAGCAACTGGATTAGGGGAGCATAGGCGACCTTAATTTTACCCATCAATTGAGTCCTTGGATTTGGACTGTTTTTAATTGCATTTGCGTATTTAAACAGGCAATAGCAATCTGAGCCATTTTTCCATCTCCAAAAAATAAAAAAAGGAAGAAAAGCTGTTTGTTATAAATGAACCACTGGCCAGTCAGCTACGGCTGCTACTCAAGTAACAAGAGCCAGGCTTTTTCTTTTGCCTTTTCCTGCCTCATTAAGGTACCAGCACAGGGAAAGACCCACTGAAATATTATTATCTTACGTAACAGTAGAATTTCACAGTCTCCCAGCGCTCCTTTAGTGAAATCCTTTCAAATATTAATATCACCCAGACCATAAATAACCATTATGGCTCTCATAGAGATTAAAGTTTTGAGATATGCCCTAGGTGTACATTCACATTTTCTCGTTCATTGAGTCCTAACTTCAGTAAAATTAGTTTTTTTAGATAGCGCTCTGAACGCGTGCTGTGACTGTCACTTCGCGTTGAATTTATCATATAAAATGTAAGGAGGAAGACTGGGGAGCAATCTGTCACAAGCGATTGTACTCCTAATCTCTGAGGGTTGGGCTGGGGGTGGGAAGTAGATAAGCCTTCTAGAGCTCTTGCCATTTCCTGGACCATTCATTCCGCGCTGGCTGCCTGTGTGGTTGAAGAGATTTGCGTAGCTGTGTGTAATGCATTTCTCCCAGTCTGTCTCAGTGTCTCTGAATGTGCTCTTCTTCATGCACATAAACGCTGCTTAGATTTTTCAGCTAAATGATAACTCAGCTTGTCTTTCCCGGTGAACCCTGCAATCAATAAATATATATGTTAGATGTGAGTTGTTCTGACTTAGCTAAAGCCTCTTGTGTCCTAGAAGAGACAAGTGGACTTGATCATTGTGCTGGCAACAAAATACAGCCTTTGCAAGGAAACACAGGGTCTGGGGTTTTATGCTAAGTTTAGCATGATAAGAACTGAAAAACAGTTCAAAGGCAGGGTTGGTCTTATGAGCTCACCTCACTTTAGTAGATCTAAGGGGAAACACAGTCAGATTTAACAACATTTTCTTTAAAAACAGAACATCCATTATGGAGCTACTTTAGAATTATTCAGAAGCATAACAGTTGAATTACTTCTCAATCTCGTGGAATGTGTATGTTTTGCTTTGGGAACTAAGTATTTTCCAAAGATTGCTATTCAGTGCTGTTTTTTTTTTTTTTTTTTCGCTCTCCTCTAACATTCCAGAAAGACATTTCTTCACAACCTCTGCATTCTGGAAGTTGAGTACACACTCTTAATGGCTCACAGATCTCTACTTGGGTATTGGAATCAGAGGCTTTTGAACTTTGCCAATCAGAATCCCACATTTACATTTCCTCTTCGTGTCACATGCTCAGTGAGCTTAATCAACACATGGAAAATTTCCTCTACACATCTCACTCAAGGCAACACTGGAAATTTGGGTTTATGGAATGTGCCAGCAGCCCTGTGCACTCTTGGCTTCTCCTCTGCTGGCTTGATGTGGGGCCCAGAGTGATGCAACATGTAAGTCGCTCAGAGCCTCAGATTGACTGCAGTGTTTGGAGTGGGCCCAGGTCCAGAAGCCATTTCCGAGCTCTCATCTCAGTGAGGTAGAGGTGACTGCTGTTTTCAGAAAGTTGGTCCATTAACTTCTGCAGAAAACTGCCCTCAGGCCCACCCTGCAGGATAGTTAAAGGCCCTTTCTTGGGGCTCTGTGGGATACTGAATTATTCCACTGGAAGTACTCTTCATATGGCATCAGAAGATCTCCTCAAAGGTCTCTCCTCCAACTAGACCAGTGACTTTTCTTGACTTTCTGTGGCATCAGGGATGGGTTCCCTGGTGAACAATTTTCACAGATGGGCAGTGGGTATGGATTTTGGAATGACTCAAAGGCGTGGGCAGCCTAGATGCCTAGTGTGTTCAGTTCACAGCAGGGCTCACTCCCCAGGGAGAGACTATGCTGCTGCTGATCAGCCAGGTAGTAGAGCTCAGGCGGTGATGTAGCTTAAAGAGAGATGTAGTTCACAGCTGCTCGCCTCCTGATCTGTGCATCATTCTTAGCAGATCAGGGATGAAGGCTTGGGATCCTCTGAATGATGGTCAAGGGTGTGACACACTGAGATATTCCATAAAGCAGCCAGGGAGGTTGAGCAGGGAAACTAAGCACAAGGATGAGGACCTTTGCAGTCTGAGCTCCCAAAGAGCTCCCAATAATGGATGCTTAATGACTGTAACTGCTGTGCTATGGCTTCTTTTTCTCCTATTGTACAGATCAGAAAAGTAAGACTTGGGAAGAACAGGTACCTGGATAAGCCAAGCAGCTGGACAGCTGCAGGGGAGCAGAATTCCAGGCCTTTTCAGTGGTATTTACAATGCTCTGAGATGCACACTCTGCTTCAACTGGAGAAAGACAATCATTTCTTTCCTTGAAAGCACTGGAGCCATGGGCACAGAGACGGTGACCTCTTGAGAGATGCCAGGCTTGGCTGCAGCTGATGGTCCAGAGGCTCTCACAGTGCCTTCCACTTTCAGTTTTAATGCTATGCTTTGGCTGATGCAGTATTCCACTCAACATTTTAGACTGAGTTGATGAGCCCTTTCATTATTCCCATTTGACCTCACCATGGCCTCACTGTGTGATCTTGGCCAAGGTCCTTCTGGATGCCTCAGTTTCCCCTTCTGTGTATGGAGATCCAAGGTTGCTGGGAGGCCACTGTTTCAATCCTTGCATGGATCTCAGAACAGTAGGAGCATCCTGAGCAGGCAGAGATGCTGATGTGCTGATGTACTCTGTTGTTCTGTCGCTGTATGCATGAATCTCTCTGCCGCCCAAGCTCTGCTGTCTCATTGTGCATGGGCTGTGGGAATGCTCGTTGATTTTGGAAGCCTAGATGCTTGTTCCAGTAATTAGACTCATCTAAAATCCATCATATCTGAGGCTCAGCCTCTTTCTGGGAGCTGCCATGATTTGGACTGAAGTCCTTGATGGGGACCTGGTCCTCTTTTCCATCTATCAAAACCTTTCCAAACCTCTCCCTGCTGGCTGCTTTCGAACTCCCGAGCTTCTCTCCTCTTTTCCCCTGCTGACATTATCTCCTCCCTGAGTTTGGACTTTGGGGAAACAAAAGCCAGGTGTCTTGGCTTTGGTCTTTTTAAAAACAAACCTACCCCGAGGCAGGGGCACAGCCAGGCGGGGAGGCCCAGATTTCTTTGTAGAGTGGAGAGCCAGCAAACACAGATAAAAACACAAATTAATATCTCAGTAAATTATCCTGCCACGCTGACATGCTCTCTAATCAGGAAGACGGTAGAAAGCTGGGGAGTCTGCCAGGGAAGAATCTGGAGGAGGAGAGACAGGCAGACCTGCGGGAGGCTTCAAAGCCTGAACTTTTCCCCTGAGAGTTTACGGGGTGTGCAGGGACACCAGCTCCCAGCATCCATCCCTGCAGGGACAGGAGAAGAGAGGAACAAAGAGAGATGGAGAGAAGGGAAGTGGGGGGAGATTAAGAAGGCAGGGACAGAAGCATGGAATCGCTGCCCTCGCTGAGGTGACACAGCTATGACTATGACTGTTCTCATCATCCTAACTCCCTCTGAATTGCCTGTGCTTATGCTAAGTCCCATTATAAAGATGAGAAACCAGGATATACAGGTTAAGTGGGCTCCTGCAATTTCCTACACCCAGTAAATAATGATGGGGACAAGGGTCCAGCCAACTGTTGAAGGCCAGAGGTGACACATTGGACTACTCGCCAGGTTACTTCTGTCAAGCCCTATAAGTGACAGAACTGGGGAACTTGGTGGAAGTCGGTGGAGCCTACGCAAATACTTCTTAGGATCACAGGAAATGAACAAGATAAAAAAGAACAGAACTCTGTGCCTGGGTCTTCATATGAATAAACTTTTCAAGTGAAAGGATAAAGCAGCAGCCTTAAAAGTCATAAAGAGCTTGCATAAATGTGGCCTCAGGGACCTCACCCAACCCTGCATCATAATCAGGCTCAAAGGATTATTGCCATTGTGTAAATGCAGAAATTGAGAAATGAAGCCACAGAGCCAAGAGTTTGGTTGCAAAACAAACACTGCTCTACTGGTTTGGAATCCATTGTTGAGAAGATGGTGGTCAGTCTCCATCAAGCGGACTCAGACTCCCACTTTGTGGAGTTGACCTAAGACCAGCACTAAAGCAATACCTGCACTTTGGGTGGGCTGGTGGGTTCACATTGGAGAAATGCACGTTGAAGAGAAAGTGGCAGACACTGCACAGATGGGAGGAAATGGGATGTTTAGGTGACTCTCAGGTTAAGCATGAGACTTGGCTCAAGAAGACAAGTAACTGGGATTGAAGCAACGAAGTAAACACACTGGAGGAAACAAAAGCAGCACAAATTGCAAACCTTTGACATGAAGAGGAAACACAGGAAGGATTTAAAAGTGGAGTCCAGGGAAAGAATGCTTGGCATACAGTTTGGAGAGGAAAGACGTGGGAAAGGGAACTAGGAAGTGAAAGTTGAAGGAAAGAGAACACATGGACAGATGGGAAGTTGGCCTCAGAAACTACATGTTGCCTGGAATTTGCACAAAACAAAAAGAATATGAAGTTTAGGTCAGGAAACATCTGTCTAAAGATGGCTGTGGGAGAAATAGGAGCCACACCTAGACCAGAAGATTGGGGCAGATTGATGGACGTGAGAAAAGGAAAATAATATCTACAAGTTTTAGTAAAAATTTTTAAAAAACAGTGAAATGAGGAAAGAACAAGAATCCAATATTATTTTTAGAACTTGTTAGAATCCCAATAAAAAACGTAAAGCATGAACAATTATATTAGTATTTTCTAATCACACCTGGAAATACAGTGTCCTCCACTTTCATATGATTACTACTACTTGCTATGCTGGGGTTCGAACCCAGGGCCTCCTCCGTGATAGCCAAATCATCTACCTCCAAGCCACACTCTCAGTTCAGGAGTTTTGCTTTTCCTTTACGTAATTTTAAAAGTAGTGTTTTATAGAACTATAATTTTAGGAGCAGTCTGTAAAATGCTATGTAGGTGACTGTGTTAGCTTTCTGTTGCTGTGATAAAATACCTCAGACAAACAACTTCAAAGAGGAGAAGTTGATTTTGGCACACGTGTCAGAGGTTTCAGACACATGGTTGCTTGGCCTTTCTGCGTCAGGGCTGAGTAGCACAGAACAGCATGGAATGATCTCGTGGCAGAAGACACCTGTCCACATCATGGTGACTGGGAAGCAAAAGAGAGACTGGGAGGAGTGGGGATCCCAACTGTCTGACCTTCCTTCCATTAGGCCACCTCTCCTAAAGGTCCCACCACCTTGCAGTAGTGTTACAGGCTGGCAATAAGACCTCACTGTGTGGGCCTTTCAGGGACACTGCAGATCCTAACCATCACAGCGGCATGAGCATGAACTCTTTTTACCCTTACATTCCATCTCCCCAAATTATTAGTATTTTGGGGGACTTGGAATGGTGGCTACCAATCCTCCCAATTCTTGCTGTTTTTAATATGTCTGCTTATATACACCTTCTCTAAGGGATGAACTGGAAATCCTAGCTTCTTAGAGTTTGGCTTAATTAAGTCACATAAGGTTTTAACTCTTGGCTTTGGAGTCTGTTCCATGAGTAAATATATGAGCTTGATACCCCATGTTCTCACACTATTTGGACTGCTCTCAGGACTTTTTCTTGCTTGCTACCTTGAGGCTTAGCTTCCATTCAGATAAAAGAACTTTCCAGCTAATTGATCTCTGAAAAACTGAAGCAGGATTGTGATTGCTACTAATAACATTTGTGCTGGATAAAAGCAACAAAATCAGTCTGCATATAATATATAGCAGTGGCCCCATATAGAAACTCTTAAACTAGAGATAAACCCTTCTATTTGGAGCACTTTCTCTAATTTTTATCATGCACACATGCACACACACACTCATCTAACTTTTGTAACAGGGGTTAGACTGTTGTGTGACAAATGATAATGAACCTTAGTAGGAGAAATGCATGACAACCACAGCTGAGGTCTAAAAGTGTTATAATCAGGGTTGTATAGAGAACAATTAGAATCAGGACACAGAGTTTATAATGTTTATAATTATAGTCACCCAGTGTTAACACAAGAAAGTGCAGGAAATCTACCCACAACACTAAAGACACAGAATATTCAGCCAAGGGCCTGGACCCCACAGCAATGTTCTGCATGGGTCCAGGTGAAAACCTAGAGCCCATGACAGTGCATCCCACAAGTCCATCTGAAGGTCTAGAGCCCACAAGAAGGACTCATGCAAGTCTCTTTTACACAGCTGTGCTGGGAAGGCCCAAAGGTTGGTGGTGGAAACTAGAAAGTCTGTGCCAGCTGGGTGAAGGAGCTGTGCTGCTAGGTTGAGGGTTCTACACTGGAGCTGAGAAGTCATGCTCATAATAAAGAACCAGGGCTGTCCTGAAAAGCACCACAACCTCCTCAGCGACACGGAGGTCCGGAGCTCCTCTGATAAGAACACTTGAGCACATGCCAGGAAACCAGCATGATGAGTTTGGAGATTAAACGGCACAAGTCTTCCTCTCTGGAGCCAGGAAGCAATACTCGATGTAAGCACCAGAGCTCCCCCAAAGTGAACCACAGCCACTTTCACCAACAAGGTCCTGAGCTCCTTTGATGAGAATGCTCGAAGCCCCACTGGGGAAGCTAGTCAAGATGAGCTCCTCCAAGAGACCAAATGGCTCAAAACAGCAACATTTAGAGAAACCCACAACATCTATCTCTTCTTCTCCACAGTCTCTATTTATGCTGGCAACTTTCTTCAGGTGAACCTCCACGCTCAGCACCAAGCTGATTTAATTCAGCTGGCGTTAAGTTGACCACTAGTTTTTAATCCATAACAAAAAGACTAGCAATTCAGCAATAGTCAAAACATTCCTCTGCTTTCTACACAGTTACAGAACAAAAGTGTAAGTTCACTCAAGGAATATGCACTATTTTCCACAAAGAATTTGGTGGGAGCATTTCACTATGGGTGTTTCCATGTCTTTCCTTTTAGGCATCTTTTTATGATAAAATGTAAACACAGAAGAAAAAGTCATCTTTTGCCATGGGGTCAGACTCTGTCTTAGAACATGTTCCCACTACTAGTCCTCAGGATTATACACAAGATGTCTCATTTCGTGAGTCTAAGATAGGACCCTTAGGATCTGCTTAGTTACATTACAGGAAAGGGAAAGCTAATGTAAGAATGGCCAACGTAGTGGAAAGAATGGTGTCATTTCCGGTTGTATCTAGAGGAATTCATTTCACTTTGCTATTCTCTACTTATGAAGACTTTTTAAAATTTCCAAAATAATAAGAGTGGGCCCACTTTTAAGATTTTTTTTCTATGAGCTAAACTGACATGGATGGCTCCTGTCTATCATCTACACTCTAATAAGTTCTGAGACAGGTATGTACTTGAGATAATATTACCATCTTCAAGATAGAAAACGTAGAGGATTTATTTTGAGAAATGAGTTTTCTTATGATGAGATTTAAGCATAGAACTTTAAAGAATTAGCCAGTGGACAGTCCTGTGCCCACTGCCTACTTTTCCCGGTCAACATGTTCTGTTCTTGCTGTCTCACATGTTTTGCCATCTCTTCATTTCTCTGTCCAGCCACTCAACCACCTTGATTTTCTGAAGCTCTTCAAGTTTTAGGTATTGATATCCTTAAATATTTCAGCATGCTGATCATTAACTCGAGTACAGTACTTACTTACAGTCTTTTGAGGCAGACATAGTACTACATCGAACTCTATCTATAAATGTTGGCAGATATATACAACTCTATAACTCAAGCAACTGTTAAGACATAGAAGGTTTGTATTATCAAGTAGATTCTTTGTGCCCATTCCAGGCAATTCCTCTTCCAGCCCCCCTCAAAATTGTTTTTACCTTTTTCACCGTAGATTATTTTATCTCTTTCAAAATTTTATATTCATACAAGCACCCAGTAAAAACAATTTGTGTCAGGCTTTTTCTCTCAGCATAGTAGTTGGAGATTCATTCTTTTTTTAATGTCTCTACCATAATTTGTTCCTTTTCATTGCTGAGCTGTGTTCCATGATATGAATTTACCCCTGAGCACTACTCTAGGAGGGATAGGATGTATGTTACCAAGGCAATGTCATTTAAGAGTTTCCAGGATGATGAGATGATAAGAGAAGGGGAGGACTTGAAGTATTTTTTTTAACCACACATATACAAAGCAAATTTAGGAAAGGACAAGGAAACTCCCCCCAGCTACTTAAAGCATAGTTCAGCAAATATTTTCTGTAGTGGGTAAGAGATATGTAAGCCTTTTTTGGGCCATATGGGCTCTGTTGCAACTACCTAATTCTGACCTTGCATTAGAGTGAAAGCAGCCACAGAATATATGCAAATGAAATATCACTGTGTTCCAATAAAACTTCATTTATGGACACTTAGATTTGAATTTCATGTGAATTTTGTGTGTCACAAAATATTCTATGCTTTTGGAAAATTTATTTTTTTGGTAACCATTTGAAAATGTGATATTCATTCTTAGCTCACAGCCCAGACAGAAACAGATGGAGGGCCAGATTTGGCCCAAAAGCCATAGTTTGCCAATCTCAGATAGAAAGACTATCAGACTGAAGAAGGAAGAATTATTATTCTCTTGATGGCAGCATGAAGACTCAGGGAGGCAGCTTTTGCTTAGAAAACTGAAGATCTATCTCCTAATTAGTGTTCAGATGGATTTTAGTTCCCCACTTCATGGCCTCTCGTACCCCTACTGGAGACATGGATAAAGGGCAGGTCTACATAGCCTAGTTCCCCAGGTCCTCTTTTTCCAACTCTTTGACACAGGGGCACATTATTAAACTACTTTCTGTTTACACTGATTCCTCTGCAACTAAGAATAATAGGATCTGCTTCCTACTGCATTTTCTTGGGCATTCATTATGATTGGGTATATAAACTTCTAAGAGCAAAGTGGATTCATAATGGATGCTCAGTACACTTCACACAGTGTCCAGCACCTGGTGGGTATGAAAGAAGCACTTATTATCATCATTATCAAATATTATTGTTCTTATTACTGGGAAGTCAGACAAGTGTCTATGTTAGCTTTGTATCACTATGATGACATACTCAGAAAATCAGTGTGTAAGGAGGAAAGATTTATTTCTTTCATGGTTTCAGAAGTTTATGTGCAAGGTCAACAGGCCCTATTGCTTTGGATCTGTGATGAGGCACAATATAATGATGGGGAGTACATTGTGGAGGCTGGCCACAGGATGACCAAGAAGAAAAGAGAGCAATAGTAAGGGGCCAGGTCCCAACATCTCCTACAAAGCCACAACCCCAGTGACCTAACTTCCTCCCATGAGGCTCCATATCTTAAAGACTCCACCATTTCCCAACAGTAACCCAGGTTGCTGACCAAACCTTCAGCACATGGAGCTTTAGGGTCACTTCAGCTTCCAAATCGTGGATGAGAAATTTGTTAAAGGAATTCCTTATTTTCATGGTCCAACCTAACAGATACACTCCTTATTTTAACCATCAACATTCTCTTCAATCGAGTTCCCAAGGTTTCAACCCTGAGAGTCACAATTGTTGAAATCTACAAAAAACAGCATATTTTGAGTCATTAATATTAGCAGAGCCTTCATAATAAGGTATTTTGCTTCTGAAAGGTTCTTGCCATAGTATAAATTGCTGTATAGTTATGGTGGTGGTCTAACATGGCAGAAGGCCAAAGTAGGAGCGCTTGCCACTTCCTCCTTCTTTTTCTGATTGCAACTCCCCTTCCTGTTTGCACCCATAGCGAATTCCAATCAATTCCTCACACGTCATCAATACCCACCTCATGTGCCACTTCAGGTCAGAGGTCATATAACCCTCTGCCTGTCTGTGTCTGGTTGAAAGAGACAACCCAGCTGCCATGGGTTGTGTGCTCCTTTCCTCATCCTCAATAAACCTGTTCTTTTCTTTTTATACTTCTCACTTCTCTCTTATGCCAGTAAACTCTAACAGCTTCTACTTGATTTTTTACTTTAGATCTGGGATCTAAAGCTACCTTTCCTGGGACCATGTGACTGCTGCATAATTGTAATGTTACTTTCGTTATTTTATCTTCTCCATATGAGAAAGTGAGAAGAGATCTTTGCTCGGAAAACGGAAATGTGTTCATTTAAAAGCATTGAATATGGTCAGGATGATTCCTGTGGGTTGCACTCACCCATTGCACAATGCTGAACAGCTGGGTAACCATGGGAGTAGTATGCAGCTGTGTCTGGGTGTCATAGGATGTTGTGTGGCTGGCGCTAACCAAGCCCTGGGAACACAGGTACAGATGAGAGTTCTCCATTTGTCCCTCTGCCTCCCACCATGCTCCTAGCTCTTGCACTCTATTGTTGTGTGACTTCCTAGGTCTCCCCCATCTACGCAAGCCTGTTTGTCTTCACTAGTAATTTTTATTATGTTATCTTCCTTGTTTCTATTAGCAGCCTGTGGTGCCTTGAACAATATAAAGCCACAGAATAGCACTAGAAGAGACCTGTGGGAATATTTAGGGCACCATTTTTTCTTTGCAGACAAGGTGCAGATAGGATAGAAGTTCCTGCCTTCTCCAGCCTGGTGATGTTTATTAACCACAGTGGTCCTTGTCCATTAGTAGGATCTGATGTGGGGGACTTGTGGAGGCGGGAGCAGGGCCAGAGGGTTAGGGCCTCGCCTTCATGCCTAATATATAGACTTTTGGCATTGTTTCCAAACCAAAAGCTACGATAACTGAAATAATACTCTATTATGTTGCACATTCTTAGATAACATTAGTGAACATCAGATATTTAAACTGAATCCGTTTTTCAAATCCTGTTTGGGGATGCCTTTATGTTTTTATATTGGAATCTCAAAATAGGACATGAGTCTCGGCCTTTGTGTAATTTTCAGAAGCCCTGCTGATAAGAAAGTGAAACTATGGTATTTAAAAGGCTATTTAAGCACTTAGGTATCCATATGAACTGATGACTCCCAAGAAAAAGAGCTGGTAGGGGCACAGAGAAACATCCAGGCAGACATCGATTGACGTTAAATAGTAAGTTTTTATTTTTTGAAAAAATGTTAACATGAAAGTGGAGAAAAAATAAAAGAAGTTAAGAACTTTCTGTGGCAGGGTGGGGAGCGGTGGACTGAGCAGTTGCCATGAACTTAAGGTAGGAGCAGATGCTGGACTTCCTGGTGAGGGGAGGCGGCTGGCCTTGCCACAAAAATAGAAAGGAAGGCATCCATGCAGTAACAAAGGCTTTTCAAATGGCTCCTGCATTTTTTAAAGCAGGAAAGGATTTGAATCGACATTTCCCAGTTTGACCCAAAGTTTGCAGAGTCCCAAATAAGCAACATCATGAGTTACTCATTTAGGGTGTAAAGAAGATTTCCTTCTAATTCACTCTGCATTTTTGGATATCATGAATATTGTTTAAAGGTAGATATATTTTTACATGAAAAATGGTTTTGAGAGCACAATGCACAGTGGTACACTGAGGCGAACTACACCTGTGATTGTTCCTAATTCTTTTTGTAAAGTCTATTATATAGAATTGATAACTATTCATCATTTTGTGTAAGATGCCTATGCTAAGGCCTTAGTCATTTAAAAAAAAATCCTTTTGGAAAACAAAAATTTCTGCTATGAAAACAAGTTGAAGCAATAAAACTTATTATTAATTGTAGAAGAGGACCCAGGATCATATATATTCATTAGAGATATTCAGGGCAGGGTAACAGAGCAGGCTATAAGAGCAGTCAATTCAATGTCTGCTTTTTTCTTTCAAGGTCCTGTTTCTTACCCTCTTCAAAACACTATTAAGAAATATATATATATATATATATATATATATATAATATATATATGTTATATATATGTTATATATAATATATATATCATGAGGTTAAAAATCAAAACAAAAACAAACAAACAAACAGAAAGCTAAGAACAATGAGATGTTTCTTTTATTATCCAGTAGTCACGGATGTTTCAAATACCCAGCATTGTCACAAGGTATTGTGACAAGGAATGTCTGATAAGGGGGTATGCTACGAGGTAGAATAATACTGTTGTCAAGTCTTGGACCAGCTGATGGAGTGGCCTAGCTGGTTTCCCACCTTTGAAGCTCCAAGGCTTCAAAGTTCCAGCGAGTGTATTTGTTTAGAGTGGAGAGGATCAAGACTTTCTGGTATTTACAGCGAAGCAACAACAAGCCAGCCTATCTTTCAGGCAAGGAATGCGCGGTGAAATCGGCTCCGCTCCCCCTTAGCAACCTGAACTCCGAGGCCACATTTTTTCCTCTCTACGAAGCAAGTGGGAACTTGAAAAGTATGTAGCATGTCGCAAAGAGCGAGCAGTGAACTTTGCCCACTCTGCAGCCAGCCCTGAAATCCGAACCTTCAAAAAGTTCCAGGACTGGTGCTTTCCCTCCCCCTCCCCGCCTTCCTATCTGGAGATTTAGCAAACTGCCTCGGCCTGAACGCAGAGGATTCTCCCAGCTGAGGTTGGGGTGCAGTGGGAGGAGAACCCAAACAACAAACAAACAACCTGTTCCCTAAGTGTTTCTGATGTCGTTCAGAAGGAAGTGCTAACCAAAAAATAAAACGTGAGGCCTAACTTTGCGATTCTTATATTCAGTTAGTTTTATACATCTGCAGAATACGCAGCAAGACTTATTTAAACTAAGTCTGAAAGCTGGCCTCCAAAGTTTTTGAGGTTCCTATGTGGGGGTTCTCGCGGGTTACCTTGTTGGAGGGAGAGGAGACTTCATTAAAAGCCTCCCTTTTCGTCTTTCAGTGTGAATCTCTTCACACAAGCAAGTTACTTAGTAACTTGAGCTGTGCTCGTTCCTGAAATTCTTTCACATAATTGAAGATTAATTTGATTCCCCAGATTGTTGAGGGTGGTTAACAGTGGGGGGCTGGGGTGGGTGGAAATAGATTATTCAAATCACAAAGAAGTAGGTGTGCCCTAAGTGACTGTTCCATTACTGCGCAGAGTGTTTGCCTCACTAAGCATTCATCAGACTCGGCTGCCGGTCGTGTGGGGTGGCAGGAGGATATGCCCTGCTAGCTATCGGAAAGCAGGTGAACCCCACGGAAACTTCAATATTTTGTAAGGAGAGTTACATGCAGTGACGGCTACTCCAGAATCCATTAACGCTGAAACGAGCCGACTCAAGGGCTCTGGCTTTCTCAAATGTCTAATGTAAACAATATGAAAGTCAATAGTGGGGGACATTCCAAGATAGTATTAACACGATTGATTTATTGATGGCTGCACAATGGGAGGTTATCTTTTGTTAATTGACTCAGTAAATAAGCTCTGGGCGTCAGTGCTTGGGGGAGAAGCCACCAGTGGAGGGAAGAGGTGAGGCACCTGCATTACAATTCCTTCACCTCCCAGACTATTTTGGTAAATTCCAGAACACTTCCCCTGCAGACCTCAGGGTTCAGCAATGTGAATTCAGCCTGGAACTTGGCATTTGTCCTCCAGGAAGAGAAGATTAAAAAAAGATGGTGCATGCCTGTCAATTATGAGATTCCTGTTGATAAATTTTTACTTCAGGAAAGTAGAAAACCTAGCTACCTTAGGAGAGAGAGAGAGAGAGAGAGAGAGAGAGAGAGAGAGAGAGAGAGAAAGAGAGAGAGAGAGAGACCACCATTCACACCCCTTCTCACCTGGGTGATACTTGAAGTTTCTTGGGAGTAAATTCTTGAATCCTGGGGAGAAAGCAGTTCTTTACAATGCCTTCTTCCTAACTGGGGAGCTCCTATGGGAGTGAATGTGAGAGCAAACTACTTTTTTAAAGTTCTGGCCAATTCTTAGTATGTCAGCCACAGTGGACCTTTTAGATAGATCCAGAAATTTATGAGTTGATCTAGATCGATTATTTTCTGGACATTCTCATTTTTCAACATAAAGTTTAAACATTAAAATTTCTCAGGCTGAGATGGTGGCGTATAGATGAATGTAACCGCAACAATCTGGGTGACTGAGGTAGCAGGATGTCAAGCTTGAGACCATCTGGGGCAATTTAGAAACAGCCTGTCTTCAAAAATAAAACAACAAAAAAGAAAGTAGTGAAGATGATGATGAATAAAAGAGCCACGGATGTGGCCCAGTGGGAAGAGCCTGTGTTCAATCCCCCACACCACCCAAAACAAAGCAAATCTATAAAGATCAGCAACTGCACTGCTCATCCCTTTGCATATTCTATGCTTGAGTGACATCAGTTTTTCCTCTTGGGCTGGTCTTCTCTGTCTTCCCATGGCTCTCCTGTTTGGACCTCTCTGGTTTCCTGGCTCTGATTTGATTTTTCTCTCTCCCCTGCTTCCTGCTCTGGTCTGTGTCTGGTGAAGGTGGCACCACAGCATGCACTGTTATATGAAGACACTGGCACCTATGCACTTCTGCCCGCTGTGAACTTGCCCTCGGTGGCACTTAGCCCATCTTGCTCCCTGACTTCTCTGTCTGTGCATAGCTCGCCCAACTCATTCACCCACCTGAGTTTTGGCCCCTCAACTCAGAGTTCCCACACTTGCACATTCCCTATGTTTTCGAGTCCTACAGAATCTACTGCTTTTATTTCTAGGTCTAATGTTCTGAGCTGCACCACTCAACTGGGTAAAGCTGGCTCAGGGATTGGCACCTGGTGGGTGAGCAACCAAAAGTCTGTTGAATGAAAAATGGCCTTAACCTTCATCAGGGTTTTGATTTAAAAAATAATCTTATGTATCTTTGCCCACTACTGCATTATCCTTCATTATGGCTGTCTTTGATCATATTATTTTAGGGCACAACAAATGTAGCAAACTAGTTTTCTCCTGAATGCAATGTAAATGACTCTTTCTAAAACACACCCTCACCTTGTTTTTCCTGTATACTCTTTCAGGAACTCCTGAATATCGCATGCTCATTACAAAGCACAACAGTTCCCAAATGAAGGTGGCTCAGCCTATGATTATCCAGCTTCGTGCTAGTAAGAAGGCCCCAGAGTTTGGAAGAGAGAATCCCCTGAATTTTAACTGTGGTCTTTTCTGGGCTGATGATGCTTAGTGATGTCTCTTGTGATGGTGGGTAGCAGCCACCAATCAAATTGCCGGGAGAAACAGGAGGAGCTGCATGGCCACAGTGCTGGCCGTGTTTTGGATACTGACATTCAGTAAGATAAAGGATAGTCAATGCCTTATTGTAAATGGACTTTGAGTTGGATGATGTTGCCTAGCTGTGCATGTTTAAGGCAGGCTGGGCAAAGCTATGATGTTTGACAGGTGAGAGATATTAAATACATTTTTGATGTTTTTCAATTTTGATGAGTTTTCATTGCATTAGAAATTCAGTAGCACCTGCAGGACTCATGGATCTCTCTACCTCTCTTAGTTTATCGGCATTTCTTAACCACAGTGCTTACTCCTACTTATTTGGCAGTACTAGGGATTGCCCTAGGGGCCTTTGCACTGAGCTACATCCCAAGCCTATTTCTCTCTCTTTTTTTGTGTGCATCAGCGTGTCCCTAAATCACAGATTTGATCTGTAGCTCGTGACTGCCCTGCCTCAGTCTCTAAGAGTGCCTCACTATCTCTGGGCCCACTCATCTTTTAAAGTTGATTTTTTTTTTTACCAAAGTTTTAGGCTCATTTCAAATGCTGCCAAACCCACAGTGGTACAGTGTTTGGGTTCCATGTGTGTCTCTCAGCTAAGCTGGCCGTTTCCCTATTCTCAGGGAATGTGGGATTCCTAGTAGCAGGTCCATGGTTGGGAGATGGGAGCTAATGCCTCCTTTTCTGTGTCACACAGAATAAGCACATAGAATGCTGTTATTACATTGATGTGTGCTCCTTTCTCACTGTTGCAGGAATTTTTCTTTGGTTTTTGATTTCATGCTGGTGTTCAATGTGGTGTGGTGTGTGTCTGTGTGAGTAGCCTGCTCCTACATTATGAAGACACACATTCATCAGTGCTTATTTTAAACTACCTTGCAGGAAGGGAGGGAGAAAATGCCTTCATTTGGATCCCTGACATGCACTTTGACTGTGCTCGGCTCTGTGCACTGTTGCCGCCCCTTTTTCTGTGTGAGAATTAGTTCCACTGAAGGTCCACGGTGAACAGAGCTGCTTGCAACTTGAGATGCAAACTCTGACACTGTGGGCCACTTTTTAGAAGCATGTGGTCATTCAGGAAACAAAGGCACCCCTGTTTCCTCTCCTCGATAACAATTAAGATGTCAGATTAATAGAATCTTTAGATTCTTGAATGATGCTAGCAGCATAGTTTGTGTTTACTTTAACACAAAGGAATACTTTCCAAACGCTAAAGGCTGCCCAAGAAGTAAGAGGGACAGTTTAGGAATGGTGTGTGCTGGTAGAGTTTTGCAGAATGACATGTGTCCTTTACAGTGTGTGTCTTCTGGCTTTGGAGCCACTTGGCATGGGCATACCCTGTGATTTACTGTGGATAGGCTTTCTCTGGGCAAGAAGTCAGGGGACTCCATTGGAGGAACAAGCCATTGGGAGGAGGAGAGGACACCCAGGGTGGATTGGGGGAAGAAGGCTTCTCAGTTCCCACTCTAGCATTCGCTTAATGAGTGTAATGTTCTTGCTAATGGGATTTAACCACAATACCTATCCCTAACCTTGTCACCAAAAAGGTAGTCTACATGCCCCTCTTTTCAATGCTGTCTGCATGAAAACTGTGCCCAAGTCTGTTCTTCCAATTTTCTAAGTGGTAATCCTAGAATTATCTTGGCTCAGAAATAAATGAAGAACTCGTGTACAAGAGTCAAATTTCCCTACTGGGGTTGTAACTGAAACAAGGATTAAGTGCCAGTATACAAAACCTTTCAAGCAAGGGACAGCATGTCAATTGCGAAACATTCTATTGTAGAAGGGCCCTTGGTGCTTCTCTTTTATAAAGCTTGAGATCAGGTTTTGGTAGAGAATTAAAAGCAAGGCAATTTAGCTCCTTGAAAGGGTTGCTGGTTGGGAAGGATAGCGCTATATTTAGCTCTGTCCAGGCAGCTAAAACAGCTAGGCAATTAAATAGTAAATGGTGTGTGTGTGTTGGGGGGGTGTTGTGCAAGACTAGGGCAGCAAACAGAGGAGATAAGTAGTTTGCAGAAAAGGATCTGCTCAGGGTAAGAATTCTGGAAACAGTTGCACATTATCATGCAGATAAAGCAGCCCACCTGTTGCGCATTGCACATGTTTATTTTGATGTGGTGCAGTCGGAATGGGGTCACCCTGATCACTCACACTCCCAGAACCCACTAAGTAGTGGTGATAAACTATTTGCCATGTAGTGAATACCTACTGTACACCAAGCATGGTGCTTTACTTGCTCTGTGCCATTTGGTGTGGACCACTGTGCTCTGAGGAGCAGGAATGGTGACATTTTTTCCCTTGAGATTATCTACCTGCAAGGTGACTGCCCTGGATTACGATCTAGTTTTCTTCTCAGCCATGCTTTTAGTTGTTTCTATTGCCTGTCTCCCACACTGTGCCCTGTGGCACTGACACTGGGATCTTAAATCTATGTGTGAGAGCACTTTGGCTTTCCTAGAGAGAGCCATGGAACACACAGAGGGACGCAAATGCGTATGTGCTCCAGTCTGTTGGGAGCCGCGGCCGAGCCCGGTTGCCTTACTTGGCGGACGTGAGGCCTGTAAGAAAGAACAAAGCCTGAGCTAGATTACCCCTCCCATCGAGTGAGCCAAGTTGGCGCCTGCTTCCTGCCCCCTGATTGCCCTGGCGACTTAAACAACCCGCTCTGTAAGATAGTCTGCCTAGCAACAACTGATGTTAGCCAGTCAGCCTGCATCGCGTGCTTTAAACTGATTGGCCACTGTTACCCTATAAAAGTGAGTGCCTCTCCCGCTGCGAGAGAGAAGCACGAGAGAGATAGAGAAAGTCCACCGGCGAGAAAGGGCTGGTGGCAGAGCAGAGGCCTCGCGGGGCCCACGCGGAGACAAATAAAGGCAAGATTGCACACCGTCAGAATCTGTCGCGTGTTCTTCCTGCCGGCCGGGAGCAACACCGACACAGTCTACTTTTAAATCCACATTTTGAGTGCAGTAGTATCCTTAAAAAAGAAATAATGAGGGACTCTCATTTACATTTTTGCTTTCCAGATTTCCTGGAACTGTAATTGATACTCCTGCTTTTCAAAAGTCCTCTTTACTTTCTTTTATTTATTATGACCCCTGGTGAATGTGTTATTTGCTTGTTGCCTACATAAGAGATCATAGGTGTGGAGCAGAGGTCAGCAAGATAGCTGTGTGTTAAAAAAAAAAAAAAAAAAAAAAGAAAAGAAATAAAGAAGAAAATGGCAGGTGGAACCAAGTGGCATTTAGAGATCATTTTTCCCTCATGTTGTGTGGCAGACCTGAGGTGTCTGTCTTAATTACTTTTCTCTTATTGCTGAGACAAAATACCTGATCCCAAAAATGAAGGAAGGAAAAGTTTATTTAGCTCACAGTTTGTGGAGGTTTCAGTCCATCATCCTCTGGCTCCAAGGCAGGGTGGAGAGAGAAGACAGCAAAAACAAGGGCAAAAGGGAAGGAGAGAGAGAGAGGGAAGAATCTTTCTGTCCTTAAACTGCTACCCATTGTAGGATGGGTATAGCACTCACATATCATAATTCCAGCATAGACAATGAATCAATCACAAACTCTAGATTCAGCCACCCCCAAAAAGCATGCCTCCATATCTCCTTGACTGATGCAGCCATTAGTATGATGCCTTATATGAGGCAGAGACTCCACCAGTGTTTGGAAAAAAAGCCAAATTTAGAAGTAAACATTCAGATCAGATGGCCTATCAATGCTTTCCTCCAAGCAGACAGGAAAACTTTCAGTCTCATTAACTCTCTTCGGACAAGATCATCTCTCAGGCCCTGCCGAGCTTTAATGTCCTATGACTCAGTAACAGTGACACCCCCTTCATTTTTAGCCCCTTTCCTGGAAGGATAAGGGTAAAGTGGCCAAGGATGCAACAATCAACAGTAGACGTCAGATGCAGCTGTAGATATGAAACAGAGCATCTCCTCCCTGCTTCCAGATCAAAGGCAGAGGATTCTTAGATGTGCTCAAATGTGAAGCAAAGAGGAGCGTGAATATCCAGCATCAAAATAGTGGCAAATATAAAACTCTAGGCTTATTACTGAGAAGCAACTCTCCAGGGATGCTCCCGCTGCTCATTACCTGGGATTATTTAATTACAGGCCATCCATGATTACCTGTGAAGGGGAGAGGAAGAAGGGAACTCAAACAACAAAGGATGCAGAATCACATAAATTGACTTGGGAATACTCTGCAGGATTTCTCCCTCTTAGAAATTTGCCTTCCTAATTATGTTTTGCTTAGACCAATATTAAAAATTAGTTAGTTTCCCCAGAGAAGCTCTGAAGTTAAACTGCAGGGGGACTTAGTTGCAGGAGCATGCCACTTGGAATGTGGCAGATGAATCGTATTCTGGCCTTAATGTACTGAAAATTCCCAAAGATGTTTTGTTCTTAAAGGAAGACATCATCTTGATCACCTTACTAGTCATCTCACATTGCCAGAAAGGCTGTACACAAATATTTGTGACTGATACATAGGTGAGATTATTTTTACTTAGATTTGTGCTGTTTTACCTGGAGGACTGCATGTTCTCATCCCTTCCCTTCTTGATAGCTATAGCAAGTAGTAATCTCTCAGACTGAAGCCTGGGGCCTTAACAGGGTCAGGGGTTTTTGCTGAATAAATGAGAACATCGCTTAATGAGTGTCTTTGTGCAGCACTCAAGCAATAGGTAGGGTGATACTGAGATCTGACTTAGAAATCTGGACTCTAGCCCACACCGTTGTTTTCTTTGGAGCTCCTTTTGCTTTCTTCCTAACTTCCTTCCTTCTTTACCCCTGCTTTCTTTTTTTAAACTATTTCTCCTTGTACAAAATTGAAATTACTTCATTTTGATTACAAAATTAGTTCCTTAGTATACACAAGCTCCAAAGTAGGCATACATCCCTGTAGTGTATAGCTCTGATACAGCGCAAATCCAAAACAAATTTACACACTGAACTCAAACAGTGACAAACACAGCACTCAGATGAGCAACATCGATTTGATATGATGTGTGACAGTTTGCTGGCATTAAATGCCCACTTGCGGCAGCAGTCGTGGACCAACTGGTGGGCCCACGATGCTTCGATTTTATTACACCTTTCTGAGTTTGTGATGGATAAGACCATTCCAACGTTTTACTTAATCCTCTGCAAATCTTTGTTCCACATAAGCATACTGATAGATCATGTACCCCCCGCCCCTTGGTGTGAATCCATAATTCAGTTACTGAATCACAATCGGGTATTGTGGGGCTTGATAAGTATATAGCTTTGAGAAGTATTTTAAATAAAAAGTTAAGAGATAATGAAAGCAGAACTTGGGGGGCTCCTCTCAGGCCCTTGGAAGGAATCTGCCAAGAAAAGCCCTGAAGATCAGGCATGATTAGCTTCATACTAAATCCATCTTGTTCATGGATCAAGCCTTCTTTTTTTTTTTTTACCAGCAACAATATCTGACCTGGAAACAATGAGCACTGCTTTCTTTTTTTTCTTTTTTTTTTTTTTTTCTTTCATTTTAAGGATATTGCATTACGCATTGGTACTTTTTAAAGATAAATGCTAAAATTAAAACCAAAAATCAGATATTTTTAGTCCTAGCACAGAGATGGCTCAAAAATATATAAAATATTTCTCCTCTGACAGATTCCTATGAAGAAATGCTGGGATGGAGTTGGGGGGTTTGCTTTATTTTGCTGCATTTATTGAATTTACAAAGGTTGAAATTTGAAATGGAAATAGGTCAGCGATTCCCTGGACCAGCTTTTCCCAACCTGCCTGGCTTCTTGTAGCTTGATCCGTGGGCATGCATGGCCACTGAATGCACAGGCCATGTCATTGCCTGGCTCCTGGCCTAATAACATTGGGAGACCTGTGGCAGACAGGGTCAGAGTGAGCCTCAGGTCAATATTTCTCAGGGGACCAAAGGGGCAGACAGAACCCAGAGGTCAAAATCTGCCTCGGGGACACCACCACAGAGTCCAGTGGTTGCAATCAGGTGTGTTGTAAGTCAGAGCTGCGAGGCAAACAGCAGGCGCAGGGGATACTGGAAGGTCAGATGGGCAGTGGAAGCCGGGGTCAGGAAGAACTGGAAGCTATGATATCAGTTGGCAGGGCTGAGCAGTTATAAATATCACGATCAGGCACGTCATGTTTGTTAGGACCTAAGGCCTTTCTGTCTACCTTTCCTGGCAGGATCATGCCTATGGGACTGATTCTGTTCAAAGACCCCAGCCTTGAAACCATGTCAGAGGACACAGTAGATTAGAAAATAAAATATTATACCCAAGCCGTAACCTACTCTCTCGGATTCTCTTTCCTCTAAGACAAGTCAATCCTCTGCGACATCTCTGTTGAAGAGACCTCCACCGTATAGGTATCCAGGATACACATTCTGGGTGGAGTTTAGTTCTAAGAGAATGTTTATCTTGGAACATCCTGAGGTTTTTCATCAAATATCCCTAACTTTCTTACTTCCTGTTTTATGGAGTTGTTGTGAATGGTTTTGTAAATGGTAAAGAATTTACTACCAGATCATCAGAATCCTGTTTCTTTCCAGTGGAAATTTTTATATTAATGGAAAATTGTTTTTAAGTGAGATTCTCAGCTAATGAATACTTTTTTTGTTTTCTTTTCCTGTGTGTTTTTCCTTTATTTTTTGATGACCAATAATTTCACTGGAAAAAAATCTTTCTCCTTTTAGAGTTTTACTCAGAGCTGTTACAGATACCAGACCAAGGATCTTTAATATAATACATCCAACCAATGCTTGTATAGAATGCAAATTCCTAGTCATGTGAGCTCTCATCAGTTACAATCCTGAGATTAGGAAATCTGTTTTGGTAAAATGATAGAGGGGAGCTCCTCAATTTTTCTAGAAATATTTGGGGGATTCAAAAGCTTAAGAAGTAAACAGGTCGTTTTGTTTGGGGAGCCTTCTCTGAAAGACTTAGCAGGGTTTATCTGGTGACATTAGTTTTGCAAGTAATTTCCATGATGTCAAGGGCACACCAGAGATTAAATAGGGATTGAGACCTGCTTGCACCGTCACAGTACTGCAGTAAATTAACTTGACTTGGCAGGCTGCAACACAGGTTGGCTCCTTTTCACCACCTAATCATACGCAGTCCAGGTTTGTGGCCTTAGCTGGGCTCTTTTCCCAGAGGCCAAGAAATGTTTCACGGACGAGGTAGGAAGAGAAGGAGGCTGGGAAGGAGAGTGCACTTCTAGAAGACCCACTTGCTGAAGGAGATCAAGACATTAAGGAAAAATGAGTTTTTTCATAACGTTCCAAACTATGAGTTTCATTTTTCTGTTTACCATCCTTCCTCCATGACCGAGTCCTCCAGATGTGCTTCTCTCTAAAAACCCTTTTAATCGCTCATGTTGTTATCAACCTCTTCAGGAGAAAGAGGCAGGTTTGCCCAGGAACTTCAGTGACTCAAGATGAGTTTATGTTTTAAAACGGAAACAGCTGGATAGCCAAAGCGAGGCAGGGAGGCAACTCTGGTTTCATTAGTAAAGGGAAACTCAAGAGCCCGGAGAGAATAACTGGGCTGGCAGCCATGGGGTGGGGGCGGGGCTGGGAAGAGAAGGAAACACACAATCATAAAGAACTAATCATGAAAAATGAAAAGCGAGAAAGAGCCAAGAACAACAAGCAATAAATAGATTTGGAATTGGGGAGAGACCAAAAGGAATACAAAAACCATGCTCAGGAAAGGGGCAGCTGGGTGTTTCACTGACAAATACTTAATAATTCTTAAAATTATTTTTAAAAAGTCCTACAGAAATGTTTTGAGATAACTTGTCAGACCTGAGATTTAATTCTTTGTGTTATTTCAAAGCTGATTTCAGTGTATGAAAAGAAACAAATGAAGAAAGGAAGAGAAAGAAAGAAAAAAAAGAAAGATCTAGAAGGACGAATCTAAAGTATAACGTGCCAGAATGGTTGCTTTTAACTTTCTGCTTTTAGTTTTTTAACTTTTGATTTCCGTCTGATGATAGGGAAAGTAAGCAATTTGTTTGACTCTGCAGGTTTAAAGACTACATCCAAACTGATAAATCCTGGGTTTCTAAGGGTAATTCATACAGTCCTAGCTTTAGCTACAAATATCATGTACATTTGTGTGTGTGTGTGTGTGTGTGTGTGTGTGTGTGTGTGTGTGTGTGCAGTGATTTTCTGATGTTCATTTGTCTATCTCAAGCAACTCACAGGTACATCTCTAAATATTTTCAGATGAAATTAACATGGATTTAAGGAAGATTTAAGAAGAAAACCAAATCCTAGTGTGCTGTCTCTCTTGAAGTCTAATCAACATGATAAAATATATGAATGCGGCCAATTGTCCAGATAATCCCACAGATGGAATTTTTAATAGAAACTATTTGAAGTTTTACCACAGTTAGAGATAATACCTTACCAAATAAATGGTGCTGACTTTTTATGGGGGGTGCTTATTAGGTTTTTTAAAATTAGTTTTTAATAGCAACACTTATTTAAGGAGGAAAAAAAGTACTTAGTGGTACATTCTGGAATCTACATAAATCTTGTTAATGACACCACAGTTCATGGTTGGCAAAACAGGACTTTTCTATCAACCTGCTTTTTCTTCCCCATGTGTAGTTATACTTGGGAAATAAAGTCAGCCCACTGAAGATGCACCAGAAGTGCATGAAGACAGGATACAGGATTTCCTATGATTTTATGTTGTTCTTAATTAGGAAGCATATTGGCAACAAATGCTAACATGTGTTAGGATGTTTAATTGTAGCCAAATAAATGTTTTCGGTTACAACTCTGAATTCCATGCCTACTAGGAAACCATGCTGTTCTGCTCATGGCTTACAAAATCCTTTTACAAATCATCTCAAGGGCTGATTTTTTGTTGGCTTTCAGAGCAAAACTACTTTCCCCACTAGTTTTTCTGAGGGATCATGGACAGCTGTAGGTGGAAGTCAAAAATTAGAGGAAGGTGATCTCTGATCTTGGAACCGCATTGCTTTGTGGTAACGAGTGGTCCCTCATCAGCATACTTGGGGTGAACCCAGATTTGAAAGTGGGTGTCCATTAGCTAGAGAGCGGCATTCTCTCAGTGATGTTTGTTTTTGTCTCAGTGGAGAAGAACCCAAGAGAAAAATTTCCTGCAACTTCTGCGAACAATGTATGACAAAATGTTTCATCTCCGAGGAGCTAGAGAAGGTACTGAGCTAGATGATAAGGTCAGAGGGATCTTTTATCTTTACCGGTGCATGTTTTTAAAGAGAAAATATCTATTTTCTACTTCTGAAAAATTTAAAAGCTAATTGAAAAGGAAAAGACAAAGTAAATGTTGGTGAAAGGTTTTCCCCTAAAATTCAATAGTAGAGCACTTTCTCTACAGGTGGACCTTACATTACAAGCTGACTTGTATAACATCTGTCATGCTTTTGGCGGGTAATTGGTTTATGGATTATTTTATCTGTGTCTTACAAACTTTAAGAGAAAAAGATTTTCTATCAGTGCATTTGCACCGAAATTTTACACACTTCCATTCATATACAGAACTGGTGTGATACAGGACAGCCTTGGTATCCCTTCAGTTTTTTGATAGCAGTAAGTCAAAGGCACTGATGTCTTACAGCATTCTTGAAGCATTGTTCGCTATGCCATGACCACATTGCATGAAAATCTCTGCCTCTGCTTTCTGGAACATTCTTTTATCCAATTTCTGGCTGCCCCTTTCCGTCCCCTTCTTTATGTCTCTTCTCAATTGTCCCAATTCCTGAAGCGTGCTCTTGTGTCTTCATCATTCTGTTTCTCTGTGTGAAATCATTTTGCTTTCTCCATCATTCTGTTTCCTCTCTCCTCTTCTAGGAAACCCATTTCAAGAGGAAAGGAATGATTTGTTGTTACTCCTGTACATGAGAACCTAAGTGTGCGATGCCTAATAAAGAATTTGTTGGCTGAATTATCATTCCCATAGTATTTTTGTTATTCCTTTCACATTCATAGGAAACAGGTTCAAAACCTTGACAACTGCAAAATCTCTTCCCTGCATTTGTATGCAAAATTTCTGATATTCCTAATAAAGACTGGCTATACTTACAAAATCTTTTTTCCCTGGCCCACTGAGTACACAAACCAAGGAATATTTAACATAAATGTGAGAATGTGCAAAGCAGTATTTGGTTAGTGAAAGATGCTGGGTTCCTTTTTCAGTGATTTTAAATGATGACCTCTTAGCCAATATATCAGATCTTTTGTAAACCATGAAATGAAGTGACTGCTATCAGAACTACATTTGAAAAGCAAAACTATCATCTCTGTAGCAGTAAAATCTCTATAAAACCATGTAAACTAATTACTAGGTTAAGTAAAATCATTGAAATATATCAGGGCCTTCTCATGTCTCCAGGGCAGACATAATGTAGTAATTTTCTAATCGTCACTCTGGGAAGATACTGTAATGGGCAGGAGGATGTCATTGTGATAGTCTCAGCTTTGGTTGGGAGACTTAAAAGAGAACATTGGTTATACATAAATCTTAGAATGCACTTGAATACTTCTTTGTATCATTCCCCATTACATAGTGAAAATTATTTTGCATGTAACTTTTTAAAAAAAGTTAGATTATGCAGGCGTGTTATTTTTACAGGGAGGTAAGAAAAGTGTAAGAGCACGAGAAAAACCTACCAGACACCTCAAAACCGTGTGTACCATGAAAGACTTCATGTTTCTTTCAATTACTAAAAATGTACTATATTTTAAGAAGATGTATTAGTAATCCACAGTAAGTCAGCAGTATTGGGTGAAGTCATTGGAACACTGAGTACTTACTTAATTTTTAGAGCTGGGGATGGAACCCGGAGTCTCACATGTGCCAGCCAAGTGTTCTGCCATTGAGCCGTAGCCATTGTCCTGAATGTGCATTTCATTAAATCATTTCATATACACATACATTTAAATTTGTGACATTATTTTCTCAACTCAGATGATAATCCCAGCTCACCACTTTGGATTATGATTGTTTGTGCATATATTTTTTCCCAAGAAATTATGCAGCTTGACTAAAAGGACTTCATCTTACTTACTTTACAGTGTTCTCCACCACCCAGTGCTGGAATGGATACATTATCCTTAGTGGAGATTTCCCTGCTAACTCTTCCTAGAGATGTGCAAAGCCACCAGTCCTCAGAAGCAAAATTCTACTCAATAGAAAAGTTCATATCTACCTGGTCTCATGTGATTCATGGAGGGAGATAAGAATCAGATCTCTGAAAAGTGCTTGAGTATTGGGCCACAGGCTTAGGGGATAGTCTGCAAGGAATAAAGCCAAGAAAACACACTGCCATTTATTCATCCAAATGCCTTGTACATTAAAAGCTGGATGCCCTCCACCATTCCAATTAACATGGAGGGAAACCTTTGAGCTGGTTGGGCTCTCTCCTCTGTGTGCGAACCTGCCATTGCTGGGCTGGCCTGAGTGTCCCTTTGGAATTGATAATGAAGTTCAAGAGAGAGGTATGACCCTCACTAAGCATGTCACCCCTATTTAGCACCTTTTCCAGGATGCCAGCCACTATTGTTTTATTATGTCCCTGATCAGCTGTCACTATTCATAAAGTAATCACTGCCATAAACACATCATGCCTCAAGCCATCTGCTACAGCACTGCATGCACCGAGCTGTTGGTTACCAGGAAAGCAGGTGTCACCTAAGGACAGTGCCACAGTAAAGGTGGGAGGTCGTCACAGTGAAAGAAGATATGGCAAATAATTCCATAGTTTGATGTGGTACAGTATAATAGGCCATGATAATTTTTGCCTAACTTTCAGAAGGATACAATAAAGTCATATCTATTTTGAGATAGTTTATTTTCAATACTGGTCAGTCATGGAGACAAAAATGTCCTGGAATATCTTGATGATAGCACCTTGATTGTGAGTGAACTATTGAATTACATTTGCAGGAAAGTTTAAAGCATTCTTATAGAAGAATCCTTCATATCTTCATGTGGCAAACATTTATTAAGCTTGTACTAAGTGATACTGACACGTGTCTTGCCCAAATTGTAAAATCACTACTTAAAACAATAAGTAAGTAAGGTAAACTGTGGAGATTCAGTGTGCATTGCATTCCCAAACTTTGCTCTGTCCCTGACACTTTCCTTGATTTCAAATAATTTTAAGTTTCTTATTATGTCCCACATTTATTAGCTCTCATGTGCAAAACAAGCTTGCATTGGAAAAATACGATTTAGTACAGTGTATAAAAATGGATCATGTATAGGATAATCAGTGAGTTACCCTCTTCATTATGAAGGCGATATATATTCATCCAGTCAAGAGCGCAGTTAAAAGTTTAATCGAAGGTGTTAAGCCAGGTTAGAAAGTAAAATAAGTGATCATACTTGAGTTGAACTAGGCTTTCCCTCTTCAATATAAAGTAGAATTTCATTTCCTATTTCTTTAACTATAGAAAATTCATCTATTTGCTTTATGCTCCTCCCATGAAAGAGAAGTAACAAAAAAATAATGAGAGTAGCTAATTCTCCCCTCTATTGCATTCCACGCACTTCCTTCTTATCCTGGGAATGAGAAGTGCTGGATGAAGAGTTGGACCGTCCAGTCCCTTGGCTACGTTTAACTACGTCCTGTCCTTAGCTTGCTCACGTATGCATATCCGGCTACACAATCAACTGCAGAACAACTACACAGTGGTTCTAGGTTCACACAACACAGCAGTGTTCACCAGGAAACACCTGACCACGCACCCTGGAGGCCACTGGGCACTCTAGGTTTTAAAGGATAAACTTGACTTTATATTTACAGCCTCACCTCTATAGGGGTGTGTTAATCACACATGAAACTGGTGAAGGCCACCCAACCCCGAAGTCCATCAAAAGTGAAGACTCTGGTATACCAGGATTCTCAAGCACTTTGAACTCAACTTCCTCCT
Source organism: Cavia porcellus (assembly GCF_034190915.1). Lineage (NCBI taxonomy): Eukaryota > Metazoa > Chordata > Mammalia > Rodentia > Caviidae > Cavia > Cavia porcellus. The sequence goes on from NW_026947489.1 coordinate 13,056,883, forward strand.
GAACCACAAAAGAAATCCCCGAGTTATCCTCCCAACCCTGAACATGTGTAGAACCATCTGTGGTAATCAAAAAGACACTCCGAAGCAATCTACTTTTGTAGGAGGAGTAAAACATTTTAAAAATATTTCTCTTCATACTTCCAGTTCGAGAATTGTGGGTGCAGATTTCAGATGGGACACACTTCGTTTCACTTATTGAATATTCAATTAATTGAAAACAAGATTAGAGTTGTTTTAACTTGAAGAATGGACTTTAGGAGTTTGGAATGCTTGTCTTTTAAGACACAAGTGAAGAAAAAAAAAATAAGACAGGAGTGAAGACTCAAAGAATGAGCCAGTGATTTTTTTCCTCTTTCTGAGGGTCTGTGTATACTCAATAAATCTGTGATTGCTGGCTGTTTTACTGGACTGCCAAGGGCAGGGATGGTGATAGATCTGAATACTGTAATTTTAAGTTGACTTTGTCAGTTTAATAATTTGCATATGAAGCTCCAAATTTGTTTGCTATTTTGTTTGCATCAAAATGTGTAGCTAAAGTGACTTTACAAGACCAGCTTTGCAAAACATTACCTGCCCTTACGCCAGGCTCAGAAAGAAGGAGAACACAAATGACTCTTAGGTCCCACTCCCAGCACACCAACAGTGCTGCCAAATGCTCAACCAAGAAAATACTGGATGGTGGATTTATGCCACTTTCATTAAAATATTTTTGTTAAGAAGTTGGTTAAGAACTGCAGCCTTTGAAAAAAGTTAAAAGAATATTTTAACATAACTTCTTGTCAAAAGGGGGAACTTTAGGATTTGAAGATGTCCAGCTAGGTATGCAGGCCCAGCTACAGGTTAAGCTGGTAGAAATGATAGCGGCCCTGGAGAGATTCTCCTGCAGCACTGGTCTGCAGTACTGGTTTTGCCTCCAGAGAATGCTTGTTCTGGCTGTGTGTGAGCCAGTTGTGTGTTAGTGGGAGGCTGACGGGCTTAAAGCACATCAGTAGCCTGTGAACATTTAAGACTGAAAACCATCTTCAATAAATGCACCTATATCCTGTCTTCTGAAGACATCGGGAGAAAAGTGGCTGGATATTTTGCCGCCAAGAGGAGCCTAGACTTCCTTAAGCATAAAACTTTATCTTTCCTGTTCTCTGCTACAATTATTCTGCTCTCCCCTGCCTTTCTGAGCAAAGTCCTTTCCACTCACACTTGGGTGCCTCTGCTCCCTTTGAAGCCACAGGCTTCAAAAAAAGAAGTATTTATTTAAACACAGAGGCCCGAAATGTTGCTGAGAAAAAGGAGGTATGTGACCAAGGACAGGTCCTTAACTTTCAATCTATGAAATGAAGACAGCCAGAAGATATCCACTAACAGGTCAATGGATAATAGTATAATATTTATAATCTTATAAATAATGAGATATTCATCCTTCCAATTAGTAAATCTACATTTATAAGGATTATGATAATATAACACTTACTGATACTGTTACGTAAGTACTACGCACTAACCAATTTGGTCACTGGTGCTCTCTTACTGACATCATTAAACACTTGTGCTTCTAGAACATGGTAAGTATTCAATAAATATAATCCCTTATTATTTAGAGTAATATAAAAAGGTAATAAAATAAAGGTGTAATTCTTGTATGTACACACAGGAGTGTGACCAAAGACTTGGGGAGCTGAACTGAATATTTTAAAGGAAGTGGGCAGCCCCGCAAACAGGAACAAAAAAAGGGCAAAGGATCAAGCGAGGCATGGAGGTGCCAGGGAGGAGAGGGGAGGTGAATGAAATAAAAATTAAGACAGGCTATATACATGTATCAAGTTCCCCCAAGGAAGGTAAACCTTTTGTACTTGTTTTAGTTACTTTTCACTTGTCACTGAGACAAAATACCTGATGTCCCAAGTTAGGGAAGGAAAGGTTAATTTTACAGATCTCGGAGGTTTCAGTCCATACTCAGTTGGCTCCAAGGCAGCCTGGCATGTCAGGGCAACCCTTTGTGGCTGCTGGAAAAAGCAAAAGCATGAACCAGCGAGATAGAGAGAGGGAGAGAGAGACACACACACACCTTCTTCCTGCCCTTACATCATATCCTGGCTCCACCCCTGGGTGGGTGAAACATTCACACCTCCAATCTAACCAGTAGACAATGAATCAATCACAAATGCTAGATTTGGTTGAATGGTAATTGCGTGAGGCTTGGAGGCCACTGACATAAACCATGACAGTATTACATACATGTAGTAGTAATAAAATAACAATGGTAATAAAAATAATAAATAGTAAGATGACATTTGAGCTGGTCATAGAAAGAGGGAAGGCTTTTTGGGGAATGTCATAAAAGTTTTGGAAAATGAAAGAGAACCAGCAACTCCTTGCATCTCATACATAGAAGGCGTTTTCTATTCACTTTTTCTAGGGATGCTTCAAACTATCAGTCCATTTGTACGTTTACAAGAGACTGTGATCTGTCATTTAGATTTCATTTATGGAGAAACATATTAATAAAGATCCTACATGACAGTATTATTTATTAATGAGTGCAGTTGATAACTTGTAATACTTACGATACAATGATTTCAAAGTTCTGCTCATCCAAAATCAACCTCTATGTTTTCACATTGTTATGATCCATTGTTTAGTTAGTTTGTTTTTAGCCTCTCTATCCTTCTGTCTTCCTGCCTTTCTCTGGCTCTTTCTGTCTCTGTCTGTTTCTCTCTTTCTACAGAGCATGGAAAATGAGAGAACTGGGATGATTGGAAGAGGAAGCATGCAGCTAGAAAATATTATATAGAATGGCTGACTACTTTATATGAGAAATTTGAGGCCTCAGGATCTAAAATCAATGTTCAGGAATTTTATCACTTTATTAGAAAAGGAAATGGAATGCTTTGCTGACTTGGTGGCCACCTGTCAGTTTCATTTGTTATTGTGGACACTCAGAAGGGACACCTTTCTTTTGTGGCCAACACTGCTTGGTCTCAGGCCACATGGTTTGAATATTTTACTAAATCTGCACTCTGACTTTTTTTAAGCCCCAGAAGGTGGGTAGAATCTACACTCAGCCTCCATTCTCCATGTCTCGGGAAGCTGAAATCCGAGTGGAGACAAACATGGAAATATCTCTGGAATGGATTTTTCAGAGGCCATTTTTTTGTCACCTGGAACTCTTGTTTCCTTCTTTGTCCTGATGACACTTAAGAATCCAGCATTTTGTTTTTGTGAGTTGTCCTGTCTTAGAGCCTTCCTAAAATTTTCCACTTTGTTTTGCTTAATATGTGATCAACCTGATAGATTAGTGGTCAGATCAAAAATGCAAGCACAGGAGGGATACCAATAGATGAGTAGCTCAGATCCCTAGAGAGCATTTTCTCACTGAACACATAGCATGAAAACAATGTAGTAGGCACCAGGATCTGTGCTCATTCAGTGACAGTATTGATCCAAGCACTCTGGAAAGCTGAAACAGGAGAACTTTCAAGTTCAATCACAGCCTGGGCAACCTGGTGATTTAGTGAGAGACCCTGTAGTGCAGTGCAAAAGCCCCTAGGTCCAAAACTCAATATAACATCGTTAGTATAAAACACATACATACACTGTCTATATCTATAGATATCTATATGTACCAAGTTCCAGTGTGAGAACTTCAGAAACTATATTAATCAGCTAATTATCTCGATTCAACTTGTACGATAATTTTCTATGAGATCCTCTGTGAGAATTTCTAATAGTTATTTTAGAAGAAGAATATTAACAACAATCCAGGCAAATTTTTTAGAAAAGAGTTCTTTGAGTGAGAAAGAAACTAGAATGCTGATGTAAATTTCTCAATGATCAAAGTGTTAAAGTAATATGTTTTGAGTAGAGCCATCTATAATACATATCCATGTAAACAACAGAACTTGTAAATGTGTAATAGGCAAAAAATAAAACTATTGAAATAATGCATTTTCTTCTTACCAACTCTATCCATTAATTTTTACAGTTTGCTAACATGTGATATTACCCTTCATAAAAATGATATTTTAAAATCAGATGGGATTGGCAAAAGAAAAACGGTATTTAATGGAAGGAGGATTACAAAACTGTGCTCTGCCAGATGAAAGAGGAAAAATAAAGCTTCCTCTTATTTGAGCTTCCTCTGAGCCACAGGCCCTGGTCCATAGCCTTTAAACAGGTGAGCAATGCTCGAGCCAGGGGGTTTTATGTCTTTGTTTTGATTGTTTCTTTGCTCTAAAGAAATCAGGCTCAAGCTGTTTGAAATAATGAAATTCACTTCAATATAATATTCCATAGGCAGAGTTGTGAGTTTCACATGTATTAGGCATTTTAAAAATTTCGCAGATTCTTGGATGGTGTGTGCTCTCTGCACACAAGAGAATGGTGTTCTTGCTGTTGTACTATTGGAAGGACATATATTTCTATGCCCTGGCTCTGAGCTGTAGCTCTGACTCTGCCACGTACTTGCAGCTGTGACCTTTGCCAAGTTATTTGACTCCCATCTGACTTACGCAGAAGTTATAATTCCCAGGAAGTAGTAGGTACTTAAGATAAAACAGCCTATTTCCCTCATCTCTACCTTTGATTCTGGCAGTCCATCAAATTAAGAGAGAACAAGTGATTTATATCTAGAATCAAGTCTAGAATCCCACTCAAAGTGCTTCGACTTCATTGATGTTATGTGTCAAGTGAAGAATCAGATGCTTACAAATCCTTAAAAAATTGAAATTCCTATATCTATGTTAAAATGAGAATCAGTACTGTACCACGATTTCAGAAAAAGGAGCCATCCAGGGTATTACTGCTTTGTTCTTCAATTGTTCAATAAACGTGACGTATCTATTAAATACTTGATCTGCGCTAGACAATTAGAACGCAGAGTTAAGTTCAATATGATTATGAACTTCCAAGAGCTAGAGTTCAGGCTGAAGCTCACACAGAGTGTCATGTGTAGAAGTGCAAGGCGAAGGGCCTTATGGGAACATAGACGATGGGACCTCATTGGTTAGGGTGGGATGGAAGGCAATGGGGACACTTTGCAGGGCGGGTGGTCATGGGTCTCTGTTAGGCCTTACAGCATGCATTGCAATGATCAGTTTGGACTAGAAGGGGGGATCTGAGGTCAGCAAGATGACATTGCAAGCAGAAGAGCAGAAATACCATGAGACATAAACCTACACGCAGCATGTGTGTGTGTGTGTGTGTGTGTGTGTGTGTGTGTGTGTGTGTATAAGGAAATATGATCAATTCACAGCATGGCGTACAAAGCTAATAGAAGGGGTGATGACAGTGAGGTCACTGAGGAGGCAAGCAGGGATAGGATCATGGAAGTTCTCATTTTCAGGCCAACTTGTTTAAGCCTCGTATGGGAGAACACCAGAAGGCCTGAACGGATTTGAAGTACCTCTGCTCAAAGCTGTGTGCGGAGTAGCACTTTGGGTGGTGCAGTTGATTAAGAAGTTGTGCTGAGGGCTTGAACAAGGTCAGTAACAGTGGGATGTAGAGAAGGGGAGCTGCTGGGAGTGGGCCCAATGTGAGGGTGAAGGCACCTCCCAGCTCTGGAGTATGGGCATCTGGGAGAGAAACACAGAATAAATGAGGTTCACTTCCAATTTTCAGTGTTCAGTGGCATAAATCACAGAAGATGTGCATTACTGGATTGTGGATTCCTTAAGGACTCAGCCATGGCTGGGGTTTGAATACCTCAGTGAACTGTTTTTGAAGGGAGCCACAGTTGTAGCTTCCCTTGTGCATGGTGAAGGCCTGCTGTGGAGAGAGGTAAGATGTGAATCATCTTGCACTGTGCTCTTGAAGTGTTACTAGTTTGGATCTTCAGTATGTCATTGGTTGAAGGCTTGGTCCCCAGTCCTTGGTGCTACTGAGAGGTGACAGAACATTTAGATTAGGATGAGTAGGAAGACGTTAGGTCTTTGAGGTCATAGCCTTAAAGGTGTTAGAATTCCAGCCTCTTCTTTTTCACTCTTTTCTTCCCAGCCTAATTAGGTGAAGAGCTTTGCTCCACTGAACATTCCTGATATGATGTTTTGATTCATCCCAGGACTGAAAGCAATGGAGCCAAGTGACTATGGACTGGGGCCTATGTAAGTATAAGCCACAATAAGCTTTCCTTCCTTATAAGTTGATTGTCTCACATATTTTATCACAGGATCAGAAATATCATTGACACAAACTTTCTGGGAACATGGGCTAATGATTTTAGCCCTGTAGACATAAGAGAATGAGTAGATCTATAAATGACCTCTAATTTTGATAATTATTCCAATTATATTTATAATTATTGATAACTATTCCAATTTGCTTTAATAAAAACACTTAATGAGGTTCTTCCCTCTTCTTTTTCAAAATATTTCTTTCAGAACAAAAAGGAAAAAATATAAAATTATATAAACACACAGTATAGCTAAGATGATTTGCTACAAATTCCATAAATTCCTGGCACAAAATAGTTAACAGTCATAGGATTGGAACAATTGTGTATATTATTGTATGGTGATCTGAGGAACTCTTGAAGATCATAATGTAAAATAACAACCTAGTTATGCTCCTACCACTTTGATTTGAAGACCTATGTTGTCAGTGTCCTATGAACTTTTTGCTACTGTTGTTTGTACGTCTTTTTCATTTCGTGGTTTTCTAGGAATTGGTTTTGTTTTGTTTTGTTTTTCCTCTAATACAGAAAGAATAGGTATACATGTAGAGACTCATGCATGCGTAGAACTTCTAAACAGTTTATGAGAATCAATTCTATAAGGCACGATGAAATGAACAGCTCCTTTGAAGAAAAACAGACACTAAGGCATTCAGTGCTGATTCCATAGTGTCATGATGTGAAATCCAGCAATACTATTATTCTTTGTTTTGTTTTGTTTAATTTCAACATATGTGAAGTTATGGACAGCTATTTTAAGAGAATGAGAGACATTATGGCAGCCATTGTTGACTTCCCTATTATCTGATCTTGAAGACCTAAAGTGCCTTCCTCATCCTGTTCTGATTAGTTCTATATGATTTTGTTTTGTATGAATTCATTGTATGTGAAAATATGGACAACTATTTGGAAGAAAACAAGAAACAATATGATAGACAGTAAAGATCTCTGGTTGTCTTGCTTTGAAATTTGTGTCTCCTACATTGTTTTCTTATGATTTGTTTTGTTCTATTTAATTTTACCCTCTTTAAAATAAAATTTAAAAAAGAATGTTTTATGGAATAATAAAAAAATATTTCTTTCACTGTGCAAAAGTTTCCTGTTACCTAACTCATGTGACATTTGGTGTTCGATGGTACAGAGGGACTTTTCTTAACTCTGGCAAATATTTTTAGTTTCTTCTTGTCATGAATACTCGCAACTCTTACATGATATGAATAGTTGAAAAATCATTTATTTTCTCAATTCTGAAATGCATTTTTGGAAATGGGTATCAGTTTTTAACCCCAGAAATTCCCTAAGTACCACATAAGCCCACAAATCTTCAACCTCCGTTTCCTACTGGGTAAACTACCCAATTCAAACAGCAACCCACTTAAGTAAAACAATGTGTTTTTCAGATAAGCACTGAATACCAAAAATATGTATTGACTTAGTACACTTTAATGGGTTTCAAAGAGCCATTAGACTCAACTATGTGGGTATTATGTGCTTTACCAACTGTGCACAATGTAGCCCCAAAGAGGCATTTGACCTGTAAATAGAATGAGAAGTTAATTTCTCTTTGAATTCTTCATTCCTTTTTGCCAGGTTATTTTCTTAGCTCATTTTACGGCAAAGCTTTCCTCAGGTTTAGGTACTCATTTGCTCTGTTCTGAAGTTGTGGAGTGCATTCATCCATTGTTGAGTGGTGTAAGTGATGGACATTCTACCAGCTAAGACTTGCTGGAGTTTCCTTATTAACAGAAGCATTAGCCAAGTGTAAAAAGCCTAAAGAGATCAATGTAAAATGTAAAATGTCTACAGGAGAGAACAATTGCTTGAGAAAATCATAAAAACCCTCTTCCTATCAATTGGCGTTAGAGGCACTTTAACTTTACAAACTCAGTGTTTAGAGTTTTAGACCGGGAGCCTGTCCAGTAGCTCTCTTTTACAGAAGAAGCTGAAGCAAAGGGGTTAATAATTACTGGCAGGTTTTTCTTTCTTTTTTTTTTTTTTTTAAACAAGCAGTTTTAGTGCAGATATGGGAGTTGACCTGGAACAGTCACAAATCAGAATGAAAGAGCAGGCAGGCAGGTCTGGAAAAATCAGTACTGTAGGTGAACAGGGAAATTTTTCATGGATTTTAGAAATGCCAGAGAAGAGGCTTTATCATTGAGAACACAGTTTAACTTAGGTTTTTAAGAACAAGTCACCAAATATTCAAAATCCACATACAATGCTCTGGAGAAATGGGACCATGCTTCCATCTGATAATAGAAAAGAAAGTATTTTTAGTTGACAGCACCTCATGCAGTGTTTATTAGACACAAGTTCCCAGGTAGTTTTGTAAGAAATAAGCACACACAGTGATGTGTTGGCTATCATTTTGAAAGCCTTGTGTGGTTGACCTGGCCATCTTGGAGGCTACTGCATTACTTTGAACCATGTACAACCTATATGTATCTTCTTACAATTTCTAGATCTTTACTTGAAGACACTAAGCGTCATTCTTTGTTGGTATGTTACAATAGAAAGACCAAGAGACTTAGAAGTAAGAAAATAGAATTCAAAACTTCAGTTCTTTCGTTTACACAACTTTGGCTGTAAAGAAATAGGATATTTCAGTGGGTTCCGCGCAAAACTTACACTGTTATCATCAGTGGAGCTCTGGATACACATATGTCCACATGGACCATCCTCCTGAGCCTTTGGTTCCAAAGCTCAGAGATTGGTTCTTATTGTCTACAAGCAGCTGGAGTCAATGACTACTGCTAACTCCACTGAACTCTATTTTCTTCACTTGTAAAATAGGAATAACATTTCCTCTCCATCATGCAGGATTACTGTGAAGATTCAATACAACAATCTACTTGTGGCATGAGCAAAATGCTCAGGGGAGGCGCCTTTATTTCTTCTTCCAGTGAGCCTTAGTCGTTCTAGGTCAGAGCTTCCCAAAGTGGATTATCTCCATGAGATGCTCTGGGGTATAACTGTGCCCAGGTCAGCTGTATTTGGCACATCATCCTTCCTTCCTGCCTCTCCATGGACTGTTAGAATTGTAAGGATTCTAAAATGGACAGAAGAAAGCATGCTGCTTCAGTCTGTCAAACTCAATGTATCTCAAAAGTTACCTTTCTATTAAACTCTTTTTTTAAAAGACATTATTAATTGATGTTCAGCAGAAAATGCCTTAAGGATCACTTCCCTCTAAAATCGCTAACTAATGTTCTACGTTTCTATAACCTCTCTCAGGGAATTTACTGCTTGTTTTGGTCTGATTGAGACACAGCCTTTCTAGTCATCCTGGAAAATATCTGCTCTTTTTTCTGAACTGCTGATTTCAGTGGACTCTCATGATAGCAGTGATGCTATTTAACATTAACTGCCTGAGATTATGAGGGTAGAACAAAGTTATCTAGGAAGGAATTAAACCATCAATTTAGAAATAAAATTAATAACTACAGAGAAGAAAGTCACAAGTCCATGGCTATTAAATTAAAAAACAAAAGAGTAAAATACAGTTTGAGAGATCATACCTGACCCTTGCAGCCAGTTTGGAATAAAACTAAAAGAGCAAGTTTGGCTGAGAGCTAAATTAATCCAATAGTCAAAAATATCGTGATCCAAACATACACCAATGAGTTTAAACTAATTAGATAAGATTACCTTGGAAGTTGGCAATTTAAGAGCTATTGAGAAATACAATAGAATTATGTAAGTTTTGAGGGTGATGTGATTTGTCTGGAATGTATTTCTAAAGAAAAATGAACTATTCTGTTTCTATACGTCCTGCTGAAAATGACAATGAGTATCTTTGGTTGAAGTGTATCTGTAAAATAATCTCCTACTCATTTAGGGCTAAGCAAAAGAGGGCACTCCTGTATGAATGCATGGCTTGGGATGGATGAGAGAGGAAGAAGATCCTTGGGTGCAGGGTGTAGATTTCAGAGTCAGGTCAGGAAGAGTTAGCATTAAGAGTCTGTTTCTTCAGATAACTACTCAAACCATGTAAATTTTTTTGCAAGCAACTTGCTTTTGCAGGTCTGCTATGAAAATCTCGGAAGAACAGCTTTGCTTGTAAGCTCTACGATATTTCTACTCTGGTCCTAGCCAGAAACACTGTGAGAACACCCTTTCATTTGGTATTTGAGCCCTTCTGCCTCTATTCCTGGCTGCAGACCAAAGGGAACAAACGCAACTGAACATTTCAGAACCTCGAAATAGTAAACCAAAAATGGTTCACTCTGCTTTTGGTTCTAAAAATGATTGACCTGAGAGTCTTATTCCAAACTATCTGCTTGATCCATCTCTAGAGTGGACTGATGGGTGTTGGAAACCTTTGGAGACCAGTATTTCTTAAAAAAATTAGGTAAATGAAAACAAAGAAAATACACAACCAAAATTGTTATGCTAAATGTATCCAGTTGCTGTAACAGAGGTTAGATTTTATGAGTGTGCTTTATATTCCAGGATATTTAAAGCAGAAAGGGCTTGGAAGCGAAAGTAGAAAACATGGCTCGTATGATGGGTTGATCCATCACTAGCTTAGTGACCAGGGCAGATTCCTGAGGATTTATCACCTCTGGATAAAATTAATAAAAATGGAAATAATTATATCTATTTTAGCTGAGTCATTATGCAGAACAAGATACTTAAAAATATATTTAAGATCATAGTGGCCATGATCATATAAAAGTAAGTTAGAGTAATTATGAGTTTACATGTTACCACCAAAACCATCTGGTTTCAACTCAGTTCCTCTGCATTCTGGCTCTATGACCAGCATATGTCACTAGAAAGTTTTGGTTACAGATTTTATCACCTGTGAAATGGGAAGAATATTTCTGGCAGTAGTAAATCAAATAGCTAAGCATGGTGGTTCATGGTAGGAGGATTGCTGTGAGTTTGAGGCCAGCCTAGACTGCCTAGCTAGAAACTGTCTCAAACAGATAGACAAATAATGCCCATTTTACACACTCTATAGTTCTAGGTGTCAAAGTAGTCTCAGCATCTGAGAATCCTCTAAATTATTTCCCACACAGTTACTTACGTTTCTGAATCTTATTGAGTTGGCATAGAAGAGGTACTTGTGTCTGTGGGTGGGTGGGTAGTGCTCAGACCCAAAATATGGATTAGGCTCAGTGGAAGTATCCAAAGGAGAAAAGAGAACTTGCTTGGTTTAGCTATGCCCTGCACAAAGTGATGCTGATTTTGGCCAGTTTTTAGCATTTGCTTTTCAACTGTGGAGAGAGAAAGGTGAAAGGTGGAAATATACGCAAGGGCCACTTTTTGTGGAATTAGAACACTGCAAAAAGACTTCTTACATTAAGGATAGGACACTTATTTCCTGAAAAACAAATATTCAATGACATAAAAGTATTCACTCACAAAAACCCAGCACGCGATGTGACCTGTAGTTTACACCACATACACACAGTGAAGATAAGGATTAACAAATGTTGGATTTGATTAAACATTAAAGTGTTATAGATGTCATCCAAAGAAAATACTGCCTTTAATCAGCCCAGCAGGACACACTATCCAGCTACACCTCAGTGGTATTTGTTACTTGGTATTCTCTCTTCCTCCCTTCAGAGTCAGTGTTTGGGTGTAAGACCCTGTTGTCAACACATCCTCAGGGATTTGGAATCCCTGTACATTTCTACCTTTGGGTGCTGAGACCCTGGGCACTTCTGACTCCCAAGGGCCACATCGAATGACAGTTTGTGAATGATCATTCTCTTTCGCCATTTTGCATTTCTTACCTTCTGAAGCACTCTTTTTTGGTTTGCTTGTTTTGGTCCCCTCCCCCACACACCCTGCCAATTATACTGAATCCTTTTCTCTTGCCTTGGGTGCTTCTTCAAAATTCTATGCTTTATTGATTTCTCTTTGACTGATACCTTAAGTAAACCCTGCCATTCTTCTACTGCAATTATCTCCCCTCCTCAAAACTCTGGGCCACTATCAGGGTCCTCCTAAGCTTGTTATCTTCACCTGGGTTTCATCAAGCTCAGTGTTCAAAGTCAAATCTCCTCAGTTGTCTAAGCCTGCCCTCCTCTCCTATCCCTTTGTTTCAGCCCTTTTGTTTGTATGTGAGAATAAACTCCTGGTGTGAAAACTTCAAATCCCCACCATTATCTTGATCCCAATGTTCTTGTTTGACCTCAAGTTCCAGAAAATTCCCAAGTTTAGTTGTGAGCCTGTCAAGTTTATCTAACCATGTCCGCCACACTTACAGGGTGGACGGACTGATGCGAGGGTCTGTGTGCCTCTGTGGGATGTGTATTCTTGCATTCTGAAGATAGTTGCTAGAGCTCTAGCTATTTCTTCTGAATTTTAGTCAGGAAGAGAAGGGAGACTACAGAACCAAAGGGCATCTGTCAATGGCCAAGGGGCATCCTTTAAGGGGAACTTTCCTGAAATAACTGCTCAACTATCATTGCATATATTAAACTGACTAGGGAGGGCTGCGTCTAATTTACCAGGGAGGCAAAGAAATGTAGTTCAAAAAAATCTGACCACAATAAGCTGCTGCAATAAGCTAAGAACACTAACGGAAGGGAAGAAAATGAAAAATGAGATTGAGTAGGTGTCATAGTATCTGTACAACCTGGTTATCTTTTCTTTCCTATGTTTTCTTAAAAAAAGAAAAAAAGAAAGAAGCCAACCCCTCACTGAATTTGGCAGGATAAGAGAGATGACACCTCCTGATCATCCACAGTCATTATCTTACTTCACACCTACCTTATGCATAGATTCTTGCAAAGTTACACTGCTATTATTTCCTTGGTTCACCCATCGATTTGTTAAACAGGAGAGTATTAGTAATGGGCACCAAACAGCATGAAGAAAACACGTCCTCCCTCTTGATTTGAATTATACATAGTACATCTGTCACAAGCATTGCACTGCACTCCATAAATATGCACTATTATTATGTAGCTATTAAAAATAAATAAAGGAACACCATGATCTTGGTCTTCAGGTGCATACAGTTCTGTGAGGAAGACCAACATGGTGACAAGGCAGCACATGACACAATAAAGAAAGATGAAAGGAATTGTGGGAGCAGAGAGGAAATCATGGCTGCTTCAGGCTGGGAAAGTCTGAAGACACTTTAGAAAGGATCAAATATTGTAGTATTTCTCAGGCCAACTCAGAGAGAAATCATAAGTTTTTGTGTTTGTAAACTATTCTCAATGAAAAGCTGAGGGGTTATATACTTGACCTCACTCCAAATTTAATTTTTAAAGAAAGTAATCATAAGCAAAAGTAATTTACAGTATAACACTATAGGGCACAATATTGATAAATGAGAGGAAAACTGGTTCTTAAAGAGTGTACCACTCACTTACCATGCCCTGAAATTAGCTGAGAACTCATTTGTCAAGAGTGCACCTACCCTACAGAGAATTCTTCCAATTAACATCAAAAGTGATCATTCTTAACCTCTCATGTATTAAGAAAATCTGGTCTGCACCCAATGTTCTGTACATAATCAATGGAGCCCTTTATGTTATTTCAAATTTATCACCCTGAATATTACTAAAGTGAATAAATTAATAAATGAATCTGCTGTAGGTCCAGAAGCAAGATTTATTTTTGTCTCCTGATTCTCATGCAGTTTTCCTTTGGTCTCTAGAACATTTCACTCTGCAGTTTTTCATAGTTTGGAACATTTGTTGATAGCTACTGACAGCGTGTGTTGGTATTCACAGACCAAAAATGGCCATGTAAGAAAAATACTTTCAGGGAAGATTAGCTCTATTCTGAAAAAGCATCAGCCATATCACTATCAGACTATGCTAAGAAGACAATGGAAATGTTTTAGCAGCTCTAACAGTAAAATGTTGTCATAAAAATAAAAACTTAAATATTTGATGCTGACCAGATTGTGGGAAGATTGATAAGTTAATGAACTTTGCCTGAGATCAAAATAGTGAAAAAATCTTTGTGGCTACTGTGATGATATGAAATTAAGATACTTTGGGCTATAACTCTAAAATGTCCTTAATTTCAACCTGCAAGAAATTACTTAGGCAAATAATTAAAATTTAGAATATAATTTTATTATATTCTAATGGAAAGTGGAAAGCAGAGTGTTAAATAGTGAAAAGTCCAAGAGCTGTAATATTATGTATTCTATGAGTATTTTTCTTCAAATAATTTTTGATTACCTGAAAACACACCTGTTACGCACAGTGATGGACAAAGAGAAGACTACATTAGGTCTCGTCTCTTCCTGTGTGCGTAAAGGTCATTCAGGCACACACACACACACACGCACACACACACACACGTTTTCATGATTTACAGTAGAATGCTAAGAATATTCTGAGTGTAAGTGATTCCTGTTAACTTTAGAGTTATCTAAATTTTATACATTTCTACATCAAGAAGAGTGAGTTTCACAATCAGGAATAAAAAAGGAAATCTTACAAGGGAAGCTAAGCAACGATCATGCTGTAGAGTTGGAAGGGATTACTTTTGGTCTTTTTCATTTGTAACTGTCTACACTAATCATTCTCAGACTGAAATACCAAGTGGAGTCAATTTTACTAAAGATCTCAGTCAAGGCTCTGGACAGAGCCTGTGCTCCAGGCTTTGAGCACCTCCTGCCACCCCTCACCATCCTGTCCTACACATCGACTTCCAATATTTCTTTCAAGCCAGGTGTGGTAGCCTATGCATATAATCCCAGCACTCCAGGAGGCTGAAGCTGGAGGATTGTTTGTTTAAGCCCAGCCTGGGCAGTTTAGTGAATTGAAAAAGACATGTCTCAAAATTTATGAATGAATAACTAATAATAGACTAATAATAGACATAATCAGACTGAGGATGTAACTCAATGCAAATGTCTAATGTTTAATGCCCAGTATTGAAAAGTTAATTTTTCTCTCCAAAGCACAGCTATTGTCATGTTAGTCCCTCTCTTGGAACATTGTTAAAACTTCCTGATTGCACGAGTGAGCTCTGCTTGGCTCCAGCTCCTGTTCCCAGTCTGATTCCCCTGACATCTTATCTTCTGATGCTCCAGGTTACCTTCACGGCAGCTGCACTCTCCCCCCATAACTTTCTCCTCCTGTGTCCTTGTTCTGCTCATCCTTCAAAGCCCTGCTGAAATTCCCTGAATGCCCACTCTGAATAAACGTTTTCCTCCATTATTTCCTCTTTGCATTGTGTTGGTCTCTTTTATTGTGTTTACTGGGATTCTCCTTGTGTCTTTCTGTCCTTGTGTGTGCTGCTGCTATTTGTGACAGAACAAACTTGGAGAACCACTGCTTTCCAAAAAGGGGGAAAATGATGCAGAACAAATAAGCCTCCATGGCTGTCCTGAGGAAGGGAGAGCAAAGACACTCAGCCCCTAAATTTAGGTTCCCATTTGGTCTCTCAATACATGAATGAGCTACTTAACCTTTCTAAAAAAAGTTCCTTTCTTGCCAGATAGTTTAGAAACATTATTATCTCTTACATAGGAATTATTTTCTAGGTATTACGTACGATTTTGTTTGGAAAGTGACCAATAAATGGTGGCTAATACTTTTAATCCATTCATTCTATACAACAACTTGTAGGATAGATGTTTGCTTCCATTGGCCACATTGTATCCCAAATCAGCTTCCTGGACATTTAAAGCATATTCTATTGTTATGGCTGAGCACAACATCTAGTTTCTTTTAAGAAACTGTGAGAAGAGATAGGGTACATTAAAGTAATTATAAGAAACTAGCATACAACTTACAACCCAAATTGTTGAAGCACAATGCCTCATACAATGCTTTGTTACCCTGTGGCATTAGCAGTTTCAAAAAACATAAAATATAGTTCAGTTTTCTTTATTGTTGCCTTTCTTGGGGGGCAGAGGTGTTTTTATTGTATATTTTATGATAAATAACTTGGCTTCAACAGTACTTTTGAATTTGCTAGACATTAAAACAATAGAGAAAGACCATTTTATAAACTGAAAATTCACATGTGTGAGCACTGAATGCCAGGGTTTGATTTTTTTTTTTTGTTTCTATAGAAACAAAAGAAAATTGAGATTAAAATAAGCTAAATGGAATTATGCTTTATGAAACAGATAAAGGAGCTTATTTTACTTGTTTCCAGTGCAGTGTGGTAAAGTACAATTTTTATTTAAAATCCAAGCTGTCTGTGGTCACTTTTGCCTCCTGTGGAAAAGTTCTGCCGGAATAGAGAGGGTTGGCAGTTGGTGTTATGGTGTGACGATCAATGGAAATTCACCCTTGGTGCTACTTCCTTGCAATTATTCACACTGCTGCTGATAGTTTGAAGATAATATAAAGAGTGTTTCAAAAGTAAAAATCCAAGTGACTTCTTTATATTGTTCAATCAGTGATAGTTTAGCAAAGATGTCAAAGTCTTTGGGTGGCTAAAGATAGGCAAGCAGCAGAACAGATCAAAGAAATAGCATTTCCTATCACAGTGTGAGGGGTGAACTATGCAGTGGTCCCCAGGCAAAGAGGAGCTTCACTCCCCTCCCAGGCCAAGCAAATTCTGCTCTGAGAAGTGCTGCAGAGAAACCCAGGGAGCTGGTCCCCACAGGAACAGGGTTGAAGAGCTTTCAACACAGTAGCAGTCTCATGTGAATTGTTGACCTGTGTTGCTTCCCCATAAGACTGGGATATTTAGTAAAATGTGACAAGTGTTGATACCTGTGGGATTGGTTTTGATATTGTCAAGAGTAAAGGGTAGGACAATCACTACTGGGTCAGCATAGTTACAAACAGAAAAGTATTGCTGTGCTGTATGTAGTATGGACAAAGGTGAGTGTTTGCAAATTCCAGTGTGGGGAGAGAGAAAGTCAGAGATAAAATGGCAACACCAATGTATGTTATATATTACATATTCATTAGAATCTACAGAAATACCAAGAAGCGCTATGTTGGCTTTCAATTACTAAAAAGAAATATCCCAGATAACTAACTTAGAAAGAGAAAAGATTAATTTGGGCTCTCTATCCTGGACGTTTCAATTCAAGATTGATTTGCTACATTATTTTAGTCCTGAAGTGAGACAGGACCATGCGGTAACTGAAACAGCTCACCTCAAGGCCAGGAAACAAAATAGGTCAAAGGAAGGGGTCAGCATCCCACAGTCCTCTTTGTGGGCTCACTCCAGTGACCTGTGGGCCTCCTATTAGCCCCTACCTCCTCAAGGTTCCATCATCTTCCAGTAATGCCACACTTTGGACCAAGCCTTGACTTTTGAGGGACAACCAACATTAAAGCACAGCAAGGGCCTAAGCAAGGTGACCCCTGCTACTGTTTAGTTCATATTAAATATAATATTTTCCTAGTATTAGAAACCTTTGATATTTTGTCTCTTAATCGTATTTTAGAGTCTAACACAACCACATTTTCATTTACAATAGTGATTTTAAACTAGGCAGAAGAGGATGCTTTTCTGACTCAAGTATGGATTTTCTTTTGCCATTTAACTAAATTGCAACTCAATTAAAAACAAAATTGAAGATGGAGAAAAATCTTAAACCACCATCTAACATAATGATGAAGTTTGTGGATTTGTTATATAAGGTAAGCACCTTCCCTAACCTCCAGTCAAAAGACTTGAGTGTGGAATTTCTGAGTTTGTAGAATTTGGATGAAGGATCTTGTCACTTTTTCTTATATAACATGGAATGGGTACCTATGTCACAGTATTACATAAAAGATGAACAAATAAGTGGCCCTAATTACATGTGTCTAGTTTGTTGACTTGGCAACTTGATAAACTATCACGTAAGGTCTTTAGATCTTTAAAATATGCTTACAGAAGACCATCGGGACCACCTCACGGGACTCCCACACGTACCAACATTGGGCCCCACACCTAGAATGGCTTCACACTTGGTTTGGCATACCATTGCTTGACATGCTTAATAATCTCTAAACAAAGGGCCCATGTTTTCATTTTACTCTAAGTCTTGTACACTATGAAGACAGGGCTGAGGATAAGCAGTACTTTAAGCTCCATCATTTCTGATTCTTTCCTTTTGACTTTGGGGCTGAGACAGGTAGCCGTTTTGTAGAATGCAATCTTGTTCCTTAGATCTCTGCTCTGATTGGCTAAAAAGAGGATTTTTGAGTCGAAAAGGCTAATCACAGTACTTTCCATTGGTCAAAACTGATTGGTCCAAAGTTGGACACTTGAACTGAATGGAATCTACCTCTAGGAATGTTGCAACTTGAACTGGATATCCAACTTGCTATATTGTTGACAGCAATATTTATTACTATTTTGACTGGCAAGTAAGAGAAACCAAGTTTTAAAAAAGAATAAAAATGTATGGACAGACATGAGGACAATTGTATAAGGAGGAATGGAAAAGGATCTTTTAGCATTCCTAGATCCATTTGTTTCTGATACCCACTTTCCTTCTTATAGTTGGATTATGTTGCTTATCACCCCAAATGCCTAGCTATTTTTGGGATGAAGATAAACTATTTCCAATGTACTCCCACTTGGTCCACTCATTTCATGATAAGGTGACTCTTATTTGGAAAGATAGTTCTTCAAAATGCCATCTATAATCATTAAGTGAAATGAAGTTTGAAGTCACTTGAGCCATTACTGATCCTGTGACCCTGAAGTCTGGAGTGTGTCTCCCCTGGTAGCATCTTGGATAGGGGTGACCTGTGCCATCATGTTTATCTTTGCATGGGCTCTGCTTTGTTTGTTTTACATATGTGATATGGAGAGCGTGACTCTCACAAAATGTTGAAATGTTTTTTTTTTTCAATTACAGAATGCCCAGTTTAATCATCTTTTATTCTGAAACTTTACTTCCTACGGACATATTGCAGGTAGCAGTTGAGGAAGCCAAGTTTACACTGAAACTTTAACAATGGGCTAGTGAAAAAAATGCATGTGCTATCAGTAATAATGTCTACAGCATTATTACAATAGGACAGGATTCCATCCATCTGGAGTATATGGTACAGTGGGAACATTTTTGAACTGAAAGGACTCTTTCTTTCTGGTCCACTTTTCTGGATCTCATTTGTAGGGTGTGAATGGATCCTAACCAGTTTCCAAGCTGAAATCCAAAGGAGGAATTGGAACAACTTATTTTGTTTCCCCAAGGCATAGAAGCAGAACTGGTATACTTTCCTGTTTTGTCCAGTATCAAAGAATCTAATACATAACTTATTTTCATAGAAATTTATCAAAGGGGGCTCAGAGTGTCCAACATGATTGATGGGAGGTGAGGCCTCCATAAAAAGAGTTAATCAAATGAGGGAGAAACATCAGGGTGGCAAGTAATGCCATCATTGACTGAAATATGTGTGTAGGTGAAGTTGATCAGGATGATTTGGTGGCCAGTTGACTTAAATATCAGAACAATTATTATATAGTGTAATAAGATGTCAGGCTATAGAACAAGTTGGATTTCTTCAGCAGCTCAATGAGGTCATCAAAGTTCAAGACACTCTATTGTTTGACTTTGTCATTCTGACCTTGGCATCTTGTTCTGTTTTGTTGCTGGAAAGTGTTACCACTTCACTCAGCAGCATCACTGTCTGGACAACGGGGAAACATAACAGGGTATTCTCCAAAGATCCTTCATGTTCTTTGCTTTACCATCCTTTGGGCAGAATTTGATCACTGGCCTTTTAAAATCAATCCTGGATAAGGAAGTGAAATTTCTATTAGGAATTCACCCCCAGGACTGTGGGTCTCAGGCTCCCTTGAACCATTTAGGAACCCAGTGCCTGGAAAAATTGGGGTTTGTGGTCAAGGTGTAGGGGAGGGCAGCAATAAAGGAAAATCACAGCTAAACTGTGGCAATAGCAAAATTTGACAAGACATTTGTGTTCTGTATAATATTAAATGATTTCATACTAGGAGATATATAGTTTCCCTAATCAAGAGGTCTGAATGTTGAACTATGGTCTTACATATAATGATATTTTCTTACATCTAACCTATATCAAATGAATGAAATAAAAGTTCCCAGATTTTAACACAGAGGAAATGGAAATTCTAAATAATAATATTCTTTTTGGAATCTACTTAACCTCCTGGGCTTTATATTATTGCATTTGATTCAGCTATAGTGTCTGGTATGCGATTGTTTTATTTGGCTTGCCTAAGTCCACTGCATGGTTCCACTCATTTGGTCTATCCTTTAATTGATTGATTTTATAATCCACAAATTCATATCCTGAATATAGATATTTTTAATTTAGTAAACGGATGAACTTAGCTTGGAATTGTGTTATAGTTTTGAAATCGCCAAAAATTTCATACAGCCCTTATCATATCAAGGAATAACTTGAGAAATAAATCAGGAAGTACTCTAGGAGAAATTCATCTGAAATATTTTTGGTAATCCTTCACAATGGAAATGTGCAATGCTACTGATCATCAGGGTCCTTAACAGAAAATAGAAAGGCAAGTAGCTTTCACAGTGACATTTAAAAGACAAGGTGTAAACATTTGGTCAAGATAGATTTAGGTTCAAACCATGTATCAGATGCCAAGCTTTTAACTTGTGTTCTCACACTGATGAAATACTCAGACCATGGTATGAGTGTTTTCCATTTGTCTTATTTCAGATAACAAATCCATTAAAAGTTACATGAGTGGATGGAATTTATAAATGTTTTAGAAGTTGAATTTAAACACAGAATCAATAATTCCTTGTAAGCAAATGGTGCTAGAGAATTTCCACCATCATCCGTTCATTGCTGGGGACTGGATAGATGTCTTAGAGGCAGAAGATTTTGATGCCCAGGAGTCCTGTTAGACACCAGGCCACGCAGCAGCAGCAGGTGAGCAGTCCACATGTGCAAAGCTTCATCTGCGTTTATACCCGCTCCCATTCTTTGCTGTTGATTGGCTCTGCCTACTGTCAGGTCTGCACAGTCCCTAAATTGTGATAGGTGAATGAACTTCACTGCACTGCGCTTGCGAAGGGTACGGGTCAGGCATAGTTCTTTATGAGACTCTAACCTCCAAACCACCTACTTCCCTCTAGCCAAGTTTGTGAGAACTATCTTCCATGAAATCTGTCCCTTGTGCTATTAAAGTTTGGGAAACACTGGCCTAAACAATCAAATTTTGGACCTTCTTCTCAAGGCTTTGGTTTTCCTTAGTTCTTTATAAACAAGAATTATCAATTAGAAAGTACCTGATAAAACATTCTTTGTTGTTGACTAGGGCTAATTTAAAGTATCTTTTAAAGGAGTGATACCCTGGTAAGTGTGAAGTTGAGAGTTTGATCCCCAGTACCAAAAAAAAAAAAAAAAAAAAAAAAAAAAGAGTAATAAAATCAGTAATATCTT
This sequence comes from Cavia porcellus, assembly GCF_034190915.1. Taxonomy (NCBI): domain Eukaryota; kingdom Metazoa; phylum Chordata; class Mammalia; order Rodentia; family Caviidae; genus Cavia; species Cavia porcellus. The sequence continues at coordinate 13,078,342 of NW_026947489.1, forward strand.
TCACTGTGCACCCCAAGATTGTCAGTACCAATGCCATTTGTATTTTGCATCTTCTCAACTCTAGTAAAAAAAAAAAAGTTTGCATTCCCAATATGATACTTGGAATTATTTGTTAAACGAACCTACTCATATTAATTACTTTTATTGTCATCATAATTGAGCAAGGAGGGATACTCATGAACATGTGTCAGGCTTATCTTATATAGATAAGATCGACTCTTTTTATGGTAAAATTGTTAAAAGGTCATCAGCATGAAGCTCTTCTTAATTGTAAGAATGTTCTCTCAAAGACACATTTGCAAAAGAAGTATGTATATGTCAAAATCCAAAATCTATTGGCAATGCCAGATGTTTTGTTCCTACTTACTTGGATGAATTTGGGTAGAATTTCAATGGGGCATTTGATTCTATTGTTTTCCATTAAACAAAATGGAAACAACCCACCAACAGCTCTTCATTGTAGAGAAGACATCTTTATGTCCATCAATTTCTAGGCCAAAGGTCTCATCTTCTCTTTGCTGACTTTTTGAATTTCCCTCTGCCTTGGCATCTTCATTATGGCAGATATTGAAGACCTACAAGCCAGATATGATTCTATGTCTTTCTTGTAGCATCATTTTTTTGGCTCAGAAGTTCATGTATGGCAAAGAACAAGAATGTGGCTGGAGAAAGTCACTGCCCTCAGGATCAGACGAGGGGTGATATACCCCAGGCTCTGATGTTATATGTATATTTGAGTGGAGGAGAAATGGGAGAACCTCATTAGGTCTGATCAGGCTTCTGAGGTTCTGCATTCTTGAGAAGTGCCAAGGGTTTTCAGATTTGCGTGGTCCCTGGACTCCACAAAAAAAACAGCAGAGGTAGTTTAAGGTGACAGATAAATGAAGCACGTGTCCTTGGCTGTGCTGTTACTGAATAATAAATACCACCTCTTGCATGTTGGCTGGGCAGGAATAAAGGTGTAAACTGTAGAGCTGGGTTTGAATTCCAGCCCTGTTACTCACCAGTTTGTGCTACCAGGAAAGTTACATCTTTTTGCCCTGAGTTTTCCCTTTACTCTTAAATATGGATAGAAACAATTCTTGTTTTCCAGGACCCTCAGCGGATTAAATATTTTCACACATATAAAGTGTTTGGAAACTTGTCTGGCGCATCTTATCTGTCATGCAAGTGTGTGCTCTAACTCTGTTGATTCCAATGTTCAAAATTAGCCTCCTTCCCACTGTCCTGAGGTCCTGCTATGCTTTGTAGGATTGACTGATGTGAGACACAATGCTCACATCTGTTTGGGGAAGCAGGCATGTTTAGAGACACTGATGACTTCTCGATATCATGGAAATCTCCACTAAAAGAGCAAAAAGACTATAAAACAAATTTATAAGTCTATATCAAATAAAGACAAGAGAGGAAAATGGATCCCAAAGGAAATATGATCAGAAACAGGCTCCAGATGGAGAATTTATGTGATTTGGTATAAATTTAAATTTAGAGTTGTTTTTACTCCAAAGCTTAAGTGAAGAGGGAAAATGTTGGCTTTGTGTAGTTATGTTACATGAGGAGTTTTCTTTACTTTCAAAATTTAACTGTGGGCACTACTGGATTATTCACAGGATTTGTCATTTCTCTCAATTAAGATCCTGATTTCCACTTATAACCCCTTTTTTTGAATGTCTATTTAAAAGAGTAGACCAGCACAGAGAGGAAAAGTGAGTGGAGGAGAATCCATAGGCAACAGGTCTCTCCGGGACTAGGTGACAGCCACCCTGGGCCCCTTTCCTTCATTGTTTCTGACCATCACATGACAGGGGGACAGCCACCGGTTTCTTTTTTTCTTTCTTTCTTTCTTTCTTTCTTTCTTTCTTTCTTTCTTTCTTTCTTTCTTTCTTTCTTCTTCTTCTTCTTCTTCTTCTTCTTCTTCTTCTTCTTCTTCTTCTTCTTCTTCTTCTTCTTCTTCTTCTTCTTCTTCTTCTTCTTCTTCTTCTTCTTCTTCTTCTTCTTCTTCTGCTTCTTCACAATCAAGTTAGAAAAAGAGTTGACAGAAATTCCACAGCTGTGGTCGATGGCGTCAGAGTGGAGAAGCAATTCTAAGCGTAATGAGAAACTTCTACACTGGAGATCTTACTTTATTTTATTATTTGATCTTGCTGTGGCTTAAGAGTTTCACCTCAGAAATCAATAGAAGGCTTAGGTGCAATGTGCTAATTAGTGCCACCTGTGAGTTTTTCAGTGGACTAGAGGAAAGGCAATCAGGACCTGGTAGCCTCAAATCAATTCATTTAAAGACATGATTCTTGATTTGGTTGTGAATTTTCTTATCTTTGGTCATGGGCTGATAAACATTTACCAGCCAGATATCTTTTTCGGAAATAAAGTCCTGATGTACAGCGCTGGCCAATTTCACTTCACCATAAACGATTGTGAACCACCACTGCAAACTCACTGGACTTGGAGTCTCGAGGAAGGGCATACTGGGTAGGCTCTTGCAAGACTCTTCAGGCCACCACCAGCTCAAGTCTGCTTATGTCACAGAAAAGATGAGCCAGGGGCCAATAGAAACTCTGTGCTGAGATTTGACACCCGGGAAAAAATCCCCACAACTTTCACAGGCCAGGTGAGGCGCGCACTCACACAGGCAAGTTGGACTGATATGGAGAGGCTTCGCTGCCTTGCGTGTGCCAGCCAATACGCACTATTACACTCGTTTTTGTGAAAAGTAAAACACAAATGAGATTGAATCAGTCATGTATTCAGGTTTTCTTGTAGGTATTTAATTGCACCTGTCAAAGAAAGCACTTGAAAGCTGTGTTTTCTTAAAGCATATTCCTTTCTACTCACAGATTTTCAGGTTTCTCATTGATTGCCTTGTATGTCAGAAGATTCCACTTGGGAGCCCCCATTCTTGGGTTTCCTATGCTCAAGAGAAGTCCACTCTCTGTTCTTGGTGTTCTATAGAATTCTTATCTCTGAGCAATAAAGTGAAGTCCAAGAAAACAATATCATTAAGTCACCCTCAGGAGGCACAGACAAGTTGATCTGACATATAATACATGTGCCAAGAGGACTGAGAGTGTGTGGGGTGTCCTGATGGGAGACAGGAGTGCCACAGACATCCAGAATGGCTGCACCCAGAAAGTGATGTTTGCAGGGAGACCTGTGGGGAGATGAACCAGGGTCATGTATTTACTAAGTCAGGGATGAGGTGGGACACCATTGTGGGTCCAGGAGACAGCTCATAGGGAGCCTGGGACCAGAGGGAACATAGTTGATTGAAGCTGCAGAAGGAGTGGTGTCAGCCTGGAGCCCGGGCAGCAGGGGAGGATCCTGCAGGAAGGATTCAGGGTGGGTGGGAATTTGTGGTGTGAATATGTGGGGACAGCATGCAGGAGCTGGGATTTTGTCTGGGACACTGAATTGGGAGTGGAGTATGGTGAAATAAGTGGACAGATGCAGTTTCATCATTGAGAGAGGTGGGTTTAAAAGGTGATTTCATGAAGAACTTTTATCAAACTTAGCGAGCAGTTTTGCTCTGGAATAGGTGACCTGGAGCCAAGGAGAGGAGATCCTGCTTATTTGCAGGCAGCCTGCAGAGCATGGACAGTAATGTCTAAAGGGTTAATGTAGCTCAGGATTTGGCAGGTTAGCAACCCTAGGAGGCGGAGGCCACAGAGCAAGACAAGTCCTGCTCCCAAGAGCAGGGATGCTGCAGAGAACCACCCATTGCAAATCATTTGTGATAGCTGATGGTGGTCACTGAGCTGCTGTTCTCAGCCTTGTGTAGCTTGCATACTCGGTAGAGGGACCTAAAGTAGTATGGTGTGTGTGTGTGTGTGTGTGTGTGTGTGTGTGTGTACACTATACTTCAGCCCTCCCCATGTTCCAGGTCTGTACCTTAGCAAGGGACTGTAGTGGGTTTCCTTGATATGTTCCTTAAGGCTTTGGGCAGTGAGATGACACTCTGGATTAACTTGGGATGGAAGTTAGTTGGGCTGCAGAGGTGGTGCTGTTTCCATGTCACCCAGAAGGGATTCAAAACCTGAAAAAAGTAAACATAATGTATTTCACCTGTGCACGTGGGATAATTGGGCAGAAGTGATTTAACTATATGCTCTATAACTATAATATTCAGGTTGGTCTGAAAGTTAAAATGTTCATTCCTCAGCCCTCAGAGTAGCCAGGGTTATAGATGTGCACCACTATGGCAGCTTTGAGGATAACTCTTAAGTATTTTCATGTCTGTTCTCTTCCTTCTTCTCCACAATTTCCCAGTGGGCTCCCTGCAACTACAATCACTCATTTTGTCCACAGCATTCATTGTCCTAGGTAGGGTGACACTTATGCGATTTTGACTGCAAAAGAAAGAGGTTCATAATATTCAGTCTTCAATATCAACTATATGGGTCTTTGGTGTCTGCACCAAGTTAGTCTTTACGGGTAAACAAAATTTTTTTTTTTTTTTGTCTTTTTCCTTTTTATCGGTACTGGGGATCGAACTCACAACTGCCTGCTTACAAGGCAGGCACTTATGCCGCTGAGCTAAATCCCCAACCCCTGGTAAACAAATTTTTAAATTGCTTCCTATTCTGGTTTATTCATCTGGAAACAGACTTGGAAGATGAGGTCATCTGTGTTGCTGAGAGGGGAAATCCTACTTATGACCAAGAGCCTGAGCCATGAGATACAGGTTTCCTCAAGAAAAAGAACTCTTTGCACATCAAAGGGACAAATGGCAAAATCCCATGTCAACTTAGGAAGCATCTAGAAAACAGGTAGAGGACAGAGGAAATGTAGTAGAATTAGGCTGGGTTTTAAGTGGTGGGAAATCTAAATGGTGGTTGAAAGTAGATAGAAATGTGTTTCTTTCCTGTGTTGCTTGGGGAGGGCGAGTTGGAAGATTGGCTGGCACTCTTCACTGCATGGGATTTGAGATTTGTATATCTTTTTACACCAACAGAAACCCCATGCCAAGATTTCCACAGGGTCCAATAGAGCTGCTGTAGCTCTGTCCATTTTATCTGAATTCCAGCCATTACAGATAATTAAATGAGATATAGCATGTCACACTTCCCCGTTTGATCACTTGACTTTTTGCTTCTTTAGACACAGCTTAGTCAACTGACCACCTAGATATGAGAAAAGTTGGCAAACAGTGCCAGAGACAAACAGGTGAGGGAACAGATATGGTACCCGATGTCATACCTCTGTGTCCACCCAGCTGCACCCCGGAGCTGCTCTACTAAGGGGGCAAGCAGCTCTTCCTCCAATTAAGTTAACATATCAGGATTAATGGTCCATGTCAGGATAAATGGGTCAGTACTGGGGGAGAAGATTAGGGTGAACAGTTCTGAGTGTTGCTAGAAACAACCAGATGCCATTAGAGAAGCTAAGGATAGTCGGCCTCACCTACATCCACGGCCAGTCTGGGAAACCACCAGGAAAGGTCATGGAGCTGGAGCTCCCCAGGGGCCCCTGAGATGACGACCATATCTGCAACTGCACTACTCCCCTCTTAGTGTGAGCTCTGCTGTGCTGCAGAAGTTCCACCATGCTACAGACACAAGGCTGTGCTGGTTGAATTGTTGTAATCCCAGAAGTCTATCATTCAAATAAAGACCCAATGACACAGGGGCCCTTTGAGCTTCAGGGTCTGATACATCAGTGAGTGCTAAGGGGCTCCTACCTGCACAGACACAACACCAAGCCACCAGTCCTTATCAGATGCTGGCTGTACCTAGAATCCCTGTGTGAATCTCCTAGGTGCTACTGCCCTGAAGCCTAAAGGAACTTCCTCACACAGACTCCATCTCAGGATAGAGAGGGGCAGGAGGAAACCCCAAAGACTAAGTGCTTATCTGCATGAAGCTCTGGTAGTAAAAAGTGATGATATTTGCTGAAGGTATCACTCACTGTAAAATTTGGCAAGGTAACCTTTTTGCTTCCTTCTTGTATAATCCAATGGCTTGTGCAGGGGTGGTTTGTGCGGGATGAGTCTCCTGAGAGGGCTTAGATGAGCTAAGGCAAGTAAAAATGCCAGTTGTATACACTGTGCATTTGAGCATAGTGGAGATGAATTTGCATTTCAGATAGATAGATAGATAGATAGATAGATAGATACCTGAAACCAAACTTGTAACAACAAATCATCATCATTGGAACCTATCAAAATCTTATTTTAATAAAATAATAATCAAATTAAAAATGTTAAGTTCAAAGTAGAAACATGGAATTTAGCACTACACCAGGCTGAAGGCAGTATTTTTGGTATCATAAATGCTAAAGGTATCATATATGCTAAAGATCTTGTTAGTAAGTGACATTCCTTCACAGCTGAAGCCAGAAAACAAAGTTGAGTGGTCAGGGAATTAGCCTTCCAGAGATAAGAAGTTTGCTGAGGCTCAGGTGTATTTTTACACAAATGCTTTCAAATCCACTTCTGAAGGGCCAGATTAAAAAAGAGGGGCCATGGGCACAGTTGTTTCATTGATACAAACATTCATCTTCTGTTTATCAACCAGAATATTAAAATGTACTTCGAACAGAGTGAAGTCTGAAGTGACCAAAAGCTTGTTTTGCCCTAATTCTACGTTAAACCCAGACTCACTGACTCCAGACATAGAGCAATTATATGGGGATATGGTATTGCTATTGCCTGCAATTTAGATAAAACAAGAGTACACAGGGTGGGAATGTATACACACAGACACACACACATACACGCACAAACGCACACCATGAAGTACTACATTAACACACGCACATAGTTTAACTTTACACTAGAACAAAGTGGTGATAGTTCTTAAAACACTTTGGCTGTAAAACCAGTAATTTGTTCATTTAGCAAGAAGTTGGGACCAGGTTCTCCAGGCACCCATGGATTTAGGATGTGTAGCTGCTACCTCTGAGCTGTTAATTTAAACTTTGGAACTGGTTGCTGCCCGACTACCAATACTGCATAGGAGAACTACAAAGACAGGCTGCCTTTCTCTGGTGATTTCTGCTCCTTTGAACTTAGAATTTATTTTCAAAAATCTTGATCTTTAATTAGATGAGAATTAACACCTGCTGCTTTTCCTCTTGTGGCCAAGCCCGCTAACCCAGCCGGTCATACCACATCACCTAGTGTTGGCTGACTTCAGTGGCATGAACCTTACACTGTTGTGAACACCTATAAAACGTGGCCTCCCTCATGTGGTCAGTGACAAAGCCTTGGCAGCAGAACCCATCATTTGATAACCAGGATCAGGAGTTGGTTGATTGCTCTGTTTTCTTTTTTTTTCCACTAGATGTCAAAAATCCAAAAATCTTTGAGTGCCCAAGTCAGTAAAACTCCCAAAATAGGCATACATGAGCACATTTGAGGGCAAAGTGAAGCTGAGAGTGTCTTCCAAAAACGCAGAGGCTGTTCACTAGCTGTGCTGTGGCTGTTTTGCTGAGAATGATGTGAGCTCTGGTGAGCCTCTGAGACTGATTTTCAAGAGCTTTTTCCACAGTGGTTGAATGACCCAGTGAGGAACCATAGGAAAAGGGTGATTTTCAAATGCTGACGTTGTTTACACTGTAGGGGAGAAACTTGGGAGGATTCTAATGAAGAACAATTTTCTTAAAACAAATTGACTTTAATGCCAGAAAAAGTCTTTCAGTTCACCTTTGTTTTAGTACCTGGGACAAAATCCCAGTACCCATAGCGTAAGTGAGAAGAGGTTTATTTGAACTCGTGGTTACAGTTCCTGGTCAGTGGGCCACCAGGCAGAAGCAGCATGGTGGAATGGTTTGGGCAGAGGGCAGGTACTCATTCTGTGAAGAAGGAAGCAGAGAGAGAACGGAGAAGCCAGGCAGGGAGATGCACCCTCCAGGTCTTGTTGCCAGCAAACCATCTCTGCTGACCAGGATCCATCTCAGCATCTCAGTCAGCGAGGGGTTCACCAGTGGGTTAATTCACTGATGCTCACAGTGACCCCAAGACTAATCACTTTCTAAAAGCTCCACCCCTGAATACACTAGCCTTTTGGGGGACACTCTAGATTTAAACCACAACAATCTCATTATGTGCATACTTGATATTTTACACATATACACATGCACACATGCATACATGCATGCACACACCGTCTGTTTTATGATATCTTGAGGATGATCAGAGTGACCAGATGTTCACCGTGCTACTGTTGGCCATTTGGTGAGACCAGCAGGCCAGGCGAAAGAAGAATAAGTTATGGTAAGTGTTCCCTCCACAGTCATTATGTGAAAGATGACTTATTAACTGGGTCATCAAATCACAAACAGAAATGCCTTTGGTAAAGGAAAAGTTTAATTGAAACTAATCTACCTGGATTCTCTTCCAGGTCTAGTTTCAGTCTGAGGATGGAAAGGGAAGCAGGTGAAGTGAAGACTTCCATACTTTGGGAAAAAGTGCTGTGAGACACCGAGGGAGGGGTACACCTTGGGTTAAAAGCTTTTTCTCTGCTCCTCTCCTTCAGCATTGGCTTGTGTTTGCATAAGTGCTTGTTTGAGTTGACGGAGCATCAGCTGCAACATTTTATGGTTTTTAGAAATAGCTATTTACAACCTAAAAATCTGGATTTATGTAGGTCTATCAAAATGTGTAATTCTGTGATTTTGGGCCAACTTATTTATTTTCCATAAAATCTTTATCTGATCTAATCACACTCCTTCATTTCCAAATGTGCTGTTACAGGCGGTCCTATGGGGTGAGAACTTGGTTACACAGTTCAAAACTGCATTTCTCTTTTCAACCACAGATTCACGTCTCAAGATTCATGTCACCTACGACATGTCTAAGTCGAGCCTTGAAGAGAGTTCACATGTATACACACACACACACACACACACACACACACACACCAGATGAGGGGAGGAAAAGCAAAAAAAAACCATTGGGTAACAACTAAGCTAACCAAGTCCAGTCTTTCTGTATGTCAGGTCAGTACTTCCAAATGAACCAGTTATTTGGCACTGAGCCTCCCCTCCATTTGCATGGGTTGTCCTTATTTTGTGCCAAAAAATATTGGTGACTAAGGACAAACAGAAACAAAGTTGATACAAATCTATGCAATCCTTAAGGGTTATCTTTTCAACCAGAGGAGAGGCCGAGTTTCTAACTTTTATCTGATCTTTAGCACTCTGCTTAAACAATGAGGAATGGCAAAGGTCCAACTTCTAGTCCTGGTTTCCTCTTGAAATTGTGGTTGCCTTCATTGATGGAAAACTCTCTCACGCTATCCAATCTCCAACCAATCCCAGGCTTTTCTTATTTCAAACCTACTTCCCGCTGCATGTGCACGTGAGCTTGGCGATACAACCTCAAGGATGCACAGCATGTAGAGGGCATACTTTCCAAATGTCTCATTCATGCATCGTTTCTGGGTCATAAAATTATGATTTGACATAATTCAAAGATTCATATCTTCAAATAATTTTATTTTTCTCTGCTGGGAATTGAACCAAGACCTTGTGCAAGCTAAGCAAGTGCTCTGATATGAGTTATTCCCTAGCTCTCCCGAAGTAATTTAACCGGTTAAGGTCTAGTGTAGAGTCACGGAACTTGGATATAATCATACTGTGCGGCCCCTGACGCACAAATCATATTGAAAAGGTATATTTTTGAAAATTTTCTCCAGACTTCCTCATCCAATATACAGCCCCCCCCCAAATGTATACACACTTCATGAAGAGAAAAACAGTATGGAATGTGCACCTGTATGTGGTGTACCTGATTCCTCTTTTTTCCCACCCCCCTGTCCTGCTTTCAACTTCTCTTCCCTTCCTTATTTAGAAAGCTTTGTGTCCATTTTATCCTTCTTTCCTCATTTTTTCCTTTTCTTTCCCTCCTTTCCTTCTCCACCCCTTGCTAGTTCCTTTGTCCTCTCGAACAAAATCATTATGCATATCTAAATGGTACCAATAAACAACATTAATAATAAGAAAAAACAGTATTTTTTTCAATAGATGTATTACTCTAGTATGGGGAACCATAGATGTCTGTTGTGCATCGCAGAAAACCCACTACACTGCAGGTCCTTAGAGAAGACATTGAAAATGCATGCGAAGTAATCTCAATGGCCAACGTCACCCAAGCAGCAGTTCACCATGCTAACAAATGTCTGGAAGCTCATGGCCACCACTGTGAGCACCTCTTGTAATTGCAGAGACCAAAAGTAACTTGTATTAATCTCATGATATCTCAATAAATTTAGTATTAAAATATTTAATAAATTTTTCTTTTACTCAAGTGCATGTACATTTTTTGGCAGACTTCGTGTTTTTACCACAATAATATCTAGCATCATCTAAGTGGATAATTAATATTCAACGGGCTAAGACCATGTCCACATGATGAAAAGTGTTTGTGAAATGAATGAATGAGTTCATTATGAATGAAAGATTTTTTTTCTCCTCCAGAAAAAAACTCACTGAATTGTGCTATCCAAACAGCCCACTGTCCAATAACGCATTGATAAATGGAGGAATAGACAATCCCATTAGGAATGACAGAATATCATTTGCAGATCTTAAAGTCTGTGTTCACAATCAACAAGCAGTGACCTTTCTCTCAAAATCTGAGGTAATAACACAGCTAAGTGAACAGCAGTGATGTGCTCACTTGGAGACAGAAAAATGAAAGATATAGTCAGGAGCCTGCAGCCCCAGAAAAGTTTGTGAACTACATTGATTGGGACCTGCAGAAAGAAATATGGTGAACATTTGCAATCCAGGTACAAATGTACCTCTGTACCTGTGACAGGAGTTTTTAAAGTATTTTATGCTTTACTATTCAAAATATATATTGATATTTTCTATTGTATTCTTACCTTAAAAAATAATGCTAATTGGAAACCATGAAACTGATATCCCTACAGGATGGTTCATAAAACAATGACTTGGTGGTGATAGCCAGTCTACATATTTGGTAAATGTAGTGAATGGTATTAGCAGATTTCACAAAAATGTGTAATCATAAGCTCTGGGGACTAAATGCCATTTGACAGACACAGAGTGATGTCTGATTGGCCTCAATAAAAATTAATGAAGTAATGATTAGAATATCATAGAAAAATAAAGCTACTGTGGATAAGCCTCAGCAGATGAGCAGAAGGGCCAGCAGAAGGAGTCTCCAGTAGTAACAGGAGAGGGGGGACAGTTTATGCAGATGTTTCTGGCTCATTGTAAAGCTAAGTGGCGACTGGTGTGGCTGCAATATCTCAATATTTTTGCAAAAGTCAGTGAGTTTTGCAAGAGAATTTCATTCATTTTGTGATAAATGGGTATAGATTTGAATCCCAGATTCTCTACTTACAACATTCATAGTGAGAGGCCTGCTTGAAATACATGGTGAATTTTTAAATTTAAAAATTTATTGCAGTCAAAGATACATTGCTATTAATTTTCTTCAAAATACTCCTCCTTGCTTCAAGCACCCTTTAAAATCACTCTCTTTTGATTGTCTGTTGGTTTGTTTTTCTTCTTAGATTGGTCTTAAACGCACTATGTAGACCAGACTGGCCTCAAACTCATGGCAATGTTCCTACCTTGACCTCCCAAACATTGAGATTACTGGTATACCACCTTGCCTGGCTTCCTATCATCCCAGCCACTTCCTGAAACAGTTTTGGGAGGCCTCTTTCATGTCTTTACATGGTGTGATTAAAAAAATATAGTGAGAAGTGCCATTCACTGAAAGACAGGCCTGCATGCTCATCCACCTCGCTTTCTGGATGTGTTTCTGTGATTTCTGGTTGTTCCCCAAAGTCAAAATCGTGTGAAAACAATGTTTAGAATCAGTTCACAGCACTGAGGCAGTGATGACTGTGCAATTAAAGACAGTCTCAAGAAAGGATTTCCAGTACTGCTTGAGAAAGCAACTAGGACAATTGGTGTGGGGGAGTGTATTTTGAGAATTCATAGCAGTGTTCTTTTTACTGTTATAAACTTTAAAAATCTACTCATTTTATTTTTCAATCACATGTCATGTGTTCTTCAGCAAACCTGGATCTAGTTTTGTGGGACTGATATCTGACTAACCAGGTTATGACAAAATTTCCTAGTAGTGATTCAAAGAACAATTCAGCGTTAACATGTAACAAGTGTTCAGGAAATAAACCAAGAGATCTTATTTCATGAGTTCGATGTCCAGGTGATGTTTATAGGCAGCGATTTTCTTTTCCTAACATTTGGCTTTAGTATACTGTCATGATAAATGGAACCTTTCAAAATATTTCATCAGGCACAGATACAATACTGTCAATGACCAAACTTTTAGCTAACAGGTTACCGGGTGACGCGCCCTCCTCCCTGACTGAGGAACATGATGGCATCGTGAAAATTATGTCATAATACATACAGGACCTAGCTCCTACTGATGTGACAGCAGATACACAAAATCCATTGGTGTGTGACCATGTGCATCATCAACATCACTTTTAAAATGCATGCTTGGGGAGCTGTGCCTTCAGGGAAAGAGAGGAGCAAGCAATGGAATCCACAGCAGGTGACAACTTTGCAACTGCATGGGAATGACGGATGCCAAGGTTTCATGAGCCCATTAAGGAGGGGAAGACAGGAAATTCCGGTTACTGCTTGGTCTTCAAGACCCGTGAACAGATGAGCCCCTCCTGTTTTTATTTTCTCCTCTCCTTTCCTTTCTTCCTAAATTATCTCTTGTCCTCTATTCACAAAGTACACAAAGCATGATAAAAAGCCGAATAAATGCTTAAATTTAAGAAATATCATAGTGAAAATCACATTGATGTTCTTCCATCACTTACTCCGTTTTCTCGCTACTTTTCGAAGTAGCCCTGAAAGTCCACTTTTGTGTCTTTAGTTGCATTTTTGTGATTACCTCCGGGTCCTCAATTGGAGTCACAATGTTTATCTATTCAAATGTTTGCCTTTCATGGTTTTTTTTAACCTTTGGAAAAGAGCCAGAATTCACATGGTTCCAGGTCTGGTGAATAAACCGAGTGAGGATACACTGCAATATTTTTGTTTGACAGAAATTGCTGTAAACCTGTTGCATCAATCCAGGACTTCAAGGCAGCCACGTCAACACAAATAAAGACACTCCAAAAGAAGCCTTTCAGAAGTGCTACGGAAAGGGCGAGAGAGATGAGACAAGTGTGTTCCAATATGTAGGGATCTTTTGAGGGGGATTAGTGGTAATTTATCTTTTATTGTAACAGATTTTTAAAGTATTCACTGTTATTTCATTAATTCCTGTGTATCCTTAGTTATGAGGTATACTTAATTATGAGGTATATTCATACTTTTTTGTTTCGTCTATGTTGAGTCACAATTGATAAATAAAATTGTGCATGTTTAAAGTCTAAATAATGTTCTGATGGTTATGTACATTGTGAAAATCAAGCTGATCAGTGTAATCATTAGCTCATGAATTTTTTTATATGAGAGCACAAAGATCTACTCTTTTAGCAAATTTCTCTTTCTTGTTTTTCTGCTTGTTCGTTTACTTTTGGTGCATGGGATTGAACCCGGGATCATAGGAAGGTTAGGCATACTCTACTACTGAACAACACTCCCAGCCCCAGAAAACCTCAGGTATATGATGCAATTTGATTAATTATGGTCACCATGCTATAAAGTAAGCCTCCAGAACTTAGTTTTCTCCTCAGTGAATTTTGAACCTTTTCTACACTACTCTACCCATCAGCCCTTGGTATCTATCTTTCTAAGTTCAGGCATTTGGATTTCACATTATAATTGAAATCATACATTATTTTTATTTTTTGTGTCTGTCTTATTTCTTTTAACATAATGTCATGCAGGTCCAAGCATGTTTTTGCAGATGACAAAATTTTCCTTCTTTTTAAAGCTGAAAAATACTCTATCATTCCAATGACAGTCCTATTTTGAGAACTTCTATGTGTCCAACTTAAAGGATTATGTTTAATGAATTATTCTATTATTCATTATATAGGACATACATTTAGTACATTGACACTTGTTAAATGTTAAGTACCAAAAACATAATGTTGAAGGTATCAGTGCATACAAAGATTATGTTTTTTAAACTTAACATGTGATAATCTATAATTACGCAGTGAAATTCATGTAGATTGGGCAGAAGTACTTAATATGTTCTTATCAATCAATTTCCATATTCCCTATCACTTGTAATTAAAAATGTATAGATTAAGAAAATTAAATTATACGCCTCAAAAGAAGATGTCTTTCCTGAGTGTAGATTTAAGAGAAAAGAGCACAGCAGTATTGCTTATAATGCTGGAAGAGTCCATGAAATTTCACACTGCAAACAAGACAGTTCTATAAGTAGTAAAACAGAACTGGGTGTCCACTGGGCAGATCGTTAATAAGGATGGCAAGGATCAGAGTTTCTCAATTTTTGGTCCATGTTACATTTACTCAGAGAATTCTTTAGTAATATAGATTCTGGCAGCTTCCACAGAGAGGTTCTGATTCAGAGGTTTAGTATTATTTATAAACTCTGCAGCCCAATTGATTATCTACAATTTGAGAAGCCAGTCTAAGAAAATACAGGTGAATTCTTCTTTTTTTTGCCTTCTTATATTTCAAAAGAAACCAAGCAGCTACACATTCTTCCAATGCTTAATATGTATTTTAAGCACAAAGAAGTAAAAATACAAGTCCGTTTTCCAACCTAGTTTTCTGATATTGTTTCTATATATGTGTTGTATACCTAGTTGTGTTTCTGTGGCCTCGTAGAACAAGTCTGCAGCTCCCAAGAGCACACAAATGCACACACAGGTATACATAAATCACCTGGAGTTCCACGTCTTAAAACAGCTGTGGATCAATGCTATTTCTTTAAGTAGTCGGAGCATTATTCAATAAACACTATCAGCACACGATAAGAGAAAATCTGTGATTGCAGTCAATATCTCTCCTCCATTATTAACGGGACTGCCACCTTTAACCCACAACATAGTCCAGAGTGAGTCATTAAACACCTCACTAGGAAGACTTTATTCAGAGAGGAAATATTTCCAGCAAGACCCAAGGAAGTATTTGTGAAATGCAGTATCCAGCTGTGCTGCAGTGGCCTAGCCCTACAGACACACTAAAGAATACGCAACATTTATGTATTTCTTTGCAAACCTAAAGGTCACCTGGTCATAGGTCACAGCCAGGTGATCAGAGCATCTCCTCTTTTCTTCCCTCTTTCTTCCTCTGGTCCTTCCATCGGATCCCTGCTTCTGTGAAATCTGTCCATAAGGAGGCACCGCTCTTTGTCCTTGCTTTTCTTGATCTTTCTTCTTATTCCCTCCTCCAGGGGCATCATAGAAGCATTTTTGGTCCTTTTTGCCCTCCCCTACATCAGTCTGCTGTACAGAGCCCAATTTATTTGGATAAAATATTAAGGACAGTCTAAGGGTGGTTTACCATGGAAGTGACCACAGCAGACACAAAACACTGCAGTTAGGACTCATCTTTCACCTATCTGTGATGTTGGTATTTCTTTAATTCCCTAAGAAAAAGCAGCAAATGTACATAATCGCAGGTCTAAGGCAAATTAGTTTATTCCCACAAAATGCTCTGTTGGTTGTAGACTCACACCAGCTGAGTGTAATTAGGCATTAAGGTTGTTATTGTCACCATTATTCTTGTTTTATGAACAATGATAATACTAAGCAAATTAAAAAGGGCTGTGTTCAAGTCCGCGCTGAGACCATGAGAAGACACTCACAGTTGTGGCTCACTCCATGGTGGCCCCAGCACACTGAGGCTTCATCAGAGTCCTGGTTTCCATCCAGGATCAAGATGTGCCTGGGAAATTCACCTCAGTATGCTGCCCCCTCCTCCTCAGGCTGCTCGCTGTCGTCTGCCTGGAGGCTTCACCCTGGACGACAGCCTTCCAGCAACCCTCCCTTCCCCAGCTCTCCCCTGTACTGTTCAGTAAAGTTCCTGCTAGGGCTCAAGGTGCTGGTCTCCAAGATGCTTACTAGAAGCAGAGGGCTTGAAGTGGGAGATAAAAGGATAGAGGTCCTTTATTCCTGCTTACTCAGATTGTCTGAACATAGTGACATATGCTAGCTAAGTTCCTGGTGAAAAAACAATACTGTCTAACTATGTACGTTTTATGTGTTTAGGAACATAATAATTGTGGATGATGGTTTTTGGAGGAAAATATATTCTAAGGTTACAATCACTGATTTAATAACAAACATTTAAGATTTAGCTCTGTTCACAAATTGACCATTATCTTTCACCTGTGTAGTACCACAATTCCAGAGGCAGAAATATTGACATCCCTTTGAAGAAGAGCACAAGACAAGCAGAAAAACACCCTGGAAACTATAGTTATCTTTTCAAATGCCAAGATAGAAAGGCAAAAAATACTGTAAGGAAAACACACGGCAACTCCCAAGCCCGCAGGAAGTCTCCACTGTGAATCCTGCTTTCTGAGAAACAACGATCCATATAATGACTTCTCTTAGGAATATTTTCTTTGACTTTGTAAAAGATTTAGAACATCATGTCCCAAGAAAGAGAACTTGTTAAAATATCAAACTAGTGTGTATTGTCCCAAGAAAAGTACTTCATTACAAATACCAAATTAGGGGAATGAGAGATGGAGGGAAGGACAAGGGAGAAAAAAGCAATGCTAAAAAATGAATTAATACATATTAGGCAAATGGACCAACTCTCCACAGGGAATGCAGTCATTTACTGCAGACGTGCTGACAAAAATAAAATAAAATAAAATAAGATAAACATATAAAAATACCAAGTTAATATTTATAATCTTATTCTCATGATTTAGCCACACATAACCAGTGAAAAAGTATTAGACAAATGAATGAAAAGAAAATATAAACTGAAGAAATCCTTCTAACATTTTAGGGAACATGCATAAATGTGCCACACCTATAATTTCAAGAATTTGAGTCATATTGACAGATGGTAATATAATCCATTTTAAATTAAACATAGCACAAATATCTTTCCATGTTATTTACCTCATAATAATCAGAGTGGGCATGTTTATTATTTCATTTTATGGCTGATTATATTTTAGCTAATCTCCCATTTTGACATTCAGATTATTGTATCATTGTCACAGCTTCACCAATTCACATGATTCAGTTGTACTGAGGCATATTTAGTTCTTGCAGTTGTAAATTTTTTCAGGTATTTAAATTGTTTTGAGAAGGCTCTGGGACTTCAGTGTTCTAAGTCTCCTGGTTTAACCACGGTGCCCCCGTTTATGCACCACCATGATACGATCTGGAACACCTGATTATTTCAGTCAATTTCAAGAAACAACTGGTCAACCCAGAGCTCTATGGAAGGCTCACCAAATTCTTAGGATAACTTAGAATCTCATATTGCCTTGTGTGACACAGAAAGTGCTAACTGACAGAGAAGCCAGGTCAAC
The DNA here is from genome assembly GCF_034190915.1 of Cavia porcellus. Taxonomy (NCBI): domain Eukaryota; kingdom Metazoa; phylum Chordata; class Mammalia; order Rodentia; family Caviidae; genus Cavia; species Cavia porcellus. Next base: position 13,095,731 of record NW_026947489.1, read on the forward strand.
AGCAGGCTTTCTTTTCACAGATGGCATGAGCAAGAATGCCTTAGATAACTTTTCTTAGTTGCTTCTACAGTTCTATGTTAATTTCTCAAGAAATCCAGTTCACAGTGAACCAACCTGGCTCAACTATTTACCTTCCAGTTAAGTCATTAGATACAGCATTAGTAGAGACAAAACCCCACGATGATATTAAAATTGATTAATTGTCATTGAAAACAAAATCACATTTTAGAGTCTTCATGGAATCTGTCTTCTGCAAGAGCAAATTAGTGACACTACTTATCAGAACTACTGGTCACTACTAATTTAGCTGAATTAGTTCCAAACATGCTGAACTTTTTGACTCTTCAACCATCTGTCCCATCATTATCAAGATAGATTTACTTGATTAAAAATAGTGATTGAGAATTAGCAGAGGTGAAGTGAGAGTCATCATAAGCCATGATTGTGAATGAATGTTGATACATGTTTAATAGATGGTTTTGTATAGACTTCATCTGATTAGATGTGAATCTGTGCGAAGCACTGATCTGTTTATATTTTTGTTGAGGATCAGGTACACATACATGTGCCACTTGAGTGGGTCATGATATAGAAAAAGCTGTCTTTGAGCTGGTCATGATGGTGCATGCCTGTAATCCTAGCACTGGGGGAATTGAGGCAACAGAATTATTGTGAATTCGAGGCCAATCAGGGTTACACGGTGATTTCAAGGCTAATCTGAACTACATAAAGATCCTGTCTCAAATAAATGAATGAATGAACAAAAGCCTGTCCTCACTAGAAGTTTTAATAAGTAAAGAAAAAATTTTAAGGTCTCAGAGTAACTTTAGGATGAACACTTCCAGGTGAACAACTTCAGCATGAATTTTTGATGCAAGCAAGCAGCAGTAACTTACCATATCTTTGATCTGTAAATCCTACGCCTGTCACCAGCAAGACTGATCCCGAGCAAGACTCCAGGACGAGACTTCACAGCCACATGGACTAAAACGAAGAGGAAGCATCTCACCCAAAAAGACTTCATCATGTTTTGTATTTAAAGTACAAAATCTCCAGAACTCTTAGCTTTTTGTTTGTTTGTTTGTTTGTTTTGTTTTGTTTTTTGGCTTTGATGGGAAATGTGGGAAGTTGCTAGCTTTTTAAATTTGTCACTGTTAATTTTTTAAAAAGTTGTATTTATCTTGTTTTCCCAGCCAAGCTTGTTATTTGACATGGTTATTTACAAGGCTTACAAAACAATAAATATCAGAAACACCATCACATATAAGTAAACTTTGAATAAAGAATTTGAAGACAATAAAGGTCATATCTTTTCTGCATCACTTCTCTTAGTTGTAATTTCTTTATTAATTATATTGATATAACAACTTCAGATCAAGATGCTTTTGATCATCTCTGATTCAGGTACTAAGGATAGAGAAAAAGAAATATCCTTCTCAAATAGTTATTTTTCCATTCATACATCATCAGGGTTTTTGACACCAAATTAATTTTAGACTAGATAATACAGAGCCATAATGGTTCTTTGACAGTCAACAGTAATTTACTCAAGGTTGCATGTAAAATACTTGTAATTGGGAAAACTTTCCCTATGACAGGATGAGAAAGCAAACTTTTCTGTCCCATCTCTTTTGAGATAGCTGGTTTAACACTAAATTTGAGCTGTTTACCTGCCTCAGTATCTTTATGATGCTTCTTAGCAGCAACCAAAAACTGCAATGGAACAGAAATTCATAGGGTCTTCTCAAACAGACCTTCTATCATCTGGTTTTTCTCATGTGTGGTAGCCAGAAGTTTGACCTCAAAAAAGAGAGGATGGTGCTTGGCAGAGGCTACACTGGGGAACAGTAAGGAGAGATGTAAGGAGAGATTTAGGGCAATTGGATAATCTCCAACCTCCTATTTTGGGGGAATAATTTGTACGGCTCTACAGCACTGAAGAATGACCATGGTTCACTATCATATAGTTCGGAAGAACTAAAACAGTGGAGTTCAAAAACTTAAAACATAAGATGAAAATTCAAAGAGCCCTGCTTTGGTCAGTTTGCATTGTATATATGTACTGAATCATCGTTCTGTATTCTATATCCATACAACTATTATGTGAGAGTTAAAATTAACATAGGAAATAACTACATAAAATGTAAGTCTTATCCACTCAGTAGGTTTGGGGGTGGCCTGACAATCTGCATTGCTAACAATCGCTTAGGAAAAGTATATGTTGCTGATCCTGGGACCATGCTTTGAGAACTATGATTTTAGAGAGTCAGTTTTAATAAATTCTTCTCTTACACACTGTGTTTCATTTAATTTCATGTTCAGGAACTTCATAGTTTTCTGGATAGGCTAAGAGAGTTGAAAGAAGAAATCATAGCTGCTCACTAAAACATCCACTTAGTAAAGTTACAAATTCCAATCTGATCACTCCCAATAAATTCCTTGATTAATACCCAGTTCTTTCTTTGAATACCTTACTTGGGGAAATGTTCAATGTGATGATGGAGGAGCATCTGACCTCCAGGGGAGGTTTCGCTTGAGATACTACAGGGCACATCTATAAAAAATACTTCATAATTTGCTGAATGAGCATCTGACCTACAGGGGAGGTTCTGTTTGCGATATTACAGGGCACGTCCATAACAAATACTTCATAATTTGCTAAATGAATGCCTTCAGATTCATATGTTATGGTCCCTTATCAACACTACCATCATTGGTGACACGGTCTGCATTTTGACAAGAAAATTGGGAGAGGAAATTTTCTCTCACAGCATCCTCCCTCTTGATGATCACATTATGTTTTACTTCTCTCTCAGGTGGGTCTTTTTATCCTCAAAAAGACACTGAGACAAGGACAAGCAGAAATCCCTCTGCTTATTGGGTAAATGAAGGAAGCAGGCTTAGAGAATGTCCCAAAGGCCATTCAGTGATGGAGTGGGGCTGAACCAACACTCTGCAGTCCCAAGGCTTATGTGGCATGGCAGAAAGGAAAGCTAAGGAGGACCAAGGGTTACGAGAAGGAAGCAGCTTTCTCTGTGCGGCTCACGTGGCCCAACCATGAGCAGGAATCAGCTGCAAGACTGGAGAACTTCAGGGTTGCAGCTTTCTGCTGGAACTTCAACCCTGAACCTTGAACACCTGTGGAACCCCAGCTGCCCCAGTGAGCCAGCACACCTGTCAGTCACTCTCTTAGTGCTCTCAGATCCAGCCAGGAAAGCAGAGCTGAGAATTGGAGCCTGCCTCTTTTATTTACCCAGGACGCTGCTCACCTGGCTGCCACCCTCCTTTCTTCCTCACTGCGTGACTACCTTCCTTGCTTGTGGTCTGATGGTTCCTTCTTTTTCCTGCCTCTGCATTTTTTTTTCTTTTTTTCTTTTTATCGGTACCGGGGATCGAACTCACGACTGCCTGCTTGCAAGGCAGGTGCTTATGCCGCTGAGCTAAATCCCCAGTCCCCTGCCTCTGCATTTTAAAGCTGTACCTACTAGATTGAAGCATGGACTAACTGATCTACAAAGAAGGTTTGCAGGCTGAGCCTGGCCTGTCTTAGTAACAGACTGTTAAATAAGATATCGCCATAGAAGAGATAGCATGGAATCCCACAGATGAGAAACGCTTAGCACATTCCAACTCTTATGTACACAGTGTGTTCTGAAGCATATCCGTCCAGTGGACTTTGTATTCTGAGTTTTCTCTTCAGTATCTTGTATCAGCTAAGCATTTACTGTCTTACCCAACTTCCTTCTTGTTAGGTCCCTCCAAAAGTGTTCTATATTCAAAGATGTTGCTTTTGGAAAGTGATTAGATTGTTGGAGTGCAATAATCACCAGTGGATGAAACCACTGATGAGTTCACAGCTGAATGTGTTTTGGGGATGTGGGGCTTGGTTAGGGCTGGGTGCCTAGGAAGGGTGTGCTCTCCTTTCTCCCTCTGCTTTCTGGCTGCCATGGGTGGAGCAGCTTTCACTCACCGTGCCTTTCTGCCTTGATGCTTCTGCCTTGGATCCAGTTGACCATGAACTGAATCTTCTGAAAACTGTGAGCCAGAATAAATCTCTCCCCCTCTAAATGACAGGTTTTGGGTACCACTTCCCAGTAGTGAGAAGTGACCCATACCCAGTTCCATTTATTTCTTTGCCTGGCCTCAGTGGCATAATCCCAGTCTTGTACAGTGACACCATCATTAACCATCTACCCTGTCAGTAAATTAAAGCCATAACTCTGAACCCTGAAAGCCTAGGTGGCAGTGGCAGTCTTTGCATTACGCACATCTACCAGGCATCTTTGTGAGGCACCTGGATCTGCAGACTCCCATAAGAGAAGGTCTAGGGTGCTGCTAAACCTGTTCTGAAGTGAACATGAGTCTTTCCAGGGCCCATACAAGCCGCTCAGTGCAAAGGAGCTGCAGGGTCTGGATGTTCAAAGACTTATTCTTTTTCTCAATTTTCAAAAGAAATTTGTCAGCCTAAAAAGAACAGCGTGGAGGAACGTGCTAATTAACCTGGTTGTGTTTGGTTAAGGGGAAATGTTAAAGGACATTTCTGTTTCCTAAATAAAATTGCACTCTTTGGAAATGACTGAGCCACAGGAGCGTCTGGGGGCACTTTCTGACATTAGTAAGAAGCTCTGGCCCTTCCTACAAGGTTAATTTACTTGGGATGAAACCATGGCTTCGTCAACTTTGTCTCACACTCTCCAGAAAAACCTGCAGCCTGGGACCCTCCAGGCAAAGCTCATTTACATTTTTTATCTCCCGATAGTCAGCTCTGAAATTCCAGTGGTCATGTTCAGACATAACTTACTAGAGGAGTCATTTCATTCAGAAATATCTTAATTTACAATGACATTTTGAGTCTCCAAATCTGGGATATACAGATTTCTCTACCTTAGCATGTTCAGTCTGGTTGAGGAAATTTCATTTGTAAAAAACCAGTCTGAGAGTTAAAAATTACACATATTTTCTGCTTTCTAATTTCTCTATGCAGGCAAGGAGGCCCCTTTTTTCCTTACTCTTCCTGGCAGTGTAGCCTGTTCCTTTTTCCTTTGAGTGTTTTTAGGCTGCAGCAGCAAATGTGTCTTCTGCTGAGCCTGAGTTGGAAACAAAACTTTTGAGAACTCTGAGAGCCCTGGCAAAGGTTTCACCAAGGTGCACACCAAAAAGGGTCTGAGGGAATTGGAAAGACTGTTTTTTTGGGGGGGTGGAGGATTGTATGGTGGGGAGAGCTTCAGTTGGGGAGCTGTCGGATCTGGGTTTAGAGCATAGTTCTGGCCTCTTACTTGTGTGATTAACCTCTTCAATAAATGACGGGATTCTATGGTCTTCCTGTTTGCTGTGTGAAGATTACAATCTGTTACTGGTTTAGTACAGTGCCTGGCCCATCATGAAGGCAGGATAAATGGGAGTGATTCTTGTAACCGCTCTCTGTTGGCAAACTCCTCCAGTAGGGATTTGACCTGATCCACCTGGGGTTATTCTAATTTCTGTGTTGAGAAATGAGGTGGCCCATAAGACCCATCCTTTAAGCAAGTGCTTATACAATGCTGACTGGTTCACAGTACTGGGTCATTGGGTGGAATGCATTTTCCACTTGGAAAGTCAAGGACTGCTTAGAATTCAAAATAGTGCTGGTGAGCGGGAAGAAATAAACTAGCAAGTGAGATCCCACAACAAACACAATACCCCAGAGCAGTGAGGGCTGGGTGTAAAACCAAACACGCAGTCTTTCATTCAATAAATATTTAATTACTTAATGTCTGCTAGACCCTGTCAGCGATACACAGGGACTTTAAAAGTGGCGGTCTCTCTTAATACTTTTCCCCTCCCTTATAATTGAACTTGGTTAATTCTGAAGCTCCTATTTCTTCTCAGTAGCTGGTAAGTGTTTACGGTATCTAACTTTTGAAACCAGTTGAATATGCTAAAATTATCCTGGCCCTAAAGTTACCAACTTAGCCACTTATGCTTCATTAAATTACTTGTAATCCATTTAGGCTGGGTTCAGGGGATACCTAGGGCACATTGTCCAGATTCTGGGAGGTAGACAAACGTTTGGCTCCAGCTGGCCTTTGGGTGCAGGTGTCAATGCTTAGAGAACACAGTGCAGAGTTATCTTTGGTGAGGTAAAGAATCTCCTTCCCGCACTCTGAGTGCACAGGAACACAGGAGCTCTGAGATGTGAACGTGAGCATATTCAACCCCCAACCGGGAAGGACAAAGCATCTTTTTAAACCTTGCATGTAGGAGCTATTCTATTCCACTAATAAAAGCAGAGAGGAACAGAGGTGGGTTAGACATGCCCACTGACCATGAAGGTATATTTTTTTACGTGTTACCTTCTGCAGTGTGGGCCTGCAGCTCTATAGAAACTAGAAGTAAGAGGTAAACATTACACAGTGGCTTGGTCGGATTTCTAATACTGTAATAATACTTGGGATAATCAAACACATAAAACGAAAATGTGCATTTTCAGTTTTGAAGCTTGTGTTCCACAATTGCTTGACTGTGACTTCTGGGCCTGGGATGAGTCAGTGCATCAGACATGTGACAAAGTCAACTTCCTCATGCCCGGGACATGCAAGAAAGGAAGAGGAAGGTCTGGAGTTCCAATATCCCTTTCAGAAACCTGTTCCCAAAAGACCTCAGCTAGACTCCCCTTCTTAAAGGTTCTAGACCTCCCCCAGCATGGTCATAGCCTGGGGACCAAGACTTCACTCCGTACAGCCCCTTGCATAAGTGTCAGGGACACTTATGCAAGCCAGACTGTTTCCTATGTTCGTGTCTTGTTACTCCCTTTCGTTCCTGGTTGGGTGGTTCTTAAAAGCTCCAGTGACTTCCTGAATTCTTGCCTCCTCTCTGGTTTTCTTCTCAATAGGAAGTAAAGATGACCAAGGAAATGTTTTGCAGGACATTGGAAACTTCAGCTTCCTTGCTGACTGAGTAGCATGATACCTATCAGGCTTGGGAACACAAAGATATCTGGTATCTTCGGAGGATTCTCAGATAGTCGCAGATGGGAGTCCAACTTTGATACCTAGATTTATGAATGACAAGATGGCAGAGAAGGAGCTAAGGCAAATCCAATAGGACTCAGAACTGAGGGACCTGATTGTGCTGTTAAGAAACTGCGTGGTCGGGACAGATGCCATAAAGAAATACACAAGTGTAAGTAGGAAACAATAGAGAGAAATACAGTTTTAAAAGGATCTGATGTTCTTTTACAGCAAAACTACTAATCTTTACATTTAGTATATATTTACATATACTAGTATATTAGTATATTTTGCTAATACTGTAGTTGTGGGTTGGTGGAAGTGGTTCTTTACGGACTTTTCCTGTCTGTCTACACTCACCTTGAGACAGACTTCCTTACCTAAATCCTAGGCAAGGGCTGGCACTGTTATTCAGTGTCAGAACATTTGCTAGGCATGCAAAAGGCTCTGGCCTTACCAGTATAGGAAAAAACTCCTGGCTCAATCCTTAGACTAGTCCGTTAATTCTTTGACTCTCATATTTTTTGCCTTCCCCAGGGATTATGATTCTGAAACTCCGGTCCCTGTGATGATTTCTCATCCTTACTTTCCAGTCTTCCTAGAAATTACTCCCTGTTATTTTGACCTTGATGGTGGTCTGTGCTACCTCCTCCTGGACCTACTTTGTTTTATCTTCTGGATCCCCATTGTCAGGGACCTGCCCCGGTCTAATCTCTGTCCTGCAGCTCTTTTGGAAGGCCCTCCTGGCACAGTGAGTAGATCTCATCTTCTTGTGATGGGTACATGAATTGAAATTCAATGTTTTGACCATCATCTGGAGGTTCTGTCAGTCAAAGGCACCAATCTTTTGTGTAAACTATTGTGTGTGTGTGTGTGTGTGTGTGTGTGTGTGTGATTTCCCAAATGTATTCAAAGTAGACTTGCTATTTTCATTTAACAGGCTATAAAAGAAGACTCAGAAAGTTTTAGGAAGTTCCCTAAGGTCACAGCATAAAAATGGGCAGATTTTGTTCCTAAGTACCTTCTCCTTTCTATATGTGACCATCAAGGAGGTCTGCAAAAGATATAGGATGCATAAGAACATTAGAGAAGTCGAGACAGCTCTGGTCAGAAGTAGCACTCCCAGAATTAATCTGTCTCCAGTGGAAAGTCTGTGAATGCTTAACTTCAGAGGAGTGGGCTTGCAGATGAATGGAGTTGAGGAAAAGTTTGCAAGTATAAAGGAAGCTGAGTGAAATTCTTACAGAGGTCTCAGAGACTCTATCAGTATGAGGTGGATCGTACTGAATTAACTCTGCTCCTCTAGCTTTAAAAAAACAAGATAAAATGTAAAGCTTTCCCTGGAAGTGGGTGTGTGTGGAAGAATCATTCTTGGAATGATGATTGCTGCATTCACCTGGCCTCTCGGCACCACGCTATTATTTTCATACATGCCTGTATGTTTGCAGCAAATTTGCCGACACAGTTGGACCAGTCTTCTTGACCTCAAACTCTAGGAAGTATGAATTTAACATTTGTGAAAAAAGCACAAATGGTGCCTTTCTGGTTGGCTATAAATAGAAATGGTTCTGCTTCCCTGGATGTTCCTGATGTAACACATCTTAATCCAAGCGATAGCACTGCCTCCAAGGATATGCAGAATAGTTAACATTCTTCCTTTCCCTCTTAGAAGGCGGATTAGTACCACCTGTCTCAGCTAACATTCATGAGATTCAGCAGGAAAAACAGTATTAGGAGGGGAAAGCTCTTTTGAATGCAGTGCTTTAGGATTATTTTTCTGGTTGCTAAACTGCTACCTTTGTATTCAAAGGTGATGAGATGTTTTCTGGCTGCCAGACAGAGACATCCCAGAAAGGTGTCAAGTTTAAAGAAGGCTGATGAAAAGAGTGGAGCCCACGTTGCTGGAGGAGAGTAAGCCAGCAGCATTGGGGTTGCTTACATTTTCTTCTAACTGTTACAGCGGAGGGGAGGATTGCGGTCATAGGCTTTCTTCCCATCCAACCCCTTCCAACCCCTTCTTCTGTGGAAGGTATTAACCTGGGCTCTCAGTCCAACTGGATTTTTGCCAGCCAGTCATGGCAGCTCAATGGCTTTTTCTTTACCAGGCAAAGGGAAAAATGCCATGCTTCCATGTTCAAAGGACTGTCTTAGAGCTAGGGTCCTGAAACTTGCTCTCGGATTTGGCATGCAAAAGGGATGGCATTGTTGGCTGGGGATTTAACCTTTTGTGGTCTGTATGTTTCCTTTTTCTAGATGAACATCATGAAATGCTCTCGTAGGAATGTTGGGAAGATTAATGAGTTAACGTTTGGTGAAGTGCTTTGAGATTCTCAGATGAAAGGTGCTACACAATAATTATGATAACACTTTGTTCTTACATAGTGCCTTTCTTTTGGGAGCTCAGATTGCTTTATACAAATTATTTCATTAATCCCCACAGCATCCCACTATGGCAGGTAGCAATTACTGTGCTCTGCTCTTATTAGGAATTGGGAACACGGAGAAGTAAAATGACCTGGTCAAGGTCACACAGCATGTCATTGGTAAAATCACCACTGATTTTGGATCTGATTCATTCATCCACTGATTCTCATTCACCAAGCATTTCCCTTTTATCATATGCCATATTCATATGATATGAGTATCCTTTATCACATTCGTGGAAAAGGACACGATGGAAAATTAAGTACAGCATATTTTCTGCTATTGAAGAGACTGAGTGTATCAACTTGAGCCAGTATATAAATAATTATAAGAAAACATGACATCACATAGTACAATGCAGCGAAAGACACAAAGTGCAACCAATATAGGCAAAAAGAAACAAGTAATTTTGGCTTTTCGATGAGATATCCTATGAGTGAACTCTGTCTTCAGTGTTAATTCACAGTAGAAAAAAGATAAACATGTATAAAGAGAACAAAGAAGCACAATAAATCTGGGGATGTGAAATCCACTTGGCATAGTAGAAGCACAAGGGTTGTTAGAAAGAGAAGCAAATTCTGAAATTTGACCTTTATGCACAAAGTAATCAAGAAGAGTCAGAAGTTATTCAAATAGTAAGAATGCATTGAGCTTTGCAGTTGTCCTCCCTTATCTGAAGTTTACTTTCTGTGGTTTTGGTTGCCTATGGCCCAATGTAGTCTGAGAACAGTAAGTGGAAAATTCCAGAAAGAAACAACTCAAAAGCATTGAATGACATGCCTTGGGATAGTTTAATGAAATCTTGCATCATTCTGCTGTGTCCCATGAGCAATGTGAATCATCTTTGTAACCCGTGTATCTATGCTATATACATTACTTGCCAGTTAGTTACTCAGCAATCCTCTTGATTATCAGGCTATCATAATATTGCAACACTTGTATTCAGATAAGCCATATTATTTAACAATGGACACCAAATCTCAAGAGTAGCAATGTTGACAATTAGAATATGTCGAAATGAAGCCATAAAATACTTCCTCATCTCATGTCGTTAAAGAAGAGTGAATTCAATATAATGAAACAGATGAGCACACTTGCATAATTTTATTACAGTGCTTTACTACATTGTTCTATTTTATTGTTAGTTATTGTTGTTGATCTCTTACTGTGCCTAATTTGTAGTGTAGCCTGTCTCATAGGTATAGAAAAAGTGCAGAATACATAGAGTCTGCTACTATCCCTGCTTTTAGACATACACTGTAAGGAGATTGGTCTAATTATCTGTTTCCAGTGGATAAAGAGGAACCAAGTGTATTTAGAAAATTAGATTTGGTAGCTGATTATCATGGAGTTTGCATGATAGGTCTTGAAAAAAACCTAAGTTCTCAAACCTGTTCTCTCACTCAAATTCCATACCAGTTGCTGGGTTCTTTTTCTCTTCAGTAGTTCCATGAGCTATTGCTCCAAAGTTGTTTGGCAATTATGCACATGGAACTTCAAGGAAACAGCTACAGTACTCCTCCATGGTTAGTATGTTTCTCATTTCAACAAGCATATGAATGTCTTTTTAAAGAAACAAATGATCTATAATGAAGCTTTTCAATGATAGTACAGGGAGGGACTGTCACTCTTCTGCTTTGAAATCTATCAGGCAAAATGGGTAAGACTACATTAATTACTTAGTATAATAGAAAGTGAGCCTTTGTTATACTACTTGTTAAGTACCTCTTCAAATTAGATACAAGAGACTGATCTTCAATGCAAAAAAGTGTGCATTTTTACTTTATGTGTTAAGTTCTGTGATTTAGGCATATTTATTTATATTTTTACCCATCTTTATAACTATGGAGTCAATTTTAAGAATAGTTTTCTAATCACTTGTATTTTTTTTCATGTCAAAATCTTAAGTGTCTGACAAAGAAAATCACTTTTCTATTTTAGAGGCTTTCAAAACATTTTTCAGGTATGAATGGATGTAGATCAATAGGCTACTCACAGGATGAAGGAGATAGGTGCACTTAGTGTCAAAATGGTCTGTTTAAGATCTCTTTATGTTTAGTGTTTGTGGATGAGAATGAGCAGAGAAAAGGCATGAATTCAAAATATTCTTCTAAATTCAAAGTTTGACATATGTGTGCTTAAACAATTTTGTATCTTTTTGACATGCAATAAACTCTTCTTGACTCCTTGGAGAATGAATCTATTTTCAGAGCAATGCTTGCTTTATAAAGAATGTATCTTCCTTGCCCTTAAATATAATGAGCCTTTTACTTTAGATGCTCAAAATTATGCTGCAGTAACAAACATCTCCATGTATCAGTGGGTTTGATACTAAAAGGTTGATACCAGCTTAATGCAAAATTCATGGCTGATCTGAGTATATTTTCAGATTACCATGCAGAGGATAGCTCTGAAAATTACCTTCCTATCAACATACACTTTAGTGATTGCTGGAGTAAGAGAGAATTGAAGTGTTGGCCATGAAAACTTTGTGGCAGTTCATTCTGACTGCTTACCTTTCATCAACCAAAGCAAATCACAGGGCCTTGCCTAATTGCCACAGATGGCAGGCACAGTCTTTCCATTGCATTTAATAGGGGAATCAGATATCACTTTACATATATATATATGTATATATATATATATATATATATATATATATATATACTAATTGTCTTCAGAAACTAATCTTATTTTCTGAACAAAATCATATATTTTCATTTAAGAAATATTTATCTTAATATGGGAACACAAAGTCATTTATTTATTATGGCATTCTGAGAAGACTTACTGGTCTTATTAATGCCCATTCCTTAAGCATAGCCTATGGTATGAAATGATTGGCTAGTGTCTCTCATATTGGTGAACTTTTTATGAGTAAGGACGAGGTCTTCTTTCTTCTTCATTCCCACTACCTAGAAAAAAGGCTGACACAGAGCAAGCACTAAAACCTTCCCATATATTGTGACATCAATAATTTTTGTTTTGCATACATTTGGAAGAAGGCAAGGACAGAAAAACCTAATTGATTTTTCTCTAAAAAGAATGAGTCCCATCACATTAGAAAAATATTTTAAAATTTCCATAGTTGGACTTCTGATGTATTATCTAGTTATACATGAAGAAAAACTAAAGACTGAAAAACTCGAGTTTCTGGCAAAATTTTTATAATATTTGGAAGAACCTCAGTTGTGTGAAGCGGGTAAGTTCATTGTATTTAATGTGGTGACTTCATGTGGACAGTTGTATTTTAATTCGTTGATTTTTAGGAATCATTAATGAAATTATCTTTCAGTATGTACTTAGATAACTTCAGCTCATACAAAGATGAAAGTATTGTTTTCTCTTTGAATTTTATCCCCATGTTCCTAATAATTGCTTCTAGTATATTTAACATAATTCTTCTCCTGCATTGCAAGTGTATTTTTTAAAGTTTTCAGCATTCCTATCCTACCAGTGCAAACCTCGTTTGGTGTTTGCAATCGTTCTTGTTGTGCCCATAACTCCATTCCCATGCTTTCTGGTTCTCCTCAAATATATTTGAATCACATGGAAACCTTGGTTCCTCAATTCAGGCAGTCAATCCTACAATTGTGTGAAATGCATTTGAGGGCCTTAGTATGAAATTTGAATAAAATAGTCTTCTTGCTAGTTTAGCACTTCTGCAATTTAGATCCCTTGGATCTGCTTTTAGATGCTTAGCTCCTGAAATTTTGCTCTTTAGAAGGAAGCACTGTTATGGGCTGTAAGTCAATAACTTCTTTCTTTCTTTATTCTTTTTTTCTTTCAGTACTAGGAATTGAACTCAGGACCTGACATTTGCCAGGCAGGTCCTGCACCACTGAACTGAACCCCTGGTTCATTCCATTTTCAAACATCTGGGACACCAGGGAATTTTCCTCTGTTTCTTTTCACTCCTGGATCTTGAAAGCAGGTAAAGATTAAGGTCAGTGGGAGGTGCCTTCTATTAAACAGGCTCCAAAGAAACCCAATAAATTCAGTCCTTGCAGGACAGCAGGGCTACACAAGGTCTTCTTTCTGGGCCTGGGCAATGGTGGTTTCATGAGGAACTAGAAAGGGAAAAGATGAGAAGTCATAAAATGCAAAGATTTTTTGTTTTTGTTTTTTGGTTGAAAATTCCTTGTCACAATAATTTTGGTGGCTGTTAAGGTTTGTGTCTGGATGTCCCCCAAAGCCTCACGCAGTCATGGCAGGTGGGCCTTCCAAAGGTGGCAGAGGCTAGCGTTTGTGATTGGTTCCTCTTCTAGTGTTGGGACCCAGTGTGAGTGCTGCACCCACACAGGGGCTGGAATCCGGTGTACAGCACAGGGCAGAGGAGGAGACGGGCTCTTCCCTTTTGCCCTTTTGTTCTTGTCACTTCTGGTATCTGCTGCAGCTCCCAGCTTAGCCACGCCACCCTGCCTGGGAGCCAGCTAAACCGTCCAAAAACTGTAAGCTTCATGTTGGGCATCAAATATTTTGTCCCAGTAATGAGAGAAAAGTAACCAAGACAGAGACCAAAGTTGTAGAAATGAAACCGTAAGACAAAAACAGACTGAATAAGTTATCCACAGTCATGCAACTTCTACTTAAAATTAAAGTTTGTCAGCTGCTGCCTTAAATACTTCTTTTATTAAGGACTTCAGCATTTTGACATTTTAAAAACTTATTTCAACTGTTTTAGGGTGGGATTTGGGGACAAATGGGAGAATAGAAGATGCTAGAGACAAGCCTTGTAAATTCACTACATTTTTTAAGGACACTTTTATTTTTGTTAATTAGCAAACATTTGGAATGTGGTTCCTGTGTGGCGACCTCCCGATGTTGCCTGGTGAATATGTACTTATTTGCTGTGTTCACAGCATACAGATATCACACGTTTTGCCTTTGTTTCATTTCATGATGGTTCACATTGTACGTGTCAATACTGTTAATGCTCCAGGCATTTTTATAGCTATCTGTGTTATATTTAGTTAAACTACTGCATCTAAGTCGGTTTGTATGTAAATTATTGAGTTTGTGATCTTCCCGGTTTGCAGGACTGCGCACATTTACATACTGCAAAGTGTTTATGTTGGCATCTAAATTAGATACTGACTAAAGGTTGCCCTCTTTTGCTTCCTCTTGGCTCCCAGGTGCATAAAGCTCCCAAACTTTGAGATTTCTGACTCCCAATGCTCATCTCCAAAATGATCAATCCCAGGAAGGTGATTTCGCGTAATAATTTCCTGCTCATAGTTTTAACCTCTTTCGGTGCATTTCTATTATCTCTTTGTCCTTACTGGTGGTTACACCAGCTCCCAGTTTAATATAATTTGCACATTTCATTAATATGTGGCTTACTCCCTCTTCGAGATCCTTAATAAAGATGTTAAATTAGATTGTATCTGACATTGACCCCTGGGGCACTGCAATGCTTTCGCGCTACCCCGTTTTCCTGTCTGCAGTCTACAGAGTTCTTGCAGAAAGCGTGAGGTGCAGCTTCAACCTGGGATAAATCTTCAATTTTAATTCTAAAGCAGAAGTCAAGTCATGTGGTTTGGGATAACTTGACATTGCCAGAACATACTTGTAGTTGCTAGGAAGTCATATTTTAGCAATTAAGCCCAGGTTTGCCAGAATTCTATGTCAGATTGCCAATCTGCTGACAATTACGAGATAGTCTCTCCGTCCTGCTTAATGCATTTCAGTCAAACTGAGAAGGGGCTTGTTTTTGAAAATAAAACTAGGCTTTTTCATTTCAAGCCTAGCAATCACCTTTCACCAGCTTTTAAACAGCATGACTCTTCTGTATTTCAAAGCAGATTTATTAAAGAAACAGATGTACCAATACACCGACGTAGACATACTTCAGAGAAATGCACCAGGTGCCCAAATGAGAATCCGGATGTGAAAGCAACTTTCAGATTTCATGAATTTACAACAAGTTTTTCTTCCAAATTGGAAACATTTATTTTTTTTTTATAGAGAAGGTATAATACCATATGATATCCTTGGCATAAAACTTAATTCTCTTATCCTATTTGGTTTAATCACAGAGATCTATATATTTATAACAGATGCAAATTTTTTCAAGTAAATTATAGAGTATTATCTTTGAGACTAATTTACATTACCATATTAACCAGAATTCCTATGAAATTAAATTGTCTATGGTTAAGTGGAATATATTCTTTACTTATATAACTGCAATGACTTTTAAGTGATTCCAAATGATTAAATATTTTTAAAGCTCTATCATAGACCTTCTCAACAACTGCTTTGGCTCCATTTTAAATGTCCTAAGCACAAAGTATTTCAGTCTTATTAAGAAAACTTTTGACTTTCCAACAAAAGGAGAGTGACTAGAAGAACAAATGTAACCAGAACCTGAAAATAGCATTGTAAATACAATTATTTTTGGAATGATAAATGCAGCTACAAGTGCACTTCAGCGTCAATTACAGAAGGCTGCATCACTCTATGAGGTGATACAGGAGAAATGCTCTGCTCACGCGGTGATCACACTTGTGAAGGATTTTTCCAGCATACAGTGGTGCATTTTGTCTTGGAAAAGATAGTTTTCACTCAAATAGCTCACTGCATATTGGAACCTGCATGCCTCTGGAGACTTTAAGTGCAATTCTCAGCGGTACCAACTTTTGTTTTATTGTCTTGACATTTCAGCCCTACTCCAATGACAAATGACTGATGGCAACTCCTTGGAGAAATGGGCATAAAAAGAAAGGAAGAGATGGAGAGAGAGAGAGAGAGAGAGAGAGAGAGAGAGAGAGAGAGAGAGGAAGAAGGGAGGAAGGAAGGAAGGAAGGAAGGAAGGAAGGAAGGAAGGAAGCAGGAAGGAAGGGGCATGGATTTGGGCGGGGGTTGGTGGTGAAAGTCAGTAGTAGAGTACTTGCCTAGCATGTGTGAGGCTCTGGTTTCCTTATCAGCACTAACCAAAAAAAAAAAAAAAAAAAAAAGGTTGAAATAAATGCACGAATGAATGTGGGTTGGACAGCTCAGCCAACAACTATAAAAAACAAACTGAGTAACTTTTTATATTGGAATATTTAAGTCAGTGCTATTGGTTGGGTTGGGTGACAGTGGCACAATTTAGACAGGTTTGTCAATTTCTAGCTTCCACTTTAAATGAGTAATTGTATAGAATAGCATTAAGTGTGCCAGGTGTGCTGACACACTCCTGTAATCTCAACATGCTAAGACAGATGTAGGAAGATCGAAAGTTCAATGAGTTGGCACAACTGTGACTCAAACTAAAGATTTTAAAAAGGACCAGGGATGTAGCTCAATGCTAAGGCTCGCCATTAAAAAAAGAAAAGTAAGTTATACTCTCCTCATTTTAAGGACCTACTGGTTAACCAGGCAACCTAAGAGTTAAAGCTCTATACTGAAAAAATAAAATAAAATTAAATTATATCCTCTTGACTTCTAGTGTGCACTGGTTTAGCAGGCTAGGTAACAGTTGTCTATAAAATGATGAAGCATAATATGATTGGAGGTACAGTTTTATACTAAAGCAAAGCAGACGTGGATTCAACTGGCGGGAGAGGAGTTACTGTTTTATAGGGCCATGCCTGTGGTTCTTGGGTCTCTTCCTTGTACATGTTCTTGTTGATTTTTAAATCTCTGAATTTGTCTGAAGTCCTTTTCCTGGATCTCTATATTCTTTCATTCAACCATCCATTAAAATGCCATATAAAACCCAAGGAGTTGCAAGGGTACAAAGCGATAGCAAAGCTTTCTCTTTTCCAGTAAGATAGGGCTGGCCACACTGGGGGAATTCAGCTTTGGAAAACTCAGATCAGTCAGTGTACCATTGCGGCTATAGGTGTTTCAGCTTCTATGTACTGCTGTATCATTTGCAGCCACGTAATCTAGCCAAAGCACTTTTGATTAAATTTCTAATGCAAAGTAGAAATTGCCCACTGTGCTGAAATCACTGTGAAGGTTATGATACTTTGCTCCTTTTAATAATTCCACTTACAAAAGTGAGATGTTCAATCCCAGATACAAAAACAAAACAAAACAAAGCAAAGCAAAACCAAACCAAAACAAAAAAAACTGAGATGTTCTGCTGAGACTTTTTCATTTTTTCTTTTTCTTTCTTTCTTTCTTTCTTTTTTTTTTTTTTTTTTTTTTTTTTTGGAAGGTCAGGTGAGAAGTCTACATGTTTTCTCTAGCTCCTATAGGTAGAAATAGGTTCTGGAGAAGGAATGCCTGTTCCTGATTTCTTATGAAGTAGATGGATAAAAGAATAGGGAAAAAAATAATCAAAAAGTAGCTAAGAGTTACTCTCCTACTTTGGTGGAAAGTGACAGGCTTTATTCCTTCAAGTAGTTGCTCACTTGTGAAAATGAAGCAGAATGTTAAAACCATAGAAACAATATTTTTCTCATATCTCACATGGATTCCACATCAGTGTTAGAAAATCCTCTTAGAACTATTATTTAGTGTGCAATAAAAGTTTTTATACATACAGAGTATGATGTGATTGCAGTAGTCTATTTAATGTTTTTCTCAGGAATAATGTTGTTGCTATTTCTATGCCTTAAACATAAATGATTACAAACATGCAAAATGATCCTTATCCAATAAATTACTTAGATGACCAAAAGGCACACATTAAAGAGAAAGATACTAATGAAAATAGCTTTTTTGTTTGGGTGTTTTGTTGCATGAACTGTCTAGCTTAACCTCTTCCATCTTGGTATTAAAGTAAAAAGAGAAGACTTACAATGGTCTGGTATGTTCAGTATTGGACAGAGATCTAGGATGGAAATAGAGTGCAATTCTATGTGTACGTGGGACTGTGCGCGTACCTGGGCACATCCCCCATTTCCCAAGAAGCTGCATCTTGGACCTTTGCTTCTACATTTATACAGTGGAGCTTATG
The DNA here is from genome assembly GCF_034190915.1 of Cavia porcellus. Classification (NCBI taxonomy): domain Eukaryota; kingdom Metazoa; phylum Chordata; class Mammalia; order Rodentia; family Caviidae; genus Cavia; species Cavia porcellus. The sequence continues at coordinate 13,114,037 of NW_026947489.1, forward strand.
ATTCTCACTTTATCTACCTCAGAGTTTCTGTGCCAATCATCGATATGAAATACAAGACGATTTGCATTGCTATTCTTGCAGTGAAGCTCATCCTGGATCTGTCTGATGCTTTTTGAGCAATCTGTGAACAATGGCATATCTTTATGGTGACCTCAGGACTTTGCTTCTTGCTAGCCTCCTCTTTTATAAATCCTCTTGGTTAACAACTTCCTCTTGGCTTCTCTGGAATTCTTTATGAAACTTCAATTCATCATAACAAGGCTTTCTAAGAGAGGTGCCCTGTTGTCCCACCCTACGCTCCTGGCCTGTGCTAGTTGGGCATTCCTTCCCAACATCCCATTCCAGCTTGCACCTCCCTTGATGTGTCAGAAAAGCCCCTGTGTTGTGTCTTCACAGGAATCAACTCATTTTAAGGAAATTTAATTCTTTATCTGGTTGTTATATTACATTTTGGATTGATCTTTTCTGTAGACAGTTTTCTCTGTCATGGCAGTGCCAAGGACTGACTCACTGATTGTATTTCTCAAACTTGGCAGGTAGCACTCCTGCTGCATTCCCCGTGGAGATAAGTTCCGACACTCCAGTGGGTGTTTACAACTGGGTAATGCTGACTTTACATAACTACGATGTCTATCTATCTATCTATCTATCTATCTATCTATCTATCCACCTATCTATCTAGCAAGACTATTTATAAATATATAATTCATATATTTATGAGAAAATCAGTAACGTTCAACTTTTAACTTAGAGGAAATATTTTTATGCCATTTGTGTTGATCCTTGCTTTTCACTGACATAAGTTATTCTTAAGTCATTTATTTTTGCATCGTCTTGCAGCCAATGAATTGTTGTTTCCTAGTTCCTTGTTATGTCTAAGAGATCTGTCCTTTCATAATCGCTAGCTGGAAACCTGTCTTCAAGGTCTGAAAGTTTATCTTTAGTTTCTTTCAAGTAGTTTTGCCAGTTTTCAATGGAGTTTTAATTTCATGGATATCTTTTTGAATCTGTGTCATGCATTTTATATCCTCAGAGTGTTCATTCAAGGTTTCTCTCATTTTCCTATGCTCCTCTATTTTTTATCTATGTCTTCTTTAGAGATGCTTAGCATCTCTTTATATATACATATATTTTCATTTCCTTTTTTAAAGTCTGAGATAGTATTTCTGTTCCAATTTCTTTCATAGCCCCATGAAGTTGTCTCTTTTCTTCAGTTGCCATCAGTTTAGAAACTTAGGGTTAGTGGCTCCAAAACTCTTCCATGTTTACATCTCCAAGACCTGCTCTGCTTGGGTTGGAGGCCAGGGACTGTTTTTTGCTTCTTTATCTTAATATTTTCCTGGGTTCTTCCAGACAAGTGGGTAGTGGGGTCCCAGGCACTTCCTGCATTGGCTACACTGTCTCTGAAGCGTGACTGTTTGTTTATCCTGGCCAGTGCTGGCTATGGCTATCCAATAGTGACTGTTAGATATGCTGGTATGGGGTTGGCTGAGGCTTTACGCAGTCTATGCTGGGTATCTACAGCACGAAGCAACGTAGACAGTGACCTGTGTGCACATGAGGTTGGGCCTGGCTGCTACCTCCTGACATGAGCTGGTTACCAGTGGGAGGTATCACAGATGACACTACACAAAAAGTTTCATAAGTGAGTAAAAAACAAGCAAAAGAGATTTCTGGTGATGTCCAGTTTCCAACTGGAAATAACTACTTAAATATAAAACATTAACTTGATTTATGTGGTTGGATTTATCACAGGACGTATAGGTATCATGTTTTGAAAACCTCCTTACAAGAAGAGACTATCTTGGGCTGGGGATTTAGCTCAGCAGCATAAGCGCCTGCCTGGCAAGCGCTAGGTCATGAGTACAATTCGCAGTACCAAAAAATAAAAAAATAAATCACAGAAGAAGAGATTGACTCATGGAACACCTATAACACTTTCTCAGGCAATATGGTAATACACAATTTTACACAGTTTTGAAGTTTACTATCTTTTTAGTACCTCTATATTTTATTGACAAAGATTCACATCAATCACAAGTGTAAAGATATCAGAATTATTATGAAACTAAAATTCAAATAATAGGTACGTTTTCTATTGACATAGTCACCTTCTTTATTTTACAACTGCTTTTTCCAATTCCATTAAATATTTAAAAACAATATTCGTTGGTATCTTACTTTTGATAGCAATTAATACCTGAAAGATAAAGGGGAAATCCACCTAGCTGATAAGTATTAAAGTTGGAAAAACATTTTTTAAAAATCTGACAAGCTTCATTCTTGTGGATCTGTCTAGGTTTTAGTTCAAATCAAATAAATTTTTAAAATACTGTAGAGAGAGGTTAAAAACAAAGTCTCTTTTTTATCATTATAAGTTTATTTTTTATCTTCAAGGACTTGTTTCAAGCTAATTTGATGTAATTCAATTTTAAACTCCATGCTAAAATTTTCTTTCAGAATGAGTATTCAGCAGAATATCCTGATTATTTGTTTAAATTCACGAGTAAGATTTGGTTTTATTAAACTGAAACATTCTCACTGGAGGCATTTATTGTAAGGCTATTTCATCATAAGGTTGAAGTGAAAAGAACTTTTTCATTGCACTGATACATACTTGTGAAGTGGTTTGTATAGGTAGCATGATAATGAGAAAATAAAAGAAAAACATTTGAGCTAAAAGTTTGGAACTACCAGCCATTGAGAAGTTACAACTGAAGCTTAACGCTGTTCTAGAAGTCATGCACTTTATAATCAAGGTTTTTTTGTCCTTAATAGGTGATCAGTTTGTGCAGCAAGTAAACCTGAACAATTTCAGTGGTAAACAGAGAGATAAGAAAGAGTGTCCATGATTTTTTTTGTACTTTCTGTAAAGTTCAGATCATGCATCATCTCTAATGAGCTTGATAAAGCCTAGCAAGGCAAATGTGCCGCAATTCATCATGTTTCCCATTTCAAAAGTGACAGGCAACCTATGGGAAGAAAGTCTTTATTTTGCAGCAATAAAGAAAAGAGGCAGCATAATCACATTTAAAACAATATCTGCAAAGGAACCTTTACAAGGCACATCAACTAGAGAAAATGGTTGATGGGTGGATTTTGTTTGGTGGATTTTGCACCAAAACTCCTTGTCAGTGCCTGTTATAAAACAGTTTTTATTTTTTGGTTGAAATCTGAGAAAATTTTTTTCAAACCTTTTCAAAATTTGACAGAAAAAATATTCTTGTATTGTGAGACACAGCAGTGTTTATTTTCATCAGAAAGGCACCATTAGGTTTTCTGTTAAATACTGTGGCACAAAATATTGAAAAGTCTTAAGGTGAACTCATTCTATAAAGAATACTAGTGTGCTTATAGTAGTATTCTGAGGGTATTCGCCTATTTTTAGATGCCAAATAATTGTATCATCAAATAATATCCAAAGATCCATCTCTTTTTAACATAACTATTTCCTTTGGAAATCAATCAAATTTTCAGATAATATACACCTAAACATCTCAGACCTCACTCAGAGACAAAAGTTGGCAACAAGATGCATATATGGAACATAATCAGACCTTTTATGCCTTAAGTCATTCTGCCTTATCTGCAAAAATGAGAGAGTAGAGAATAAGATTTGGTCTCCCTGAGAAAAAATACAAGCCACTGCCTAAAAGAGATCCTGATTTTTACCATATCTCAGAACCACAACTTCCCCCACAACAATCACAAAATATGTCACTTTGTATAATAACTGAAGAAGTCAATTTGTCTTTATTAAGAAGTTTAGGAACTATGTTTATTTAAAGTTACAATCCACAGGCTAATGAGCAAATAACAGGAATGCTGTGCAGGAAGAGTAGCTTTTGTGTTTAGAATATAAGAAGTGTATTTACAGCAAGATTTCAAATACAGAGACACATTTGGTGTCATTAGAATTAATGACAAACTTGGATTTTCACATTGAGGTGCTGGGGGTCAGCGATCTCCAGGGTTAAGACAGAATCTGTTTTCTCCAGCTTTCTTTGCACATTAGAACAGATTATATTTGGTAGATTTAGGGGGAAAAGTCCTGTGGGACTTATAGTAATTGATTTTATATGGTATGAATAGATGCATACTTGCAAAGCAAATTCTATCATTGTTATGTAGTTATCATGGGCTTTTTGTCTAATGGCTTCCTAGTAGCATAGGGTTCAATATACTTGCCACCGAATTATTAATATATCAATGCTTATTTTAGGAAAACTCTGTTTTTTTGGGCACTCACAACAAGCTCCCTTCCACTATTGTTGAGCTTTTTAATAAAAAAAAAAGAAATGAAAATGAAAAATATGATTATTTAAATGCATGTTGTCAACCCATGTATATTCCACAGAATGAAACAAAATTGACTTCTACTCATGAAAGTTTTTTCATCTGTTACTTTAAGGACAATGACATGGGTTTCCTTCTTCCTTGCTCTGTCAATGAAAGGAGGTTAAAACTCTGTTCACAGCTGTCTTTCTTGTCTCTTCTGTACCTTAGGAGCACTGCAGAAGACGGACATAGAAAACCCCACTGAAACATAGGCTTGCCAAGGAAAATGCCAGGCTCTACTCAAAGTGAGTACTGTGTTGTTCTCTTCTCAAGGACTAGGAATGGTTTTCATGGACACAAGCCCCTGCCTGATAAGTTTGCTAGCATTGAATTCCAGGCAGACATTTGGTTAACCATAGCATATGTCTGACTCTCCTACATTTCATAGAATTTTCCTGTTTCCTTCTGATCCCCCTTTTCTGTCTGAAAACTATCATTTCTCTCTTTTTTCTTCTTCCTTTTCTTTTCCTTTCTTTTTTTTTTCTTTTCTTTATTTGTGGTAGCAGGGATTGCACTGGGTTATTTGTACTAAGCTATATCTCCACCCTTTTTTCTTTTTTCTTTATTTTGAAACAGGGTCTTGTAAAGTTTCTAAATTGCTCAGGCTGGGCTTGACTTTTAATTCTCCTGCCTCAGTCTCCCAGAGTTCTGGGGTAATAGCTTTGCATCACTATGCTCAGTTTGCTCTTTCTTTTAGAAAAAAAGAAATTTTAAAAATTTTAATTCACATTCCATTAGATTCGTTTTTCTTCCGATAACATAAATAGCTACTTATACCTGTTCATATTCATACGTTTTCACAAATGCTTTTCATGTTGCTCCTCCTCACTTACTCTTTAGTGACTAATGCCTTTTCTGTTGTAGTTATTGCATTTCCTGCCCTCTTTTTATTTAACATTTTCTGACAGAGTCTTGATAAGTTTCCCACACTAAGCTCAAACTTGCTATCCTCCTGCCTCCGGCTTTGCAGTTGTGGAATTATAGCAGATTGCCACCATTTCCAACTTCGGTGAACAAAGGCTCATGAAGTAATTGGTGATTTCAACCATTACTAGTTCTGCCTCTTTGTATTTTTCTCCAAATCCTTTAAATAATGCGGTATTTCATGATGATTTTTGACAGACAATTCTGAATCGTGAAGAACTTGAACTCAGCTTATACTCCAGCATTTTAAAAACAGTGGGCAAAACAATAGCCTGAGTTTTTCACTGCATTGAATAATATTTAAAATTCATTTGTAAAATTTAAGTTTAAAATTAATTGTAATAAACCTAATAGAACTTAACACCCAAAGATGTGAGATCTGCGGGAGTCCATGGTGAGGGCAGAGAACTTCTTGGGGCCATGGGCTGGAGGGGGCCAGCTCTTCACAGGCATCTTTGTCAGTGGAACCAGACTGACGAGGCTCCCAGGGTTGTCCGCACCTTCAATAAGACAAGTTAGCATTTTGGAAAGAGGGATAGTGGCCTGGGGAGTCACACTTCACATCTGCACAATTCATCAGTTGAAGATTTTATCACCTGGCCTCTGCCTGTTTAATCACAGGTCCTAGGTCTTTTTTTAGTGTTTCAGTCTTTTTTTGTATGTTTGTTTTTAATGCTCTCCCAGCCAGATCTGCCCAAGGGTTATTGCAAGCCAACCAAAGAAAGTGTCCCCAAAATGATCTTCACTGGGGAGGACTCCAGGCCCTAGCTCCATCTTGCTCCTCTGTTAGCATCATCTCTCCCTGAGATGCCCCATGCATGGGCGACCCATAGCTCGGCAGTTGCAGCAGGCATGTGTCCCAAGCTCCAAAGCAGAGCCCGTTGGGCTGAAACAACCATGCTCGGGAACATAGCCTAGATGTAGGTCTCAGGCAGTCTGTTCAGACTGTATGCAGTGCTCCCTAATTTCTGAAGTGACACTGAGTGACACCCTCTGATTTCCCATGTTACCCCTTCCATCCTTTGAAGCCAGCAGAAAGAAAGTAGAAAACATCATGGCAGCCTCAAGAAGAAAATGGGACACCCAGCAAGCTCTATTGCTGGCCTAAGAATCTAGGGAATTATCAAATCTTGAGCTGCTACTAACTGTAGCAGTGAAACTAATCATGCAGCAAAGTATTTTTGTTAGATAGCAGAAGACAAATTTTTGCCTCTGATAATGACAAGAATGCATCGTGTGCAGTCCAGGCAATCAACATTCTTGCAGTGACTATGAGAAGAAATGGATGTCAGCCAATATGCTGTAAAACCCAAACATTCTGAATTTTCTTTTTGTGCTAAAGAAAAATAGGTTAAAGATACGTTCTGTACGGTGTCTAAAAGAAGCACAGGCAAAACAAAGACCTAGACATTAAGGGATGCAACAGTGACTGGGTTGGCTGAGGAGCTTTGTGTAAAGATGCTTCGGAGAGGTGTTTATTTCAACTGGGACATAAACCTCCCTGAAAGCTTTTATGTATTTATTTATTGTTTAGTTTTTGGTATCAGGAATCGAACTCACAACATTATACTTTCCAGGCAGGCGCTGTGCCACTAAGCTAAATCCCTAGCAGAAAGCCTTTTCTTCCTTGCCTCTGTCCCTGCAAGTTTTCTTGTCTGGATGGGTATCAGAAAGTGTAACTCAGCTTTGAACCTGCTGAGCAAAAGGAATACTTGGTCCACCCATTAAAGCAACCGGATTTTTGCTATTGGGACGTAGGAAACCTAATTGCACTCTGGCAAATTCCCCTCAGTCTACCAAACACAGAAAAAACACAGTGACAGAAACTGAAAGGCCAGAAAGAGAAAAGAGTCCCTAAGACCTAATGAATCCAAACTAAACACCTCTCCACAGAAATGTCAAACATTTCTCTTAGCACAAAACAAGGCTTAAAGAATTCCCTGCTTTTGTCTCTGGCCTAATTCCTTAAGCAGAGAGGGGGATTTTCCTCTGGGAGTGTTATTTCACAAAGAACGAAACAGCAAATAAACAAAAGACTCTCAAAGAGAGAGAGAGTATAAATAAAATTCATGACTCCTTAAAGAGTTTACACTGAAAGAATGTGGAGGATTATTTACAATTAAAGCATAGCCCGAAGAAGAGTTATTATATAGAGCAGTAGATATCAAAAGAGCGAGAGCTCATTTTATTCATGAGAAAAGTGCACCTGGATACTTTGCACTTTGCAAAAAAAAATTATGGAAGTTCATTTTCTTACAATCCTTTGGTTGTAGACTCTGCTGTACACATATTTTAAAACATACATGGAGCATAGTATTTTCTAATTATTTTATTGCATTTTGTTAGAAAAGTATAGATTGAAAAGATTTGCTCATGGTTAAAAAATATTAAGCCTGAAAGATAGATAAATCTCCAAGGAAAAGTTCATCTGCATGCATATGGGCCAGTAATTTTCTACATGCAGCGAGCATTTTAAAGTGAGGTGTTTTCAGTGGTGAAATCTTTTGGTTGAACAAACAAGAAATTGTACTCTATTAAGGAAAGAAGTTTGAAATAATAGAAACAGGGGAAAAGTTTGAAACTGTCTAGTTTTCTGGCAAGTGATTCCATAAACAATGGCATAGTTAATAGAAAGGAGCATAGAAGAGGGTCTGAGGAATAGAAACAAATGCAAAAATTTGATATTAATGTGCAAGCAGACAGAAATAAATGGTTATTAAGATAAAGAAGCAGAGTCTAAGGAACCTAGTTGATTATAAATTATAGAGCAATTAGTCCTCTCCTCAAAAGCGCATGTGTGCATGCAAAGCATCTAAATTCTACTTTGAGTATGAATAAAACAATGTCAGTAACAACATTAAAAGCTGTGGCCCAAGAGCCACGTAGACAAGTGGCATTTAAAGGTGGAGTCCAGCTAAAAAGCATCATTTTTTAGAGGCTTAAGTCATGCGCCTGGGAGAAGGGGCCAAGGATTTAAGCGCTCGCAGAGTTTGCAGCGGAGTTTAGATTGAGTTTTATCCTGACGTGCCTGTCTCAGTGAAATATCTGAAACATTTGGCCCCACGAGATTAAAAGAACAGTGCTTATATTTAGCATCTGCTGCCCCCAACTCCAACTTTGCTACTAATAAAATTCAGCTCTATGGAAAAGAATTTGAATCCCAGCTGGGCAGTTTTCAAAATAAGATGAAAAGTTAAGCAGGCAATTGGTGTGTATTTAGGGCTCAAAACACCTTGCCCCCTAAGAAGACTTGAAGGAGTTAATCCCTTCTCAAGATAATCCACTAAAGAGCATCCTTCATTATGATGTTAAAAGCAAGGGTCAGTGCCGGGGAGTCTAACAATAGGACGGGGGCTTTTCAGTCCTGATCACATTCTTCTCAGGTTAGAAACAGAAACTGCTGTGATCCTAGTTGAAAAGAGAGCAGGACTTTCTCTTGAGTTAAATATTCAGATGGAAGGCAAGAGACAAAATCAACCATATGAACTAAGTCGCTCATTGGATAGTTTTTGATTTTTTTTAAAAGATGGTTGTCCTGTCCTGAGTGAAATAGCTCTATAACTTAATTATTACACAATTCGGAAAAAACTTGATTTTAGGACAAATGTGAATGTTTGATTGTAGACTGTTTATTGTTACCCCTACTTCATGGTATAGTTAAGGAACACAGAACTCGGCATAAACTTTTACCAAAGCTGTGTGCTAAAGTTATTTGGTGAAAATTCCACTTCATGTTGAGACCTTCTTTCTCAAAGAATCTTAATCATTTATTTTTTGTAAGTGACAAGACAAAATATTTTTGTTTGTTTATAAATTAACTTAAAGCATCTATTCAGAACTTTGGGCTTTATCTCATTGGTCATAAAATTTATTGTTGAAAAAGACTTGAATGTCACTTTCAAAATATTTTTAGTAGGTAATTTTAAATTAAAAAGGCCCTGTCCTAGATAAATCAGGATAGCAAATGTTGAGAATATTTTAATTTCTTTTTTTCTTTCTTCAAATTTTAAATGCATCCTTCGGTAAAACATACCTGTTTTTAAAGAACTTCATCATTACAACACTAAATCCATGACAAGAAATTTTTTCACAAGTGTTTCCCAAGTGGAATCAACTGAGATTCCTAAACATTTGCTTGTCTGCTTCACCCCACAAGATGTCTTTTGAGCGCCTAGGATGTTCCAGACAGCTTGGCTCAAGCCTGGAGCCCTCTGAAGCTCCTAAGAAACTGCAGGTGGACAGCACAGCTCCTGGGGTCTCAGCTGGTTATAGTGGAGTACTGCTAAGTCACTGAGACTAGGGGTACCCTTTGGATGAGAAAGAGGCAAACGCTGCTGTGATTTGGAGTTGGATGAGCTAAAGAACCATCTGCAAACACTGGCAAGACAAAGAACTTGAAAGCTAAAAGAACGTATGATAAGTAAACAGAAGTCACAGGAATGTGACCAAAGACCATACAGTATATGAAGAAATACTGAAGTGAGGATTTGTGTGCATGTGCATGTGTGTGTGCGTGTGTTGGTGATGGTACTAGGGACTGAACTGAGGATGTTTGCACTGAACTACACTGCCAACCCTTTTTAAATTTTTTAGTGAGTCACGTTCTCTCTAGGTCACTAAGTTGCCTAGAATGGGCTTGAACTTGCAGTGCTCCTGCCTCAACCTCCCAGAATGCTGAGGTCACACACATGTACCAGACTTTTAAGCATAATTTTATTAATATTTTATTTCCATGTGATAAGTCATGGAAAAGTATTTAAAATCAGATTTTTGAATCTTACCCAGTATGACTTCACTTCTCTTCCTTGACTGCTATTATTTAAGCATAACTGTGTGAGCTGTAGTTTAGTAGGAGGATTCTGAGATACATATAGATAACGAATGCCTTGCAGTGTGGAAAACCCTGTGCATACTCTGTGTCACTGGACACAGAGTATTCCCTTGTCTTCCTACCACAGAGGTTGTTATCACTGATAAAATAAAAGTGACACCAGCTTTGGGCTCCTGGGAATATACGTGAATATGGTAAATAAATAATCCAGGACGTGGACCATATAAACCATCAAAAAATTTTAGCCAAAACAACAATGAAAATATGTATGTTGTAAAATGTCAAATGTCACACATTTATAAGAAAAAATAATTTTTTTTGATAAGTATGGATATTTTTATTTAAAGGGAAGCAAATGTATATGGCTCATTAGAGGAAGGCATATGTTACAAAAGCTTTTGATCTTACTAGTAAAAAAGAATTTTTCTAGTCCATACACCAGCAGCTGAATTTTACCAAAAAGACAAAAATATTAATTAATTAATGTGACTCACCGTTTCTTTTTCCTTTACTCCACACTACACTACTGGGGACAGCTAGTGACTGGATATTAAAAGCAAGTAGTAATTTTCTACAACTGTGGATCCTAAGAACTGCGAGTTGCGTCTGACTTAAATGTCTTTCATTCATCATATAATTTATTGAGCTACATTTATCAGGAGAACAGAGTAGCATTTGTTTTCTTTTTGTTTATTGTTACATCCTTTAATCTCCTCAGCTTTCATGCAAAATGTTATTCTTGGTTTTTGTCTTAATAGTTGACACAACAGATTAGGATAGTGTGCTAAGCAAAGCTGATTGACAGCTGGATGTCTTCTCCATACACACCTGAGGAAGCATCTCTGTCCACCTGATTCTCCCATAATCCAACATGCTAGAAGTATTAGGAGCTTATGATAGACTCAGACCCTTTGCTGGGCTTGGGGATTCCTGGCTTCCTTCACCATTCTGTCAGCTCAACTCTGCAAACAGATGTGGGAGCCGTTCTTAGTACTTAACTGTCTTAAGGAAACATTGGTGGGCCTTAGCCACACCATGGAGGACCTCAGAATACTGTCTGCACCTGTGCCATAGGCCACAGTGTTCTCTGAGTAATCTAAATTCTTCCTCAAGTTGAGAATGTGGTGAGTTTGAAGGAGTGTTTTGACATTTCTCAAGGAGGACATGCAGGCCAAACATGGACTCTGAATGCCCCTCACCTTTATGTACACCTAGACACTGGATAAGTGTTCAATAACTATTAATTGAATCTCATGCATTTGGCAAAATAAAAGAAAAAATTGTGGGTCACAGAATCTTTTAGGTTAAGAGGCAATCTTGAATTCACAGCTTAATCAATAATGATTTGCAGATTCATTATTTCCCAACTCTTTGTCCATACTCCTGCTGCTATGTGATTTTTTAAGTCTTTACTAGGTACATAAATACTTTCCTCTTTATTGAGAATGAAGCTGACTTTGGTACTTTTACCACTAATTTCCATAGTGCTCATAAACGTTCCTGCTTCTGGATGGTCCTTTATAGAAGTCATTAACTTATCATGCTTTCTTTCTTTTCTTCTTGAAAAAAGGACATGATAATGTGAAGAAACTTTTATTGGCTAGTAGAGAAAACACATTCCCATGAGTTGGACCTAAAATTCAGCTTTCTAATTATGCAGAGAAAAGGTTAATTTAGGCGGAGGTGGACAGCCCTGGACTCCATTTGCCACCTAACCATAGGTAACATTCTTGTACAGGTGGACTTTCAACTGAAATTGGAATTGTTGGTCAGATTTGGAAAATGTCGTATGGGTGTTATAAAAATGAGTCCTTGGATAATAAACCACTTAAGGGGTCCCTTTTCATCTGTCCCCTTTTCTTATGATTTGCATGTTTGTCCTTATGAACTTTAAATGTATTCTTGAGAAAAATAGTACTATCCCCAAAATGTCATTTGTTGTTGACATTACAATATTTACATGGCATAATTATTGTATAGCAAGGCAAAAATGAGAATTGAAATACAGTGGAAGCTGTCTTTCAATACTGTAGGATATTTTATTTTCTAAAAAATACACACAAATCATGTCGCTGGTTAATGTGTGTACACATTACATAGTAGAAGTCATAGGAGTAGTTGGATCATTCTTTTTTAACGTTTAACAAAGTCAAATGCTTTGGACAATTATAAAATCATCAAAATCAATCAAGTTTTTAGCCAAAGAAATTAAGAGATCAGAACATGAAGGTTGTAAGATCAAATGAAACTATGTATCCTTCAGCTTTACAGAGCTGACAAAAGTATTTCCTGTTATATCAGAAGCAGGTTTCCTACCTACATGGGCATTGTTCAGCAAATCCACCTCCAACCAGAGGTTCCCTGTGGCAGGCTGGCCATTATGTGACCTCCAGTGAGTCCTGTCTCCTGGTAGTCACGCTCTTGGGCAGTCCCCTCTCCTGGAGTCTGGTCCTGAGACTCACTTCTAGCCAGAGAAATTGTACCATAGTTGATGGAATGTCACTGTTTCCATTCCTTTGCATAATCAACTCTCTTCCTTGCTCACCATGTCAGAGCAACAATCGAAGGCTGGAGGAACTACATCCAAGGGTCAGTTAGAAACAAACTCCTTCAGTCCAGAAACTCCCCCAAAACTGAATCCTGCTGGCTGAAAATCATATAAATCATTCTGGAAGTTATTACTTGCATATTTGGACTTCCAGATAAGATGCTAGCCCTGGCCAACATCTTGATTACAGCCTTTTGAGAGACCTCACAGCTCTAAGATTAAGCTCACTTTGTCCCAATTCCTGATGCACAGGCTATGACATAATAAATATGTGTTGTGTAAGCCGCTTATCTTGTGGTAATTATGATATAGTTATAGATATCTAACACACAAACAGACACATGCTATTGGGTTTTCACACAAAGATAATCACAGGGATAAGCCCATTTCACATAGCTGTTACAGTAAGACAATCATTTCCCTATTTTGGTCCATGATGAACCTTTGTAGAATGAAGTCTTTCCACAATCACTTCAGAAGTAAGTGACAAGTATTTTATAAGTCAAGGAAATATCTACTGCACAACTCTAAGAGTGATTTTATTGCTGCCTGAGTGTGATGCTTTATTTATGTATTTGTTTTTTAGCATTTGTAATACTCAGATGAGTCAAATAAACATATAAATTTATCCTGAAAAGTTCAACTGCTTATTTAAATATATTTTTAAAAGCAAAAGTAACTTTATTGCTTGCATACCATCTTAAGAATCTTGAAGATAATACAAGAGATTTTCCTATAAATAATTAATAATAGTCATTACTCATTATATCCTTTAATCTGGAAGAGAAAACAGAAAACCTGACATTCATCACAAACAACTGTCTTTGTTCGCTTGGGATTTTACAAACACTCTGCGTCAGGGACCTTGAAGGTTGTTTTGTCCTATAAGAATATGTCATATAATTGCAATTTGGATATCAAAGAAGGTTGTAGTCACTTCTTGTCTAATGGTAGTGCACAAATCAGTGGATCTTGTCCAATATTTTCTAAAATGACCAACCCCTCCCCCCACAAATGCACAATGCTTGTTAATCAACAACGTTTGAGGCATCTCACTTTATAGCAATTATCTCCAAGTCTTCACAGTGTCTCTTTGGTACTCAGCATACGTATCATTTCAAGTTTCACTTCTCAAGTCTGATAAAACTAATAAACCTACACTGCCAGAGGTGGCACATTAAGCTGGTAAAATGGTTTTCATCTTAATTGGATATGAGCACTGTTATCGCTAATAACCCCAGGATACTTCTAATTGGAGTCTCTCTCCCTCTCTTTCTAAAAAAATTTTGGAACACTAATCTCATTGACCAGCCTTAATTCCTCCGTTCCCACCCCCACTTAATCCAAACCTTGAAGTGCAATATAGAAATACTCTAATTTCAGAGTCTTATCGCATCATTATTTCCTTACACTAGGCCACAAAAGGTAAATGGTCTTGAGAGAAAATTCATACTTTCATTTCTTAGTTTGTAGGAAAAAGCAGTCCTACTTAAGTCTGTGTTATCAAAGGTGCAATCATGTCTCCAATGAAGCTTAGCTTCCAGCCTCACCTAAGGACCCTAAATTCTCAATTTTTTTCTCATTTTATAAATGTAATGATCTTCTTTGTTGAATTATTTATTGTAATTTAGTTCAGGCCATATATCAGGACACTATTTTCAAAGTTATAGACTCATAAACACTAGATTTTTATTCCATTTTATGTTATTATCACTATTCTCATATAATATTGGTGAATGTATATGAACATTATAGAAATATGATCAGTTTTATTACAGTAGGAAAATAAGTGACAGGTTTTCTCCATAGATAGCTATAATTTTGTTGTGCTAAATACACACTGACAAACACATAAGATTCTATCAACTACTGCACAATATAAAATTTAAACTAAACTTTGTCATGGAAAATCAACCCTGATTTTTTGTTATACCTGTCTTTTAGATTCAGGAGACCATGCTTGGCATTCAAAAAATAAGTAAAAATCTTAGAAAGATAAAATAAAGAAAGATCAGGAAGAAAAATGTTTCTTCTTCCACAAGCCAGTAATTTTTCCCCATAAATATAAAACCTGAAAACTGTGTAAGTTTTAATCATTAAATATATCATTGAGCTATTCTTTCATAGAAATAATTCATTATATATATATATATATATGTATAATCTTTTTCTGAAGCCATATATATTTTATCAGCTGAATATGGGCCTTTATAATTATTATCACTATTCTCATATAATTAAAAGCTTTTATGTAGATATATAATTATCGATGGGCAAAAGAAGTACTATTGAATTTCTGAAATCCATAAAATGTCCATTGGAAGAACTAATCATTAATTTATATTTACACTATGGCAATTAAATTTGCAATACCTGGAGCACACATAAAGATAAATAAGGGACTTTTTTTTTTTAACAGAAAGTGTTCTGTTCCCTGTTCAAGCTACAGTGATATCATGTAAGCTTTTGGTGATAACTAAGAAATTTGTGTATTGCTCTGACTAAAAGCTAAACTGTCACTCTTATCTAATTTGTGTATGTAAATGTATGCATAATATAGGTTATCTATTGCCACATGTACATATTTACATCACAGTGATTCATATATACATATGTGTGTGCATACAAGTTTTATATAAAGAAAAATTATGTTATGCAAAATGTGAAATGCACACTTGCATCCACATATGTACAGTTAGTGGTCAAAATTTTTATAGCTTGCACAAATTTTCATTCTTCTGTGATTCCTTCTTGGTTTCCCTCAGTTTGAAAGACCCAAATTACATCCCAACATACATGTTAAGCATGTGCTACTGTCATAAATGTCACACACATAAACACTGAAGTTATAATCATAAAAAGGATGAAACAGAGCCCAATGTTACAGCTGTTTAACCTCTTTCTGTTTGCTCCCAGGAGGATCTGTGTCCTCTAAGATCACACATAGACAGCACATGGGCTGAGTCATTGCCACTGGCTTCACAAATGCGATGGGCAAGGATCCCCCATGCTCACCAAGGGTGGGAGACAGAAGGCACTCACACACCCGGAATAAATCTTTATGACTAACCGCAGTGTCTACCTTTTCCTAGACTGCAATGCCTTTCAGTTTGATCCCTTTTCCATCACCTGTCTATCAAGGTTTTCTTCCCAAGACATAGGATGCTATTTCCTCCTCTTTTTCCTTTTCCTGCAACCCTAACGTCTTGTGTTTCATCTCTACTCTTTCTTGTAGTTAGAGTGTCTGCCTTGCCTTTCTTTCCCTTCTCTCCTCTGCCCTCTCTGCTTTTCTTTCTTTCCTTTTGCTTTCTTTCTTTCTCTCTCTTCTTTTTTTCTTTCTTTTTTTCCTGCTTTACTTTCTTCTCTTTTCCTCCTTTTCTGTTTGTCTCTCGGTCTCTGACTGTCTCTTTCTTTTTCTCCCTCTCCCTCTCTTTCTTTAACTGAGGTTTGAACCCAGAGCCTTTGCACTGAGTCAATATACTCAACTCTTTTTGCTTTTGTAAATGTTGATGCGGGGTCTCAACAAGTTTCTAAATTTCCAGGTCTGGGTTGGAATTTTCCTCCTTCAGCCTTCCAGAGTGCCGGAATTGCTGGTGTGCACCACCATCTGGGCTGAGTTTACTTTTATAATGTTCTAAAGATACTATAATCAGATTCCTTTCTAGGCTCCAAGTTCAAGGTTTAGAAAAATCTAGGCATTTGCCCATGATCAAGCACAGGGTGAGGAGCAAAATAAGATGAAGGGTGTATATTTTATCTTTCTGGAGCACCATTTTCTGATCAGGGACAGTATGGCATGTGTCGCAAATGAGGCCCCAGTTCCAGAACAGACACTGTCCTGGGCTTTGAGAATTTCTAGTGAATTAGATGGGCAAGTTCTCCTAGGATAAAAAGTCATATGTGAAAAGGAAATGATACCATATAAACAATTAAATATACAATTTGAACCAGAGAGAATAAAACATCAGACTATGACACAGCGCTATGTGGGGGTTGTTACTTTTCCGTCACTATAACAAGTGTCTGAGAGAATTATCTTATAAAGAGAAAAGGTTTGCTCAAGGTTTTAGAAGTCCCAACACATGACAAGGCGATCCAATGCTTTCAGGCTTCTGATGAGTATTCTGGATGACCATGGTGAGAAGTGCGTGCTGGGTCAAAACTGCTCACCTCACCACCAGAAAGCAAAAGAGAAGGAACAGGACACTCATATTACTCTTGAGGAAATTGTTGGTGACTAGGAAAGTGTCTCGGAATATGTGGCATTTGAGAAGCCACTCAGTTATACGAATGAGCCAGCATGAAATTCCAAGGACCGAGAATTTCAGCCAGAGGTAACAGGCAGCTCTGGGACGTTCTGGATAAGAGGGAAACATGTGGCCATGTTAAGAGAGCATGGAAATCACTATGGAAGTTGGGTGGTCATCAGCAAGAAGAGTAGCATAAAATGAGGTCCAGGGCCTGGTCCATGTAGAACAGGATGAAGATTTGAATTTCATGCTAAATGTGTTTGGAAGCTGAGGAAGTTGTTTTTTTTTTGTTTTTTTTTCCTAGAAGTGTCAGGATCTTATTTATGTGTTTAAAGATGACTTTGGCTGCCGAGTGGTGAACAGTGACAGTTCAAACTGGATTTTAGGAGTCCAGCGTGAAGATGGATTGTGTGGACTGTAGTACTCAGAGGAGTCAGAGAGAGAGGTGTAGGAGGCTTGTCATGGTTTATGTCTGTGTCCCCCAGGCCTCATGAGTTTGCATTGTGCATTTGTGATGGTTCATTGTCTAGTGCTTGGATTGATGGTGTTAGTGCTATACCCACCTAGGGGTGGAGCCAGGATGTGATGTAATGGCAGGAAGAAGGTGTGTCTTGCTCTTTGCTGGTTCCTGCTTGCTGTTTGCAGCCGCCATGAACTGCGGCCCAGCCATGCCAGCCTGCCTTGGAGCCAAACTGAGTATGGATTGAAACCTCCAAAAACTGTAAGAAATAAACCTTTCCTTTCCCAACTTTGGGCTTCAGGTATTTTGTCTCAGTGATGAGTAAAAAGTAACTAAGACAAGGCTGAAAAACTTTCCAAGGATTTAATGTTGGCAGAGTAGGAAGGGAAAAAACCAAGGGCATGTCTAGGCTTTGACTAGCGCCAATGACTAGATACACTGTGTGTACTCTCTTCCACTCAAAAGAAGAGAGAGGAGGTTTGGAAAAGAGCAAAGTGCATGAGAATCATGAGATTCAATTTGGCCACGTTAGGTTTGGGAAACAGATTTGAAATTTAGGTGAAGATTTCCAATAGGAAATTTCTGTAGAGGGATGGTGCTTAAAGCCAAGGAGACCAACAAGATCACCTAGGATGAGTGTACACAGAAGTCAGAAAGTGGAAGGAAGTCAATCTAGTGAAGGACCCTTGGAAGGAACAGCTGTGTGAGGGTCAGGAGCTCTTTCAAAGAGACCCACGGACCTTCAAATTGTGTTTGCACAGTTGCAAATATGTCTAACTGAGCTCACAGTCAGCAGTAGTACCACAGTGGAAACATAAAACGAATTCTGACTCACCATCTTCTGGGAAGAAGGAAATGAAATATTTACAAAGAGACTTAGTGGCTTGTTGTTACTTTCTTCTCTAAATGCATGCAATTGCAGCCTTTGGCCTGATGCGTCTGCAAAGGCAGCCCAGGCTGATGGGTTGATTTCTTGTCCCTTTGTTTCCCTTCCCTTGGGTTTTGTGGCATAAAGACTTCATTCGGCTGACTGCATGTGGGTTCTCAAGCAAGCTGCAAAAGACTGTGGTCAAACACAAGGTGGTTTAGGACAGAAAGGGAAGGAATTGCAGTAGATCAAGTTCTTGGGTGATGGGACCCTGACAAGGGTGGAGAGATGCTGAGGAAGGGAGGGGAGAGGAGAAGAGAGCCCAACTGCAGTGTGAGCAGGGTTTACCTCCTGGTTACAAAGGCCTTGTAACTCCTTAATTCTGTTCCTGAGTCAACAGGAGCACAGCACTCTACACCAATAACCAGATTTCTATCACTATAATCAGATCTCAATGCACAGCCTCTGGCTGAGGCTGTCCAGAACGATTCTTAAAGAGTATTTACTACTGTTTGGGAAAATACAAGAAAAGTTCACTTCACTTTTGGTCTCTAATCAGGCATGCCCATTGCTGAATCTTTATATATCGGTGTATGTATGGGGGGATTTTTGAGGCTTCACAAAATCAGCACACCTGCCTAGTTTTTGTAATTTAATGTTTGACAAAATCTGTATAAATGTAGCTGCATATATAGTATTTAAATATATAGAAACAATATCCATACCTGAGTGTTCATTTACATTGAACTCACAGGTTATATTTGTTGTATTGCTTGATTTGAAGTTTTAGAAAATAATAACATGCAAAATTTATTATGTATTTAGGTTTATTCTTATTTCCTCTTTGTCTACATCTAAAGAGCATTGGAGTTGACTGATGCCATATAGGCAGAGAGACAGCCCTTGAATCACATGGCTTTACTAAGTTTCTTCTAGAGGAATAGGGTATATTGCTCACAATGACTTACTGGGAGGGTTGTGGATTGAATGTTTTTGTCTTTTAGACTGCTTATTGGCACTTCCAGAACATTCTACTTAACTGCACACTTACAATGTGTGTCACACTTTAGTGTCTTCCTTTGCACCATGCTCTAGCTACCCGAGTACCTTGTTTAGCATCCACATTTCTGACAAGCATGGGTCTAAGCTCTTGAAAGGTCTGGCATTAGGCACTGCTCCTGGACTTACCTGTAGCAGCAACACACATTTCTCTTTTAACATTCCTATATTCCCAGATTGAAAACTCATAGGCTGCACAAGCTCAGACCATATATGATGCTTATCACATGAGTGATGTGAATTCTCGAGATGTTCTCTAAAGGACTCTAGCTAGGTAAATAAATAAATGATACCAGCTGTCATTTAGTGCACATCTATTATGTGCCAGGAACATTTTAAAATTACTTACATACATGACATTTAATCTTCACAAAAACCACTAGTTTAGCTGCCTTGGTCAGGCAAGCATGAGAACATTTGCACATCAGAACAGTAGCCATGACCCAGCCTGCAGCTTCAAGGTGAAAAGGAGAGCCCAGACTTGATAGACAATGTGTGATTTTTAGCTATGAATACTCTAAATTTGAAAGATGTGTGGTATACATGCATATATTTTATGCATTTATTTTATGGACACATTATATAATGTTATAAACTATACACTGTGAGAACCAAACGAAAGAGTTTCTTGGGCTATTTGCAACCTTGGGGCTCAGTAAATGACCTCTGAGGTCCACAGTCTACTGCAGGTTGGTGAGAAGGGCCCAGCTTCTGAGGAGCTGCTGTGTAACAGGGTGGTTAGCTCTTCAATTTATGGTTCCTTGAGCTCCTGAGTTTAGATAGAAGTTAGTGGTACATTGTCTGCTAGATAATGTTCTTGTGGGCCTTGGCCAGGTATCCCTAGAATTCGTTGCAAATTAGGAGCCCAGCCCATGCTGTGAATTTATTCTTTTTGTGGGAGGTGGTTCTGGGAATGGAAACAAGGCCCTGGCACATGCTAGGTGAAAACTCTGCACTGACTATAACTACCGTTCTTGAGAGCTGATACTGAAGAGGTCCCTAAGCCCACTCTCAGGAAAATGCGACCCACAAGCTTTTCTTCTTACTCTCACCCTCCCCAGGAGCACCTGTCCCCATTCAAGAACTCATTATTTATTTCAATAAATATTATTTAATATTCACAAACTTATCTATCTATACCTTTATTCCCTCTGAGTAAAAAGCTCGAGAAGAATGTAAATAGCATCCTTGAAAGGATGTGTTCATTTTGATAGGGATCAGTGACTTTTAGTAGCTTGTGAAGCATATTCATCTGAGTATCAGAATGCCATGAGAGGTTGGGCACAGACATAGTCTCTTTCTACCCAGCATGCTCCTTAACTGTTTATCTCTCTCTTATACCGAGGCTTTGAATAGTTTTCTTCAAAAGAGGGGCTCTGTGGCAATGACAAAGACATTTGGAAAGTTTATATTCTTTTAGTAAAGTTTTAAGCATCAATTATTTTGTTTTAATTTGCCACAGTGAGTTGTGAGTTCATCTTTTCCCCTGCTCGTGACTATATCCTAGGGAAGAAAAAGTTGTATAGGCACCATCGCTAGTGTTTTGGGCTCTTTGTTATAGTTATTTATTTTACTCTTTTTTCTTATTTTTCTTACATTTTGTTTTGTTTTTCCCTTTAATACAGAAAGGATAGGTGACATGTATAGGCTTTTATATGTCTAGAACGTCACCTAAGGCTTTATAAGAAACAATTTTAGTATTGTGATGGTGTGAACAGCTCACTGAAGAAAACGAGACATGGTGGTAGCCACTGCTAATTTTGTTTTGAAGTCTAATAATGCTTTTATTATTGATTTTGATTAGTTTTAGTCTGCTTTCAGTTTTTTATTTCAACATGTGTGAAGTACCTTGTAGCATGTTGAATGTTTATGACACCGTGGAGGTGGCACATAGACATGCATCAGCCAGAACAGCTATTTTGAAGAAAAGAAGAGACATTATGGTAGCCATCATTGATTTCCATCTCTCCTGTGATTTCCTATTGATATGTCTGGTTTGGAAGACTTGTAAGGCTCTCATTCTTTTGTTTTGATGGCGTTTTTATACTATTTTATTTTGTATTAACTTATTGTGTGTGAAGGTATGGACAGCTATTTTGAGAAAAACAAGAGACACCATGGTAGCCATTGTTGATCTTCTGTTGTCTTGTTTTGAAGTCCTGTGTTATTTGCATTGTTTTGTTCTGATCTGTTTTGTTCTGTTGTTTTGCTTTGTTTTGTTTTATTCTTTTTAAAATAAAAAAAAGAAGTCCTCAAAATATCTAACCATGAGCAATGAAATTACTTCATGATGCTATCAGATAAGATATTACAAAACTAATGTCCTCAGATAACTAACTAATTTGCTCTGTGGTGAAACACAAGGAAACAAAAGTTGGTTGAGTGTTGGAGGCTGACTTAATGTAACAGTTTTAACAATCTTATAACTAAGTTCGTTTTTTTTTTTTTTATTTTTCAGTTTTTTCACAACAGAAGTGATAGAATGCCATAGAATGCCATATCTGCTTCACATAAAGGTTGAAATTCTTCACAAGATGATAAAATATATAATCTTGCTCAGTTCTAGAAAAAAATTAAATTAAATTTTCTTTTTAAAAAAGAGCTATATAGGCACATAGTTTTTCTAGGTCCAGAACTACGTGATTCAAACTTCTCAGCTTGAACTCAGAAGTGGTAAATAACCCCTTAGATGACTGCTATGGTGCATGCACTGTTTTACTGGCAGGATGGTTTTGTGCCTATCAGTTGGGAGTGCTACACCGACTGCCAGATTGGGACTCATCACTAAGGTCCTTCCTCTGCCAAAATCTCCCTGAGTCAGGGCATGTGCTGATTTCAAGAGGTCATATCTGTTGTCACTGTACATGAAGAATAATCAGCAAATATCTGGATAGTATGCCCCATTTCTCAACTCTTCGGCCTTCTGAGAATCAGCACACTGAGAATGTATACCTGCCTGACTGGGGCAGGCCTGGAACTTGCTTATTCACTCGTATTCTATTTAACAAAAAATGAACACCTGGTTTCTTTTTCTTCTTCATTTGTAAGGTAAGGAAAACACTTCCCCGAGTGCTGTACTAAACCTCCTGACTTTGCCATTGAATCTTAGCGTCTTATTAGGTGAATAGAAATCTGGTGTTAAAGCTTAAGAGAAGCAGATAAATGCCTGTGTAGTTCTTGGGACTTTGTGGGTTTTTTTTTTTTTTTTTTTTTTTTTTTTATTCCTTGGTTTTTCTCTCCCTATTCCCTTCGCTGTCTTTAATTTCTGTGAAAGTCATTAAACAGAAAATCAAAAGCATCGATTTTAGTAAAATGCAAGCATTATCTTAATGGACATGGCTATGGCCTCACAGACCTGCGTGTTGAATGCTTATGACACCGTGGAGGTGGCACATAGACATGCATCAGCCAGAACAGCCATGTGTGCATGGAAGCACACAGTCTTACAAAGCTTTCCAGAGCAGGCTGTATGCTGTTCTGCATTTTTGACTTGGTGGGGGTGGGGTGCTAACTGAAGAGGCCTTTATTTATCTACCTCTGATACTCCATGAAATGGAAGAAAACCTTACTGCATTTACCACCTCCACTGTGGGACTTAACGGATGGTCAGTGGTCAGTGTTTTGGAGTTTGGAGTTTTGGAGTTTTCAGGATGTGGAGGTAAATCATAGTGCTTTATTGCTGCTTTTGGGAATTCCAAGGAGCTGTGGGGGCTCTGATTTGTTCTCTGTTGTTCTAGATGACAGTGTCAGAAAAGAAGCCCAGGAGTCCAGAGGCTGATAGATCAGCTGCCAGGGCTCTGTTCTTATAACCTCTGTTTCCTTATCTTTAAAATAAATGGCAAGAAGTAACTACAGTCCAAGGGCACTTCTGGACTCTTGTATTGCTGGACTGGAGTCCCTGGGACCTGTGGGAGTGTGTTTGGGCTCGTGACCTCGGTTAGAATTCATCCAACTCTTTTCTCATCCTCTCCACTATGTATACAGATCAGCAGAGAACTGGAAAACCAAAAGGTGATCCCAAAGGCTCTTTGGAAGGGTTTCAGCCCCAGGAATAAGAGCATTTAGCATGAGTTCATCGTCTCTGAACTAGAGTAGGCTTTATAGTCTGTGGTAAATGGAGAACCAGTGAGAAGTGTTCATGAACAAAAAGTCTCATTTCTACTCAGTAGAGCTCCTAATGATTAAATGCTTTTAAAAATAAGTACATCAAAGACAAACAAATCAGGGTGTGGGGCAATGTTGTGGGTCTATGATACCTGATATCATGAGCTAAGTATTTCTTAAAACATAGTATTGAGTCCAAGAGTCTACTTGATTATTATGAAACCCAAAACACAATACATTCCAAAGATATTTTGGAAACAATAGATTTTGATATTCACCAGTGACTTCTATCGCTTCAACAAACTTGTACTTAGGGAGCAGGTGGTGCCTGTGAGCCTAAACCATGGTCTTTAGTGGTGTAGCTGATCATTTTTCCACTTGCTTACAAGATCGAACTGAGAGAAGAGATTTTTAGTTGAGTGCATCTTCCACCAGAAGCCAGAGAGATGCACTAGCTTGGAACAGCATGCCATTGAGGTGGTATCTTTCTTTTCTGAAGTAGAAATATACAACTGTTGGCTGTGTTATACATATGGAGTAAAACTGACTGCAGGAGGTAAATTTGTGTGTACTTTAAGAACACCAATGATTGGTCAGCACAGTTGGTGGACTGTGGAGGGAGAGAACCAGGCCCCACAGAAGGAGATTCCCATCCAGAAATTATATCATTTTCCTTGTTTTGTTGGGTTGGATTTTTATTTTCATTTGTTTATATTAACTCTGATGGCATGAGCAGATATTTGAAAGACAGATGTGTCATGGAAGTCATTATGTATTTATTACTGGCTTGTTTAGACATCCTTTATTACATTCATTGTTTTGTTTTTATTGTTTCAAGTCTATTCTGTTCTGTTTGATTTTTAGCATGTCTGAAGGTTTTATGTGCAGCTATTTTGAAGACAACAAAGGCCTTATGGTAACTATTGTTGGTTTCATAAGGTTTGGAAGTCCTGTATCACTTTTCTGGTTTATTTCAATTGATTTTATTGTATTTTATTTTCCTTGATTTTATCCACCTTAAAATAAAAAAGAACACCATGGATTATTTATATAACATCAGGGTTAAATATGACCCAGTTTAAAGCTAGTACAAAAATGTCTTCTAAAGTGAGTAATCAACTTTAGCTGGGATCTCTTCTATAGGAATCCACAGTAAGAATCTAATAGCTCGTTGTCAAAACTCCAAACTCTATGATTCTGTGTAGACCAAATTAAGAGAAGGTTAAATTGGATGTGGATCAGTGGTGTTATTCCTTGTTAGGAGTGAGGTGTTTTTGGCCTTAAGACATGGTGTTTCATGTTCAATTCATGTCTCAAAAAAGAAGCCCTAATTCTAACTAGTGGAAATGAAATAATGAGTACAGTTGTTCTGCAATTACAGGTGTATCTTGCAGATAAAGAAAGATTAACATGAATAGCTGCACATTCCAATCCTCTTGTGGAGATGTGAACAGGGTGGTCATAGTCTGGTGACCCTCTGCCATTGATGGTGTGAGGTCAGGTGGAAAAGCAGCCCGGAGTCACATTCTCCAGTGCTCATCACGAGCCCTCTTGGCATAATCAGCAGAGCACTGTTTTAGGTTAGAAGCATACATCCAGGCTCAGCCTTGATCATTGCAGTATAATTTTAATGAGTTTCTCTGTCTATAAATCTGTTTTTCTGAGTAGTTGATTAAAATAGTCTTTCTGTGAGGGCTGAATGAGGTATTGCACAATGTCTGTCACATACTGAGTGCTTGAGAAATATTTGCTGTTATTATTATTGTTATTATTAAATTAATTACTTATCCTGAAGCCAAACAAAAGATATTTGAGAACTTTAACAAGGAGTCACTTAATGAATTTTAAGTTTCACCAGTAATGGAATTATTTTTCTTTCTCAAACCAAAGGTTTTCAAAACACCAATGAGAAGATAGACTATTTCTAAAGGCATCAAGCTTTCAGTTTTTATTTTCAACACATCTTGTGCCTATTTTTTTCTGAGATTTTAAAAAATACATATGACCATCAGGGAATAGGAAAAAGGATTAGACTACCTAAAAATAATATAGCCTTTCTAAGTCCACTTTGCTTGAGAATTATTTTCTAAGGCAAATGGCCTTTCCAAAATAAATTTGCAAACTGTATTCTTATAAAAAATTAGAACTTGGCAAGGCAAAAGCATTTAGGCCATATCAGCTCTGTCATTCTACATTTTAAAATATTTAGTCTTACTTCAAGATAAATAGGAACAATTGAATTTAAACAACCAAGAAAAATAAACATACAATGTCTTGAAAATGTACAAATAACTAGATGGTTTTTAAAAATGTTATCAGAAATGTCTTTATTACTAATAAGTGCCAAGTTAGACTATGGCCATAGATTATATTTATTTATAGTGTTATGACCATGCTGCCAAGTGACTGTCCACTATGCAGATGAGATTCAGTATTCACAGGCACTCAGAACCATGAGTGGAGGGATCTCAGCTGCCTGATGTCAAAAACCTGGCAGGTCTTTGGCACGGGGGTCGACAAAGTGTGTTTTGCGACCATCAGAATGGCTTAGGGTATACTTCAAAGGTAAGATCTGAAGAGTCTTAAAGGATGCTTGGCTTGTGTAGCAAACAGTTCTCCAGGGGAATAAAACTGACAGAATGAATGTAACAGTCACAGGGCAGAGTTTATTACCTCATCTTATATTAAAAGAATCTGATAGTCTTATAATGGCTGTCTGTAAGCCAAATGGCAAGAGGACTAGTAGCTTCCCAGTCCAAGAAGCTGGAAGCATCTGAACTAGAAAGACCAACAATGTAGCACCAGTGTCAAAACTGAAGGCCAAGAGCTCCCTGGAAAGTCACTGGTGCAAATCTGCATCAAAGAATTTGGAACATGCAAAAACTCAATGGCCCAAATAGAGCTGTGCATGTGCCTGAAAGAGTTTCTCCCTTTTTGCACTTTTTTTTTCCATCTGTGGCCCTGGTCTACCGATGCCTCCCACACTGCAGGTGGGTCTTTCCCACTCAGCTTTCTGACACCCATGCCAATCATCTCTGGAAACATCTTCTCAGGCACATCTAAAGTGTGCTTTACCAATTTTCTAGATGTTTCTCAATCTATTCAAGTTGATTACAAGATTAACCATCATAGATGAGATTATGTTGTACCTTCCGGGTGCAATGATTTCTTCTTTTTCTCCTCTCCACTTTCCCTATTTTCCACCTACTTAGAGACATGACTAACCAGAGGCCAGTGATTATAGGAAAATTCTATTTGGTCGATGAGCAACCTTGTTGGGCAGGGGCAGTACAAAAGCAGTACTGAGAGGAAGACAGAGATCAAGGATGATTTAGTGAGCTGCCCTTCTCCTTGTCAGGATGACTGCTGTGCTGTTGAGTGATTAAGCATAGAGTTCTTGGATGACACTCAAATTCAGATCTCTCCAGAATGATGGGTTTCCCAGTGCCCTGGGCCGTGTGCTCCATGACACACTTCCTTGTCATTTGTGATATAAGCACATAAAAAATAGATTTTTGTGAGACTAGATGGTATAACTATTACTGTTACTATTATTCTTTTACTCTGCATTGTGGCAAGAACAGTATCCCAGCATGAATTTTCTTTCTGTACTAATATCTATTTTATTTCTACTTTTTGAGTGAACTTGGATAAAATCACAAGTACCAAAGACCTATTTCTTATGATACTCCATTAAATCTAGGACATTTTTTTCTGAGTCAAAAGTATTTTTAAAAGTCTCAGTGACTTCCCATACAAGAATTTAATTGAGTAATCACATCAAAGTATAGCTTGGATTATTTTGTTTACAGGAAATGGGCTCAAGAGAATGTTTTAAAGGGCACACTTCTTTTAAATGTAATGCAACTTTCCAGTATCTATTTCTTTCATATTAAGATTTTTCCCTTAAAGTACATTTAAATGACTGCTATGAAATGACATTTAGGATCACAAATACTTTAAATCTTAATTTTTAATACTTTCCTGTTGTCTTAAAAGTCATAGCATCTTGAGTTATAATAATAAAGCTAAAATTTGGCTTCTTACTACAACTAATGAGAATCATCATACACAAATGAAAAATTTTCAAGACTTAGTCTGGGATGTATTCAAAGTAGCAAACATTACTCAAAAATGAAAATCTCTTTCATTTGCTGAGGCTCTATTTATAATAACTAAGAGGGAAAAAAAAACCCTAAGTATCTATCAGCTGATGAGTGAGAGAAGCCAATGTGTCATGCATACAAAATGGAATACTATTCATCCATAAGGAAGCTTGAAATCCTGTAATTTGCTATATAGCATGCATGGAATTAGACATCTTTATGTTCAGTGAAATCAGTGAGGCACAAAAAGACAAATTGCACATGATCTTGCTAATAGGTAAAACCTAAAGACATTGATCTCATATAAATTGTGACTGTGCAGTGATAGTTACCAGATGTTGAGGAGACTGCAGAGAAGGTAAAGACAGGGAGAGGTTGACCAATGGGGACAAAGTTGCAGTTGGAATAGGAGTGAAAGGTTCAGGTGTGCTCCTGCAGGGCAGGGAAACTATAGGCAACAATAAATATTGTATATTTCAAAAGCTAGAAGAAGAAAGAGTATTATCATAAAAATGACAAATGCAGAAATAGACATGTTAACTCGGATTTGAATATTTTACAGTGTATGCATGTATTGATACTTTTCATGGTTCCTGTTGAATACACATAATTTTTATATTTCTTTATCAATTAAAAATAAATTTTAAAAGTCCTCAAAAGTAAGTAAATGAAAGTCTCACTCACTTGGCTGTATTGTCTGATATTTTTCAGAGTTTAGAGAAATACGAAAGAGCTGACTGAACATGTCAGATAACATACAGATGTAATTAAGAGAAATCTTACTTCCTTAAATATACTGCTTCTCTGACATAGAACCAGAATTTATTCCAAAGTAAGAATAGTGAAATAACACTTCATTGTCTTTCTTATTTTCTTTAGCATCTAAGGTAGTAGTTAGCCATAGTTGTTGATATTCTCACCAACAAAGGTTAGATTTTTCTTGTAACTCACCTGGCTCTTTGACCTTAAGGCTGAGCATATAATAAAGGTTGGTCTGTCACTTGCTTCATTCTTTAAGTGAGTGAAGTTGATTCAGAGATAACATGTGGCCCAAGCTGGGCCAGTGTGAATTCTTCACTTGGTTTTGTTTCATTGAAGCTACCTGAGAATAATTCCTTCTTCTTAGACAAGGATGGGATCCTATATGCCAGCTAAGCAGCAAATGGTTACTAAAAGTTCAGCTCTTTGTTCATAGCTCCAATGGTAGTAATCTCAAAACTTACAAGACACAGTTCATAGTAAGAATGCTTGAGTGGACTGAGTGCCTTGAGATAAGCCATACTGTCTATACTAACAATGTAATTGTGTGAGGCCTTGGGCTACAGCATCGCTCAAACTATAGAGGAACCAGAGACAGAAGATAGTCTCATGGTGTTTCTGATTTCTGTGATACTTACTAGTGAAATATTGAAACTGAATGGGTTTTGGGGACCACCTAAACATGTACAGGGGCATTTGTTTTTCCACTTTTAGAGAAACTGTCAGTGACAAAAGGAAAGATGAAAAGTAGAATGGTTGAATGCAAGAGAAATGAAAGAGAAAAAGAAAGAGATTAGCATCATTATGCCTCACTATAATCCTTGAGACCCATTAAGATGTATTATTTCTTTAGTTATTGCTTTGAATTTGTAAATTAATTATATATATTTTGAAAAATTTTTTCCTTTGCTTCCTTTTTCTACTCTTTTGGTGTATTTAGAAACATAAAATTTAATTATTACATATCTTTTTCAATATTGTTGTGATTACAGTAAAATCTGAACAAAATAAAGCCTTGTATTTTCAAACCTATTAACAAACATACTAAAAAATATACTAATGGTGTTCTTTTTTATTTTAAAGAGGATAAAATCAAGGAAAATAAAACAATAAAATCAATCAAACAATCTAAATTAATTTGAAATAAATTGATTTAGAAATGCAGATCATTTCATAAATTATTTTAGCTACCAGATTTTTTTCTGAAATACTATTACAATAAGAAATTTTGAAACTAAATGTAGCATAGGCCTGCTAATATATGTCTGCTAGTTTCATACTTTGTAAAAAAAAATTAATTCATAATTTTCTACATTTTGAGCTTTCAAAATAACCTTTTTTGTGCAAAGAGATGGCATTTTTCACTATAGGAACCAAGGCTAAAAACTTACAGTGCTCCTCTAGAGAAAATTTAAATCCAGAGAGACAGAATATTGTTATAGAAAATGCTGTACTAAGTGATACATTGTTGCCACTAAATTCCAAATTTTAGCATACATAAGAGCAATTAGCAGGCATATCTTTTATGAATATTTAGACATTTCTATTATAACATTCATTGATGGAAAATGGACCACAGTCACTATCAACTGATGTCCTCCATGACTTAGGGAGGATTTTTGGAAACTGGATGATGAGAGCTTCTTGTTGATTTCTTGTTAGGAGGTGAGTTCTGGTTGGAGGAGGCAGGTCCCTGGGGACGTGACATGGAAGCATATAACTCCCTTCTCAGTTCCTCCCTTCTCTCTCCCTCTCTGCCTCCTGTCTGTCATGCCATGAGCAGCTCTCCTCCACTGTGTCCCTCTGTTATGCTGTCCTGACTTGGAGCTAGAGGATTATGGACTAAAACCTCTACAAACTGTGAACCAAATAAAGCCTTTTAAACCTTGAGAGTCAGAGATTGTTTCGTAGGGATGAGAAAGTAACTAAGATATCTGGTTAGATTCCAGGAAAAGCCACTACATTTCTAAAAATGTAACAATATCACTGGGGATTTTTGGAAACAAAGCAAGCTTTCTTAATTTGGTAAAGCAGGCAAATTCTCAAAGCAAAAACATCACATGTATTGCTAAAATGTCACAAACAGTTCCTATGAAGGACAGTTCTCTTACTACTGCATCTAGCTTCTAGAGTGAATGAAAAGAAAATTAACTGTAATTATAAGAGTAAGAAAATCCACAATTATAGTTAGTATAATTTTTATACAAGTTTTCAACAATTTTGCAAGTTTTATAGTGGCAAAGTCAATTTATAAATATCAATGTATAAATATCAACTAATTGATTATGACTGCATCCCTCATATTAGCAAGAATCAATGGGAAATCGCATTTTTTTGGCTTGTTTTGATATCTGTATGTGGGATTGAACACAAGGCCTTCAAACTGAACTACAGTTTACATTCTATTTTTGTTTTGAAACAGAGTCTCTAAATCACTATGTTGCCAGGGTGAGCTCAAACTTGTGATCCTCCTGTCCCATTCTCCCAGAATGGCGGGATTAAATATTCTTTAAGAGATTTCATGCTGTATTCATCAGGTGTCTTCAATGTGAATGCTGTATGGTGAATATTATACAGCTGTGTCAGAGGGACACAGAAAGTCCTATAGATTTACTTCTTATATCCTAAGGAGACCAGTTTTCTTCAAACTCATCTAAATTTTTTAATTAAAACCTGGAGAGTTTTTTTTGTTCCCCATACAGTTTGAACTACTCAATTCATCGGAAAGAATCAAGGACCCTAAATAACTCAGATGATTTTGAAAATGGAGAAGAGACAACAATCACATGGCAGTTAGAGACTGAGTTATTTTAAGGTTGATAAGTTCAAAACAGTGTACCAATGTAGTAGGTAAACGGGCTAGAAGAAAAGCCCCTCACAGGTATGGGGAGTGGATAGGAGAGGCTCAAACCATGAAAGAAAATTCATTTTCTGGGGCTGGGAGTTTAGCTCAGCGGCATAAGCACCTGCCTTGAAAGCAGGCAGTCGTGAGTTCGATCCCCGGTACCGATAAAAAGGAAAAAGACCAAAAAAAAAAAAAAAAAAAAAAAAAAGAAAATTCATTTTCTGTGGGAAAAATAAATTGATAGAGGTACCTTTCATACAAATCCATAAACAACCTTCAGATACTAAAGTTTAGAAGTAAGGCTCCAAAATCGTAGACAATGAGATATATTGATGATATCATAATAGGGAATATCTTTATTTTTTATTTTTATTTTTTGTCTTTTTCCTTTTTATTGGTACCAGGGATTGAACTCACGACTGCCTGCTTGCAAGGCAGGAGCTTATGCCGCTGAGCTAAATTCCAGCCCCGAGGGAATATTTTTAAATATGTAAACATGCAAATCACAATCAGATTAAACTTCTATTACAATTCTTCTTTTTATTTACAGATACCCCAAAATTTTACAGTCTGAGGTAACTTATAGTAAGTTAATTATCAAGAATATATAAAAAAATCTTCCTACGTAGTCAAATACAAAATCAGTTCACGCTTTTTAATTTGTGCTACGATTTAGGAAAAGATGGCTGTATTTGTGTTTGTGTGGGGAAGATGGCTGTGTTTGTGCCTTTCACATGAGTGTGACAACACAAACAAAGTTTTGCCATACATTTCTGTCTGCAAACTAAATTGTTTGTGAACAAAAGCATTCATGAACTGAGGTACCACTGTAATGTAATATAAAAATGAGCAAAGGTTGTGAGACACTAACCATGAAACAGGACACAGGAATAAATGTTTGAAAAGCAAATATCTTTTCCCCTTGTCTTGTAATTAGGGAAATACAGATTCAAATATAGGGAACAGACTGTTTTCAGCCACTCAGATTGGAAATTAAAAAAAAAAAAAATCCACTACCCGATATTGTGGAAAATATGAGGAAAAGGGGGCTTTCCATAATTACATTACCGAAATCTGCACCACCGCTTGTGGCAGTGAGTAACTGGAGCAACCCAAGAGCATGTCAACAAAGGAATTAATGAATGTGGAACTTTCCTACCAGGAATACTATACAGTAGCTAAAAATAGCAAAGTACATGTGCTAATAATTTTCTGATCTGCTATATTGTCTTATTTCCCATGCTTCTTTTACACTGATATCCTTTGGGGAATTTGATATAAGGTTTTCTCTCTCTCTCTCTAGAACTTCTTTTCTCTAAAGGTCCTTGTGGTTCACTTTTGAGCTTTCTTTTGCATTTTTGCTTTCCTGTCCCCTCCTTGCAAATAACTTGTGTAAAAGTACCAAACATTGCACCTCCCCACCCCCACGGGACTCTGACCTTTTCTTTTTGCTGTTTGCTCTACAAGAATATCAGCTTTCTAAGGACAGCTCTATGTGTTGTTCAGGGCTGTGTTCTCATCCCATAAGAGTGCCTGGTACCCAGGTGATGTTGGATGTGTATTTCTAGAGTAAAACGTAGTTACCCGCACACATCTGGGAGCTCATGGGGTTGTCTTCCCATTACCCCGTACTCTTTCACAATCGGGTTTTCTCATAGAAGCAAGACCCAAAGTTCCACCTTCCTACTCCAAACCTTCTGCCTGGAACCAGTAAGCAAGGGGGACGAGACACAGGAAGCCAGCCTGTGAGCCCGGAAGCCTTCTAGTCCCTTGGACCTTGCTCTCCTTGGACCTTCCACGAGCCCGCCATGGGCATGATGAGTAAGGGTTGTGTCCAGGATCAAGACTGTGTCTAGCATGGATACGATGGAGGTCCCCTTCAGTGAGGGGCTGTCAAATGGCACTGTATCCTGAGATAGAGAAAAAGTCTGTGCACTTCAGATCCCAGTGAACTCACTGGCTTCTCCTTGAACTCTTTGCAATATCATCTATGTTGGGAAAGATCATTTAAAGCCACAGTCTAGCATAACGCTTACATCCAGAGGGCTGGAAAAGGAGGGTCATTAAGTGTCTCTGACTAAAGTAATGTTTGACTGCTGCTCTTCTGGGAGGGGGTGACATTTAGCACACAGTGGTGTGCCCTTGTGAATGGCATCCTGGCTGCCGGAAAGCCTTAGGTAGCTCTCTTCTGACCTAATGTTCACCTTGTCTTCTCAAGGTAAGGGAAATGTGACTTCTCATCTCTTTCCATTAAATAGCTATTTTTTTTTTTTCTTGAATTCCCTGTGCTAGAGGAAGGAATATGGGGTTTGGGATTGGATAGACTGGGTTTGAACCTTAGCCACATTATTTCTTAACCACATGATTTTAGTAAGTTGTTTAATTTTTTCTATGCTCTTTCATCACTTAAATCATAAAGGTTATAATACATCTTCCACCTCCGGATTTTGAGATCGATATAAAGAAATAGAAGATACAGGAGCCACATTCCTGAAATTTAGATTGACAAAAAGCACACTTTTTTGGATGAGTTTAAATCCTTCCCTTCTCTGTGGAGATAGTCCTAATTCTCTTTAGTACAGTTCACATATAACTACATAAAAATGAATACTTCTTACAAACTTAGAGCGTAAGTGCTTCATCATTGCCTAATTTGCTGAGTGAATTAGAGGGCAAAGAAAAGCAGCATGTGATGATGATATTAAACAGACACTGCTGCTTGTGTCCTGATGGAGATTCTGTTGTAACTAGATAACCTTTGTTACCACATGTATGAGTTAAATTTACTAAGAAATGAACTCAGGATAAAACTAGTGGATGGGGAACCTGCTTCTGGATATTGAATATTCTTACCTCGGGGTAGGGGGACTTAAACATAATTAAGAGTGCATTTCTTCATTTTGAGGAATTTGATCACAGCTGGTATTCAGAATCATGTTGTTATCCATCTATTAAACTTCAACCAGTCTAGAGAATCCTAATTAGAAATGATTTCCTAACAGCTACATGAAGGAAACCCACGTTAATGTAATCTTGATAAATAAGGGTTCCTAGAATAAGTAAAGGTTAATTTGAAGAAAAAAAAAGCCAACCTGACCCCAGATGCCCCTCCCCCCATTTTTCGTAGTCTCCGAATAAAGCATGATCGTGTTTATATATTTTCAAGATAGCTCTGTCTCTTTTTATCTGGAATTTCTTTCTTACTATTTTGACAGCCAGTATAATGGTCAAGGAGACTGTACAGGGACTTGGGGTGTTTGGGTCTGGATTCAAATCATGAGCCTGTCACTTAGTAAATACATGATGACATATACCTCCATACACGCCACAACTTAGAAAACCGAGGTCCAGGGAAGTTAATACTGGAAACGTCTCGAGGGCACTCAATCAAATAATGTCTGCAAAAGATTTGGAACAGAAAAGCCATCACGTAAATAGCAAGTGGCTGCTATTATTGTTTTCTCATGCTCTTAACGACTCTCAATATCACAGGAGAAGATTGAAGCGGGTCCTCTATCCCTGCTCACTACTTTGTTAAAGAAGCAAAGCTGCATAATCATCTCAGTTCTGAGGGACTAGCTCAGGAATTGGATATTTTGTTAACGCGTTATTTTTAACCTTTTCTGATGGGTAGGTTTAGTTCTAACTTGGTAGATAGGTTGCTTAACTGGGTTGGTGATACTGATTGCTCTCTTGACTTACACTTCCAACTTTAGATTTTCAATTTGCACTTTTCTATTCTCATACTGTTATGTATACACTATCCTCCTTCTTCAACTAATTCAGGTTCCTTATCTACAGATGCTGAAATCTAGCATTCTCAAGAGTTTTGCATGGTTTAGTCATTACTCCTGTACTGTTGTTCTTAAATAAAGACCCTCTCTCACCCCTACCCTAGCAAACAATTGACATTTCAACAAAGAGACATTTCTATCATCACGACTGAGTAGGAGCATTGATAATGGAATTTACTGAATAGAGGCCACAGGTACTGTTAAATATCCTACAGTACACAGGAGAGACCAAACAACTAATAGTCATCCAACTTAATCTGCTAATGTTTCTAAGGTAGAGAATTCAGAGCTAGGATGACCCTAGTTATATTTGTTTCCTTGAGACAAGCTCTTACTGTGTAATCCAGGCTTTAGAACTCATAATGCACTCAAGACAGGCTTTGAACTTATGAACTTCCTACCTCAGCCCCCCAAATGTTGCATTTGCAGGCTGGCACCCCTTACCCATCCAACTCCAGACTTTTTGGTTTAACCTTTGACATTTTGAAAAGTAAAGGCAAGCATGCTTAACAATTAATTAGACAGTAGGTATAAATTGAAACTGTTATTGACATACAGAGCTTTGAGTTCGTTTGCTTTCAGAATGCTGAAATATTGCTCATGATTTAATTTTAATTTGCTTTCTTGATTTTCTTATGTTCTTTCTCATCAATTATACTCTAATCTACCAAAAGATTAGATATGGTTTCTACATTCTTCTCTCTTTCTGCTAATGCTTTATGCAGAGTACCTGCTCAATAAGCCTTCTTGACTGATTGTGCTTATTTATAATCTGTTTAAATTTGATCCCTTGACAAAACCTACCATAAACTTTCCAACCATCAATTATATTAATATCAAATATGTGGGTGAAATGATGGAGAAGAATTCAGAAAGTACCATTATTCATAATATAAAGAAGATTCTACCTCTTATGCTATGTAATTTGATGAAATGTGCTAGCAAGATACAATCCTTTTAATTGATATAGATTTAAATTACCTACGTTTACTGTAAACCTTACTGCAAAGCATGCGCTTCTGCTGAATTAGATAAAATGTTATTGTTGAAAGTATTGTTTATTCATGTAAAATAAGCAAACATTAATAAACTGCCCCAAATTCTGTTGAACATATAGATGTAGAAGTAATAGTTTTCTCTTTCCTTCTTGTTATAAGGAACATTTTAAATACTATTTGAAGTTACTTACAATGATTTAGTCAGCTTTGAGCTATTGATTCTAGGAATATTTAAAGGTATTGAAGTATTTAAAATTGTTTTCTGCACTGGCTTGCTAAGACTCCGGTAACAAACTACCACAGAATGAGCGTTTTGACAACACAAACTTAGTTACCATCGTCCTGGAGGATGGAAGTCCAAGATCAAGGTCTCTGCAGCATTGATTCACTCTGAGGCTGTGTGTTAGTCAGCTGTTATTGTTGGAACAAAATGCCTGACAGGTACAGCACAGAAAAGGAGGAAAGGTTTGTTTTGTCTCACAGTTTCAGAGGTTTCTGACCATAGTTTGCTGGTTCCAAGGCAGAGACATCATGGGCAAAGCATGTGATGAGAAAAACTGTCCATGTCAGCCAGGAAGCAAAGAAAGCATCAAAGTGAGAGAGGGACAGATAGAGGCGATAGAGATAGAAATAGAGTTGAACACAGGATCCACCCTTCAGAAGCACACCCCAGTGACCTGCTTCCTATACCTAGGCCCTACTCTGAACACTCCATTCAGATAATTAATCAATTAATTAGTGGACTATTAATCTGGATAGGCACGTTTATGAACAAATCACCTCACTAGACTTCTCTGAATATTGTTGGATTGGGGATCAAGTCCTTAATACATGAGCTTTTTGGGACACTTCACATCTAAAACAGAACAAGCTATAAAGGAGAAGATATTCTGGCCCTTTTTTCTTAGCTTATAGATGTTGTCCTCCATAAATATGTCTATCTTTCCCATATATATATATATATTTTTTTTTTTTTTTTTTTTTTTTTTTTTTTTGATCAAGGTCCATCCTGACAAACCTATTTCAACTAGATTGCCTCTGTAAAAATCATACTCTCCAAATAAGGCCCCGGTCTGAGGCCTGGAGGGTTGGAATACCCACATGAGTTTTGTGAGAAGCCAGTGCAAACTGTAACAGATGATAATTAAGAAATGGCCATAAAGGAGTGGTAATCTAGGAAATTGTATAAGAGGAATTATGCATAGTGCCATGCTATAAAAACAGAGTCGTGACTACAATTTGGAAATGATGAGCTTTGCTAAGCTATTATAGGACACTGCTGAGTACATTTTGGTAATGTATCTTAAACAAAGCAAAAAGAACTGTCCTAGAAAAATTGCATAGATCAAAAACATAAACGTCTTTCTTTCGAGCAATCCAAAATACTGTGCTAGTCTTTCTTGTTTGTTTTTTGAAAATTTCTCAAGATAAATAAGATTCCTCGCTTCAGGTGACAAAAGTGGGGTGAAAGGCAGAAGGTTCACTCATTGCACACCACCTACAATTATAAAAACAGGAAGCAGGGTTTTGCTTTAGTGGAGGTGTGTCTGCTTGGCTGGTTAGAGCATGCAAGAGATTATGGGATTCCCAGCGTGTTGGCTTTTAAATGGATGGCATTCAGAAATTAATCAGGGTGGAGGTGAGTCTTCAGGGAAGCCCCAGGATCTATCAGGT
This sequence comes from Cavia porcellus, assembly GCF_034190915.1. Lineage (NCBI taxonomy): Eukaryota > Metazoa > Chordata > Mammalia > Rodentia > Caviidae > Cavia > Cavia porcellus. The sequence goes on from NW_026947489.1 coordinate 13,151,595, forward strand.
TGGGATTTAAGCCAACTGAGGGTTTTGGCTTCTCCGGTACTGGGGGCACTGGAGAACTTCTGTTTGCCTGCTGCTTAGGATGGGAGAAGGAAATTTAAGTGTATCTGCCTGTGTGGCTGGAACAAACAATGCACAGGGAGCTAGGTTCCAGAATCCCTTAACATGCTGATCATCTCGTTCTTAGTCCTACAGTTCAGAGTGTCAGCCTGAGTCCGCAGCAAGATTGCACAGGACATTCAAATCTCGTGAGAGAGGTTGCTCCAGGTATTAAATGTGATTTTCCTGCGGTTAATGCTAACAATGGGTTGGCCCTGAAAGAGCTGTGATTCTGTAACTTGTCCCCGTTGTGCTAGCTGCCTCTCTGTGACTCCTTGGGGGGCAGGGAAGTGTCAGGGCTTTGAAAGCAAGAGGCAGAGTTCTTCAAGATGCCTAGAGCTGACCTGCTGACCTGGCCCAGCATCTTTTTCTCTCCCTAACCCACCTCTCCCACCTCCCCCATCCAGGCTCCATGCCTGGAATTGCCATCAGAGCTCTGCAGCCACAGCCTGGAATCGCCAGGGCTTTTACACTGCAGGACCAAAGTTGGGGAGCAAAAACCACAGTTCGCCTCTTGCAAATTGTTTTCACTGACTCTGACATGAAGGAAAGTGACAAAGAATGAGGTGGAGGCCTGGGTTATTTAAACAGAGACCTCTTTATCTGCTTCCCCCTACCGCAGAGCAGCCTCTGAGAGTTATCACAGCATCATTAGTGGGACAGCTGCTGGTCAGCAAGAAAGATGTTGACACCAGCACCCCATTAACAGGAACTTAACTTTAGTCTTTCTCTTACACAGTCTCTCTCTCCCTTTTCAGTCTCTATCTCTCTCTCTCCCTCTCTTTACTATGCATCATCATCTCTGCCAACTTTCAGAAAGGAGGCTGCATTGGTTCAAGAAATCACTGGGACAGAAAATTAATAAGGTACTGGGGACAGTCACCTCAGGTCAGGTCAGGGGGACACAAGGAGAGAAGGGAGCTGGCCCAGGAGCTCCCAGCACGGCTGGAAACCTACCCTACATGTTTATAAAGGTGTAACTGGATTGCTGCCAAGCGCCTGCATTTAAGTGATTAACAAATGTTTCTCTTTAAGTGGACACCTCTTGTTCTAAATATATTTGACAAGAATGCGGAGAGTCATCTGGTGGGCAGAGAGGGCGCAGCTCAGCCCGTGAAGCTGGCAGGCTGGCAGCCCCGGCTCTGGCCTGCCCCTGGTGCCAGCCGAGTTCACGTAGCTGGTGGGCAGGCTGCCAGTGCCAGTGGTTCCCTGCTGTTTAACGACAATGAATTTACTGCTTCCCTGCATATTGGCGTTATTCTGTATAAACAAGGTTAACACTCCTTTTAAATTAAAGGCACTACCTGGTGACTAAATGGGTGACCTTGCCAGCTCTCTTCACCTGGATCCAAAACCCTCCCATTTTAACCCGTGGCTCTCCTTTGCTCCCAATTGAAACAGAGCTCCAGCAGGACACTGGCTGACCCCTAACCCTGTGACCCCTGCCGTGGGGCAGCAGAAGTGATGGACGCAGGGATGTGCCCCTCAATGAGCCTGGTCACTTTGCTCGTGGTGTGGGTCGCTCCAGGTCCAGCGAGCCTGAGCACCCGGACCCGCAGGCAGCTGGTGTCACAGGCCGGTGACAGACGGCTTTGCAGGCCCTGCCAAGACTGCCCCCAAAATAGAGATCACCAGGAGAGGCAGCACTGTAAAAATAGGCTCTCTGTGTTTCACTCTAGCGTGGTATTGCCCTATTACTGATCTCGGGCACCGTCCCCACCCTCTAGGAATTTGAACACCTGGAAAAATCCTCCTGGCTTTACATTTGAGGAAATTTAGTGGTGTAAACAAACTCAGCAGGAAGCTCCCTTTGACAGGCCAACGCGTGATCTGCAGTGCTGAGCGAGCCCAAGGGGCTGAAACTTCCCTTGGGAATGTCTACTCCGAAAACACTGCAAAGATGTCTCCCAGTTTACCAAACTTGAGTCGGGTGGGTCTGCTTTGGAAGTATCTAGAAAACAGTCCGGCACCTTGTAGAAAAAGACACTTCAATCAGCCATGTAATGAGTGGCATTCCCACTTTCTCCTTGCTATTAGGGTGGAATTATTATGGAGCCTTCCATGTCAATTCAGTGTGAAGAATTGGGGAATATTTTCTTGGTTTTATCACTATGACCATAGAAAGCCAGACTTGGACAGGTGCAAGGAACTTCTCCGTGTTTCCTAAAGCAGAATCTGAGTCCATGGACCCCAAGTCCGGAGTCTTGGATTCTGCAATTGTTTTTCTATGCAGTTCCTCATCAGCCATAGGGCAGCCACAGGATTAGAAATTTGTTTTTACTCTTGGAAGCATACAATCCCTGGTTCGATAGTTCCTACTTTAAGTTTTTTCCTTCATAACTTAAATTAGAAAAATAGAAATGTCTTTCTAACTAGGCATAATTGTAATACACTACAATTTAGCTAGTGTCAAAGAATTTTATCAGTCTTATTAATGTAAGTTTGAATATGGGTCTAAGCATACTTTTCGCTGTGTGAGGTAAAATGTGGCCTTCTTTCCCAAGTCCCTCCAAAGGGTACTGATGTGATTGGGAGGGTAGCAAGGTAACCTGTCATTAATAAAATCCATTGACCCTGTCTAGCAAGTGTTCCAATGTGTTTCTAAGGACAGGACATATTTAGTGTGTAAGTCTTGTGTGCTATGTTTTGCAGATTTAAAGGAAAGTAAAAATAGTCAAGAAAAGATTATCTAAGATTTGAAGAGATAGGCTGGGGACATAGCTCAGCAGCATAGCACCTGCCTAACAAGTACAAGGTACTACATTCGATTCTCAGTATCTGCCTCCCTCCACAAAAAGATTTGAGTAGATGACCATTCATGTGATAATGACCACTGTGGGTAAAAGGAATCTAGGGTGGGCGATGCCCTGGGCATCCGTGCAGACCTTGCACAGTGATTATTTGCCAGGTTTTGTCCTAAAGGCTGGGAATAATCATTATAGCCCCACTTTCCATGTAGGGAGACTGAGGTTTAGAGAAATTAGGTAACTTGGCCAAGAGTTCACAAGGGAGGAATTCCAACCAGGCAGGCTGGCTCCATCCCACCTCTCTCCTGGTTCTGTGGTCATGACGTGGGGATTGACCTATCTCCATGTACTGACTGTCCCAAGGGAACAGGAGCTTTTAAAAATTATCTTCAATATAGGCCTTGCATATAATCATTGTTCTATCTTCTCCTTGATTTAATTCCTCATTTTAAAGTTTCCAAACCTGGGCCACTCACTGTCACCATCTTCAGCAACCCCATCAACTTCTTTTTCATCATGTTAAATAAATGCATTGAAGCTAAATCCTTACAGGTATCAAGTTTTCTAGGACAGCAACAATTTTAATTTTCTTTTTTAAAGCTAGGACTGAACTCTCAGGGTTTTGTTTGGAGTAGAAGGCACAGAGGCCATGACAGGAAATACACAGTCAGGAAGACAAAGAAAGGGACATCTTTACAGAGCAAGAAGTCAAGAACGATCCCTGAGAACCGGAGTTGCTGGGAGGGTGAGAGGTTATTTCTAGCTAGACCTAAATTAAGTCTTCTTTAGAGAAAATAGGTTTCTGTTCCCTTCTAGCAGCTGCTCTCAGACTATGAGGCAAGGCACTTCACAATATAAGAATATTCACTGTTCTACAGCCCGACTTCTGGTCTCTCTTATCCGACAAGCCAGATCCTCCCAGTGCACTTACCTGGGAATCAGAAGGTCCACCCTTCTGGGAACCTGAACCAACTGAGAAGCCATGAGGTGTTGTCTGATTAGAGTTGGCTTTTGTTTCTCTATTTCTATGTCATATCTGTCAAATTCTCTGGTCATGTAATGATAATACTATATGATAGATAATAGTCTATTCTGGTAAATTGTAATATATTATGTATAATTTTATGATGTAACAATTTGTCATTCTGTAATATGTATTGTGTATACTAAACATAATATATGATCATCAAGAAAACTGGGAAAACTATGAAAGAAACAATAAAAAGTTACTGAAAATTACATTACTGCAAATGCTTTGGGCATTATTTTCTTTGCTGTTTAAAATTAACACCTGTGTATTTTAAGGAGGAAAAGTGCACAAATACCACAATTTAAGATCACGTCATGTAGTTTTGAACACTACTTTTACCCTTTAAAATCATTCAATTGTCAAGCATTCTTTGCATATTTCATTTTTAATGATTGCATAATGTCAAGTATTTTTATAGTTTTATGTAACCCAAATTAGCATTGCTCTGTTCTTAGACATGTAGGTTATTTCTAAATATTGCTATTATAAATAATCTTGTATAAACATTTTGGATACTTATGTGATGTTTACTTCGCATTAAATTTCTTAGAATTACCTTCATTTTTGTTGTTTTATCAGGATAGTGACCATCCACAGCATGAGAGCATTAGAAGGGGGCAGGATAAGATTGGAGAATTTAACGAGTTGAGTTAATTTGTATTAAATTTATACTTATTTTTTCAAAAGCTGAAATTTATGCAGGAGTCTCTTTCCTTTCACTCTGAAATTGGCATTGTATTTGATAATTGCTGCCACTATGATTAGATTTCTGACTTCCGGGTAAAAAAATAAGATAAAGGTAAGTATGCTGGAATTTAACAGTGCTTACTAAGGTTTGGAATTATCCTAAAGGAAGTAAACAGTTCCTGTTTGTTGAGTATCAGCACAATTTTTCAGGAATACAGACTGGGAAGAACACAAGACTGATATACAAAACATTCAGGAGTAATGGTATCTCTATATATATATACCTCATCTCTCTATCTCTGTCTCTATCCTTATCATTTCTATCTCTTTCTCTACCTCATCTCTGTCTCTATCTCTGCCTGTATCTCATCAGCATCTATCTATATCTCTATCCTTATCTCTGTCTCTCTATCTCTACATCTATATCTATATCTATATCTATATCTATATCTATATTGATTGCCAAAAAGAGACATATGGATTTCCAAGGCCTTTCTCTTACGTTTTGCCTGAATGAATTTGCATCATCACAGAACTGAAGTTATTTGATAGTGCTCAGAATGTAACATTTCTGGGTTGGAGAAAAAGGACCCATCGCCTGTTGTCAGAGTTTTTGGGTCACCTGCTACTACCTGTGTCGGATGACAGTCTTGCTCTCCCCCTTTACCTCGACTGCCTGCCTGGGCTTTGGTGTGCAGCTGCTCCCCACTGAGCCAGGCTTCCTGGGCTGCCTGTGCCTCTCAGCCTGAGCTGTGATTGGCTTATCTCATATTTCTGCTTGGACCGGTTAAGGTCACCACACACTTCACCTCTTCTGTTCTGAATCTAATCCTGTGCACTTGGACAAAAGTAACACATTAGTGGAAAGTTTTTCTACATAATGATGACATAGTTCAACAGAATGAAATGGAATGAAACATGAGTTTACCTGTGAATACATGTAATAAGTAGAAAGAAGTTAGCAGAAGTGTGTGTAAATAGAAAACCCATGCGTACAACTCAGTTTTGCTGCCTTAGGGATATGAGGCATTAGTTTAAAGAACGATGCTGTCAACTCTGCCAATAAAAGAATAGATTTATATTTATTGTGGACTGATGCGCTTTCACTGAGAAAGTTGAGCCCATTTTTTATTCAAATGGAGAAGCTCCTTACAGCCCCAAGGTCCTGCTTTCCCCTCTGTACCATACTGGGAAATACTGGATAGGTTCACTCAGAACAGTGCAGGTCTTTCTGAGGGGAATCAGACAGTTCCTAGGGTGTGGTGTTAGCACACCATTACAGTGTGCTGTACCTTAAGCCTGCTTTGACCCCCACAGGTCTAGGTGATGAAGGCTTGGTCCCCAATTCTGTCTGTGTTGGAACAGAGATGAGTCCAGAGGGAGGAAGCTTGATCATTTGGTTGTGCCCTTAAGAAGTCATTGAGACATTGGCCTCTTCTGTTCCTCCCTTTGCTCTCCAGCTGTTATAAGGTGAGAAGTTTAGCTTTACCACTTTTTTCCCCACCATATTACCCTGCCTTGCTATAGGCCCAAAAGGAATGGAACACCAAAAATGGACAGAAACCTCTGAAATCAAACTAAAACAAACCTTTTCCTTACTACAGTGATTATCTCGGGTATTTTTGTCACAACAACAGAAAGCTGATTAAGACACAGTCTCCTATCTAGAGAAACAGTTGCATGGAAAGGTGAAGTATATGAGTTCTATTTGTCTTTTCTACCATTATTGTCCAGAGTTACAAGTTGCAAAGAGCAGACGCTGCTCAGACTAGTTTAAGCAGGAAAGAGATTCAATAAATGGAATAAGATAGCTCACAGATTCATGAAGGAACTGGAGAAATATTATTAATGTTGAGCTTCCAGAAACATATGCTAAGTCATGCTACAGGACTGCAGATTGCAAGTGCTGCTAAGCTGGGCTGAGCACGCTGACAACCTTTGTGCAACCTCTACTGCTGCCTACGCTGATGGATGTCAGGCTTGTATGAGGGCTCAAGCTCGCAAGCCAAAGCTGGGGAGGCTTGTGTCTCAAAACATGAGCAATCAAATGGAAGCTCCACTGGGAGCTCGAATCCAGGCCTCATATGAATGTGTCTCATGCAGTGGCACCTTGGTAGATAAAAGGAAGGCTGGAAATTTGAGTTTTGATTTCTGCACCCGAGCTGTGGATCACAGAAAAGATTCCTCATGATTGCTTGGTATTATACACAATGCTTCAGCAAGAAGATGTCCTCGCAACGCAAACTTGTGACCTAGAAAACGTGCTGCAGAATTAATCAGGTCTGGATTCATGCTGTCCTCGGAGTGACCACTCAGTCACTTCCCCTCTTTTTTTCTCATCCATACTTCAGCTTCTTCATCTGTAAAATCCAGACAATACCATGTGCCTCAGCGGTATACAATGAAAATCTGAACAACTATATATCTAAAATGCTTAGCATGGTACTTTTGTATGTAGTGAACATTCAACATATATGATGACTTTCATTTCAATTATTAGTAATAAGGGCTAAACTCTTTTGCCTAAGAAAGGAGAAAAAAGCCCTGCGACCAAAAAAGTCACAATGAAAATAATAATAATAAGCCTGCTCATAGCAAACATAGGCTCAACCCAAGCCACAGCAAGTCTGTCTTAACATTTCTTATATTTCAGTTCATACAAGGATTATATGGCAGTAGCTGAACAATGGAAAAGTTTGAGGTTGATGCTTCTGCAACTGTTTCCAAAATAAACAGCTATAGGAAGCTCACTACCCTTTGCATGAAGGCTGAGGTAGGGGGGTGAGGAGGAGGCTCTTGTTACTCCAATCTTATGACAGGAGGTGTGGGAACAGATCAATATGTGGCTAAGTGTTTTATTTACACTTTTATTATTTTTGACAGTGATGACAACGTAGTATGCATGGAGTAAAATGACAAATGCACGCATTTCTCCCTCTCATACACACTGCTTTTATTTTCCAAACCTCCTGAGTGAAAGGTAGTCATAGAAAAGCATGATGAGTGAGAGTTCCCATTGGTCAGGGCCAAAATTGCCCACAAATTCCAACTTTCCAGAACCACAGAGGGAAACCTAAGTACAGAAAGTGGAAAGAACAGAAAAAGCTGTGTATTAGGCAGAGGATAACCAAATGAGCTGGGAAGGGTCTGTTGGGTTACAAGACCACCTTTCTTTATCACCAAACTAATCTTGAATTTTTGAAAATGTTTTTCACTCAAGCCACTTTCCAAAATTGTGTTTAGTTGCTACCACATTCTACTTCTTCACAGAAACCCAGATGTTTTCACTTGGATCGGAGCCCCTCACGGGCAGCATCCAGATGTTCTGAGGGGGCAGAGGAAGTTCTTTCATTTGTGGCAAATTTGAGACATGAAGATTCATTGACTCATGTAATATTAATCTTCCTACATGAGGAAATTGGAACCAAGCTCTTTCTCCGTTTTTTTCCAGTTATGTGTGGGGTCATGCATCTCCTGGCTGGGACTTCATAACCAACACAGGATTCCAAAATACCTACTGCCATTTTGGATTCAGCCAGTCCAATTCTTTCTATTTTCTTAAAGATCATTTAGAGGAGGTAGGGGAATCTGTGGGCCTGTGAGCAAGTGTTTCTTCTGCGATTCTGGCCAAAGCCACTACCACCACCACCACTGTTGCCCACTCGGACTCCTGCAAGCCTTCTCCTAAGTATGCACTCTCAGAGTCTGCTGCTCTGTTCTAGAAACTCTGCATGGCTTTGCAGAACGGTTAATTATAAAATCTCTTTACCATTCTCATGAGCTTTTTCCTACTTTCCTCTGATTCAGGAAGACTTATCCATGCTTTCTTCTACCACCTTGCTCACTGTGCTCCAGCCATGTACCACCTGTGTGCTACTCAAGATGCCCCACATTCACCTGCCTGGGTGGGTAGACAGGTGATTGGGTGACGGAAATCTTTGCTTCTATGGTTGTCTTTTCCAAAATGTTCTCCCCCAGATAGTCTCTTGGCTCTTGCTCATCTCAATTCATGTCCCAAACTAAGGTTTAAATCATCAGAAAACTCTTCTATTCTAGTGAAATGACCAATTCCCCAACCAGTTCCTGGTCTATTTTTCTCCTGCAATTATTTTACATCACCATCTGATATTTCCGGTGATTATCTGCTTACTTGATCTTATCTGTTTTTTTTCTAGTAGAATTTCAGCTTCAACAGGATTAAGGGCTCTGTCATTTGTTTTGTTTTGTTTCTGTCTACCCAAGGCCTAGAACTCTACCTAAAACAACCTGGTCTTTGCTTCAACAAATACTTGAGTGAATAAACACAATTATTTTGTGATTATATGTGGCTTTTAAAAATTGTGCTCATTCTGTATGAGCATAGGTAAAATCCTTACTATTTGTTCAAAATACTTATTTTCCTAAGGAATTTGTTGAGGAATGGAGTAAATAAGCTACTTCCTTAAATTTTCAGGGCAAACATTCAATATAGAAAAAGGTCAAAGACTTTGTTGCTCCTTTGGAAGAAATAAGTGTAGGTCCCCAGGTTACCACCTTATCTGAAAAGGTGATTAGCAGAGACACTACCTCCCTATTGCCTGAAGTGTTACTTTAATGTACTTTATTTTGTTCCTAAGCCAGCTCACAAAGAGGCATGAGATCATCTCTGCCCCCACTCCCAGCTCTGGTTATCTGATTTTATGGACCTGGTACCATTTGACAGGCTCCATTTTGGAAACTTCTCATTAAAAATGTTAATTTAAAAATCTGGTCTCTTTTGGGTGTCTGATGTTAAAACATACAAAGACTCTAAATCTCTTTACTATTCTTACTATTTTTGGATTTTTCTACATTTTGTACTTCATGATTATCCATTATGGATTCTTCCCTGATTCTTCATGCTGAGCTTCACTCTGAGGTCAGTGAGGACTGAAAGTCACTTCTCAATCAGTGTGCATGAAAAAAACGAATATTTGGGTTTGGGTTTTATGACTTCTAGGTCAAAACTGAAAGAATGATAATACATTGTGTTAATACTGTTCAAAGTTCCTTGCAGGTTGGTAGGACATGTTTTAGAAGAAAGTGATTGTTTTTATGTATAATGAGATAACAAAGACGATGGGATTGAATATATTTCCTAAAATCATTTGTTTCCAGTTTTGCAATTCTCATTGCCAAAATAGTTTTCTTCTCAACAAGATAAATTTTTCTGTGTAGAAAAACATACAAGGATCTGTTGAAAACTACATTCACTGTCCTAAAAATCTGTTGGAGAAACCAGATTTTCAGTATGGATTAACTTATTCATCCATCATGTCATAGTGTTGCCCTAAATTACCTCTGAGTCTAACAAGGTCCAAAAAGGGCATCTCGGAACTGCAGGCGACTCCCAAAGCTGGGACTGACACCCAGGACAAAGACAGACCCATACCAGAAGCTCAGATTTGACAAGTCCGCTTCAAAGTTTGGGGAAAAAAACCAGTAAGTCACCATCCTTGTTTTAAATGAAAAAGACAAAACAAAACAACCCTGTTCTCCTTTCAATGTAAGCAGTTCTAATTCTCCAAGTCAAACAGAGAAAAATAAAAGCACGGAATTGAGACTCCAAGGCCATCCCTAACTTTCTTGCTGAGCACTGCTGTTATCCATATGTTTGCAGGTTTCTCAAGTTCCAGGACAGGAGTACAATGTTCATATCTTTAAAATTTTTTAGACCTTGGCGTAATAAATAGAAAAAAAAATATACATGTAATGTTTTAGAGTAGGTTAGATTATGCATGATTTGATTACCATTTTTAAAATTAATTTTTGGGGAGGGTACTAGGGATTGAACTCATGACTGTTCGCTTGCAAGGCAGGCACTTATACCACTGAGCTAAATCCCCAGCCCCTTTAAATTCATTTTTTTTGATGCTGTAGTCACACTGTGTTTTTAACATGCTCCCTCTTCCACCAAGTGACTTGGAATGAAGCTTCCATTCACTTTGCTTTTTGTACATTGCTGGTATAACACCTTTTGATATAGTTTTTCTTTTGTACAAACTCCGGGTTCTAATAAGTGGTTAAGTATAACTATCCAGCCTGAAAAGATGGGATGAACTTTCACCATCAACTCCCAAAAGAACTCTGTGGAAGAGGTACAATAATCTGGGTTTAAGGCTTCTTGCCATATGTGGAGAGCTTGTTTCCTGCCTCTGACACAGCTAGTGGTAGGAAAGTCAAGCTGCCATGTGAATTTAGCCTTTCACATCCTGCTCTTAAGAAAATGCACCCTTTAGACAAGAAGAAACACCCTTATCCTATGCCACTGTAGTAGTTTGGGTTGCTAGCACATGGATCCTCAGCTAATTCCAGGCAACTGTTGGAAGGGGAAAAGGAGAATGAATTTAGGACTCGATGGAGCTAGTGTGTTAAAATCCATTTTCTCTACTGTCTCTGATATGCAGGCAAAATTGAAGTTCAGAGATGGTAAGTAATGGACTCAAGGTCTTAAGACAGATGCATAAGTAGAAATGACAGAATGTAACATCAGGTCTGCCTGATCTTAATTCTCCTTGCAATAGGTATAACATTACAGCAAGTTATTTCAGGCTTTCCAGACTCATCTAAACAGAGGAACAGTGTTAATATAATGTTTTATGTTAATCTCATTAATGTAATGACAAATGTCATTCCTCTTTCCAACCTTCCCATTCCTCTTTCTATCACTTTATCTACCAGATTCAGATGACAAAAGAAAAACCAGAATGTTTATACACAAAGGGAGAAGTTAAATTGTGGTCTTCTGGAAAAATGTGAAGATTCTTAAAGAACTAAAAAAGAATCTTCACCCATCTGAATAGAATTTGCAGTATTATCATCATTATTTATACATGTATATCTTATTCTACACTAACTACACTATACAGCAAAAATTTTGAAAATTCATTAAAGACCAAAAGGATGCTACAGCAAATGAGAAATTCACATTTGCAATGCTTAATGTAAAGCCAATTATAAAACTAAAATTAATTCAGCCTTAAGTAATTCAGATAATTGGGTAAATATAATTTATATATAATCATATTTAATTAGCATGTTTTTATATATCAGTTTCTAAGGAAGAAAAAAATGTTCTACCCACTTTCTGTCCCTGTGGGCATGAGTGGCAAAATAGAATTTAACTTTAGGCAAATATTTATTACCTTTTGAAATGACTGACAGTGCCACCCTCAGACCTTTGTGGACATCGCCTGTAAGAATTTTGTATTCATTTGAACCTGAGCTCGGAGCTTTATCATGTTTCTTTTGCCTCAAAACACTCTGCTTTGTTATACTTCACTGGGACATTGAAGCTGCTCTCATCTACGTGTTCCACCTGTTATAGTGTCTTAGTACACTTAGCTACGTGGAGATTATAACAAAGTAAAGATGTAAAGATACAGGTAGAAATGAGCTCCTACAGGATTCCTGAGCTTTGAACGTCCCTGGGGTGCCAAAGGTTCCTATGGTAGTTAAAGACCTGGCCAATAAGAGTTCAATCCCATCCCGAATGGATGACTAGGTTTATTTACATTATTTATTGAATTTCTTATGCATTGGCAATGTCATGTAAATGAGAAAGTTTTGGAGAATGGAATGGAGTCCATTCTGTGTGTGTCTATGTGTATCTACTCCTATCTAAAGTGGCCCACTGGGGGAAAAGAGTGTGTGCTCATCATAAGGAAGGCCCTGCACCACAGAGCATTAAAAATAAATAAACAGGTCTATTGGTCCTGAGTTCAGAGAACCAAATGAGATTATTCCAAAATGGACTTTGAAAGATTAATGATAATAATAATCATAATACGATTTTCAAATTGAATATTCTTTGAACGGAGTAGAAGAGACAATTGAAGTGTGCTTGCTAGGGTCTGGGAAGTCAAGTTCCTTGTATAAACATCTGGTGACTCTTCATAATGTCAAAAGTTCAGTTGATAGCAGATTCATTATAACCGTTCTTTCAAAGTTGATTGTGGGTTTATTTGATCTTGCAAGGCCCATCTGGACATCCACAGAAAAAATCTCCCTGTCTGCAAATGAGAATTCTTTCTTTCTTTGTGTGTGGGTGGGTTACTGCAGGATGGGTCACCATGAGTAAGGGGAGTGGAGAAACCTTGGCTAAGGTACATAAGAAGCAGGCACCAACAGCAGAGAGTCGTTCACACATGGCTTCAAATGTCCCGGTGAAGTATAATCATCTGTGAGCCTAATAAGATGCTGCGACTTGAGAGGATTCCTGCTCTGTACCAACTGTCTATGGGCTTCTGTTAGGAGATGTCAGAAGCTGTTCTTTGAGCATGTGTGTGAAATAAAGTGGTCATAGTCACTCAGAGATGTAGTGTCTAAAAAAGACTAAGCAGACTGAAATTATGTGACTCGATATTTTTTACTGAAAATGGCAATTTAAACAAAGTATTGATAAAGAAATTGAAAATACCACATTTCACTTCTAACTGATTTATAGCTCTAATATCCCCACTCCCACCTTTTTATGTAATACACATCAATTGTTCCCTTTGGAACCACAGATTCAGGTGTATCATTCTAGGAAGTACTAGGGAATATTTTTAAAGATTAAATCACAGTGAGTCACTCTTCTCTTTGTATCTCTTTTTTTCTAGTGGCAGGAGTTTTAAGGGATCATTTATGTTAGCTACTTAATTAATTTGCTGTAAGTGACTGTGACATTTGAGAAAAGTGGCCACTAACAACAGTTGAACACTTATTGAACAAACAATGCTCAGCTTTCCAGGATCTGTGGTTTTCACCATGAGTAAAACTGTATTTGAATTTATACCACATGATATGTCTCTGAATGGATGTGTCTTTAGAAAATATTGCAAATAGAGAAAGGAAATAACATATTTACGTGAAATGTAGTGTAAAGTTATGCCCAGTGTATACTAAGGTATACTACTCACTGGGGCTGTGTTTCTTTTCCTGACCTGTCCATGACTTGGGATGCTGCTGAACTTAGAAAGTTAGAATTCAGATGTGATGGACTCGATTTTCCTTGTGTCTTGTTCTGAATCCTTATCCTTGCCAGATACAGATCCAGGTATAGAGCTGGGAGCAAAGATTGCTCATTGTAATTAAACATGCTCACAAAACTAGTAACAGAGAGTTCAAGAAGATACACTCACACTGAAAAAAATGTGTGCTATAGTTTAGATTTAGAACATAATCAAAGACTTGGGTGTGAAAAGCTTGGCCCCTAGACTGTGTTGGTCCTGGGATGTGATGGAATCATTAAGAGGGAGCCCTTAAGGAAGAAAGTTAGGTCATAGGTATGGCTTAAAGGTTATCTTATGAAACTGTCTCCTTTTTCTTTTCATTTCCTGGCCATAACCAGCTTCTTCTCCTATGACCTTCCACCATGGTATACTGCCTTATCAAAGGTTCAGAAGCAATGGTTGACTTACCATGCACTGCACCCTCTAAAACTAAGAGTTAAAAATAAACCTCTTGTCATATTAAATTGAGTGGCTCCAGTACTTTGTTATAGTAACAGAAACTTGTTTAACACCATCTATGAAAGTTAAACTTCTCTATGGTGTTTGCCTAGGCATCATCCATTTAGAACAGTATCAACATAAAAAACCAGCAATTTAAAGCATGATACACCTCTTTATTTTCACACTGTTGAAATATAATTGCCAGTACTCTATGATTTCTTTTTCTGAAGCAGACACTTTTATTTTTCACATCTAATTAAGTTAAACAACTTCTTTGGGAGAGGGATAAATTGTATTTGTCACTGTAGGATTTTCTTATGCTTTTTTTCTTCAAAAATTAATGTTTGCCCTGCCAAACTTTGAATTCAAAGAGGGTGTTCTCATGGCTTTGGAGCTTTTGTTTGCTTCATTAGAAATCCCTTCTAAGATGGTGAATTAATTTGGAGGAATTAGGTTAGCAAGTCGTATCTGAAGTGTGCCAATTTACGTTGCGGTTTGTGGGTGGTTTATGGAGGTTTTGTGAGAAAACTCTAAGTGCTGAAAGCAGCCTTCCTCAGCCCATGGCGCCTTTATGTACTAAGCACAGAATATCCTTTTGTGGTCTGGGGTGATGTGGCTTTGGATGATAAATATCTGTGTAAAGATTTCCTGAGCTAGACTGGAAAGCATCATTGACACTTTCAGTGGTTGACTTCACAGCTTTCCACAGGGGAACTGCAAAACTACTAAAAAAAAAAAAATTATATATATATATATATATATATATATATATATATATATAAGTCACATCATTTGGTAATCATCTGCTAATAGACAATAATGATCTAATCCCTTATTAATTCTAATTACTCATACTGTTTTTGGGTATGTGGCTCAGAAAGTTCTGCAAATCAGCTTCCGTGCACGTGGTGCATCTGACTTTTTTCACTGGCTGGTGCATTTCCAACTTTGGACAGGGAAAATTCAACCTTGTGCATCCTGCGTCATCACGCACACGCGCAGGACCCTGCGGCATCTCACCCTAACTGTGAAACTGTTTTCCATTAATGTGTAATCAAGAAGCAGGCAGAGCTCTGACTTTGAGAAATAAAATAAGAACTCAGTTTTGCTCCCCCGCCCCCCTCACCCTTCTCCTTTAGCGTGCTCCCTCCAACCATCGCCAACCTGTTGGCCCAACTTAGCCTCCCAAAGAACAAATTCTTTTTTTTGTCCCAGAACCAGGAACAAATGTGGAGAGCTGGTTTTTTGGTAATGAGTTAAAATATTCCAAAAGCTTAAGGCTTGCATCGCAGTTGACCTTTAAGTCATGTTGTAGCAGAAAAGTTAATTCACTTTGCACATGTCGTGGAGCAACAGGTGGTAGGGACGAGCAGGGGGCCTGTGCGCATTCCTGGTTTCGCAGCTCCTGGCCCCTGGTATTCCGGGATTTACACTACTCCCCCAGCCCAGCCCCTGACTGATCGGTGTGCTGGGAAGCGCTGCACTGTTGATTCCACGGTAACAGGACACCACCTTGTCAGCGAAACTGCAATGAAACGCTTCAGCAACGCAGAGAAGGAGGCATTCGACTGCTGAGCGACTGGAAGAAATGTGCTTGTAGGTGGTGCGGCAGAAATGAAAAGACATACAGGAGCAGGGCCTTGGAAAGCCAGGTTATTAAAAAAAGTCACAAAGCTGGAGTCTGGCTGGGTAGAGAAAAATAGTTATGTCTCGGTTGGGCGTATCTAAAAAGGAAGAGGAGGAGGGGTGCAGCTTTCAAAATTGCATTAATCCCTCCAGTGCTTAATTTCTTTTCTTTTATGTCAACTTGTAGTATAGCAACAAGTATTCGAGCAGTTAATAATTTTAAACAGTTTAGCTTACCTTAAAGCAATATATCTTTCTCCTTAATTAAAATTTTATTTTAGTGGGAAAATATTAAAATGACATTAAGATCTATCCTCCATGGTGGGAAGTATATGATGATATTAAACGAACTATTATTAAGCAGCTGCTGATGTGTTCTGTCTTGAGCTACACTTCAGTTGTTTGGAACACAGTCACTGTTTCTCAAGAACATCCTGATAGCTTCCTTCTGAGACATTTGAAAGTACCGCGTTAATTAGAAACAGAGGTCAAACGTGGGTCAGATTTCTCATCACCAGATAAAGGTATGACTAATTCATCAAAAAAGGGATAGTCTTTTAACACAGACAGTATCCTTGTAATCCCAAATATTTATCACGAGTCACCAAAAAACATGGCTTTTAGCTATCTTGGTTAAATATTTTGTACTGAAAAAAATAAAATAAATCATTCGTTACACAGTCACCAAATATAGAAGCTAGGACTGATATTTTTGTGACCTTGATAACCTGTTAACTTACTTGTTATGTAGTTGTATGTGTGTGTGTGTGTGTGTGTGTGTGTGTGTGTGTGTGTGTGTGTGCGTGTGCGTCTGTGTCTGTGTCTGTTTGTGTCTGTGTGTATGGATGTGGATGCTGGAGTTTTTCTGAAGTGTTTAATGAGTTAAGCAATGGAATCTTACCAGCCTGCTGAATTTCAGTGATAAAAAAATCTTTAAAAATTACTTTCAACCTAAA
Source organism: Cavia porcellus (assembly GCF_034190915.1). Taxonomy (NCBI): domain Eukaryota; kingdom Metazoa; phylum Chordata; class Mammalia; order Rodentia; family Caviidae; genus Cavia; species Cavia porcellus. The sequence continues at coordinate 13,168,192 of NW_026947489.1, forward strand.
GTCAGCCAGAAAATAACTATCAGTTTTCATCTGTATTTCTGTCATTCCTCTCTGCATCTAGTGCTCGATCACTCTGGTATTAAGTGCTCCTTCAAACTTACTAGACAAATTTTAATTTGTTGTGTGTTAGATGGACATGCATGTTACCTTCTTCTCTGCTGAGCCAAATAATTGATTGGATACTGGCTGTTCGATAAGGAAGGGAAAACTTGGATTGAGAGATTTACCGAAGATTCATTTTTGATGCTGAAGTTGTTTCATTGTATGTGGACCTTAGTCCTTGGCCTATGTCATCACTGCTCCACAGAGTTGGCTGTCGTGAGCCATCTAAATATAGCTGATGCACACGTGCTACGGTGGGTAAGGCATCACAGGAAGAATGGGGCCACGACACAAATGTGTGTGCATGTTGATGAGAGGGGCAGGGCACAAAGGAACAGAAACATTTAACCTAGGTTGGGATGAAGCAGATTTGACTGTCAGTCCTGGCAGCAATCTTGGGAGACACACTTACCTTACAATAGTTTCATCTATATCATGGTGGGGGGGACATATCCATTGTACTGTGTGAATTGTGTGGCCTCTGTCTTGACCTGAGATGTGATATACTGACATTCTGCCAGAGGAAAGGGAATCTACAGAGTGGGCAGGAAGCAAGTCCCTAGAAGGCAGATACAGTCCACTGAGAGGAATCCAGGTTACTTTGGGATAAGAGAAAGTTATATGGGGAGGTATTAGTAAAGATTTGTGGTGCTTTCAGGTTTGGCATGGAACGAGATTTGTGGGGGACATGGGAGAGAAGACCAAGCAAGAAAGAGAATCAGGCTACTATGGTAGAACAGTCTGGACTGATGCTTACGTGCACTAGAACCTTGGGTAGGTGGGGGTAATGAAGAAATATCATTTTGACAGCTTTTGGTGATAAGTTTTGTATAAGATCATAAAAGAACATGCCATTTCCAAGATACTCTAGTACATAGATGAACTCAATAGAGTCAAGTTATGATGCAGGGTTCTCTAGAGAAAACCTGGCAGCAATAGACCAATCAGTTACTAACTTATTTTCTCCTTGCTGAGACAAAACTCCCAATGGCCACCTGATAAAAGAGGAAATTAGCTCACAGTTAATGGAGGTTTCATTCCGTAACTGACTGGCTCCAAGGTAGGGTGGTGTGGCGGAGGAGAAACAGTCCATGGTAAAGCAGGCAGGAAGCAGTGAGCCTTTCTTCTTCTTTCCCTTTTTATTCCATCCAGGCCACGAGCCTATTGGTTGGTGCTATCCACATTCAAGGTGGGTCTTCCTCCTTCAGTGAGCCCATCATTCATACTAGTGCTATGTTCAACCAATCAGTGAACTAATTCAGTAACACACCTTTGTTTCAGTATCACATGCCCATGATTTGGTCACCTCCAGAGCCTTATCTATTGTAAATGAGTCTTTGAGGGAGTATCTAGCACAAGCTGTCACAATTGTCTTCTCTCCTGGGTGCTTAGGAAATGTACTTCCTATATCAGTTGTATGCCCCTCCATAAGGGGGCATCCTGAATTCTCATATGGCCAGGACAAATTGATGATGCTGTCAAAATACATCTCCCTCTACCCCAAAGTGTGCTTGTGTGTATATGTATCTTGATATCCTACTCATTCTTATTACTTAAATAATACCCAGTCCACTTTGCAACTTTGCACATTTAGCCAAGTTGGCTATCTAAATAAACTTCCTGTGGCCATGTCTATGATACGATACAAAGTTGAGAGGTGATCAAATATGAATGAAAGATAGCTTTCTTTTTTGGGGGGGAAGTACACAATTTTGAAATGTTTGCAGATTCTCAGCAATTTATTTCTCTGTGACTACTAGAGGCTCATTGATTATTTCAACACTTTTAAAAGTTTTTCAATGTTAGTGTGCAAAGTTTACTTGTGCTTTGTAAACTCACTTATTTCCCCAAACATTCGAAACTACCTGCATTGCAATTCTAATTTGTTATTACATCCAAATGCCATTCACAGTTTGTTCATTTAAAAAGAAACTTCACTTTAAAAGTGACTCTATTTTCCGGGCACTTAAAAACTTATTACCAACCTTCTCCCCCACCCCTTCCAAGTTTACTTACTTGTTAGTAAATTGGATTACTTTCATCAGTTAAAAGAGCTATAGACATGGGCATAAAACTAACCACTGTTATAAATACTTGCTTTGCATTGCAAAAATTACAAGATTTCCAGAAAAAGTTAGTAAAAACGGGGAGGAATTAATTTAGTTGATACATTTCTAACATTTGCTTACAGAGCTTGAAATCTACATTGCAGTTATCCACCTCTGGAAATGTTAGCATTTTAAAATATTCAAAAAATGTCAAAATGTTGTACAGCGGTAGCAATTTGGTGAGGTGAAGAATGTTAATATTTCCCTTTCAATCTAGCAACTGCTTATTGAGCACTTAAATGATCAATATACTGGATCTATTAAATGACCAAATCCTGATTCAGAGAATTTTACATTTTACTATGCTTTAAAAACTGAGGTAAAAATGTGCTTATATGAATAATTGCCAGTTGAAAATTTGCCAAGTGTATTCAGCATGGAAAAAAATCAACGTACACATTGAACCTAAGTTAGTTAGTGCATACAAATGTGGTTTTATATATATTTTAAATGACTTTGTCAAGCCTATTACAGCAGGGCATGATTTTCTATATTACTGGAAAACAAGGAATGAATACGCATTGCAAACAGGCATTAACTGAACAAAGAACTTTGTTACCAGTCATTCCAACACCCTTTTCTGTCAAAAGTTATGAAAAGTCTAACGGATCTCTGATTTCTATTCTTATCTACCTGAAAGGTTGCTAATAAAAATATGACCTTGGTCAGCAATGTGGAAGGCAATACAGGATTGAGGGAAATGAAGATTTACCTGAAAATTATTCCCCAAATAATAACAAAACGTGGATATCGGTTGCTAAAATTGATGGAATCTTTTTGAGGATGCTGCATGTATGTTTTTGCAATTCTGCACTGTTCAAGGGAATAACTCCACACGTCAGGACTCCTCTTATTTTCTATGAGCACCAATCAAGCAAAGGATCCGGCTTAGACTAAGTTTTCCCACTGTGATCTTCCCTGTCCTTTTTGCTATAACTGCCACCTTCTTGCTGTCTTAAAGCACAGCTTTTTTCTCTATAGTCTTTACCGGACTTGAATATTTCTTGCATATTTTTCTTTTCTCTTTCTGAAATTAATTATTCCTTAGTGGTCATTAGCTGGTGACAGTTCAAACCATGGCAAATTTACAGCCTAGTGTCATCAAGACTCTTTTCTAGCCAGAAATAGAAAGAAACAGAAGGAGGAGGAGCAAGGAAAAAAAGATGCACAGAGATGGGAGACCTCTTGGGACAAAGGTTTATGACAGGAATGAGAACAGGGGCCAGGTGATATGAAGAACCCCTGAATTTCTTTTATGTTCTGCCTCACATAATTGCTTGCATCGAAGGCTTCCTCCAAGCCCTCCAAGCATCTATTTCATTTTCATCTCTGGTTACTTTTTCTGTGATGACTACCTTTTTGTTTCAATAAAACCCTTTCTGAGGGTTTTATTTTGTTTGTTAAGCTCTCCCACCCTCAGTCACAACTAGCCACAAGACTGGCTTGCACCACTAGATCTCAATTAAAAAACATAAGATGACAAAATCCACGGTGGACTGTGCATGGAGACCCTGTGCACCACAGATCCATTTGCTGCAGATGCCTCCCATCCGGTCGGGGGCTGCTGACCTGAACACCCTTCTCAGTGAATGCATTGAGTGTCACACCATCCTATCTCTCTGCTGTGTACTGGATCTAAATTACACTCAGACCCTTGGACACATGGCTTTGCACCTGTGCTTCAGCCAGTCCCCCACTGAAAATACTCAAAGCGGGGGAAATTTGTCTGTAATGAGCACACACAATTACTTTTCACTGTCATTTCCCCCTAAACCGTACATATAACAATTTATAACCATTTCCATTTTATTAGGTTTTATGAGTAGATGACTTAAAGAATACAAGGGTGTGTGTAGGTTATAGGTAAATACTATACCATTTTATGGGTGGGACTTGAACATCTGTGGATTTTTGCACTCACAGGTGCTGCTAAACCAAACTCCCACAGGTACTGTGGGGAGATTGCCTGATACCCACCAACACTAGAATTCACCATTCTTCTATCTTCTACCAGGCAATCTTGTCCACCTTTACCATCTTTAAAAACATCAAAACAAAGCAAACAAGAGAACATCATCATTCCTTTCATCCTCACCTTCAATCACTCAATTTTTTGTAGCCATCTCGGTCCACAATGCCTTGGTATTAGTTAAAAAACACACCCCTTGCTCTTTGCAGAATGTAGGGCCAGTGTACCTTTGCTGCTGTTCTCACAGCATTCCCTAACCTGCCTCTGTTTGTTCACTTTCTGCATCACTAGATTTACCTTGCCTTGTTCCATTTTGTCCGTTTAAGTCATTCATTCAAATCGTCAGCAAAACATTCTGTTGCCACCTTGACACGGGACACTTAGGAATTTTCCTTCAGGCTCTGTGACAACAAATTTACCTTCCTTCCCCTGACTTCCATGTTATTCTTTCCTTGACCTCCAGATCACGCTGCCGTGAGCTGGATTCTTTTGCCTGGAGTCCTGGTCACCTTACATCCTTCTCCCCCTGCAAGTATCCAGGTTTTACTAAGTTAAATCTTTTCCATGAGACTATTTTCCCTGGAGAAAATGTTCCCAATCATGAATGTCCTTACATGTATGGTATTAATAAAAAAAATTTGCAGCTTTTAGTAACAATCCTATCTTTGTCTTCCTTTGACTATATTTCCATTAAAGGACAATAGACAGCTACATTTGACTGACTGTCTAACACACAGCTCATTTCAAAAAGCTGCATCCTGGTTCTTCCCTCCAGAAGCCGATGTAGCGCCTCTGACATCAGCTGCATCATCAGCATCCTCCCTTGGAAGCAACAAGTCTTCTGTGATTATGTGTGAGAAGCTAAAGAAGGCTGGAATTTAAGCAGACCAGAAACCTTGAAATATCCCAGCAAGGTGCCCAAGGTCCTGCATTAAATCAACTTGTCTATAAACAATGGGGAAAGGTAATGATACTCATTTGGGGATGGAAATTAATTTTAATGCACTTAAAACCACATTCAAAAACAATTAGTGGTCACTAATGGTGAAATGCTAACTGGACTATTTCTTCTTTATTACAAACCATTTGAAGTTTCATTCCAACAGGGCCAAGGGGACCTTAGCTTACTGTAAGCTTTAGATTAGCGCTGATATCAGAGCCGGCATGACCCATGGCAGCTGGTAATGCAACACATGCCTATCATTTGCTGTTGACAGGCATTAATAAAAACCTAATTTGAGGAAATTATGAAAAACCTACTCATTATGCAATCTGGTTTATGTTTTGGCATGTGGCAATCATTGGCTTGATAGCTGAGAAACCTTCATTTCCAGGACTTTATGGCCCATGTTTCAATTGCAGACCCAGCCAGAGCCCTCACCTCTCCCGTGTGTTTGATCTTCTAATTGTCTCAAGACATACACAGCTTCACTTTATGATGCTGCAGGCTTTAGCTAGGCCGGGGTGTGATATACACTGAAATCTCATGTTGCTGTCAGAAATAGGCACTGGGTTATTCCAAGAAACTTAATTCTGACCTGTCTATCAAGAGCATTCACTCGGAATCCCACCCCCGACCTTAACTTGTTCCTTATGGCCTACTTGGATTTTTGAGTGGTTCTACTAGAGTTGCAAATTTCCCCATGTCTAGGAGAACAATTTCCAATAGTTTTTAGCATGCACAAAGAGCAAATGAATGCAGAGTGACCTGTGCAGGATTATAGTTACCATTCAACTTGACTACTAAATAAATAAATAACATTTAAATAAATGTTATTTATGCTAATAAATAACATTTAAAAACACTGTAATTTATTTTAATTAAAAGAGATTTTCCTATAAATGCTATTCTATTAAATTCGTCAAGGTATAGCAGCGCAGGCTGGAAAGGGTTAGGAAAATCTTAAAACAATCTGACTCTAATCTTTGCTTCTGCCCTTTCTTGCTGTCTTTTAAAATATCAAACTTTGGGTAAAAAAGCTGAAATTGTGCGAAGCAAAAAGACTGGCTCTTCCCACTAGTGTTTGACTGATGTCATCATAGAGGAACCCAGGGAATAATACAAGGCCGCCTTAAACTAGGCAAATAAGATTCACTCGCACTGACTCTGTTTTATTTCTTATCTTGTTATGATTCTTCAGAAAATGAGGCAAAATAAGTCTTCCTCAATCTCTCCCTCCCTTTCTCCTTCTTCTGAACCTCTTTCATCTCCTTTCTTTCTCTTGGTATCTGATTCTAGTAGCTTTTTTTGTCATGCATCAAAGCAGTGAAGATAGGCAGGATAATTTGTTTAATTCAGCAGCAGAATTCCTGTCTAACTGGAGTCTCAGGGTAGACTGGAAAGTGAAATTGGGTTTTCCTGGCACTGCCATAATAAACCTATCTCCTGTATGGTGTTCTCCTTGCAGTCCAGGGAAGAAAGCACTTCCGCTCCTGTAGGCCATGAGTTCTACCATAGGATATTTCTTCACTTGACTCAAGGCTCTGTTTCTTCTAAAATCCCAGAGGATGGAAGTGATTTTTTGAAAACCTCATTTGTTTCTTGTATTTGATGAAATATTTATTATGGGTGAGACAGCTGAGATTATCTCAATAGACTCACTTTTGAAAACATCAGATTTATTTAGGTATAACCTTTACATAAAAACACATTCGTGTTAAGTGCATGCTTTGATATATGCTAATCAATGGCAACTAGATACATAACATTTCACACACAACCACAACTGATACCCTCCATGTACCTTCTTAGAATTTGCTGTATGTGGTGTTACTTATCAATCGTTCTGTCAGGTACCTTTGATTCAAGTTATGGCTCTATGATTCACTCATATCATTGTGTTTATCATTAGTCCAGACTTTCTTATTGCTGAGTATCCTCCTATTCAATGGTGGCAGGACAGTCTGTGTGTTTAACTGTTGATGGACATTCTTTTTTTTAAACCTATGCTAAGTACAGCCAGCTGAAGCACTCATGTACAGGCCTTTGTGTACACGTATGATTTCATTTTTCTTGGGTAACTATCCAGCAGTAGATTTAAGGGATATATAGTAAGTGTGCATTTAGTTTTCTAAAATAACATCATCTACTTTTCCAAAAGCTTTTACAGTTTTGCACATTTGTTCCATTTGCTCAGTGGAAACATGAGCTATTGTCAATCTTTTATATTTGGAATTGTTCTAGTTTGTGAGTTATGATATCTCATTATAATTTTAATTTATCTTTGAAAATGAATTCTACTGATACAAGGTCTACTGATGGTAAATATACTTTTATGTGTTTTTTGCGATCTGTTCAAATCTTTTGTCTATTTTTAAATTCTGCTATCATTTACTGAGCCACACCAAGTACTTTAATATGAAATTTGGATACATGTTCTCTATTTTATATATATCGCTTGGCTAGTATACTCTCCAAGTAGTGTACAAAGCTTCATCATTAGTTTTAAAAATTAATCATTTATTTCAATTATTTATTTCTTTGTATATTTGCTGCAGTATTTTTTGTTTTGTTTTGCTTCTGGTATCAGGAATCGAACTCAGGACCTAGCACTTGCCAGGCAGGTGCTGTCCTGCTGAGCTTTCTCCCTGGCCCTGTACTGGTTTTAAGTTTGGAAAAACACTACTTTGAAGCTTAAACAATAAATGATTATGTGTTTCAACTATTTTGAGAGAAACTAAGCAGTTTCAGGTTATGTTCACTTGCTTTTCCGTGTACTATATTATTCTCTCAGGTTTTAAGTAAAGTTCTATGTTTCTAACACGGTCACAAATCGTTCTGCCATGTTTAAGTATTTTCTGCTGTATTGTCTAGCTATCACTTTGGAAAGTGGTTCATTTTAAAAATACTAAGTGTATTATTTGGCACATTAAACTATTTTGCAGAAGTAACTGTAGAAGCATAGTACCTACATGTAATAAACATGTATTTACTCTTTATCTAAACGCTCTGCAAGTCTGGGCACCTCCTTGGGAGAGGCGCCCCATGCTTCAACTCAGTGATGGAGTAGCATCTGCTTTGGGGACCCTAATGCCAGCAAATACTTTCACAAATCAGCTTCTCCAGAGAGAGGGGACTTGGCAAATAGAGGACCGATAGGTAAAATATTTGGATATAAAAACAGATAGGTCACCTCTTCTCATATTTCATGACCAGCACCAATACCCCGGCCACACTATCGTCAAGGGAGACAGGAAGTTATGTACTCAGATAAGGAAAATACAATATCTTTAAACATGGATCATAGCCGCCACCTTTACTTAGTTGACCCAACTTGCTATTAGGTATAAGAATATTTTATTTTGGGGAGGAAATGTATAGTAAGCAGGTGTTCAAATTATCATCAACTAATGGTATTGCTTTTTTAAAACAATATTATAGAGTGGGTCAGGAGTGGTGGCAATGCCTGTAATTCCAACAATTCAGGCAGCTGAGGTAGGGGATTCCAAGCTACAGACTAACTTGAGCAACTTCTTGAGACCTTGTCTATAAAATAAATAAATAAATAAACAAACAGCTGAGGTTATAGGTCAATGGTAAACTATTTGCCTACTCTGAGTGATGCTTTGGGTTCAATGCTCTGTACAGAAAAAAGAGTACAATGGCTGAAAACTTTCAAAATAGAGTAGCTCAAATTAATTACAGTAACTGGAGATATTCTGATCTTATGCTGGAACTCAAGGAACGCAACTCAAACGAATACAAGGGAGCTTTGCTCTGATTTAACAGAGAAAACCAGAATTTGAAAACCAGAATGAGCATAACTCACACTAAAAATAATTGATTTTCCAAATGACTTTTAAAAATATATTGTAATAATCTCCTGATTACTTTTAATGTGTATCAATGGTAATAAATTATATTAGTACAATGTTTATATTAAATCATTCTTATATTCAGGCTCAATAATCCTTATTTAATATGATGATGTGCTTCATTTAATTGGGTTTCTTAAAATATTTTTATTGATATGTATTCTTAATTGGTATATATATATATATATGGAATTTTTTCTTTTTATTACTGTGTCAGGTTTCAAAGCACTGCTTTCCCTATCTTTAAAAGTGAATCAAGAATTTTTATGTACTTCTTATACTTGGAAATAGCTTATAAAGCCTAAGAAAAATAAAAAATTCATTTATAAAATCACCTAGAGTCCTCCCTTGGATTATATCATTGGGATTTCATCGCTTCTTCACTGACATTTGTCTGTAATCAACATACCAACACACACAAGTAGCTTTTTTGAACTTATTTTGGCTATTTAGTATATGCAGAAAAATTTTAAATTTCTATATTTTCAATGTATAAAATTATGTTATTTTACACTTTTTAAAAAGCTTATTTGTATTGATATCCTTGATGTTTGTTTGTGTATTCTCTCTCAGAATTGATTCTTGTATTTATTGCTTATTTCTTATGTTGATACATTTTCTTAGCCTTAGTATTGTTTTGCTTCGGCTTTTCTGGTCTTCCCTTTGTTTTCTGTTTAACTTCCAACTACATTTCTTTACTATGTGATAGTATGAGAGTTTACAATATACATTTCCTTCTGCATACATCTTTGTCTACTTCCATTATTTGTTCTTATGTAACAATCTCATGTCTTATTTTCTAACCAGCCTATAACTGTATTTTGTTTTCTTTAAGCTTCTTAAGTAGATAGGATGTGTGAATTGTTTAGTCATTTGTTTCTTATGATGTAATACTTTGATATTAATATCTAGTTTAATTGTGTGAGTAAGACATTATAACACCTCCAGCTTCTAAAACTGAAGTTTCTTTTTTGCAGTCTGACATTTGCAGAGTCAGATTTCTCAAAGTTTAGAAAGCGTAAGTATCCCTGGAGGTGTTCGTTGAAATGCACAGGCTCAGTCTTTCTGCAGAGTATGGTGCAGTAGTGGTAGGGAATCTTAATTTTTCACCAGTACTCGGCTGCTACTGGCATAAATACTCTCTGAAAAATCCCATCAGAAATGATATTGGAACATTTGAATATGACCTGTATTTTTCAGTTGTAGGGACAGAATTTTATCATACAAAGTAGGGTTTCATGAAATTATTTAAACAGTTGGCTACAACTCTAGACATTTTAATAAGAATTAGATTGAATATGGAAAATTAGACATTTGCAAAGAAGTGGGAGCCAGGCTAACCCTTGCTAGAAGGTACCAGAGTGGATGTCGCCAACAATCTACCCTTCCTGGTGTCTCTGCTGGCAATGTCTCTCAAAGCTCAGGAAAATGGAAAGAAGAGACACTAGCAGAGTGCTGCCATTAAACGTCAGTTTCTGGTCATCTTTGTAGATAGAAGCAGCCAGAAAAATGCTGCGATATGATGAGTGATGTGTCTCTCTCTGCTTCCAAATTCTGTGTAAGCATGTCTATGACAGACAGAGCTAATTGACATCTAGAATTGCAAAGCAGTCTAGAGATCAGAGCCTCTAGCTGTCCACTCTCCAGTACAAGGATGATGTGATAGAATTTTAATGCATCAATGTGAGGGAGAAGCAAATTTATTAGGAATGTGGTATTGGTCATGAATGGAAAAGGAAGAGTCAATGGGAGGATATTGGATAAGTATAAAGGAAAATATAAATTAGAGACAATACAGAAGACAATGATAGAACTTTTTATCCTACTTTCAGGCATTAAATTCATGAACAAACAGCTTAAACTTTTTTGAACTAAGTTTTTGTGCAAATGTGAAAATTAGCTTTTGCCTATAACAATATACACTCCGAGATTCACTGGTTTGAAACAATAAGCAATTAGTACTTCTGAGTCTTTAGGTCAGCTACGTTGTTCTTCCAGATAAGACTGGGGTTACTTCTACATCATTTGCACTTGTGTTTTGGGGAGCCATCTCTGCTAACTTTGGCTCCCTTACTGGTCTATGAGTTGGCTAGGTGCAGATTAACCTAGAATGGCTGTGTTTAGGGAAAATGACATTTCTCCTGTGTGGTCTCTCAGACTTAAGCTTGTTTACTTGGCAAAGAGAAGTTGCAAAGGAAAGAGCAGAAAATGTGCAAGAATTCTTGAGGGACAGGCTTGGATGTAGAACGATGTCATTTCCTGTGCGTTTGAGTCACAAGACCAGTTGAAATGCACAACCTGGAAGAATAGATCGGAAAACTACAGATGGCAGTAGCTATTTTTGGATGAAGGAATTACATATGGGTAATTACGATTTTTGCTTTGTTGGTAATATTAACAAATTTTATAGCTTGAATTTTATTATGACGTTGAGAAATTATACTTTAAGATATATTTATTGATGAAGAAATATGACTAAATGTAAAGTATGTATCATTCATAGACTAATTATGACCTCAGGTGACACTGAATTGAGAATTTAGTAAAAACTGTCTTTAACACATTTTCCTAAAATTTTGTCTTTTCTTGAAATTTCCATGAAATTAGATTCTTCCCTTTCCCCTGCCCAATACCTTGCTTTCCTCATTAAGATCAGGGTTTGGGGAAGGCGCAGACTTTATGGGGGGCTTGGGAGGTGGTAAAGGTGATATGAAAAATAACTTCATGGCATCCTATAAAATTGGTATAAAATATTAGGTGTATTTATTTATTTATCAATAAAAGTTCTTCTTCAGTCCCCTCTGATCCTGGTCCCCCCCCCCCAGCTTTCCTGATCCTTCTGCCCTTTCTGTGGTCCAGTCTCATCTTAATTCTTTCTATGCTATTACTAATCCCAAATATTCTTGGTTTATTTTCCACATAAATCAATTTTGGACAATGCTCTCTTTTCTGTCTCCTTTCTAATATGATGATAGAGAGAATTTACCCTTTTAGCACAAAGAATATAAAAAATATTTTGCTTTGACTATAAAGCAAGCAAAGATTCATTTTAGAAAGAAATATGTGATATTAGTCCTTAAAGAAAGGAAAGAACTGCAGTCATTTTGGGTTTAAAAACACAAAAATCTTCAACTCATGTATGTGTGTATTCAGCAAATATTTTGTGAATGTCTATCATCTTCGAGACACTATCCTCAGTTCTGGAAGTGTATCCCTAACTTTATGAAGCTCACCTGATAATACTGTTTGCTTTCTAAAGGTGTTGGAAGAATAAAGTTTTATTCTCAATATATGGCTTATAGAAAGTCATTCCATAAAACTTCTGGTGTTATTTTAAAAAAAAATTACAATGCATATAGCAATTTCAATGTTGGAACCTGAAATCAAGGTCAAAGAACAATAATTATGAATGCTTGCCAAGATTTCATGGAAGGATATGATTAATTAACCAACCAAGCAACAATTCATAACTTCATCTTTACTACTGGGGGGTAAACACCTAAAGACCATGATGAATCAGGAGGGGCTTATTTCACACTTCTTTTGATCTCAGTTTTCTTCCTGTTATACAGAGAAGATAGGACATTTATGTAGGAAGAAATTGGAGAATTTTTGAACACTAAAAGGCAAATTACAAGTAAAATTCCCATGGACGTATTGATGGAGCGAAGCCTCTGTTGGTCAAAATGTACAAAATGTGCAAAGGAAATGTACACATGTGCAGAAGGACTAGGTCTTTATTCACAGGAGTGATGTCTAAAGTACTCCAGTCTATCACAAAATGAACTTAAAATTGAATCAATTTGTGGATAAATAAGCTGGCCTATATTTGTGTCTCAATATTAGGCTATTCATAAATCACGTAAAGGTATTTATTTTCTTTCTTTTTGTGGCATACACTAGTCTCTTGTGCCTTGATTACTTCTCAGTGCTTCTATCTCTACAAGCATAAGAGAAACTCCTAATTGCAACCCCTTATGCAGAGAATAGCAGGTTAATAAAAATCTGCAAGTTCCAGCATGGGAGACAGGCTAACCTTCAATAACGTGAGAGGCTGGGGGTGGTAGCAGAATTCAATAGCCCATTCAGTGTCGAAATGGAAACACTAAGACTACTCTTTGGGTAAATTCATGCCAGATTTGGCCTGAAGCTCTCACTGGGCAGTTCCCAGATGGGAGCAGGCCTCTGGCCTGTGGGGAAGAAGTGCGGAATAATGCCTCTTTGAATTAGTTTCAAAATAGTACTGCAATGCAGACTGACAACTTCTGATGTCAAATCACAAGAGGAACACATAATAGCAGTCTGTTAAAGTATGCATAGTACCACTACAAGATATGGTTATTAATACAAATTAAAAACTGTGAAACGAAACCAGAATAAACTGGGATCAGATGACAAGTCTAGCTGTAAGACAACAGAGATTCTATCAAGCCAATTACATTAAATTAAAACTGTAGTAGCTCAACTTTATGCATGGAGAATATTTTTCAAGATCCTCAATGCATGTCTGAAAAAAACAGATAATCCCGGACCCTATAAATATTTTGTTTTTTTCTTGCACATACATAAAATTTAATTTACAAATTAGCAAAAGATATGACTAAGAACAACTAATAGTAAATATATAGCCATTACAGAAATAAACTGTAGTAAAATTTATTTGAGTGTGGCCCCTGAAAGTATCTTCTTGTGCTACAATCACCCTTCTCGTGATGATGGGTGAAATATAGCTCTTTCATTATAAAGCACATGAAGTTCGAACTGTGAAATAGAAGAAGGGTACTGTTTAGGTTTCTTGGACACAAGCACAGTGATAGCTGATCTTGAAAACAAGATGGCTATTAAGTACCTAATGGGAGGGTAGCATATAGAGTATGGATATGCTGGGCACAGGGAGGGTTTTTCTCCTGGGAAAAACAGCATGGTTTCATTGTGCTACTGAGAATGGCACACAACTAAAAAGCTGGGAAATATTTATTTATAGAATTTTTTATTTAATATTTTTGAATTGTCATTGCCTGCAGGTAAATGGAATTTTGAAAAGTAAAATTACAAATAAGGAGTGGGAGGTTTCTGTGATAGAAAATAAGTAATTAGTTTGTGTATAGCTTGTGCTTGCCTATAGCTTTCCTAAACTAACCCTGAGGCAATTATAGCATGATTAAAATCACAATGAAGTGGATGACTAGAAATTTATCTATTTTACTTTATATGGCATATAAAGTAGACATTGAGATTATTGGCTACAATCTTTAAAAATAGATAACTGTATGTATGTATCATGTACTGAATGATGTTTTGAAGTATACTTAAATGGTTTAAATTAATTAATAGCAAATTTAATTTCAGATATTTGTATATCAATTACATCCTCTACATTAATATCTAGTCTTTTTATTTTTCAAGAACAAAGCATATTGCCATCTATTATAGTTACCATGTTGTTCAGTATATCTTGTGAATTTATTTCTCTAATTGTTCTTATATAACTTTTGACTAACATCGTCCTATTATTTTACACCCGCCAACAACATTCTCCAGAGCTCAACTATTGTTAGATTCCACATGGATGGAATCATGGTATAGATCCTATTATGCCTGCTTGTTTCTCCCTAGATATAGTGTCCTCTACTTCTGGAGGAAAAATTCAAGATTGTAATACTTCAGAGCAAATCAGAAGGATGGTAGCAGATGCCAATTAAAATTTTTATTGGGACACACATTTCTATCCATACTACTATGAATATCTGTGGCAATAAGACATTCATATACTCGAGTTATCTTTTGCCACTTGACTTCTTTGTGAGAAACTGGTCATCAGAGGGTAATGAATTTGTAGGAAAAACTGAACGTGTTGCCAGCACGTGATTTAAAGACACACATGTACGGAGCTAGTCTGCTGCTTACCTCGCTCCAGCTCTGCACTTCAGTGTGTGCACAACCGTTCCCTAAGGACGGCCCTGACCATTGTTCTGCAGGCTGTCATAACAAAGCATCACAACTGGGATAGTTGAAAAGATGAAGGTGTTGATGGAATTGTTTTATTCTGAGGCCTCTCTTCCTGATTTCTGGATGGGTGCCTTCTCCCAGTGTCTCCTCGTGGTCTTCCCCATGTGTGTGTCTATGTGCTCCTCTCTTACCTTTCATGAAAACATTAGTGACATTGGGTAAGGGCCACCCTAATGACTTCATATCAGCTTAACCACCTCTATAAAAACATTATCTGTAAAGACAGTCAAGTCTGAGCTACTTGGGTAAAGGTTTGCAGCACAGGAGCTTTGATGTCACACAATTTAGCTTGTAACATCGCTCTTTTTCTGCCTTTGCCATTTCTTCTTCTTCACACATCTTCACACTACCACTTAGCATGCATATGTGTTAGCTTAGTCACTGGGAATCTATTTTCCCCATTACAACAGAAGATCCCTGAGGGTTAGGCTCTCTGGACGGCTCAGTTAAGGTTACCTGTACCTGTCTCCCTGTGCGTACTCACATGTGTGTTGAATGGATGACTCTAGACTGGTTTATTTCAATGGGCTACCATGGGTAGCAAACAAGGAACTCAGCAAAGGTAGTGTGAACTGAAGAAGGTAGGAAAGAGGGATGTAAAGGAAGGAAGGAAGGAAGGAGAAAGGGAAGGAGGGATTGAGGGAGGAAATCTGAAATCCCTTCAAAATATTGCTTGTCCTGGAATTTCAACATTTGTGCACTACAGTCTTAGATCCACCTTCCTCAGCAGCAAATGCTTTTCTGTACATACTTCTCAAGGCTTCTCTAGTAGTGATTCTTGTTTGCCAGGTGAGAATTAATTTTATCTCCCACCTTATTTACAAAATTACAGAAAGAAAAAACAAATCAAACCATGTAGGAAACATAAAATACAGATATACACATCTTCAGTAAATCTGTTGTTCTTTCTCATTTTATAGGATATTTTCAGAATGAAAAGAGGCTCCACTGCCTGGAAGCCAACAACCGATGGGAAAGAGTATTGCAGACTGATATTCCATGCCTGCTTTTACCCTAGATTTTCTTGCAGCAAATAATTTTCAAATATAGTTGCATCACATTTATGCAGATTGCTGGTCTGAGTCCTTCAGTGTCTGATTTAGCAGATGTCCTGGTAGGACCAAGATCTTGCATTTCTTACCAGTTCCCAGGTGATGCTTATATTTTCTAGGAAGTTTAATTTAAAAACTCCTGCACTGGAGTGATGGCAGGTGGCTTTTCACCCCTGGTACTGGGGCTTTTATGAAGAAAGGTTGTCAATGCCTAACGTTATTTTGTACATTGAAATGAAGGTTAGGATAAAAGGTAGATCACAAATACACTGGAAACCCAAACTTCTCCTGTAGCTAATTTCATGGAGGAAAAGAGGACAAACTAGACAGATGTTTCATCCACAAATAATGCAACCTAACTAACTTTTCTTAGAGTAAATTCTTTCTTATTTTTAAATTGGCTCAAATTGCATTTGACTGACAGGAAATTAGAATACTAAGGAAGTATTTAGAGAAATAGAGCAGACGTTCTCCACCACTCTCCCCAACCTGATGTGAATTCATGCTTTGAGTATCCATCCAGGGAACTGCTCTGGGGATGGAACCCAAGGCCTTAACCATCCTAGGCAAGCTCGCTGCCACTGAGCCACATCCCCAGCCCACTTTCTTGTTTCTGTAAAAAAAAAAAAGTTTGAGTTTCTATGAATGTTCTCCACACTGTGGAAAAATAATATCTGACTCTGGTGCATCAAATTGGTGTCTTTAGAAAACAAGTTGCTGGTGGGCAGGCGCAGATGCTGTGGTGATGGCATCCTGATTATGGCCCCACTGATTGGATATAGGATCAGAGACACGATCACCGAGGGCATGAGGCAGAGGCACCACCTGCTCTGGCATCTTGTAGGACCAAGGAGCGACCTGGACAATGTGTTCACATGGGCATCATCTTCTGTGAACTTTCAAAAATCATGGATACTTTTGTAGTTGTTTCTGACAAAATTTGCTTCTCACTTCCCCTAAGCTCTAGAAACTGAGGGTCCCATTTGAGGAAAATTCTGTTCCTTCCCAGACAAAATAAATTTAATGGGTGAAATTATAATATCGTTCAATGTAGATAGTATGATCCTTCTTTTGGGCAGTCACCATAAAGATCTTTAATTTTATGAATGAAAACAAAACAGAAATAGGAAGTGCTTTCCCTGGAAAGTGCTTTACTACTACAAATTATCTCTCACAGATCTATTTAGCGTCTATTGAAAGATCAACTTAATGAAGAGATTTGTGTCTCCGAGGTTTTAACTTCATATTTCAGGGCTACCAGTGAATTCACAGATCAAAGACTTACACCTTAATTGATCACTGGCCTACAATTTTTAGAAAATGATGAATCATTTGAGAGTAGTTATCTTGTAGCTATTCATATAAATTTTATGACTATTTTCTGTGACATTTTTAAAATGTACATGTTTGAGCTGCCCTCATGTGCTCTCTGTCTGGACTTCTAGTGATACTGGTTCTGATAGCAACTAATATATAGTTAACTCCTCCCAACCTTGGCCTCATCTGTGAATACACAGGTAAGAAATGGAATCTTCTTTCCACTCTCTGCCTCCACTGTTAAGTATATTGTTTGCATCAAACTTCCTGTCTGTCAGATGCTGGGGTGTTTATCAATACTGCCTAAAGGAATAGAAAACTAAGCCTAGACAACTGAGCCTAGAAGGAATCCAGGCTAAGTATGTCACGCGTCCCTATTATTTGCTGAATCAGACAAATTGAGGCATGTTTTATATTGCTGTCAATATCTGAATAACTGTACTCAAGTATTAACTACTGATAACTACTGAGTAGCTAAAGGTGTGAATCTTGAAATAACATCTATAGCATTACTAAAATCAGACTTACAATGTTACTGATGTTAAAAATGAAAAGGTCTTACGAATAGAGGAGACTATAGTTGATCTGACAATCACATAGCTAAATTGCTCCTTTGATTGTCATGATTGCTTCATGTATCATCATCCAACTCTTTTGAGTGTAAGAATCAGTACCAGTCCCAACTATGGGTAAAAATAATCTTGTTGATGCATTTATATACTGCTTGTTTTTCCTTGGTATACATTCTAAAATTTTCACTTTAGGATAAGGCCCTTACATCTGAGCCAGATTTTATGCTGTCAGAGAAAACTAAAGGATGTATTTTCAGCCTTCTTTGAAGCTTAGCTTGACCACGTGGCAAGCTGCTAGCTATGGAGTGCAGAGTAGAAGTAATATATACAGGTGAATCCCCCAAAGAAGACTTTCAGATGACAAGCAATGTGTAAATCTGCCTTCTTCCTCTTCCATCCTTCTAGATAAAACAAATGTGGCACAGTTAAACTAGGAGCAGGCATTTTGTATAATGAGGTAACTGTTAGTGTGAAAGCCATATATGGTAAAGGAGATGAGATGACTGTGTCCTCCTGAGTGTTGTGGAACAGGATTACCAATGCCCCTTGACTTGCCTGAAGTGATGGGACAGATCAATTTCTTTTTCATTACTGATCTTTGGGATTCCTGTTATGCAAATTATAAGCCAGTGCTATCCCTTCTCTCTCTCTCTCCTCGCTCTCTTTATTCCCTCCTTCCCTTGATTCCTTCTTTCTCTCCTTTTTGGGTATTGTGGGTATAATATCAGGATATCTACACTGAGTTACATCCCCAGCACCGTTTCCCTTTCTTGAAGTCTCACTAAGTTTCTGAGTTACCCAGACTCAGTTAAAACTTGCAATTCCCGTGCCTCAGGCTCCAGCTTTAATGCTATGAGTATGCCATGCTCTTAAAACTCAGCGGTAAGAGAATAGACGAACCAATTAAAAACAGTTTAAAGGTCTTAACACACACATCACCAAAAAGATATACAGTTGGAAAATAAGGATATGTAACAATGATTTGCATCTTATGATTTAACAGAGATGCAATTGAAAATGAGGTACCAAGACCTGTTGAAATGGTTAAAATCTATACTAATAAAACCACAAGTACTTATCACTATGTAGAGATGTGAGAATTCTTATTCATTGTCGATAGAAATAAAACACTAACAGCCACTTTGGAAGACAACTTAGCAGTTCCTTTAAAATTAAAAATCTCTCTGCTATAGGTGAATGGATTAACTGTGGTATAACTAGACAACAGCATAGTATTCAGCCCTCAAAAGAGACGAGCTTTCATGCCATTGAGGCACAGAGGAAACTTAAATGTATGTTACTAAGTGAAGCCATCTAAAAAGGGCTACATATTGTGGTTCCAGGTGTAAGATATTCTTCAGAGAGTGAAACTGGGTGACAGTGACAAGGTTGGTGGTCTTCAGGGGCAGAAGGGTGGAGGGGAGATAACTGGAGCACAGTGGATTCTCAGGGGTGTGGTCATGCTCTGCATGATATTATAATGCGGGGTCAGCGTCACCAAATATTTGTCCAACCGTGTAGACAGTAGA
The DNA here is from genome assembly GCF_034190915.1 of Cavia porcellus. Lineage (NCBI taxonomy): Eukaryota > Metazoa > Chordata > Mammalia > Rodentia > Caviidae > Cavia > Cavia porcellus. Next base: position 13,187,665 of record NW_026947489.1, read on the forward strand.
GGCCCAACAGTGAACCCTGTCTATGTCCATCCACGCACCAGCGGAGGTTCATCAGCTGTAACAAGTGCTCCACTTTGCTGGGGAAAGCTGATAGCTGGAGAGGCTGTATGTATGTGGAGCCGGGGACTGAGGGACATCCAACTTTCAATTACGCTGTGAATATAGTTCTTTACAAATTACATATTCTGGTGCAATTTTATGACACAGAAACACGAGGCCTCACATAAGTCACATGAAAGGAAAACCTGAAAAATCAACTATTTATTGGATTATGATAGTGTGGGGTATTTTGCTTAGCCAAATTTATTGCAGGTATCATGTAAGTAGGAAGAGGCAAAAAATAAATAAATAAAACCAAACAACACTAAAAGAAAGAGAGGGAGCAGGGGCAGAAAGTCAGTTGAGTGGAATTTAAGTTGTCAGGCTACAGTGTAGAACTCCATTACCATATCTTCCTTTTTTTTTTTTTAATAGTATTCTCTGAAAAGCACTAGATGTAATAAAGTCAATTTAAAATTTGTTCTACCAATCTTTTGCATCTGTAATTTTCCCATTAAACGTAAATGCCCGTGAGGCAAGCTATTTGCATTACATTGCATTTGCAGTCTTTAAAACAAACTATAAATCCCTCCTTGTTTCATGTGATTGATGCTGTGTGTATAAATACCACCATAAACCTCAAAGGGGGCTAACAGTGATAGTAAATTAAAGTTTTCAAGTCTGGCAGCATCTCAGCACTCCAGCCCTTGATCTTAAGCTGCGTTGTTAACCCCCGCCTTAGTGCCCTCCTGAACCTCTTTTTTTCCCCCTCCTTTCCCGCTCTGCCCCCCATTCTGATTTCCTTGGGAAACACCTTCCTGGCCATACAAGTCACACCAGGGCAAGGGTAGGCAGTTAATTAAATGGAGGCAGCCACTGCTTGCAGGAGAGCTAAAGGCCCTGACTTGTAGTCCTGTGTTATTTGAGATCAAGAATCTTGGGGCGCCTTCCATCTGTAAACAATGGGCAACCACAGAGATACTGATTAACTGGCCCAGACCCCAAGATTAGTTGCTTTCATGGCAATTGTCTTCTCCTCTGTGACCTTCTGACAGGACTAGGACTGGTGGAGAAGAGATTCAGGGGCCAAAGGAGAAAGAAAAATTCTAGTCATATTTTTCAATTCAGCTATTAAGATACTCTTATTCCCCATTTTAACACTGCATAAAGCATAAAATTATTTTTTAGTAAAACATAAGGAAAGAGAAAGGGATGACTTTTCCTACCTAAGAAGGCTTACTTGAATCATAAACAAATATATGTCTCTCTGGAATTTCAGAGGACCCTGTAGGCTTAGTAATTAATCGATGGGAATAGCTGGTGAACTTTTTCTTGTCATTGGCTTGAGGCAGTAGGGTTGATTTGGAGAAAACTCAAAATGGTGATCCTGTAGAATGCATAAATGTGGACTCATTGAGTGTGTTTGCCTCCTATCTTCATGTGAACTGATTCTGCGCTGCACACACAACTGAACTCCTTAGCTGACCTCACGTGATTCTCCCCAAATCACACTAAGGCTAATTGATTCAGGGCGCAGTGGGGTTTCTCATTGTTGTCTCCAAAGCTCCTCATAATCTTTCTTATATTTTCCCTCTGAATAAAAGGAAAATAACCATAAAATCCCATGAGGATTTTTTTCCTAGCTATATGTTTCGTATGTGACTTCAAAATAGGAATGTAAATTAATAGAACCTCACAGCTCATATATGCAAAACTCTGGGGGGAGTGGAAAATCTTCAAGGATGGGTAAATTATTCCTCCAGAAGGGAAAGGGAAGACCCAGAGGAAAAGCAATTGGGAGTGGGGGAGGGAAGGCAGAGGAAGAGAGGTGACGGCAATGAGAGAATGAAGCTAATTAATTAATTTAGGCTATTAATCTAGAAAAAAATGTCCTTTGATGATCTCCAAATCAGTGGCATATCCCAAGTGAATATGGACAGAAACACTGAAATATGTTTGGAAAAGAATACTTGGATGATTTTTAAAATTTCTTCCAGGATCTTTTAACTACCTAGGTAGAAGAATACAAGAAATACAACAAGAGGAAGAATATCTACCCAGGAGAGACTCCTCAAGACATCCTTTTCTCCTAAATGATGAAGCTGCTCATTCTGTTGCCTGGGTACCCTGCTCAATGGCTCCAGAATATTGAGGGTAGCTGGTGGCAATCTTTGAATTCTTCTTATGATTCTGCATGAGAAGGTCTTACAAGGGTCTTTGACTACCATGTTATAACAACACTGAAAACTTACAATGACTTGTTATTAGTTACATAATGTTTTCACTTCTTTAAAGAATTCTTTGACCATATTTGAAGGTAAACTAAAAAATCCTGCAGCAAAGGTAAGAAAGAGCTCTTTGTGCATCTCCTTAACATACCTGTCACCCTCTTTCAGGATTTCACATTCTACGGACCTTTTAATAATCCCACAAGGAAACCTCACTTTTCTTTATCAATAAAATGGAGGAAACAGTTTCTAAGAAAATTGTTCAAAGTAAGTAAGTGGCAATGTTTTCTCAGCTTAACTTTCATTTCCTTGAAATTTTCCGATGGGTCATGATCATAAATACAATACATAAATCCTAAGGAAGAGATCTGTAAGGACGTGACAGACAACAGGATCCAGTGAACATCCAACCTGACTTTTAGAAGTTGTATAAGAGGTAAACAAGAGTTTGCAGTCTGGTCTGAAGTGTCGGTCATCTCGTCACGGCTTCATATTTCTCCTGTGGGAGACAAATCAAGTGTGTGTGTGTGTGTGTGTGTGTGTGTGCACAATGCATTGGGTATAAAAGGTGAAGGAGCAATAATGATACAGTGCAAGACTAAGAGAAAAAGCCATGTTTTGGAATTTGTGAAATTTGGTGTCATGAGTAGAAACAGGGAAAGCTGAAGGTAACACCATAAAACACACAGAAGTTATTCTCAAGATCACTATAAAAACAGGCACTACCTGTGCATACCCAATTCTCTATAATCCAAAGGTCCCTAACGCAGATATCCTACCAACATGCTCCACATGAGAACTCTTATCATTTTGAGTTTTTTCTCATTCAAAACTTAACCGTTTGTGTCTCCCTTCCTTGAACGACTATTCTAGGGTAGATAACATGCTAAGGAAGTCCCACTTTTGTGCTTTGAGGAAATAACTCTTTCACATATGTTCCTACTTAATCAGAAGAATTTAATGTCTGAAAGTCATTTCCATCTGTACTTAACTGCCGTCATAGTACTACTATTTAATACCACAGACATCAAAGGGATGGAGTAAGTGACTTGGACAATACGGAGTATGGCTACATAGGGGAGATCCACATATATTTATTGTCTCTGAGGCCACTTGCTGCCTGGGACCCTCTGTCATGGCCCTGCAGACAGCTAAACTGAATGTGCATCTTGGATGGATTGTCAATGCTCTTAAATGTTCATCTTAAACACCAGGAACTTAGCTTCTAATGAATCCATTAAAAACCTTGGATGTTTTGATTTCTTCACTTTTACTAATTCAAAACATAGGAAAGTGATCATCTTTTTAAAAAATACAAATTAGAGTGAGGTACATGATTCCCCCTCTTAAACTCTAGTCTTACTATTATGAACTAAAACATAGTAGATGCATCAGAAGAGGTACAAAATGGGATGTGAATGCTGAACAAGAAACACATGTTGATAAAAAATGACTTGAGGAAGAAAGAAAGAAATGAAGAAAGAAAGAAAGAGAAAGAAGCAGAAGACAAAAAGAAAGAAAAAGAGAGAGAGAAATGGTTTCTATTCTTGGTATCAGAAAACCACACCCCTTCCTAAGAGGTAAGTAACTAATGATAGATTTGGTCCTTAAATTTACAATTTTTGATCTTGTGGAGGAAGGCTGGTTTAGAGATAAGAAAGAAAGGTAAAAACACTCCAGGAAAACATTGTCAACAACTGTAAATATCTGCTGGTTTCTTTTGACACTGCAGGTCCTTGGGCCTATCATGTGTCACTGTGCAGAGGACCTGAGAACGGAGTAGAGAGTGATACCCAGAGCATGAGTTGTGTCCAGAGTGTGAGGCAAAGGGTACACATGGATTGGGGTTCAAGAGAGGGGTTTATCCCAGGAAAACTATTGGTCCATAAGGGAGTAAAAGCGAGATGGCAGGTGCTGAGTGGACTGGCATGGAGTTGGGGGACGTTTTCCATTTTAAATCAAGGTCTTGCCACCAACCAGAAGGTCACAGTGAACTCTGGTAACTTTGTGAGCTGAGCCGGACAAATAGGGACTGTGACAAAAGCCATGAGTAGATATGCTTGATCTAGTGGGGCAATCACAAAAGTCATGTCTTTTGTTTGCAGACAAGGATGGAAACAGGCTCTGTCAAATCTGACATTTTAAGGAAAAAAAATACAAGTGTGCATTTTTAGTAGAAAAATTTTGATTTTAAAAATGCTACTAATTCACATATCACATCTCTTGTTGTAAGTGCATTAAAAAGAAGGTGAAAAGGAGGGTCAGAACTTAACAGGGTGGTAATTTCTAACCTTCCTTTTTTGACATAGAAAGCTCCAGTTTGTTTAACATGAACTGGCAGTACAAATTGATGATTAAAACTCCTTGCTGCTAAGGGGAGAAAAATTTCTAGTCTTACTTTGAAGGATTTGCCAAGTTATTTGATCTATTTCATCCTTAATTTTTCTCAGTGTAGAATACATATTACATGCAGAAAATACAGAATTCCAAACACTGTACACAGAACACATTTACAGCTTTGATTCTACTCTGATTCTAAATTTTTGTGTTTTTCCTTTTTTGCAGTTGTGAACACATACATGTATGTGTGTGTGGAGACTGGTTATCTATGCTTAGTTGTTTCTAGTATATTAAAGGCGGTAAAACAACTTCCTCTGATTTATATTTTTCCTAGAAAATGATGCTAACAAATTGCATGACACGAAATTTGTTATACATCATAAATTGTATCAATGCCACAGAGTATAGAAGATCATAGTCAAAACACACGTGGAGACCCAGTTGTGGTGGACGCTATCGGATATTACACCTTTAGCATTCGGCAAGCCCAGTCTCTCCACTGACCAGTGTCAGTGCTAAATGTCTTTTCCTTTGATAGAAAAGCTCGAATCCTGGTCTGGTAGTTAGTGATTTTTCAGGAGTTCATTGCTTGTTAGGGATTAACTGGGAGCTGGAGGAAAAACAAGGCATAACTTCTTTCTAGCTCCCAGGGAAGCAGGAATAGTCATAATGATAGCTCGCTACACTAAGGTACCAAGTACCCATTTCAGCCCAAACAGATTGCAAAACTATCCCCCCTTTTTGATCACCCTATTTATTTGGAAATGCTTAGACCTAAAATTACATAGAAATCTACAGATAAGCCACTTTCTCCTAGAAGTCCTACCACAGTCCTGCTTCACTTAACTGGCAATGATAATTTAACTTCAAAATTACCTTGTCATCGTAAAAAGAATTAAAATTATAACTCTTCCACAGCCTTGGTGTGCAGATTTCTATAGACTGTGGTGTGTAGAATTTGAAGCAATATTCTTCTGTCTCCCAATATCCCCAGGTCTTGGATAACAATAAAATGTGCATTTCATAAGAAGATCCCAGTGAGCAGTAATAAGAAAAAAGCATTCAATCATAGTCAATTGGATAATGCTGTGGGTCCAAGCTCAAACTACCATCTGCTTTTATAAGGACAGAAATTAAAAGAAAATTTCTCGACATCCCATCAGATCCAGCTAACCAGGGAAATAGACTGAGTTGTGTTTGTAATCATATAAAGATAATTTTCAATGGTTAATTTAGAATTAATAGATGCATCATCAGTCAGCTCAGCTATAATAAAATTCTAGTTAGTATAATTTATATTCTTTTAAGCATAACCTGAGGTCATATAAAAATATATACCTGATGTTCTTGCTCTCTGACCCCTCATCAGGGTTGGGTAAAGAAAGTACATTTTTCTCTAATAAATTTATGGATACTCGGGTGACATTGGATCTTTGAAGTGTCAGGACTTCTATTTTCAGGGTGGTTAGTAAAATTGAAAACAATTGTTCAAAGTATATTTTAGCTTTTTTAATTTAGTATATTTTAGCTTTTTTATTTAGAGGGAAAAAAACAGAAAAAAGGATAGAAATAATGCAGAATTTCAAAAAAAGTAAGAAATCACTAGCTGATAAATTACATATTGTTATCTTAGAAGTAGTTGCTCAAGTCACAAAATCAAAGCATAAAAAGTGGACAATTAAAAAATCAAGAGTTTTAGTTATTTGTAAGTTTGATTCATTTGAATTTGTTTTTGTTGTTCTTGGAAAACATATAGATAGCAATGAATTATAGTATGCTAGCTATAAAGAAGTCTTACCCCCCCCCCGCCCAAATAATCTACAATATCCTCATTGGTCAAAGATTTTCACATTAGCATACTTACATCTGCAGAAATGTAAAACATCTTTCAGAATTCAGAAGTTAAAGAAAATGTAAATTGCCCAAGCAGAGATGTTATTGTGCAAATTGCGAGCAAAGCTTTTCTCCTCCTTTAACCTAGTAAAACATTTTTATTGTGCCACTATCACATATTATTAGCTTATTATGCTATCTTGAAAGAGTGAGAGTTTCATTCATTCTGACTCACCACGAAAGGAATATCACTCAGAGTTCATTATAGGAAGGTGTTACTGACTACACTGGAAAAAAAAATCAATGGCGCCAGGAAAGTCCAACGTTGAAAAAAAAAATGCTTTGAAATAATAGTTGTTTAGAGAGACCTCGATGGATCCCAGGGCTCCAGAACCTTCTCCTGGGTTGTGAACAATCAAAGATTTATTTGAGCTCTCTGCTCACTGGGAAATGAAGACCCAGAAGCTCATTATCATGTCTATTAAAAAGCAGAAACTGGGGTACATCTAAGAAAAGATGTATTACTTTTTAAACCGCACTGCAAACTGCAGACCAATAGGGACTTGAACTATATAAAAATACTCTCCGTGGTGGGGGCGGGGGACTGGGAAGCAGGTGTGAGTGGAGACTCACTCTCCCAAACAGCCAAGAAACACACACCGCCAGGTTCTGTGGTTGCCACAGCTTGGGCAGCGTGGCTTTATGTGATTCTTCTGAAACAGGATTTTTGGAGTCAGACTTTTGGTTTAACCTGGGGACAAGATGTGACTTCTCAAAGAACTTAAGGGACCATGCTGTAGGGGAGGTGAGGGAGGTTCTGTGAGCAATGACCAGTTAAATTCTAGTTAACCCCAATTATAAACCTTCACCTTGGCTAATTGGATTAATTTGTCAGCAGGCAATATACTCATAAAGGGTACTAGCGCCAAATCTGTGGCAACTTCATGGATTTTTATTCCAAGATAAAAATCCTTATGGAGGCATGGCTTGTTTCTTAAGCGATAGTTCTATAACCAGTTTCTGCAAAGGTAGAACAAAGTCGAACTTAAACGTAAAGTCAGAAGAGGCATTAATTATAATATTCTCTGCACAGCACATCACGCCCCCAATATGCCCAGTAAGCAAATTCTCTCAATGAAAAGCTTTCCAAACTCAGGGTTTAATAAAATGTTAATTAAAGTCAATGGAAAAGTCATGTTCAGAAAGAAAAAATTACAAGTACTCTAAGGCATCTTTTATTTCTCCCTTGACTGATTCAAGCATGTTTCCTCTTTCTCATACTGTTCAATTTTTTAGGGCGTTTTGTGCCCAGAAAGACACAACCCAGAAAAACCTACAGCGTATCTACAGCAAGTGTCTGCCCACTTTCTCATTAAAAGTGATGCGATTTTTACCATACTGTTTCTAAGACAGACTCAGAAAAATATTTCTGCACAATATGTTGGACTTCACTAAAAAATAAAAGGCAGGGAAAGGGGAACAATGTAATTGTGTGTTTTGAACTCTGTCAGGGTCTGTTACTGTGACCCACCCAAGGAAAACCAAGCACCAACCTCACTGGCGAGCTTCTCTGTGGTGGAAGCAAAAGCTTGCAAAGTGGTCCAAGGTGAAGTGAACTGAGGTTCTATTATCCTTTAAAATATAAGTCTGAAAAGATATTATTTTAGAATTGGCTGAAGGGCAAATAGCCAGCATCAGTGTCATCCGTGTCTTGGGTGATCCAGTGCCCAAATGTCTAAGAACATCTGGCTGCCGGGGTTCAATATATGCTGCACATTGCCAAAGAAATGCTGAAGCGTTTTCTGCTCATATCTGTTCCACAAAGGGAGGCACTGGAAAACAGATCTAAATCTTACTAAAAAAAAAACTACGTCAACATTTTTTTATGGTAGGGAGGGTATGAAAAATACTACTGGCTGGTTTTTTCTTTTATCTAATAAAACAACTCAGAAAAGAAACACTAAAATTGATCAGATTATGGAAGCTACTATAATAATGTGTGTGTGTGTGTGTGTGTGTGTGTGTGTGTGTACACGCATGTGCACCTCTATCTGAACTACCAGGCCTATCAATGAGTGCTCCTCCTCTGTCACCTGAACCAGACCTTGTCACCTGTTGACAATAGAAAGGAAACAAAGCCAAACCTTGGGATTAGGGCACAATAGTGCATGTTGACAATAAATTATCAAAACAATAATCATGTTTAGCCAATCCCTTTGTGTAAAACTGTTATTATGATTCCAGTGCCAGCTGTCTGAAACTTTAATTTAAGTGTTTGCTTGAGGCAAGACATTTGGAATGCTAGTTTAGAATGTTTTATAGCTCAAGCAATATGTTTTACTAACCTCAAATACTGTGGTGATGGTTTAAATGGTGACTATAATTTGTACGTGGGGGGCTCCAGGGTGAGTTTTGCTTTCCTAGGAAGGTGTCTGTCGCATTCAAAAAATCAGGCATTTCTGGGCTACCTGAATCAGGCTACTTTAAGGGACCCTTGGAGGTACATATACCTACCTGGAGGTGAACACTGCAGGTGGCTTACGTGTGAAAGTTCCTTCAAATTGCTTGCAAATAGGAAGCTTGCTTAGAAGCAGAAATGTTCCATGGAAACCATGGTGTAGAGAGGCTGTGGCTCACTGGTAGGTGCTCCTCCCCCCAGTGCAGTCTGTTTCTTGACACCAACCATGCTCTTAACTCTTGACTTTGGACAAGAAGGCAAAATTAGCACATGTTCATGTTTTCCAGATAATATATCAGCATTTTGCCAGCATATTTACAGAACAATTAAATCCTATTTTAAACACAGTACCTAGACTATCTTTAAGAATTTGAATATCTACCCTTGTTATCCATAAATGGTGAGGACTATAAATTTTGGACAGACAGTGGCAATTAAAGATTAGCTACAATGTATTGCCTAAAGTTAGGATAATACTAAGGTGGTATATCATGGAAAAATGATGAAATTAATATTAATATTATTTATCCCTCTTTAGAATTTATTAAGCGTCATATGGGTATTATGACTATCTTAATGCTATCTTTGTCATACTCAATCTAATTTTATAACTGAAGAATCAGAACTTGAGAGAGGTTGTATTATCAGCTGGTCAGAAAGCAACGTCCAATGTTGTGCAATGCAATGTACAATTTTGTGCATTTTTCCTCTTTATTCACTGACAAACCAAAAATGTTAAATATTTTTCGACAGTCCTAGTTTTTCAATTCCAGACATAAGAACCATCAACAAATGTAAGTTCCAAATTCAATGTCTAGCTTCTTAGGAAAAAATATTCAACCAGAGACACTTAGTATCTAATAATCATTCTGAGGATATGGTGGATATTTAATAAATCTTGGAAATAACTTGACATCTAAAATTCAAACCACATTGTGAATTTTTCAGTTTAGAAAATGCTTGAGTTCTAGAAATGTTTTCCGCAATATAAAATCTATTAGTAGAAATAGATGAGAAGACATACTGAACCTTATGGCAAAATATGTATTAAATAAATACTTCTCTAGCAGTGATTTTTTTTTTTTTTTGAGACAAACAGAGTCTCACTGTGTAGTTGAGGCTGGCCTTCAGGTCACTATGTAACCCAGGCTGGTCTTGAACTCACAGTGATCCTCCTGGCTCAGCCCCCCAAGTGCTGAGATTATAGGCATGCGCCATCATGCGTGGGTCTACCAAAATCTTTATCAAGGTGATTAATGCATCAAATAATAATTATCGCATAAATTATCCTAACAGGAGAACTGCACATACATGCTGGTCATATGTGTGGTCAGTTGTATTTCTTCAGAGAAGAAATGAGTGAGTCGTCCTCAGTACAGTGTCTGGCACAGGAGAGAAGCTATTACAGGTATGAATCAATATCAATACATTTCATTTTATTGGAACTAGCAAGGCTTACCTCGTGAAGGAGTTTCAGAGGAAATGTTTTATAAAGCAATAATTCCTGGCTCTCTTCTTAAAGTATTGGTTTTATAATTCCAGAGGCTAACGTATGAATTTATAGCAGGCTGCGTTTGAAATTACTATGCTGAGAAAAAAAAATGCTGTTCTTAATTGGCATCTGCAATGTAACTTTTCAATTAATTTGTGTTTCTTACAGAGGCAAAGGTACTATTTGTACACTCTATGCGATATTTACAACTTTAATGATTCTGTGAAAACGTTGTATCTCTTTTAGGAACTAGGCAGAGGGGACACATAAAAAGCCCTATAAGCATTAGCTTTCTGTGTAAAATGAATGACTTGTGTCAGAGAGGAGCTGATCAATAGGTACTGAAACCAGAGGTTACTTGAGCGGAAAGTTGCATAGTTCAGACTAAAGTGTGCCCGACTTTAACATCCAGAGCGTTCAGTGGGCATTGATGCCTTGGGTGCTGGAACTGCACTAAACCTGTTTATTCGGTTGTCCACTCATTGGTCACCATTTTCCACACAATGAGATTGGCTGATCCTCTCACCATTCAAGTCAATGCAAATCTGCTGCAGTGTTTATAACAGAAATTTTGAAGGGAAATTAACATGACTTTATGTTTGGAGTTTGATAAGTTAAAAAAATATCTTTGTTTATATTAGGTGGCAATAAAATGAATGCATTTTAATTTCTTTAAAAACTTGTGTATTTTCCATTGGAGTAATTAAGATTTCCTGCTTTGCAGTATTAATCCTTCAGCACGTTTTTCTGTGCAGAACTGAAATTTTCCCTTCAAGGTGATGCAAGGATCCAGTCCACATCTTTCCTCTCATAGCATCCTTAAGTACCACTGTATCTCGAATTGCATTTGCTGACTGACTTTTATAGGCCACTTGTCCCCCACCAGCTTTGTAAGTAGACTTCATTCATTCAATTATTGGTTCCTTTATTCATCCGTTCTATGTATATTATGTGATCGCCACCACAATGTTAAGAGAATGGACAGCATATGAGTGGAAAAATAAGTTATCATTATTATCCTCAAAAGGTTTGTAATTTTAGATAAATAAGACACATGGGAATAGTTGTAGTTAAGTAATCCTTGATTCAGATTGTCCAAGGAAGATTCTTGCTTCACCCCTTATTAGCTGTACCCTTTGGTAAGTTACTGAACCTTCCTATGCCTCAGTTTCCACATCTGTAAATAAGGTAAATGATATTACTTCAGGGGACTATTGGAAAAATTAAATAAGGTAATATGTGCAAAGCCTTGGAACTACTTTGCACTCCGAAAGCATTCAGTAGAAGTAATCAGCATGGAGGAGAGTTGAGAACAAGTGAGAGCAGTACAAGAAAACCTGCGTACAGTAAAAGCACAAGAGAGGAGAGGGCCGAGAGCTTCCAAAGCTCCAGCAGACAAGAATCCTCCCCACTACTGTGCACGCTCAGAAGACTACGTAACCAAAGTGGCAGTGGACCTGAGACAGGAGACATTTATCAGAGTACAACGTGGGGACGAGTATGCAGGGCTTAGATGAAATCTCTTGAAGAATACCTGTCCCTGAAGGCAGGTCACTCTTCTAGAACTAACTCATAAGACATTCTCTGGACAGGATGGCTGAGTGTTTTCCATCACCACCTCTAGTGGAGCTTTCCAGATGTGCTTTGGTGAGAACAGAACATTCAGGTCTAACTGAGAAATGCTCTATTCTGCCTCCTCTTCCTTTGCTGATCTCTTGTGTCCCTATATTGCATTATAAGGATATGATTCTGAGTCTATTGTCCTGCTAGACTATGAGCTACAAGAGCCTGGAGCTCCTGACTTTGAAGACCGAGCACCTACAAGCATACATTGATCTAAAGAGCATCACACTCAATGTGATTATTCTAGGAAATGACAGAAGCTAAGCCCCAGAGCCTGGTTATGGCTCTGTGTGAGATTTCCATTGGCTCCATGGCTAGCTGGGCCATATTCATTGATTTTGAAAGCAGAATGGTTGTCAGAATTCTACTGTCAACTGTCCAGACAGAATGTCACACCTACTTTGAGACTATAAAAGGAAAACCACTCATCAGCAATGGGAGAGACTGTCATTTTCTTTTTGGATGCTATCAAACTTTGGTCCCAAGAACCATGTTTAGAAGAACATCCCAAATTTTATCAGTGTGAATTGGAGTTGACTTCAAATCTCTAGACATGGGGGTGGAGAAGCAAACAGAGGAAATGTTCTCCTTCATCAAGGAAAATAATTAAAGACATAATAAGAAACAATGCACTATATGAAGATCACAAATTAAGTCTTCTTTCCCTGACATCTTGCCTATCCCAATATAATAGATAAAAGAAGCAGCTATGTTTTTAAATTTTTACTCAGAAACCAGATATACCTATACACACACATACACAAATGCACATATATGTGCATACAAACAAAACATCTTAAAATGATTAAAATTATTTCTTAAATAAAAATGTTCTGTATATTTTAGATGCAGATGAGTTCAAACATATTTATCACACTTTTATGTAATATGAAGAGCAAGTCACTAATGTCTCTGAGTCAGAATTTGCATTCTTGTCACTGACGTCAAAATCTCATTCAAGAGTTGTCATCTTGAGGTGAATCTGTGCCATTTCCTTATTCATTTCTGTTTTTAAGTCTTTTCTCCCTTGACCCAAGAAAGAGGCCACCAACCAACAAAAGTTTTGATGCCACTGAAGTTCTAAGTGAATGATGCTGACCTACATCAGCAAGGTGAGGGTCCTACCTCATTCTCCACTGCAGAGTAAAAAGTTACACAGTAAAAATTAAAGAGGCTAACCATCATGCCATTTGCCTGCTCTTGCAATGTGGTTTGAATGGTGTAACTTTGCTGGACTCCAGTCTACTTGACATCTGTCAAAAGACTTAGGTCATCTTCCTTCCATTAGCAAGAGTCTCCTTTTCGACAATTCCTTCCATACCATATTCCTGTGAGCTACACTGTCTGCCTCTTGTCAATCTTCCCTGTTAATAGAATCAACAAGTGACCAGCCATCTTTCTTTCCTTATGCTCCAGAGAAAATGCTGCCTCTTTTCGTGAGAGAAGAGCAAAAGGTGAAAGGGAAAGATGGCATTTGGACTTGGCATGTAATGTTTTCTTTTATTTAGTTCCTACTCAAGAGCTTCCTATTATGCCAACTGCTAAGATGCAGAATTGCTTTGTGGCTAAAATGATGCAAATGATTTGATTTCAAAGCTCCCAGGTGTGGGCATGATCTGTTCCACCCTAAATGAATATGGTAGATAGTGGAAACCATTGGGTATACAAAATGAGCCTAAGTACTGGATAAACAAAATTTGCCTTTGCTAAATAATGGGTAGAACTTTTAATTTAGTTGCAGTACATGATGTACAATTATGATACACTTGGCCCATTATTCTGGCCTCCGCTACTGAGCAGATCCACAGACTTCAAAAATATTTGTGGTAAATCTACAAATTATGCACCTGTTGTAGTTTTGAAAGTGCTGTTCAGGCAGAATTGAAATGCAATTTTTCATCCATACATCTGACTGCTTTAAATTCGCACTAACCTGTGATTGTTCCTGAATTCTCTCAGAAAAGACAGACAAAAGTCGATTCTTCCTTTGTACAAGCAAATGCTTCTACACTTTGGCATGTGTGATCCAACACAAAAGTTTGTTTTAGATCAACTGATCTTCCTTGAATGCATTTTTGAAGCTGAGAATCTTGAGTGGTTACAAGATCAATAGTATGAGATAAAGGGTGTGATCAGAGAAGGAAAACCACATGCTCAGGATGCATTTGGAAACAAAAAGCAAATCTATAACCATGAAAACCCCGTGGCTAGTTCTTACCAAGAAAACCTCTCACTAAATCATGCTCACACACTTTTGAACACTCTGTGCTTTTATTAAACATAACCGTCACATTAAAGTGACTGAAGTATCCTGGTGCAGGCAGTTCTGATGAGTAACAGTACAATTTAAGTGTTGCCTGGTTTTATTTTACTCATTTGATTTTTGGGTTCATCCCAAAATTTTTATAGTTACATTTGGATCTTCATTTCATAAAGCCCATGGTAGGAAATGAGAACAACTTGATGAACGCAAACATAAAATACAGAGAAAAGGTTTTAGCACCATTAGCCTATGACAGGTAATATTAATTTGTACATATTTTATATTATTAAATATTACATTTTATATTACTTTATATGCATATTTATATTATTAAATATTTATTGTTTACTCTAAATATGTTACCACATGAATATCATATATGCCATATCAAATATATTCTTTAAGAAAACATATGCTACACATGTATTTAATAAAACAGCTAATTTAATTTATCATACTTCCGTAATATATTGTGTTTCTGACACTGGGCACAATCTGTCATAGGGGTGGAATGCTCCGAATGGTATATTTCCACGATCCAAGACTCTTCTGCCACAGTCCCCCTCAGCCCAAGCACAAATAATCTATTTTAAAATGATTCTGTCTCTTTTATTCAGCTGAATCTGCGAAGTGCCAAATCACTGAATCAGACCCCGTTTCTCCTGCTCTGAAAGCTGTGCCAAGTTCTGTCTTTGAGGTAAAGCAGAAATAAACACCTTTCACTAACACTTCACTCCCTGGTAAAATATGAGGGCATCTTCTCTCACTATCTGCAGAGCAGACTCTAAAAACATTCCTTTCTGGATTTTCTTCTTTTTTCATTCTATTTTCTCCCAGAATCTGTTTGCAAAACATTTTATGGAATTGGCAAGTTATTTGCACTGCTTTTACATTGCAGTCTGCTTAATTCAATTGCAATTATTTGTAAACTGCCACCATAACTCTCCCTTGGCTAATGTCTGCAAACTGTTTACTAAACAATAAACTTAATCATGCATTCATTGTTGCAAATGTCTCCAAATGGCTTCGGAGTAGAGCTGACTTGACATTTTTGCCTATTTGCAAAGCCATGAAGGATGTTTTCCTAAATAGACACCAAGTTCTATCACAGTCAATCATTCTCCTTGCTGTACCTCTTCTGATCTATTGCAAACTAAGCTGGCCTCTTTTCTGGGTCAGTCAATGTGCCAGTGCTGGCAGATCCAAAAGAAACTGGGCAGGCGCTAGGGCATTGATAGAAGTGAGTGAAAAGAAAGTATGGTGCCAAGGTAACAGCCAATGGTTCGGTTACTCAGTACTGATTCATACACTAAATCTACTATCCAAGCACCTGTTTCATTCAAGGCCCTAAGAAAGGCTCCTTGAAACTCCCAGGTCATGAAGACATGACTCTGTCCATTAAAGATAATGTTGGACATGAGCATGAGACGCAGAGGAAAGATGTGAAAAACTTCTGGTTTTCAAATCTAGGTAGCTAAATGAGTCAATGGTTTTAGTAAGAATAGATAAACCAGACGCAGGACTGGGACCATGGCATGTGCTTTTGGAGATACACTGAACCAGTGAGATGGGCACACTGAGTTTCAAGAGTAAGAAGTAGCAGAAGATCCAACCAAAAGTGCATGATGTCACCCTGCTGTGAATGAGAGTGGAGGAGGCCAGTGAGCCCAGTGGGGGACCCAGCTACTGCCCACACAGTGGCAGGTTCTAGCTGGGGAAAGAAACAGGCGGAGAAGTGGCTGATCAAACTGCCTCAATCTCTTCCTATTCTCAATTCTGACTCAGGACATTTTACCATCCATTAATGTGCTCACTGTGCTTGTGAATTTGCTTACTAAATTAATAGAAAAAATAAAAGCAATCAGAAGACAGCATGCACATATTTGCCCTTGTGTTGTATTGATATGGTCAGTTTACTGCTGTTATCACTAATAACGGATCTAAATTTCTGTGCCCAGTCAACCTCTTGTTGCTACATCCCATCTCTTGATGCTCAGTCAAAGGTACGGCACCAGTGTCTTCCCTCTCTCCCTTGTGCCACCAATGTTCCTTCGTTGATACCCTGGTGTTCTAATTGTTTACATTTTCAAAACACTGGCTTACAACTCCACATCTTCGTCCAGCTCCCACATCATTTCTCTAGTTATACTTGCCAATTCCAACTACTTTCCTTATTCTCTTTATAAGTCCATTCAAATCAGCTTTTTACACCTCAGCCAATCACTACCAAGCTCTTATCACCAGTCACTTTCTCATGATGAAATCCATTCATCTGTTGCAAGTCCTCATTGGACACATTTGATCTGATCACTCCTGTGTCTCAAAACGTTTCTGTCTTTCATTTTCCAAGATGCGAGTTTATCTTGGATCTCCTCCCACCTCCCGGACACTGCTTCCACCTTCTTGCTGGTACAGCTTAATCCTCCTAACTTCTCAACAGCAGGATGCTCCAGGAATCAATCTGTTGATTTTTTTTCAATTTTATCATGGTCCCCTGTGTGATTTCATCCTGTCTATGACTTTAAAGACACCTAAATATTATTCCTTCCAAGATCATGTTTGGAGCCTAGATCTGTAAGCTGCACTCCAGACTTTGTATATGTACCTGCCGTGTCTACTTGGATGCTACCCAATGCCAGTAGCTCTAGTTCAACATTCCTGAAACCAGACTCTCTGCTCCTCCTTAACCACCACTCCCCCCAGGCCCACTCCTTCTTAGTCTTTTCCATCGAAGTAAATAGCAACTTCATCCTTCCTGTTGCCCAGGAAAACAGTATAAACATTCTTGACTCCTCTCTTTTTTTCCTTCCTCTACATTAATCTATCTGAAACGATCAAGCTTGTGACCACTTCTAACTGCATCCAGTGCCACCACCTTGGCTCTGCTATTATCATTTCTTGCCTGAACCATCATGGTAGTCTCTGTGTCTCCACACTTTCCTACCCAAAATCTCTTTTCCGTAGCTACCAGAGTGACTTTATGAAAGACAAAGCGTGATCAAAAAGTACGGTGAACTTATAAATTATGTATTTTTTATTACAGTAAGAGACGCATCTCCGTCAACGTTCCTCAAAACACTCTTCCTCGCTATATACACATTTATCTCATTATGTTCACCACTTTCTGAAGCAATTCCAGAAGTCCTCTTTTGTCCTCTCATTGGTGTCTCAACGTCTTGACTCAACCCAAACATTTACCATTCATGGCCCCTCAATTTTGGGGAAAAGTCAGAAGTCACATGGAGCCAGACCCGTTGAATAAATGGATGAGGACACACATAGCGATTGTGAGCCTGCCTTTCATAGCTGGCACTTGACACTAGGGTTCACTACATGTTTGATCACACCTCATAGTGACACCCAGGAAAGAGGACTTCCAGCACTGCATCAGAAAGTGGCACGAACAAGGGACCAGTGTCTTCACAGTGAAGGCAAGTACAGTATTCGAGGGGGTTTAATGGCAATGTGTTTCTTACTACACTAATTACTTTTTACAAATTTAAAGTCACCTTTTATTTTGACCACATCTCATATTTTATGCCAGTCTTCTGCTCCAAGGCCTTCAGTAGTTTTGCAGACCACACCAAAAATAAAACCAAAGTCCTTTTTATGGCTTCTAGAGGCCACTTCCCTGGGCCCTGCCAGTTTGTTAACTTCATCTCATTAACTACCTACGAAGCACTGCAAGCCAAATATACGGGCCTTTGCCTGCCCCTTAAACAACTGAAGAGCTCAGAGTCTCCGCATGTCTTGGCCGCTCTAAGTGCTAAACCTCCCGCCCACCGCCAAATCTGTGGTTTGTTCATTCGCTTCCTTACATTTCTTTCCAAGCGTCACCTGATCTGAGGCCTTTCCAACAGGAAGTAAAACCCCATCTCGGTGCTTCCCACTCTGCTTTCTCCTCTCACATGACCGTGTGACCTGGAGTATTTACTTTGTTTGCACACTTATTGTGCCCATTCTACCAACAGTACAATCTGTGAAAACAGAAGCTTCCCTTTATCTCTCCTCTTCTATCTCCACCTCTTAGGAAAACATCCAACACACAATCTGTGTTTGGTAAACATTTGAATGAGTAAAATTTAAGTGACTGTGTACAAGTTGAACAGTGCTTACCCTGCTTGCTAGAACATCATGTTGGTTGGGTGAGCATCTTTCAAATAAATGAGTAAATTTATATCAGTGGGGAGACAGACAGCCACGCACGGCTGAAAGCAAGAGCCACTGAGAGAGAGTCATTGTGGAACATTATTTCATTGTTACGTGAATGCATAATCATCCATAGAGCTGGAAATGGGGAAATCGAGGCACTTGGTGTCATCAGAACCATGGTAGAATGTTGCCCACGTGGCTCTTACAGGAGGGTGGACGGCTAGCTTGGGGTCTTCAAGACTAGCTAAAAATAAGAATTCCCAAATAAAGGGTTGTCAAGGAACTGAATCCAAGAAATCAACTAGAGTTAGAAGATCAAATGGGTCAGCAGAATAAAAGGCCCAGAATCAGAGGACTGGTACCGTTTTCCCAGGCAGGTAGCTTTTAAAAGTCAATCATGGAGCAGGCAGGTTAGTGGATTATCCTCAAAGGTACAAATAGGCTGCACACAGATATTTCTAAAATAACAGAAAACACACCCGAGGACTGAAACCTGGGCTCTGGTAATTAGGGATAGAGAAGTATGGAGCAGAAATAGATCACGAGTTCAACTTGACATCTTATTCATTGATTCCCACACAAACCTGTACCTGTTTTAACAAATTCTCATCCAGTAGGAGCCTCTGATTGCACAAAAGCCTGCTCCAGAAAGATCTCTGTGAAGCCAGATTCCTGATTGGCCCATTCTGCAAAGGCCTCTTTTGCAAAGGCCTCAACCCGGAAACTCACCTCTAGACTTCTCAAACCACTCTGCCCCTATCAGATCCTTTCCTCTTGTAAAACTGGCCATAAAATACAGTTTACAAAATGCCGCAAACCACCCCAGAAAGCATCCAGAAAACAGACCTCCTTTTGGCTTTCCAAGGTTGCCAGCCATGTCACAAAACACCCAACAGCCCCAGCCTTCCAAAGGCAGCTCCTGCTAGATGGCACAGAGCACTCTCTCCTGCCGGCACAGCCCTCCCTGAGCAGCGATGACCAGCCAGTCCTTGCGACTGCAGGACACCACTGGAAACCACCCTTCTGTTTTCACTGGTCCCCAGTTTACTGTACGGACTTCTACTGCAAAGCTATGAAAGCGCATAATCAAAGGTCATTAAAAATGGTGACACTTACTTGAATCAATGTCTTCTTGAGGGGTTTGAAAGGTGCAGCAGGCATAAAATTTAATATTGATTCTTAGGGCATATTCCATTCCCCCCTTTCAGAGGCATCTCACAAACACAAGGAATTTTTCGTGATCCATAGCAGGACATATGTCCTGATCGTGCAACAAGCCCTGGGCCTTCTTACAGAAGCTGCGTTTCTTTTTTTCTGTCCACTGTCTGTCTATTTTCTCCCTGCCTTGAATTTCTCAGTTTCTGCCATCCCCTCCTGCTTCCTCCTCTTAGCTCCTGTTCTAATTTCAACTGTCATTTCCCTGCTCTCTCGAGTGCTCCGAGCTCCTGTTCTAATTTTGCATGTCTTCTCCCAGTGCTGCCCTCTTTTCTGCCTCTCTGACCCTCTCTCTCTCCTGCTTGCCTTCCCTTTTTCTCTCTTTCCCACCTTCCACCTCCCAGCAGAGACTGCCGTCAGTTTTGCTTCGGATTCTGTTTCCTGCACACCTGATTCATGCAGCCAGTGACACAACGACCGATCCACTCTGCCTTCACCTCGATCCACAACAGAAAATCAGACTTTCTTATCTTCTGACTATAAGTGAGCCCCATCTTCCCTAAATATTTTCATTTCCCTGGCTCCTGCAGATTGTACATACAATCTGAAAAATCAAGGAAAATCTCTTTGTACAGGCCTTGGTTGTCAAAAGCAAAGTCTAGAGAGTCGGCCTGAAAACTCTCATTCCAATATGATTCCGGTCCAATTTAATTTTTGAGAAGAATTTCCAATGAATTTAATGTCTCTATGTTCTTTGAGCCCATTAGTATTTTCAGCAATACCAAAATAAAAAACCAAGTTACATTTGGTAAAAGGCATTTCTCTAGATCTTTCTGTCTTGCCAGTTACACACAGAAGCAACTGTTTTCTCCTTAATTACAAGTAAAGTGATGCTTCTTAGTCACAAACTGCGACAGCAAGTGTGTAAATGGCAAGCAATCTTGATAGAATTTTGAATACACTGGTCGGCAATGACATGAAAGAAATTCTCAACAAATGTAGGGTTATAGAAAGGAATTCCTAGTTGCCTGGCATATACACGCTTTTGGTAGGTATACATGCGGGATTTTATATACATGTTTGTTCTGCAAGGCAAAAGTGTGTTTTACATAAAACTGTTCCAACTTTTGGGATGTGAATACGTCTATATTAAAGGATGCACTAACATTAAAGAAGGAGATTGATCTCCAAGTTATTGTCCAAAGGTAAGAATATCTTTAGATTTAGGTAACAGTTTCCCTTTACTAGTTGACAAACTAAAATAATTTTTTTCTATTAAGAGAAAAAAATTTTCCAGAGACTGCTTTCATTTTATAAGTTGATCAGCTGTTTTAGCAAAATGCTTTCTCATCTGGAACATTGCATTTAAGTTTATTGAGAATATATATCCTTAGAGGAGGAGAAAGCTGATATTGAAAAGGTCAGAGTTTAAAAATGTAGTTATTACATCTTATATTTTTGAGGGTTTATTGACACTCTTTCTGGAACTAATTTCAGAATGCTTTAAGAAATTATGAATGACATAATATTGTTGGCTGTGTATTATTGTTATTATCTTTTACAGATGGCAAATGAAAGTTTGGGGTTGTGACATTCAACCTACATTGACTCAATAAACTTTCTGAGTGTCCACTTTGTGCCCAGTGCTGTGATGATGGGTGCAGGGGTCATAAAGATGAATAAGCCCGAGTTCCTTCTCTGGAGGCATTTCCAGCTGAAAGGTCATGTCAAGGGTCAACCAAAAAGCCTCAGCCTCCTCTGAAAATCTTAAACCCAAATACCTTTCTCCACACAATAACTCCAAAGTTAAATCTCTCCAGGGCATCTGTCTCCAAAACAGGGGGGAAAAAGTATAAAACACATGAATGAATAAAAAGCTTTGCATATGTTGCAATTTTTGCTATTTCCCAAATTGATAAAATTTATACAAATTTCCCAAATGCATGGTGGATAAAAAAGATGAGCTGCAAATTTAGCCCCATGTACATTTCTGATTATTCCTTGCTTCTAATTAAGTTATTTTGCTTTCTAACTGTCTCTGATTTTTTTTTTTTATTTCCATGAGAATGAACAGTAAAAGAGAAACACAGCGGAGGAAGAAGACTCCCAGCTCTATTGAGAAACAGGAAGTTGTGCGAAAACCTGTTTGCCTTTTCCACTGTGAAGAAGTTGACTGAAGAGATGTCACCCTGGACTCTGCTGTGTAAACTACCCACAGAAATGGCAGAGGTCATTGTGGGAGAAAAGGGGTGCCTGGACCCAGAGTGACAACAAAAGTCAGTGCTTCTAGGCATCCTGGGATGGAAGGCAAAACTGAACAGCAATCCACAGTGCTTGGCTCTCTTCTTCCTGCCTCTCTCTCTCTGTCTCTCTCTGCCTCTCTCTCTCTCTCTCTCTCTTTCTCTCTCTCTCTCTCTCTCTCTCTCTCTCTCTCTCTCTCTCTCTCTCTCTCTTTCCCCTTTCCCCCTTTTCTGGCTCCATTTCAAATCATTATGAACTCATTAAATGTCTTTGCACCCCAACTGGGTTCCACCCGAAATGTGAAATGCTCTTCTACTTAGGTGATGTTAGTGCTCCCGCTTGGAACATCTCTCTGCAGTTGCAACTATGGGAATTAAGACAGAAAATCTACCTGAAGCAGGAATGTGCGCCCTTCTCTGTCTTTGTAGAGGTTCCTGGAGATGTCATGGGAGCCTCGGGCTGCTGAGGAAAACCACAGTCCGAGTCGGGACCAGCAGTGCCTATTTTGAGGTTAAACCTACATGTTTTGCAAAAAAGCATGTATGGTTAAAATCAAAATTTAAAAGTGATTGATCAAGAAAATTTTTGCTGATATCCACTGAAATATGTAGATACTTTAGAATAATTTTTGAATTTTGGTTTTGTTTCCCCTTCCGTTTTTGTCTCGCTGCCTTTTCTCCCCTTGTGCTGTTGTCACAAGATAGAAATGTTTTACAGCTTCAATGATTCCAGGTATGATGTGGCAGAGAATTCTGATTTTAGGTCCAAATGATTGTGTGGCTTTTCTGAAATGTCTGTTTTGTTAGTTTAGCATTAGCCACAGAGTGGCAGGAAAAAGTTCTTACACGGTTGTACTTATAGTCTTTGGGAATTAAGATATCACTTAATTTAGTAGGGGAACACTGAATGTCCCCCTCAGAGGAACTGACTAGAGGCAGTTTTTCAAGCGAATATGGCAGCAGGTCTTGGAGGCATGCTGGACCTGGTTGCTCAGCCCACCTCCCTTAGTTCCAGATTTAGCAAGGCAAAGGCAACCTGAAAATGAGAATTTGGCGTGGTCCTCAGTGATGATCATGGTCTCTGTGGAGGCCAGTGCTGCTGCTCCAGGAACCTCTGCTTTAGAGAATCATCCACTGAGGAAAGCATCTTTCTAGGTCCACCAGTTATGGAATCAGGGCTTTCCCTGGGAAATTTTCATTCAGTAGGTTTAGCCTAGAGTCTGAAAATCAGTATTTTATGTCTTTTAACATATTTTGTTTTCAAATGTGAGAGTTCCAGATGAAATTTCATTTCTGGGAAAATTATTGTATCTGATATCAGTGTAATAACTTATTTGAAGGTTATTTGCTGTGTTAGGCAAGCAGTGGGTGATCTTCTCCAGATACCTATATGTCTGCTTGAAGGCTGAATAATAAAGAAAATTTGAGAGGGTCAGTTTGGTTACTGGAGAGTAGAGTAGATGTTTCATGATAAGTAGGAGTTTTCTAGTAAGGTTCCTGGGTGTGGAGGGTATTTACCTAGAGAAGTAAGTAGGTGTGTAGAGTCACAGCAAAACTGGAGGGCAGCAAGGCTATGAAATATCCTCAATCAAAAAGGCCCAGCTGTTTCCTGCCGTCCTGACTATGTGGTACCATGATTATCTGCTTGCTCGCTTGTTTCTCCACAAGAATTTGAGCTGTGGCTTCTTTGCAGGGCAGGGATGAGGGCAGAAAAGAGTCGATGGTTGGTGTTTGGGAGACAGGTAAGTTCAGTGACTTGAAAATGAGAGACCAAAGGAATTGCCATAAGACAGTGAAGATTTTTAGCCTGGAGCTTCTTAGAATGGGATCTCTGGCTCCATCAGAAGCATGTGATTCAGGAAAGAGGTTTGAGACCTTCATCATTTAAATGTTGATGCACTCAGAGAGGGTAGGTGAACCTAGAATTTAGTTTTGTTTGCTGGCTTTTGTGAATAACGCATCTTTCCCATGAAGTAAAATGAACATAGCAGATATAAAAATCATATTAAAGGGGCTGGGGATTTAGCTCAGCAGCATAAGTGCCTACCTTGCAAGCAGGCAGTCGTGAGTTCGATCCCCAGTACCGATAAAAAGGAAAAAGACAAAAAAAAATCATATTAAAATACAGTATCATCTTACTTTGGTTATTCTTCCTATGCTTAACAACCTTGCTGATTCCTCCACTGAATCAGTCCATCTATTGGGATCTACATAGGTGAGGCTTGTCTTTATTGTCATGTCATAAACATAGAAAATGGAAAAAAAGAATTTCCAAGATTGGCACATAGACTGACTTCTGCCTTGGCAATTGTGTTTATTCTCCATTACTATGAGTATGCTAGGCAGTTGAGTATTGCGTTAAACACTAGGCTTGACCCCACACACAGTAGTGAACAAGATAGAGATCCTGCTTGCATACAGTTTACAGTCTTTTAGAGGAAACAGGAAAAGCAAAAAAATGCATGAAAAAAATTTTGATGTCAGGAATAAAATAGCTTTAGCTTATTAAAGAAGGCTGTCATGGCATGTCTTTATATACTGTTTTGATATTAACACAAAGTAATAATAATTCTGGAAATTGTTTCCTCTTGTCTTAAATTTGAGGCCAGACTGGATGGGGTAATGTACATGGATTAGGTCATTTAATTTTCTTCATATGGAACTTTTGTCACCAATTATGGGTGTCTAGGTGTTGTTTAGTATAAACATGCCTTCTCCTGCATTACACAGTTTGTTTATTTCATACAAGGGTAGTATGATGAATGATGGACAGTGTGTCCTCCTAATCATGTGGCTCAGAGGAAGACCTAGGGATGAGAGGAGTGACCATTTCAGAAGGAAATATTTACTCTTTTGGTCTCCTACAGGGACAGTGTTGTGTATTGCTGGCCAAACTTTCAAACAGAAGCAAACATAACTCTAGAAATCTGGTGAACCAACTAGAACATAATTAAGCTTAACCAAATCTATCTTCTCTCCTCTCAGCTGTTCAGCACACTGTCGAATAAGGCCACACTGTGAAAGTGCATGCTGAGAAGCTGTGAGAATGGGCTGGATCCATCCGGTGTACAGACAAAGGTTCAACTCCCAGCTCTGCCAGTCGTGATCCTAGAGGCTCACAGACTTCTCTGGGGTCTATGTTCTTCCCCATCATATGGATACAACAGTATCAAGCTTTGTCTATTATGTGAAGGTTAAAAGAAGTTGCACAATAGATAACTGGAGTAACTCATCATGTTACAGCTACAGCCTCTGCTAAGAAGTACCACCAACGTGTCTGGGCTGCCATATGTATATTATGTAGGATTGTTTCTTTGTCACTAACTGATTGGAGAATAATGAGCCTTTTCACTGACGTAAACCAGTTAAATTCTTTCTTTCCATGTTGGGCACTTACAATAGACAGACAAAGAATCTCAAAACTGCTAATCCAAATCCTATCTTGAGAGAGCAATACATTCACATTACATATTTCCCTGGTCAATAATGGTTTTCTTTTTCCTAGGTGTCATTTCTGCCTCAAAATTTATAAGATATCTTTGCATTGTTCCAATAGATCTGTCTTTAGTTGCAAGTAAATTCTGGTTGCTCACATCTGAAGTAAACTGCCAAGGTCCTAAAATTAAATGCTTGATGTTCCTTTAATGTAGCTCCTTCCTACTGTTCCCTCAGAAGCTTGCCTCCCACTGGATGTCTCAGCATCTTTCTAGAAACTGATTTTTTTTTGGTACCATATCAAATTTACTTTAAAATCACGTGCCAATCCCCCAGTGTGTTTCTTTTCTCTTCATTTTTGTAATTATTCTTTCTCTTAGCTGGGCCCATCCTTCTCAAGATAGATTTACCAGCTTCCAGGGTATTGTCCATATACAAGATGGAGGGAGAGAAATCCTTCTAAGAGTGGAACTCCTTTGCTAAAACCTCTTACACAGGCTCCTACTGCCTAGGATTAGAGTTCCACTTCTGCCCCATCACCTCTGTGGTCTCACCAGCTCTGGACCTCCCCATTATTTCTTTCTATTATTCTGTTATTTTAAAAATAAAGCAATCATTTCTGCTTCCTCTTCTACTTCTCTTGCTTCTCAGTATAGCACTTGCCTTAGTTTCCCAAGAGTTCTAGGTCCTTCCTTCCACGTGTGTGATTGTTTACTTTTCTAATTCTCCCTGGGATGCTTCTTATTCACTACCGCTAGTTCAGTACTATGTCATCTTTTCGTCTCTGTTACTTTCCAGTGATCTTCCATGTGATACAATGAGAATTATACATTTTGGTCTTTGCCCTGTTTTCTGACACATAGCTCCGAAGACCCTTGGCATCTATAAAGTGGTCAGTATCTTCTTGTACACCAATAAGATGAGATAGTTGATGGGTAAATTCTTGAGAGCTTCAGAATGAAGATTATGTGTGAAGGAAATCTACCAGGTGAGACGATTAGAGGGCCTGAAGTTTTTCAGATCCATCCCTTGTCCTCTGGGGAAGGAAGGGGGACTGAAACTTGAGTTGATTACCAATGTCAAAGATTCTATCAATCATGCTTATGTAATGAAGGACATATACAATTCCCTAATGACTCTCCTAGAGCTATCCACTGTGTAACAAATGAACAAACCTGAACAAATCGTTTTCCTTATTGGCAAATCATTCTAGCAAATAGTCAAACCCAGTGAAGGGATGGTAGGGGTTCCTACGTTTGAATTGACATTAAGTGGTTGTAATCTGAGTTTGAGCCCCATGCTCACTTTGGCAGCACATACACTAAAACTGAGTCTGGGCCCTGAATCCCTGGGATCTCATGTTTTCCCACCTGGGTGGCATCACAATTGAGTTAAATTGTGGGACACACAGTTGATGTCTGCAGAAAACTGGACAATTGTTTGGTATAGATATGCTTCCCACAAATATGGTCACATTTTCTGTGTTGAGGGTGAGTATATTGGTGAATAATACAATGTGTTAATTCTCCTCTTTGCCTCATATCTGGAGTACATCACTTGGTATTTTCTTCATAATCCTGATCATAAGTAAGCTCCAGACATCCATACTCATAGATGTAATTCCATGGTTATTTGTTAAGTCTTCAAATCTTCTACCAGACTGTGTATTATATGAAAATAGGGAACACAGTCTCCAGCCCAGGTGAAAGTAAAGATTAATTTTCTTTTTTAAAAAATTTTATTTAAAGAAAGACTAAACAAAATGGAAAATGGGTAGAAATAATACATGATTTCAAAGAAACAATAAACAGTAAGAAATCACTAGTTGATGATTACATATTGTCCTCTTACAAATAGTTGTTCAAGTTACAAAAGTGAAGCATACAAAGTGGGGATTCAAACAGAGAGACTGCAAATACTGTTCAACTATCCAACAAAAATTAGTAATATGGTAATCAGTCCTACACACTTAAACATACATGCAGTTATCCATATCTTCATTTATGTTGAAATTAAACAAGCCAAAGTAGGCTAAAATCACTCTGAACAAAGAATAATAGTATTGCTGGATTTCACATCAGGACATTACAGGCTCAGCACTGGGTACTGTAGTGTCTCTTTTCCTTTAAAGTAGTTGTTCATTTCATCATGCATTACATGATCAGTTCTCATAAACTGTTTATAGGTTCTACGCATGCAGGGGTCTCTACATGTATTTCTATCCTTTCTGTTATTAGAGGGACAAACAAAACAGATTCCTGTAAAAACATGAAATGAAAAAGTCATATAAAGCCACAGTACAAAGTGATCTACAATGGTTACTGTGTTGTCTCTTGTTATCTTCAATAGAAGTGTCTACATCATTAGGCATAGTATAATTGAATATAACAGTACATAACAATTTTAATAAAAACAAAACATTATAGATAGTGTAAAGCTTCAAAATCATGTAATAATCAGACCAGAGAGGATATCCTAGTGAATCTTGTCATCTTCAGTGTAGTTACCCATACTGTCAGACTTGATACTATCAACCATAACAGATTTGAATAAAATCTGTCAATACAAAACAGCAACCTAACAAACCAGGTTCAATCAATATCAGTCATGATAAAATAGTGTAAGTTATACAGAGCTTCAGATTAAGTTAATGGGAAATTAAGGATGTTTACTACTATATCCTGTTATTTTGGGGGATAACTGTCTGTGCCTTCGGATCTAGTGCAAGTAGACAAACTGGAACAGAATATAATCTATCTAAGCAGAGTGGTGTAAGTAATGTGGGTTTTAAATTCTGATACACTATAAACAATATTTTCTACCTTTTTTCTTAAGACTATTCCTCCTCCTTTTACTCCCCAGGGTGTGCATTCCTGGGTCTCAGCAACTCCCTCAGTTTTTAGATTGGGCGGGGCAACCTGCTATTTAACTAAGTGGTTCTGAACCTTCTCCCTCCTGGACTTGACATCTAGTTGTATTCCTTTGCCTATTAAAACCTCTCTTTCTAACCTATCTGCAGGTGCTGGTTGAGTTGCCTCTATTACTCTCTGGTTCCCCATCATATAGAGCATAGTTTTCTCGTATTTGATTTTCAGTCTGTAAACTCTTTTTCAGGTTAATTATATTTCCTATAAAGATCATCTCAGTGAACTTTACCTCCTGATCTACTCTGCTTGTGTTTCTCTTATTTTTTTCTTTTTAAAAAGTGTATCAAGGCCCTCTATGTTAGAGATTACAGCCAACCTTCTCTGCTTCATTTCTGTTGTGCTCTTTTTCTGCCATTAGTTGCCTGCTTTTGCCTTTCATTCCACTTTCTGTCCCATTTACTGAGGTTTTTCTGTCACTGTTCCTGAAATCCTGGTACTTTTCTTTCTCTCAAGAATGTCCTACAGTATTTGCTCTAGGGTTGGACTGGTGGTCGTGAATTCCCCTAGTTCCTCTTTGTCTTGGAAGCATCTTTTTTCTCCATTAATTTCTAGAGACAGCTCAAGGTGCATCAAACTGGGCTGAAGGTTATTTTCTGTCAGGACTTGGAATACTTTGCTCCAAGTTCTTCTTGATTTGATGGTCTGTGTTGAAATCTGTTGTGATTTTAATGGGTTTTTCTTTATAGGTGATCTGTTTCTTTTCTCTGATGGCATTTAATATTCTGTTCTTATATTGTATTTCTGATTATTATATGTCTGGGTGTGGCACTGTTTTGGTTGTAGGTGACTGGAGTTCTGAATGCCTCATACATCTGAATATCATTTCCTTTTCCTATGCTTGGAAATTTTCCTTAATTATTTCGGTGAATAGTCTTTGTAGTTCCTTTGTTTGTACCCCTGCTTCTTCATTCACATTCTTTATTTTTAAGTTATAGATCCTCTTGTCATCTCCTAGCCTTTGTATTTTTTACTGCCTGTTCCTTGTTATTTTTAAGAAATTTTTCCTTTCGTGATCTTATATTGCAAACCTGTCTTTCAATTTGAATAATCTATCCTTAGTTTCTTTCAAGCAGTTTTGTCAGCTTTCAGTGGAGTTTTTTTTTTTTTATTTCCTGGTAATCTCTTTGAACCTGCTTCACGTATTCTATGTTTTCTTTATATTCTTCATTGAACATTTCTCTCCTTTTTTTGTGTTCCTCCATTCTTCCATCTGTGTCTCCTTGAGAGGGGCTTAGCATTTATTTTATTAATATACTTATATCTTGCTTTATTTTATTAAATATTTCACTATTGAACTCATCGATGAGGTCTTGAAGATATCTTTTCATGTCCACTGATGCTGTGTCTGGTATTGCATGTTTGCCGTCCTCAATCTCTTTTGTATTTACGTCTCCTGAATCAATGTTCTTAGGGCTGCGGGCTGGGGACTTTTTCTTGTTTCTTCCTCTTGTCATGTCTTTGGTTTCTTCCGTCAGGTGTATAGAGGAGGTCCCAGTCCTTTCCTTGTTGGTTATGGTTCTTCTGCAGCATGCTGGCTAGGGATTTCTGCCCACTCCAGTGTAGTATTGAGGTGCAAATAAGGGGAGCGTATGCTGGCCCCTCCCCTCTGGGTCAGTCAACCTGCTGAGGCCTTCATTGTGTTAGTGTGCACCACGGGAATTAGTTTGGGGCGATTTATTGTGTGCCAGCCAGGGGTGTGACCCAAGTCAAGCCTACCCCTCCAATCTCATCTGGGATGGGAACAACTGACAGAAGTCACTGCTGTTCCTTGTTCCTGCCAGTCCTGCCTGATTGCAAAATGTCATCCCATTGGTGCCCCTTCCCCATGGAAGGGTCTTATTCCCAGAACTCACTGCAGGTCAATGCAGGTCTTTTGCTGACTCCCTTTTCTGTTGGGCTCGCTTATCTCTGACTTCAGTGCAACTGCAATTAAGTGCGTCCGCAGTTCTAGGGAGTTGAAGCAACAGGAATTTGGGCAGCTTGATGAGTTGCAGCTGCGTGAGTTCAAGAACTGCAGTGAGAACACCAAATCTTAACTGCAACAATAGTAGCCCTGGGACTGCATATTTGATGGGTTCTTTTCTCTTTAGTCTTTCTGGGTTGAGAGGATCCAGCTCCCTCTGTCTGGGCCTCCCCATTATGTTTTATTTTGGCATCTGAGGTGTCTGTCTCAGGGAGCCTCTGTATTCTGCTTTTATCTATCCACCATCTTTTGCCAATGGCAGTAAAGCTTAATTTTCAATTTAACTGGATTAAGTAACTCTTGCAAAGATGACAGTGTTTTACATAATCCAGTGATGTTCATAGATGAGGGTGCTATTAGGATGGAAGACCTGGTTGAAGATGACTCACTGGGTGCATCCCCTGGAGAGAATATCTTTCCCTGACACTTTCCCTGGGCTCTCCTTCCTGGGTTCCATGAAGACATCAAGTTTGTTCCACCATGCATTTCCAACATGGTGTTCTGCTTTGAAATGACCAACTGTGAACTGAAACCCCTTTGAAACCATGAGTCAATCTAGGCCTCTCCTTTATGATGTATAAGGTATTTTGCACCAGTAATGAAAAACTGACTGATACTTCCCCTTATCTCTAGTGCCATGATAAATATAGGATGCCTAGATTACTGCCAAGATTCTTAACAATGAACAAAGGGATGACAGATATCACCTAAACCAAACTGAAGCAAGGTATATTGACATCACTCAGCCTGCTAACAGAGCAAGAATCAATAAACCCAGGCCATCAAGCATTTCTGGTGGTTTTAATTGATGTGAATGCCAGGCAAATCTTTTCTGAGTCGTTTTCCTCTAACTGTGGAGTTATGCTAGGCAGACAACACAAAAGGATAGGAATAAACCAAGGTTGATGAAAGTGTTATTACATTCAGAGGGGATATTTTCCATTCATTTTAAAATTAAAGCCTCATGCAATAAGCAGAAAGATACACCACAGATTCTTTAGCTTGATTGTTTCAACTCTTAATAGTAAAGTCAATATGTGCCTCCAACTAACTGCTGGGCATTGTTCTGTGATTGCCAGGTTGTTTTATGTATGTGAAGCAACAAACCAATATGAGGTGACAAACAAAAGATGGAAAATATATAAAAGGGAAAAAAAAGTTGGCTAGTGCTACCTCAGGCTTTAAAACTCTTCTTATACACTTTACCATGAAGTCTATTAAAGCAAAATATAGCGGAAATACAATGTACTGCAATGAATGTCTTCAAACTAGCAATTTAGCGCAAAAGCTGAGGGCAGTTCTTATGCACCGACTTTTAATACCAAGACGATTTGTGGTCTCACAAAGTTCCTGCCTTAGGCAAAAGTTGTGCTGAGTTCTAATAGGTCTAGTTTGTTGGCTGTCAGAATAATGGAGAATTTGGTAGCAGAGGGGCTGACTTCTGTAAACAGCAGAGATAATTACAAGGTCTGCAGAGAGGCAAGGAGAGCTGGTTGGAAGGAAAGAGTTTGTTCAGGAAACTCCTGATTAACAGCATAGTCTGAATCTCTGAATGTTTATCTGGAGAATTTCTGAGGACCCCTTGTCCGGATAATTTTCCTTTTGGATCATAATCCTATTGTTAATACTAATGTTTCCATTGATATATTTCTATGTGCCTGGTCCTGCTTAGCCAGGTCTTCTATTTTTCCATACTGCTGAGAAGAGAATCAATGTTCAGAGACTTGGAATTTTATCTCAGGTCAAGAGCTGGCAAGAGAGAGAATTTATGTTCACCTAGGAATGGTGATCTTTATTTTCCATATGACAACATCATTCTGGGAGGCATGGTTAATTTGTTCTATCAGGGTTCACAATGACAATCTTTTTTTTTTTTTTTTTTGTCTTTTTCGGGTTTTTTTGGTACCAGTGATTGAACTCATGACCACACACTTGCAAGGCAGGTGCTTATGCTGCTGAGCTAAATCCCCAGCCCCCACAATGACAATCTTATGTGTCAATATCCAGTTTAAATTTACAGTGACTGTAGAGGCAGACTTTGGTTTCCCAAGAAGGGCCTGGGATCAAGAGTGAAATCTCTCATGGCTAATTATTAATGAGCCATGAGATCACTTAATAATAATTAATTTATTAAGCTTCATAAAGCTTACCTTTATTTTATGTAAACTATATAGAGTCCACATCATCCCTTATAATAAAATTGTCATTACTTCTTGGGCAAACACTGTTTTCTTCCTTGAATGGACCAGGTGACCACATTATTTAAGTCTTTCTGTGTGACAACTCCCTAACATTCCCCTAAGTAGTTACTTTGCATTCTGAGACATAACTCTGCAGTCTGGATTCATGCCCACTTTGGATTGTGGAAAGTTATGGGCAATGGTTTAGCAATTGTTATAATTTTGCCTTTAACTCAACCTGCAAATGTTAAATGTGTATGAAAAGTTACACATTTGCTAAGGGACAGAGAACAGCCTCAACCTGGGACTTGGGGAGCTCAGTTAAGCACCTGGCATAATTATAAAGAGAAGCTGGCATTTTCAGTGTTTGAGAGAAAGTCTACACTGTCCAGAGAGGACATGGCCACACAACTGAGGTTGACAGGAAATAACAAATCAATGCCATCATATGCAGTTATCAAGGAGGGAGGGATTTCTCAGTCTAGAAGTGGAAAGTTCAGATATGGCATTATTGTAAGTGTATAAGATGTTTACAGGCATGGTTAAGGACTTGCTTATCAAATGGTGAGCCGTTTACACCAGACAGTTGCATTAGGAAGCCTTCTGTGTTGCCCCTTTTCCAGTAAAATAAACTTTTTTCCCTCTCTCTTTGCATTTATAGGCACAGAGATTTGTTTTGCCATCTTACTGGCTTCTGATTCAATTGCTCAGGAGAAGGAGCAGGTATAGAGCAAAGGATACTGACTGAGGAGGAAAAACACATGGATTCTACTCTCGATTCTTCCATGGTTTTCACAGTATTCTGGAGGCTCAATTGTTCTCCTACCAAATAAGAATGTTAAGACTTGCTTAGTTTTGTGTACAGACCTACAGTCTTTAGAAAGGCCCAGCGGAAGAGGGTATGAGACAGGAAGATAGGATATGGTTAAAGCTATCTTGGAACACAGGCATGATAAAATCTTGAAACACATGCGCAGAACAATTCTCAGAACCCTACATATGGACTTCTTGAGAGAATTCAAATTGGTTTTTAATAGGATCACCTAGATGTGACACCAGTGTAGGAATATAAGAAAGAGACGGTCACTGTGGAGCCACTTCAAGATAGCTTATCTGATGTTGTATTTTTGTTTTTAAGTTTTCCTCCCTTTTTAACTCCCTTTGATTTTTTTAAAGCCCATTTCCTTCTGCACTTCTATTTTTTCTACCTTTATTAAATGTAAAACTTTGCCACTATTTATGCTTATTTTGCTCAATTCTTTGTCTGAGACAGAAAGGATCTAGAAATTATCTCTAAAAGGAAACAACAGCACCTCCCAAATTTGGCAATAGAATATAAAATGTTTTGCAGTGAACAAAGATGTTTCTTGAACACTTGATTAAATGAGATATACACTTTCACTTGTGCTGCTGTTGGACAAAACTTCGGGGTGCTGTATCTTGATAGATCCCTCCCGGACTGCTCTAGGTATCATCAGGTTTCTCAAACACATCTCCAGTGCCACATTAGAGTCTTGCATGTATTCTCTAAAGTGTCCCATGAAGAAACTTTTGAGCAATAGGTTACAGGAACCCAGGGAAAAATGACACTCTCCTTTGCACTCAATGAAAAATTCTTGGACTCAATCATGTGCTCCTCAGAGTGTAGACAGTAGCTGGATTGAGGATGATACATAGATTGAACCTGGATGACCAACTAAAAAATGTTCCCTACATGATCTTCTCATTGAGCTTCTGATTGTAGACTTGTTTCCTGTCTCAGATGTAGCTTTCTAGAGGAAGCTCAAGATAAGTCAGTGGTCAAAACACTATCTAGTCTGGTAGTTTAATCTCTCCAGCTCTTTATATTTTAGGCTCTGTGATGCTCACAATGAGATTTTGAAGGTCCAGGCTAATTAGCAGATAATATAGATCACCTGTGGACAGTAACATGTAAGTAAGACTCATTATGGACCATGAACTTTTGATGCTTTTTCAATGTGCAAGGAAAAGAGAAAGATACTAATTGCTACACATCCATGCGTCTCTTGATTGAGAAATTGATTGCACAGAAACCCTTAGCAACATATTTCCATTCGTGGGATAGATGTCTCTGGTGGTCTTGCCATTGTGCTGCCCAAATCTCTATCAGGTCCTATCCAAACAGCAGCGGGTACTGAGCACTTGTTTTCCATGTGCTCTAGCACTTTCCAGCAGCTAAAGTCATTTTCCAATTCTTCTGCATTAAAGCTCTCCCTCTTCTCCCCACTGCTTTCAAAGCGCACTTTTGTCTTCTTAAATGACCAACTCCAGTTCCTCCTGAGTGTGACACTTCTTACCCCTTCAGCCTGCCCTGTCCTCAGCTCAGCTCTGCTCCCCACCCTAGAGCCATAGAGAGCTCCCCTTGGCTCTGGGCCCTCCCTTGTGCTCTGGGGTCTGCCCTGGAATTTATTCTAATAGATGGCTTACTTTTCACTGATTCTTGTGCCCATGTCCTTATTTGCCCTCTGGTTAAGTGTCATATCTGCAAAGAAATACTCTGTGACTATTGTTTTCTATAGTCTATTCTTCTCATTTGTGTTCCATTATATCTCCCTTTTGTAGAAGCTAGAAAATTATTCCATTAAAGGAATACTTTTAATGTATTTTAAATTTTGTGGGCATAGGACCTCTGGTGCAATGATTCAACTCAGCAGCTGTAGACAAAACACAAATGATTGGGAATGTCTGTATTTCAGTAAAACTTTATTTGGAAATTTGACTGCTGGTGCTGGATTTACTGACCCCTATACTATGACTCAACAACTTTAGTGTCTCTGATGGTGTTTACTGAAATTTTTAAGTATCTTTGTGCATCCTTACATGTTCATCTTCTGCACTTCCCAGTTAACTGTGTATCCTCATGAAGCACAAATCACAGTACTTTGTTTATCTCTGTGATCTCAATGTCTAGAAGGGTTATTGGCACATAGTCAGTAGCTAATACGTATTTGAAGAATACACAAAGCAATAAAATACATCTTGCTTGATAACCTCCACTCTAGGATCGTAGGCATTTTGTTTCACAGCACACTTTTCAACTTTAATTATTTAGTTTATCTTCTTCTTCAATGAACATAGAAATTCTCTAACATTTATATAGCTGATAGACCTCAGAACAAGATGTGAAGTGCTTGCCATGAAGATATTTAAGCATTCAGGATGAATAAATAAGTGAACAAAAGAACATACTCAGAGTCAAATTGACTATTTATATGGGCAAGATGAACAATTAGCTTCCAACTATGGTACATTTTAATTTTAAAAAAACTCAATAATAAGAAAATGAATGAATGAATGAATGAATGGACTAGAATGTGTTCAATGGTTTTGCATAGCCATGAGTGCAAAATTGTAAAAATTCTCTGATTTTTAAGCCTACTGAATCCTGTAAGAAAGATCAAAATGCTAATTTATGACCAGTTTCTGTATAAATATCTTCAGCTACTTAGAAATCTGATGAGCAGACATATTCTAGGCTTTGTACAAGTGATCTGGCTATCAATTCTTTGGGGGACTGATTTAGAAGCTCCTTAGATTCCCAGGACACTCAGGGTCACTTGAGAGGACATTGTTTCCTTGCCATAGGTTCCCTCAGTATCTGCCATCAAGACATGGTTCAATCAACTCAAAGTCATAATTGTGTCTCTGTTTTCACATAAAAGCTTTAAATTGCATTTAAGGGATGGAAAAATGGAAAATGTATAATATACCACAACACATAGAAAAAGAAGAAATTGATAATATGGCGAGACATCCATCCTAGTTCATGTGGAGCAAGGCTTACATTTAAAAAGATTTTTTTTTGCTTCCTTAGGGTCATTATTAATAGTGTCCCTTTTCTATTTCAAAAGTGCCTGCTTTAGACCATCAATTACCTGGCCACCGACAACATAACGGATAAGTTATGCTTCTTTCCTCAGGACAAGATGCACATGCTCTGAGTGCCCCAAAGTTGGAAGCTGAGTTCTACCCTTTCATGGGAAATGCTCCTTTTACGGATGTCAGTGGAAGTTGTGGTAAGAATTATGGTGATAACTCCAGCGACACAAATCTAAATATTCAATTATTTTAAAGTAAATTTTCCGTGCCCCATGAAGAGAATAGAAGCCTACTGGATCTAAAACAATGACCAGAATTCACAAGTTCTTGGTAACAGCAATGCGCAAGTATCTTCATGAAGTTACTGAAAAAGTTTGAAGTAAAGGGATGGAACTGATGTGAAGCCCCTTCTTGCCACTGTCTCTAGTCATTCTGTGTAATTTTCTCTTTTTTTTTCTGTATAATTGATCCTTTCTTTTAAAAAAATATCTTTTTATTTCAAAAAGCAAAACAGAAAAAAAGGATAGAAATGATACAGAATTTGAAAAAAAACAGTAGAAAATTAACACTAGTTAGTATTTTGCATACTGTTCACTTAGAACTAGTTGTTCATGTTATAAGATCTAGGCATTAAAAATGATCAAACAATCAAAGAAGCACAGCGTGAACTGCTCTTTTTAATGAACTAACAGAGGTAAGTAGTATAGTTATCTGTCCTGTAATTTTCTAGCAACCTGTAGGAAACTTGGTCATGAAACTCACTACTAACCATTAAAGTAAGCATCATGAGACTAATGCAAAGGAAGGTGGTCAGAACACCAGTTGCAGAAGCAGACAGCAGAGCTTCAAGCCCTGGCTTGGGTATTATTGCCTGTGTCATGTCTAGCTTTGCACTGACTCAGTTTCCAGGCTGTGGTTATAGCCCTAGTCTCTTACAGTGACTGCAACAGTCTAATGAGTGATCCTTATAAGCCCCTTAGCTGTGTGCAAGACACATACGATTCAGTAATTGCAAGCTTATTTTTACTATCTACTTATATTTTAATGCTCCCTGGAGAGGATTTTTAGTTTTTAGGTAGAAAGTATTTCCAAAAGATTTGAGGAATGGCTCCCAACTTGCAAAGCGTTGTTATAAAAACTGTATCATAAATCTTATTGGCATATTTGCTTTAAGATTCATGAAGAAGTCATGATTTAACATTGGTCTTATTGTTTAATCCCCCCCAACGTTTTATAATTTCTGTACCTCTTACCTCTATGAACCAAGGCTACAATAAAATAAATTAAATTAATTAGAGTGGATAATTATTTTAGCTAACCATCATTTTACATAATGTATCAATTCAACACTGTTTCTTTGTTCTAAAGAATCTAGTTTGACTGACACATAGACTAAAGTAATACAAGGTTCAATTCTATTTAATAGCATCTGATTGTATTCTCTCAGTAAGTCAGATAATTAAGTAATTCCTCTGTAATTATTAGTATTAATTTTGTGTATCCTTTCTAGTTACCAGAATTATTATTCTTTATTTTAGAGTGGCAATTATTGTTAATTTAATTCTATATTCTACAATGACTCCTGGTAAATGACTCCAAATCTTAAACTATTGTGTTTGTTTTGAGTCTAAAAACATGCACTCATAACTTTTCCATTTCTTAGCTCATTTAATTTGTGATTTAGTAAGGTGGTTTTGCAAAGTTAATTTGGTCATATCTGAAAATCTAGAGATTGTTTTTTTTCTCTGTAGCACATAATTCACAAGCACCAATTATTTTTCATTGTTGTAGAATAATATATTTTTTATTTTTATTTTTGTAAGGGCAATAGGGAGTTTTAGAACTTGTCTAGTACAATTCTTTCCTTTTACAGGCAGAAGGCCTGGGGAAGTTTAGCTACAGGCCCTAGATACTGCTTCTATGTACTCCTTTTAGTCATTTACCCTTTCTATCATTGTTTCTCTTCTTCTGAGTATGTATATGGTTTTTTCAACTGTTATCTTTCATTCTTCAGGTCAAACATGTTTGGTTCTCAGCTTTTGAAGGGTACAGAGAAGATTCTAGAAGATAGGGCCAGAAGATTCTAGAAGGTAGGATCAGATATGCCTGTAACATTAATGGAGGATGAGATTTAGAACCCAGGATAGCTCATGGAAGTTCCTGGACAGGGGGTTGATGGGGTTAGGCAAAATGAAATTACTGGAAGTGACCTGAGGATCTGTTCAAGAAATGCTACTGTTGGCTTCAGGAAGAAGGAGCAGGAAAGTGAACTGATTCTTAAGAAGTGGCATAAAATCTACCGTCAGAGCTTGACGTGACAGTGAGCAGATTGCATAGCCATGCTCTGCGGGACCCCACCTAGTCATGGCCAGGAGCCATGCACTTGATTTCTGAAAGGTTTACTAAACCTGTTTCCCCTTTTTCATTTTCATGGCCACACTTCTGTTCAGGTCCCAAGGAGATATATCATGGGCTGATGTGTCACCTCCTCACTAGATTTGTCTTTGCCTCCTCCAGCCTCACCTCACCTGGACATCTCCTCTATTAGTCCTTTTCTAATATGTGAATCTGCCCTCAGCAGGTACTTACTTTAAACCCTGCAAGTTTTCTACTGACTTCCATGGTCAAGTCCAAACAAGCAGTCTTAATTTGGGGTCTTCATATTCTCCTTAGCTACAAGCTCTGCTACTCACTCTTCCTTAGACTAGCCATATTTGACTTTCCTGAGCACAGGATGAACATTCTTCTCCCTTATTTCCTGTCCTCTTCTCTTCCCAGAGGACCTATTCTGTATAGTTGCTCATCCCAACTGCTATTATCACAAAAGTCTTTCATTCTTCCTTTCCAAAAACCATAATATACCATCTTTGTGTTTCTAGTTCATGTGTGTGTTAGGGGTTTTGGGGTTCTTGAATGAGGTAATGGTTGCATTGGATTGAATATTTCATGTACAAATCCTTCCCTTGTTAGGTGTGATTTAGCTTTATTTGCTCAGTTCCTACACCAAGGCTGAGGATGCAGCATCTTCTCCATAATTTGGAATGAATTTTCGGCTTCCTGGCATGAAGTTGCAAGGA
Source organism: Cavia porcellus (assembly GCF_034190915.1). Lineage (NCBI taxonomy): Eukaryota > Metazoa > Chordata > Mammalia > Rodentia > Caviidae > Cavia > Cavia porcellus. The sequence goes on from NW_026947489.1 coordinate 13,226,910, forward strand.
AGGCAAAGATAGAAATACAAGAAAAGCTAAATCAGGAGCTTTAAGATCAAGGAAATTTGTTTTTGGAAATTGCCCAGTTGAAGCCAGCTCATAACCGCTCTTGAGTCCTAGTGGGCAGAAAGTAGATGAATACTTGGAGAGGCACCAATTCAAAGCCAAGACAGGTACATCTCATATATTATCTCTCACTTCCCTTTAGACATGTGTCAGTTATGACTACATCTAGCTGTAAGGTAGTTGAGGAAATGTATATCCCAGTGGTAGTGAACTCATGTCATGCATGCTTCATGGGCTGTTTGTACTATTGAAAGCACTAAAATGCTTACAACCACTGGTATACATGCTCCTCATGTGGTACTAATTATGATTTATAATGGTACAAAAATGACAAATATACAGCATAATTTATATGCCATATTTTCAATGTTGATCCTCTCCTGGTCTCATGAGATGTAGTGTAATCATTACCAATGCTGGTGGATAGTGATCGTGTTTTGGTTTAGATCTAAAATACCACTCCTACAAAGTCTCATGTATGCAGAGGTGGGGTTTGATTGGAAGGATTGCTCTCCAAGAGTATATTCTGGTACCCAGATCCTTTCTTTTCTGTCTATCTCTGTCTCTCTCTTTCTCTCTCTGTCTCTTCTTCTTCTTCTTCTTCTTCTTCTTCTTCTTCTTCTTCTTCTTCTTCTTCTTCATCTTCTTCTTCTTTTCTTCTTCTTCTTTTCTTCTTCTTCTTCCTCTCCTTCTCCTTCTCCTCCTCTTCCTCCTTCTTCATTTTCTCCTTCTCCACCTCCTCTTTCTCCTCCTCCTTCGCTGCTTCTTCTTCTTCTTTTTTTCTTCTTCTTCTTCTTCTTCTTCTTCTTCTTCTTCTTCTTCTTCCTCTCTCTCCCTCTGTCTCTGTCTCTCTCTGTCTCTGTCTCTCTCGCTCTGTGTCTCTGTCTCTGTCTCTCTCTCTCTCTCTCTCTCTCTCTCATATCCTGGCCACCATGAGTTGACCATCTCACCTTAGCCATGCCCTTCTATCATGTGTTTCTGTCTTGTGCTCAGCTGACTAACTGGCCATGAATGGACTGAACCCTCTGAAACCATGAGTCAAATTAAACCTCTCCTCCTTTTAATTGTGAATATTGAGTATTTTGTCCTGGTGACAAAAAAGTGACTGATGCAGGTTATGAATAACATGATCATAAGGAAAAGCAATACAATCTAACACTAACTGATATTCCATAATACACTGTGGTGTGTGTGTCCGTGTGTGTGTGTGTGTGTGTGTGTGTCTGTGTGTGTGTTTGTGTGTTTGTATTGTGTTATTAGGGGACAGATTTTGATGAACAGCAAACAACTTCCATGCGGTTGGCTTCTTAGGTTTCTTTAGAGCTATGTGACTCCTTTTCTAGCCTGATGCCCTCAAGAATCACGGCTGTAAGATTTCCTGCTTTGCAGCATGGTCTGATCAAGCGCAGTTGTATCTCACCACTAGGAGACAGAGACAGTAAGATTATGAGTTTATTCCAATTTGAAAAACTAAGTGACTTAGCAAGACCCTTTCTCAAACTAAAGAGGGTCTGGGAATATATCTTCTGCAAAGGCCCTGAACTCAATCCCCAGAACTGGAGAAAAAAGCTTCATGCTTCCCTGAGAAAAATATTGGTCTATATGCAAATGTAGCAACTGTGTGATATCAAACTATCTTCTGCCTTTACTTACTTTCCTTTAAAAATTATCATAAACTTTCCTACTTAAACTGTCAGGCTTTATTTTCCTTCTACATGAGGAAAAGTTCCTGTACGTTAATTTTGTCTTATTTCTTTGTTTAATTAGACAATCTCCATTTGGCATAACCCAGGCCTGATTTAAATTTCCTTTTCCCTCATCTATTGTCTCTCATGTGGCATTTTCTAGGAACTGTACTAATTTAGTGAATCTTTTATTTCGATCAGCTTCATCACGTGAAGAAGGTAATTTTTTCCTGTGTTTGCGAAAAATCTTTTGTATAGCTACTTCTTTTTATGGGTTGATCTTTTGTGCTCTTACTTAATGCTGTTGCTGCCAGTTCCAAAGGATGTTCTGAGCTGCAATACTGGTATAAGAGACATTGCCTTTCTCTGAAAAAAACCTGAGTTTTAAAGATCCTTGAATCACACCTGAACAAGCCTGCCTTTCTTCTCAAACTCCTGGGTAGAAATCTACTTTTATATTTAGTAGGATCATCACAGACTTAAAACTTTCTAGTAAATTCGCAACTCACACTTTATTTAATTGGGATTTTCCTTAATTTTATATCTAGATTCTCCTACAGGAGGTAAAATGGATCTAAGTGCCCACTTGCCAGGCAGAGGTGCAGGCTATAAGCTCTTTACAGTTTTATTGGTAGATTTGTCAGAATGTACTCTCACCTCCAAATCTGGGAAAGGCAAAAGAGACACGCTGCTTTGTTCTCTTCACAACCCCTGGGCTTTTGGACCCTTAGACACTAGAACAAAGGTGGCCAGGGCAGAGAATAGCTTTCCCTCCTACCTGATCATTGTGTCTTCTATGAACCACAGCTGCGTCATCCTCAGACAATTTGCTCTGTAGTGTCTCTGGTCTTGTGGTCTTTTGCATCTATAAGAATAAAAATTGGGTCTGGGGATTTAGCTCAGCGGTATAAGCATCTGCCTTGCAAGCAGGTGGTTATGAGTTTGATCTCTGGTACTGGAAAAAAGAAAAAAAAATAGTAAAAAAAAATAAGAATAAAAATTGATTTTCCTATGAACCCAAGGATTGAAGAAAAGAGAAGGGCTTCTACATTCTAACACACACACACGCACACACACACTCCTATTTTTCAACACCTATCATGTTCTAAATACTGTATAACTGCCTACATCTCTCTGCAGCCCTGTAAAACAGGTATTAATCATCCTCTTTGCACCATACCTTGCAGCAAATATTCTCCTTTGGGAGATTAGACTTTTTTTAGTTTCCCTATATGGAGAAGATATACTTCCTGCAATTTTTATATTTGCACAATTCTGATCAACCTTGTCCATTCTTATGGTTCCCATATCTTTATCTAGAAACACTATTGTCTCAGCAAGAATTTTACTGGCAGCTCTAGAGTGTCCCATCTGGTTATTCACAATGAGTTAGCACACTGTATGATCCTGTCCTAATTCTTTACATGATGGTTTTTGTAGGCAACCAAAGCATAAATCATATATCACCCTCTCCATTCATCTGTCCCCACAGGCCTCATATCAAATTGGTCAATGTAGCTTGTACAGACTTACAGGGCCCAACCTAGGTCTCAGTGTCATCAAAGTTCAGGGTATAGTTGCCTTATTTTATTAAAAATGCTTTAGACTCTTTCACTTATCTCTGCATCTCTGGCCTCCCTGGCCAGAAGGACTACTCCAAGATGGGAAGAACTATATTACTCTCTAAACAGAAAATTTAAAAAATCCTATGAAGAACAAGTCCAAGCCCAAGCCCAGTCCCACATCTTAGAGAGCTGTCTCCTCTCATCCTACCTTTGCCTTTTGTTTTATCTCCCAATCCCACTTCCTTTTATTGTATAATAGTGTCTCAAATTGTCTGAGTCTCCTTGTGACTTCCACACCACTGTTTGCTCAGGACATTGTCACTGCCTGCAGTCCCTTCTGCATATGGCAGACACCTATCTACATGTGCTGCCTTTCCAGTGCCCTTCCGCATATGGTGGACACCTGTCTAAGTGTGCTGTTTCTCCAGTGCTCTGCTGTGTATAGCTGACTCTTATTTAAGCCTATTTTTTTTTCTTGTTCTCAACCAGTGTTAGCCAAACACACATATGTCTAGACATGTGCACCCTCATACCACACACACACACACACACACACACACACACACACATCCATAATCACCTAATGCAGGTATTCATCTTTAGACTTCATTGGGTATACCTCTGCCTTCTCACCATTGTAATGGTTTACTCACCTAAATTCATTTTCATTGTTTGATAAAACATTGTCTTTGAGTGCAGTGTCTTCTGGTCTCTCCAGTCACTTGCCTGTGAGATCATAGGTATTGGATGGCTGGTTTGTTAACCGTCAGGCTTTGGATTCAGTGTGTTTCCTTGTGGAACTCCTGTGTTGCAAAAGCCCATTGTCCATGGAATGAGTGCTTGATATTCCTCACACTAGAGAGAGGAGAAATTACCCCAGTCTCCTCATTCTTCTTTCATAATAGAGGTACTTTGCTGATTAGGGATCCAAACCCATTCTTCTTCTGATGAAAATATGCTTCTCTAATCACTCTGCCCCACACAGGCTTTCTCAGCACCTAAATGGCTCTGGCTATCTTGAGTTAATTGTCATTCTGACAACACAATGGGTTTTTGAAAACTCAGATCTTGGGAGCACTATGCAGCAAACAGTGCATGATTGCATTAGGACCCAAGAGCAAACCTTAGCTCCCCACCCAAGGCCCTGTGCCAGGCATGGTCTCTAGTGAAGACAGAACAGCCTTTTGAAGTGCTGCAGACATAAACCAGGGAATCAGTTAACATCTCCCTAAGCAGCTAGTAGTGGGAGCAAGGAGGATGTTAGATAATGGAGAGATGCTGGGACGATGGCTGAGCCTGTGCCTCACTTGTAATAAAGCACTCTGCAGAGCAGAAGTTAAAATGAGAGCTCTGGAGACGGGCAAAGCTGCTTCACTAAAGGAATGACAGGCAAGGGATTGTTTTGTATTAGCAAATCAGGATGAGTCTGAGGGCCTTAGGAAGGCATGATCTGGGTTGGTGACCTCTGGTAGAAAGCAGGTCACACTATCAGAGTCCTAGTACTAAATTACCCCTCCCTGGGTGATTGGCATATATTTGAATGGTAACGATGAGAAGAGCAGCAGGTAGCACTGGTCCTAAGGGATGAGTGCCTCCTTGCTTCTGTGCCTGGCTTTTTGCTTCTTTCCACTTACAAATGTCAGTGCTGTTTCTGTGTTTGCTCTCAAACTCATGGCAGTGGACAATAATGGATATGAACTTCAAGTTGATTCTTAGGTTTGCTTCAGTCTCTTTTGGGTAACAATAAGCAAATTATTTAACTTTTTAAATATTTCATTTCCTGGTACATTAAGAAAAATATTACTGGTTGAATATCCTTTTTAATAAGAAATGTATTTGAGATTTTTGTTATTTTTGAATTTGGGAACATTTGTCTATAGACGCAATATCTTAGGGATGCAACCAAGATCTAAACATGCAACTAGTTTTTCTCTCATATATACCTTCTCTACATATTCTAAAAATAATGTTCTATAATATTTTTAGTGCACCTTCAATTTGATTGTAAACTGTCATGAGACCAGGTGTGAAATTTCCACTTATAGCATATTATTGGCTTTCAAAAAATGTTTGATTTGGGAACATTTCAGATTTTGGATTTCTAGGTTAGAGATATTCAAACTCCACAGAACTCACAATCATGATAGGAATAAAAAAATATATTATAAATCCATCCAGAACTCAAATTTGTTAATTATGAATCTGAAGTTTGTCAGGTGATATCTGTATTTAGGATATTTAGAGACTGGAATGATATAAACATCATTCCAGTCTTTTTACCTGAAAGATAACATTTTAAAATGCTACTGTTATGGTTTGTGATCAGATGACCCCTCAAGCCTCATGCAATCACGGATGCTGCTGAATCTAGCATTTGTGATTGGTTTGTTGTCTAACACTGGAACTGGTGATATGAGTGCTGAATTCATCTAGGGGTGAAGCTGACATACTGTCGAAGGGCAGGAAGAAGGTGTGTCTTTCCTTTTTTGCTCTGTTCGCTCTTGCTATTTGTGGCAGCCATGAATGGCAGCCCTACTGTGCTATCCTGCCTTGGATCCGGCTGAGTATGGACTGAAACCTCTGGAGTTGTAAGAATGAAACTTTCCTTTTCCTAATTTTGAGTGCCACATATTTTGTCTCAACAATGAGAAAAAAGTGAATACAGTGGCTACCATTTGCCCATTATTTATAACCACAGAAATCACTATCAAATTTTTTATACCAGTGCAAGAATATCAAATTCAATGTTACTATATTAAAACAAAATAATAAACCCATAGTGGGGTCTGATAAGCTATTAGAATAATGGAACTACTCTATGGATCTAATAGATGCTGATTATAATAATTATTAATGATTGAATTGGAGCATTAGTGTCTAATTAAAAACCATTTTTCTTCATTTTGGAAGGAAAGTTTCACAAAACCCACAAGGAGATTTTCTGTTATCATTTGGTACCAGCTAATCTGAAAAGTTGCTAGTGAGTTAGCTGGAAAAAGGATGCTAAGTTGAAGTAAGCATCTTTATCCTAATGACACAGTTGTCCTCCTGTGAATCCAGGTGTCACAGTCCAAGCAGCAAGAGACTTAATTGCAGTGGGTACCACTGGCCCAGGACCAAAGCCTAGAAATGTCATGCTCGGGTGACTCATTGTGATCTTTGGAGAGAGACCCAAAACTGTCACCAATAACATTTAGAAACTGAAAGATTCTATAAAAATATCATACTCTAGACTAATTTCCTGTTTGCATAACACAGTCATACGTACGTGTACTGTGTAGGCTTTGTAATCTCATTTCATTTAAATCATTTTTTATGATGTGCTCAAAATGTGTTTGTGGAAGAAAATCATTATAAGAATAACTTTGTTTCCTTTTTAACTTGCCACTTATTTCCATTTTCTTTCTGTTCTTTCTTCTCTCCTTCTTTCTCTTCCTTCATTCCTTATTTTACTTTTCTCTGTTTCTTTTTTCCTTCCTTTCTTTCTTCCTTCTAAATGTATTTCCCTCTGTTAAAAAGATCAAATCAGTTGGGCAATCTAAATTTCTTTTTTGTTCATTTGTAATCTCTTCAATTTCCTTTTTTTGCCATTGCTTTACTAACTTGTCATTGAAGATATTCCCAAATGGTTGATGTTTGTCCATGAATTGTAGTCTTCTGGATATCACCAGGAATAACCTTAAATGTTTCCTTAAGATTTTTTGCATTTCATTCCTAAGTACCTAGATGCTGAGATAAAACTTGTGAGATTTGCTTATATCAAGGAAATTAAATCCACCTTATTAAAATTATAATTGCTAAAAGTTAAAAATAGGCACACATTTTATCATGAATTCATTTGATATTTGCTTTGTTATTTCTTTAATTCTTATATTACTTGAAAAAATGGTTAAAAGTATGCTATTTTTTAGCATTTTTTTATGCCCAGATAGAGTTCCATGTACTATCTTTCCCCTGATGAAACAAACATATTCATAATACATTCAGGGAATATATTTTGGGAGATTAGGAAGTTGACATCAGCACACTATTGTTCACTTTAATATACACCTTATCTAAGTGAAGCTTAGGTTTGAGCTTCAAAAAAGTGCATATTTCAAAGTAAAAAGTCTCAGTCAGAGATAATTTTATTTCTCTATCTTCCCCAAGGGAAATTTGACAGTATCTAGAGATATATTCCATTGTCACAATTAGAGGACAGAGTTATGCTACTTGTAGCTATTGAAGGATCCTTTCAAATATCCTATAATACCCAGGTCAATCCAATTCAATCAGGCCTGAGTTAAGAAACTCTAATTTAGAGGATTACAGGTGAAAACCAATGCTAATATTATCATTTTCAGCCTCATTTAAACAAGAGGATCCAAACTTTTAATGTCTGTGGTGGCAACCCAGGTGGGGCTTGCCTTATGAAACACATATGAAGCCTTGTAGAACCTTAGGATTTTTCAGTACAGGCCAACAGCTAGATTTTAGATGAGTACGAATCCAAAGAACTCCCGCATTTGTGAGGAAGCTGGCGCAACCACTGCTGCAGGATACTTTGATAAAGACTATCTGTCATGCGTTAACTGAGTACATATGCTAAGTAACCCATTGCTCAGCCTCTGTCTTTTATGTATTACTAAAACAAAATATCTGTGTCTGAGTAGTTTAAAAAGGAAAGAGACTGATTTTGGCTCATACTACTGATGGATAACCAGGTAAAGATTGAGCAATCATCCCTAGTGAAGGCGGTACACTGCTTCATGCAGAATGGTCAAGGAGATAGCCAGGCGTGGTAGTGAATGCCTGTAATCCAAGCACTTTGGTGGGTTGAGGCAGGAGGACTGCAAACTCAGTCTCAGTCTGAAATTCAGCTTTTTACTGAGATCCTAACTTGAAAGTAATAAAAAAAAAAATTGGGTTCCGTGTGAAGGGTCTGGGTTCATTTGCAGTATTACAAAAGACAAGGAGGAGCAGAAGCGGGAGGTGGGATGAGGAGAAGGGGAAGGAGGAGGGAGAGGAAAATGGGCAGCGTGAGAGAGGAGGCACGTGAGAGACAGTACAAGAAGGTGTTGTGCGGCTTTGCATCACCCTGCTCTCAAATAATGAACCTACTCTTATGAAAACTTTGTTAATTCTTTCACAAGTGTTGCTCTCTCATGACCCCAAAATACCCCTTAAAGAACTTTCTACCCCCAACACCAATACATTGAAGGTCAAGCTTCACCGGTTTTGGTGGGCAGAAATCACCTTAAAACCCTAACAATGCCACAATATTATTTTGAGGATTATATAAATGGTCTTGGCTTGAAGTTCAAAATTTGTCTGCAAGTAGAATAGCTAGTCTTGCTTTTTTCTGGGTTCCTGTCACATGGAGTATTGTTTTCCAGCCTTTGAGTATCAGTCTTTTTAAATTAAATGTGAAGCATATTTTTGGATCTTGCTTCTTGACCCATTCTGCTTGTCAGTGTGTTTTGATAGGTGAATTGAGACCATTAACATTGATGGTTATAACTGATATGTATTGATTTACCTTGTCATGTTATTTTCCTGCTGTTGGATTTGCCGTTTTACCCCTCCCTCTAATTGTTTGCCTTGTCTGGTGAATTCCTTCTGTTGGGGTTCATGGAACTGTAGTTCTTATTATCATTTTCTAGAATGTTCTTCAGAACATTTTGGAGTGATGCCTTGGTGGTCATAAATTTCCTCAGAGCTTTTGTCGTGGAAGTATCTTATCTCTCCATCAATTTTGAAAAATAGTTACACGGGATACTTCAATCTGGGTTGAAAGTTGTTTTCTATCAGTACTTGCAGCACTTCACTCCTGACTTTCCTTGATTTGACAGTGTATGCTGGAGAAGTCAGCTGTGATTCTGATGGGCTTTCCTTTATAGGTGACTTGTTTCTTTTCCCTAACAGCTTTTAAGATTCTATTCCTGTGCTGAATTTCTGGAATCTTGATTATGACATGCCTGGATGTAGAATTTTGATCATGGCTAATTGGAGTTTCATATGCCTCATTTGTCTGTATGTCAAATTCTTTTTCTTTACCAGGAAATTTTTCTACCATAATGTCTGTGAGCATTTTTCAAATTTCATTTGTGGTATCTCCTGCCTTTTCACTGACTCCAGTCAATCTCAAGTTATTCTTCTTTGTCTCATCTAGCAGGTGCTGAGTTGCTGGATGGATTTATCATGGTTCTTGCTATTTTGAAAAATCTTTCCTTTCCTGGTCACTAACTGCAAGCCTGTCTTCAATATCTGGGATCCTGTTCTCACATTGGCCTAATTTGCTTTGAATACTTTCAGTGGAGTTTTTATTCTCCTCGATAACTGCTTGAATCTGTTTTATGGATTCCAGTTCTTTCCTATGTTGAACTTCTGTATATGTATTGAGTTAATTTTTTTTTGTCTATATCTAACTCTATGCTCTAACATCACTAGGCATGGTCTGTATTTTGAAATCTCTGTGGTTATCTGAGAGATTATTTCTGATTCCATTTTTTCCAGAACCTCATTCAGTTTCTTTGTTGTTGTCACTTCAGAGAGGCCTGATGAGGGGCTTTTGGATTATTGCACCTCAGAACCCCCTGGATTTGCTCTTGCTGAATTGAATATCTCAGGTTGCATTTTGTTTAAGTCTCTTCTCATTTTCTTTTCTCTTTTTGTTTTTTGTTTAATTCTTGGGGTGATGCCTATAAGTTGCTATTTTGGGATACTTTATTGCTAGTATTTAGGACCTTTAAGTAATTACTACTTCTCTGAAGTATCTTTCAGATGTAGCTGGCTTTGGGGCTTTGAGTCTACTGCAAGATCTTACCTTTTCAATTTGTTGGCGATAAGAAGTTATTGCTTGCTCGGCCCAGTCACTGGGTTTTTGGCACTGTGCCACAGTATTTTCTGTGATCCTTATTCAATCTCAGTCATGGGATACCAGGATCAACAGCTGTTTAGAACAATTATGGCAATTTTGGCTATAGTGGTATCAATAGCATGAAACACAGCCTAGAATGTGACAAACTGAGCTTACCCTTAATTTGCCACTTTTAACTGTCTGATGAGATTTGTGATTATATAACAAAATGTAAAACAGACCAGAAAATTGCATGCAATATCTAAGTTTTTCATGTGTCAATTTTGCCTTTGGGGGTTAGAACAGATTAAGGAGAAAATAGAGAAGTGGAAGAAGAGGAAGAGATTAGAGTTAAGGTTGGAGGACAAAGGGGATCACGCCAGCTTTGGGAACCTGGTGCATTAGACTGAAAGAAAAGAGAGATAGAAGAGATAAAAGGAAGACCAGAGCAAAATCACACCCATAAAAAGCCTAGGAACCATATTCAGACTCATATAACAACAGTGAAGGAGAAATAGAAAAAGAAAAAGAAACACTCCACTGCCAATATTCTCTCTCCTTTTCCTAGTAGGCAACCTGTGGAGACAGGGCCCGATTCATGCCAGTCTATCCCAACAAGCCAGTAGTAGTTGTTTTGGAGGGGTCGTAGATAATCTCAGCAGGCCTGCCCCAAGACCACACTCCCTGGGTTGGTCACCATCTAAGCAATTTCCTTGGGTCTGTGCCCAGCTGGGAGCCTTTAGGTATAGCTGGAAGCAATTCTATATTCCTATCTCAGCTGCCCATCCCCAAAATGGCTGCTGGCCCATCGCAGTCTCCTGCAGGAGGATTGACCCTCTGCACTCACCACAGCCGGTGCAGTCCTCCACTTCCACTGCTTCCTTCCACTGCTGTGTTTTTCCACAGAGGCCTCCAGGGCTGCCAGCTGTCCCTGTCACCTTGACTGCGAGTCAACAGGTTCAAACCACTCCTCTAGTGCAGTGAGTCCCATCTCAGGGAGAAGGTGCTGCCAGCTACCGCTTTCTTCTTCATTGAAGTTTTTCTCTTCACTCTCTCTGTGGGCTTCAGTCTGCACTACACAATCTTCCTCGCTCCAGTGGACTCATTTCTCTCCTTCTTGTCTTCCTCATCACTTTAGATTCTGGCATCTGGACAGTGACACTCAGAGAGGCTATTTTCTCAGCTGCTCCCTGCTCTGCCATCTTGGTCTCTCCTTTTGGCCTAAATGTTGAGACAGGGTCTTGCTAAGTTGTCCAGGCTGAGTTCTAACTTGTGATCCTCCCACATTAGCTCCCAAGTGCTGAGACTACGGTGTACACCACCACAGCTGGCTTTCCTCTAAAGTCTTGTATTGGTCACTTTCTTGTTGCTTTGACAATGCCTCAGCAGGATAGCTGAGAATCTCATCTTCTATAGCACCAAGGAGTTTGACTTCATGCGGCTCTCAGTTGTCTGTAGGTGCTTGGATTATATAAAATAAATGTGTGAAGAGCTCACTGTTCTGTTTGGGGCAAGGAAGGTATTTAACATGTGTGTTATAATTGTTGTAGTTTGTAAAATGTAAAGGTGATGTATTTTTTCCCCCTGGTTATTATTCACCTTCCACAGACTGAGTCCTTCTTGAAGAGGGGCAGGCAAGTGATAATAGTGAATGAACCTGTCCTATAGGTAACACTTTTTAAAATTTAAATTTATTTCATCTTGTCCATAACATTATAAAATTATATATATATATATATATATATATATATATATATTAGTGTAGTACTATCTGATGTCCCTGTGCATCATTAATGTAGTATGCAATGTTTAAAGGAAACTAAATGCATCCTCATTCTCATACATCATTTCTTTATAGAGAAAACATGCAAAATTCTTTCTTCTGTCTTTACGAGATACACAGTGCATTATATTTTCAATAGCACACTCAAGTTTTTCACTCCTCTCTAACTCGTATCCCATGATCAGTTTTCCCCCCATACTGTCCTTTATTTGCTGTACTGTAAATAAGTTTCCTCACTTTAAAACAAAAACCTCCTGATAGTCATTTGGACCACCATGCCAGACTTCATAGAGTTTGTAAAAAGGTACATTTGACACAGTGTAAGCCTTGCTAATTTGACCATTTTGATTGAATTGGACAGAAATGTAAGCACATGGATGTTGTCAAAATGTTGCTGAATTCATGGGTGTATTCAGACCAAATGGATGTGTGGCCCTATTTCACTAGTGGATCCCCAGGGTCCCTTGCTGCATCTCTAAAGTACTACATCTATTCTTGTTTTACTCTAGAGGTGTGCCGTCTGTGTTCTTCTGGGTATTCCAATTTTACTCAATATTCCCTGGGCTTTTATTTTGTTGACTCAAGTGTGGTATAGCGGCTATCATTAACTACACCCACTCCGCTCTATTTTCCACGAGTAAGACTTAGAGACATAGGATTATTGCCTACCACCTGGACCCAGAGGAAATCTCTGACCCACATTGTCTTGGAATAACCAACTCTGAGAATCTGCAGCAATTTCAGAGCCAAAGTTACAATCTGTACCAAATATTATCAGTGAGACTGACGTACAGGTTATGAAGTTATTTTTAAAATTTTTCTTCAGATGCCAAATTTTTGGTAAATATCCAGTGATGTATAATAAATAGTCTAAAAATAGTAGGATGGCATGTGTGGGGCTGCTAATTGCCAAATAATTGTTGTACAAGTAATAGGAATGTGTTGTTTTGATGAATACACAGGTTGAAAAATATCTTGGATTAAAAATTACTTCTCACATTTTGTGATTTTTTTTCATACTAGGATATTTTATAACTTCAATGAATTTAGAGTATATATTGGTCAGGATAAGTTAGGATATGCTGTGGGTACAATGAATCCAGTGATCTCCATGATTTATGATAAGTTGAACTAGTTGTCTCTCCTACTGTGTCCAAGGAACACTAGCAAGGAAAAGTGCTTCTCTTATCATAGTTTCTCAGAGGCCCCAGGAAATCAAGGGCCTCTTGTCTGAACAGAGTATCATCTCCCACCGAGGTTCAGAGTTCCTGGAGATAATGAACCAAACTTGAGGGAGCACAAGGAATGGCATAGTGTGCTTCATATCCTATTGGCAAAAGCAATCACAAGTGCATATTCTTAAAAAAAAGAGGGAGCAGAATGTCTGGGTATATGCTAGTACTGTGTATTCTGGAAGGTATCTCAACAGCAGGACCTATTCTACAAATCCTAGCCAGAATAGGACATAAGGAAAAGACTTGAAACCTTCAAAAACTAGGTACAGGAACTGGGAGGACAGCTCAGTGGGAGAGTAGGGTACTGTGTCATGTGCATAAGGCATTAGGTTCAATTCCCACCACTGGAAAAAATAAACTATAAATATGTGTGTGTGTACGTGTGTGTTCTGTATGTCAAACACATGTAGAAGTTGATCTATAATCTGTAATTTTCTTAGAATTTTATAGAATATTTTGCTTATTATGCAATATAAAACAAAGATTTAATCTCTTTAATACTTTTTCTTTTAAATGTGTCATTAAAGTATAAAATACGTGATAAAGCACACAAATTATAGGTGAAAAATTTTGATGATTTTTTTGTTTGTTTGTTTTGTTTTTTTTTGCCAGTACCAGGGATTGAACTCACGACCGCCTGCTTGCAAGGCAGGTGCTTATGCCGCTGAGCTAAATCCCCAGCCCTAAAAAATTTTGATGATTTTTAATAAATTCATTAATTTGTATAATAATCATCAGACCTACTATTAGAGCATTTCCATGACCTCTGAAGGGTCATTTATGAGCCAGTTATGGTAATCAACAATGTGCACTCTCACTCACCTAAGTATTTTCCAATAATCTATTTCCTGCCTCTATAGATTTCTATTTTTTGGACACTTAATATAATAAATGTAATCAGACAGAACTTTGTGTTGGTCCTTTCATTTAACCTCCATGAAGTAATGGTACCAGAAATTCCTTCCTTTTTAAATAGCAAAACAGAAGAAAGGATAGAAATAATACAGAATTTCAAAAAAATAATAGTAAGAAATCAACAGTAGTTAATATATTAGACATTGTTACCTTAGAAGTAGTTGCTTGAGTTATAAAACTAAAGCATAAAAACGAACAGACAATCAAGAAATGACAGCACAAATTATTCTGTTTGATGAACAGAGATTAGTAGTGTGGTTATCTCTCTTGCACACTCAAACATACATACAGTTATATGTGTACACCCACAAGTTGTTCTTTCCTTTTGAACACTTTCTTTGCTTTTATTATAATATTGTATATTTCAGATCTTATTACACTTTCAGTTTATAACTATTATTATCATTATTTTTTACACCAGAGAGACAATACGATAATTACAAATGTGAGTCTGATTTATTTCATTTATGAGTATAGTCTCAAGTTGTCTCCATTTATCCATAAAAGCATCAAGATCATCCATTTTTATAGCTGAGTAATATTCTGTTGTATAAAATATCACAACTTTTTCATCCATCCTATGGTTGATGGGCATTTTGGCTGTTTCCAAGATCTGGCTATTACAGTTGTGCTGCTATAATCATGGGTGACATGACATGTTCAGTTTTTCTGGGAAAACACCCAGGAGGGGAATAGTTGGATTGAATAGGACTTCCAATTTTAGTTGTTTGAGAAATATCCATACTGATCTCCATACCAGGCTACACTCCCACCAGCAGTGAAGAAGTGTTCCTTTTTCCCCTCAGCCCCACCAATATTTGTTATCAGTTGACTTCTCTTGATGGCAGCCATTCTTTCTGGAGTGAGATGGAATCTCAATGCTATTTTAATTTTCATTTCTTGAATGACCAGTGATGGTGAACATTTCTTCATGTATTTATTTTCCATTTGTGCATCTTCATCTGAGAAATTCATATTCATTTCAGTTGCCCATTTTTGGAATGGATCTTTGAATTTGGGGGCTTGATGTTTTTCAATTTTGTATGTGTTTCCTTGGTCTGAGGGGCTGCTGGCTAAAATTGTTTACCATTCTGTGGCTTTTCTTTTCACTTTGTTAGTGATTTCTTTTGAAGTGCAAAACTTTTTAATAAGATGATATTCTAGTTGTTGATTCTTTGAAGTACTGAAAGCCAATTTTTCTAGCACCATTTGTTAAAGAAGCTATCTTTCTTCCAGTGAACATGTTTAGCACCTCTGTCAAATATAAGGTGGCTGAGTGTCTTTGTAGTTGTGTTTGCAACTTCTAATCTGTTCCACTGATCCTCAGGTCTATTTCTTTGCTAGAACCATCCTGATTTTATCACTATAGCTTTGTAATATAATTTGAAATCAAAGATTGAGATACCTCCTGCCTTGCTTTTGTTGCCCAGAATTGCCTGTGATATTCTAGGTTTCTTCTGTTTCCAAATGCATTTTAGGATAGTTTTTTCTAGATCTGTAAAGTATGTTAATGGGATTTTGATTGGGATTGCATTAAATCTGTACAAAAGTTTTGGGCGTATGGCCATTTTCATAATGTTGGTTCTTCCTAACCAAGGACAAGGGATATCTTTCCATTTTCTAATATTCTCTTCAATCTCCATTTTTAGAATAGTATAATTTTCAGCATATAGGTCTTTTACATTCTTTGTTAGGTTGATTGCTAAATATTTCACTTCTTTGGATGCTACTGTGAAAAGTATTATTTCCATAATTTCTCTTTAGTGAATTTGCTGTTTGTGTACAGGAATGCTAGTGACTTTTGAGTGCTGATTTTGTATCTAACTACAGTGCTGAATTTGTTTATTAACTCTAATAGTCTTTTGATGGGGATTTTTTGGCTCTTCTATATAGAGTATCATGTCATCTGCAAACAGTGATCATTTATCTTCTTCCTTTCCTATCCTTATTTCTTTTATTTCTCTCTCTTGTCTGATTGCTCTGGCTAATGTTTCCAGAACTATATTGAATAGGAGTGGTGATAGTAGACATCCTTGTCTTGTTTCTGACTTTAGAGTGAAAGCTTTCAGTTTTTGTCCATTTAGTATAATGTTGACTGCTAGTTTGTCCTAGATGGCCTTTATCAGATTGAGGTAGATACCATCTATTTTGAGTTTTTGTAGGGTTTTTTTTTTTTATCATGAATAAGTGTTGGACTTTATCAAATGCTTTTTTTGTCTGTCTATTGAGATGATCACATGATCATGAATTTTGTCTTTAGCTCTGTTGATGTGGTGTATTACATTTACTGATTTGTACATGTTAAACCATCCCTGCATTCCTGGGATAAATTCCACTTGGTTATGATGATTTGCTGCGTTCCATTTGCCAGTATTTTACTGGGAATCTTTGCATCAATGTTCATTAGTGAAAATGGCCTATAGTTCTCTTTTTTGTTTGGGTCTTTCTCTGGTTTTGGTATCAGAGTAATGTTTCCCTCAGGAATGAGTTAGGGAGGATTGCTTCCCTTTGAATTTCTTTGAGGAATTTGAGGAGTATTGACATTAAATCTTCTCTAAATTTCTTGTGGAATTCAGCTGTGAACCCTTTAGGACCTGAGCTTTTCTTTGTTGGTAAATTTTTAATTACAAATAGACTTAGTAGATGTTTGGGACATTTCTAAATTTTTAGAGATGAATGAATTACCAAATCTAATTCAAGAAAAATTGTTTTATCTTCTTGAATTAGATTTGGTAATTCATTCATCTCTAAAAAATTGTCCATTTTCTCTGTGTTTTCCTCTATGTATGTAAAGATTTTTGAAATAGGTATTGATGATCTTTTGAATTTCCATAGGATCTGTAGAAATTTCTCTCTTTTCAGTCCTTATTGAATGAATTTGAGGGGTTTTTTTCTTTTTCTTGATAAGGTTGGCTAAAGGTTTATCAATTTTGTTTATTCTCTCAAAAACCAGCTCTTTGATTCATGAATTCTTTGTATTGTTTTCTTAGTCTCAATTGCATTAATTTCTGTTCTGATCTTTATAATGTTCTCTCTTTTATGAGCTTTGGGTTTTACTTGCTCTTCTTTTTGTAGAAGCTTGAGGTGCAGCACTAGGGCATTTATTTGTGCTCATTCTGTTTGCTTGATGTGACAGTTTATCACTGTATATTTCCCTATTAGGACCATTTTCATTGCATCCGATAGGTTTTGGTGTGTTGTATCTGCATTTTCACTGAATTATAGGTATTAATTTCTTCTTTAATTTCACCTGTAACTCACTGATTGTTCAAGTAGTTGTTACTTAATTTCCATGTATTTATGCTGGTTTTTAAATTTCTTTTGTCATTAATTTCCAATTTCAGTACACTATGATCAGATAATATGCATACATAATTTCAGTCCTTTTACATCCACTTAAAATGTTCTGTGGGTTAAAATATGTTCTATGTTCAAGAATGTCCCATGCACAGCTGAGAAGTATCTGTATTCTGATGTGGTCTAGTGGGAGACTCTGCAAACATCTACTAAGTCTATTTGTTTACAGATTTGATTGCGTTTTTTTTTTTTCTTGCAACTTTTGTGTAATTAATCTATCTCTTTGTGACAATGGAGTATTAAGGACCCCTATTACAATTGTATTGTTGCTTATTTGGTTTTTCATGTCTATCAGTATTTGTCTTATATAGTTGAGTGCTCCTGTAATTTGGTACATAAATAGAAATCCCTTCTTTGATTGATGCTACTGATCCATTGCATAAACATTTTCATTTTTGTTTTTTTAGAAATGTCCCTATATTTTTATTGTTGCCTTTTGGTTATATAAATTAATGAACTTTATTTTGGCAGATTCATACAGGCACATAATATCCTTTGAGCATCCTTCGTTACCCCCATGCCCCAGCTTTCCTCTTGGGCTCACATTTTTAAGTGGTTTCAATGTGTATAATGTATTTTGATCATATTCTTGTCCCCTGTTACTTCATTTATATGCCATTCCCTTTCTTCCTTTCTTCTTGTCTATTGATAGCCTCCCTTCTTTCTTTCTTGTCATCTTTTTTAGAGCTTATGTATTAGTGAGAAAATGGGGTATTTATCTTTCTAAATCTTGTCTCTTTAATGCAACATGATAAACTTTCCTGTAAATGACAACATTTCTTTCTTGCTTATGGCTGAGTAACATTCTTATTTATGGCTGAGTATATGTTACTCATTTTCTTTATCTGCTCATCTGTTGATGGTTCCATCTTGTGACTATTGAGTAATGGGCTCCAATTAACTTGGCATTCAGGAGTCCCTAGGGTGTGATGACTTAAGTTCCTTTGCATGTGTCTTTTCATCACTTGGAGCACATTTGGACTGTTTCACTTTGAAGATATTATAAAAACCACGGCGCTATAGAAATTTGCTTACAAGGTGTGTGGACATTTCCTATGAGTCCATATGTATAAATTATGTAGCATTAAGTGGTTATTTCATAAACTTGCAGTAGCATTACCAAATTATTTTCTGAAGGGGAAACTTCACTACCTTCCAACAATAAATGGGGTTTCCAGTTTGTCCACAAGTCTGCAAGTCTTGTATTTGTTTAGAGCACAGTTTTCCTGATGTGTGTGTGTGTGTGTGTGTGTGTGTGTGTGTGTGTGTGTTGGTATCTCATCATGATATTACTTTGCCTCTCTCAAAGAACTAATTTTATTAATTAACTTTCCATATCTCTATTAGCCACTCACAGTCAGCAGTACTGAAATGTCTCTTTAGAAGTTCTGTTATTTCTTTAAGTGTTTGACATAGTTTCCTTATAAGGCCTTCGGTATCTCAGAGTGTCTTGAGTTGAAAATTTTTAATTATGAATTTAATTCCTTTATAGGTATGGTCATGCTTTCTATTTCTTCTGGAAATAATTTTAGGACTTTGTGTTTGCGTAGTGATTGGTCGATCTCTTTGAAACTGTCAGATTCGTTGGCATACCGATTTGAGCAGTGTGCCATTTGGTCCCTTTTATCTTGAAGCATCCTTTTCTATTCTGTTTCTTATTTGCTTGTTTTTTATTTGTGTAATTTGACAATTTGTGTTTCTCTCTTTTGTTGTGTGCTCATGTTAGATTTTTATTAATTTTGTTCATATTTTCAGAAAAAAACATTTTTTTCTAGTTTTTGTTTTTCATTCCTTCAAATGATTCTAATTGAATCATTTACTTTCTTCTGGTTTTGGCATTAATTTGTTGATCATTTGTTACAATGTTGTCATAATGTTGTAACGTTAACTTTATAATGTTACAATGTCAACTTAGGTGCTGATTTTTTTCTTTTTGCTAGTTCAGGCATTTAAAACCTATAAACACTTTTCTAAGCACTGATTTAGTGACTTTTGACAGATTTTGATATATAGTGCTATTGTCAATTCAAAATACTTTCTAATTTTTTGTGGTTCATTCTTTGATCAATGAATTATGTGTTTATTCTATTTGTGAATATAATAAAAATGTCTTGAATTTACTGTGGCCAGAGAATATATTTTTGGTGATTTCAATCCCTTTACATATTTTAAAACTTGTTTTATGCCTCCCATGTAGTATATATTGGTGAATGTTTTGAAGGGAAATTTTTAAAAGAAGGTGTATTCAATCATTATTGGGTTTAGTGTCCTATAGTTTTAAATTTTTAAAGAAATTATTTTTGTTTTAAAGAGAATAAAACCAAGTAAAACAAACAGAACAAAACCAATCAAAACAAACCAGCATAAGTGACACAGAACTTCAAAACAATAGGAAATCAACCATGTTTACCATAATGCCTCTTGCTGTCTTCCAAATAGCTACAGGTATCTTCAGACACAGTAAAAATCATACAAAACATAACAGGTAGCATTCTATAGTTATTGATTAGGCAAAGTTAGTTGATCATTCTGCAGATCTCTATACCTTGTTGCGTTTTGGTATAATTGTTCTCTTCTTGAGAATGCAGAGATGACGTGTCTCCAACTACTATCACTGAGCCATCTAATTTCTTCACTTACGTCAAATTTAGCATTTAATATTTTGATACTTCTTTGTTAGGCAGGTAACGAAGCATTTACAGCATTATACATAATATAATACTTACAATCTTTGTCTTGTTATTGAATTTTATATCTTGACAAATTAAGTATAATTAATCATTAGTAAATCTCTTGTTTACTCAGGCAATTTGTTTTATGTCTAAAAATATATCTCATCTGATGCCATGTTTCAAACAATATTGCCATTTTTGGGTTTAGTTTTGGGACTCATATGTATCTAGGAATCTCTCCATTTTTTCTGAGTTCTCTGAGTTCTCTGGCATAAATGTTTGTGAATTTGCTAATAATTTTCTGGATTTCATCAGCGTATATTGTGATTTCCACTTTTGCATTTCTAATTGTGTTTATATTTGTCTTTTATTTTTTTTGTTAATATCACCTAAAAATTTGTCTATTTTATTTATTCTTTCAAAACAGCCAACTCTGATTCATTCTATTTTTTTAGTTTTTGTTTCATCAACTTCTGCTATGTTATTTATAATTTTCTCCCATTTCTACTCCCTTATTATTACTTTTTACATAATATATTTTCCTTCCTTTTGTTTTCAGCTGATTCGTACTTTTCAGGTGTTTCTTTCAGGTAGCATATGGTTTGATGTTGTAATCCAGAATGACAGTGTGTTACTTGTTATTGAATGTATAATCAGTTTACATTGAATTTAATTGTTGATATGACTTGATTTATTTCTGTGCTTTTTTTTAGCTACTTGTTTTCTATAAATATCTCACATATAATAAGTCACCTTTTCTTTATGGTTTTGAGATTTTCTTTGTCATTAAACAATTTGACTGTAACATTCTTAGATGTGCAGATCTTTATCCTTCTTGGAGTTTGTTTAGATCTTGAATATGTATGTTAATATTATTCGTATAGCTTTGAAAGTTTTCTTTAAAATACATTTTATTTTATCAAGTATTTTTGGATCACAACAAAATACAGTGGGAAGTAGAGCATGTTGATATATACTTACTACCATTAAACATAGTCGTGACCTCTTCTATTACCAATAGACTACCTTTATTGGCACATTCATGGCAATCACTAAATCTAATCGGCACATGATTGATACTAAGGTTTACAGTTTACAGTGGAGTTCACTCTCGATATCATACATTCTATGGCCTTTGAAAATGTACAATATCGTTACCCATAATTACAGTTTCGTATGAAATTATTTCAATGTTCTCCAACTCTTTTATGTTCACCTTATTCACAGAATTTAAAAAATCTATATCAATCTTGTTTTTCAACTTTTTTCTGCTGTTTTTAGACCTTTCTTATCTTGGATATTCTGTTAATTATATGTTGATAAGATTGATGTTGTCCTACAGATCTGTCAGAATTTGTAAATTCCCTTCTTTGTTTTTTTTTTCTTTTTTTTTTTTTTTTTTTTTTTTTTTTTGCTTATACTCTTTCAATTGATCTACCTTTGATTTCACGTATTTTATTTTGCAGATAAGGTCAGCTATTGAACTCCTTGAGTACTTTTTTCGCTTACTCTACTCTTCAACTCCAGAATATTTTCAATTGCCTTTCTCTCTTTGGTTCTCTCTCTCTCTCTCTCTCTCTCTCTCTCTCTCTCTCTCTCTCTCTCTCCCTTCTGTGCATGTGTATTTATATATACCTGTGCATGTAATTTTCTTTATTGATAATTTTGTCTCTGATGAGTCATTATCCACATATTCCACTTAAGCATGATTTTCTTTAACTATTTGAACATACTTTAAAGGACTACTTTGATGACTGTGTACACTAATGTTAACGTCTGTGCCTTCACGATGACAGTTTCTATTGACATTTATCCCATGGTGTAATCAGTTTAACAGTTCTTTGCATACCTTAGAAACAATTGTAGAGAATTATTCCTGTGGAGTAGTATATCTGAACAACTCTGAATGCTAACCATCCTCTTAAACCAGGAGTGTGATTGCTATTCCTTTGTTTAGTGTGCTTCCAGGAATAATTCAGAGGATAATTGGCCATTGGTGTTTCTTCTCAATGTCTATTTTTAAGGCTAACTTCTTGTTTCTGCTTCTAATCCTTATTTTCTACAGGTTGACCTGAGTCAACAGATCTCAGTCGTCAGCCAGTCATGGGTCACAGGCGGCTCTCAAGGCCTTCAAGCCCCCAAAGCCTCCACCTTTTGCCAAAGAGGGCCAAATGTAGAGTGAAAAATTTTATTCAAAGTTCAGGCAACTTAAAGACCTCCCTTTTGTTTTGTTCCCTTGTCTTATCCATGAAGGCACAAGGTTTCACATTCAGCTGAACCCTTGATAATGGCCCAGGCCCTGTGGTATTTGCTAGCAATGGGTGCAGTTCTGAGCAGATACACAGCCCCCGGGACTCCAGGAAGTGTTCACTGACCGGACACTTAGCAAAGCTCACTACCTGGCATGTGCTTAGCTTCCCCTGACAATCCCTTGTCAACAGTTCGTTGCTTATCGTAACTAAAATGCATCCTCAGGCTACCTATAACACTAGTCTTCTCTGCTAGGAGGTAAAACTTCTGCATGTGACATTTTTCTGTCCTATCCCAAGCCCGTCTTTTCTGCTTGTACTGCTATTGGCTTTGACTGCCTGCTGCTCCCCAAAGCACCTACAGGGTCAAGCTGGAAGGCGAACAAATCAGTGCTTATACCTGAGATCCTGCAGTTTCTCTTTAATAAATGCTACTCAATTTGTTCAATGTCTTTGGCTAGTTCCCAGTGTATTGGAATGACTACTTTTGACAGTTTTATCAGTTTTATTATAGGTATTTGGGAAGAAGATTTGCTGGATTTCTCACTCGGTCATCCGGGATCTCCTGTTTTCTTTATTGCTGCATTAATTAACATTCCCATGACTTATTTGAAATACAGTGCTGTTTGTTTTTTTTGTTTGTTTGTTTGTTTGTTTGTTTTTGGCCAAGCAATGTGTTCATAGTTAATGAAAGTAGTATGTTTTGTGGATTTTGATGTGAATTAATTAAGCACAGATTATTTTGGCCTAAATTTCCCTATAAACTGTCTACTAGTTTTACTGCAACACATTCAACATTTAATGTGATGGGGATTAACAAGTAACAAATTACAAACTCAATGGATCATAAACAATGTAGACAAAAATCTAGATATGAGTGGTTTAAGCCATACCACAGATCTATTCGGCAGGGAGATTATACATGGTGTAACCACAAAATACAGTGAAAGTTTAAAATAATTTAAATTTTTTCCACCAAAATACACATTGTCATGAATCTCTCTCTCAAGTTACTATCCTTTACTTTACACACATTTATCCCAAAATTGTTGCCACTTTCAGAAGAAGCTCTGGAAACTCTCTTTTGTGAGTATCTTTTGGTGGACTTCCACAGCTACCTTGATGTCTAAAATGAATTCAAAGTGTTTGCTTTTCAGGATAATTTCAGCTTCGGAGAAGACCAAGAAGTTTCACAGTGGCAGATCAGTGAAAAAGGCAGATGATAACTCACTGCAATGCTTTTATAATCTTACCTTTCTGCTACACGGCTGTAGGCAGCAGCAATCACTATGTATTTGATCACACCTCATAAAGATGCTCATGCAAGAGGACCTCCAGAACTGCTCCACAAAATGGCAAGAATGACAAGGACGAGGTATTGGAAGTGAAGGACAGCATTTTAAGAAAAATTTGTGGCAATGTGTCTTTTATTGTAATATTTTTTGAACATATAAACATTCCCATATATTTTGATCACAATGTGCAGAGATAGCTAGATTTAGACTTTTATTTTTAGAAAAAAATCTTAAAATACTTTTCCATCCCTAAATTATTTATTAAAATTTACAATTAAACACTTAAAACACTCACTTTGTTGTACCTACCTGGTCCCAGAAGTCATTTGAAGTTGTACCATCAGTTTTCAGTGAAGCAATAGCACAATGAACGTTGTATCTTTATGTTCTGATGGCTCTGATCATACTTCTGACCACCAGGGTCAGAGTAGTAGCACACACCATGTTGTTAGAAATCAAGATTAAGGGGACTATGTCTGATTCTCACTTTATTTCAAGACCAGTGGTGTAAGTGTTTAAGGTCTGTGGCCATAAAGCAAAGTGGAGCCTTTGGCTCTTGCAGTGAGAAATCTTCTTAAACATTTTAGTCCAAGGCTCTGAGTCCAAACATGTACTTCCTGGATGAACTTAAGTTACCAGTGAGCAAATGGATACGCTGAGGAGGGAGCCATGGGTTTGTGTGGCAAGCACACTCTCTCATAAGCTTCAAAGTAGTCAGGAGGCTCTTCCGAATAGGCCAGATTTCATAAGTAATTTTTAAAATTAGAGCAACTGCCTGAAAGTATGAAATATGTACAAGGCTCAGGGCACGTGGTAGTTTACAAGAAGAAGTAAAGAGGGCAGACACGTGAGGACCACAGAGCTGTGGACAAGGCAGTGATGGCAAAAGTGATGAAAACGGGGAACACGAAAAAGTAAAACAACTGGATCTTTCCATTTAAATTTCCCAGAATTTTGGGTGTTTGTGAATGTTTGCAGCTTACTAAGATTGCACCACTCATGCAGGACTCCCGCATACCTACCATCCCAGCTTTCCCCGTGCTGGAGTCTGCAGGAAGCCCCCAACTCTGATCTTTAAGACTCAGGAGAGTTCCAAAGCTTTAAAAGACTTGGTAAAGATGGCTCACTCTCAGGGGTCTACTAATTTCTTTTCTGTCTGTAGGTCTTAAATTCAATCCCACTTTAGTTATTTAGAAGCAATGAATTAATTCCCTCTCCTCGCTTCACTGCAGTGCTAACTGTAAGGCTGACATCCTTTGGAAAGTCACTGTTATGGTGCGGATATCAATATTAATCACATACGGCTTGATACTGTAATTGAATAGTTTTTGCACAGATGATATTAACGGATAAAATATGGCATCCTCATGAGAAAACATTACCTTGAAATATTAGCATTATGATATGTTAATTTCTTTGGAGGATATGACTACAGATATATGAGCAGAGGTAAATTTTCCAGCACTTCGGCTGACAAATTCCATGTCAACATAACTCTCAAGAATTTGTATTACTACTTGGCAATGACTTATATGATGATGTATAACAACTTAAGGGGTTTTAAAATGCAGTATTTTGACTAATGCAGTTTGGTAAATAGCACTGTGATTAGTCCTTTTTCTTTTTCTCCCCCTCAATTTCTGTAATATTGACAAAAGCTTGTAGCAATAATAAAAATCACCTCTCCAAATGGAAAATACTCCACTCCATCACTAACCGTTCCTGGGAACACTCCAAGATGTGAGCAGAACAGAAACCCAGCAGCTCTGCAAACACCTCTCACGCTGCTACGCTCGCTGTTCCATTACTGCCTGGTGTTTCTATCAGGGAATTTAGTCCTAGGAATGTTTCTGAGAATGTTTAACAGGATGAGTCATTTTGCACGGAACTGACAGGCAGGGGCAGGAGTTCTGAGCTATCTCTGTTATCTACAAGACAGAACTTAGGGCAAATTTGTCAGTCTGGTACCTTAAATACAGGAATTGGGAATGTACCCTTTGAAAACACAGTTGAGGAGTGGGAGTTGAATGCTGGGGTGCTCAGTGTGGTGTGACTGATATATCAACATTCTGTTGTTAGAGGGGACAGCTACACTTGGAATGGCATGCATTTATAGTCACTTTGTTTGATCCCAGGGACAAGCCCCAGAAATGCTGTGTTCTGAAGACTGAGACCAGGAGCGACCTTCAGGGATTTCCTGAACACCTACCTCTTCCTTTTCTCATGCAGGCTGTGTCCACTTCACAACCCTCTATTGGCATGTGAAGCCATCAGCTCTCCGTTTGGCATTCCTCCAGGGAAATCCCTCTCCTACTGCGGCTCATACTCTCTACCCTGATTCCCAGTGCCCTTTCTCCAGCTAGGGAAGCTTCTCCAGCACAGTCAGCCTCAGTAGGTGAATGAGCTGCCTTTTGCAGTCCACATCAGGTTGCCTCTGGATGAGAAACTCCTATTTCCTATAGTGGGGAGGGCCTGGAAGACAGACAGTCTCCACCCTCGTCCACCTGATCCAGCAAGTGGAAGGTGACCCACACAAGGAAGAACAGAGCTCACCCATAAATTATTTGCAGAGATTTCCTACTGGGCCTCTTGAGCCCTTCACATGTGTTTGGCTCTAACACCACTGTTCCCATTCCTCAACTTTAAGTGGAGTCCCGAATTTGATATTAACCTGCCTTAAGGAGAAGCATCTGGAGGCTGGCTGGTAACACTTCAATTTGCAGGAGGAATGAGGCTCTCCATCAGGCCCTGCTTACATGGGCTTTTCAGAGCTGCTCATGCTGCTTGCTTTGGTCCTGGGATTCCCCAAACTTCCTCCATTTTCTATGAGTAGTGGGAAGAGCAGATTTTCTTTCTGACTGAAATACTTTAGAGCCCCAGAAAGCAGTAAGCTCTCAGCAGCATCCTCTCCTCTCCTTGGGCTCCTGAGCCCTTCCCCATCCTCCTGTCACCTGAGTCACCTGGTCCTTACATCTTCTACTGGCTCTCTGACAGATGCTCAGCCTCTTGCTGTGATGTTAAGCGGCTGCCACTCGATCCAGGCAGCCAGATGCTCCAGAGCTGTTTCTGGAAAGTGTCTCCTTCACTGATTCTGACACAGAGCAGCTGAAGAGGGATGGTGATGCTGAAGAACACAAGGGCCAGCTCGCATAACAGAGCAGCGGCTCATACACCGGTCAGGGAGCGGTGTTTAGGGGCTCTTGTGCTTCCCCTACTCAGGAGCAGTGCTATGCTGCAGAGGGGGTAACAGGCAGCAGAAAATCATCCCATCACCAAATTTACCTCTTTTTGCTTTTAAAAATATCTTCACTTTTTTATCATCGAGATAAGGAAAAAAGCCTTAAATATGATTTTTCTATGAGTAAAATACTTTCAGGACAGTCTTAGGTTTGTAAGCAAGCACAGAAAGTTTCTCGATTTCTCTTGTCATCTTACGTTCAACAAATCTCACCAAAATGGTACATTTTCTTCCAGGTAGTGACTCCCCATTGACACTTTCTCCCTTGAGTCCGTGATATATCTGAGTTCACTCTCGCGGCTAAGTATTTAGGGAAACATACAATCCTCCGAGCACCCACCATTGCACTGTCATACAGGAGAGTTTTACTGCCCCAAAACCCCTCTGCGTTCTGCCTGACCATCCCTGCTTCATAACCAACCTTTGGCAAACCATCGATCTTTCTACTCTCTGAAGAAGTTCACCCTTTTGAAGCATCATACAGTTGGAATTGCAGGTTATGTGTCTTTTTCCAATTAGTTTCTTTCACTTAGTCTACCAGTCATCTTTCCCATTACTAAACAAAACACCTGAAACCCATAACTAAAAGTTACCATCATGCTTAGTCATTTAGTTGTGTTTTCTGGTGATTCGACAGCATATTTCTTTTCAGTGTTAAATAATATTATATTGTCTGGACATACCACATTTTATTTACTTGTTCCCTGTTGAAGGACATCTCAGTTGCTTCTAAGTTTGGGCAATGATGAAAAAAATTCCAATAAATGTCCATCTAAAGGATTTTGTGTGCACATACATTCTCAATTCATTTAGGTACCTATCTAGGAGTACGCTGCTGGATCTCAAAATCAGAATCTGTAATAGCTTCCTAACAGCTTCTGCTATTCTTGCTCTCTCTCTCTTTCTCTCTCTCTCTCTCTCTCTCTCTCTCTCTCTCTCTCTCTCTCTCTCTCTCTCTCTGTGTGTGTGTGTTTACTTCTTATTTAGCCAGTCAGGTTGATTTTAAAATATTGTTGGTCTACACTAAAGGAATGTTTCTGAATAAGAAGCTACCTCTTTCCAACAAAACCATGCCCATTTGCTATTATTTTGTTAAGTAAGGACTGTGCAAAAATGAGAAATGACGTGGTATACATTTTAAGTTTCAGGAATATCAAGAATCTAACTCATGACCTGATGTTTGCCAGGCAAGTACTTTGCCCTGGCTACATTTTAATTTAGTGAGACTATTTTAACATTCTTGTGAACTTCCTGGG
Organism: Cavia porcellus; assembly: GCF_034190915.1. Classification (NCBI taxonomy): domain Eukaryota; kingdom Metazoa; phylum Chordata; class Mammalia; order Rodentia; family Caviidae; genus Cavia; species Cavia porcellus. The sequence goes on from NW_026947489.1 coordinate 13,255,055, forward strand.
GTCTGGTGTGTGGCACTGGCTGATTTTTCACTGAGAAAGGAGTAAGGTCTGTGTGGAGTTCAAACCTCTGTCCGTTGGGCAAGAGAGCTCATTGTCTACAACACGATGGGCTGACAGTTTTGAAGCAAACATGCTGCTATAATGAAGACATAGGCAGGTCAATAATTTCCCTTTGAGGTTTACATCTTTGGTGCTGAGTTTTTGTGGCTTCTCTAATAAAATGGAGCTTGAGGGACATACAACCAAGAAACGAAGAATGGGAACAATCCATCTTCCGTGGATTACAGGGACACTGTGGAAAGATCACAGGTGTTAAAGTCCCTGAGGTGTGGAGTCTGAATCCCAACTTTGCTCCAGACTGCTTATGAAGTTGGAGAAATTATTTATCTTCTAAGTGTTTAATTAATGTCTTTGCACTTAAATTTTCTCTTCTGAAAATGAGTTGTTATACATAGTGTACAGATTTATTGGGAGGGTATACATGAGATCATCTGTGTAAAATGTGTAATACATAGCAAATGTTCATTGTTAGTTATGTTTAAAGAAATATTATGACTTATAGAGGCCTCTGTGGACTCCAAGATGTTATTCTATGATGAGACAGGCACATGATATATCACAAATTTTGACATTGTCTTTTCATCTCCATGATCTGAAGCTCAATTTTTACTCTAAATGGTCCTAAATTAAAGCAAAGGTAACTTGCGAGTGACTAATAAAAAGATCTGCTACATATAACAAAGCATTTGCTGATAGAGTTGCTTTTTCTTTATCTTGTGCAATTTGCAGAAGGAAAAAGGCAAGAGGTTTGCAATCTGTGAACCTTTAAATGATTACTGGGTCACTAGAATGCTAGTTGGAATTTTTTTGTCAAAAAATGAAGAAATAAAAGCAAATGTACACATATACAGCCATCTATGCCTACATGAACCAAACCCAGGCTAGAGAGAGAACGGTCACTTTAAGTATTATATTGCTTATCTAAGTTTTTCTGTGTTAGGCATAGAAGGAAATGTTAGAACTTAAACATTTTAATTTTAGTACAAATGATCTAAGTGATATCATTGTCCTACCCATGATCACTTCCCAGTGTGAAATATTTAGAAGAAATTTTATGCCTTTTGTTTCTAACCCTGTTAGCATTAATATAAATGCTACAGCTGCAAAGGCAGTCTCAGAATTACTGTGCTAAGACGGTGTTCTAGGCTGAATGTGATTGTATGTGTTATAGTTGAAGCTTCCTGGGAGACTGAGGCAGGAGGAACTTTTGAGTCTAGGAATGTGAGGTTACCTGTGACAGCACAGTGAGACACTTATTGAAAGACAGAAAGAAAGAAAAGATGGAGATAATGGAAGGAGGGAAAGAAGGAAGGAAGACAAGGAGGGGAAGGAATAGAAAAGAAAAGAAAAAGAAAGGGAAGGAAGAGGAAGAGAAAAGGAAAGGGACAGAAAAAGAAAAGACAAGTATTGTCAGTGTAGCTGAACAGTAGAGTGCTTGTGCAGTGTATGCAAAGCCCTGATGAAATCTTTCAGTACAGAAAACAAAAGAAAAAGAAAAGAGGAAAGATTGAGAGCCACCTCTTACACTGGAAGGTAACTAAGGCTCCTGCTCACTTTACATTCAGAAGGCAACGCAGGAAATTCTAGGAGTTGCATGGCGGCGCGTTCACTGTGAAGAGGAAGGATGCTTTCCCACAGCTCACGTACTGCTGAAGGGGTTCTGTGATCTCAGCGCGTGCGCGTGCACACACACATACACACATTCACATACACATATGAGTGCACATGTGTGCACAGGCACATACACACATGCTTGTGCATGTGGCAGTCAAAATTGGCTTTGACACTATTCTAGCATGAAATGCTTCACATTATATTTCCTAATTCCTCATTCCTCAATTCTATATTTCATTATCCATGTTAATGTCTCTCAAAAAGATATATCATATTAATTTTGTATATAATTTAATTGATACTACTGTTGGCATGCAAAATAACTTTTTGTTTTTATCATGTAAAATAATATTGTGTCTCTGTGTTCACATTATCTTAGGCATGCTCTATATGATAATTCAGTTATTTTATTTTCAGTGATCAGTAATTCCTATTCTAGACAAAATAATTCCACTGCGGTAGATTTTAAAAATTTAACCTGACAAGCTTCAATTGTATTTTCTCCATTTAGATAAAAAATTCTGTCATTTAACACTGTGGATTGTTTCTGTGGCAAAGATTACAATTTTGCACGAAAGAATATTCCTGACCACATATGAGGCTCCATGAGTGACCCTGCCTCAGCCAGCACATTCCCAGTTGTCCTCCTTGACTGCAGGTGGCATTTTGTCTGGCTCTGTGACTCCAGTTTCAGCCACCCACATCCAACCTATGTGTGTATTTTGTCTGTGCTTTCCTTAAAAACTATAAAAAGTATTAAAGCTCTTCTTCCTGTCAAATTTACTACCTGCCTTATCTCATGCCTTCTTGTAAAAGCCTTGTAAAACACATCTTACTGTTGGCAGTTCATGGATTAAATAAATTACTAATGGGGAATGGGAGGGGTTAAGCACAGGTCACACAGAGCGTGCTAAAGTGATAGAGCTGGGGTGGAATCAGACAGGCCTGCCCCCAGACCCTCACCTGCATTTCTTCAGTGTTTCCTTCCTTCCTTTCTGCCTCTCCTCCCCTCTCCTTTCTCTCCTCTCCGGTCCTTTTACTTTACTCTTCTTTCCTCTCTCCCTGTCTCTGTCTCTGTCTCTGTGTCTCTCTCCCTCTCTTACTCTGTCTCCATCTCTCCCCTCCTCTCCCTCCCTTTTCATGCCTGCATTTTTTGGTACTACCTGCAAATATCTTTGCTAAAATGGATCAATCCACGATATGACAGCCACCTGTTGCAACGATCTTCTCTCAGACATGCATTCTGTCTCAGCTGTCAACTACTTTGTGAGCAAGGTGCCACATAGCATTCTTTTTAAAAACCTGCCTCTAAATGCCTCATTTTACCCAAATGTTTTCTTTAAATTCCCAAATTTACTTAGTTATAGAGCCTGAGTTTTAAGACTTCTGCTGCAAAGAATGCTCACAGTGAATTTAACTTCCAGAGTTTACACTGCAAAGATAAAAATTAGATAGATTTTCTATTTTCTCTTGTAGCTCTGCATTTTCTGGAACATTTGGTAAGTTTTTTTTTTTTTAATACACCCCATATTTACTGGATGTCTATGAATCAGATATTGGCAGAGGCAACAATGAATCAGCCATAACCTCGGCTGTAGCTTCTAATCTGTCCAAACCAACCATGCGATTCCCTGTGTGGTTGCTGGTAGCTCAGAATGGAAGCATCTGGAATAGCCTGGTGTGTCACCGGGGATGATGGCGATATTCAGTTGCTCTGCCACCAGGCTTAGAAACAAAATTGATGGGAAAGCTTTAACTAATAAGGTTCTTGTCTTTGGCTGGCTTTTATTTCAGTTCTGATCTGAAGCTGACCTAAGACACCCCAGAGGTGTTTGTTTTACAGATGGCAGCCCCAGAATCCAGACACAAAAGGATAGAAGTGACTACCATCAGAACTAATTTTTGATTTGATTTAAATTGTTACCACTTATATTTCACACCGGGTTATCCAATCTCCCAAAGGAAGAGAATTTCCTTAAATAGTTTCAGTTTGGTGAATTGGAACACAAGCATTCAGTGAATAAGCACAGAGTCACAGATCAAAAGAGATTCATGCTTTTGAAAGCTCCCTGCCTGGATCAGTTGACACTGTGCAGAATGTTCTATGTCCATGATCGATGCTTTATTTTTAGGCTGAAAACCTAGCTAAACAATAATCCAACTTTTGCACAAAACAAAACTGGTCCTTGACTCAAAATTTGGATTTTGTTCTTGTCTTCCACATTTACATTTGATTTAAGATGCTGTTTGTTCATATTCATTTTCACTTCATTTATTAAAAGGTTATCTAAAAAATCTGTTTTTTTTTTATGGACAATGAGAACTAGGAGACCAGACCCAGTATTTTTAAATCAGCATATAAATAAATACAAATCACAAGAATTTAAGTGTCTAATGTGGAAATGGTAAGTTTTGTTTATGATTCCTGGTATGTAATTGGACAGAGGACAGTCATTTTTGCAAACTAAACAGTGATTACGAAGGGCATTACCTTCACTTGCCTTCTGATTACCTGAAGTTGCAAACTGACCATGCTTTTCCTAGATAAAGCAAGATATAAGGTATAATAAAGCTTTATGTTAGGTAGGATTAATGAAATGTTCCCAAAAGCAGCACTAAATATTTCCTTTCTCCACATTAGTTAACCTACAGCTTAAAAATTGTGTGAGCATCCTTAAAAAGGAGACTGGATAATAGAAGATACTTGGAGCAGAACAGGAATGCCAAAAGATGATGCGATAAATGAAAATAAATTGTACTGTATAATCTGGCCAAGTAGCTGATGGGTTCTAATAGGTAGTTGAGGGTCAGGTAATGGAGTGTCACTCCAAGCATAAGAGTAGGACTTCAGGGCAGTAGAATGTGTGTGTGTGACCATGCCCTTTGTGCATACTTGTTAATCTGTATCCATCACATCTGTTATCCATCCTTAACTTGTGCTAGCTCAATAATCCTATGACAATCTTGCAACACGTGTTTCACAGTCTACATTTTTCAGACAAATAAACTGAAACTGAAAGAATTGAATACTGTCTGATTAGGGTTGCTTGGCTAGATTTGTGGCTCAGACATATTTTCAGTGAAACCACTGGCTCTTTCTCCCACACCACACACTATCCTTGAAGTCCTGTAAGAATGTCTTGGATGTAACATTTTTCACAAATCTGAGCTGCAAAGTCAGAAAAAAGTAAACTCTATTTTATAAAAATTGAAGCTAATGGATGCCTACGGACAAATTTTTAAATTTCTTTTCAGTAAAATTTATTCTGGATCTGTATGGAACAGAGAATGTCTTGGATGTAACATTTTTCACAAATCTGAGCTGCAAAGTCAGAAAAAAGTAAACTCTATTTTATAAAAATTGAAGCTAATGGATGCCTACGGACAAATTTTTAAATTTCTTTTCAGTAAAATTTATTCTGGATCTGTATGGAAGATTCAGTGGCTGGGTACGGATTCTGTTCCAGGGTCATGTGATTCCACTGATTCTTTCTTTGCAAATGAATTCTCTAGAAAGAAGCAAAGCACACTGGATACCCCTCCTGTCTATCACTGTGCTGTGTTATGATGTACCCTTAGCTTTCAGTTTGATTATAACTGTTCTTTCAAAGATGTCCTTACTAAACAATTCCAGACCCGTTACATAAAGGTAAGCATTTAATAAAATTTTAAAAAGTTACATAGAAGTCTTTTCTCTGACATACATTATACTTTCAACTTTACCCGTTTAGGTCTTTGCATGGGCCAAAATTAATGATATGGGCAATCTTGACCTTAAGTATGGAAATTATTTTTGCCACATTTGAGTTTTTTTCCTCCTCTCCTCTCCTCTCCTCCCCTCCCCTCCCCTCTCCTCCCCTCCCCTCTCCTCCCCTCCCCTCCCTTCCCCTCCCCTCTCCTCTCCTCTCCTCTCCTTTCCTCTTTTCCCTTCCCCTCCCCTTCTCTCACTCTCCTGCTTTCCTCCTCTTTCTTTCTTTCTTTCTTTCTTTCTTTCTTTCTTTCTTTCTCTCTCTTTCCTTTGCTTTTCTTTTTTTCCTTTCTTCCTTTCTTCTACATGTTCTTTAGTTCATCAGCTATTATGATAATAGGATATCAGCTTCCATACATGTTTCTGAAGTTTAACTGGTTCCAGGTTAAGTAATTGTAAGATGAATATTGTCAAAATGAGATAGCTCAGGATCTGTGCTCAGGGAAGCATCCTTGATCAGAAATGCTGGTAGTTAACAGAATGTTCAGTTCAAAATATCTTTTACATAATGCCAGGTAACAAGAACTCAATTATATGGCAGTTATAGAAGATTCTACACAAATCTCCTAACAGTTTATATAGACTGGAAAAACACATTTTTCACTGAAGACCTCAAGTCCTCTTTTTATTCATGCAAAACAAAAGAAGTGAAAAACCAAATGAAATCCAGGGCCTGGTTTCTGTTAGAATATTCCATGCATTTATGAAACACAGCAGATTTTTCGACCAAAATGTTTTCAGATTTATTGTTAAAATTCCCTTGCTTACACAGTGATTATATTTTCTTGAAATATGAATAAAAAGGCAGAGGCAAGTAGAAGAAAGAAAGACAAACAACATTTTGGAAGCCAGAGAAAAAGTGCTTGAATAGAGATAAAATAAAAAATGGAAAATATTAATGGAAAGGATTTAGAAATAATCAAGAATTTATGTTGCTGAGGAAAGCAAAAGTTTCAAAGTTCCTACTTAAATCACTTCTCTTGGTTATTGAAATATTTTTCAAAATTAACCATATTTGATTTAGTGAAGTTCTGTGACCACTGCCTTCCCCACAAAGGACACTGGGACACTTGGTGACCTGGAGTTGTTTCTGCTTAGGTCTATATTTCTCACCATAGTTAGCACCAAAAATGACACATGTACATGTGTTGCAATCTAACTAACTTCTACTGAAAGAAAATGAATGTGGTCCGTATTGCTTCATTCTGGTGTTATATATTTCTTCCCTCATTTTAGGGTACCATGGAGGACAGGGAGAAGGAGGAAAACTCCTCCTGATCATCTTTTCAAGATCTTCATCCCTCTGTTCTCCCTCAGCATTACAGTTCATCCCTGCTTATCCCTCCTTTCTTGGTCTTCTGAAGGAATCAGTGGCAAGCTGAGCAAACCCAGCCACTTTGCTCTTTCTGTGCCTCAAAACTCTGATACAAATAAAACATGCGGTCCCAGACCCTGATTTCCAGATTTCAAACTACAGACACTGGAAGGAGAGGAAGTATTTTCCCTTTTACATAGATGTTTAGTAGCACGAAGTGGAACCACCAAGTGGAGACCAAGCCCATCTCCATTGCTTGCAGATAAGGACAGTCCTCCTTTTAGATATTCTAGGATTTGGAATCATGTCTGTCTTCAGCGATCAGGAATCTGATTTGGCTGATACCTGTTGGGTGGCTCTAGAGCACTCTGTCACTTGGCTGGTTAAAAAGACGGGAGTGGGGGTGTGTGTGGGAGGAGAGGAAGCTGTACTTGATCCTTATGGAAACCAGTTAAAATTAATTGGAAAAAGCTTTTAAAGACCTTAGATGCAGACCAAATGTATCTCCAACCGTGGCCTCATCTCGCACTGAGGAGAAGGTCACCGCGAAGCTGCAGATTTATGCGGAGGGGTTGGGTGACGGAAAATGAGACAAAAGCATTTGGATTTTATTATTCCATTTACTCTGACCCTGGGCCATAAAGGGTTTGGAGAGCCTGTTTTATGTATTCAGCTGGTTGCCACACTGACAGGCATTTGGAGTCACTTAAATAAACCACCCCGGTCCTACAGCTGCAACAACACCATATCAAATATAGGTTAGGGTTGAAACACAGAGCCTGCAGACAGCCTCTCCAGCAGGTGCGCAGGAAGGCTGTTTGCTTGTTTGTGGTAGCACCTTGTTTGTGGAATAGCTTCCCTATCCAGCTATTGATTTTGACATAAAACTGATTTTGACTTGAGTACTGAAGTAGGAGGGTTTGGTTTTTGCAAAAGAGCACACAAGTTGGGCTTCCTCTCTGCTTTCCAGGAATTCTGTGTCTTTCATTGAGACCAAGTTAGGGTTCAGAGAGATCGCCTAGGGGTAGAGAATAAGTGAGTTTTGTTTTGTCTTTAAAATTTGTATTGGTCAATGCCCTTCTTTATTAATTTAGCAAGTTACCTTCACTCTGTTCACCTGCTTCTATATAATGGGGTTGGTCATGAAAAGTATAATGGAAAAGCAGATGAGGAGAAGAATTTCACATGGAAGACAACGAAGTTAAATCCCCAAGTGTGTGGTGCTGATGGACAAAGCAACTATTTTTTTGTAGGTGTGTGCATGTGCAAGCTAAAGAGAGCTTAGAAAAGAAGCAGTATTATAGAAGGATTCTCCTTTTCCATGAAGAACACATCTCGCAGGTCTCCTCCTCTTCCTGAGCAAACCACCTTCTAGAACAACATTCTTTCCATTTTAAGGATGTGATAAACTGAGACCGAGGAAGGTTGAGGGACTGCCCAAAGGTCACCTGGCTGGAAGATACCAGCTCAGCTGCACCAGGGCATGGTTCAGTATAGTTTTCTTTTTACAGCAATACCTTTGATTGGTGCAAAGAGAGACGTACAATTAACAAACCGAAGGTAGGTGCTGCGACTCAGAAAAGCAAAAGCACACAAGTGATCATACGTGCAGGTAGCGCTTGGGGCTCCTCTGCCCTTTCACCTTGAGATCCTGGTTCACCCTCAGAGTTTCACAGAGGGTGTGGACCACCTAATTGAAGATAGCTATTTTATTTCACTCTGTTCCTCTTGGGTCTGTTATTCATAGAAAAACCATCAGGATTTTTAACTTGTCCACAATGGCTGATTTTATCCTTTTCCCTACATTGCCCAAAGAAAATTCAACCATGGGTTACTCATTCTTTGGTATTTCTTCTAATGTTTAATGGTCAGAGGCATCATGATTATTAAAATTACTATTTGTAGAATTTCACATTTTATGAGCTCCCTGAGTTGTGTTTAAAGATAGGTAGGGCTCAGAGGTGCTCTTAAACACAACTTTTGAATAAAGCCTATGTACTATAATCAGGAATTACCCAGCGTACTTACATTCAATTTTTTTAAAAAAAATTTAATATGAAAGATATATCACTATACTGATCATCTGATTTAGTTTGAAACTATATTTAAGACAACAAAATTGAAACCTTGAGGATAAGATAATCAAACCAAACAATTTTAACTGTGTTTTTATCTGGGAATTTTTTTTTCCCTGTTAATTTTGGGAAAAGTGAGAGTAGAATTCCTTATCTTTTCAGATGAAAAGTGGGAGAGATGGGAACTTTTTTTCAGTTTCTGAGGTTTCAACATCCACTCATCACATTCATGGCAAGCTTGCCTAATAGGATGCACAGCCTCATTTTCAGAGGAATCTTTTGAGTCACATCCTTCTCCTTCTTTCCAGAATCAGCTCTTTGCTCACTTACTTAAAACCTACCCTGACAAGAAAGATTTTTTAAAAAAACTACTGTTTTCATAAGAGAATCATAAATCTCTGCCTTTGTATGCCAGAGCCAGAAATTTGTTAACCTCCTACGTTGTCTACAATAGATTGAAATTATAATTATATATGTTAAATTCCATATGAATGGTTGCAAATTAAAACACTAATATGTTGATCAGGTTTTTAAAACAAGTTGACCACCAAAATTGGAAAATGTGATATCTGAAATGCTTGAAATTCTCAAAGTTTTTGTGCACTAAGATAATGGCACAAATGGCAGCTTCCATATCTGATCATATGGGCTTGATTGCAGTCAAAAGTGAAGATGGGTTAAAAATACTGAATAAATTTAACGCTAAGGCATTTGTATGAGGTGTCCATGAAACACAGGTGAATTTCATACCCATGCCCAGTATATCACATTTGAAACATTCCAAAATTCAAAATAAAATCACAAATCTGAAATATATTTGGACCCCAAAATTTTGGATCAACATTATGATTTGGATCTAGGGTTTTCCTAGTGCATCATATTTGGATGGTCCTTGGATCATACAGAACTGTATACTTTGGTAGTTTTGTCCTCTGCTGAGTTCACCTGTTGAGTTGGGTTGGGAGATAGGGTCTGGATGGAAGAGGTAGTTCACTGGCTGTAAGACCTGCAAAGGTGTGTTGAATATCTCCGTCCCCCTCCTCCTTTCTTTCTCTGTTTCCCGATTACCATTGTGTGAGCATCTTTCCTCCAATACCCCGCACTGCCATCCCATTTTTACTGTGGAGCTATGAACTGCACCCTCTGAAACCAAAAGTCAAAATAAACCACTCCTCCTTCAAATTGTGAATATTGGCTGTTTTGTTTCGGTGAGAAGAAAGTGAATAAGAGAGTAAGGGACACTCAATCTGTAAGGTCCCACTCTACCATTTACTCTCCACCTCTGGCCATTTCCTTCTCTCTTATAACTGAGCCAGGCAAATCCCCTTACTTTATACTCTTTCCAAGCTCCAATTTCTGGATGTACCCTCATTTCAAATCAGTATTTTAGGTCCCACAAATACCTAATGAAACTTTCCTTTCTCCAATGCAATTAATCCCAGCTACTATGTAAAAAAGCACATACTAAATGAGTGTGTGTGTGTGTGTGTGTGTGTGTGTGTGTGTGTGTACCAATGTGTGAAGATATGATCAGTTAATCTTCGGTCAAGTAGACAAGATGTTTTGTTTAAAATGGGAACCAGCAATCATGTTTATTTACTTCTCCTGGGGGGTGTACATCAGGACAGTTTTGACAGGGGAAGACATCCCAGAGCCTCTGGAGAGCAGATGCTTTCTTTGATTTCTACTACTTAATTCTTTTTCTTTAATGAATATGGGTCAGGACTTGGAGGTTTGTTTTTGTTTTGTTTTGAACGGTTGCTCATCTTTACATCATGCTAAAATAAATTTAATGTATATTTTTCATTGGTTGACCAGCATCCTGTTTAGAACTACCAGGGTAAGTCGGTATCCTACAGTGATGTGCAATATTGTGGCTCAAAGATCTTTTGGAGAATGTTGTATAGTTCTTTTTTCTTTTTGGCACTATAATCCAGAGGAGAGCTCTGGGCAGTGTTAGGTTCCACTTAGACTTTATTCCGAGTGTTTGGATATATTCCCCAAGAATGACTGACGTCTTGCAATATAGGGTGAGAAAGACATCTCTTATGATAATTCCTGAGAATTCTGAAATTCTTTTATGGTACTGTTGGCCATATTGCTAGGCTGATTAAAACCCCGTGTGTACATTTTAAATGCAGGTATGGTACAATAAAACGTAATGGTGACTGTTGATGACTGTAGTTGAAATCAGGGCACCTGCATTTTAGCTGACATTTCCACCCCTGAAGCAGAGCCTTGGAACGTCTATCCCATACTCCAGCCCACTTGCAGCAGGGTGGAAAATCGCTGGATTCCTGCTTAACTTCTCCAGCCATCAGATGGTATTCATTTGCAGTGGCACAAGGGTGGTGTAACTGCAGCTTGGATTCTAAAGCTCAGGGAGAGAGTGTGTGACACTACATGGGAATTTTATACTGTCTAAAGTTGGATGCTCTGAACTTGATACGCAGCTTCCCTCGCCTGCATTTTGGCATTTCTAGGAAATGTTACATAAAGAAAGACCCAAAAAAAAATTAGCTCTACATTACAACTCTGGCAAATATATCTGTTACTGGGGTAAAACTACATAGAAACTCTAAGCAGCATAAATTACTACCATGTGAACAGAATTCTTGGTTGAGTTAGCACCCTCCTGGCAGACAAAGAGAGACAAAAAATATGCAAATTTCAAGTAAAACAAATTCACACTTTCCTTGAAGCAAAAAGCTTGCCTATAATTTGGAACAACCCGTCTGCTTGAGTAATGTTCTTATATGTAAGTGGAAATCCTTTTTGATATTTACACTACTGATTTCTTTAATCTCCACTTTGGAATTAATAGACAATAACATCGGATTGCTTCCTCGGCTGCCCGGCACTTGTGCATATTTACCCAAGTGTCTAGAGTGAGGATTGTACACATATCTCTAATCCACCTGCCTGTGTTAGTTAAAAGCCCAGATAAAATCAGCAGCCCTTAGATCTTAACCTTTTAAGTCTGAAATGTTTTTAAAGTCTGGCCATGGCAACTGAGCTGGGATGCGCCTGGGAAGGAGGAAGAGGTGGGGGGAGAGGGGAAACAAGAGGAGGAGAGGCGTACAAAAATGATTTCAGCTCGAACCATAGTTGCCCTCAAATAAACCCAAAATGTTATAATAATAGCAATGACAATATTCATAAAAAAGAGGACGATGAGCTTCAGTAGATAGAAATGATGGACTTTATGATATCATGGCACAATCTGTACCTGGCTATCCAGCTGTTTAAACACACAGCTGGAATTTACTTTCAACTTTCTTTGTGTGTGTAGCTTCAAGAAGGGGTGGTAGGAACGGGGGGGGGGGGCCCAAGTGCTTTCCAGATCCCTAATGACAAATACTGAACACACTAAAAATACAAAAACAAACAAACAAACAAACAAACAAACAAAAAAAAAAAAAAACGCAATACCGTTTTTGTGGCCTTTAAGTTTGTGTAGAAAAACACTTGCCATGATAATATGAAGGGGTTTTCCACACTTAAACTTTTTTTTTTTTAAAGAAAAGGAAACGAAAAAAAAAATACATGGAGATAAATATTTAAAAAAAAAAGGTTAGAAATAATACAAAATTACAGATAAAAAAAAAGGTAAGAAATTGCCGGTTGATAAGTTACAAGTTGTCATCCTCGAAATAGCTGTTCAGGTTGTAGAATTAAAGTATTTAGAATGACATTCAAAAAAGTGACCCTACAGACCATTCTGCTCTATGATCGAACAAAAGCTCCGTAATATGATTATCAGTCCTACACATTTGTTTTACATCTCAAAGAGGGTAAGATTAACCATATCAAAACAGAACAGAACATTTAAAAAAATAAAAATAAAAAAACAATTTAAAAAAATACAGGTTTCAAAGCAAGTCCACTGGAGATCTTCATTATCCAACTGTCTCTAGCTTCTTACAAATAGTTGTCCCTATCTTCACCCACTTTATATACTTATTGCATATTATAGAACTAATCAAATCATTACAGGATGATGAAGTCTTTTTAGGTCCTCAAGTTCCAAATTAGGGAAGACAATAGCAACTACCATCGCATCTCTCATTCTCTTTGTGATAGCCGTCCCCATCTCTGCATATGCTGAAGTTGAATTGAAGAAGACTAATGTCATTCTAATCAGCAAACAATAGATTGCTAGAATTTATATTATAATGCTACAAAATAAGCCTCGGGTTTCTCAGCGCCTCTTCCTCAGAGTATTTGTTCCTTACATCTTGTATTATATAATCTGTTCCCGTAAATAATTTAAGAAAAAAAAAAAAAAAACAAAAAAACCTGTGTGAATTTCTACCTATATATCTATCCTCTCTGTATTATAGGGAAAACCAAGTCATAACAAGACAGCACTTAAACTTTAAAGTTAAAAAAAGGACTAAATCCAAACAAGAAATATGTTAAACCCTGTTTGAATACCAACCATGTAACAGAAAATCAATTCTTAGAATTTCTTATGCTCCTCAGACCCATCTATACTTTACATAAATGAAGTGGTGGTTGATGCTTCTGAGTTGAGAATTTACATTTCTTTTTTGTTGATTTAGTGTATATCCCTTAGCTAAAGAAAAGAGGAGAAAACAAAATCAATTGGACGAGATACTTCTTTTATATCAATAGAGTAAAATTCCATGTTTTCTAAATAACAGATACAAAGCAAAACTGGAAATTCTTCGTTAAGAAAATGACCAACAGATTGGTTCCTGCTACTGTTTGTTTGTTTAACATATTTACTTAAGGGGTTGAGGTTGTGTATCTGAAATTTCTCTACTTAACGAGTTCTCTATTCATAGCTATTTTAAACACAGTCTGTTTGTTCCCAGGCCTCTAGGCCAGTGATTTCAGGCTTACCTTTCCATTTTCACTTCATCTTGCTTTTTCCTTCAGAGCAGGCACTATATTTGCTTTATCTCCATGCTCCTGGCACATGAGGGATGCTCAGCACATATTTAATAGCTGGATGCTTGAACTGATTCATAACAGAAGCCTACACACTTTTGATTGAGTGCTGTCTCCAAATCACATTCCAAGTTTAGCTTTGAGTGAGCTCTTGCTGCGACTACCTGGGGACCTGGCCAGTAGGCTGGTATTTCAATTTTCTTTCATTAGCCACAGAACAGAAAGCTTGTCCCATCAGTTGCTGCACATACGGCACTGAATCTTTGGGTCCCCTCTCTTTTCTGGGTGCCAGGTATCATGGAAAGTTGAATATTCAGCTGAAGTCTACTTGCAATCAGCTGCTGTATACCAAATAGTGAACAGGTAGCTTTACGTATATCATTTAATCTTCATATTATAAAATCTGGCTTCATATTTCCATTGCAAAGATAATAGCATGACAACATGCCAGAGCTTTCCTAAGCTCATAGCACTCTTGCGTGACAGAATGAGACTTCAGTCCAGGTTTTCCAGATGCCCTGGTTCAGAACAAAATAGTCTGCTTCTGCCTACATCCATCCTACAAGGTTGTTCTACTGAACTCTTGGCCACCATTTCCATCAAAAGTCATTAATTTGAAACAGACACAGTCCAGTTTTTAACAAAAGTAATAGAGTCTTAAATAGATATTGTTCAACAAAAGAAATAAATCATCAATGAACATTTGAAAAGATACATAATATCTTTATCCATCAGGGGAATGTAAACCATAACCCCAGTGATAGATACATCACTTCATATGCATTAGCATGGCTATAAAACATGGAAAATAACAAGTGTTGGCAATAGAATGAAGAAAAGAGATACTTCATGCTTTCCTAGTGGAAATGTGTAATGGTAGAGTAAATATAGAAAGCAATTTCATGAGTGCTCAAAAAATATGTCAAAAAAGATAGACATCACCTAACTCAGTAATTTTATTACTAAGTTTTTAAAACCTTCCAATTTTAAAACATGTTTAAACAAAAGCTTGTACACAAATGTTCATAACAGCATTATTCACAGTGCCCCAAAAGTCTAAACAACACAGTTGTCCATTGACTGATGGACGACAAAATGGAGAAACAAAATTTGAGATATCTATACAACAGAATACATACAGCCATAGAAAGGAATGGTATATTTATTGATTTACACTGCAATAAAGATAAACTGAAGACATTTTACCAAGTCAAATATGCCCGGGACCAAGTAAAATACACTGAATGATCCCTTCTGTATAAAATGTCCAACATAGGCATCTCTACTAAGACAAAATGTAACTGATTGACAGGGATTGAATGTATGGGTAAAAAAGGAGAGGCAGTTTGGTGGACAGGATTTTGGGGCGTTGTTGACAACAATACTCTGGAAATATATAGTATCAGTTACAGATGCACAACATGGCAAATAAAAGTCATTGAATCACGTACTTTAAAATGATTAAGATAGTGACATTTATGTTATCAACACATAGATTGTGTTACAACAGAAACCACATTGCCAAAGTTAGACAAGTACATCAGTCAGCTGCAATCACCTCTCCATCCCCCCTACCTGATGCCCAGAAGTTTCTTATTGTGGGCAGATTTTACGCAACTCTCCAGGAATCCAGGGTTAACTCAGCTGATGGTGTGAAGTGAGCTAAGGTTGTTACTTTAACTGGATTTTTAAAAACAGGATTCACAAAACAGTTCCACAATTGTCTCTGTTGTCAGATTTGGGAGCTCCAGCAGCCTGAGTGCATATTAACGTGCTCTGGTCATTGACACCACCACAAATTCATGTTTCTCTTTAGGGCCTAGAGTAAGATGAACAGCATTCACAATATATCTAGGAAAATAAGGGCCTAAAGGATTTTTGGAGATTTTCTTTTTATTGTTATGAGGATCCTGAAACATTCTTCAGATCCTGTATAGATGAAGGATGTAAGAAAGGTTTTGAATTTTCACCTTTATATTCAAGATTATCAGTAAAAATGTTGGTGAGATGTTCTCAAAAGTTGCTCTTCAGTCTCGGGTCCACACTGAACGGCACTGATACATTTGCTACCAGACAGGGCTGTGTTGCTATTTTGTTGGGCAAAGTAAATCTGAGGAATGTGAAAAAAAAATATGCTTTGGGCTGTGGGAGTGCATCTTTCTCCCCCTCATCTTCTGACTTTCTCTCTCAATCTAGGCTCAACAAGGGTCCCCATAGACACAGAATAAAGCAGTATTGTTTGGTGGGGGATTTAATTTCACTCCATCACAAGCGACCATCGCAGCCCTGTCATTGCAATTTGTCACAGTTTTTTTGTGTGCTCTATCTTCCTGAAGTCCCCTCTCCTCTGCAGTCCACTGCATAATCTCCTTCCGTGGGACACAGCTGCCCACAGAATGAAAGAGCTGGGGTTGGGAAGGGAAAGTCAATGGACACAGCTATCAATTTGGGCCACGCACCCTCTGACTCCTGGAATTCAGCCCCAGTAGCCAAAGAGGCTCTAGAGAGGCCTGCTGTGTGGGGAAAAAAGGCACCATCACAAGGTTTGCATAGGCCAAAGGAGGAGCTGGTGGCCGCTGGGCGATGTAATCCAACACCCTCCCAAAGAGACCACCACCGAGGAGGGAAAAGCTAGCGGCTCCCTCCAGGGCTCAGTGACATGACCCAGTCCCTGCACTCATAGCTGTCTCAATTTGCACCTTGAGGGAGGATCCGGTGGGTCCGGAGATCCTTGGGAAGCTGAAAAGGGCATCCAGGTCTTTGGTCTGGGTTTCTTCCAGCTCAGTACGGTTAGTACCACGAACCACAATACGTCTTTAGATTAATTCTAGAAATATGAGTATTTCTAAGCCAAATCAGACCTTTCATCTTTAACTGAGAATGTTGAAAAGATTCATTTTAGGGGTCACCCTTGAGCAAGGTAACAGGATTTATTTTCAGCATTTACAGTATCACACATACGACTTTTTTTATCCTTGTCATTTCTTGCCACTGTTACCCAGAAGGAATTTTCCTTGTTTGTCACTTGTTTCTGATTTTTTGTTCCATGCATTTCCAAACGGTCACCCTGCACCAACCTAGTGAGTGTGTATTTTTTTTTATGTGAGTCAGTGGATTTTGCCACATTCTAAGCTACATTTTGTGAAGTGTGAAGGTCCACGTTTCATAACCAAGGACCAGAAAGTGGGTACTGTAAGAAATAACACAGTTTCCTATTACCGCCTTCGTGATCAAGACCTTTACTGGAGTTGTACCTTGATTCATCTATGAGACTTCTTAGCAATTCATATGGACTCTATTTTTACAGTATAATTAATAGATGTACTAAAGCAATAAGAAATCAGGTATAACAAAGCCATACTGGGTAAAGGAGATGTGTCTTGATACCTGCCCCGGTTACCCATTAGTTGTATAATGTTAAGGAATTTACTTAGCTTTTATGTTCAGATTAGTTCTCATATGCTGAAAAACAATTAAATAATAATCATTATCTATGAAGTTTATCTAGGAATTCAATAAAATAGATCATACAGCATGACTACCACAGTCAGGTTTAGGATTCCACAGGCTTAGGACTATGACCTTCATTTTATAGATGTGTGTGTGTGTATGTGTGTGAGTGTGTGTGTGTGTGTGTGTGTGTGTGTGTGTGTGTGTGTGGCCTTGGCTCACACTTCATTACCCTGTACTATTATTAGCATATTTATGTTAAATTTCATACCTTATTTATACTATATAGCACATTGGCTTGTTCTCTTTCTCTCTCTCTCTCTCTCTCTCTCTCTCTCTCTCTCTCTCAAAATGAACCCCTTTTCACTGCATAGACTTCTACCTTTTCTCCTAGACAGAATGATTTTAGCTTCATTCTTAACAGAGTGAAATTCTTACACATGAGGACTCAACACAGAAGTCTCTTTCTCCAACAGGCATTACTAGAAGGCATTTAATCCAGTCTCACCCTAATTTCCTTGTGGTTTTTTTGTTGTTTGTTTTTTATCTCATCATCACTGTTATAATATTCTGATACTTATAATGTGAAACTATATTATGGATATTTGTTACCTACTTCTTTCCCTCTCTAATTACAAGTGTTAGAATGGCAATGGACAACTAGAATGTTATCCTGCCCACGGCAACTACCATAAAAGGCCCAACATATTTGTTAAATGCAGGGCTAAGAAAAGGCGGTATGGACTTCTCTTTCCTGGCAGTCCATCTCACCCTGTAATGTGTATGTGCTTCTTTTCCAGTTTTAATTGATCCAAAGTCACTCTGCAGAATATGTTTCTTTTCTGACCTTTAATAAATATAAGTTTACTACCTTTTCCAAAAAGAGAGAGCATGGATTTTTTTGTACCCAATCTTTCTTAAGGCGCAGATCCCTCTTAATTCAAAAAAGCTTGCCATCTTCTTCCGTCCCTTTCCAAGAACACTTGTATGAGGCATCCTGCAGGACACATGGCTGGAGAGGGGAGAGCTGTGCAGGCGGGTAGGACATGGCCCTTTATGAGTATATTGTCTTGGCAGCCTGCGGGAAAAAATCATAAAAACAAACTCAACACAAAATTGATGCAGTCCTTTCCTTCAGTGAAACAGGGTCCTCAGGGGAAGGGAGAAAGCCACAGCAAGAAGAGAGAGTCCATCTTGCTGCCAAAGGCCCATCTGGATATCAGTTCATTCGGAATCTCTTTTCTTGATCAGGTAAGGAATTAAATCAAGACAAAAAAAAAAAAAAAAGACAGGAAAGGCTGATCAAGGCTCCTTCTAACCCTGCCACATACCACGCAGTTTCTCCTTAGCAAGGGGAGCATCTGCTTTGTAAGTGGTATCTTTCGGGAAATGGAAAAAATGATTTTTATAATATGATTAAAGTCTGTTAGCAACTTAGGCTGTATTCGGCATCAAAATCTCTGTAGTGAAAATTGAAATGTGCAAAATTTTGGCTCTAGAATGGCCTTCAAGGGCCCGTGTGTTAATACCTTGGTCATCATCTTGATGCGGTTGGTAGATTGTGTAACCTGCAAAAGGTAAGACCTATGGGAAGCCCACTGTGGAGTGTGGGCTCAAAGAGCACTGTGGCTTACTGTCTCTTCCTCACTGTTTCTCTCTCTCTCTCTCTCTCTCTCTCTCTCTCTCTCTCTCTCCCCCACTCTCTCTCTGTCTCTGTCTCTCTGTCTCTGTCTCTCTCTGCCTCTCTCTCTCTCTCTCCTTCCTTTCTAACATGAGGCAAGAAACTTCCTCTTCCATGCCCTCTTAGCATGAAGTACTGTCTTGCCATAGACCTAATCTGAACAGATTCAGTCAAACATAGGTTCTAAACTATGAGCCAAAAAAATCCTTTCCCCTTTTTATATTGATGACCACAGGTGTTTTATTATAGTAATGGAAAAACTGACTAAACAAGGAGACTAGTATTCACCAGAAAAATAATTCATTAGCATAAAATATTGAGAATGCACCCAACTGTGGAGCTGGATATGGTAGAAGGGAGGGAAAAGTGGGTCTGGAGTGGTACAGAATCTGTCTGAGGTTTGCCTGTCTAAGCTGATCCTTTTCTATTTGGATCCTTACCTGGACAAGTTTTCAGCTTCCCTGTATTCCTCATGGTGGGCTGAGAGCTACAGGCCCAATAACGGCTGGAGTATTTCTCTCAGCAAACCTCTGGGTGGTCTTGTCTTGTGCAGAGAGAAAAGCAGATAGCAGGAGAGGTTCCAGATTGCTCTTCTCAGCATCAGCGTTCAAAGGAGCACGACCCACCTGCGAGGACACAGCATTTCCGCGAGACAGAGAAGAGGCAGCAGCGGAGGTCAGGCAAACCCAGGAGGGAAGCCATGCCCTGTGACAGCTGTCCCACTGAGCCGGCCTCCACTTTGGGCTGGAAAGAGAATTTTTGTATTTGAATTCTTTTGCATCTCTTTCACATGAAATATATTCATGAAGCAAGGAAAAATTTATTGTGTCTAAAATGTGAGCATTTTGGAAAACCTGAGTCATTTATGACTTTTAGCTTTTAAGAGCTGTTTTTGTTCCTTTTTGAAAGTATAGTTGGCTTGCTGTGAGGGAAGAGATGATAATTTTGAAAACTGTTTGGTCTAGAAAAGTATTACAGAATCTCTTTAGGTATTTTAAAATGAAACTAGACACTACTCACAATAAATAAATCACAATGATGGTTTTGTAACTGAATCAAATTATCAGGCCTTCTGCATTGACGAATTTATGTGATCACTTTTTAACTAGAGCTATTAATGGAAGTATGAATTTTCATACGTTTTGGACCAAACACACAGAGAAGGGAAAGCCTAGTGGGAAATCAACCTCTAACTGTCACTTCATTCAGTTATTCATGGAACAGAGTCTACACTGGGCATGCTGAGCATCGAACAATGCGCATTGTAACTCCTTTAGCTTGAATTTTCACAACCCAGGAAAAACATACAGTCACAGGACAAGAGAGGAGCAATATCAGGAGACAACAACTTTTTAAATAACTTTTGTTCTCATTAACAGATATTTCCATGGCACACATTTACATAAAGAATCCCTTTGTTTAAGTGAAATCCAAACAAGAGTGAGTGAGTGTCTTCTTGAGGGCCTGAATTTGGCAGAGCAAAGATTTCAATTCATAAATCTAAGTTCACAATTGTAGGGCCGATTTCTGTATCTCTAGAACTCACCCTGAGCTTCACCTAACTGAATTGGAAAAGTGGCTCCATCTCAGAGAAAACAGAATCCAGTATTCCTTGGCTGCCTAGCATTCAGCAGTGAACAGGACTTGTGTCTTAAGACTTTATGCCTGTGGAATCAACAAGTGGCTTATAAACAACACACATTCATTTCTTACATTCTGGAGACTGGAAAGTCCAACATCAAGGCAGTAGGAGATTTGGCATCTAGCGAGGGCCTGCTTTTTCAAGAACAATACCTTTGAATCTTTACAAATGAGCACCGTTGGGCCTGTTTATAAGGGCACGACTCCCACTTATGAGAGCTTCAGCCCCAATACCATCACATGGGAGGTCAGAATTCTACATATTAATTTTTTAGAGTTGCAAATAGTAACTTTTCAGTAGGATTCTTGGAAAGGTTGAGTTGAAGTAATCCACAAAGCATCATCAATGTGGCATTTGGAAGATGGTATCATTCAGATCAACATAAATCAGGAGCTCTATAATTATTATCAACACAGATCAGGAGCTCCATAAATTAAAGAATCAAGTTGTCTTATTAATGAGAGTGCTTGTGTTTATCAGATTTTGTATTGCTGGAACAAAATTCCAGACACTTGTAACGTAAAGGAAGAAATGATTTATCTGGCTAATGGTTTCAAAGGTTTCAGTCCATGGTCAGTGGGCCCCAGAGCAGAAGCATCATGGTGGAAGAGTGTTGGAACAATGCTTCTTACCTTGTAACAGCTGGGAAGCACAGCATAGGAAAGAACAGCCAGAGAGGAAGAGACCAAGCATCCCATATGGCCCTCAAGTTGTCATCTTCATGACCCGACCAGACACAGCCAATAGTGTGCTTTACTCTGCTAGGTGTCTCCATTCAGTTAAATTGAAAATCCCGATTCATGATCACAGTGCTCTTCTAAGTCACAACATTTTAGGTGACATAGGGAAAAAGGGCTTCACAGTACAAACCATAAAGAGTAATGACTTTGACTTGAGGTAGCTACTGAGAATGAGAAAATCTAAATGAAGACATTCTCAAAGTTTGAGGTAATGATAGTACTTCGCCTAAAGAGGATGGTTTTGTGGGCTACAAATTGATGTTCAGTCCAAGTGTCACTCATAATACCATTTAGCTCTTTAGGAAGATTTGGCTCTTCAGGAAAAAATAAAGGAATCAAACCAATGTGGCTTGTCTCGTGAAGAATACAGAAACAATGTGTCTGCAGCTCATGAGATGTGTCAAAGTGACAGTGTGTATTCAGCTCACCATTCCCTGCTCAGGGGACATATAGAATGATGTATGCAGACAGGCTGGTGAGGAGAAGAGGAAAACAATCATTCCCTACAGACAACGGAAATACCTTATCAAATTCTCCCAGTGAGAACTGCCTGGCTTCACAAATGCACTGTACATTTTAAAACAATCTATGCTTCCTTTGGGAATTATGTAACTGTATGAATATATGTTTTTAACTGTTTTGCTTATAGCCACTAACTCTGTGGTTCAAATCAAGACCATCCAAGAATACATCATGTGGCATTTCTAGTTACTTGAATAATCAAGTCTTTTTTCTCAACACTCTTTGCATCTAATTGGTATTTATTATTTATTAAAACTTGTGCCGTTTTTCTAATGTGCATCAAATATCTACATGAACCATGATAACAAATACTGCTACCCCATAAGTGATTTTATACACATTTCTTCTCATCTACTGTTTGGAAAGTCCTGTGTTTACCACAGTGCAGACTCTGCTAGGGTACTACTCACGTTCTGGATAGCTACAGTCTATAAGAAGAGGATAAGAAAAACAAATCATAAATATAACTTGAAATGGATAAATGATGTGCTAGATGAGTTGAAAGTGCTGATGGAACTGAGGACAGAGTTGAAAAAGTAAATATCTGAAGAATTTCCCTGACTTAACTCACTATAATAAGCACCACTGGTCCAGAAATCTCTCAGCATGATGGGTAAAGGTTTCGATAGGAGAAGACAATAGGTACACTTCTAGGTTTTGAGAAGTCTTAAAATAACTTTTTTCTCATGATCCTCATGTTCGGGACTGGGGATTTAGCTCAGCGGCATAAGCACCTGCCTTGCTAGCAGGCAGTCGTGAGTTCGATCCCTGGTACCGATAAAAAGGAAAAAAGACAAAAAAAAAAAAAAATGATCCTCATGTTCCCAAGGCAGAGAGAGAGGGTTCACAGGCAATGCCTAGTAATCATAAGTGATGTCTGGTCTTGGTAAGCTTCATAGGTGATGGGGACAGAGGTCTTGGCAAACTTACACACACATGACCTGAAATTAAGTGTCTGGCATGCCAAGCAGCAAAAGTCCATCTTATCTGGAACTAGAACTAGATAAATGGGTGATATATTCTAAGCTGTAGCATTTGTAAAATGCAAATGCAAAAACAAGTAACTGCCACAGATCCTCACACACACATGAATAATGAGTATATGTGTGATCATAGCTGCAGCATCTAGATCCAAAAGAATAAGAAAATTAATGTGTTCCCAAGATACTCAGAAGAACGCCAGTGATGATGTGCCTCTGGGCTTTGTACAGTCACAAAACTAGGTTGGCCATTTTTTATGAAATCAACCAGTGTGTGTAGACTAACAACACCTGGTCAGTTCAGTCAAAAGTGTCAGAAATTGTGTGACTGAATGGACAGCTGTTACACTGACTGACTGGTGGAAACCTTTGCGTGTGTAGTACATTTCAGACCCAATATAGCAAAAGAGAATTTAGGAAATTAGCAGTAGTGTAATCTCTTTGGGGGAAATTTTGACTCAGAAAAAAGGGAATAATCATGATTTTGCAATGCTATTTCATCTCAGTGTATGTGTGATCATAGCTGCAGCATCTAGATCAAAAGAAAGAGAAAATTGTTCCCAAGATACTCAAGATACCCAAGATAATGTGTTCCCAAGTAAGACATAATACTACCTGAAAAACAGTTCATAATCATTATCGGAGATAAATCAGTTCTACTGACAATGCTTATCCTGGTCCTCTAGCACAGCTGACTCTTGGGATTTCATTTGCATTTTCCTGATAAGGCCTGCAAGTTCTGGAGACCAGTTTTGATGCAACCTTTTGATCATGAGGTTAGTAAGGACTATAGGTGGAATTAATCTACATTTTTATTATCATGGAAGATGAATCTCATACATTAGGTAGGAAACTGTCCACTGTAAATATTTTCAGCTCAGCACTTTACCTTCTGGCATGGTAATTTCTTAATGACAGAAAGAAGCCTACTAGAATAAAAAGTGGAGACGTTAAAGGAAGCTAAGAATGTATATACACTGGTTCCTGGTAAGCTGTCCCAGTGCCTGGTACTTGGCTTATAGGAAAAGCAGGCATTAAAAAATCCCATTAGGATGGTAGGAAAAATCCTCCCTTGGATCCCCACGGCCAGGAGACATGTGTATCTGCATAAAGTGGAGGACATTAGAGACCCAAAGTGTTGCTTAGCCTCTCCCACGGTCTTAAGTGTACACTTGTCTTTGTGTAGCCTTCTTTTTTCCTGAACTTGAAATCCAATTGACCAACAATTAAAGCCAATTAGCACATGAGGAAAATAAACCCAAGACTGTCCCCTTGTGTTTTCCATGGCAGATAAGAAAGCTGGTTACCTCAAGGCATTAGCATAGTTGTGTACCACGCCAGGCATAGAGCAGAGATGAGTTGGCTTAAAGTATTAAAAGACGGGGCAGTGGCCGGTGCAGCAAAACTGTGTTATTCTGAGCTAACAGCTGCCAAGCATTCTTTACAGGAGATGAGGCAGATGTCCACGGACAATCAAAGGGAGAAGAAAGTTTAAGCCAACGTTTGCCTATCTCATATTCTCTGCTTGATCCTCGGCCTCAAAGACAACGCACAGCTGTTGCACTTCAAGGTCTCCAGGCTGATTCCACCTCTTGGCTTGAGCCCGCCCTCACGCCCTGACTCTCTGGGAGCCACCCCACCTCCCCTGTCTGGCCTTCTGCACAGGTCATCTCACTGAGGAGTGTGGCTCTTCTGGGGACTTCACAGTTTTCTGAAAACTCAGATGTTTGCACCAAAATTCCAGCGTGTCTGATAATCATATAGTTGGGAACTAAGGAAAATCTCTATAGGTCAGCCCTAAATGGGCTGGCTTAGCTGCAGCCCAGACGTGTCGTAGTCAAAGCATCATATTCATAAGCTCACATCCAAACTGAAATAAAGAGGACTGATCCATGTGAAATCTACATGTTGTGGGTTTACTCATGAGTTTGTATTTAAATAATATAAGGTACAGATGTCTCCTGTTGGCACAGATGTCTCTTGTGGATAAAAAGAATAAAATACATCTGTACTGGAATCATTTTCTAAAACTCTGACATCTTATCTATCTTGGGGCAGACAGTGGTGAACCTTACTGCCCATAAGTGCTCAGGGTCATTTCACAGTCTATGTCATAAAGTGGTGGTCTCATTTACTAAAATCCTTTATGGTCATGCTTTACATAGCATGGAAAAAACAAGCAACATTTTGCACATTATCAAGCAGTGTCAGAGACAAGTGACATAGCAGAGTTTTCTCAAAAGAGAAATCTGTGTGACTGTCAAAATCATTACATAGATTATCGCTTCACTCAGGAGGAACAGTTCAACATTTTATGTTTTTTTGTAAATTAGTCTTGCAAACTTTTCTTTCCTATGTCACATCACCTTTCGTGACAGATATATATTTGCCATATTGAATTATAATTGTCTGGTAAAAGCACAAACTCTTGTTCTACCCTACAGAGTGAGCTTCCAGGCAGATGTCGCCTTATGTGACTTAGTTTCCTTGGAGCCAGGGCATAGGGTGTACTCTGTGATATCTGAACACATGAATGGATGTTGAGTGAGCTTAAATCCTGCGCCAAGTTCATTAAGAATACAAATAATATTCCTGCAGCTGAATTATACATAGAAACAGTAGAAAGCTGTAGTTTCGGGGATCAACTGAAAAGAACTCAATATGAAATAAACTTCTTTTAAAAGTACTAATTAGTTTGGAGTTCTTTTATTTCAGCAAGAAAACTCCCCAAAAATGTCTGTTTAAAAACAACCATTGGAATTAGAGTGGGCTGTAAGAATTACCTCTATTTTTACCCAGCAACTAATTACAGGGCTAACTTTCACACATACTACCATTGCAGGTGCCAATATTTAATTGTGTGTACAAGCCAGGTGGTGAGGGGTTCCTTAACTAGGTGTTCAATTGTGTCTGCTCTAGTTGCCCCTTCAATTAAGTGTGGGTGCAAAAACCAGAGACCTAACCGAAGCCCTATTAAAGTGAGGCCTGTATATACCACGGCCTTTTATCTGTGAGGGGGAAGGGTTGTGCATTTTGCATTTATTTTAGCTGCTCCTAGCTTGGGGCCTGAGGGAGTCACTTTGAGCCAGTTAGTTAGACAACAGCAGCTGGACTTTGCCTGATAAGAATTGCACACAGTTGCCTAGAAAGCGGTCCGCTCTCCTCCGCAGCAAGTTTAGATATTAAGCCAAGATCTCTATTAAAAGACACATGGCTGGCTTATTCTAAAGGTACTAAGATTAAGTGAAGTATTTCCTGGTGTGATTGGAACAGAGGAGTTTGATCAGAACATGTGACACAGGAAGGCCGCTGACGGAACAGCCCTAATGATTTGAGCAGCTCTTCCCTGCTCTTCCAGGGGCGAGGTAACTGAGTGGGTGGTTATTTGAGGCTATAGGGACACTTTTTGTGCTCCTATTTTTTTAAGGCCTGAAAAGGTTAATCAGAGAGAATAAAATGATACACAACATTGTCTGAGAACCTACAGAGTTAAAATCTGGCCAAGGCTAAAAATTACAAAACCAATCAAGTACTGCACATTTAGAAAACAAATGAAAGGATTAAAACAGTGGAAATTGGAGCTGGGGGCTCAGAATTCTGGTATCTAGTGCCAGCTCTGTGACTTTGGGCATGGTAACTAACTGCTCTGACATTTGGATTCCTCTTCTGTGAAATCATTGCTGCCTGTACACAAGGCGGTGTAAGGCCTAAACATGTCCTCAAGCACCTTGCATTACTCTAAGTCCACCAAGGGTGTTCTTATGGGAAACTTCTTTACCTCCCCAGAAGCAAAGAGTGCAGAGAAAAATTCTATTCAGCTACCTGGAGAAAGAACTCGAAGGAGGGAACCACTACATATTCGGGACATGTATCCAGTTTCTAGCCTTCAAATGTTGATATGCATGTTATCATCGGCAATGATGTCTTTCCAGATTTTTAGCTACAACAATAAATCACAACCCTGTACTCTTCATGTTTGCATTGTTAGGCATCTTATATATATTTAATGCTCCAACATTATTTTATTTTACATATTTTCCTGTATAATCTATAGCTGTTCATTTTTAGGGTTCAAATTTTTCATTAATAATTCTGAGATTTTTGCCTGGTATGAATCTCATCACCTATTTGTAGTTATTAGTTCTTTTTATTGGTGCTTGTAAAGTACTGTGTATTAAAACTCATTTGAGGTTGTGTGTTTAGTTGTAGGGTTCTTAGTTGTATTGTTCACACACAGGTGTGCACACACACTCACATGCACGTACTCACCTCCCAGACCTTCTTGAGCTTTTCAGTGACCCATAATGTTGACTTTCAGTGATCCAGGGAGGGAAAATGCTTGGCATGGGCACAGGGATTGTGGGAATGTTAACATTTGACTGCCAAAGTGCGACCTCATTCATAATGACGCTTTCCCTTGGGATATGCTGAGATTATCAGACAAGTCCACTTGGCATCACAGAAGTTGCAGGTGAGGACTCCTGCCTTTGGTATACTGGAGGCTGTTGTTACTTCCTGGCCTGGGTGTGTCAGGGAGAGGCTTTGTGTCTCTACTGCTAGCTCCTGGCTTTTCCTCCGAATAAAAATGAGCTTATCAAGAAACCTTGAAATTCAGAAGCCACTGAGCATTTGTGTTAAGACCAGTGAAGCTCATTCTTTTTGGAATGAATGCCTTAATTTGATCTTGTTTGTCCCTGGAGTAGGGGAGGGGGTAGAAATTCTGTGGTTTAGATTAGTATATTCCACAATCTACGTATGCTCAACTCATGGTATTACTCCAAGAGGTGAGAGGTGCAATCTTTAAGAGGTAGCGCCTAGTGACAAGAAGTTAGGTCACTGGGGGTGTGACCTCACAGGGGATTATGGCCCCTCACCTCTTATGCTTCCTGGCAACCACAAAATGAGAAGATGGCTATGTCCTGTGTTCCTTCCTAAAACAGTAAGACCTAGAAGTTATGGACAAAAACTTTTGAAACCAAAAATGAAATAAACCTTTTCTCTTTATAAACTGATTGCCTTAGATTGTTATGACAGTAAGAGAAAGTTGATTGATATCCATGGGAATCTCTGCCATAAGATAGACAGTTTCTCAAGACCATCAGCCAAAGAACCATTGAGAACTTTACATTCACTGTGACATTTGCAAGGCCAACCCCTCACCAAACTGCCTGGGCTTTGCCAGTGATTCCCACTACTTTCCCTACTGCTGGCACTTGGAAGTTGAGAACAATTGTTCCTCCTAGGTGCGTAAGGGTGACAGAGACTTATTTAGAAGAGCCCTGGGAGCTGGCGATGAGCCTTACTTAATGTCCAAAAGAACTATTTGCTCTGTGATGAACTGTGAAAAAATGGCTAAAATGTTCTTTTCTAATGATACAGATAAAAAATAGAAAGTCCTCTGTTATCTAGAAAGTAAAAATTGTCATAATCATTTATTAAAAGAATACAATGAACCAGGTTCCATACTAATTGCCTTGCATATATCACATTTTAAAATCTATGTGTAAATTAAGAGCCATGTTCTTGAGTATTTGAAATAAACTGAATCCAAACCTCCATCGTATGTATCTTTGGAAACACAGTGTCTCCCTGCAAATCTGAAAGTACAGTTTCTCTGGTCTTGTTGACCTGGCCTGGTTCCAATGTTTTCTGAATTTTTATTCTCCTTCACTTCTGGTAATTGGTGATTCCTTTCTCTTTTCCATGTTGGCAGTATCATAGATTATCCCATCTCATGATTTAAAAAAAAATAGAGCAAGTGTCCACCTTATTGAACTGATTTCTTCATTCACACTATAGTCCTAACACAGAGAAACTTTGTAGTCAGTGGTGCTTGGCTGAGCCGTTCTGGATTCACATGTTCTTTGATTAGAGATACAAGGAAGGTGACTTGATTCTAAAGGTCTTTACTAATCTGGAAGGTTTGATTCTAAAGACCTTGATTTTAAAGGTCTTTACTAATCTCCAGAAAGGGACTAGTTGACAGACAAAGATGTATCTGGGCCATGAAGAAGTAAGGGCTAGTGGAGGAAGTTAAGTCTTTGGGGGCTTAACCAATTTATTTGGTAACCAATAAATCTTAACAAATTCTAGCCATTTATCTCATAGATACAATATTTTTAAATGAGGATCTCAAATCCAGGCTTTCTCTAGATAGTGTAGTTAAAAGAAACTACAACACAGTGGTATTTGGTTAAGAAAAAAAAAGTCTAAAACTCTGAACGATATATTGGTTTGGATGTCCTGGTTGATCAGCAGAGTTCAGAATGATATATTGGTTTGGATGTCCTGGTTGATCAGCAGAGTTCAGCTCTAATCATGGGACTATCCCTTCATATGGGATATCTTTGTCACATGATATTATATTTTTCTAATCAAAATAAGGATAGACAATGTAGCATCTGATTATCAACTTCTTTAAGCACATCCTTTAGATGATATCTGTGTAAGAAATGATTCCAAACTCTATTTCTTGTAATATAGCATATCTCCTTTTCCCATTATGCTTATTTGCATTGCACAGCCAGTCAGCACAGTGACACAGGGAAAGTCAGCTGTCACAAAGAGGGCAGGAAAATGTGCTGCAAAATATGACAGTGCCTTTTGGAAGCTGGACTTGTTCACTCCTGATAAATTTCAGTGCTCACATATCCTTGTGAATTCCTTTCTTAGCTATTTCTATGTATAGAGAGACAGACATCAACATCCAGAAGATGGCTTTCAGGTGACCTGACCACCCTCTAGATCCCAGGGGGACGTGAGCCAAGCCCAACACACATCCGGTGACACTAAATCAGTGAATTCCCACAGGGAAGTCAAAAGGGAAAAACCAAGGAAATTGGAAAGGGTCAGATTTCAACTTTAGGTTTCCAAAGAATTATTAATATAAACATCTTTGTGAACAATGATGTTTAAAATTATTTTTAAAAGTTTGATCAACTTCCTGTTTAATAAAATGCAGTAAATCTTTAAAATGCACACAGAAAATTAAAAAGCTGTTACTCATTGCCCAGGATGGCATTCATCTTGAGAAATATGTTGAAGAGATATTATTATTATTATTATATAATATAATCACAGAATAGTATGGTATTACACTATTATTCTAGTACAGTATAATTATAGTATTGTCATACTATGTGATTTTTATTCACAGTGAGTATAAATATCAGAATCAACACTAAAAATAAAGGGGAGATGGAGAAGGGGAGGCACTTCCATCTCTGAATCTCTGAGTACCCTTTTGCTGACTCACAAGACAGTCTGGTACAGGGAGATGGGTGTTATTCCATACCTCACAACCAGGTTGTTGGTTCTTTGTTCAGAGCAGTCTGAGTTTTCAGCAACCCAGAGACTCTGCTAGAGTGAGGCCTCAGGCTGCTTATCACAAGCCTGGTGGGTTCTTCCAAGTTCATTTTTTTTATATCTTGTGTGTTGGGGGGAGGGTGGTTACTGGGAATCAAACTGAGGACCTTGCGCTTGCCAGCTATACCCCTGAGCCATTTTCCCAGCCCCCTTTCTAAATTTCTTAGGAGCATAGCAGGTTATCTATAGATGGCCTCTGCAAGCCTCATGTGCTCATAGGCAGGGTTTCTGGAGGTGGTGGGATGGAGGGTGGAAACACTGGGATTAAGCATGATTGATAAATAAATTGGTTTGGCACAGTTGGAGGTGTGAATAATGGGAGGGCCCATCATGAGTGTGGATGGCGCCACCTAAAAAGCATGCAGACAGGATGAGGTAAAGGGAGAGGCAGGCTTCCTGCTGGTACTTGGCACTTCTGCTGGCTGCTGCTTGAGACTTCCTGCCTCCTGCCTGCCCTGCTGTGGACTGTTTCTGCTGTGCCACACTCCTTTCCACACCGCCCTCCCCTGGAGCCGGCTGACTATGGGTTGAAACCTCTGCAAGCTTTAGGCTAAAACATACCTTTCTTCCTTTCCTTTATTTATAGGAGTTGAGTATTCTTTCTCAATGATGAGAGAGTGACTAAAACAAAAGAGGAGCAGGTTGAGAAGACCTCTGAAGTTTTAGAGAAGGTCATGTCCTTACTATAGCATTTCCTGCCTCTCTAGAGGAGGTAGTAGGGAAAAATTATTCTCTGTGCATATGTGTGGGTTATAATTTTTCACTATGTTTTTAAAAAGGCTATTTGGGGCCTGGGTAAAACATGCAAAAATATAGTCATGGTCCCCGACTATCAGAGCTCCTGAGCAGCTGCTCAGTCAGCTGTTCCAAGTCTTTCATTACTAATGAAACACGCACCACGGTTTGAGGGACCCTTACTGATTTCCTGCGTTACATTACCTTTTCCTGTAATAAGAACATTTACACCTACTTGGTTTCTGATGCGCTTCTTAAAAGTGCATTATATCAATAATCAAGTATATCACATATGAAGTTCATATATCATACATGCAAAGTAACCTGGAATATTATAGATATTTAGGTATTTATGTCACTTTGTTTGTTAGACAGTTTCTAAGATTTTCAAGTGCCTGATATGTTATTTTAAATATCTGTGTAGTATCATATTTATGTAACAGTGTTTTTGTAGGTGTCTTAATGAGCCAGGTAAATAGATAGTGTCTTATTTTCTGTCCAGAACACCTAGCAGAGATTCTCATGTAAAAATATTATTCCAGAATAATTATAAAAATATTTTTATTTATAAAGTAGCAGATATGCTTTAATTAGTATGACATACACATGTAAAATGTGAATGGGCTCTGTTTTCCTAGTAATCTGAAAACTATTTGAGGTTAAGTTAAATAGAGAATGGTGGATTTGTGATGGGTTTTCTTTGTCATCCATCAATTTTCTTGTATCTGTTTTGGAAATTCACACTTTCATGTAAATTATTAACAAGAAACAAAAAAGAATTAAAGAAAAATAATTTCATCTTTTTGCATTTTATTGAACTCAAAACTGTTTCAAACACTTTTTTCTTAGTGAACTAAGAAACGGTTTCGAGAATTACTGCTGAGCCTTATAGTTCTAAGACTGGGCCTCAGTTTCTTTTTGTTGTGGTGTGTTTGTTGGTACCTGGGATTGAACTCATGACCTTGTGCTTGCTAGGCAGGTGCTTTTGCAACTGAGCTAAATCCCAGCACAGGCTTCCATTTCTTTAACTGTCAAATCTTCTCTGATGATTTTTAAAAGAGCATGTGCTGAACGATCTGTGTAACTCTGAAGAGCTGAACAAATGCAAATAATAGCTGATATGCCAAAGGCTGGGTTTGGTTAGGAAAGGTTGGAGACACAGGTATGGCGGGGACACTTGAGGCCAAATTACAGAAAGTACCCAAGACTTTCTGCAACCTCAAATTTCCACTGCCCCTTAGGGTGACAGATTATTGAGTTGAGAATACATTTAAGAGAGGCTGTGCCTCTGATGGATCCAATGGTCAGAGAAAGACACCTGCCCAGCGTATGTGGCTGCTGCTCACGCAACTGGCACATCTGACAATAACAGACTTAAGATGAAATATTACCCTGAGGGAGCACGGTGCCCTGCCCAGAGAGCCCCCAGCAACACTCTCCGCGCCTACCAGCTTGTACCAAGAAACTAGCTTGTCCAGAGCAAACTCCGGCAGGAAGCCCCTGTGTGTGTGCAGTTCCAGGCGCATCCTTCCCCTGACTGGACTTTAGCTTCTCCAACTGCAAGCTGGGAATTAGGAGTCTGATGAATTTGAAGAGTGCTGTGATTTACACCAACTTTTGCCTGCATGAAACAATTGGAGACACAATGAGACACAGATATGAAGCCTGTGTTTATACCAAAGTTAAATGAGAATGACTTCATTTTCTACTTTTCTTCCTAATTTTCTTCCCAGTAATGCGACCATCCAGATGAAACAGCCAAAGCACAGGAAGATGTCCACGCACTCTGGCTCACTCTTTGCCATAAGTCTGTCTTCTGAATGCCTTTCCTCCACTATTGGCCATTTTCCTAGGTGAAACCTTTCTACTTGAGTTTAAAGAAAAAAGATGCCTTCTGAACGCATTTACAAAGCAAAAGAAACCATAAAACTGAAATGGAAAGCTACCCGCTTCCGCTGCCTTGGTGCTGACTGGGCTGGCAAATCCTGCTGTATTAACACGAAGTAGCTACTGGATCCCAGCTCCAGTTTCTGCTTATAAAACAGTGAGATGACAACTTCTTTCCTCTGCAGGGCTTCCTGATGGCTCTAGGGCGTGTCCCCTGCTCCTCCTACCCAGAAACTTCCCGAGGAGGAGAGAGGAAGACGGCTTTTGCCCCCACAATACAACTTCAGTCTTATTTTGGGTGCCTCAGGAGGTGGATGCTAAAAGTTAGAGTTGTTTTCCTTTCACATGTCAAGTCCTTCAAATGCAAAGAGAGAGAGAAAGAGAGAGAGAGAAAGAGAGAGAGAGAGAGAGAGAGAGAGAGAGAGAGAGAGAGAGAGAAAAAGAGAGAGAGACAGAGAGACAGAGATACAGAGAGGCAGAGATACAGAGAGGCAGAGAGATAGAGTGACAAGGCACTGGAAACTAAATGTGTATCAGACCAGGAAGAAATAAATATAGTTGTAGAATCATTTCACTATTTCATTATCCAAACTATGGATTGGAAAACGGATTAGAAAACCAAAATGATGGTGGATGGACCCCTCCCCCTGCCTCCAACAAGACTTTGGCAGTGTTGTGTTGGTATTTATTGCTCATTTTAACTACAGTGCCTAGCAAGCACTTTCCCAGCCTTTGCTGAGAAAAAAATACATATAATTCATAATGTCTAATATTTTGCCCCAGCTTCCCTTGCATATTTTACTGTGTTTGAGGCTGTTGGTGCGTTTGCTATATATCAGTTGACACCTCTGTAAAATCTTTATATTGAATGCCTTTGGCAACAATATGCCAAATAATAGCATTACCATTTGTAATTTTCCTAGCTGTGGTTTTCCTA
The DNA here is from genome assembly GCF_034190915.1 of Cavia porcellus. NCBI lineage: Eukaryota > Metazoa > Chordata > Mammalia > Rodentia > Caviidae > Cavia > Cavia porcellus. The sequence continues at coordinate 13,288,723 of NW_026947489.1, forward strand.
TAAGCCTAAGTCTGTGCATTACAAGTAGGAAAGGTATAAAATGTTTCTAGTTGATGCTCTTTTCTAATGACCTTTTTCAGTAGTATGAGTCAAATAATCATTTCGCCCTGATGTCCCCATATGACTTTCCTGTCTGGTTCTCCTCCATTAAAGATTTTAGTGACTCTTTTGCTTTTGTTGGTCCCGGAGATTGAACGAAGGGCCTCCACACTGGGCTACACGCTCATCCCTTTCAATGTTTTTCTTTTAGAAAGGATCTCACTACATTGTGCAGGTGTGGCTCAAACTTGTGATCCTCCTGCCTCAGCCTCCCAGACTGCTGAAATTAAAGACATTCATAACCATACCTAAATAAAGACTTTAGCTAATTAAAGAACTGCCTCTTCCCTCTCTCTCTCTTTCTCTCACTGTTTCTGTCTCTTCTCTCTCTCTCTCTCTCTCTCTCTCTCTCTCTCTCTCTCTCTTTCTCTCTCTAACAATGCAATTTTCTAGGATTCTATCATTTATACTCAGGTTTGGGGTTCTAAAACACAAAATGTCCTCTCCATAGTGCCCAAAACTTATACAAAATAAGTTTTGTATAAAATAATGCTTCCTGATTCCCTGAAAATGGATCTGAAATTACATACAACAAAGACAATTAAATGACACAGTAGGTGAAATTACACAGAAAGATCCAGAGGTATGTGGGAGATAGATGCAAACTTTATTTTTCAGATGCTGGTAGGTATTTTCTTTTCATGGTGCTGGTGATGTAACTCAGAATCTTGGATGTGCAAGCTAAATTTTCTATCACTCAGCCGCACCCCTCAGCTTAGGTATATTTCAGGAATCCAGCAGAATACAAGCTCCCTGAAAGCAGGAATTATTCACTGATGAAAGCTACAGTTCTGAGTTTAGTGTCTGGACATGAGTAGGTTACTGTATATTATTTGTTCAATTAACAATAAATTTAGTTTGGATTTCCCCAGAAGATAATGGATGAATGGAAACTTTATGAGCTATGCAAGTTAGCATAGAGTACATGCATATAGAATCATAATGGCAAAGATCATGTTTTGCAAAACCCTGAAAGGTGAAAGGGCTTGCCAAAAGAATCCTCTAATATTTATACTTTTGATTTCAAGTTCAGAAGCAGCTGATTTATTAATGTTGAAGCACCCAAGTGCGTTAAAATCAGGGTACAATACAAACTGCTCTGGGATCCATGGGAATAGAACCACAAAGTATGTATGTGTGATCGCCAAGGGGAAATCTTTTGACTTATCATGTAGAACTCACCCCCTTTGAAGTGAATTCATTACCTAGTTGCTATGGGATCTGGGACATCTTACACTCACCCTTGTCCATACGCAGTGGCCCAAGCAGATGCAATGCTGTAACTGGGCAGAGGCAGAATATTAATAACTTACATTTGCAACAGAAAGAAATCAGCTTGGGATAATACTGAATTCTAGCACTTTGAAATATTTGCAACTCATTTTTTGACAGAAGTCAGCATTTTTCATTAAAAAACTATAAGATGCTTCATGACTGGTGTATTAAGAATTTCTATATCTAAGTTTTAAAGAAAAAAAATATGGACAAATTTAAAAATCCATTATGTATGTTTAAAATGTAGCAATAAAACATGATTGAGGCTGGGCATTTAGCTCAGCGGCATAAGAATCTGCCTTGCAAGCAGGTGGTCGTGAGTTCAATGCCCGGTACCAATAAAAAAAAAAAAAAAAAGATTAAAAATCTAACAAGTTAGACCACACCCAGTGAATAAAGGAGTGGCATTTGTAATAGTCCGTATTTCGTCTCTGGTGAGGGGACCCTTGGGGAATAAAACTTTCTCCACTCCATGCTTGTGAAGATGGCACTGACTGAGCTCTCATGCTGTTTGATGCGTATATGTAACAATACGGGCTTGCCGTCAAGTTAGGCAACAAAAGCCAAGTCTCTGAGCTCCTGCATGTCCTCAAGTTTGCTGCCATCGTGCTCTCTGTCATGAGGATGATGACACTTATGACAATGATTCAGAGTTATTACATAAAATTCTATTGAGCGAAGAAAACTACCATCAAAAGTGGTCTATAGTAAAATATGAAAAATACATTGTAAGACAATCTTACAATCATGAAAGTTGAAAGAAAGATTTTTGGCTTAATTTTCTTTTGACAAGTTTGATCAGCTGGAATTTCCATTCCCAAATGAGCTTCATTAATTTAGGTTTGATTACAGAAATTTTTCAAGAATTTTACCTTTTAGCAATGAAATTTGTTTTAATAAAAAGAGAAGTTACAAATTTCTATTAAAAAGAAATAACCCTGAAGAGACATTTGAGTATAGATGGGCCTTTCCATACTACTAATAATTACTACCAATTCTATACTACTAAAATACTAACTCTAAACTAGCAATTACGCTATGAATTCTATGAATCATAACCTTTGAAACTCTCTCTAAACAGCTGCTGGAATTGCATATATGGAATACCGTTTTTTTCCTATTGCAGCATTTTCAAAATAGTACACAAAACTGCAGACTGTATAGACAAAATAATTTTAAATGAAGCTCTGTTTATGTAACCACTTCTTGGCCACAGGGTTTTTCAGAGCAACCAGTGAGCAAATATATAATACTGCAAATAAATTAGTATTATAATTAGTACTGCTTTACCATATTTTCTGCACTTATTGGACTTTGATATACATTTTATGAAGCACTTCCCCCAAGATTAATATTCATAGAAAAGTATGTTTTTTTTTTAAATTCTGTCTTATGCTTAGTTAAAATTAAGAAAACTTTTGTACCTTACCAGCTTACAACCTATGAGATTGTACCAAGTACATGTTCACCATGTTTTAAACAATAAAGCACAATTATTTACTAAGGGCTCCTATCTCCCCAAAGAAAATATGAACTAACAGCATTGACTCTTGAGCAACTCATGCTGCTTTGGATAAGAAGAAGGAATTTATGATCCAGTCCAACTCCTGAGCATTGCTTCCTGAGCATTGCTATTAGATTTCCTGGACATTTGTCCTCTAGTGGACATGCATTACTTCCCCAAAACATGATAATGAGGCCACAAAAATAACACATATGTTCTATTTTCAATAATGAGGACCCTAAACAAGCTAACTACACTTGTAATATCTCTTTTCCTAAAAATGTCCAATGGTCTTCAAGAAAATTCTCTTCGTAGCCAGTAACATTGTAATAACTGTTTAAAGTCCTGTCTAGGCTTCTGCTTTGAGATCACAATTCCATGCCAAAGTCCCATGAGAGGAGATTATAGAGGATGGGGGTGCCATACATCATTTTGTACTATAATATGATCATTTTACCATTCAAACACTGTATTAGGAATTTGACATTTTAAAAATTCCTTCAAAATTGGACTACAAAATATAATAGGTTTAGGCACCTGCTCTAATAACATTGCATAAAAATATCCCCACAACCTTACATAAACATATTTTACAATATCAGAGTCAAATTTTATTACATCATTATGAGAATGTTCCACTGGGGCTACATGATTGGCTATTGTACTGGAGCAGGATGTTGATGCTGTAGCATAAATACTGCATCACACTTCCCTAATAAAAGTTTTATTGTATCCCTGTGCACATTAAGAACAATATTAACTGCCCTAATACATTGTAATTTACTTTTTCGTTATAGAACAAATATCAAACTTGGTCCTAATGAGCTCACATTTTCCACCATCCTGCAGCAACCTGTTTGTGTATCTTGTTCTCTGAAATTTTGTGCCACGGTGCACACTAGTCTGAATGCCTTTATCCTTCACTGGTGGACATCACATTATGTTCTAAACATGCATTTGATCCACACCATTATGAAATACATTCTCTGATTTTCATGGTACTGTGCTTTTGTTCAAAAGAAGTGTTTTGTTAAAATTGTCTTTTTCTTGGATAGTTTGTCACATGCTCCAGGAAACATAGGTATTTGTAACTAAACCACCTCCAACAACAGCTTACTATCCCTTTGGCTGTGATCTGAGTGGCTGTAAGGTTTTTAGTACCTATTTTCGATTTGTCACATGTGAAGTACTAAAAAGAAATCAATTTTTTATATGACAGGGATGATTGTTTTTATAACATCTTCTGGTGTTATCTTCATGGATTTGTTAAGTGATTAAGCTCTTCGCTTTTACAAATTAAATCACCAACAAGGGACACAGTGACTTTCTCAGTTTTATTTTCAGCTTAGTGTAAATTGACTTCTCACCCAGTCTCTCCCTAATGCAATCATTCTTGTACTATCAAAGTTCCTGGGCGTTTGTTTGGAATAGTGGTGATGGTGAGGCGGGTGAAAGGAGCTAAATGTTGATTATGGTTGAGAGGAAAAGATTTCACAAATCCAAGAAGAAAAATAGGAGTCACCCCCCAGACCTTGCTTATCCTGAGATAGGACGTTACTGTATTGTAAACTTCAAACTGGTTATCTGGGGCTATTTTCACTTGTGTGGGTGTCTTGTTTGCCCTCTGACTGTTCTGCCTACACTCTCTGTACTGTGGACAGCGGAGGGTCTGTGAGATGAGATAAAGGAAGACGTTTCTCTGTGCATGATCTCAATGATTCTCTAAACAAAGTCTCCTGGTGCATAAACATGTAGCCATCTATCACACTGCCTGAATTGTCATTATCTGCTTAGGCAGTATTATGCAATCTAAAATTGTGTTCATATTATATATACACACACAGATACACAGACACACACAGACAGACAGACACAGACACAGACACAGACACACACACACACACACACACACACACACACACACTTGTACAGTGACAAGTCTGACAGCTGTACTAGGATTTCTTACATTTATACTTTCCAGAAAGATAGACATTGTTAAAAATCCGCACAAACATATTCAGTACAATTTTTTTCAAGTTCAGAATGAGGTAGTTTGCAGGATCCAATCTGAAAAATACAAAAATCATAAGTTTAACACACAATGGCTAGTGTTTATAATATCTTTAATGATAATTTGTACAAATGTAGGATAATTTTGTGTCCCAACAGATTTTCAGTTCTTAGAAGTCTTCCAGAAGTGCACCGTGCCATGCTAATCAGCCAAAATAACACCTGTAGGATGCCATATTTCTGCTGCTTGGAAAACAGTACATTTTATAAGGCACATATATCTTTGCCTTCGAGGAAAATAATAATGGCTACATTTATCGACCACTTAAAGTGTAATGGGTCTATTTAGAGAAGCTTGCATTAATTAATTAATTACAATTAAAAAGTTATCTGGAATTTTAAGTTTTTAAGAGGCAGGATCCCACTGCGCTGGACTGGTTCTGAACTCCTGGGATCAAGTGACCCTCTTGCCTCAGCCTTCTTAGTAGCTTGCAGTACAGGTGTGTGCCACTGCATCCAGCCTCTCTGAGATTACACTGGCATTGTTCTCATTTTGCAAATAAACCAAGGCAAAACAAGATTAAGTAAGATTCTCTGTTTTACACAGCTGGAAGACATTCATGAGTGCTGGCTTTTAACCTGCTCAAAACAACCAGTCAAAGTGCTTGCTAGTGGAGGGACTCTGACATGAAAGCATGAATTGTTGTCCTCAGGAATTATGGAATCTCTCTTCCATCTCAGTGACTGACTTTATGAATTTTGTGAGTCTGGTCTCAATAATATAGAACACATATAGCTGTAGGTTTGTGAAATGGCTGTAGGTTAAAGGACTATTGGTCTATCAAGCAGAGTAGGATGTTTTTTCAGGCTGACATATTGCCTTTTTGATTATTCATCCATCCATCCATCCATCCATCCATCCATCCATCCATCCTCCATCCATCCATCCATCCAACCTTCCTTCCTTCCTTCCATCTCTCCATCTCTTCTTCCAGTTATTTTGAACTATATGTTTTCCCTTAGATCTGCCTATCATTTCTGAGTAATAAAGACACTAGATAATTTTATAATTTCAAGACCTATTCTCTTTTCATTTTAATGTAAAGAAGAACACTTGAATTTAACTTTAATAACATAATCACTTGCTGTTTCCTGGACTCTGAGGTAGTCCAGGGCATCATTTATGAAAAGGATTTGTCAAGGACTGCTATACTTTTTGGGGAGGAGGATAGTGAGGGAAGACGAAATTAAATGAGATAATGTATACATTACCCCAGAATGTATATATTTGGTCCTAGATGAATAAAAAACTCTATTAACAGTAACTATTACAATTACACTAGAAAACAATTTAGAGAAAATATAGATGAACACTTTGTGGGTCTTTTCTGAGTGCTAATACAAAAAATAATATATAAAAACATATCTAACTATTTTATGTTTGTATAAGATATGCTTTCTTAATTAAAATTCAATCAAACTGTAATTCCATTCTGGAATGGAGATAGATCTCAGTGATGAGGCACCCTAGACTGTTCAAGGACCTGATTTTCATAACCACGAAGACCAAAAAAATGTTTTTAATTAACTGAAATTTCAAAATACATCTAGTAAATAAGCCAACAGAAGACGGAAAGAGACATAAATTGACAACTCAGAAATTTTATGCAATTAGCTAATAAAAATGTACAAGTGTTTCAATTATATGGGTCAACAAAATTATTTATATTTGAAAAACTATTAAAAAGTGTTTTTATACATTAAATTGACATTTTTATTAGCAAGGTCAAAAAATCTTTTTTCTTATTAAAATACAAATTTACAGTTTTAGAAATTTTGAATAAATGTACAGAAAAATTTTAAAATGAGCACATATTTTTACTCAGTGATTTTTTTTCTCTGACACAAAAAAAAAAAAAAAAGATTTTTGATGAATTCACACCAGGAGTTAAATTGAAATTTTACTCAAATCAGTAAAGTTTTGAAATTAATTAAATGTGCAAAAAGGATACTTAAGTTAAATTATGGTGAAACTCTTAAGACGTTAAAACATATTTCCAGGAAAAATCAAATGAAAAACTGCAAATAGTCAGGCCATAATAAGTTTAAATGATACGGTACAATATGTATAATTATTACATTTTCATCAAAAATTTAAAAAAAAGATTTTGAAAGATGATAATATTCACTATTTAATTTGATCAATAACACTGTATATATATATGTTGAATTATCATAATGTACCCCATAAATTTGTACAACTAAAATATTTTTGAGTGATATTATGGAATATATGCTACATAAGCTAGATTTCTACTTTTGTAACATATGTTTGTGTATACATAAGACGTATGCTGGTGTAGTGTGTGTAATGATTTCTTATGTTGTGGGGAATGATTTTTGTACATTTTATGAGTTGACTCGCTTATGAAAGATAAAGAAATAAAGGACACAGAAGATCAGTAACTTACCATGTTCTTATTATGATAAAGATGTCATCACTTTATGAGTGTTGACAGAATTTTAACACTTATATGCTTGACATGAAACTTATGCTAGGGACGAGGCTGACTCAAATAGGTACTCCAGTGTGGCGCATTTTCACAGTAAATACCCCTTAACTTAGTTGATACATAGTAGATGGGTTGGTTTTAATCTTCCTGTTTATCTAACTCCAAGCTCCCTGCTGGTCTATCCACTGATCACTGATCATGTGACATTTAAACATATAAACTATACCCTTTAGAGAAACACACATCCACCTTCTTATAACTCTGCGGTCTTGTGTAATTACTTACATCACAGAATTGTTATGAAGATTAAGTGACATATGCCCACAAGGCATGAGCTTTACAAGTTTCTTGTAAATAATAAGTGTTTAATGAATAATAGGAAATGAATGTACATCTTGGCCAAACTTTCTCTAAGGAACATATTACTACTACATTCAGAAAAAGCACAATAAAAATTACTGTCAAAAAATGAAGGAAACTAATGACTTAAGGTAAACTTTCAAATGTCACTTTAAAAAAAAAAAAGAAGAAAGGAATCAAGCAAAGCCACCTTTGTCTGGAGTTCTATCCCAACTGTGTCTGCTAACCACAGGTGGGTATCCCAGCCCAGAGGGAAACCAATTATGTGCAAATCCATGGACTTAATGAAAAATAAAATTAAGCAGACTAATACCCAGCAGGTACTTAAATATCACCTAATATTATAAAAACCAGTTTTTCTCGAACAGGAAAAAAAAACCTCCCTGGAGTACTGAAGGAAGAAAGTGGTCTGACCCAGGAAGAAATTCTTACCTACAGGACCAGTTTTCACAGCACACCTGGTAGCTGTCTTACAGTGGTACGTGAGTTTATTGAAACCTGCATTCCTTCCATGGTACATGATGTTAAAATTCAAGATCTGGTATATTCTGTAAGGGTTGACAATTGTCATTTCTTGAAAAGCATTCCTTTATTTATTTTTAATTTGTCAGTGATAATCTTTTCTATTTTACCTACATTAATTAGTTCGTCTACTTTTTCAGTAGCCCAAGAATAAGGTGGTAGTATTTTTCTCATTTTACATTGTCAAAGTCATCTTGTTGGACCGAAATCTGTGACTTTTCTTGTTAAAATGCTAGCCTGAGAAAAATAATATAGTGTCAGAAAAAAGTTCTGTATAGGCCAGGCAAATTCAATTTACCCTTACATGATGTGAACTGCTTACTGTACAGTCAAACTTCTGATAACTGAAGAGAAAATCACTGTCAGAGCCCTATGATTTTTTTTATTTGTTTACTTTTCTCTGCAGTACTGGGAATTGAACCCAGGTCCTCAAGATCCATCTTGAGCACCAAATCCCCTCCCCTCAACTTTTTTTTTTTTTTTTTTTTTGGTGTGTGTGTGTGTGTGTGTGATACAGGATCTCATTAAGTTGCCCAGGCTGGATTCCAAATTGAGACTCTCCTGCTTCACCTTACTAAAGAGCTGTGATGACAGATGCGCACCGTAACTGCTCTGTTCACTGTCTTATTTTTAAAACCCAATCAGCTGAGAAGTGCTGTGTAGATACAAGGCAGGAGCAGGGCAGAGGATGCCTGACACTGTCTGGTGAGGATTAGGCACTCAGGGAGTCAGGTGAGGCTGTGGAAGAGAGTGTTCCAGCTTCCTCCCAGGGAACTGCCCCTCCCTCCCGCCCCTTGGCTCAGAACCACTCCAGAGGCTCTGTGAATCCTAGGCAGGTCTCTTGGCTAATTTTAAAACAAGTAAATCAGTCAGGTTGTGTGGAGGTCTGAGCAGGGCTGGCCAGGCAGCTCAGACAGCTCCTTAGGAAGTCTTCTAACTCCTGGCTTCTGGGCCACGGGGGTTAGAATTTCCCTTTCAAGTCAGGAAAGAACATTTTTGAAGTGGAAAGTCATCCAGAGATTCTGTGAACTGGTTGGGAAGGTCTGTCGCTCAGTGTCTCTGTCTCTCTCTCTCTCTCTCTCTCTCTCTCTCTCTCTCTTAGTGGCTCTCGCAGAGCACACGATTTATCAAGTTAGTTACTTTTACTAGCTATTGCATTGTTTTCTCTTGCTGTCTCTCCTCTTTTCTGTTTCCACTCTGTCCTTCTTTTCTCCCCTGGCTTTTCTCTTTCTTTCTCTAGGGGCTGTTTCTGTCTGGGGGGGGAGTCTCTCCCTCTCAAATGTTCTGTGGTCCCTTTTTATGTCTCTGACTTGTCCCTTTCCTGGAACAATCTCTTTACCAACAGCTTGCTCAATCCTTCTGAAAATGACACTCAGAGCTGTGATTTGTAACTGTAGGCCTCCAAACATACAGCTCATCCTTTTCTCAAAGGTTTCCCTGGTGCCTTGCATAAGAGATGCAGTTATTCACTCTCCTTCTAGGTTTAGGGACCCAGCTGGTGGGAGCCAGCCGCAGCCTATCCCAGCCACCTCAAGAGCTGATGAAATCTTTGGCCTGATCTGTTATCTCCAAATGCTTTAAAGATTTTGACTGGGGGGAGATTAGACAACAAGGTTACAGTGACAATTTGTTTACAGGCAAGGAGAGATTAAGATCTCGTTGAAAAGGAATAAAAATAGCATCATCTTGAACTCTCACAGCGTGAGCCCTATTGTAATCAACACTGGTCTGATTTCAGGGATAATTTAAGACCAATTTATTATCTTAATTAAAAAAAAAAGGAGAGAGAATTCAGTGTTTCAGATGCCCCTTAGATTGGTGGATGGTGAAGTTTCCAGGAACAGAATAGGAGGCTCACAAGGTTCCAGGCAGGAAGCTCCGGTGGATAAAAATAGAAAACTTTCCTTTTCTTTACTTTCCTTTTTCAAGTACTAGTATCAATAGCAGTTTAAAAGGCAAAACAATACCTCATGTTGTATGCTGTGACCTCTTTAAAAGACACATTGGATGAAAGCGTGAAAAGAAGGCGATTCCCATCCACCCTTTTGTTTGAAGTTTGGTGTCCTAGGCAAAAGTTACTAAATCTTTTCTTTCATTCCTTTCTTGTCCTTTCTGTCTTAATGAGATCTGCTCAAAAATTTGCTTTTGGCAGGCTTAATTTTCTCATAACTAAATTCTTCCACTTAATCCAGAAGAAGTAGGAAAAATCTAGCAGCCGCCCCCTCACTCCCCAGGGAATGAGGCTGGGCAGCCCAGAAGAGCAGTGATTTGCGAGCAAAACCCCCACTAGCTTCCCCCTTTCAGAGTTGCCCAAGCCCAAGCACAGCGTTAACCTCGCTTCTGACTTTCTCTACAAAAGCCAGTAGGAGCACTCGAGGCGAAGGAGGAATCGGGCCACAAAGGGCCCTTTGAGCACTGGAGGAAATGCCCCACTGGGAAACCAGGTGGACGGCAATGTTCCCTTTCCATTACAAATGAGTGTGGGGACTGGGCCAGCCCTGGGCCAGCCCTGGGACACCCACCTCCGTCCTGAAGCTAAGTCCTTCTTCCACCAGCCCCCTCATTTGAAAACCAAACATGTTTGTTTCCTTGGGCCTTCCCCTCCCTGTTTACAAACACGTTTACAAGTGCTTGATAGGTGACCTTATTTACTTAGTAACCTGTGGATTCATTTATCTTGAAATTAGTAGGTAATGAAGTGGAAAACTTCAACAGCCCTCCCACTAATTAACATGATAATAGGATTGTTTTGCTACAGAGGTACAATTAGCATGTATGAGCCAAAGGGGGAGAAAGATCAATAAAGGGTACTACTCCCAGGTCTCCAGAAGGGAACAAAGAAAGCCAGCCACAGATTTTCAGATTCATCCGGCTGAACATTTCTAACTCTGACTTGGGACCAGACTAAAATGATTTGATGCCTCCTGAAGAAAGAGGTGTAGGCAAGATGGAAAGGAATTAATTATACAGCACACTTCTTGGCGCACTGCATGTACTTTGAAAAGGGCGAAAGAGTGCAGTTTCAGATGCTGATCTTAACCGAGCTTTGATGGGTGTGGGTGGGGGGTGCGGGGTGAAGAATGTGGACGGGTAATTACACCATAAAATGGTTCCATTTGCGCCTTCTCTCCACCCCCAAGTCCAATGACTCAGATTCAAAACTTAGGAGGGAGATTCTGCTTGCATATCTAGGGTCAATATACATTTTCATGAGATGCTTTCACATGGAAAGTGCCCAGCTCAAATTTTTATTTATTCCACAGACCAAGGTGTGTAGAGTACATCAATATGACTTTAAAAATTGGCTCAATATGTATTTACCAAGTGGACTCATTTCTTGGGTAAATTACACAGATTTGGGTAGCCTTCTATGACATTTTCCTTGATTTTAAACATAACACAAACGAAGAATTTAAATGTCCCAAAGTATCTAAATAACCTAATTGAACTGTGACATAAACCAGGAAGAGTCAAATCCTAATGTTTCTCCGGTAGATAAAATTAGAGGGCATTTCAGAAGACCCCCCCCCCGCATCTCAAAGCAAGCTCAATCGGGTATATTTCATAAATATAAAAATATTATTGACCGTATTTCACCACGTAGTGCCCCTTGTGCTTCTTCAGAAGTGAGTATTCCTGTGAAATTGCACAATGAAACAGCACTCACCTAAGTGCTATCAGTGATGCCAACCATCTGGTTTTGCATTTGACTTTGAAAATAATAATTCTAAAATCCCTTGTTTAGTCCACAAACTTTAAAAGTAGTTAGTGCAAGTCTGTGGGAACCAAGTACATACCACTGAAAGAAGATATTATTACTGCGGTTTCAAATGAGAAGTCCATACAGTTCCAGCTGATCTGAAAAAAGATGATACTTGGTGATTTTTCAACTAAGTTAGACATGTTTGCATGTTGGAATCATTTGAGATGGAGTTGCTGACTTGCTTATGTCATTAAAAAGAAATCAGTAGAGGAAATTAGTTTGTCTTTTTTTCTCCTTTCCTTTATTTCCTTTTCTCTTTCTTTCTTTCTTTCTTTCTTTCTTTCTTTCTTTCTTTCTTTCTTTCTTTTGTTCTTTCTTTCTTTCTTTCTTTCTTCCTTCCTTCCTTCCTTCCTTCCTTCCTTCCTTCCTTTTCTTTTTTCCTTTCTTCCTTTGTTTTTTCTTTTCCCAGCATCTCTAGCTTTTGAAAAATGCCAGCATCCCCATCGTTTACATTGATTTAGGCAGTTTCTTTTTTCTGAAAATCTGTATCTGCAGAGCGGAGGAGAGAACATGTTCGTTCTGGGAGGTGCTTTCATCATTTGCTTTACGGCCCTGATTTTAACTTAGCTGTGGAATCTGGGGATAGCGACTGACAGGGCTGAGAGAAGGACTGAGCATCCTGAAAAAGCTCAGAGTGCCTGCCCAGGAGCATCCTCCTGGGGGCCCTGGGGACCTCTCTGCTGCTGAGCACAGTGTGGGGTGCATCTGAGTGGGTCAATGACAGGGCTCCAGAGAGGGAGGTTTAAAGGAATGAGGTGCACACATCTGTGTATTTGTCTATCTTTGTATGCAAGATTGGTGAAAGTTGAGGCCTACCCTGCTTATCATCGCTACTCAAATGAGAAAAAGTAATATTCCCAGCTTTTAAAGCCATGCACAGACACTGCCTCAAGTCCCTGGCTTTTTCTGAAGTTTCCAGCTTTGGATAAACCTTGCCATTGACTTACCAGGCGTGAAGAATGGAGCAGCCCTCACAGTGAGAAACCAAGAGAACCATTCAGATCCCTAGCACACCCAAACTGTGGGGGTTTTGACTCCCTGTTTTTCTACATTCCAAATCATAATCACCCAACAAGAGTCATGTCCTCATAGTGCACATACTAATTTAAAACCCAAGTGAATTGAATACACGATATTTTTTTTTCCTTAAGAATAATTTGAGAATTTGTCAATGTCTCTGGAGATCATTTGAAACACTCTGGGGTGCCATCCAATCTCGCCTGGGAAAAGTTATCCTAGGGAAAAAAAGAAAGAAAGATTTTTATAACTGAAGCCAATTTCTGCTAGGAAGAACTCCCTTTGGGTTCTGTGGTTTAGCTTTAAATCCAAATTTCTCATCTGTGAACAGTTAGAACAATATGATGTACCCCAAGAGGAAAAGAACTTGAATTCAATTCAGAGAAATGTACAGCTCAGAGAAATGTAATCTGTACTGCCTTTATACTGGGTAAACCTCCCAGGAATAAAATAATAGTTTCTATTTCGCAGGTGGAGACTATACTCTCTGATCTTTATAATCCAGTAAAGTAAGGATTACTGTCCCTATTTTATAGGTAGCAAAACTGAGGCTTAGTATGCTATATAACCGCTTCAGGGTCAAACAGTTGGTAGAAGAAAAGCTAGGATTTAAATCTTAGTTTTTCCGAGCCTATCCAAAGCCTTTACTAGTATTTCATTTTCTGTCTGGAGCAAATGTACCACCTAGCTAGAGACCTCTAAAAACCCATGTTGAAGGTGCTCATAAGGCCACTAACCTCCACCTCTAGATGCCATTGCTCCATGGAGAACATGCTATCTCAACCAACCTTACTAATTTTTAAAACCACAGCCCATTATGCCATGCTTAATATTTTTCTTATAGGAGATGTAAGGGTTCTCACAATTCAACAAGTCTCTTTCATCTGAGTTTAAGAGCTTTGTAAAGTAAATACCCAAGATTGTTACCAAAAAATAAAATGCTTCTGTGGGAGAATACAGAAGATATAAATTTAAATTGCTGTTATTCCCTCTCTCCTTGTGAAGGGTGAACATGTGACGAGAAATTTTTAGATGGGCTCTGATGAGATGGTTATAATAAGTAGCCTTTTTGGCCTAGATTTGTATCTTCCTTGAGAATAGTAGTAATTTTTTAGTTTCTTTCCAGATTTTTTTCTTTGCATATCAGGTGTACAGTTGGGATCCTGTCTCAAAGTGTGAAGCCCTTGCAAATTTATAAAGCTGTGGTACCTGCCTGGTACCCTTGGAAAGCAGCTGATATGAACACAGGATTCTGCACACAGCCACAAGATCCTAGTCACCTTTCTTGTCACCTAGCTCAATGAGCCTGGGCCATTTTGGCCCAATTTCAGCTTTTGGACAGCTCTGTGGAGACACTGGCCGTGAGCACTGCATTCTTTCCACACATTTCCTCAACAAGACTGATTCGCAGAGTGAAAGGGAAGTCAAGGACAGGAGCTCCTCCTTGTTCACAACCTTCTCAGACAAGATGGTCTTGTTCACAGTGGGAGCCAGCAGCATATTTGGAGGTTCACAAGTATTAAGAAAGGTGGGGCTCAAGAGCTTCCTGTAGTTGTCTGTAGATTGTGGAATCCTGGCTCTGGCTCCATGCTGAGTCCCTGAGGCACTGACTGATGGCGAGGACACAGAGGATGGAAGTCACTGACACAGGTGTGTTGCTTCAACCTCAAGAAGGTGATGACGAGCTCATCTAGGGGGTCAGGGACATTTTAGAAGAACTTGTAGGGGCTTCTCCGAGTCCATGTCCTCCTACGTGCATGACCCCACATCCTGCCAAGCAACTTTAAGGCGCTGTGTCTATGTATCAGGCTAACTGTGAACTCACTATGTAGTGCAGGCTGACCAAAAATCATGTATGTAGTCCTCCTGCCTCAACCTCCCAAATTTTAGCATTACAGTCACACATCACCATGGCCAGCTTAATACCTCATTCTAAAAGATGAAATTTCCTTGTTTGATGAGTGACAGTAGGAACTGTTTCCCAAAACGAATCACTAGTGATGTTGTCTTGCTTATTTTCAAATGTCGAGACTCATGAATGCCTGCTGGAGAGTCCTTTATTTTGCCCAGTTTGTTATTGTTTGTCTAACTTGGTCCACAAGATGAATAGATGGCAAGGGAGAGAGGGCGGTGTGGAATTTGGACTTTGGCTACTTCTCAGGGGCAGTTGGTCTTCCTCCAACTTCTGTTTCTTTATCTACTAAAGGGAAGAGTAGGGAAGTAATTTCTTGTAAAGAGACCTGGAAAGTCTGTCAAATTCTGGCGTGGAAGATCTTTCATGTGAAGTCGGCCTTCTATGCTGTTTGAAGCAGGTCTGCATCCACGGAACAGGCTTACCAGGATCCTAGGCTAAAACACAATGCAAAAATGGGCACAGCTCTCTCAGAGACCCATTTGGAAAGAGAGATCAAATTTGCCAGCAATTTCTGCTGAGCTGAGTTCATCAACTGAAAACTCCAAGTCTCTGCCCAAGGAGCTGATTAAGTCAAGTCCCAGAAACTCTGAGACCATAAGTGGCCTTTCCATCCATATGAGCAATGAATAGGAAAGAAGCTTCTAAAGGTTCTACATGTGTGCGTGAGCTTGCTCATTCATCCTTGTATTTGGGCACAGTGCGAGACACACACGATCCCTACTCTGGTTGGCACAGAAAGCAAGGCATGTGACTTTGAACTGAAGCTATGAACAGTGTACTTAGGACTGTGATGGCTGCTGTGAACAACATGTAGTGGGGTGAGAATTGGTGACTAAGAGACAGGAGAGGAAGACTGAGGCTGGGGAGGCAGGGAAAGCATTGCTGGAGATCAGCAGAGTCATCTGTAAGGGAAAGGGGCTTCCAGATCTAGGAGACAGGGAAGGTAAGGACCCTGAAAGGATACAGTGTGACATCTCCTAGGAATGAAGGCCAATAGGGTTTGAGCTAGGAGAGAGGAATAGATTTTAAGGACTGCTGGTTCCAACTGAGCAAATAATTAGGTGGAGAATGATAGAAAAATGCTTTCTCCATTCTTGACTGAGTGGTGAGTTTTGTTTAGGAAAACAGAGGACATGTGTGTGGACTCTTTTAAGGCTATATTTCTACTAAACTATTTTGAAGACAGCCCTCTTCATTGTGTAGAAAATGAATTTAATGTAAGAGGAAGCCTCATGGAGGTTGCATATTATAAAAGAAGTGTGCCATGAGGAATGGGTTGGTTCGAAGCCAAGCTGATCTGGATCTGAATACCTGTTCAGGCACTTAAGAGGTGTGCATTCTTGGCTAAGGTGTTTAATCCCTCTGGGCCTCCATTTCCTCAGCTCTAAAATGCTAAGATGGACTCAAGATTTAAAAAGCAAGGTGAGGATTTCAGAGCCTTCAAAGATCTATTGTTTCAGCTGAATTAAATGTATTTTTCATGTTATCTTATGCACAGGTCTGTGTGGACTGATTCCTTATACCGAAGAACCTCCCACTAGAATGAGCAGATTAACTGAAATGCATATCTAGTGGAATTGTGTGTCTTGCACAAAGAATGAGAAAGTAAAATAAAATAGAGTAATTGTCCAAAAACTATTCAAAATGGGTAGAATCTTTGGGCCAAGATTGAGGTGAATAATTACAGAGACATAGTTTTTCCATCAGGGTACATTCTTCAGATCACCATGGTCACAGTGGTGCCAATACTTTGCCAGACTTTAATTCTGAAGTCCATTACCATCATTTTCCTTTGAAATATTTGATACATTTGATCCTGACACAGTGCAGATGATGCCTCTATGTGTCTGATTTTTAATGTCTTCAAACTCTGAAATGATGATGTGCTACAAATGAGTTTTCAAGCACATTAATGATGTCACAATTTCAACAGAAAGTGTTTGCAAGGCATTTGATGACCTCGTTAGTCTCTGGAGATACAAAGAGTACTAGTTGATGAGAGGCATATAAAGTCATGCTCGCCTGTCTTCTACAATTGGATGCCCATGTGTACCCGTTGAGAAGGTTCACAATACCTGAAACTACAAAAAAAAATTCTTCTTCATTACAGCCTAAAGGATTTGATTTTTCTAATATTTTCCTACATTCTGCCTGAACATGTAAATATCCATCTTAAACACCTGGTAGGCTTAGTCTTGAAAATGAAAGCTTAAAAAATTTGAGCACATAACAAACATCCAATTTATATACAGTGTGAAATGAGTTCCTTTGCAAATATTTCTTCTTCAATTTTGATAAACTTTTTGCTCCATTGTCAGGTCGGACCAACTCTGACTCGTGGCTGAAAAAACCATGCAAATGGATTTTCAGTCACCACTCAACGAGGCTGGTTGACAGAACTCTACGAAATCTTTCTGGAGGGAGGCAGGCTTTTAACTTGATTGATGAAATTATATCTAAATCTAGTAGATTTGGGACTTCAAAGGCATTTTTCCCTACTTAGGGCATCCCGGATGAAGGGCGTATGCTATTTGTACCAAACTCCCAGGCTCAAGTGGTTCGCAAATTGACCCCTTTGTAATAGGTTAAAGGTTTCTTGCTAGATAACGGTGGTTCATTTTGATTAATTATGTCAGGGAATTAATGTATGATTACTAACTTTGAGCAGGCCCTGCTCCTTCTGACCCTGAGCTGCTTGTTTGTGTGGCTGGTTGTAATTTTCGACCGATGGGTTAGGAGAGGTCACTGTGTGGTCAGCATATTTTAAACAAAGGAAGAAAAAGAGAAGCAGAGGCCTCCAAATGGAGTGGACACTGTAGTTCACAGCCTTGACAGAGAAGGTCTGTTAAGTGTTTTAACAGTAGGCTTTTATATATTTACTCTTGCAATAAAGATCAGTTTGCCACAATGGAGAGTAATCTGGGAAGATGTGGGGAATAATTTAACAGTTAGATGTTAGCCCATAAATTTCTCTTCATACTGGCTGTAAGGGGCTAGGACCTCATTAAAGATTAAATAGCAAAGTGTTGAGTTTGGGTTTTGATAGGTCAAGAGAATCAAGATGAAAGAATCTTGTTAATAATGAGGCTTTCTAGTAGATGGTGTGTAGATTACATCGTTATTCTTAGATTAAGAACTAGATTCTCACCAAAAAGGTAATGGAGAATAAGCTGATGACACCTCACTCAAAGTTACTTTTATTCCATGTGTTTATGTTACCTAAGTGATGAAATTCCTTCTTGATGGAACGATGCTGTTCTTTGGGATCAACTAAGAAGTTCACAGTGTGTGACCCTCTCTAAACCATCTCCTATGAAACAATAACCTATGAAGCACATCTAGATTTCCCAGGAGTTTTAATTCCATAAAGATATGTATATTTAAGACCAGAGTTAAAGTTCCTAAAGTTTTGAGAGACAGTCTTTAAGGATTTGTTCCATGAGAGGAGCTTTCCCTTTAGAATTGGGCTTTGAGGAGTAGTATTTATAAAATGCTGTGGATGCATTTTCTGATTCTGACTTTATTGGAACACAGTGACAGGTTCAAAGGGAGGAAGAGAGAGTATGGAGTGAGAAGAGACCTCTGTAGGGAAAACAGAAGGAAACACAGAGGAGTATATAAATATTCACAGCACTGGGCTTGCGTTTGGAAGGAGGAGGACTAGGCCTATTTTTGGTTTTGGAATACATGCTACCAGTGAAAGGAACTGCAAGTAGAGAGTTAAAAAAAAAATCGGAAAAATAGGGAAGGTATTACAAAGGAAGGCTTTACATGCATGCTGTATTAAACTTTTAAACATTATAAAATGCCCTTTCTCTAAGGTTATTCAGAAATAAATTGTACTTTAGCATTTAGATTTAGTTAGCTCTGTCCAGAAGGATGCTGGAAAGGCACTGGGCATGCTGACAATTGCTGATCGCCCATAGCTTTTATGGACAACATAATCACAATTACTGTATTTCAAACAAGCCCCTTTCAAAAATTAGAGGTGTTGATGACTTTAATGGGGACATAGACCATTTGTCTGTTCCATTATTGCAATTACTGTCTGGCTTGGTATCTTCTCCCTGACAGTGGCTAATGCTGTATACTTCAAAGGAAGATATAAACCCTCAATAATGCACTTATGGTCCAATTCACATCCAACTCTTCATCTCCCCACTGAGTTCACCCCCACCTCACAGGCACACACGCACACACGCACACATTGTTAGGCGTGCAGGGCTCTTTTGAGGAAATACTTTTGCATTGCTCTCCCTTTGGAGATGCAGAAATTGACAAGCGCTGAGGGGAAGAGAAAAAGAGGTTACAAGAGCATTAGTATTAGGGCTGGAGAGGTGTGGAGAGGTCTTTTCACTCAGTTCCCTTATTAAAGCATAGCTGCCTTAAAACTTCCAGGAATCTCTAAGAAAAAGTGTTCCTTGATTGTACTTGCAGAGAGTTTTACTGATTTTGAAACACAAATCTAATCAATGATCATTTTCCCTTTGACTTTTATGCTTCCAGTTGTGGAAAAATGTTATGTATACAATGCATATATATCTCTTAAATAATCTACAGGTTGCATATAACGTATAGTGTTCAACATGTGTCTATCCTTCTTATGTATGTTCCCTTGTTAGAATATATCTGGGGCCCTTGTTAGGCCCAGATCCATTTAACTAATTGGACTTGTTTCTTACTATAGAAGTCATAATTGTTTTAATCAGATTTTTATTTTTTAAATAATCAAACAAGTCTGGTCACTTCTCTTTACTGCCTAGATTATAGTGGGAACATAAAGATCCTCTAAGAGGGTTCCAAGTCCTTACGGGAAGGAAGCTGGTGATTCAAACTCCAATGAATGTATAAAAGCATACAAAAGAATGGAAGAAAAGGAGAGAGGGAGGAAGGGAGAGAGAAAGGAATAAAGGAAGGAACAAAAAAAGAAAGAGAAGAAAACCATGAGCCTAAAATATTTAAGATCACTTTCATCTAGGCCAACTGATTACCTAATTTGGAAGTGAACTAAAATTAACAGTTAATGTTGATATCTGCTTCAGCAGATTAAATTAAAAGTTCAATCATTATCACTTCAACCCACAGATTAGTTGATTTGTTTTTCCAGTACTGAGACTGAACTCAGGGCCTTTGCACTGAGCTTTTTAACCAACCCTTTTTCATTTTGAGATAGGGTCTCTCCAAGTTTCTAAGTTGCCCAGGCTGAGTTCCAATCTGCAGTCTGCCTGATTCAGCCTCCCAGAGTACTAGGGCTACAGTTGGATGCTACCGCCATGCCTCATTTTAATTGATATCTGTCCATTATCTTTGCAACACAGTATTAGTATTTTATAGATATCCAATCAAACCTAAAAAAAGGAGCCTGAAGGTTTGCCTGGCGAAGTTCCTGGAGTGTGGAATTTTCAATTAAAACAAAACAAAACAAAAAACAACAACAACAACAACAAAAACTGAGAAGATTCCAGGAAAACCAAGTCATAGTAGGTATCAAAGTCCCCCTCTAGTCACCAATTCTTAGTACTACAGAAGGTGTGGAATCTGACCCTAAAGGATCTGGAATCACAACCGTAAATGGAGCCCATTCTATCTTTAAAGTATCTCCAGCCGACTCTCTCTCATGTTAATAAATTAAGCATACTAAGAATGATTTTGCTTGTTCTTCTGTCTTATGTCCTATCATTGGGCAAAACATAGTAATTGCATTATTGTTATATTTTTTAAACTGGAGATTGCAAAACCAACTTTAATAATCCCCACAGCCAAAATTAAATTATTTACCAAATGTCATTAACCATTTGGAAATATATTATTTAGCTTGGCCTTACAAGATCGTATGAATCCTTCAGGGCAGTCACAAATAAAGCAACATTCTGTAACCCAAAGTACAATAAAGCTCTTTAATGAAATTTAAAAGAGAACAATATTTTTTATTTTTTTTTAAGTTCAGAGGTGATTCTCAACAGAACTTCAAAACCAAATTGAGGAACAATGAACACAGAACTGTTCTTTTTAATCATGAGCAAAATCTATCACACATGTTCTTTCAAGTAAAGTTTATTAGAACGAAACTGCTACTAGAGAACCACATGTTAACTCTGACTTGGCAAGGTCAGGCCAGGGCAATAAACCCTTGAACCTTACAAATATGCAAAGCTGACATAAATAACAAATTAAAGCCAGCCAGGTATAACACTTCAGCCAGTTGGATGGGAGGCAGATTCCAAATCTAGGAAACAAGAGACTGTTGATTTGTAAGGAAAACCCGGTCTTACCCTCTTTGTTCACTGGCCATTAGCTTTGCATGTGGGGGTCACTCTGCTCCTTCCTGCTGGGGTAAAACCTAATAAAAATGATTTTGCTGCGTTCTCTGCCAGCAGTTCTACGATACAACTCACAGCTTGTCGGTCACGGTAAACTGGACTAATAATGCAGCGTGCTTTAGAAAGGAATACAAGGTGGTGAGTGGAATGGATGTAAGGTGTTTTGGGGTTTTCAAGCCAATTCCAAATACTGGAGACCAAGATGTCCCTGAGGAAGAAGTTAGCTCTGAGACAACTGCAAAGTCAACCTCATGAGAAAAGGGGATTGTGTTTGATTTACCCCAAAGGAGAAAAAAATTCACCCCATTAAAAAAAAAGACCAAAAAGGACACACAGTTCATGCTTAAAATTGGGCATGTTTTATGTGTAGGTTTTGGTATGAAAGTTATTAAGAAGACTGAAGAGATGAATAGAGAAATAAAGAGAATGAAAAGCCCAAATATACTGCCCATAATTCAAGCTGGAATGTATCACTGCATCCATCGACTATGTACCATTGAGGAACACATCTTTAGTTGCCAAATGTGTAAGTTCGGAGTAACATAGACATTCTCAGCCTTGTTATTTAGGTCCAGTGTTAAACTGCCATGATTTTGCACTTCTTAAGGAGCAAAAGCCTGACAGGTTTAGTCTGCAGTATACTACAGGGACTTGGAGGTTGGATCTGGGATTTTGTGTTGGTGTGTGATTCTTCCTGGTGAACTATCTGGGCTGTGAGGATGAGCCATCCTTCTGGTTATTAATCCTTGGTGGACACCCTGTAGGTGGCCACATACAGGCTGGGGATTTGTTGTCTTTGTCATGGGGAACAGTAAAAGAACTGTGTGCAGCTCTTACCTAAAGAAAACACCATTTGAGGACCCGGTGCAGTAGAGGTGAGGACACAGGGGTTGATGTCAGACCATGCTGACTTGGTGATGTTGACTATGACCTGTGGAACACGAGATGGGCTTGGAAGCCACTGTGGACACTCTCAAAGCTTTTTAAATTTTTTTTTTAACAATTTGGCTTTGATATATTTTATTTAAAAGACACAACCCCATTAATCTATCCCAAAATATCACCCTTTGGCTCCAATACACTTATCCCAAAGTTTTTTGCCGCTGTTTGAAGCAACTTTGGGTGTCGTCTTTTCTGAGTGTCTTTATGAAGTCTGATCAAAAATACTGTGTGTGCCGGTGCAGAGTCTGTCTGTCCAACAGAAAGGCAGACTCATAAAAACCTTACGGTGTGACCTCATCTACCTCATTCACCAGTAGGATAACTTCTGGCTCTTCCCCCAATCAAAATAAGCTGAAAGGTAAACATTTTGAATCAGTTTTGATCGTCAAGGTAGGCAGTGACAGAATCTCATGAAAGAGGACACACAGAACTCTTTGGAAGGTGGTAGAACAGCGGGATGTGTCTACAGTGAGGGGAAGGCTTCCAGAGGAATTACTGGCAATGTATCTTTTACTGAAGTAATTGCTTTACATTTAAAGTTAATTTACATTGGCTATATTTTTAAGACAATACTTTGTATAATTTGTTGAATTTAGATAACACCTTCACTTTTCTGAATGCAAAAGTAAAATAATGTTTGACATGAAAACCAGAAAATGTTTTTCTTCAAACAGAGAGTGTATGCAGAAGCCCAGAAGATCAGGGGTGCACATTTTGTCTGCCTTGACAGCTCAGGTTAAGGAGCAGAGCAATTACCAATTAACTCTGAGAGACAGAAGAAAGGGGAGGTAGTGGAATTGCCTCCACATAGGAACAAAAAGTTTCATAGAGTCCCTTAGAGGAATGTTACAATATGTTAACTCTATGAGATGGAAATGCCAATAGTGAGCCAGCAAGATGGAACTGAGCCTGCGGAGATTTCTGCAACTGTATGCCCAAGATGATATTCCAGTCATTTTTTTTTTTTTTCTGATTCTCATGCTTTACCTTTATTTTAAAAAGTGCATCACGTGTCTTCTAGTGTCAATATGATGCTTCTACAGGGGAAAAAAGGCAACTATCAAATGGCTCATGCTTTGAACTAAACAAGAATCGAAATCTGGTCTTAAGTCCACTTTTGGAATTCTATTCATGAGGTCTTCAAAGCACTGGAAAGCAGTGAACCTGCTGTATAAAATTATGGCTTATGATGTTGACTGATTAGTGCATTTTAGAAATCTATTGTATTTTTTGTTGAGTCTGGAAGATTACGTTTTATAATTGCTGATCTAATTCACATTTCTCATGAGGACTGGGCCGTCAGACCACCAATCACACTCTGTCTTCTGTTCTCTTTGATTCGGTAGTCACGGCTATTTGACTTCGAAGTTAATGCCTCTGGTGGGGGGAGCACAACTATTTCAGTTCGCCTTCAATCTGCCTCCTCCTCTGTTATCTTATACCAGGACTAACTCAGCCAGGGCTCAGTCCTTGGATGCTTCTGGGCTTGATGGATGCCCTCAATCTGTCCCTACCACAGTCTCAGGCCTGGTGTCGACCACTTAGTGAATTCACCTACTCCAACCTTGACCCAACTATAATTCTTGACTCTGAGAAAACTGAATACTTGACAAGTTTTAAAGTTTCCTGGCAAGTTAATCTCAAAGTATTTTTATCAAATAGGATAGCCTTGCCCTTTGTTTCTCTGTGGATGGTAGGTGTGAGGTGACTACAGAGGACAGAGAACAGCCATCCGAGGCTCTCATGTAGGAAGTTAAATAATAAAGCATATTACTACCTTATTTATTTTTGGATTCATGTGGCTCTGAGGCTGTTGCCAGTAAGTCTCAAGGACTAAAGGATTAGGATGTGGAGAAATACATATATGTTATGACAGAGGCAGGCTCGTTTTTCTTGTCTGTTCATCTTTGGCCACAGGGCACATACCCTTGAATTGCATTAAATATTATAGGAAAATGTTTATTTAAAGTCTTTCCCACTGACAGGTCATTAAATGCTAGATCAAATGACAAGGAAATCCAACATAGACTTGCTAGTGTGTGAGTTAATACTGGAATATGTCGATTCCTGCATAAACAAATAGACAAGGAAATAGCCTCAACTCCGTTTAACCTGTTGAATAGGAGTTCTAGGGAAGCAGAAATGAGTGAAGCAATTTTTAAAAAGCCATCCAAGGGTAATCAGAGTTGGCAGCAGCAGTTCATGTGCTTATGAATATACTGAGAAGGTATAAATTTAATTTTTACAACAGATGTCTGGCAACCAATTAGGAATAGATGCCTGAGTGTGTAATCCAAGTCAGGCACTTTGGACCCAGCATAATTTTCATACTGAAAACAAAATGGTAATAAAAATATAAATAGAAAATAATAGACAGAAAATACCCCTTTTCAGTGGCTTTTTTTTTTTTTTTTTTTTTTTTTCCTACAATGAAGCTAGTAGATTTTCAAACATTTGGGTCATTCTCTTTTTTAAAAAATCTGTTTATAATCAAACAATTTAGGTTTCTGGAAAAAAATACCCAGAAATGGCATTAATGCAACAAAGCAGTCTCCTAGCAGAAGGTCAGTGGAGAAGTGTAATCAGTTTAGAACTCACCGCTGTAACTTACTTGAACGGAAGACTTTTCTTAAGGTGACATTAAGTTGAAATATTTAAGATAAACTAGAAGATTTGACTGGAAATTCACAATGGCTCCCTGAAATAGTCTGCCCTGATTTACAGATCCTCAATTTTCAATTTATGAGCTGAGACCAGAGGATACAACTAGAGGATGGGAATAGAGTAGTCATATTAAAGGCAGCTCATATATCCTAAAGACAGACTTTGGAAGAATTAGAAAGTATAATAAAGTGCCTGTCCCTTTAAGACAGGGCCTGGCTTGCTGCCAATTTCAAACCTAAAGCATTAGATATTTTTAAAGCCCTTAAAACTGTCACTTTTTCTCTAGACTTTTTGTCATCTCTAAATGAAAAAACAGTACCAGAGAGATTTGCCCGTATTGTTTCCAGTCTCCTCAGGATATTTTTGAAAAGTAAATATTTATTGCTGACAATAATTTTTTTGCAAAGGTTAACTAGCTCTCCAAGTGCATACTGGGCCAAATCAAAGACAGAGAAACCACTCAACCACTCCCCAGTTCCGCCTGCATACAGGAAACTTCTGAAGACACCATGCAAATTGCCCAGTATCAACAGTTCCTTATCTTTTTCCAAAGCAGCCATTAGAAATTGGTTTTGCAGAGAGCAGCTGGAGGCTTATAAGGGCTCAAATGAATTTAAATATGGGCTGGGGGCTATCAGGGCTCAAAGACCTGGCAGCACCCTGCGTCTTTTCTGAGCCCTTCTCCTCCTGGAGCTCCCAGAGGGTCAGTTTTGCACTGATCTCCAGGGGGAGTTTTCCTCCCTGAAGGCTTCGTTCTTTGACATCTGCAGCAACCTTCACAACAAAATTATGGAGTGACCACTCGCTCTGTGTTTCCTCCTAGATCTGGCTCCTCCCACGAACATGTTGCTGCCGAGTTCCTCTGAGGAATGTTTGAAGTTTCATTTATTTAAAGATGTTTCATAATCGGGTAAGTTAGGGAAAGACAAAGTTGCACAAGTTTCTCGAGAGCAGATTTTTGTGGAAAATTTTAAGGTTCACTGTAAGTCTTGAATCCGAAAATAATCACTTTGGTTTTGAGATTTCAGGAAGACTATTAGAAGCCCATGGATTATATTTTGTTAAAGGTGTCAGGAAAACAAAAATGGTAAGGTCCCTTAGGGTTATGGCTTTTCTATTAATCAATTAAACCAATTAATTTTTTAGATTAATAAACAGTGCGTGGTATTATATAGTTTTTTGGAGAAAACCACACCATGTTTCTTACACACACAAACACGTACACCAAGTGTACACACAGATATGTGTATACTGTTATGCCTTATATCTAGCTGTCACCCCAAAGCTTCGTGTGCTTTAGAGAGGTGGCTGGTTGGTGACTGTGTGATCCTGGATTATGGGCACATAACAGGGGGTTAGGACACTGACTGGAGGTAAAGGGAAGATCACTCTGTATGAGGGTGGCACCAACCAGTGGATTTATAGCCCAAATGGAACAAAAAATGGAAAAAAGCAGCCACTGTTCACTGCTCCCTTCTTCCTGTCCACTCTGTCATGGATTGTGTCTCCTCCACAGTCCACCTCTCCATGCCACCCCGCCTGGGAGCCAGCTGACTATGGCCTGAAACTTTTATAAACTGTTCTAAAATAAACATTTTCTTCTTAACTTGGGGGTGTCAGGTATTTTTGTTCCAGCAAGAGAGAAAACGTAACTAAAACATGTATATATGACATTTCGGAGTTAGACTCCAAGTGCTCTATATCTATCTAGATAAATACATATGGATCAATACACACATACGGGAATATATCAATATGTGATGTCACACACAGACACACAGACATACAGACATGCACATAATTTGGTTGTATCAGGATTTGTACTTGGCCTCAATTAGCAGGACTCAGAAAACAAGTGGTTTAAAGGATTGTGTATCTTTTTTGACCCTTAGAAAATTGAATTTCCGTAAAAACAGGACAAATCTAACTCTGCCAGCACACGCCACGTCTTGGACACAGGATTTCCTTGTAACTGGGAAATGACTTGCAGTAGTGGCAGCTACCATGTCTGCATTAAAGACAGGAAAAAGTAAACAGAAGAAATGGGGAAAAAGGGGACATACCTACTGAATTATAGCCCACTACAAAGCCTTAGAATTTATTGTAGTATTTTATTGGCAAGAGCTTGATCTTATGACCACATCTCTTTGTAAGGCAACCTGAAGAGTGATTTTGTTTTTGATTTTTAACCAGAAACAAATTCAGTTTCTGTTATTAATAAAAAAGGAAATAAAAAACCAACAGCAACAAACCAAATGCTGGGCATAGCTAAGAGTCATGATTGTAGTATATTCCTTAATTTTGCTGTGGCCCATGCAAGAGGTTATCTCCAATAAGTGTATCTGGATAAGCTTCCAATTAGCAACATGGCCGACAGCTACTGGAGCTCCTGATCTTTAGTTGAGATGTTAAGGGTCACAGATATATTTTCAGATTTACCAGCACCAAAAATGATTAGGAACCAACAGCTGGGGGGAAACAGCTAATGACAGGACAGAGAGTGTAAATTTTAAGCCACTTTTGATTCTGGGGTAAAAGTAATAAAGAGGGTCATTGGTGAAAACATTTTTAGAATTTCTCTTTGGCGAAAGTTAAATACTAAAAAGAGGTCTAATTTGGAATAGGTTTTCATTTTACTATTCTTATAGTGAATTCAAATTTCAATGTTCTTATTCTTTTTATGGCCTAAGAGGTTTATTGATATTTTGTGCTAATATCCCAAATAAATACACTACAGTCTTAGTCATTGTCTACGGAAATCTTTCAGGCCTGTGAAACCTGTAGCGCCACCTAGTGGTGCTTATCTTGACCTTTCGACACAAGATCTTTAAGGGTTGGAGACGGAAATCAAAAGTACAGAACATGGTATCTTAAAATTGGGGCAGATGGTACAGTTGCTATGACCTCAAGCTGACATGGTCTTCTTTTTATCCCTCCTCCCATTTACTCTCCTTCCTTCTTCTACCAAATTAGGGTTTTCTCTTTCTGCTCTTTCTTTTCTCCTCAATTACTCTTTTCGTACTTTTGACCTCTGAGTGGATATACCATGTAGGAGATGAAGGAGTTGGATAATTACCTGCTAAATCCACTTCCCAAATTGAAATCCTGTGCTCTGGTTCGTTAGCCCTGTGCTCTGGTCTCGAATTTCTAAACTCTCATTGGTCATATCTGCTTGGTGTCAGCCAGCTCTAAGAAAAAGTCTTTCCGATTGGCTGTTGGTGGTGCTTATTTCTCTCTTTCTATGGATCTAAGGGTAGCTGGTAAAAACTGGTGATTCTTCTTTAATATTTTCTCTTCATGAAAAGTGAAAAAAATCATAGTCTTTGCAACCAATCCGATGAATATTTCAGTCTTAGATTTATCAAGTTCTGGATGTATGACCTTAGAAAAGATAAACTACTGAGTAAGAAGACAGAAAAATACAATAAATTATATAATCTAGTATCCTATGAACAAAACATAAAACAAAACAAAACAAAACAAAAATGCCCCCCAAGCAGGCAATACAGAGAACAAATGGATCACCGATCATCTTAAGAAATCAACCGTGAGATTTCCCTTTGGAAGTCTGGCCAGTTGAGAAAAATTACAAAGAACAGGAAGATGCCATGCTGGTGAGGGGAGTGCAGTGGGATTCTATCCACTGACACAAGAGCAAACCAGGAGATCTACCTGCCCTAACAGGAAGAGAACACTCCCAAACATGAAAACTTAATTTGTCTGAGGTTCTAGAGAGCCTTGAGCCTTTGGTGGAGGCATTTTCATCTTGGGGTAAAGTTGTCTGAGGATCTGAGCAACAGAATATGATCATCACAATGCATTATGACACATGTATTTTAGCTAAGTAAAAAAATTCTTTGTGATGTAAAAAAAAAAACAAATTGAAAGCAAGAAAGAGAAAGAATGCAGAAGAAAATGAGAGAGAGACTAACAAGGGTGAATTGTAAGGGGCAACAGAAAAAGAATGCTATGGTTTGGACCTCATATGCCCCCCCCCCAAATCTGTGTGGTGATGGTTTGGTGACCAGGGTGAAAATCAGTGGAGCCAACTAATCATAGATTGGCACCTCCAAAACTGCGAAGACGATCTAAACCTTTTCTACTTCTTCATCCATCATCTTGACATTTGTTATAGTCACGGAAAGCTGACTAATGCAAGCAGTCAGCAAGCACTAAAATCTGATAGAAGACTTGAATTGGGTCAAGCTGATTTAGCTACGGTCATTAATGTAACTAATATTTATCCATTTTATGCTCTGAAAAGAGTAGTAATTCTAATTGACTGTCTGGTATATGGACTAAGATAAAAGGATGATAAGTGTTCAGGGAACCTTTGCTGAAAAATGCACTGGGCATTGAGCCACAATCAAATTCAATCAAGCAGGACTCAGCAAAGATCAGTAGACACATCCTCACACACCACAAAGGTAGTTAGTGTGGCATTGTTGAAGCTATAACAAAGGTGAGTTGTCAACAAAATAAAATTTCTGTAGCCACTGAGAAATGGGTACCTGTGGAAAGCACAAAATAATGACAAAAAGGTTTTCATCAGATTATGCAAATTAACAAAATTGGAAATGGTTTGATGAGTACAACCTGACTCTTCTGTGAACCACAAGAGATATTTCCTGTTGTCAGAATCACTCAGGAACCATCGGTGTGAGGCTTTTTAAAAACTGCCATGGAACATGCAGCCCTTCGTGAACCCATCGTTCACTGCTCTTAAGATGAGCCAAGAGCAAATCTAATGCAGGTTAGCATCACATTCAGTGCGATTGCTCTGTAAGTGCTGGGTATTGCACTTTAGGGGAACTAGAAGAAAGTTTTGAATTAGCCAGCCCCACCTTCTGAGTCCTTATTATTTTAAAAGTGAAAAGTTTAACATTGAAATCTTAAAGAGATTCCATGGCAGATCGTTGTAAAGATCCATCTAGAAGGCCACGGTATCTCTGAAAGGACTTGCCGGCCATATGTCCTGTATTTGGATAACTGTGAACATTTATCAAAAGTTCATTTTTCCCCCTAAAACATCTTTAGGAAGGTTATAATCCACGAGATTGAAAACACTGTAAGGGCAGAAACCATAATCAGAAAATGCTGCATTCAGTAAATCTTCCGAGTGAATGAACACTCTTTTTGCTATGTGAAAGAAGACTTAACTGAAACAGGGGCTCAGAATTATTTACACAATACATCACTGAATCTTTGCTATTTGGAAAGTATTGGCACATGTATTACAATCCCCTTTCTTCTCAATAGCAAATCACTTATAGAATTGATTAGTTAGTTTATTTCCTTAACTACCTGGTTTCTCCGTGATTAAATTAATTAGATTTAATTGTGGAGAGTACGTTCTAGTCAGAAGTCATACTGTGGTTATTCAGCTAAAGATGTTTCCTTGCCGATATGAGGGAGAATTGTGTATAATTTTCCTACTAATAAAATAAGTGCCATTTCTAAAAATTCAAGAATGAATCATATTTAGGATTTCGTCATGTCTTTGCTTTGCAATATTTTAAGAACTTGAAAGGAGCCAAAATGGCATGGAGGCACTTGCCTGTAATCTCAGCACTCAGGAGGCTGAGGCAGGAGAATTGCTGTGAGTTCAAAACTAACTTGGGCTACATAGGGAGTCCAAGAACAGCCTGGACTATGTGAGATACTGTCTTTAGAAAAAAAAACAGAATTTTAGGGGGTCTCTCTAATTGTTGCTCAGATGCAGGAGGCAGCACTAACAAAGCTATTTCTCTTCTTTCGGGGAAGAATCTTCCATGTTACTTCCCATGAATAAGCCTCTTCCTGAAGATTATGAAGTAATGTATCAGGCACAACATGAGCTCTTCAAGGCTTGTGGTTTATCTGAAAATCAAATCGCAATAATCTTGTGGTTCATCCAGCTATTCATACATTTGGGTAAAGGTTAAATATCAACCGTGAGGCAGTTAACAACTTGTAAGGCAGAGGAAGCAGGGACGGATCCATTTTAAAATCAGAACAAAACCTTTCTCTGCCCTTGGTGGTGTGTTTTTCTTTCAGCAGGTCTGAGGGTGCTGTTGGCAGAAGCCTCTTGGCTGTGTTTGTTTCTCAGTGGTTATACGTGCTCAGCGGGCCCTTGTAAGTGTGAACAGAACACAGACCCGGCCTGTGCCTGGGCTGCAGCGAAACTGTTCAAGGCGTGAAAACATGTTGTCTGGAGATCAAATGGATTAGCTTTTGACATTCCTTTCAGGAAGAGCATCTCTGTTCTGGCTAATGAGCTGGCTGGCAGAGAAACTATGCAGGGTGGAATAGCAACATGTTTGGAGTTTGGTTAATTGGTAGTTACTGGTGCAAGATAGCAGCAGACAATTTAATCCTAGTCAAAGTTCGGATTTTGTAGGAAAGTTGACCGGGGCTCATGGTCAGGCTGAGGCATGCTGACTGTGTGAAGTTGAGCTGGTTATTTATCCTATTCTGTCATCTCGTACCATGGGGGTGACGACAGAACATATATCAAGGGTTCTTGCAAGCATCACCTTGGATGATTTATATAAAATAAATATATAGCATAAAGTATTAAAAAGTTCACAATAAGTAACAATTGTCCCAATAGAATTGATTGCCCATCTGTTATAAACATGCTTCGGAAAAGTTTATAGTTTTTGTATTAAACGTTAAGATTTCTAAACAGCCTCATGTGATCTAGAATGCTCTCTTAGATATTGGTAATGACTGAAAACCAGGACAGTACACTTCTAGGGGAAACTTTATTAATACAAACCAAAAGCTTTTACCTAAAAATTCAAAATTTGATATTTATCCTGGAAAAATCATCAGAAGTATAAATCAAGAGTAAAGGTAAAATATTTATGTTTTCTTACTCCATGATATTATTTCTAAATGTGAAAATTTAAAAATAAAAAGTCTAACACAGTATGATCGAATTTATTCATAAAATGGACTAGCTTCATTGTTATTAAAAATCTTTAATTTTTCAAGATAAAATGCTTTAAATGTACAGTTGAATTAGAAAGTTATAAAGTAGCACATTCTTTTTAAGAGCAACAGCTCAATAATCCTGAAATAGAAATGCTAAAATGACAGCAGTTGCTGCTTCTAGCTTGATAAGAATATAGATGTCCACTCAGAAGTGGTAGTATATGCTTATCTTCTCAGTGTTCTGGGAGACCATGGTAGATGGCTGTAAGTTCAAATCTAGCCTGTGCACTATAGCAGCTTGGCAAACTCCAGTTCTAAAATAAAAAATTGAAAGCAGCCAGGAATACAGCTTACTGCAAAGGCCCTCAGTTTAATCTTCAGTACCCAAAGAAAAAAGAAAATGGATTCTTTGACAGCCTCATTATCTAATTTAAAGATTCAATTATGGAAGCAACAAAGAAAATAATAATTGCTATAAAGATCTTGATAGTTTTGTATTGATTGTCTTGGTTTTATATTTCAGTTAAAGAAACTATTATAATGAGGCTCTGGTCAATGATGATAAAATCTTAGGAAATACTTATGTTTCTACAAATCTGAATAATTAACTTTAAGCGTAATTACCATAATTTCATAAATTCATCTCAGTATAACTTCTAACTGGTGGTCAAAATCAGGCTATTGTGATCTCCACAATCGCTCAGAAAAAATGTTTATGATTTTTACTGAGCTATAGCTATAAAGTGAATTTGAGGGTTATTATTTACCTGCTGTAGAGGGTAAATATCATTAAGCCGAGAAAATCATCAGATGTCCACTTTGTTCAATGCCAATTGATTAAGGAAAATAATGTGTTTTAGTGTAGCACTGGAGAAACCAAGAAATGGGAAACTTAACATCTCTCATCCCGTACAATGCATAAAAATATTTCTCAGGTGTGAATCACAGAAAGCAATTTTGAACTGTTAGTGACCTGTGTAGATATTTGTTATGTTTTAATTTCTTCTAGAAATTGGGTATCTACATGTAAGTTACAAAGCCAACAAAGCTCTGAGGTTTCATCACCCTAGCTCTCAATTGGTTTTTGGTCCATTACCAAGAATTATTTGGTGGGTGTGAAGAGCAGTCTTTAATTAAATTTCAACCACAATGTAGAATCCCATGCAGCAAGTATATCAACAAACACAAGCAACAAAATATTCCAGCTCAGAATCTTGATCGCAGCTGAGACAAAAACACAGGACATTGAAAGTCCAGATGATCATGACATTTTTGGGCTGTATCTGCAAGATATCAAAGAGATGGTGTGATTTAGGTAGTATGTGTAAAAGTGGCTTGTACGAACTTTTCTTAATGTTATGGCTGCTTGTAACTAGTGTTCAGCAACTAGATTTCAACCAGCAAAAAATGGGTCATTTTCTATAGTCGCAGAGATTTTGGGACTCCAGACCATTTAGGTGCCTGATTTGGATCAGTCTTTCAGTACACACTGTGGTAATTTGTGCTAGGAATGCTTCTTATGATTTAAACACGTCAGACTTGCATTCAAGGGTCACGCAGATCTCAACTGCCCTCAGCCTGCCTGGTCTGTTGTCTGGATTACATAATGACACCCTGGATGTTCCACCAAGCTCCAACCCTTCCTCTTTAGCAGATGAATTTATTTCAGGATACTCTCATGCAGTTCCTCACTGTGTTGAATTTGTCATGTGTATTGTGGGCTGACTTTGTCAAAGATTGAACAGGTCCGAGAGGGTAAGAATTGAAACTCATAACCTGTGACACAGTTTGTATATTCTGTGTGTTGTCACACATCACAGTAGAAACACATTGACTGTCTGGGGGCCATTCATAAGATGCAGAACACCTAAATCTTAACTCCCAATAGGAGTGTGAATGCCATGTAACATTAGGAAATTATTTATCAAGTGCGCTTGCATAACCAGCAATCATAGTTGCTGACAGAAACAAAGCCAGCTATTATTTTATAGATGCCAATTAAAAGCAAGCCTGTCACTGTGCAAACAAATACCATTCCTTGAACATCACAGAAACATCTCATGACAACACCAAGTGACCATATGTCTGTAAAGCAAGGGTAAAGTATGTGCTATAAGCTGGTTCCCTAGACCAGCCTCATTCAGGAAGATGGTGCGACCCTCTCTAGTTCACGGATCTTGAACTCCATTTTGTAGTCATGCCGGCCTTTAAAAGTCACTCAGCTCGGCATCTCTGCCATAAAGTGGGGGAGCTGGCATTCTTTAGGACCTGGGGGAGTTGTTGTGTTCCACTGGAATGTGTTGAATGGCTTGTAAATTAGAGTCCCTAATGAAAAGTCGCTGGTGTCCGACTGGAGCAATCATCTGGTTAAAATCAGGCAGTAATTCCACTAATTTTACTGCCCTTCTCTCAGCCCTCAACGCCTCATTTAGGAAAAAATGTTTATGTTCCCCTCAAAACACCTGCGTTTTAACTTCGGTCCCCAAAGCAATTATAGTATTTTATTTTATCTTATTTTCTAGGTCTCTGTGTTGTGAATGAAGCTCTCCTTTCTTTCATAAAATGTCAGCAAATGAAATCCATCCTGAAATTTTAAGTGTGAACATGCCAATATTATGTTTTTGTGCAGAGTCTAGTTTTGCTGTTGTTCCCCAGAACCCTTGAAATATTTTTCAGAAAACAATAGCATGATCCGTATTGCTAGTTTACACTGAGACTAAGTAAATCCAGGTTTGAAGACACAATGGTGTGATTGCTACTTATCCAATTAAAAGCCTTCCAAACGAAATGCAGTTTTCATTAAAATTCAGTCCCACGGACACTTTTATATCAATTTAGCAGCCTTGAAAAAAAATTGCTTTGGTCCTCAAGGAAAAGAAAGTCCTGCATCAAATGTTGAAAACAGAAGGTACTCTGAGGTCTCTTTTTACTCATGTGTTAATAGAATATCACCTGGTGTCGAGCTGTTTGTATTTTCACTTTTTAAATTTCCTGAAAAGAAGGCAAAAAAAACCAAACAAACAAAAAAAACTGTCCCTCAAAATTCGTAAGTTTGGATTACATGTCCTTTGTTGAAAGAAAACAGAGGGCAAAGAATTTTGAGGAACACATACACAAATCTCTCTGTTTGTTTCCAAAGTGGCTCTTCCCCTCCACCTCACTCCAGCCCATGTCTGGGGAACATCTGTGAACTGGGGAAGGCATTCTGGGTAATGACATGCAAATGAGCCCACCAGTTAACAGAATTTCCTTGTCCAATAATGGAATTGGACCAACATGTAGGTTTTTAAATTGGAGCCAGGCTTGCCCAGGCCAGATGTGCAAACAAGACCACTTTTTCTTGGTTTTAGAGACCAGAGCAGCAGAGCCCCATGGAGGAGGGGAGGAAGATAAAAATCACATGACAGGCTATCTAATAAGGAACCACGCAGGCGTACAGAGGTTCTCCTGGTTGTCCACATCACATGTGTTCAGGTATTCATACACATTTGCTAACTGGGGAGAGCTGTCTGTGATGTCACCTAGCACGTCTCCAGGCCTTGACAGCTTGGCTGTTTGGCAGGGCAGCCCTACTGTAGCTACCGGAGAGCTCCATCTACCTTAGATTAGCTACTTGTTGGAATTCTGACTGATGTGTTCATGTTCAGGAGTGACTGGGTCACTTGCGTTACCAGGAACCTAGGGCTGTTGTTCCTTAGCATAAAGATTTGCTGGTCCAGCTGAACCTCAGATTGGGAGCAGAAATTGACCCCCCAAATCTTATGCCTTCTGTTGATATCCTAAGGAAAAAAATGATCTCAGTTGGTAAAAAGTGAGAGGCTAGTCCTGTGCTGCAAGTTTATCACATAAAAGGCGGGTCAATACCTGGTTCCTCCTGCTTGGAAAACAAAACTGATGCCATTAGCTCTGTAACCGAAAATGCTAATTAAGTTGGCAGTTGAAAAGACCCGAGAGACCTGGACAAGAGAATGCCAGATGAGTTTCAGTCACCTTGGCTTTCTCAAATTGGCTTCAAACAGGATTTCAAGGCTGTCCTTTTTTGAAAGTAAAAGATATCTTACCATTTTTATAGAAAAATAGAAGCCAAAAAGTATTACATTTAGATGTCACAATTAATGATCATCATGTAACCAAGGCATATTGAGGACCAGCAAATGAGCAAACATTTGGATATACTTCTCAGGAATGATGGATATATTTAACTGATGGCTATTGAATTTATCAGGGTCAGTTAGCATAATGAAAACATATTTTATTAGGTTGTTAAAGGGGTAAATTGTTTTCATATTTGTTCATCTGTTCCCAAGGCTAATTTTGGAGTTTTTAAAGCATGCTTTTCATGTTCTTAACGCGAACAGCTAAATAAATAAAGCATTAGTTTGAGAACAGAAGTAGCCACCATAGATAAAATGTACTTTCAGTACCGGCCTAAGGAATGATTTTCTGACTTGAAGTTCATCAGCTCCGGTAAACAGTCCCTGGAATTCCCAAGTCAATAAAAAAATAAAAGTAGAAATTTATATCAGTAAGTGAAAAAAAAAAAAAAAAAACTTAGGTCTGGCTGATGTTTATTAAATGAAACATAAAACTGATATAATTCTATTTATTATTTAAACTGAGAACACTTCTGCTTCAAATCAGTGCTGAGTGCATTTTCATGGTCAGAATAATATGAAGGATCTGAAAAAATATCTCTATATCCGTTTTCTTATTTTAGAAGCATTCCTGTTCACCATTAAAATGTGAACTCTTAGATATTGGCTCCTTAAACATGCTTTGGGTTTAAAAGCTTTCAAAGTAGAATAAATTGTCAGAAGTAATAATGACCACTTTTTAAAAATTGTTTTGTACTCATTTGTTTGGGCTCCATATTGAAAATATTTATTGTTGGGTATTGGTACACACACTTAGCACATCGTGATCTTTGGAACTCCACTTTGCTCTCTCCCTTATCTCCCCACGTTCCCAGACACGCTGTCCTTTAGCAGTGGGTCTAGAGCAGGCCTCCGAGTGGCCCAGATTAGTAATTGATGCACAGTATTAGCAGTCGATCTTGTGGGAGAATTCAGAGGACGCTCAGTGGTATCATGGGGTGTACCTCCCATGGTGTCCTTGCTTGCTGGGGTTTGTTACTTCTCATAAAATATAACCAAAGTCTACTTCGAGTCTCATCTGCATTCCAGCTTTTTGGCTCACAAGTTTACTCTTTGTATGTTAGAGCGCCTGTCATGTCTTGATTTTTTCCTGTTTGTCAAAATCAATCTTGGCCTCCTCTTATTGTCTAATGTTAAGTGTTGCTAGATTTGATGGTTCTGTTCCCAGTTCCAGTCACAGTAAAATCTTCCTTGGTGAGTCCAGTCAATTCATGGCTTTGATTTTCACCTGTCTCTACAAGCTTGGACTCCACTGTGCTTAATCAGGCTTGGGTTTTAAACTATCTACAGTTATTGTGTGTTGGAGGAGACTGAGGCATTTTAGATTACTGGTAACTCAAGGAAATATCACCTGGAAGTTCGGTACCATTTAAAGCAACATCTTTTCCTGTTTTTTCATAGTTAATAAGTCATCTAGTTTGACCTCTTTCCCCTCCTCTCCCCTCCCTTCATTTCCCTTCCCCTCTTCTCTCCTCTCCTCACTGCCTCATCTTCCCTTTCCTCTTCGCCCTTCCTCTGTCTCTGTCTCTGTCTCTGTCTCTCTGTCTCACTGTAGTCAGCACTGGCATTGTCTCTGAATGGGAACCTGCCTTATTGACATGCTCCTGCCACCCTAAACAAAGTCATGGCTTTGCCTCTGATGATTTCAGCATGCAAGGTATTCCTAAGCTCCTTACTAAGTCTTCAGGTCTTGTTTTGTACTGAATAGATAAGGTGAATTCTAGTGCACACCTGTAATCCCAGCCCTGGGGAGGCCGAAGAAGGAGGGCCTTGAGTTCAATGATGGCCTGGATACACAACAAGACCTTGTCTCCATCAATCAAATTAATGGAAAAATGAATGTCAATGAAAAAGCAATGTGAAAAATGTCCCTGGGAAAACATGTCCAGTGACTCCCACTGCTTATGGATGGAATATAGTCTTTATTGCATTAGAACTATCCTAATGGGACACAGTCCTTCTGCACTGACCCTGCAGCATCGCTCACCAGCATGACCTCCGTCCTCCTCCTCATCCCCGTCCTCTGAACGCACTGGGCCTGCCCATTTGTGGTCTTCTCTCCTCTTTGACTTGATGATCATCCTCAAGTTTGGAATAACAAAACCACTTCTTCATTTAAAGAAAAAACGACAGAAAAAAAAAAAGAAAAGATCAAAACTAGTACTCTTAGAGGGCAGAGATGGAAGTTAGTATAGCATCTAATCACTGTCAATGACCCCCTAACAATTTGGACATGACACAAATTGTAACATAGATGATCAATGCGAGAAGGAAATATTGACAGAATTATCC
Source organism: Cavia porcellus (assembly GCF_034190915.1). Taxonomy (NCBI): domain Eukaryota; kingdom Metazoa; phylum Chordata; class Mammalia; order Rodentia; family Caviidae; genus Cavia; species Cavia porcellus. The sequence goes on from NW_026947489.1 coordinate 13,326,991, forward strand.
TTCAGGCTTCATAATGTGGCATGAGACAGAATGAAGCTTCAATGTAAAGTATATTAGTTGGCGGTCTCAGCATAGAGGAGGCATCTGCTATGCCAAGGAGAACACGTGTAAATTAGCAGGGGAAATGCGCACGATTGGAGGCCAGAGAGGAAACCGGTGATGAGCACAGTGGTGAATGCAAGCAGAAGTGTCAAGATGTAGAGGTGTGGATGTTGATCCCGACACATTTAGGCTATAACGGAACCCGGCTTCTCTCTCCGCGCTCCAGTAGCAGCAACTGAGGCTGCAATTTACATTTTACATTTGTGTTAGCTCCTGGAATTGGGTAGTAGAAGTGTTAGGGGCGGTAGATTAGAGAGAAACAGACCGAGCAACAGCAGTAGAGAAACAGGCAGGCATGCAGAATGTGCAACACAGGGCAGATAGAAGTATTTGCTTCAGCTTTAAACCAATGTGTGTGTAATTAACAGCTCCCATTCATGATTTAATTTCCCCAACATATTACTTTTTATGGCAAACCCTTCATGCAACATTGTGAATTGGCTGTGAATCAGAAAGATGGTTCAGGATGGGCCTGACATAGTTTCCTCCAGTTTCTTGTGACGGAATTCAGCGCTGGTGACAGACAGCACCCCAACAGCAAAGCTCAAATTCCCTCTTCACCTCCTCAGCAGGTAAATGGAGGAAATCAGCTGAACACCTAAGACGTCTTGTTACTGCTGCACTGTGTGGGGATCAGCAGGTTCACTTAGGGGATTGTGACTTCTTTCCCGTTCAATTATTCGTTTGTCTACCAAGACCACTTAAAATTGCCTATAAGCATATGTTACAAAGGGATGCATGCAAATGAATGCCAAGAGTCAACCTCACTTTCCCATTCTGAGTGGAAACTTTTAGTTCCTTCTAAGGAAATGAGCATTGAAACAGAAACAGAAACTAGACTGCCCATCTCTCAAAAGAAAAACAAAAACTACACAGCCTGTGCACACACACACACACACACACACACACACACATACATCCCCTCATACTGTCAGCAAAGCCCCTAAATCTGAATCCTTTACCCTCTATCAGTTTGTTGGTACAGAACGTGATATTAAAAATGACTATATCTTATTGAGAAAGGGAAGGATTAAAAAATTAGGATATTATGAAATTCTTTGAATGAGTTAAATTTTCACACTAACGTGTTTCAGTTTCAGATTTTATAATCATTTCTAAAGTACATGTAAGTAGAAAAAGAAAATTTGGTCATAAGGAGACATGAATTATTTAGACTATGGCTGTACTCACACAAAATGAAATTAAAACCTCACGATTGTCTTAATAATTCAAACAATTCTCTTCATTTCCTAAATCAGTTGTATGTTTTCTATAAAATATTTTTCTGCCTGAGATAGCCAAGTGATTTCATCAAGCCAATTCTGTGTATACACAGGCGGATTGTACACATACTCAAGTATGTTCTCTAATTAATTTTGAAATAAAAGGAGAATGTGAAAACATTTAACGTGTAGTGAGCCCATTTCCAGGACAATTGGAACCTTGCTTACAAATGTGGATAAATTACTTTTCCTCTTCTTAAGCACTCATATGTTATGTAAATAGAAAAAAAATTTCCATTCACAACAGGGCTTTTTCATTTTGTTTATCTGCAGATATGAGAAAGCAAGCTATACTCAACCACAAATTAGATCATGGAGCTGAAATAAGCTCAGATTATAACAGATCACAGGTCTATAAAAAACATTCTGTTATTTATGACTAGATTATTTATAGTAATCCAAAAAAAACCCTTTTTTTTGTCTTTTTTTTTTATCAGTACCGGGGATCAAACTCACGACCACACACTTACAAGGCAGGCGCTTATGCCACTGAGCTAAATCCCTAGCCCCAGAAAAGCCATTTTATAATCAAATATAATACCTGTTTCTGTAAAAACTTTGACTGAACTGATGCAATTTATCAATTCAGTGGGAAGATCTAGAATTTCTTCACCTTCAGCCTTGAGGTTTAAAAAAATACAGTTATGAGAGGAGGAGAAAACATGACCATTCTATTCCAAAATTCTAAGTATATTTCCTACTATTTTGTAGATGTACGTGGCACACTTTGGAACACTGCCCTATATTTTGGCAAGCTTCTTTCTGAAGATAAGTAGACACTTAAACCAAATGTCCTCTGAGGTCTTAATGTTAATCTAAAAAGTAGGATTGAAATAGATATGCTCAAAACCAAATCTTTGAAATGACAAAATGCTCATAAACATCCTGAATATCTATAAATCAAAATCTGAAGCATAGTTTTCTTTCTATGGAATCATAGTTGTTTTGGCATGAAACATGTTTGTGGTTATATCGGGTCAGCTCTGATTACATTTCTATTCGCTTCTTAAAAGATGATGCAACTCTCACAAAATCCTCTTAGTATTTACTAAAGTGTGTTCCTCTTTTACCCAATTGTCTCCGAGTTCAGAGAGGCGTTCACAGCAATCGGTGTGACTCTATTGAATCTAGTGTGTACCAAAAATAAATGCTTATTTAAACAGATAATGAAATAATTTATTGGGGGAGGGAAAAATAATGAGGACCCTTTAGGGGAGGTGGTACATATACTTTTCATTCTATCTTGTGCCATTTTGTATTCTGGGATTGTATTAGTGATATTTATTTTAATTTTTTTTAATTTTTTTTTTTGTCTTTTTCGTTTTTATCGGTATCAGGGATCGAAGTCACAACCGCACATTTGCAAGGCAGGCGCTTATGCCGCCGAGCTAAATCCCCAGCCCTTGTATCTGTGATAGTTAGCTGTGAAAGAAACCTCAACTTTGACAAGCCGTGTAAAAGAGAAGAACTGCTCATATTTTAGTCAGATGTTTCTTACATGCAACCACCGCTAACTTAATGCCTGCATTTTGTCAGCATTGCAGTTTCCCCAAAGCCATCACATTTATGTCTTCTAGTAGAATTCTCTGTCTAAACCGAGAGAATCTTTTGACTCACGGGCCTAAAGTAGTCTTTGAGCATGTGTAATCTGAAGATCCTGAATCTCAAATGTTTCAAAACCTGAAACTTTCTGAGTGCCAAAGTGACAGCACAAGTGAAAAAATTCTACACAAGATTTCATGGGACAAGTCACTGTTAAATGGCTGGTGCACAAAATTATTGCATGGAATCGTCTTCAGTGCATGTGTGTATGGTGTATGTGAAACATATGAATTTCTTGTTGAGTCTAAGGGTCCATCTCCATGATATCTCTTTCTGAATATGAAAATACTCCAAAATTCAAAAGTGAGTGAAAAGTTCAAAAAGTGAGTACAGAACTCAAAACACTTCCAGTGCAAAGAAATTTGGCTGAAAGAGACTGGCTTGCACCAGACAATATGTATCAGTCTTGTGTCTATGTAGGCTGTGTCATAGTAGATGAAATCTCATACAAAAAAAAAAAAAAAAAAAAAAAAAGTAGGGAATGTCTTTTAATGTTGGAATCATCTGAAAGACAATTGTGAAATGTTTAGGCCTGGATTATCTGGTTGGGCCTTCATGCCAATTAAGTTAACCAAATAAATTATCCCAGGGCTGATAATTTGCAGCAAACAGAGAGACATAGGGAGTTAAGATAAATACCTGAAGGATTCATTTACAAACTCAGTTAATAATGTTTTCAGTCTTAATTACTCAGTTTGGCTGTCTAAGTTGATCTATTTGCTATGTAATTATAGAAATGCTTCATTCTCCAGTCCAGTTTGTAGAGAGAAATAAAGACGTAAGTTTAAAGAAATTAGTAGCACTGGTTTTACGTGTTCTTCTCGGGTCCTTTCACCATTGGGTGTTCAGGGATTTTGTGGGAATAACCTGTATCTCAGCACCATCCAACTTTGCATCATTTTACTCCATGCAAATTATGCCATAATTAATTTGGTCATAGGACAGTTACACACACAGAACTTCCAACTGTAATTACTTCTACAAATCCAAAGCTAAAGGATGGCTTCCTTCACCATCACCGAGTTAAAATACCCAAAACAAAACAGAACAAAAGTTTTAACCTTTTATAGCCACATTAGATACATCATCTAATTTCATCTTCCTAACAATCATCTAAAAATTAAATGAGTAATTTTATAGAAAATATGCTAGTATTCACTGAGGTTGAAAAATAAACTCAAAGGCACATAACAATTCAGTGATAGAAATAAGACAATAAACCAGACTTTTTCTTTGTATAAAGCTGTTGTTCTTTTCAGTGCATTGTGTGTTCTTCAGATACAATACCATTCATCCAAGGGACATATATAGACTTGAAAAAAATATATTGTGGAGGAAGATAACCATTTGGAAAAATTTTACAGATTGGGTCACTTACTTAGGGTTTAAATGATAGCAGCCATTAATATTTTCACACTGGCCTTTAGATCAGATGATTTTTTAAATTGTTTGAAATATGGATGAGTGCATTGAAAGCTATAATTTTTTATGGAAATGTGTGTCAGTTGCAGGTGAATTTCACATTCTTTCATGGTTCTGTGGGGGAGCCCAGAGAATCCTGTGGAACTGCAGGTATGGAAAGCAGATGTTTGATGGAGAGGAGAGAAGAGAATAAAGAAAAGGCTTGAATGTAGTCGTTCTAGATTTGAATACTGAGTCTGAGTCAGGAGAGTGGGTTTAATTTTCTGCAGGAGCCCATTATGTACCCTTGATCAAGTGTTTCTATTAATTTACATTCATCATCAGTAAAACAAAGTCTACCTGGTCAGCCAGGCGTGTTGTGTGCACTGAATAGAAGGATCTGTGTGAACATTCTTTGAAAAAGGTCTGTAGAAATCTAAGGATTGTTAGCAGCCAGTCTATCCCACTTCTGCTGCCAGGCAAATCCCTGGCCACTTGCCCTGACCGCAACATCCTCATGACAGGCATGGCTCATGGTAGAAACCGGAAACAGGCCACTTTCACATTTTTAAAAAATGGTTATGAAATTTTGCCAAAACTTTATAAATACCAGTTAGGGCAGCAGAGTGTTGGACCACATTCTTTCCACCTCATGAACTATTGTTTTCTGTTCTGAATTCATAAGTTAAAATGCATTGAGTTGCAGTTGCTTAGCTGGGTCAGCTTGTGAAATGCCTGATATGTAATGCTTGATTCTAGCCAATTATCTTTAGTTCCTCTTTTTTATTAGTGTTAAATCTGAATTATAAGGGGAAGGGTGGGAGTGGAGCAAGCTCTGCATGCTAAACCTTTAAGATAGTGGATTCATTTTATATTATTTTAACATCTCTCTTAAGAAGAATATTTGGCTACAGTCCTTTGTTGATTGTTGGACTACTCACACACCCTTGCCTCTGTCCTGCTTTAATTTTGTTTCCTAAAAGCAAAAGATAAACTGTCCTGTGTTTGAAAGAAGAAGAACAAGAAGAAGGAGAAGGAGAAGGAGAAGAAGGAAAAGGAGAAACTCACAACAATCTTAAGCTTGTAGTTAACAAAATAAACTACAGATAAAACCCCCGAAGGTCTTGGCTGCAAATGTTTCCCACTAAAGTGGAACTCTGTGCACTCGTAGTCTGAAACAAATTAGGAAGGAGGGGAAAAATCAACAGCTCTGGGGTGAAACTAGGGTTGGTGCTGCCTCATCATTTTTTAACCAAAAATAAAACAAGCAAATTTTGTTTAACTGCAGGTCAAAATAAAAAAAAAAAATTAAAAAGTCCCTCATCTGTTCAGTGTAATTACTAACAGAGTGCAGTCTTACCAGCTGCAGGGTTCATGGATAAATGGAGGGAACCATAATTTTCTGTCCCTGGGGTTAAACCTGCAAACTTTAAGTCTGTTTTTCTACAGTATGCTTTTAATATACCATGCAAAGCCAAGTCAAAACGTTTTCAGAGAATTTCTCTGTCCTTTTTTACTAGAATGAAATAATTGTGGAATGTACAATGGAAAGAAAAAAAATAGTATTTACTTATTCAATGTATTCCATCAAGACATCTCTATTTTCACTCTAATGTCGGTTACAAGAGCTCTAAGGTTTTCATCACCAAAAGATGGGTGAAATTCAGTCACTTTCAGTGTCAAATGTGGCCACTTTCTTTCCAAATCTTCTTGCTCTTGCTTGGGACAAACTTTTCCCCCCTAACTATGTATCTGTGAGTTTTAGGCCCAAGAGTATATTCAGAAAATTTAAGCCATGTGTTCCCGATCCATTTACACTTAACTCATTGAACTGTATTTTTAAAAACACTTGGTGTCCAAAATACTCAATGAGTGGTTTTTAACCCCATTTTATTTGCAGAAAGATGTCAAACTCGAGCTGAAAGGAAATGGAATTTGAGTTGCCAAGTTCCAACTTGGTCCTGAGTTTGAACTTATCAGGTTCGTATGGTAGTCCAAAATAGAAGGAGAAAAAGTATTTTTTCACATCTAGTTAGGCCTTTTTTAATGGGTAATTTCACCTTCTTGGCAACATTTAATAGAGAAACACGGATTAACTGCAGGGTGTAAGTATTCATTTCACGGTAACGTGAATGGCGAGCTGGAATAGAGCAGTAACACAAGCCTTATGGCCCTTGTGTAGAAATGCTGGATCTGATTAACCTCCGCACTGTCTTTACACCTGACCCAGAGAGAAAGGATGTATTTTCTGGCAAAGGACAACTTTCTAGAAAGTGGGACAGAGGTGACTAATTAGAGGTGACTTTGAGATACCAAAGTCTCTGAGCAGGAGACATGATTGGAGAGCATGTCTTTGGGGTTCCAATCAAAATCCCAAATCACTCAGTAGCCTTGAATTTTGCTCTACTGCTTGTGAATTCCCTGCAACTATTTTAACATCCACTGTGTGCCATAAGGCTTGAGAGACAGAAGCTTCAGAGAGCGTGCCACAGTTTTGCAGCAAGGTGCAAGACTGAGGCCAGTCTTTTTCCTCCTCTGTAAAGCAGAGATAAATATAATATCTACCTGAGTTGATTCAAAGATCACTTGAGTTAATATATAATGTTTAATCAAACAGTAGATCTATTTTCATTTTTTTGAAATGAAATGAAATGTTCACTCCATACTGGCTGCCATAGTGTATATGCAAGTTTACATTTCTTTCAACAATATATGAGACCCCTCCTTTCATTCTCGCCAACTTTTATTGTTTTTTTTTTGTTGTTGTTGTTTTGTTTTTTGTTTTGTATTCTTCATGACACCTGTTTTTACTGAGATAAAATGGCACCTCAGTGTAGTTTAGATTTGTACTTCCCTAGTGGCTAAAGATGTTGAACATTTTTTCCTGTACTTGGCTATTTGTACCTCTGAGAAGCATCGATTCAGTTCATCTGTTTATTTCTAGACTTGGAATGCCTTTGTAATACAGAAACTCTTGGCAGTAGCATCATCTAGCCTACCGTGATTGAGTCCTCTTGGAGTTCAAATCTCAGCTGGAGGAGAGTCCTTGATTCTCTCTGTACCTTAGCTTCCTCACTTATAAGGTAGAAATATTAATAAATTATATCTCTCATACATTTGAAGAAAAATTATACATCTCAGAGCTTGGAGTAATATTTGTATAGTGAGGTTTCAGTAAATAAGGTTCTTGTTTCTTAAGAAATCTTTCCTTACATAAATATTAGATGGTCCTATAGGCATTCTTACTCCTTTTCAGTGTCTGTACCAGTTAGCAGTTTGTGATTTTCTCTGTGCTGTTTTGATAAAATTGTCTCCCTGAGTTGGTTGCAAAACTCTTGAGGGCATGCAGTATGCCTAGAAGGCTGCAGAGTGCCTGTACACAGAAGATACTCAGTATGTGCTGGAGGGATGGTCCAGAATGTTCAAACAAACCTGTATGCTACCAGAGCGGCAAGAACCCACAGTATCCAAAAAATGGCTGTGGCTCAGATGTCTGATATAGACACATCATAGAGATATTTGTAAAGATGTCACAGAAGCATGTGCCATCATCACCAAAACAGCATTTCTAAGAAACGAAGAATGAGGACCATTCTGTTTTGCCTAGGAGTTAATAAATTCATCTTGTAGCTTTTGATCATTCTAAGGATGATGAATGCTTATGATTTTTCAGTTCAAACTAAAACATTCCTAATACAAAGTGGATGTGAATCCCAGTCGTAGCACATGTTGCAGAGCTACATCCTATAAAAATGTTGACAGAAAGACTTGAAAGTCAAAGCAACATCATCATCAACCACAACCCCCCCTGGATTCTCTTCCCACTTCTGTAGGCACTGCAGTTTGCACTTGGCTCAATCTTACTGTGTCCTTTGCATAATAGTGTCTTCAACTTTTTTGGTATCTTATATTAAGCATTTCTAGGCATTTAATAATAGCCTTAAAAGGAAAGCCAGTTCTTTTTTCAGAATTGTCCCAGGGACCACAGTAAAGCATAGCAGTTTGCTACTACATCTTTCAATGGAGAGGAGGCGGGGGGACCCCTGATTCAGGATGACCCTGTCTCTCAGCATCCTTGGCTGGAACTCCCCTGTCACTGCCAGACAGTGCAATGCAGGAGAGGGAATGAGTCTTTGCAAACTAGGAAGATGTGTGCTCTGACAGGTGCAAAATACAAAAAGGTGTGTATTTGGGCTCTCAGTTCTGACAGATCACATCATTCTAAGATACTCCTTTATTTTCAGATACTAAAGTGCATATTCAAGTTGAAATTCCAGAATATTTGTAATATTTACAGGACAGAAAGTTAATCACCTTACTGAGCCACCTTAAAGTTCATGCTTTAAAATGTGTGAAAGTATTTCTCCTTTGAAAAATCTATTTTTATTTCAAGATCTGGTTAATTATATCTAAATATTGTATAATATGTATTATGTATTTTATATGTATTATACATGCACATATGTGTATAGTACATATATATATATATATATATCTTCATACATGCATATACACATATCTTCTGTCTCATCACAACATTTGCTTTAAAATAATTAGAATTCATTGGGTTATAATCCGGAATTTTTTTCTTTTCCGGTTTTCAATTACAAAGATGCAATGGATAAGGCCTAAGATTAAAAGCCAAAGCTACATTAGGAAAGTGCAGAGATAAATATAACAATTGTCTCAATAATTAAGGGGATCGGCCAAATCTCTGGCTGAGAGAGGCCTAACTAAGTTGAGGAAAACATGAGCTTTAGGAAGGGGAACGCTTGCATTTTTGAAATAAAATGTCATTTGGAGATCCACGCTGATCACACATTTCGAATTTTTCCACTTAGGCAATGCGATATAGAGATGCGGGGTAATATCATTTAGGCACTTCTGTCTCTGCACAGCCTTAGAGGAGGGCAGAGAAAAAACTTGTCTACCAAACTCTGACTTTCAAAGATCAGCAGCTGATCTCAGGACCCTTCCTCAGCTGCAGTCCTAAAGCTCACCTTGCTGGTGGGGCCTCAGCCAACTTCTGGGCTCTGTGAACAGAGCTGCACCCTGCAACTGCTCCAGGAAACTATCCAATAGGATCTCTTTAATCCCTTTTATGAGGTCTTTTCTGCCCAAGAAGTTGCTGTGCAAACCCTTTCTGGCTATACCACGCCCAGAGATGGCAGCTGCAGGGCACCACTGTTTTCTTTGCTTCTGCTTTTATTACTGAGCTCAAGTTTATTCGTAGCTGCTTTAAAAACGACAAATGTGTTCTAATTTTAGTGCATCATAGCAATAATTGTTTTTATTTCAGCGGTGAGGAAAAGTGAAGGAAAAACAGCTTGAGACTTAATAACACCTTAGCCTGCAGCCTTGGACTTTATTCATGAGATTTTTAAAATCTTTTTTCTTCTCCCTGTGCTCTTAGCATCTTCTTTAAGGCCTAGTTTTATACTACCTTTACAAAGGTTATGTGTTTATTTACAAAGAGTTGGCTTTGCATGGGCTTTCCAAGGATGGCTTCCGGCAGTAAACGTCTTGTCTCTTAACTCCCAGGCCAACCGAGTAAGGTGAGATCTAGTATTTCAGACACAGTGCAGTTTATGGCCTCATTAACCATCTGACCTGCATTGTGTGCAAATTTCACGAAAGCTAGGTGTATGTTTATCCTTTTGAGTTCTGCTGCTGGGCAGTATTTTATTCTGAGAGAGAAATCCTAATGATTACGCATCAAGATAAGAGTTTTCATTTTCACACAACCAATTGGAAACACAGTCAAGTACCTGCATCCCTTTTGTGTAGCACACACCTAGAGACTAACTATGTACTTAGAAAAGTCAAGACTCCCTCACTCACATAAACATAATAAGTGAATTGAAAAATGGTATTAGAAGTTGGCTAACACACAGCAAAGACTGCTATTTGATCATTACAAAAACTAGGCATTTTTTAATCCAACATTGCCAGTTAAGTATTCTATTTGGCTAAAAATAAAGGAGAAAAAAGAAATGACCCTATTCATCTTATCTTTATGAGTCACCAAATGCAGAAATAAAAATTCTTGGGATTTATGCGTGTGCACATGCACGCGCGCTTGTGTGTGTGGATGTGTGTGTGTGTGTGTGTGTGGGTGGGTGGGTGGGTGTGTGTGTAAATTACTCAATATGTCATTAAAAAGAGTTTTTAAATTGCATGTGGGAAAATGGAAAACATGAAACATTTAAAGTTATGGTTGAGCTTTTGTTTAGATAAACTTATGTAAAACTGGTTACTATGGTGATAAACACTGACCTTATCCTTTGCCAAGTGTCTTCTATAATTCAGTGGTCTGAGCTCAATGTCCAGGTAGGCACTCTCCCTTGAGTATTACCTGTGTCTTTTCCAAACTTTTGCAACTAAAAAGGTCTCTACTGGACAGCCTATCCAGTCTGCATTTTTCTCTCTCTCTCTGTCTCTCTGTCTCTCTGTCTCTCTGTCTCTCTGTCTCTGTCTCTGTCTCTCTGTCTCTCTCTCTCTCTCTCTCTCTCTCTCTCTCTCTCTCTCTCCCCCCATCTTCCCTTTCTCCCACTTTCTTCGTGTCGCATGCCAATAACACCACTACCTAATAAGTTAATTTCTACCGGCAGCCGTGTGTATACCATCTCATTTCCCTAGTCATAGAGACAGACTTTAGAGGAGCTGAAAACACATCTTTCTTTTATTCCCTTTTTATATTTTACTATTATCTATCTCACCCATAGCAGGTTCTCCAAAACTATTGTGCTTGACATTAACTCCAATCATGGTTTTCCAGTGCTCACTGTAATGTCACACATGTAGAGTGAAAGTTCAATATATTTTACCAACTTCTGCAGATAACAAAGCAGAAGCCAAAGGAATATTTCAGTGTTTTATTTAACATAGTTAAATGAAAATTTCACATAAATCCTTGTTTGTTACTTACAAATAAAACAATCACTTTGTATTGTTCATGCATTTGTCTTTTCTTTATTATTAAATACTGAAGATGTCTTCAACCAATGGAAACTTTGTTGGTCCATCCTGTTATCTTTAGTGGTCAGATCATCTATTTTGCAGACCGCTCTGGAGAAACCTGTCACTTTTCCAGCCTCCCACAGCTGTGCAGGGTGCTGTGGAGCTCTCTGAGAGCAGGCACTCCCTGGAGCTGCCCAGCAGTAGGAGGACCTGTCTGACGATACCTTCTGACTTTTATGGGTCATACTCTCACGTACTGTGTCTCCATTTAACTAAATTCTTCTAGTAATCGCAATTAAAAATAAAATCATTAGAACTTTTCAACTTATGGTGACATGTGTAAAATTAGTATTTGTGCAGTGCTTAAAGGAAAATACTCGGCTGACAGATTTTGTTTATTTAATGTGGGTGAATCACTTGTTCTTAACTCTCAATTCATGAAGGAGATATTTGCAATGAAGCATGGAAGTAATACTCAGGATAATTGTGACCAATGGGAAAATTTCCAGAAATTTTGTCATGGGCCAAGTTTGGGCAAGACAACTGAGAAGTTGTTTTCCTTGAGATTTGCGGAGATGTAACAGATAATACAAATCTCAGTATTTTGTTTATCTTTAATTCTTTTTATAATTTAAGAAAAGCTTTCTGTTAAAAATTTGTTGTGCTCTCTTTCTGCTTGGTCCAAAGTCTATTTGACATGTCTTTATCAGGTTGTATCTGATAATCTTAATAATCACCCTAATGAAAACTCTGCTTTATAAAAATAGAATGCATTTTTATAGCTGGAAAAATTAGAAGCCCCAATTTCCCAATGGATTAGACTTTTTCAATGGCATGATAGAGCTAGACTTGAATTCTTGTGGTAAGAGATACTCCATAATGGGAAGAAAATTGTGCCTGAAGGTTCATTAATGGGACTGAAATTTCCCAAGGAAAGAGAGATGCCATGAATCTATGTTACTCTTTGTTGTCTGAGAGATTTGCAATGCAAGAGCTACAGTGCCTCTTCACCTCATGGCCCCGATGTTAGCACGGCAACCACGGGGATACTGGAATACTCGGAGAACCGAACATTCCTGGAATAGGGCACAGAGTGCCAAAGATGATTTCCCTTCTTGCAGTCTCTGAAGGGCAGGTATCAGGGGGTGACGTAGGTCCCTGGCAGTGGTTATGACATCAGTCACGCTCAGCTGCTTTGAGTCCTGCAGATTCAGGTGCCTCAGAACACAAGCCCTCCAGGAGTCCAAATGTGGACAACAGTCAGAAAAGTTTGGTGACTTTCTTAATTTAGGTGACAATGGCTACTGTACCTGACAGTTCTCTGACACATCACTGTCTTTCTATGACATAAAGCATTTTCGATCACAGAGATGCCCAGGAAGAATGTTGTACGTTGTCCTTTAAGAACTGAGGTCCAGATCCCTCTATCATGGGACACTAGCATCTTAGGAATGTGACTCTAAGGCCACTGAGGAGGAGAAAAGAACACAGATCTTGGTTCCCGACCAGGGTCCAATTGGCCAGGTAGACAGCAGAGAGACATTTCTGAAGAGTTTTGAAATACATTGCTTTGTTTATTTCACAATCTAAAAGATAGAATTCTTTTTTAGTAGTTTCCCTCAGTCTTTCTATAATTGAGGAATTTAAGAAAATGACCATCTAACTGTGTGTGTTCTCTCTCTTTTAAAATAGCCGTGACTTTCTTTGCATAATGCCTTCTAGTTCCGCCTGTGTTGCTACAGAAGACGAGCTGCCTTTCATTTTAAAGGTCAAATAGTGTTCCCCGGTGTCTATGTATCCCATCACCTTTTTCATTCATTCAGAGGTAGACACTCGAGCTGCTCCTTCTCCATCATGTCTGTCGGGAATAAGCCTGCTCCAGACACGTGGCTGTGGTTACCTCTTCAACACGTAGCTTCGGGTTCTCGGGCTGCACATCCAGAAGTGGGATTGCTGGGACCTATTTATACTATTTTCAAGGAACATCTATACTACGGACAGTGTGGAGAATATTATGCTACATGAAATAAGCCAGACATAGAAGCACAAATGCTGCATGATTTCACTTGTATGTGGAAGTCACTATTATAGACGCAAGTGGAGCAGTGGCTACCAGAGGGCGGGTCCGGGGAAAGGTGGAGGAAAGGGAAGAGATTGATCAAGAGTGCAAGGTTTCCATTAGACCAGAGGAAAAAGTTTCAGTGATTCACCACAGTGCATGGTACCCCAAAATTAATAATATATAATATACTGGGCAGGGGACAGAGCTCGGCAGCAGAGTGACTGCCTGGTCAGTGCAAGGTTTTGAGTTTGACTCCATATATATATATAAATGTTACATATTTAAAAATTGCTAAACTAGATTTTATTCTCATTTCAAATGATAAATTGGCGAGCTGATGTATATGTTAATTATTTTGAATGAATCTTTCTGTAGTGTATACCTAGATAAGGCACTGCATGGTATGCCGTAAATATACAAGATAACCAAATGCCACTTAAAGATAAATAGAAAGTTTAAATAAATGAAAAACATTAGGATCATGTGAGAGTTCTCTCCATTGACTTAACTGCATTTGCAAAGAATATGTGTTTTCACTTTTCATTTAGTTTTATTTACTAACTGTTATAAAGTCTGAAATTCTTTTCTGTCTCATTGTGGTTGCCACATTAAACTTAATACTCTGAAAATACTCACAGCTTTATGGAAGTGAGTCTGGCACCTCTGTGTTCGCCCCACACTTCGTTTACCTTTTACTTTTGAAGCATTAACAAAAAGCTTTCGCTCTGTATACATCTGCTACGTACAGCCAGAGGGTCATTTAATTTTTCTTATTCTCCTTCTACACTCCTTTTTCTCTCCATTTTTCTGCTTCTTTCCCTTCTCTTTCTTTCTTTCCTTTCTTAATTCCTTGCTCCTTCTTTTCTTTTTATTCTTGCTTTTCCTCCCCTCCCCTCCCCTCCCCTCTCCTCTCCTCCTTGTCTTCCTCTTCCTTCTTGTCCTCCTCTCTTAAAGTTCTGGAACTTAGGCTTCTTCTTCATGTGTTAATGTCTTCCTGTTTATTATTCTTTAATCATTTCTGGAGCAAATGCTGTGATTCTCCCTTGTAGCTCTCTGTGCCCTTCCACAGCTATCGCCTGTGCACACTTCTGGCACCATCAGGCGCCCAATGCACACCTTGGTTTTTCTAAACCATGACATGCTTCCTCTCTCCTGGCCTTGCACATCATCCTTCTGGATGCCAGCTTTAAATGTTTTATTTCAGTTCCACATTGTTCCCTTATTGACCTCAGGGATATTCTTAAAGACGTCCAATTTGATCAAGGTTAAAGAGCTTGTCATGATCCTCCCAGTTTAAACGCCTTCCAACACAGCTTGGAAAGCTTTACACCCACAGCACATGCCACATGCATGCTGCTTGTAATGTATTGTTCACTGTCATTCCTGTAAGTCATCAAGCAGCAAACCCTCAGACAGATGCAAACTCTCCTGCTGCAATATTGCCTCAGTGGAAAAATCAGATTCCCCTGACATCATTTGGAACTACAATGCGTTTTCCAGAAACATAGTCGTGGTAAATACAAAGGCTGCTTATAAGATTAGCAATAGTTGCTTCTTTCTTTCCAGAAGTTTAATTCAAGGCTCTGGACCTGTTTTTGAATAGCAACTGCCAGTTCCTACTGTTGGAAGCTCTTCTAGGAGTAAAGCGTTCTGTGATTACTAGCAGGAGATATTGCTGGGGGGAAAAGCATTTTTCTTGCTCTCCCTTTTATTGTGTGATCCTACTTGGGTTTCTCCGCAAAGTGTTTTGCCAACACCATCTAGGAAATTCCTGGCTGCTTAATAGCAAGGAAGTGTCTGCTGAGAGCACATTGAGCTCTCAGTTTCTGAGACTAAGTTCTGGAATAATTTTGAGGACACATGCCTGCATTTTCAGTCGACTCAGGTACACAGGCATGATCCTACCATCCACTGTGTAGGTGTTCACAGCGTAGTTGAAGTTTTTACATGGTCAGTGTAGCTCCAAAGTTTTGTTCTACCTCCTCTGAGGCATGTGCAATTACAAATATTGAACACCTGCCATTATTATTTGCTAGGAATAGATTAAGACCATTTCTGCTCTAAACTTGCTTGTATACATAAATAGGCTGTATAAAGAGGAAACATATAAAAACAAGTATTCACGGTAAAACAAGAAAATGTAGTAAGGAGGGAGATGCCAAGTATAACTCAGAACATTTTAATAACTTGGATACAGTAGAGATATGTTTTAGCTGGCAAAAATGAATTCTGTCCCCCTCAGTAAGGTTACTTGAAATAAAATCCAACCTCTAGGATGGAAAGAAATGTTTTATATAATGAAGTTAAAGCATACAAATGTATCCAGTAGCCGAAGGGACGTGGTTGGATAACATCACCACATCTCCAGTGGTGTAACACTGAAGCATAACCACTAGCTGATCTCAGACTATCCACAAGTGAAAATCAACTCAGCTGATGGATATCTGGGATACAAACTCTGATATATACATATGAAGATCATAAATTCACCTTGACAATCCCATCCCATATCTTTCTTTAAAACCTAAATAGTATTCTTAAAATATTTTAACAGTTCAGTTTCACACAACTGAAAAACTAATAAATTTCCTTTGAACTTGTTTGCATTCAACCAGCTGAAAAAAATTCTCAGGCTATGTCACATAGTGTACTTGCCTCTGTGTCTTATAGTCTTCATCATTGTTTAATGAATGAAGATGTGAATGGATTAGTCAGTGCCAAATTCCATGTTTTCATCTTTGCAAGAATATATCAGGTCCCCATTTCTCTCTTTAGTCTGAGACTCCTTCCTAATTGATTACCTAGTTATTTTTCATTCAAAGCCATGGGCAAAAAGTCATTGAAAACAGATTCAGGTGCAAAGGACAGAGCTCAGTGGCACAACACCTGCCTGGCAAGTGCAAGGTTCTGAGTTCGATTCCCATTACAAAAAGAAAAGAAAAGAAACAAATTCAGCCAAATTGTCTTCTTCCTCTCTGCCAAATTTCTAAGGAAGGCAAGAAGAGGAAAAGGAGAATCTGAACACAACAGTATCCCCAGGCTGTACATACTCGACTTACCCCGGGTCTGCTTGTTTCCTGCTTTCTTCTAAGTAAATAGCACATAATAAATCACATTTGTGTTCTTTTATATGGAGGAGTAACATCTGTTTTAACCTGAATAGTTCAACATGTTTCTTAAGAATCATGTTTACAGAATTAATTTGGTTATAAATATGAGAACAAATTTAGGGTACAAATTTAACTAGGTCGTTCCCTAAGGCACCTGATCCATAAAATCTGAAATATTGTTTTGATCTTGAAGTAATAGCAAACTAACTTCATAAGTAAACAAGAGGAGAAAACCTAATAAAGCTCCAGTAGCCAAAAAGTTAACACCTTAGTGATGAAGAAACAGAGAGGGTAAGACTTGACTCCTGCTCAGCACGCAAGAGACCCTATACCAGTTAAACTTCTTACGCAACCTTTCACCTGATAGGTCTCCTTAGCTGACCCTAGAGCTATAGTTATTTGTTTAACATTGCTGTGATAGAGTTTGGAAATCTGAAAAACATTAAACTGAATGCAAGTGTGCTGAGAAGGTGAAATTCTTAAGTGAGCCGAAGAAATTCTATCTGAAGACACAAACATTTTTCCTCAGAGGAGTAAAGGAAAAAAAAAATACTGTGAGTCTCTGGAAGTATTACCAGAGTGATTTCTTTTGTTTTTAATTAAAAAAGCAAAGACTATTATTAATAACACAAGTGAATAAAGGATGAAAAAGTAGTATTTCCTTCACTAGTTATTACTCAAATTATTGTGAAATAAAAAATTAATAATAAATAATAATTAATAATTAATTATCAATAAAATTATTAATTATTAATAAAATTTAGATTGAGAATTTTAATTCTAAATTTTAATTGACATAAGATATATTCTGATAACACCTAATTTGAGAAACATACAATTATTTACTCAAGTGATTGTAATTTCTGATCTGTGATGCTATTAAGTGAGGAAAGTCCAAGATTCCAAACAAAATTTGTTTTCTTTGCTAAGATTGATTGCAAAATTTGTGTCAGATTTAGCCTCTGTTTGTTTAAAATTGTTTCTTCCTCTTTCTCTTTGTCATGTAGAAGTGGCTTTTTCATTCACACATTTACACTTATGTATCTGTGGGCTTTTCCTGGCAATGGATTTTGGTGCTAAGATACTTCTGTACTATTCCTGACAGTCTGGAATTTAATACGTGTATGACAAGAGAAGCAATTCTGAGATTTTAGTTTGGCAATGGGGAGAGTCAATAAAGATTAAAATGTAACAGTATACTATAATCTTGAATAAAAGTTGTAAAAACATTTCCCAGATTCTCTTGTAAAATCAGCATCAAATGTAGAAATGAATTTCTAGAATAATTTGAGAAATTGATTCAAGTAATAAGAGAAATTGAACATGTGTTTGTGATTGCCATAATCTGTATTTATATTTACATCTGTCATCTGTTAAGCTGCTTTGTCTGTATGTATAAGTCTGTATGTATACATGCATGTATGTATGTATGTTTCTATCTATATCTACATAGGTGTCTACCTACCTTCTCACGGATTTGTGCCACATTATATATCCTATGCTTTAGTCATTAATTCAAAACTTTCTGAAGCACATGATTGACCCTGTGCAAAGCACTGGGATGAAATAGAAAGTCACAGTCTTTGCTTTCAAAAAGCTTTGAATTATGGCACTGAAGACTTCAACTAATTGCAAAATCAGGTTCATAAATTCAACACGTTTTAAGTAGTTGGGAATCCATGTGGCTCAGTAGCAGTTCTAAAGTTGGGAATCTTGAGCTTTAAGGTTATGCTCTGGAGCCCAGCCTATCGGTAATGACTCTTTGAAGGACTTAGAGTGGACTAGTTCACGTCTCTGCCTCCCACTCCCCATCCCTAAGTGGTCCAATCCCTACTTAGTAAGTCTTAGCTCTGAAAAGATCACTTGCAGCACAAAGTCATCCTGGTACTGTGTCCTTACCCTTGAATTCCCACCATGCCTTCTGTGACCCTCCAAGCTAGAAGGAAACATACTAGTTTAGATGTTTATGCAAGTATTACTTGTCTGGAGCATAGTGTTGTGCTAGTAAATATTTGAATAAATGAGTGAAAGTAGCAATAATTATAGAAAGGAACTCTAGGCACAGAAACAATATGGATCCAGTAGTCATTATACTCTAATCAAAAGAAACGCCTTATGTATTTTGCATGTCTTCTTACAGAGCAGAAATCTGTATCGGTGGCCTTTAGTCCATACAGCATTTTTCA
Source organism: Cavia porcellus (assembly GCF_034190915.1). Lineage (NCBI taxonomy): Eukaryota > Metazoa > Chordata > Mammalia > Rodentia > Caviidae > Cavia > Cavia porcellus. Next base: position 13,345,697 of record NW_026947489.1, read on the forward strand.
CCTGCCACATGAGTTTCGTAGTTTGTTACAGTACATCTCAAGCTAGAGAAAAACCCAGACACCAAAGATACAGCCAGAAACAAATGCTTCCTTCCCAGGTTCCATGCTATACTGTGGTTGATTTATTAACATATCATATCTATTGCTTTTTGGACAACAAAAAATCTGACACTGGTTTGATATTTTGTGTCAAATGTCCACATAACTGTGTCCACTGGCATTAAACATCTAGGTCTTTTCAGGTATTGATTCCACTGCTGTTTCCACACTCAGAGTTGGTTTAACCATTTTTATAAATCCCTCCAGTGAGTTTGGTCAAACAACCCAGTAAGTCATTCAACAGATTAATTCGTCTGATGTGCTTGATATTATGCGCCCCCCAATAAATATTTGCTGAGTTAGTTTTTTTCATTGAGTTAATGAATTTGTATAAAATAGTGTCTAAATATCACAAATTCTATGAGAAGGAGGGACTGGTTGCCTGCCAGCTACATAGAAGCTGTTCAAAGTACAATGCCCAGGATTAAAATGAGACAAGTGGGCATTTATGGAAGAAGCACATATGTCCATTTAGCAACTCATGAATGCAGCCATTAATCAAAAAGATAAAAATTTAACTCAGTAGTGTTTTTAGGACATATGCAACCCTTATGTAGATATTTGCTTAATCTAAGAGAAAATGGTCTTTGTTTTCAAATTATCATTGGCTTTCTAATCTTGTTATTGAGTTGGATTCTGAGGCCTGCTAATATATGGAGGTGACACCTTGGAAAGGAAGACAAGTCTGTACTTTATGAGGTGGTCAATCTCCATGATCTGAATTAGGAACTTCTAAAAAATCATGATTGACTACAAAACTTTTTTCTGTAATCTTGTTCTTAAAAATACGTATGAAAGCACAGAGTTATTGAGTGAACATTTTATCACTGTTTATCTCTACTGAAACAAAAATCATTGCTAACCAAATTATTTTGCATGATTTTTGAAATCATACACTCAGGAAAACTGTAAGAAAGATTGATGGGTTTCTTGTATGAATATGATAAGAAATAAAAATTTAAATATTGACATGCAATATTGACAAGCACGGTAATAAGAGTATGGCATGGCTCTGTGGAATTGTGGTGGGTAAATTAAGGGCAAGTGGAGTGTTTCTTTCTTAGATGAACTAAAAGAAAGTTCAGTCTTTGCTTAAACAACCAGCTGTTTATTCATTGCTCCTGGGGTTTAAAAAATGTGGAGCTGAGGAATCTCATTGATCCTATTTTGGGTCCCCAAGGATTTCCTTCTCTGTGTCTTTCCCAAGTGCTGGCCATTTCCCATGGAGCTACATCTAACATTTAAATACACAGAGTTATTTTCTTGCTTAATCTCACCCAGGATCTAAAACTATTTCTGTCACAGTTGGGCTTTCTTCTAACGACTGATGTTATATTTTTCTCCTGTAAATCAGCATCCTTACAGAATATTACCAAAATTATATCAACTGCTAACTTCGTGTTATTTACAAAGTTAGTTCTTAGCTGTAATTTTTTAAAGTAATTGATTCCAGACCAAAATGCAATTCTGACCTGCCATCCCAACCTCCAGGTTTCTTTCTTATCTCACGGTACCCTCACTGTCATCTTGGTTTCATGACTATATAGTCTTTGGCAACGTCTACATGCCTCTTAGCTTCTGTATTTATTTTGTCATTGGTTACTATCAATACTCCTTGGTAATTTGTTTTTGTTTGTCATATTCATTTCTTTCCCACAGAAGTAGATTGAGTTCAGGTCCACATGGTTACTGTCTTGCTCAGATTAATCTCTTAATTGAATCCTCAAGCTTAACCCTTCTCTAAGCAATTCTGCACGTAGCTCCCTTAAATAGACCTTGAAAATTCTCATTTTTTCCCAGATACAATACAAGAAACATTTTAGGGCTCACAACATACATAATGAATGCTCCATTCTTAATTCTTGACCTCTCAACTACTCAGAGTCCCTGTAAGCCTCCAGCTGTTCCATTTCTCTCCTGCTGCCCCTTAGCTAGCTGTCAGCTTACCCTTTTTTTCCCATGTGGGTGAAGTTTGCTAAAGGTGAGAGCTGGAGATGACTATCAATCATTATTTCTCCAACACAGAAAACTTTTTCCATAGGCAATTCTAGTTTACAGGAAACATAAAGGGCTTTGGGGTCAGACGAACCTGGGTTTGAATTTTGTATCTCATCATTTTCAAGTTGTGCCAATTCAAATACCTCAAATGGAATATGGAGATCATCCAACAGGTGAAAGGGTGCAACAAATGCCCACGTGAAGGAATAGACTGGGAGGATGGAAACCGCTATCAATGAGTATCACTTGTATAATCATTAAGACGAAATAAAAAGCCCCCGATTCTGTTATCGCTCCTTATGTGAGGCTCAAGCCAACTGTGTCCAGTGGGCTAGGTCCAGTCCCCAGAAGGCCAGTTCTTGAGAGAGGGTCAGAGTTCATGTTTCCATTTCTCTGAAGGCCCCTGATTAGCAAAGAGTCTTGCTGGCGGGTGGGGTTTCCTCGCTTTAGACTTTGTTTTCACTGGCAAATATCCTCTCATTAGTTTCTTCTGCTAAATAGCATCTCACTTCAGATTTACGGAGAAAAGCAGATCAAAGAGAGCACATGAACTTCGGCCTGGGCGTGAGTCTAAAGAAGGTACAGCAGTAACAAAGTGCAATCTCTTTTCCAAAAAGATTCTGTCAGGACTGAAGATTTGCGAACAAAGAACTTTCTGAACTTTTTATTTTCCTTCCCTTCATTAAAGTCTGTGCTGTAACCTGAAGGGAAGCTAATTAAAAACCAAAATCAGTTAACATTTTCCTTAAATGTTTTCTGAAAATGTAGGAAAATGTATTGAAATTAATCAAAGTAAAGTAACATAATCAGAATGCATAATAAAAAAAGCTGATGGACAGGCACATTAGCAGTTCCATTCCCAACACTCACACAGAGTAACAGCAGTAATACTCAGTTTCCGGTATCCAAGGACCAGACACAATCAGCAGATTCGTAACTCACTGCAACTATATCCAGTCTGGCACACAATTCATATTTTTTAAAAAATGGTGTTTTTTTTCTTAAATATTACTTTAGCTCTATTTTTTGTAATTTTTACCTTGTGGATTGATATAGTAATTTTTTATTACAACTACCATATAAGAAACAGTAATTTTGTATAATTGATTTCTTTTTAGTCAATGTGATTTTAAAAGTATAACAAGCATGAAGCTTTGCAGACATTAGAAAACTTTTACAATGATAAAAATTTAAGGTAGTTATCATTCATCAGAAAAGGTTTAGAAAATCTATATTAACTATGAAAATATGAACTTGATATGGTTTATTACTCAGAACTATTACTGTTCAAATTGGTACATTTCCTTCTGTTGCATTATTCTCTGCGTGTGTTCTGTTGGTGTGTGTGGCACCTTCACACTGTAGAACTGAATCCTCCGATCCATGATTGTGGACCGTCCTCCCACTTATTTAGATTTCCAGTTCTTTCATTTTATTTTGTGCTTTGCCATATGTGCATCCTGTGTGCATTTTATAAAACTTAGTTTTTGTTCTGGTGCAATTGTAAATGGTATTTTAAAAAATGAGCTGCCATTTTGCATTTTTGCATATAAAAATAATTTACTTATATGTATTGACCTTTTGTGCTACAATCTTAGTTTTTTTTTTTTTTTTAACTACTTTCAGAGGATTGCTTTTGTTTTTATATTCTTTGGGAATTTGTATACATATCATGTTTATTGTAAATAAAGACAGTTTTATTATTTCCCTTTCTGTTTGTACATTGCTTTCTTCTTTTTCTAGTATCATTTAGTTAGGGTTTCTAGTGTGCTATGAACAGTTATCATTCTCTTGTTCTTGGTCTCAGTAGATCACGTTTCTTATTGGTAAATGTGATGTTAGCAATAAATTTTGGTAGTCATATTTTATTAAGTTGAGAATGTCTTTCCCTTTTTCTGATTTGCTGGTGATTTCTATTGTGAATGCTATTCGGTTTTGACAATTGAGTTTTTGCATAAATCAATAGCTATACATACTGACTGTATTTGGTTTCACTATTCAGGCAATAGAAATTCTCTGACAAAGTTATGTTGAGATTGTGAGGTCAAGATTAAAGTTAAGAATGAGGTTAAAAAGTGTTCCATGGCTTCTTTTTCTGGAGACAATTTTGGAGAATTGGTATTGTTTCCTTTTGAAAACTTGTCATAATTCACTTGTATGACCACCTGAACCTGGTGCCTTTTTATGGGGAGACTATGAGTGATTAATTAACATATTAACAGATAGAGGTATTTTAGTTATCTATTTACTTCTTTTCCCTTGTGATTTGACAATTTGTACCTTTTATAAGTTTGTTCCTCTCTCATCATTCCTGCCACTTTCTGTAGGAAGCAGGGTAAGAAGTCACCATGACTTGCTTGATTGTGGAGCTGGGAATCACAGCCATGGCAGAGTGCATTCTGTGAAGAGAATCTATTATCAAAAAGAGAGAAAGTATTACTGTACTTGATCTTCATTCTTCTTGTTTATGAATAGGAATCTTTCTGAGGTCAAATAGTTAAAAACTTTGTGTAGGAACTCAAAGAACTAACTTTGGGCAATGTGCATTATAATTTGATTTTCAGACTGTCTGGTGTGCTTGTGGTATTTAACAGGATCAGTTTTCCCTGAAAGGCCAAGGTGTTTGTTCCATTCAGATAGTTTAGCTTTGCCTTTCTTCCTTTCCAGGTGGTTACTGCATTCTAATCCTGCATTGCTGTTTCTTCTGTGTGGTTTTGTGACTGGTGAATCAAACTTGCTGGCACTCTCTGAGTGTCTTTTGAGCCCTCTTCCAAAGGGATACTATACACGTATCTCTGCAAGTTCAATTCTTAAATCCTCTATCTTCTTTAAGTTATAATTCAAGCTGGGCGTGGTGACGCATACCTGTAACCCCAGCACTTGGGCAGCTGAGTCAGGAGAATCACTATGAGTTGGAGGCCAACCTGCACTAAGTAGTAAGACCCTCAAAAACAAAAACAAACAAAACAACAACAACAAAAATTAAGATGAATTCGAAATAATATGTTCTGAGCTCTCTCACAAAAGTTAGTCAGAACCTCTAATATAACCCTTTGTATATTTTACCATATTTTGCAATTCTCCAAGTCTTTTATTACCTGATCCACCTTCTTCTGTGTCATTGAACACTTTGTATGACTTCTTAAATCAAATGAACAGTTCTATGATGTAGTTACATGTGGAGTTAAGTATGTGATGAACAACTATATTTAAAATGGGTCAATAATAAAATCTGAGTTGTATAGAACTCAGATTTTTGAGAGGCAGTGAGTCCACATGAAACAAGAGAAAATAAATCAGAGGGAGAAAGAGGAAGTTCTCTAGCATGTACTGATGGAGAATTAAACTTGTGTCAAGACTCCCATGTGGGAGATCATTTACCTAAGTGAAAGGAAAGAGAAACAGGGACATTCTTTTCAGCAAAATGCAAGAGAGAATAGATTTTAAATGTTCTTACAATGAAAAATGATAACTATGCAAAATATGTTAATTATTTAGATTTGTTTCACTATATTTAACAATATTTTCTATATAATACAACACATACGTTTTTATTTGTTACTGAAAACAGTTTATTAATTTTTAAGAGGAATTGCTGAGATGGTATCTAAAACACATAGAAAAATCCATTGATACTTATGCTTCTCTAGAAATCCAGGGTCGTCTGTGTTTCATAAATATGAGATCCCAGTCCAGAAATATTCAGGGTATAAAAATATTTATGTGTGTCTGATGACTTGCCAACTTTGAGATCTTTTGATTTGGGAAATTCTGTTGATTACACGTTATCAGAAAACCAAGAGAAGATTATCTTTAACAGCCTAACGTTTGGAGATAAATCTTAAGAACTAAGCATGTAGCAGGAGAAATTCACACAAATAAGAAAAAGAAAACTGTCACCTGTGGGCTGCCTTGTCTAGCAATAGAGACTGAGGACAGCTAGTTCTCTCCCTATTTTGGTTCACATATGCGTATTTTCTTATTAGGAAAACAATAGCCCCAATATTTTGTCAATACTCCCCTCCCCACTTCCCTACACAAACAGAAAAACAAATGAAAAGAAGAAACTTGAAGGAAAATCAAAGCAAGTAATAAAGAGCATTTATGAACATGAACACGTTTTCTATACCAAAACAGCTATAATTTCTATTTTTACATTGTGTATTATTAAAATCAATGTAATACAAGAAATCCAAAGTTAACAAAGATAATCACAAGCCTTTTCTTTACAAGTATCGATAAAGACAAAACAAATAACTTCCTTTTTTCAGGACATATAATCTTGGATGGGGTTGTTTGTTTCTTAGTCTATGAATTCCTTATAGTGATCAAAGAATCACAAAAGCGAGTGTTTGAAATGACTGTATACTTGTAGCTTCCACATCACAGAATCATGCCCTAGTCTCTGGGGCTCTCAGAAGAATCATCTTGGGGCTCCTTTTCTGGGCCTGTTCCAGCAGGTGATGCTCCCAGTAGTATTTCCAAACTTTCCCTGTAAGGCTACTAAAGATTTTCTGAAACAATATCAGGTTAAAAACATAGGTTTCAAAAACTGAAAGTCACATTCTAAGAAGTAAAGAGCATGAAAACTTAGGTACCTTCTCGGTCACTTAAGCAAAATCACAGCTTGCTATGCCAGCCTTCCCTACTCAATCTGCCTGTGTGAAGTTGTCTTGTAGGAGACATGTTACAGTGTCTTGGGAAAAATTATATCACTTACCATTTTGTAAATGAGAAGCAAGAGAATTCTTCACACATAGGTAATCAAAGTCCTTTTGACCAGTCTCCTTAGAGTGGAGAAAAAGACTTATCTCCAATGTGTTTGCTATTTCTAGGAAATCACCATTTTCTCCCTTTTTGTGACATGTGGTTCTAAAAGCTAAAATCAAGGCTGTGTGTTGGGTACAGGCCACATTTCTCTATCTTTGTCTCTGGCCTTGTTTCTGTCTCTGTCTCTTTCCCGGACAGGGTCCCATGACACTACCAAGAAGACTGCTCTCCCCTCCTTCTCAGTTCATCAAGACCTTCATGTGTTTCCGCTGGTCCCTTCTTTCTGGGCCTGTGGTTCCCAGACGGGAGACTGAGTTCAGAAAGTGTCAGAACAGTGTAAATGCTGATGTATAGGCCACAGTTGTTTCTCTCAAAAGGCCTTCAGGGTCCTCCCCGCCCCTCTGTTCCCTTCCAGTTGGGAATGATTCATCAGCTGGCCTTCAGCAAGAAAAGAGGCCAGCCTAAGGTCTCAGGCCTTTGACCTCTGTGAAGAGAAGGGTCACAGGGAGAGCAAGTGTGCTGGGGACCTGAGCAACAGCCACAGGCATGGAAAACCAGGCACAGGCGTCTCGCCATCGGAGGGGGATGGTGGGAAAGAGTGGCCGTTGGAAAAGTGCAGGGCATATTTCTAAGGAAATCAGTGGATCAGCTGACACCCAGGGTCAAGGGTCCTATTTATGCTTGATTCCCTGAGCACATTACAGTAGCATCTGCTTATTAAGGGTCTGCAGGGATCAGATCTGGGGACCCAAAGCTTCTGACCTCTGTCTACAAAAGGGAATAGGCAGATATTAGGGGTCCCTATTCATGTGTGTGTTTGACTTACTGATGCCCCCACTCTCTTGGGCATAATTTGTCACCTTCACCCTATTTCTTTTTACAATCTTACCAAATACTTAAATGATCCCTCCAAGTTTATCAGTACAATAAAAGTTTGGAACTTCAGAAAAGAAGGATTTCAGTGGGATGAATCTTGGAAGAATCTTTAGACTAGGGAAGATTGAGGAGAAGGAACAGGAAATTATTCCTATGCTTGAATTGGATGATTTCCTAGAAACAATCAACTTTTGACATCATAAACAAACAAACAAATAGCTGTGCTTGTTAACTTTTGTATAAACTGCCTAACAGGAGAGAAGTTACTCATGTGTGAGAAAATTATAACTTTATGTCAATAATTTTATCTGAGGTGTTGGGAACAAAATTCACAATTTAGGGACATTTGAGGGTTGATTTCACATTGTATTAAAATGTGAAATGCTTGGGTCCCTTTTATGCTTTTTTAAAAATACACATTTGCCTATAGGACTCCTTTTTGGTCCTTCATTCAGTTAATAGAGAAGTAGCATTTTTATGTGTAAATCTCCCTCACTTATAATTTCTCTCTGGCTAGATTAATAATGGAAGCAGTAAGTAATTTCCACAAACTGGTGGGAGAAGAAAGAAAATGTACCAAGCTTCTAATTTCATTTTTCTTCATTTTCTGAAAGAACGTTTGCCGTGTGTCTTCTGGCTTCTAAAGCGCACATTTCATGTTGGCTATAATTAACCAGACTCGTGGATTCAGTTTTTCATGATTTTTGCATGGAACTTTCTGGAAGGACTCAGTGAAGTTCTGTATGATCTTTTGGTACCACTGTAGACTTTTATTTCATGAGTAAACATCGTCAGTGTCTTAACCACTCATATGACATTTGTTTTAGCCTAAAGCCTCCCACACCAGAATAAAATAGGAGTTGGAGAAGGAGATTAGAGGTGGACAATATTATTTTTAGCTAGGAAAAAAACATTAAAATAAGCAAGTTAGAGATATCATGTAACACAGCCTCCTCTAGTTTCTACATCCAGCCATGACATAGTTCACATGTCCAGGGTTCCATGCAACTGTATGAAAGCAATGTGTTTGCTGTTTATAGGAAATTGCCTTGGGGAAACCAGCTTCTCCAAGAGCAGTTTAGATTGTTCAGAGGCAAAGTGGATGCATGGGGAGGTGGCTTATTCAAGGGTAAGGGCTGGGTACAGGTGAGTGTGTGTGTGTGTGTGTGTGTGTGTGTGTGTGCGCGTGCATGCGCGCATACTCACGCATGTGAGTGCACACATCTTTGGGGTCAGTGTAGTTGGTGGTGGGATGGGTGATGAGAGCTGTCCAAAACCACTTTGTGATTATAAATAATAATAAAAAAATTCAATCGGAAGTATGTTCTGCCAAACTTCACAATAAACCTCCTAGCAGGACATTGAGATTTTCTTAATCAGGGTCAGACCCACAAGCTTAAGGCCAATGAGTTCAGTGGGAAAAGTGACTCTTCTTCCCAGTCCTTTTTCCTTGCCTTTTTTCATTCATTTGGAAGGGACCCCCTCATAAACATGCAGAGCAATTTTCCAGTACGTTAACCCAGGAGGGATCCTCTCTCTGTCTGCTCAAGAGACAGGAAAGTTGAGAAACAGGGTAAGGGGAAGATGGATGGGCCTGGGATATAAGAGAAGGCACTTTTTCCACTGTCCTGCCCCGTACACCTCGGACAAAGCCTTCATTGACTGCAATGCTTGACATCAGCCTCATAAACTAGTAGTCAGCACAAAAGGTCTGACACTTGAAAGTACCAGTCCTTGCCTTTTTTCTATTGCAGCTGCACACGGGGGTTGGGACTAACAGTGGTGTCTCTTTGTCAGCCCATAGGACAAGAGGTGAAGATAAATAGTGTTGACTTTAATGTAGTCACACAATTTTGCTATTTTCCAAAAGACAACATTTCCTCCCAGGCTTTGCATCATGGCCCGAGGAGATAGGGCCCTTTTGCTAGGGAGCAAGGGCTCCATAGCAATGTGGGCGCAGAGAGGGCATGTGGCTTACAGGCATATGTGAGGGACAAGTGCAGAGCTGTGGGATCTTTCCTTGTCTTCTAGAAGGAGGTAGCAGGATTTTTATGCATTCCAGTTTGGTCACAGTGGTTTCTTTGATTTACCTTGAGACCCCTGGAAAAAGTTCTAGAGGGAAGAATGAACGCAGGAAGCAAAATTGAAACCAGGTACAGTCATATGATTTAAAGTATATCTTTAAAACTGCCATGGCATTTGTCTAATTATCACAAGCCCAGAAAGAGCAATATTTTTTTGAGAATACTTACTTAATAGGATTCTAAAACAAGTAATGTAAGGAGAAGTAAGAATTCACCATGCTAGAGGCCAGAACACATCAGTTGTGTGGTCTACAGCCTATGATAGCTATGATCATTAGTGTACTATTCATTGAGTATAAATAAGCATAGAGAAAACTTTTGCATTTTTTGCCTTTAGTGACAAAATCTTAAATATAGGACACAACTCGTTTTGGATTTAATAGCTTATAGCCAAGTTGGATTGGATCATGAAGATAGTTCTGCCTCAGTGTCACGCTGTTTTCCACCTGCAGCTTATGTATTTGCACCTGTTTTGCCATTCCCTAAAGACGTTCACTGATAGCTAATGTCTGAACCATGTCCAGGTAGAAGCATCTGTCCCAGTTGGGTCTCTCTGTATCCAAAGTAGAGTCCAAGAGCTTAGAGCTTACTCTGCTGTGCTGTCCAAAAGGAAGTTCAAATACTTGCAAGCCCCTTGCGCCCAGCTTGAGGAGAAATCAGAACTGAGATGTAAATGGAATGGCAGAAGAAAGTTCTGTAGAACTAGGAACAAACCCGTGGCAGATGTTTTAACAGCTGGCTGAGGTTTCCTTTCACTGTCCACACAGTGTTGAAGCGTAGAAACCCCTTTACCTAAGCCAACTCTTTCCCTCATTTGGCAACTGAATGTATATTTTAGAAATTACTGATCCAAGGTATTTCAAATGTTCTATTTTATACAGCTGTGCTGCAATTTCATTCAAGAGAACATTTCTTATCATTGAAACTTTACTATTTCTGTTTGATGGGAAAATATGTGAGATTAAATCCTTTCTTCGGGCCTTTAAACATATCTATCCAAAACACTAGCATTTGCAAGTTGGGAAACAAATTCTTGAAAACAGATTGCATTGACTAGATTTCCCTCATCAGAGTAAACTTCTCTTTAGGAGAATTCTAAAGCTCACATATTTTGTCAGGAACTTAAAGCACTTGCTTCTAACTTCTCACAGTCAGTTTTTGCATGAATACAACAGTAACTTTAGTAAATGCATCACATTTTGAAGATTGACTTTGGCAATTTTCATTAGTTTTTACATTCGAGATCTCTGAATTCATCATTTTTAGGTTATATTTATATTCATTTTGATCTAAGTAATGCCTGGATTGTCCCAATTAGAAATTGCCACAGAATTCCACTTCCATTTTCATTAGGCAATCTGGTGTCTAGGGAAACTAGTGTGAACTTAATCATGATCTTTTGTCTACAGCTTTCTTCTTCTTTACAAGGACATTGGGTCTTTAGCTCCGCCATCTTCTGGTCTCATGCATAATGACTTGGCTGTTGTCAGACATACTACTGAGACTTGCTTTTTTTGTAGCAGAGAAAAATAGCTGAATCTGAACAAACAGGAACTCAAGTTTGTACGAGAAATAAAAAGTATAAGTAAAGGCTATAAGATGAGATTTCCATGCGATGACAAGGCAAACTACAATGCTTTTCTGTGTCTAGGTCTGTCTTTTCTAGCTCATGTTTCTATAATGTTCACTTGGTTCCACATTTTTTCAGTGCCAAGAGGTATTCTCAAGCAGAGACTATTCTGAGCACCTCTGATCACTGCGAGAAAGTGGCTGGACTTTCTTATCGTTCCCTACCTCACACCGTATATTCTCTGTGCTTTGATTTAAAACACAGGATGAACTTTCTATCATGGATTATTCTGCAAGCCCCAGCACTGGAGAATGTTCCTTCACTGTTTTTCTTTGAATCCCTTTAACCTGGGAGACAGAAAAAATACTTAGCAAAACTCACAGATTGTGTTCTGGGAAGACTTCAGTCCTATTCTCTGTTCTTTTAATTTAATAACTGACACCAATTTAATTGCCTTCCATTTTCTTTTCTGTAAAAGAAGCAATCTAAACTTATATCTAAATAAATTATTTTTTCTATCTTTTTTGTTCTCTAAGATTGGACAGTGAACTAGTTCACAAGTAATCACAGAAAACAAATGAGGTAGTGTTTCAGAATACCTGGATGTTGAAGAGTGTAATTTCATTTAAGCTATGATTAAATGATATCCAGATAGGTCAATGAATATGGTTTGTATTCGTGATAAAGCATTTTAACCAATCTATATTTAGGCCTGTATCATGGAATTGGAATGGATGTGCGTTTGGAGTTTTCTTAGCCTTACTTAAGGACACATAGTTTTGTAAGCACACCATTAAAAACCAACTCTCCAGGCCGGCACTTGGCATGTGAAAGGCCTCGTGGGATTTAGTGATTGACCTGCTGACACTTCTTTGAATCAAAGTTTAAAAATTGTTTTAAATAAACATTTATTTTCTGTCTTGTTGAAGGTCTTACTTTTTTAAAGCTCTTATTTCGCTTTGCATGATACAAATCTCTATTTCAGATTAAGTGGATATTTCGGTCCTTTTGTCTGTGTGCTGATACAGGCTGTGGACTCACACCATGACGCTGGTCTGTTGACTGAAAGTTGTATTGAGCCAGCAACACCTTCCTTTGTCCTTCTCTTACTTTGTCCCCAGAGCTGGACTATTGCTGAAGATGAAAGGAAAAGATACTCTTTTGAACCGAAGACCAAAGAACTCCCTCTGTGCAAAGAAACCAAGTAGAACCAAGGCCATAGGAGCATTATCCAAAAAAGAATGCCTGGATGGGTTTTTGTCTCTCTTCTCACTAACGTTAGCACTGAGAAACTTCTGTTGAAGGTCTGTGATTAGTTATGCACTTAATTCTAGCTTTACGAGGATGAAGATCATTTGAAATGGGGAGTTATTGTTTCTAGTTCTAGAGCTTTGTTTTCCCCTGTGATTCAGCACCACATGTTCAATTTGACAACCTGCAAATCTCAATCTTAGTGTATTTCAAATTCCTTTCTTGTCTCTGCTTAGGAAAATGGGCTCTGTTTTCTCTTTTCTCATTTGTTTTATCGACACTGCTTTTTTGACTGAACTCAAAGCCTTGGCCTCACTTTGGAATATTTTTATTCTCTTTTTTCTTTTGATTCCTATATATGAACAATGATCTAAGTCTGTTACTTCATGCTTCAATCTATGACCTGATTATAACCTTTCTATTTCTGTTGGTCTCAGATTTTTATGCCTACAGTATATTAATAACCCTTAACTCCTTTTTATTATACCTAATATACATTAAGTATATGTGTATATTCTTTTACATATATCTAATATAATTTTCTGATATAGCACCTCTTTTCTACATATGCACTGGGGAATTATGACACAACTTTCATCTTCAATGCAGAATGAAATATTTTTCATTCTCTGATATAGTTCTACTCACCTTCCTAGCAAGCCAAACTCAACCCCTCTACAAGCCCAGTAGACAATAGCCTTTGAATGCTAACAATAACATTAGAAGTTAACATATTTCATTATTATCCTTTAAGAAAACAAAAATGTTCAGTAGCGTCTCCAGGAGCTCTTAGAATTATGAACCAGCTCACAGGACAATGATAAATCTGGTCAGGAAGTTTGGCGTGAAGCTAGGTAACAATAATAATATTGATGTTAGTTATCACTGACTGAGTGGCAATCACATTCCAGGAAATTTTCTCAACATTTTTTTTTTTCTTGACTCAATTCTACAGCCAACCTCTGAGGTTTCTGCTCACTATCTCATTTTGCAGATGTACAAACAAGAGTTCAGATAGACTGGGTACCATGAGATGCATGTTCAAACAACTCCTCTATGATTTTGAAAGCACAGAAAGAGAGGTGATCACCATCCAGGTGGGGGGGGGTGTTGTGAAAAAGTTTATGAAACAAGAGTGATTTCTTATTTTTCATTTAATTTATTAAGAATGCTATGTTTTTATCCTTATGTTACTTAGCTCAGTGAGTTCTCTATTGTGTGTCTAAGGGAATGGTAAACTCCCAAAGGATGAATGTTAAATCTTTTCTGTCTCTTCTACATTGTCTAAACCAGTGTTCTTCACAGATCTGGACTGCGTGGCTTGAAATTAATTACTTTTCGACGAATGAGTACAGAGATGCTGATTTTCCTCTCCCATGGTTGCTGTTCTAGATATATACTTTAAGTTAATTTGCCACTTTGTCTAGAAGAAGGTTGCTTAGTATAACAATATGCATCTGCCAATATAAATACAATGATAATGACATTTTCTGGCTTTAATTTGATATGAAATAGTGTAGTGAGCTGATGTGAATTGTCAAAGATTTCCACAGAATCACTACTGTTCTGTAGTTTCTCATGTTGGGATTATGACTTTATTGATTCGTCAGTGACTCTACTGGATTGCTGGAAAGATCGAGCAGAATAAGATAATGTAAATTCTTCAAACAGAGTCCTGGACACTAGTTCTATATAAGTGTTAAATGTCCTTTACACTATCTCACTGTCATCCTTGATACCATCATCACCATCGTCATGACCACCCATCCCCACATATTTCTAAATGTCATGAAGTATCAGTGATCAAATTGTGTCCACAGTTCCTGTACTATCATCACCACTACATTTGGTCATGTAGTCTTAGTAGAGGATTTATAATGCCAGGTTCAGCTGAAAAGTCAGGATAAAGTTGGATATTCTCCATTAATATACAACTGATTGTCATCATTTCTTATGCGTCTTACATGAGGTTCTTTGTGGGGAAGGAGGTTGCAATGTCCTCATCTGGGAAAAAGTTTGTATGACTTCCTGCACACACACAGACCTTCGCCTCTGATTGTGGCTGTCACGACTCAGTATCCTTGGTACAAAATTGGATTTCACTTACATGCTGTTCAATTAATGCAACTGTTTTCAGGTTAATGTCAAATTTAGTTACAACAGCGCTAAAATGTTGGAAACAGATTGAATATGTGGATGATTAGCAAATTTTTCATGAATAATTTTGACCTTTAAATAAATGCAATGAGGAATGAGAGACAGAGACAGAGAGAAAGAGAGAGAGAGAGAGAGAGAGAGAGAGAGAGAGAGAGAGACAGAGAGACAGAAAGACAGAGATAGAGAGACAGAGAGAAACAGAGAGACCAAGAGAGACAGAGTGTTTGTTTCTTATTAAATGGAAAAAAGTGTAGTTGAGTAGGTAAAACATTATGCTAGTGGTCAATTTTGTTCTTTCTAAAGCAAAAGATGCTTAAATACTTGAAAAACAATGATTCAAATTATCTTGTCTTCAGAAAGCCATGTGTGCAGAAATAATGATTTGACTCTTTTCTGAATTTCTCTAAAATATACCTACACAGAGCCTTAAGTGAAGTCATTTATCCAGTACATGGCACTTTTTAGTTCAAGTATTCTGTGATTCTTGTTCTTCTAGCAAAATGCATTGCCTATATTAAAAAGCTTTAAATAAATATAATTTTTAGAATTCTATATGAATTAATCATACTGGATTTACTCATTTTTATTTTTGACAACCCTAATATTTAATACTTTGGAGTTACCCAACGTGTTATCTGCATTTAAAGAATAGACTCCCATATGACGTACTAAAACAGCTTATTTTTAGTGAAAACAAATAGGGTGGAATTGTAGTTTAGTGGTAGAGGACTTCTTTAGCAAGCACGAAGCTTTGATCTTTGCAACAGGAGGAAAAAATTAAACAGTGATATTTTCTGTTTTGTGCTCCAAAATATTCTCCCCCAGTTTCAACGTAGAGTTTAAGGATTCTTAGGTTTCTATTTTCACAGAAATAAAATGAAAATCAGTGTAGAAGAAGCAACATAAATTTTCAACATTTATTGTAATTTTTAATTTAACATTAGAAAAATTGGAGCAATATAATGTCAAATTAAAGTTTAAAATTATTAAATATATTTTATTGTAAAATGAAGTTTTACTTCTCTCATATTGCTGCTAACTGAAGTTTGAGAATCCTGGAATAGAGAATGCTTTTAGTATCTTTTTAAATATTGAAATACATACAAATGTCCATATAATTTTAATGGACATTTCTGATCGTATACTACATTTTCCTTAAAATAGGGACATTTTAAATCAACAATAGTTTTTGTCAAATTACTTTATGAATCAGTAACTGTAAAGATTATTTCTGATATTAGTTACTAGGTGATCAAGAAAGTCTTTAGCAAAGGCTACACCAAATAAAATAGACTCTCGTAAAAACTAATTCAGTAGCATCTCTGAAAATGGATCAGAGTACTTCAAAGTATTCAAATTTGTGCTTTGGCTAAAAACTATAAATTTTCCTGATTATTTAAAATATTCTGCTTACAGATTGATCAGTGGGAAGCATAACTACTTGTAAAGGTGATCTGAGAAACCACATTTTGCTGAATGTCATCTGTATTGTTTGTATATCTGTATATACCCATAAATAGTGCACGCATTGAGAAAATTTTATATTAGCTATCACATATTATCTACATGTAGTGTATAATCTCTCAAATTTTGAACACAGCAATTATAATTTTGATACTGAGACGTTTCCAAATATTGTTTTTTGTAAATATGTATGAAAATAGAACAACTGTTATGCAAATTAGAAATGTGAATTAAATTGGTAGGAGAGGGTGAAATTTTAAACTGCTTAATAAATAATTTCAAGTTAACAATGACCATATGACCTACCAATGACCATATAAGGTCATTGCTAACTTGAAATTATTTCAAGTAAGATCATTTTAAGTAAGATCAGAAAATAACTTTGGCTGAATAATAGTTGTCATTACTGACAGGACTACAGAATTTTCAATAATCTGCTTGATTTTTAAAATAATTCTTTGTATATTTTACTAGTTAATTCTTTTTCAATACTCTTCTCAAGGATTTTGCCTTAAAATGCAAACATTTTGCTCTATTAGAATTATGTTCCATTGTTAACTTTTTTGTCTGAAAACAAATTGAGCATATAGTGAGTGAATTCAACAGATTCTTTCATTAGGAAGCAAAATTATATTCTGGAAAATGTTGTGTCAGTACCAAATAATTGTGGAATTGTTACAGAACCTCAATTCTTGGTGAACTTTAACTTTTAAGGCATTCTCCCTTAAATAAGTAACTGTTCATTTGCAAATCGCTGGGGGAGCACTGGAGAAGTTTTGAGACTTTTAGAGGAAAATAAAAGAGTTCTACCAAAGAGTTAATCTCAGGATGTCTGAGTGGTTTCCTATAAGAAATACGTGGGATTCTATCAAGAACTGTCTCTGTGGTGCTGGAGTAACTTGGGTTCTCGCATTATCGTATAGGATAATTTCATTGTTATAATCTATATTATTTGTTATTAGAAAAGTATATTTACGTGACCAATCATGGAGATACTGTAGCCTAATAAGGAACAAGCTGAAAATTTTCAACACAGATGTGTGTTCCATCAGAGGTGGTACCTGATCACTGAGCACGTTACACCGGGGCTTGGTCTCTCATCTGAGATTGAAGATATACTCTGGGAGCACACATTTTCAAATTTATTTGCATCCCAAAATATCCTGAAACTGTGAGTTCACTCCATCAGAGAAGAGTGATTTCTCTCATTTGTGTTTGAAACATGGAAACAACATAACAGCTGCATGCCGCACTGAATCAAGAAGATACACATGCATTTAAATCACTTATATCTTACTTTTTTATGATGCCATTGTGAATTATGTTCTTTTTGCATCTGTAATTAGAGGGCAGAACAGATGGCGAAGGCTTCGTTTAAAGTGATGTGTCCATTAAAATAACCTATGCTGCCAAATGATTGTTCACTATAACAGGGTATTCATTCACTGTGGCAGGCACTTTGCTGTGCTGAAATATGTTGCTGGGGCCCCTGGACTATCCATGACGCTTATTATTTTTAAGGGCTTTCCAATAAAAGGGTTCACTGTAGCACAGCTAGCTATGTACCTCATTTATCTTCCAAGCATATGTTTTACTATATTGTTCTAATTAAAAAGTGACCTTGTATATAATGATCAGAGCTCAGTGCTGAAAATGATTCATACAGGAGCTGAGGATGGGAGAAGACAGATCAAGCTGCATGAAACTGGACAGCAAAGTGGGAGTGGGCCAGGGGACTGGAGCCGAGAAAAATCTGTTTCCAAGATCCTCGGTACAAGGGGTTCCGAAGATTCAGTTCACCCCTGGGACACAGCAGCCTCTTATTTCATGGTCTTTGTAGGAACATTTTTGAGAAAAACAAAAATAAAAGCAACAAATACAAAAGGGTAAAGGTCATCATCAAGTTTATGTCAAAGCAGCTCATAAAATCCTGCTATTTCACATTTGGCACAAGGATATGAACTCCTGTGTTGTTCGGAGCTCATAAAGATACATTTTGTCTGGCTTTGCTTAGTCAAGATATGCCAAATAGTTTTTTGAAGTATCAGATCTTGTCAGCTATATTGATAAATATTACTGAACTTTCATTTTAATCACCTTTTGAGGACAACAAGCTCTTAAATGTCATTCCATAGCATGCCCCAAATTCTGCAGAATTCTGCAAAATGAATGATAATATTTCTACATTGTCAAGAAGAAGACAGTTTTAGAGAGATTATGAGAGTGATATATTCATTCGGCTGGGAGAAGCATTTGATACAATCATAAAAAGCAATAGAAAACAAACAATTCTTTGTTAATTGCTGGGAAATAGATTTTGCAAGTCAAAATGATAAAATAATCAAAGCAATCATTAAAACTTGGCAAACCAAATTAAACGTAAACATTTAAGTAGAAAAAAATGCATAGGTGCGATGAATATTTTCATTTTCTTAATGTATATCTATAGTATGTTATCCTGAATATGTAAAGAGCACGTACAAATCAATAAAAAGGGTACTAAAGACTGTCAACAGAATAAGGGCAGCAGCATTAGCTTAAAGTCTATTAAAATAATAAATGTGTTCAACTTCATAACTATATTACTTTAAAGTAAGCAAGAAAAAATACTATTTTTAACTAAAATCCTAGGAATGATTTTCAAAATGTTCTTGGTTTCTTTAAGAAGACTCAATAATAAAGCCTCATGGTGAAGGGAAGTCATGTTGAAACTACTTTTCTGAAATGTATTTGAATCAAAGTCTTTAAACATTGTGTGTATTTCATGCATTAACAGGATCTTTACAGGTCTCTCCTAAAGAGCTAGGAAGAAAAGTGCACAAAATTTGTTTGTTAGGATATTAGCAACAGTGGCACCAGTGAATCAAAAACAAACTTGAAAACAGCCTACATGGCCCATTTAAATAACAGGGATGCAAATTTTAATAGTTACCAATATAAATTATGCCTAAATATTTCAAAATTAAAAATAATGTTAAGATTGGATTCTGTTTGCCTACAAGTATGAAATCTTATGTAAAGATGACCTGCATACAATTTTTCATTCCAAAATTGGTGAAAATTCATTTCTGGTAAGCTGGATTTCATCTCTCAGAACTCCATATCTTAAATTTTGGTTAATCGATGGGGAACTCCTCATACTTTGGTACATTTTTTCCACCAGCTTTCTTGTGAGTAGTTAATGATCTGTGAACAAACATTTAAAGGCATCAGGGGAGTTTACCATTTAGAAAAATTCTGCAGGGAAAAGTCTTCGGTAAAGCAGAAGTTTATGGATAACACAAATATTCACCATTCACCAGTTTTCATTTACTTTTAATTTTATGTAAAAGTTCTTTGGATGAAGCTACTGATCATCATAAAAGTATTGTTATTTTTTAAAAAAAAATTACTCTTATTATTCCAGAATAGCTTCTTTAGTAAGATTTAATTTTGTTTTGTGAGGAAAAGATGCCTGGTCACTGTGGAGGAATTTTGAATGACACTACTTGGTCTTTACATTCTTTGAATCTCAATTGATGGAATTCCATAAATATTATTCTAGTCTTTTGATGAATATCTCTAACCTGGCTTGGAGCTTATTGGCAAAGGTGCAAACACAGTTAAATTACTAGGCTGCTCTAAGCCTCGCCCCTTTTTTTAGGGAAGAACTCAGAGTTACCCGTGGGTTCTGCCCTCCTGGGAGTTGCTGGAGAAATTCATAGTTCTCTCTACTGTTAGACACGGGATAGGGAAACAGTTCCATGTGGAGGCTTCCTGCCTAACTCTCATGGAATTTTCAGTGTTCTCAACATGTCCCAATGTAGGGTTAGACTTATAAATAATACCAAGTTCATAGAAAAACGTCATGAGCATTATGGAGGTATCATATTGAAATAGCTTTGATTTTGTACAGGGAAATAGAGCATTTACTATACTTTATGTTTCACTTTCATTGTCAACTCTGTCCCTAGCATGAATTTCTACAAAACAGGTATGACGGCCCATCCACCCTTACCTGGTTAATATGTGGTTTTCCTTCTTCACTGGAATACACAGAAAGTATCTGCTTACATAGTAGTTTTTGAGTGGAGTATTAAAATATTTTAACCATTGGAAGAGACTCATGTATTCCCAGGGTCAATAATCCTGCCATTGTTTTTTTTTGTTGTTGTTTATCAGCCTCTCCATTAATTTGTTCACACAAGGTCCTGGAAAATATTTAAAGATGATTTACCTATTCATTAGTATCTTAGGATCTAGTGCCTTCATAATACAATGTGATTTAAAAAATTAGTAAAGTAAGCATTTGGCATTTGAAGACTGAGGCTTTTCACAAAATGTAAAAATATTCTAGACATATGCTTTGTTGGTTTTAAATGGACATAAGAAGAGAACAAGAGTAACAAAGAATGAACAATAACTGTATATATTTTGAAATGTGGTTATTAAATACACTAGGAGAAAATGATTCTTTAGTGTTTTTTTTTTACTTTGAAAACTCAATTTTAAAATATCAATATTTTACGATTTAAATTTTGATCTCTGTCCAAGCTATTTGTCAATGGTAGAATGCTGACGTTCTATAACCACCACTTACATGCTGCTGCATCGTGAAATGAGTCTTTGCTGATCATTCTTTTTCACAGAGTGCATCCATCTTTCTAGGTTAAGACTTTTGGGTTTTTACCTCTCAAAAAGGTTACATCCATAATAATTGTGTTACACTACCTGCCAATGGCTATTTCTCAATTATTCTAAGTCAACTATTTGTGGTTTCCAGGAGGAGCGTGCATTCCCTCTCTTCCCATACGTACACGCTTGCTTAATGAATGCCTGTGGTTTGCTTCCTCTGCCCCATAAAATTAAGAGGCCATAGATCAGAAATGATGATAATTCAAGGGCTATGCATGGCGTGGTTTGAAGCATCTGTCTGCTTGGAGGATGGTTTAGAATCCTATGATTTGTTCAAGGGATTTCTTTAGACTGTGCAGATTGCAATTCATTACAATTCATGAAGGTCAAGCCAAAGGACTTTGCCGCTTTACCTATGGTATCTGGCCAGCCAGGTAAACTGTGTGAGTGTGTATGTACATGTATTTGTGTGTGTGTGTGTGTGTGTGTGTGTGTGTACACATCCTGAGACCTTGAGCATTGTTAATTCTGATTGTGACTGAAGGTGATAACTGGCATATTTTCGCAGAGGAGAGTTTTCAGGTCTTCAAGAGACCTGTTAGGATAAATACATCCACGATAATACCATGGGGCAGGACAAAAGCAGCCGCATTGTGAAAGTGCCTGTCCCCTGAAGCATCCTGATATAACTGTGTGTGAACAATGGACACAAACTTCCTAATGTGATATGTAAAGATAGCAATAGCCCTTAATGGTAACTGTAACACGAAGCATTATGCTGGTCAGCAGAAAAGAAAATGTAAATTGATTCACTTTTTGATTAGAGGTAAGTGCTTATCAAGGTTAGTAGCTATTCAAGGTTTGTGACACCAGAATAATTTGCTTTATGGTAATATATGTATAAGGAGAGTGCTCAGGGTTTTCTGAGTGACTCAGAAGGTCTGATGAAATTGTACAATGCAGGCCTTAACAGTCTTACCGCAGAGTAGCTCATACTCTATCTGGTATAGGGCGGGGAGTAGATTTGGAAATGAAAGCCTTTCAAAAATGAGAAGATAAAATTAATTGTTATCATGATGGATTCCTGTTTATAGTTCATTCCTTGATAAGATTACAGAATTGAAATGTGCTTGTTGGCTGAAATTGCTTTATAGCTGCTTGTTAAATGAAGGTTTTCCAGGGTTTGTATCGGAAACACATGGTTATGGGCAAGGTGTGTGCTGTGGACTTTCCCCAAGCACAGAAGCTGACTGAGCACCAGACATTGGAAAAAACATGACTCTGTTTGAGTGGAGTATAAACTGTGCCTGGACTCACCATTAGGATTTTATCTCTACCGATTCTAAATTTGGTATGACCCTTTTGTTGGGTCTTCAGCACCATACAGTACCAACCAACTTTCCCTGAATCCATGGATGCTGTCACACAGTGACATCTATTGTTGGCTAAAGCAATGTTTGACAATCTTGGAGCATACCTCCACCCAGATGGTTGCTCAGGAAGATGAAAGGAAAGGCAGAAGGAACCATAGTGATGGGAAAAGCCTTCATCTGAAACTCGTGACTGCTGAAGGCCTTCCCAAAATATAACCTCTGTCTAATAAGTCTAATTACAAAGATGTTTTCAAAGGTAAATGCAACTGTCTAGAATTTCTTTAAGCTGTGAGGCAGATGAAAAATACATTTGACTATTGTTTAGTACATCAATGAAATAGAAAAAGGCCAGCTCCATAAAATACTTAAACTCAGAAATAAACACATCTCACTAAATTTTAATATTTTGGTGTTAGCATCTTCCTTCTTATAGTCTGATAAAGAACATACTTTTCCTAAAAATTTGGAGGTTTGTTTTTATTTTGTACTGGGAATTGAACCTAGGGCCTTTATACTGGGCTGCATCGTAGCCAATTTAATTTTAGAGATAGGGTATTACTAAACTGCCCTGATTTTATGCAAAGTTGACATCTTTTTACCTCAGATTGCCAAATTGCTAGAATTATATATATGTACCAACATGTACAGATATAAATTGGGATTTTTATTTAAGGATTTGTTGAATGATGGACATAATTAGTTAGTTACAATTCCAGGGATTGTACAATAGTAAAACATACAAGATGTGTTCATTTTTTCAGACAGCATAAAATCAAATTTTTTAGTTGGCATTTTTTGGCCCATCATGCTGTTATTCTGAAAATAAATGGAATAGGTTTTTTTTTCTCCTCCTTTGGAAATATGTCATTACCTATCAAGGGGAAGTCACCAAGAAGAGTTTTACTAGTTAAGAATAATAGAATATTTTAAAAAATGAAACAAACTGTATTAGTAATTATTTTTATTTCAGACCAGCAGAAAATGACTGGGGCTCACTTAAGCAAAAAAGCACACTTATTGGAGGATACTGGCGGTCACCGCTGTTCATTGAAAGGACACTGAACCTCAAAGATGGCCAGAACTCAGGGGCCTCAGAGAGTATGGGAACATGTCAGCTTTGGGATCTTAAAGAAGAGCTGATGTTAGGTCTTCCCTCTAGTGACACACCGTAGTTGATATAGCACCCAGAAATCCTCTAACTGAGTGCACAAGTTCATGTATGTAAGACAGAGCTTGCCTGGCCCACCTTGAGTCAGGGATATGATAACTCTACACACAGTGGCCAGGACAGCAGACTGTCAAACTTACAAGTGGTCACTGAACTCTTTTCCCTGGGGAGGAAGAAATTTCCCAAGCCCGTAATAGTGTGAGTTGGATACACACCCTACAATGTGTGAGTTACAATGTTGGACTAATAAAGCTTTGCATTTTATGCAAATGTTGGTCTCATTGAAGAGAAGCAATTGCTGGCAGAATGTAAATTTCAGAAAGAGGCTGCATTCCATAATGGAAATTAAGGATTTGGAGCAACAGGGAAGGGTTTGGATCATGAGGGCATACTATGACTTTGTTTCCTCACTTTTTGGCTTTTATGGTTGGGCCCATGATGATTCCCTGTGTAACACCAATGGGTGACTGACAGTGTCAAACCAGTGATACCAGGGGTTGAGAAGAGGGTGAAGTCTTGACCCCCATCAATCCCAAATACTGTAGAATGGCACACTGGGCTCTCCAAAGTCTGGGTCTCTTCCTTTCACATCCAGGACCTGTGTTCATAGTGTCCCATTGCCTTGACACATAGCATACACACATGTCCCGTCACACAGAGATTTTCTTATAGTTACATGAACATGTGGAACGTTTTTCTGTCACATCCTCTTTGCTGATGTCATTTTCCTTAACCAAGAAGGTGATTGTTTCCCTCTACCTGAAGAACTCTTCTTGACCCTTCAGAGTACTTAGTGATATTCTTTTTTGTTTGTTTGTTTTTGGTGCCAGGGATCAAACTCATGACCTCCTGTTTGCCAAGCAGGCACTTATGCTGTTGAGCCTAATCCCCAACTAAAGTTCAACCCAATATCCATTCTGGTTTTTTTTTTTTTTTTTTTTTTTTTTTTTGCGATATTCTAATATCATTTTTTTCTGGGTGGGTGTTTCTTTGTCCTGAGCATCTGCCAATAGCTTATGCCTCAGTGTCTTTGTAACCCTCAGAATATTTGCTTCACAAAAGTAAAGAATGTTTCTTATACACCTTTGCATCCTCTCAAATATCTTTTTTGATGCTTTTACAAGCAATACTTTGTGAAAGAACAGAGGAAAGAACATAAGTGGGAATGTGTATTTGAGACCTCCGCAACATCTCTTCCTGCTGTTTGCTGGAGCCTTGGAGCTACCATCTGAGACCTCCCTGCTCCAGCCTATAGGTGGCAATGAGAGGTTTCTCTCCAGTGCTTTTCTTTCTGTCAGATCCAATTGTAGTGACAGATAATTCAGAAGCACAAAATCAACAGAGCGACAGTGTTATGTACACTTGAGTCCCAGATCAATCTTGACAGGATTTTTACATGGGGATTTTAGGAGGGAGGGTTTATCCCATCACACTTTCCCTGAGTCATCTACTCCCAGGGCAATGCTTGTTTACAATTGCAAAGAAAACAAAGAAAGAAAGAAAGAAAGAAAGAAAGAAAGAAAGAAAGAAAGAAAGAAAGAAAGAAAGAAAGAAAGAAAAAAACCTGCATCATGGTGTTGTTCTCCAATCTAGACGACCTCCAACTGTCCCTGAGACTGCCTATTCCAACCCACATGTGATCTGGATCTGTGATGCACACACAGTATACACATTCTGTACATTTACACACTGCCCAGCAGAAATTATACAAGTATATACATGTGCACAGCAAATGTTTCTGACCCAGAGTGGTATAATGCAAGAAAGAAAAGAAAAAGAAGAGAAAGATGATCATGGCTTTGGCTGCTTTATAGATACATCTCATTTATATGTCAAAATAGCCACAGAATTTCAGTATCTTGTGATACAGGGCTTTCTAAGATGTTTCCACCTTTCAGCTCCTGCACTGTGTCTATCCTATAAAATCTGGTTACTAAAATCAAAACCAGCATGTTCCTTGGCCTGTTTAGAATAGGAAAGAAATGTGGATTGACTTTTTCTTCTCACCGAATACAGGGGAAGGGCCATCTGTTAGAATCAACTGGGGCTGTAAATCCCTTTTGACTCATCTTGTCTGACAACAGAGAGACTGAGTGGATGGTTGACCACAGCATTCTTGCTCTCCACGGTGAGAAATACACTTTTCCTCTGAGAAGTCCACCAGTTAATACTAAGAAGGAGAAAGAGAGGGAATAACCTGGCTGGGAGCTCTGACTCTCATCCTGACTCAATTCAAGAGATCTGACTGTAACTTAGACCTTTCTTCCTCTGAGGAGAGTGACAACCAGGGTGACTGGAATCAGAGGGCAGCCTGTTCTCCTGTGGCACACAAACACCCACTCTGGTAAGTGCCTTTAAATGTGCATCGAGCCTTTGTCTTGGAAAAGGATGCACAGTTGGCAGGTACGGAGCTGTAAGGGGATAGCTTTGACATGCTGATAAAGCTTCTCAGTTTACTTTGGACTTGACTTTATCATTTACCGAAGGATATTATTAGTGTGGAGATGATAGCTATTCTCTGACTTCTCTAACGAAAGCCAGGGAAATGTATATGAACAAAAGGTCTGTAAGGGAGAATCCTGCCCTGTTTGTTCAGTGACTTTGGGATCTTAATCATACAACTTTGCAGAGATAAGGCCTGGAGCAGAAGAAAGGAGGCCACCCAGTTCGGGGGCCCCCAGGAAGAGTAGTGAAAGTCAATCGTGTTAAAAATGGACGTTTATCCAATACTGAGCATGTGTGTACTTTTGCCTTATTGCAAATTTGATATTATAAAAATAGATTTGCTCTTTGGAGGCAGATGGCACACAGCACTTCTGATGTTAAATCTAGCCTTATGACAATGGCCATTGCCCACAAGGAGCCACTTGACCTGGGTGCCAAATATTTGGATCTTGATGAGTCTTTTTCATCAAGAGACAGCGTGTGTGCCCTCTTCAGGGAAAATACCCACACTTGCCCCTTGACAACAAGGTTGATCCAGCTAGTTACATTTTCTGGACTAATTGTTTTCGGTTGGAATTCTTTCAGGTGTGCTTCTGTGTTTATTTTTCATCTGTCTTACACTGTCTGAAAAAAAATAATAATTAAGAACATAAAAGTAAAAACCTGGGCAACGATTGTGAATTACCTAGGTACTTTGAAACATGATTTTATTGTTCATTTTATGACAGTTTCATTGATCAGCTGATTGATTGGTTCACTGATGTTTCCTTTTACTCAACAAGTCCAAAATGATAGATAGAATATCCTAGGATTTGAATGATAAAGATGCTTTTTGGGGTTGTCTAAAAATGAATTTTAAAAGTCAGGTCATCTAGACAAATTCTTTTCTGTTTTGTCAGCTATAATTTTAATATTTTAGACAAAAGATAATAGTAGTTGTATCTAAGATTTCACATATAAATTACAAAACAGTAAACAAAAATTCCAGCAGCTAGAACTCCAACTGAAATAATATAAAATTTAGGTGAATGAGCATACTTTAGAACTACACTATGTTCAGAGCTGTGTGCATTCTGTTGATAAAAAAAGGCTAATCTTAAATAGATTGTATGCTTGAGAAGGTTAACGTTCAGAGAAGAAAATAATTTGGTATTAGAGAAGATAAAAATTTAGTCCTAGGGTTTTCCTAAAATTTTCTGTATTAGTAATTTATTGCCAGATAAGTCCACAGAGTGCTTCTCCAAGATCCTCAGCCCTTATGTGACTGAAAAATTCCAGGTAATTGAAGGTTTGACATGTAGTCCCTCCACACAAAATATTTTAAAAAAATTAACAACAAATAACATTATTTTTGCTAAATACTTTCCTAATTTTATGGCAGTTAAAAAATTCCATGGCCACCAAATCCAAGCTCTCATTCCTTGTGTTTTTTCAGGAAACAGAATGGAATAACAATTGGAAAATAATTATTTTGTTAAAAGAAAACAACCAATTTTTGAGCAAAATATCCAAATATAGCCTTGCCATACAAGTCTAAAGTTTAGCTATTTTAGAGTTGCAGTGTGATAAAGTCATTTAACCTTTTGCATTATAGTTTATGTGTAGAATGGATGAATAATGAGACATTTTAACCATGAAACATAAGAGCTTGATAACACTTCTGATTAGATGCAGGCTAGGATTTCTGTGAGAAAAACCTTCAAATACAAAGGCTTGAACAAATGCAAGTTGCTTCCACCTTCATTTACCCTGGGTGCTGGCTTATGGCTCCTCAGAAGTGAGGACCCCACAAGGCTGTATCTTAGCTTGTAATTCTATGCTTCTATTATGAATACTGTGAGCACAGGTAAGGCAGGCAGGGAATACTGCTCCGGGATGGGAAGAGAATGTCCAGAATGTCAGGGACCTCTATTTGCCCTGCTGCCACATGGACCCTTGGAGCAGTAGTTGCTTGCAGTCTTAGGATAGCACCCTATGACTTTATACAACTTCCAGGCAATCACAGTTTAAATTATTTTATGTTTCTGTCTTTTTTCTCTGCTAGTCTGTATTCTATGCAAAATGGAGAGAAGTTCACAATATTTCAAAAATCAGGCTCATATTCATCAGAACACTGTTCTGTGTGTGTTTCTCCTTGTGCATGCAAGTGTTACTGTGTGTGTGTGTGTGTGTGTGTGTGTGTGTGTGTGTGTGTGTGAATGATTCATAGAACCAGGCAGAAGAAAGCAACTATATGGAGTCCCCTGGACAGGACTCAGGGCTCAGAGCCTTCTGGGGGATTCTCAAAGCCTATCTTTAGCCAAATGGGTTCTTCTGAACCAGGATTACTGCTGATCTCTGAAAGCAGTCATGCGTCAGCTCAGTGCCTGTGGCGAGGTAGTAGTGGGTTCCCATTTTTCCCAGACCCATGGGACTTCTCCGAGCTGAGGAGGTGTTACAGATGGTCCTGCAGCTAAGTGTCAGATGGAGGAGCAGCATGTGTCCTTGTCACCTCCCCTCTTCCAGGAACCACTTCCCTGAATCCCTGCACGCAGCCAGCAGAGGCTCAGGTGCCTGGCTGTCCGCCGGCTCCTGGAGTTCTGTTTGTCATTGTCGTGGGTTGCACCCTTCCCTGTGCAGGACAAGAAATCACAGGTACCAGAGGTCCATAGAGGGGCCACTAAACAGGAATTCCAGCCCTGCCTCTCATTTACATCTCTCCCCTCCTATTCTTCCTTTGAAGCTGAGAGACTGTCATTGTCAAATGTCCATCTGTTATACCTGAGGCACAGGTTGGTCCCAAAGACACTGAAACACCAAGAGTCACTGGTGTGCATGACACAATGAAGGAAAATGAAGCGGTCTCAGAGAATGTGGTTTTACTGGCCCTGATGAAAAGACGTTCAGCTAAAGTGCACTAATAGAATCTGGGAAAGGATAATTCTAAGTTCTGGGGTATTTCCAACTTTTTAAAGTTAGCATATTAAAAAAAAGAAAAAGAATTGTATGCCAATTTATAAACTTTGTGAGGCACATGTAACACTTTTACACTTAAGAGAATTACTCTTAGTCTGCACCAGTGAAGCCGCGCCTTTTATAGACCAGTGCCCAATGCACAGCAACTTATCCCAAAGTGCCAACACTGCAGTTAAAACTGAATACTGAGGTTTTAGTTTAGGAAACCAACTCATGCATTAACATCTTTTGTTTTTTGAGAAAAACAACAACTGTGTTATAAGTTTACCACCACTGCTATATGCAAACAACTCATTTGTGTTTTATGAAAATCATTACAGAGTTCCTAAAGTATATTTATGCATAGAGAGTTAAATTGTATGATTCTATCCAAGAGTATGTATATGTACAAGCTGATCATTTGTATCTAAGTAGGATAGCCCTGGGTAACTCCTATGTCCCAACAAAATTATCTATAATATCTAAAACATGTCCTAGTTTAGATGACAAATTGTTTGGTCAAGTTAGGAATCTTTTGTATTTACGCCTGCACCTGAATGCCTAATGTGCATACTCTCCAGGGGATCCTGTAACAGTATTTAAAGTGTATTTAGTGAAACGTCAAGAATCTCCAATGGAAATATGAGGGGAAGGAGTTTAAGGAATGGGTACAGATTCATTCGCACAAAAGTAATGCCAAGATTTGAGGGGGTCAATGGCTGAGAGGTGCAGCCTAACTTACTCCCAGGGAAGTATGCTGGGACCTCCTAACTCTTTATTTTGGGACCCTGGTCTGAAGCAGGCAGTTTCTTTAAAACTCTCCCTGCCTCACCTTGATGAGAAAGCGTCTTGAGAGGTGCCAATTTCTAAGCACACTGCAACCATCAGAGGCAGAGCAGGATCCAAGTCCATATCTGATAGACTCAAACGCAAACCATTTCCCTTTCTGTAATGCAAGAACAGGAGCCAGTGTTTCACTGTTCAACTTGTTAATGCTTTGTAAACATACTGTGATCCACAATTCCCTGAGTGACAACTGACATTAACTGTGACAGGCTCAAACTGCTGGTCCCTGTTGAATCAGGCTTCTACCCAGTGCCTACATTTCCTGGGATCCCGTGTTCCTTTCTTGGATTACTATATTCAGAGGAAGGAGAATAATTGCTACTTCAGAGGTCTGGTTGTATTAAATAAGATCTGTGTAATATGCCTCAGGCATATTATCCACAAGACTCCTAACAGCCTCCTTCTTCTTTAAAATATCTGTTTTTAGCACATTTTTAACTAACACATCTTTAAAGTCCTAGCTGGAATTTGTAGGACAGAGAAAAACACGAGGCAATCCCCCATTTTTGTGATTGACATCCCCTTTAACATTAGAGATTCGGTTAAACTAGAAACCAAATTTCCCAGCAGATAATAATGTATGAGTTCCATCTCCTCTCCCTGCAAACACTAGGAAAAAAATCTGAAATTCTCTGCTACTGGAAAGAAATTTAATATTTAAAGGTAATTTGACCTGTACATGTGTGTATCATGAATATTTGATGAAATCTATAGCAAATGTATTTATATAGCATTAATCTGAGGATATTTATTTCTTATTCATTTTCTAGGATATTATTTCTTCTGCAAATGTGAAGTTGCTCGCTGTAAAAATGCTCAGCTCTAAAGGAGCACTTAGAAATTGGTAAGTGGAAAGATTTTTTTTCCTGCTACAATTTGTATTGTATTAGCTCTGTAAAAAGAAGAAATAATCCTAAAAGGATAGGAATACCCTAAATTAATATCTCATGTTATTGTTTCAGATATAGAACATGACATTTTCAAGGGTATTGCTCTTTGATTCTTAGATGTATTGCATAGATGTTCAAAAATGTAGACAGCAGGATCTGAATCATTTTCCTTTGATTTTATTAATTTCACTATTTTGTGATATTTCTGTTTTTTAGGACTCTAAAAGGCATAGATATTTCAGTGTAGTAGATACTTCACATAATGTACAATTCAAAGTTTATTTTTAACTTGGCTATTTGATGGTTGCTATGCACACCTAGAAAAAAATGTCTCTTTCTTTGAGAGATAACCTCAGTGTTGAGATGAAAAATTTAAAAAATAAAAGTAATTTAAAAGGCACCATGCTTAGATACATTTACTATTATTTTGTTATAGTCTCATCTGATCAGATGTAGAATTTGAGAGCAGAAAATAAAATTTTATAAATATTTTTGTAATGATAGCAAAAAATTCCAACAGTTTTGAGAGGGGAAAATACAAAAAATCATGAGGATTAATTCTTCTCTCGGCCTGGTAAGTAACAGTATGAGCTGGACAGAGAAGACAGAGTTGATTGTTCTATTAGCAATGTGTCCTGGGCAAAGATACACTTCTGAGCAAGGTCACCTGGCCACTAAGAACTTTCCCATGTTTTGAGATGTTTCTGTTTTATAAATAATCCTAATTTTTAAAAGGTTACTCCAATAAGGAAAATAAGTTCAATTTTTATAATCACTATTTCAATATCATTAGCAAGACCACATGCTTTGCTATTTAATAGAAGAAAGATAAAACCTATAATGAGAGCTTAAACAATTGAACTGTTTACCATCAAAGATTTCCGAAGGAAATATTGCAAAGATGAAATGTCTAAGAATTGTTCCCAGAAGAACTGATTACCTACCCTCCCACACATTTGGAATTGGACTCAGGGCCTTTGCAAGCCCAGTTTAGTTATATTTTTGTCAGATCTGCCTTGTGGTAGGAAGCTTAATTCTGCTTTTTTCTTTCGTATTCATTTACAAACACTAGTTTTCAATCAACCACATGAACTCTAAAGATTTTGCTTCCTGCCAGGTCCTCAGAGACGAATGATACAGCTTGCCTCTTTCCAGTATGTTCCCCAACACTGCTGCTATGTGGAACATTCCATAGGTTCTCATTTCAACAATGCAGAGACTCCCCCTGATGTTAATAAAGTCATTGGATTTAAAATATCAAGTGTTTAGCACTAAGGTACTGAAAGACATCATGTTAGATTTCTGTTGCTTTCACAACATGTCTAAGACAGTCAGCTTGAAAGAGGAAAAGGTCTATCATTTTGGTTTACGGTTTCAGAGAATTCAGTCTATTATCAGGTGATCTACTTGCTTTGCTGATGTGGCAGCACTGCATGTCGTGGTGGAAGCTTATGGACAAAGAATTCTGCTCACCCCCCTGCAGTCAGAAAGCAAAGAATTAACCAGGAAAGAGTTAGGGGTTCCAATAACCTCTTCAAGACCACACCCAGCTGCATTAATGTCTGCTAAGCCCATCTTCTGAGGTTTCACCACCTGCCCATAGTCCAGAGGGCTGAGACCCAAGTGCTCAGTACATGGGCAACGTTCAAGATCCAAACTATATTAGAAAGAGAATGATTTTTAACTTTATTCTAATAAGAATTTAACATTTGAAGAAAAAATAAAAATGTAAAAAGTACACTGTATTAGTACACAGAGAAACAAGACTACAGAGAACCAAGGAAGAGGTAAATTTGGCATCAATTTGTCTGCACAATAAAAGTACAGCATCTATGCACACTCCAATGGTGCATGTGCATGATGCAAGCTTTCTGAAGTAGAGAAGCTATAACTTGTTCAAAGATGAAGGTTGAGAGGTGTTCTCATACCCAGTGGGTTTCAGGAAGTCTGTCTCAAATGTGTAAGAAAAAGTTTCGTAAGGGAATTTTCCAATCAGTGAAAACTGAATCAAAATAGTGAACAACTGAAAGAATGTGATATAAACAAGAGGAGAAAGAAATGAAACCCGCAGACTTGGAAATTTTTATTGTTGAGTACGCATTACCAAATATAGCAAAGGAATATTGTGAATATAGTAAATAGATATTTGGAAGGAAAGAGTAATAAAGGAAAGTTACCAAGGATAATCTAGATTTGATGTATGAGATTATTGACAATGCAAAGGATAGAGGAAGATGAAAACAGTGTAACTAATTCAGTGTGTTTTGAGGCATAAATATTGTTTCATGATTACTACTAAAAGCGGAGTATATGGAAATTACAACTTCAAATCCCTGGTGCACACAAGGAAGCATCCAGACTATACTGCATTAATTTTTTAAATTCCTTTTTTCACTAATAATTTTCTATTTACGCATATATTGTTTTGGATAGAATCATGATATAATGTATTAAAAAATATTCCATGATTTTTAACCAATATCCTATGTTTAATATATTGGATACGCTGCCAAATTGTTTTCCAGAGATTTTAAAGCATCAGCAGCAGTGGATGGCAGAGACAGTCACCACATGTTGTATTCAACATTCAGTTAAAATAAAATATATCAATATTGTCTTGTTTTATCTCAGACTCTGAATATTTTGCTCTCCTAGGAGATTTTTTTTCTGTTCTGAAGTAAATGTTTAATTTTATTTAAAATTGAGTTAGTGATATATTTATGTGTGATGTGTATTTTTCTCTACAAAATGATTTAAAATCTGTCTTTGAGAATAGGACCAACTGCTAAATGCTTTATGGTTTTAGTAAATGTTTTATTTGGGGACAAAAAATCCAATCAAGTACTTTCAAATGTTTGGTAATAATTATGAACATTGTATTTGATGAGACAAGAGTCCTTTTGGAGAACATACAAAATAATTTGGTTTGGATATTTATGTTGTAAGTGATGCAGATGATTATAATAGATAGTGTTCAGAAGTTAATTTTTATTAGCACTACCTATAATACAGAGGGACATAGTTATGAATTACTGTATTTTTAAGTTTTTGAAGTAACATAACACTCCTGCCACCAACCCATCATCATTTTCTATATTGCAAAAAGTTAAAAAACAATTGTATAAAATATGATGTTACATGGATTCAGTAAATATCCAGAAAATTTAAAGATATTAAGTAAAAACAGAATTTAGGGGCTGGGCATGGTTGTACACAACTGTAATCCCAGGACTCGGGATGCTTATGCAGGAGAAACACTGTGAATTCAAGGCCAGTCTGGTTACCAAGGCCAGCCTGGACTACATAGTGAGATACTATCTCAAAGAAACTGACAAATACACAATCAAAACAGTAACAGAAACAACAACAAAAACAAAAACAGAATCCAACTGTCTTAGTTACTTTTCACTCATTGCTGGGACAAAATACCTGAAGCCCAAAGTTGGGAAAGCAAAGGTTTATTTCTTACAGTTTTTGGAGGTTTCAGTCCACACTTAGTTGGCTCCAAGATAGGCGGGCATGGCTGGACCGCAGCAGTTCATGGCAGCTGCTGTCAGCAAGCTCAAACCAGCAAAGAGCAAGACACACCTTCTTCCTGCCATTACATCACATCCTAGCTTCACCCCTAAGTGGGTGTAGCACTAACACCATCAATCCAAGCACTATACAATGAACGAATAATAAATACACAATTCAAACTCATGAGGCCTGGGGGACGCAGACATAAACCATGACACCAACCACTAGCATGAGTTATAGAAAAATACAGTATGAGTAAAGGACTTTAACACCAAAATGTTAAACTGTGGATATTCTTTGATTTTATAAGAAATTACATGGATGAGGGATTGCAGGGGAAGAGAACAAGAAGTCGCCAAAAAGCAAGCCCTCTTGGCAAATTGGTGCCACATGCAGGCCTCTGTGGGGAGAGCCTGGAACCAAGAAGAGCCAAACCCCCATGCCCACTGTAAGTGGCCAGCTGACCCAGAGAAACTCAGCTGTGATGATGGCTATTGAAGTGGAGTACAATTTAATGCTTGTGGTGTTTAGTGTTTCTTGCTTTTTAGGTCTAAAGCTGGTGATCTGATCATTTATTTAGAGGATGGCAACACACAGTATAGCATCCATGGGGCTCTCCTTCTGAGAGTGATGGCCATTGTTGATTTCCTATTGTCTTAAAGTCCTGTATCATTTTCATTGTTGTTTTGCATTGAGTTTTGTTCTCTTTTGTTTGATTTTATTGTGTCTAATGGCATGAGCAGCTATTTCAAAGATAATGAGATATATTATTGTGGCTATTTTGGATTTACTATTATCTTGTTCTGAAGTCCTTTACTGCATTCATTGTTTTATTTTTATTGGTTCTATTGTGTTCTGTTTTGTTTGATTTTTACTATGTCTAAAGGTATCTGCATCTATTTTGAAGACAGCGGGTGGCATTATGGTAACAGTTGTTGATTTTCTATTGTTTTGAAGTCCTGTGTCACTTACACTGGTTTGTTCTGATTGGCTTTGCTCTATTTTGCTTTGCTTGGTTTTGTTTCCTATAAAATAAAAATTAAAAAAAAGAAATTACATGGATGAAGAATAAATTATACTTTTATAAAATAATGCAAACATCATAGATAGAAGTGTACTTTAGTGGGTAGCTTAGAAATACCAATTGAAACTAGTGACAAAATCTTTGATCAGCCCATTTAAACTGTTCTTTTCAACTTTGAGTGTATTAAGGTTTAAAAGATCATGTGACACATCATGAGTTGGTCACTGGTTCAATAAGCTGAAATGTATTTATCTTATGACACATTTATGTAGAAATAAAATGGAACAAGGGACAAAAGCTAGAAAATATTAGCTTTTTATAACACAAAGAATTTACATGGATCAATGATACATATGTAAAAGGGAGACTTAGGGGGCCGGGGATTTAGCTCAGTGGCATAAGCGCCTGCCTTGCAAGCAGGCAGTTGTGAGTTTGATCCCTGGTACCGATAAAAAGGAAAAAGACAAAAAAAGGGGGGGGGGGTTAAAATTTAAAAAAAAGAAATTCATAAGAGAAAACATGAAGCATCTTTTGCAACTCAGTAAAAGTGGCACAGCTTTGAAACAAAACATTAAAAACACAAGTAAGAAAAATGGACTTGATTGCTCTAGGTAGGGATTTGATATTAGTGAGTAATAAGAAGAATAAAGTAGAGAGACAGATAATTGCTTAAGAAATCTTATTTTAAACACCAGAATCTGTCAAGTAGAGAGTACCTTTCATATGTAAGGAACTTCTGCAGATGCACAAGAGAAAAAATAGGCCAAAATGTTGCTAGGAAATTTATCTACATATATACATATGTAATATTATATTGTGTAAATTACTTCTCATGCTCATATATTTTGTTTCTTTAAAAATGAATAAATAGGTCTGAGAATTTAGCTCAGTGGCGTAAGTGTCTGCCTGGCAAGTGCAAGGATGTGAGTTTGATCCATGGTACAAAAGAAAAAATATAAAGTATAAATACAAATATAAATGCTTTAAAAAAATCTTTGGAGTGTTTGTCTTTACAATACAGCAATGAAACTTCAGTTAACTTTAAAGTTATGTTTTCAATGCTTAAAAGTAACTGGAAGCATAGTTTGTGAAGAATTAGAATATAATTTTTTGTAATAGCCTTTAAATGCTTTTTCTTTTTTTATAAATGAAACTTTAGTGTGCTAAACATTTTTTATTAATTTTTTAAAATCTAAAGGTAGCTAAAATTCA
Organism: Cavia porcellus; assembly: GCF_034190915.1. Classification (NCBI taxonomy): domain Eukaryota; kingdom Metazoa; phylum Chordata; class Mammalia; order Rodentia; family Caviidae; genus Cavia; species Cavia porcellus. Next base: position 13,381,991 of record NW_026947489.1, read on the forward strand.
AGAGTCTTCAATTAACAAGTCATTTTATTGGTAAAACTCATAAAATTCATTTAAGCGTAACCTCAAATCAAGAAATAGAACATTGACACATAAAAGCAGAGCCTTTCTTGCCCTTGTCCCAGAGATAATGGAAATCTTTGAACTGTATATTAATTTTCCTTTGTAAGAACTGAATATAGTTGGAGATATACAGTGGCTAGTCAATCTACATCTTGTTGTGTTCAGTCTACATTGTGTTATGTTAGTGAAGTTCACTCATGCAACAAAACGGTATTTTACTCATTCTTGGATGGCGTACCATTGAAAGACTACTTCATAATTTAGCTACTTTTCCAGTTGATTGGCTTTGGGATGGTTTCCAGTTTAAGATTTTTGTGACTAATGCCTTTTATACATTCTTACAGATGTCTGTTAGTATATATCTGGATTTGTTTTTCATGTTTAGTCCTCATTTTAGTCATTATGTCTTCTCTTTTTTATTGCTGATCAATCTGGTCAGAATTGCTTCAGTTTTAGTACTATTTTATTATGTAAAAATTGGCTGGTTTGCATATTTCTTTTATATTTTTTAATTTCTTTAATTAATGCTCTTATTGTTTGTTTCCGACTTTTTACTGTTTGGGTTCCATCTTACCTCCTTTGTTTAACTTCTTATGATGTAGATAAAGAATATATATATTTTTTTTAATTTAGGACTTTCTTGTTTCCTGCAATTTACATGTAAGGATAAAATTTCCCCTTTTTGCATATCATTAGCTTCATCCCACATATTTGCAGTGTCATAAACGCTTGTCATTTACTTATCATTCTTCCTCTTTTCTTTTTGTTCTTGTTCTTCTCTTTCTTCTTCTTCTTCTTCTTCTTCTTCTTCTTCTTCTTCTTCTTCTTCTTCTTCTTCTTCCTTTTCTTCCTCTTTTTCTTTTTCCTCTTCTGCTTACTACTGGTGATCAAACTCATGACCTCATGCTTGCAAGGCAGGCACTTGTGCTGCTGAACTAAATCCCCAGCTTTCTTGTCATTTATTTCAAAATATCTTAAAATTATATGCATTTTTCATCCGAGTGTTTTTAAAATTTTTATTACTTTATTTACATATAGAAGGACATTATATAAGGCATCTCTGTGAAATAAATTTCTAGTTTGAACCAACATATTCATCCATGTACTCTGAATCATGTAAAAAACACAACATTGTTACTCATTGTATAGACCATATCAATAAAAATACACTGTTTACTTGAACAGAATGTAATTGTTATACACAGTGATTTTCATCTACATCAGTTACACCAATTTGGTTACCAGATTCAAATTTCCTATAGCTTAGCTCAATTCTTGTCATATAAGAGCTTGAGGAAGATGTGTTAAAATATATTTCCCTTTTACCTACTTTCGATGAGCATACACATTTTAATTGTCATATATTTTTGATAGATTTACTTTCTTAATGCCTAATGCCTTGAAAGATCTATATTTATTTGTTATGGATTAAATGTAGTGTAATTAAGTCTGTATTTAAGATACAATAAGACAGTGTGACAAATATTTTATGTAGTCCATAGTCATTTTTACTCACCCACATACTATCATTTTTCTCTTCTTTCTCAGCTCTTCCATCCGGCCTAATTTTTCTTATCTGAAGAACTTTCTTTTATATTTACTTTATTGCTGATCAACTGACAGTGAGTTCTCTGTTTTTATTTGAGACTGTTGGTATTTTGAAATTCATTGTTTCTTTCTTTTCAATCATGATTACATGTTCACTGGGCAAAGAATTATGTATTGGCAATAGAAGAATTTTTTCATCACTTTGGAGATTAGAGTCTTTTGCTCTCTGGACATCACTGCGTTGAGAAGTCTGTTTTCCGGTTTATCAGTTATTCTTTAAAAATACATGTCCTTTCTCTTACTTCTTTTATGGTTTGTTGTTGTTGACTTTTCTTGATTTTTAGAAGTTCTGATATGATGCACCCAAATGTCATTCCTTTGTAATTATTTTGTTTGAAATTTAACTTATTGTCTTGGTTACTTTTCTATCAGTGCTGAGGCAAAATGCCTGATGTTCAAATTGAAGGAAGGAAGGGTTTATTTATAGTTTGTGGATGCTTCAGTCTGTACTCGGCTGGCTCCATTGTAGGGTGGTGTGGTTGAGGGTCAGCTGTTCATGGTGGCTGCAGCAGAGATCAAAAGTAACCAAGGCAAAAGGGCAAAAGGGTGGAGCAAGCCTCTTTCTCTCCCTTAAATTTTATACAAGCTACCTGCCCCAGGGTAGGTGCAGCACTCACACCCCCTGTCCCACAGTAAATAACGAGCCAATCACAATTCTAGATTCAGCCACTTTGAAAGTCTCCCCACTCCCATGACCACATGAAGCTTTGGGGGGATATATAGACAAAAATTCTAACATTGATTTAATTACATCTGAAAAAAAATTTAGTCATTATCTCTTAAATTATAACTTCTCCCTTAGTGACTCTTACTTGTTATTCTGAAACTCCAACTGTGTACATTAAACATTTATTTTGCTCCAAATCATTTTTACTGTTTTGTTGTTTTATCTGTTTTTCTTTTCTTTTCCTTCTCTTTCGTGTGTGTGTGTGTGTGTGTGTGTGTGTGTGTGTGTGTGGTGTGCAGGTGCTCCCTTCTGGACATTTTCCTTTAAACACACTTCTAGTTTACTAATCTCCTCTTTAGCTATATTTAATTTTCTAAGGAAACTTGCATTTGATTTCTTAATTCTGCTGTAATGTTTTCTTACAGACTATATTTTAATTCTTTGCTCATTTCACTTTTATATCTATTTGTTGACCATCTAACTCTTGACCATTTTAATAATTAAAAATAATCATTTTAAAGTTCATGTCCAGTAAGTTAAATATCTTGATGCCTCCTATGGTTCATGTTATTCTTATTTTTGCAGACTGTTAGTTGGTTGTTCTCTTTGTGCTTCTAACATATTTTTACTTAAAAACTTAACTTGATATAATAAAACTCTAGAGACATCTATGGCTATGGAAGATGTTATGATCTTTTTATGAACACCTACTTTTGCAGTTTAAAATGACTATATTTATTTAATTCAGTCATCATTTAAGTAGGTTTAAAGCTGGACTTATGTCTTTTAAATATTGGATTATTTCCAATCGCTTTTTAATACTGTGGTTTATATTTCTGAGGTCCCACCTGAGCATCTCTGCTATTTCCTTTTTCCCCCTCACCTTCAATGTCTGACCTTCAGTCATGTCCCCAGGTTACCTTAGACTTCTGGGACCTGGGCACAGCTTCTCAGCCTCCCTGCTGACACTTGCTGCTCTGTTCCTCACTTATCTTTAGAATCAGAGGTTGCCTCAAGGAGAAAAGTAACATCAAATGTGGGATTGATTTCTCTGTGTTTTGGTCTGTCTGGAATATTAGCCATTTTATCTTTAAGGTCTTTCAAAAAATAGCCATCAAATTCTTGAATTTCTGTGTGTGTGCATGTTCATGTTCATGTACGTGTGTGTGTGTGTGTGTGTGTGTGTGTGTGTGTGTGTGTGTGATTTCTATTCAAGTAGTTTTGTTTGGGCCCACAATTTCTTAAACTCTGCATTCACTGCTTCTCTGATTATTACCAGATCTCCCCCCAAAAATTTATCACTAAGTATTCAAGCAACTTTAGCGTATCTTAATATTGACTTCATTTTAAGATCTCAATTTGAATTTCATTTCATAGATAGATATTGATACACACCTATTCCAATTTTTAAGGGTTATCTGTAGTTTTTAATTATATTTCCAATAGCACTTCAAACTATCTTTCGAAATGGAATTCCCAGGCCAGAGATTTAGCTCAACAGCATAAACACCTGCCTGGCAAGCACGAGGTTGTGAGTTTGATCCCTGGTACCACATTATCAAAAATATTTTTTAAACTTTGATTAAATAACTAATATTTACAAATGGTTGTTTAATTTATACTGGAAAATAAACAGATATTAGCTTGTAATCTTGCAGTGTATCTATGAAAATGCCATTTGTAAATATATTAAGTTTGCAATTTTTCATTTAAATATGATCTTTAAAGCCGTAAAGAAATCTTCCCAAATTTTAAGAGCATTATGGGTGCATATATTTGTTAAGTAAAGTTTTTCTTAGTCATGCTGAATGATTGGATTATGTATGGAATTTCACCTTAAATTTACTATCATTTCTTTTGGCTATAAGATTGTATTTTTGGGCAATTTATATGTAAATAACATTAAAGATAAATGTAATTAAATTATTGTAAAACTTTTTTTCTTTTTGTACAATTTTTTTTTTTTCCTTTCCTTTTTTTCCAGTACCAGGGATCGAACTCACGACCACCTGCTTGCAAGGCAGGCGCTTATGCCGCTGAGCTAAATCCCCAGCCCCTGTAAAAGTTTTTCTAATGCTAATTTAAAAGTAAATTAAAATTTCAGATTAAATAAAAGCAATTTGGCTTTCTGAAAAATGTATTTGCTGTCTGTTACAATACAGTTTGCCATGGGTGATGGTGGCAGTTTCTGGCTATGTCCCTAAATCAGACTAGGTAGGAACAAATGAGCAGATAATTCAGATTTAAAAATAAAATGTTTTAGCTATTGGCAGATGTCAAGGCAACCTGAGACTTAATGAATACTGAGCTGCAAACCTGCCTTCCTTATCTGTCTCCAGCACAGTTGACAAAACAAGATTGTCTTGATGTCAAAACAGATGGAGCAGGAAGAAAGAAAGAAGAAATTCGGGCAGAGTTAAATCTGGATTTTCTTTCCTTTTGTTTTCTTTTTCAATTCTCAATTATTTCCCCAACAAACTCTATGAGTATCCAAAATAAACTCCTACTAATCCACAGAAAATTAATCAGAAAGTCTTCTGTGCCACAAGTTTCGACAATTTGGTAGGTGAAATTTTGATCCATTTTTTTTCTTCCTGTTAGATCCATGAAACTTTAGTCCTTGTCTCACAGCTGAACCTGCATATGGCTGTCTCCCCCAAGCTGGAAAAGGCCACAGTGCTTGACCTGTCCAGACTGAACATTGTTTCTTGGACCCCCTGATTTCTTCTTTTTTATCTTTTTAATTTTTTTTTTTTTTTTTTTTTTTTTTTTTCATTTGGGACAAGTCCATGTGGGAATCCTCCATGGTTCCATCCCGGGCCTATACCAAACACTCTCTCATAGATCATCCCAGTTTTCATGAGCATCTATTTAAAACTCTTATCCAGACTCCAGGTTCCTTTCTGAGTGGCACCTCACAAATTCCACTGTAGAATAATCATTTTCTTCATGATTTGTGATCATTTTCTGTTTCAGTGTATCTTATTCCCAACTCCTCAAACTAGAATTGTCTTAAATTTTCTTGAGTCTAAACCCTTCTCTACGTGCCTACCTCTTATGTACATTATCTGCTTTTAACCTTTACTTCTTCAAATTGTTTCCTCATAAAGAAATTAAAACAAACTCCTTTACGCAAATACCTATGCCTCTATCCATCTGAAAGCACTTCAATAGTGCATTGTTTACAGCATAGAGAAATTCCTTCAGCAGATGTGCAAGATCTTTCCGTGATCTGATTCATCTCTATCTTTTTTACACTCAAACCCCTTTATTCAGTGTATTTTATTTAGTTAGTGCTTCTTATGTGCTATTGTCAGCAAAGGCTGGCATTATTCTTTCTCCAAGGAGACTTGATTGTGTGGGTGGAGACAAAATATTTAAAAAATGGAAAGGCAATTATAAAACAAGATAAAGAAAATGATAAAGTATGTATCAGGAGGAAACCTGACCTAGTCTGGAGAGTTGGGAAGGTTTTATTGAGCAAATGGCATTATATCTAATATCAAAGGGTCAGATAAGTGTCCCCAAGGGTCAAAGAAGACGAAATTAAGGATATAAACAAGGTGGAGAGCATGGGAATCTTACAACATTGGCAAAAACCCTGCTGTGGGAGTGAATTATGTTTCAAAACTGAAAGGGATCTAGTGGGACTTGAGTAGAGTGAAAGGCACAAGAAGACAGGAGGAGGGAACACAAAGCGGGAAGTAAGGACCACATCTCTCCTTTGTCCTCATGGGCACTGTTAAGAATTCCATACTTTATTTTGAGAACAAGGAGACAGGGAAATTCTCTAGCACTGCAAAATAACATGACACGTCTATATCTTGAAAAGAACATTCTGGAAACAGCATGGAGTAAAAATCTGAAGAGTAACATATTCTGCCCATTGCTGATTGCAATAAAAATTATACAGCCCCCCTTAATTTCATGCTTAGATAAGTAAAAGAAATAAAATCACATGTCTGCATATAAACTTCTGTGTCAATGTCCATAGTAGTATTAATTAAAATAGTTAAACATAAAAATGACTCAAACATCCACCAACTGGTGAATGGATATATAAAGCACTATATATATGTGTGTGTGTGTGTGTGTGTGTGTGTGTGTGTGTGTGTGTGTGTATATATATATATATATATTAATAAAAAAGAACAATGTTCGCCTACATTCCCCCAGACAGATGAGCCTCAAAAATAGCATGCTAAATTCAGCAAAGCAGGCACAATATCATTTATTGTTCAAACTCATGTCCATGAATTATCCAGATAGGAAAATCTATGAGACCGTGAGTGGTGTTCACCAGGGGACAGAGGTGTGGGACAATGGGTGTGATAGCTAATGGACACAGGTCTTTAGGGGCTGAGGAAGTGTTCTGAAACTGGATCGTGGTGATGGTTGCACAACATTTTACATTTAGTAACGATCACTGAATTCTATATTTAAAGTAAATGAATTTTATGGCATGTGACTCATCCCTTATCAAAGTAGTTGAATGCTTAAATGAATGAACAAATCAATAAGTAAATAGATAGAGGAATAAGGTGTGCATATGAGCTAGCGAATGAGAAGGACACGGTGACAGCCTAGATAAAAGGTAATAGCTGATGCTAGTTGATTGCCTGCATGAAGAGAACGGGAAAAGCCTAAGAAATATTTAGGAATTAGAATGAACCAGAGTGGAGGATGGAGCATACATACCAGGTCATTTTGGATTAGACTTTCAACTCTATAGAGGTCAAACTACTTGTGAGTACTTGAACACTCCTGCACCTCATCTTTCTCTTGGTGTGTTTCCTGGTGGGCTGTTTAGGAGTGACCTTTACTCCTTTCTCTACCCTATGAAATTATGATTGTCCTTGGCGACTCAAATCAGGAGTTATCTTTCTTGAAGATAACTATGACCGTATCACCTCTTTGTTCACACCTGGCACATTTTGCCTTAACATATTGTTGCACATACGTGTTTACAGATCTGTGATTCCCTCTGTTGAGAGACGTCTTTGTCTCCCTCGAAGCATCGCCACCAGACATGACTAACGACCATGGTACACTTTCCTGCTGAGTCAGGTAACCCCTCTCTTTTGTAGTCCTGGAGACTGATCCTGGAGATTTGACATTTTGACATATTTTCCAGCCCTTTGATCTTTATGTTTATTTTGACATAATGTGTTGTTAAATCACTACTTTGCTCAATCTAGTCCTGAAATTTTGATCTTCCTGCTTCAACCTTCCACACTGCTAAGACTGCAAACGCCGATTCAGTATGCCGTAACACAGTGACACGGGTAGTATTAACCAAACGTCATTGAGACATTTATATAACCTACTTGCTACATCTACTCCTGAATGTGACACCCTCAAAGATGAACATCATTTGTCTAAATGTCTCCTACATCAAGAGCATAGTATAGATTACAATAAATGAGTAAAAACCTTTCTAGGGAATTGTGTCCCTATATATTTAAACTTAATATGCAAAGCAATTTTTTCTACCTGCTGTATCCCTTATAATGATGACTTCATATTTTCATTCTCCACTGGAAATGTGCTGAATGTCATCATAATTTCTCCCCATTTTTTTCTAGTAAATTCTGTTTTCCTCAGTGTAGGCATAGTTCATGGGCTTCCATCATACACCATCAAACTGCAGTCCATTATGATGCCTGGGCTTTAGACAATAATCTTTGTATTTTAGAAATCATCCCTTTGAGAGCTAAAGCGTTCTAAGTCAGGCATCAAGGTAATGATTTAGTTCTTTATTCTTTGAAGCCAGAAACTTTGGTGACTCACTATTCCCTCTAACCCATGCTATTATGCTCTAATCCATACATTAGTTCCTTTCAAAGCACATGACACAAAAAGTTGACTTAGGGTGATTTTGCAATATGCACTTTAACAAAGGCTTTGTGAGCAGGAAGAATACCAATTATTCAACCAACTTTAAGAAAACAGCTGAGTGGGAGACCAGCTTAGCGGGGTGTTAAACATTCATTAATAAGGGCAAAGAGACAAACTGGAAGGTTTTGATTTTTAGTTCAGATAAGTCCTTCAAGCTTGGGGCTGAGCTGACTTTTTCTGAATTTCTGTTGGAGAAAATCTTGCCTGCCCCCTGGATGTTCACCTGTCTGAAGATAAGAAAAATATTTTTACAGTAGCTTATGCAATAATAACTATCATGTCATACACATTAAAATTATTGTACATTGTGAACTTTGGGGGATAATCCTGCTTTCAAGAAGTTGACACGGTTTTTCCCCCCAGCTACCTTTCTCAGATTACGTATAGTGACTTTTGGTTCAAAACATAATGTCACTGTAGCGTGACAGTTTTACTATATTCCCACTTGGAAGCTTCAGCCAATCTCATTACATTCCAGGAGAAAACATCACCGTTTTCCTTTGATCTTCCCTTCCTATGATATGCTATATTCTCATTTTCCTCTTCTATCACCCACCTGTAAGTTCTTTGCAAACCAGTCTTGTGATATTTAATTTATCTTTAGTCAGCATTTTCTGTGTCCAATTATATATATATATATATATATATATGAATTATTATTAGAATTATTTCCTCAGAAATAGTTAGAGCTATTTCTTCATAGTTTGTGGGAAATTTTTCCACTGTTGAAATGGTTAGTTGTCTCATTTCACAAAAAACCAAAAGCTAGTTTTCTAATGGTTGTTATAGATTACTACATGTCTTTTACAATGATTGGTACATTTCATGGGTTTTCTCAATAGTACTCACCAATCAATTAAGACAGAAGCACTATCTTGTCACCCCGTTAGAGATAAGAAAACTGCACAGAGTGAAGCGACTGCCATGACAATAGAGGCCACTGAGTTGATGGAAAAGCTTCCTGCAAAACCAGACCTGCACACAGAACCCCGTAAGTTCCACTTCATTTACTTTGGGGAAGACACCTCGTTTTTTGCTTCACATTTCATGAAGAGAAAACAAAAGTTTCAATTTAGTTCAGTTTAGGTTGTTTTGTTTGTTTGTTTGTTTTGTATGTGTGTATCACTTGTCCTCTGGAAAACAATCCTTTCTAGTGGGTGCTAAAGTCAAAATCCCAGTATTGGTGTGTTTTTCCTGTCACAAGTCTAATCAATCAGCAAATCCTATCATCTCAACCTGCAAGTCTACCCAACTCGCATCACTTCCCATGATTTCCATTACTACCAGCCTGGTCCCAGCCACGGGCAGCTCTCACTCAGTTCTGTTACCATCCACACTTTGCTACTGTCTATTTCCATCACTACCACAAAATCTCTAACAGAAGTCAGAGTATTCTTTCAAAGCAAAACAAAACAAAACGCCAAGCTGTGTCATACACCATCCCTAACCCCGATGATTTCTTATCTTACCCATAGGAATGAAACAAATCTTTCCAATGGCTCTATGCCATCTGCCACCCTGGTGTACCCGGACTCTTCTGGAGTTTTCCTCTCTCCCTGGCATGATCTCCACCTCGCCCATGCCTTCTCTTTCTGCCTTTGGAACTCATGACCTGCTTCCAGGTCCTCTGTACTAGCCAATGTAAGGAACTATAACTCTCTTCTCAAGGAAAAATGATTAGATTTCTTTCTCATTTCCTTTAATTTTAAAAATTGTATCTCCCTTTTTATTGAGGCTTCCACTGGTTGGAAAATTTGAAGTTACTATGCACTCTTATTTTTTTTTTTTTTACACTTACGTACTTCCTAAACACAAAGCAACTAATGTACTACAGATTTTAGTTATATGCTCAATGTCTATTTTCAAACAAGTAAAATGTGATACCCCTGAAGGCAAGGTTTCTTGTCTCAAAAGCTTCCTTAAGATGTGGGTCATAGCTTTGCATGTAACAGACATTTAAAAAATAAAGCAGATAAAGTAGAATCAGAAACTCACATGTTTTAACTTGTCATAGACTTTTTCTTTCGGATGCCCTTCAAAATGGTTAGAGAAACAGTTTCAAAATATTTTGGGATTGATAATTACAGCTTTGTGTAAGCAAATAGCAGGATGATTTTCTGTGGTTAATTGGTTTATTATCTTGCTAGCATTTGAGTAATTTAGATTTTCATGTAACCTATCTACCAGTCACTTTAGAAAATTTAGAAAGTCTTCCTCTATCCAAAATTGCTTTCAACCTTCTGAAATGTAGAGTTTTGCTGAAACAAATTCTAGTTTATCCTTAGGCTGTAATTATAGCTTTCTTGAAGACATTTACACTTACTGTCAGGCAATTTTAATTTTACTATTGCAAAAGAAAACTGCAATAAAGATGAAAAGAAATGTCAGTTCTCCTCTCGTTTCTACTGTAGACACAATGCAAGTATTTTTTAAGTGAATGCAATTCACAGATGTACATATTTTTAATTGTGTATTACACTGTAATTAATCAGATGCTGAATCGGTTCCTTTGCATTTTATATAAAATTCTTTAAACTTGTAACTTTCTGTTAGATTCCAAAGTATGCATCTTAAAAGCATAAACTTGGTAATATTTTAGAACATTCTTCTACAAGGATCAATTAAATTATTGAACTAAATACTGAAAAAATGCTACAGTATAAATTTTGCATGTATATTTTTTTAGTTAAGCTGTAGTCCACATGAGTAAGAAGCAAAGTTTTTTTTATTTTATAATCATATATTCATTTGTGCATTCATGCAAGCCTTATCCACTCCATAATTATTATATTTAATGTATAATTTACACAAAGCATAAAAACAAGATATAGAATTTCAAATAATGTATTAACTAGAGAGAAATATAACAAAATGAAATTGCTTCTCACTTCTTTCACTGTACATCAAATACTGAAGAATTATTGAGCTAGGTTAGGCAAGAAGATAAGCAATGAGGAGAAAACCTTTAACTGACTTTGAACACTGGTAATCACCTCAAATGCCTTCCAAAGCCCTCTCTGCTAAGGCTTGGTCTGTTATTTGGTGCTATGTGGAGGGGTTAGGGTTACAATGGAGAAAGTTCTGTCATTGGAGACCACATCCTTGGCAAGAATATTGGAACCCCAGTCTCCTGTCTTTTCTTTCCCTGGTGCCTGCCATGATGTGCTGTGCTGCCACAGCATCCAAGTGACCCCAAGATGGAAACTCTTGAACTGTGAGTCACAGTAAATCTCTCATTCATGCAAGTGGTTGGTCTCAGGTATTTTTCAATAGTGATAGAAATTTGACTACTAATGTAAGACCTCTGGATGGGGAAAGTTTCATTCAGAAAGTGGAGTTATCTGTATTATTACCGTATAAATGAGATCTAGATAGATGTGTTGGAATAAAACAACCTCTGCTCCAAATTTCTTTTTCTAACGTCTTTTAAATGCCTTTCTCATTTTTTTCTGTTTTGTGATCATTCTGCACCAAAGTATTTTGTTGCTCCTTTCAAATCACTGTTGCTCTGTGCTTCAGCCTGGAGAACATCACCTCATTCAGGAAGCCTTCTTTGTACCCGCTTTAGGGGATAGATCTCTGCAAGGGACCCCAAGATTTCCCTCCTACTCTTTTTTCCTGCTCCCAAAATCATACATGTGTATTTGAAGTCACTGAAGTCACCTCTTATTTGTCCAGTTCCTTCTTTTAAGATTGTAAGTTGCTAAAAAGCTTGTACTACAGCTAACTTTCCTTTTCTGAGACAGCTTACTTAGCACAGTACTTGAGCATAGCTAGCTGGTTCATAATCATTAACTGAATAAATAATTTGCATGATATCAAATTGCAGGTCAAATGTTTGAATTAGAGTGTTCATTTGCAGCGATTAAGGACAAAGGGAGAGGTTATTTTTTTTAATACTTCACCAGCGCTTAGGTGAACAGGTTTAGACACTTTCAAAATGTCTTAGTTGAGTAAGGTGTTAGAACAAGCTAAAACATGCCCAAGGTATATAAGATTTCCAAAGGACTTTGCATATGTAAGCAATTTATTGTTGTTGTTGTTGTTGTTTTTGGTATGTGTACTGTCCAAAGCTTCAAAAAATTATGCTGAAAAACCTTGAAGAGAGTTCAAATTAGGAAGAATTAACAGTATGAACCAAGAAAGGCAGAAGGAAGAAAGTATGTAAAAATATACTTGTTCAATCTTGCTACTATTTCCTGGAGTCAATCTTGGCTTAAAACATAATAAGCAGACCCTGGCATGTCATACCTACCTTCTCCCAGGGGTTTGAAACTGTAATGAAAGCATTTTAACTCGGTAGTAGCTGGGTAGAGCAATGCAAGAACCTGCCACCTTGGGACCTCCTGCTTGAGTCTCGGCCTGAATAAATGTGTGTGGAAATTGTTTTAAACTGATAGCTGTGCAAGATCACAACTTATGGTAACGCTGACAGTCTCAGCTTGGAACCTGGAAAAATAGAAAAAAAAAAAGTGGAACAGGGATTGAAAACAGCTTATTTGCTGACACGAAAGCAGTGCTCAGAGGTTTAGATGTACAACCTTTGCAGGTCAATGGTGACAATATTTGCAAAATGCCACCAGCATCTTTACTGCAAATTGAAGCAGCTTAATACGGATACTTGCTGCAAATCTCAAGCAATGTGATTTCTTTTCCAGCCTCCAGTACTCATCAGAGGCAATAAGAAGAAGTTTCACAGACTTACTGTGTAGGAAAGGATACTAAATCTTCCATCTCCTGGAGGCTGAATAAGAAATGAAAAGGCAGAGTTGTCACATTCTGTCAGAGTTGAGTATCTTGGAAGTAATCCAATAGGTTTGCTCCTTTCAAAAGTAGCTGATGTTTCGGTGTGAGTTCTGCATTTTTTATTCTACAGGTTTATTATGCCCTGTCACAGAGCTAAAACAACTGTTGGCAAAGACAAGGAAGGAGAAGGAGATTCTCCTTCTTCCTTATGAACATTCACAAAGAAACATTGATGGATTTACTGCCACTATAAAGAGACAGCTTGTCACTTCCCATGGTCCCAGGTTTGTAGACACACTGCACGGTGGAACTGCACCTTAGCATCCAATTTAGCTAAATGGAACCAAAAAAGAGACACTGAAACTTACTGGTTTTATTCTCCAACATTCAATATAGTCCTGGAAATCCAACTCCACTTCTTATAAAGGTGAATTTTTCCTTCAAGGAAAGCATTTTGCGATCCATCTTTCCATAGAACTGCATTCGGTTCCAGGGAACCAGGAAAATAGCTCAAGCCATAAAACTCTCTATTTTAGAGAGTTTCAGAACTGGTATACAGCTTTCCTTCTTTTCTTTATGAGGAATAGGCATGGGGTCTCCATAAGCAATGTTCAGAGTTCACCAAAGGTTTATTTTTGTGGCATATGGGGACATGATTCTAAATGGAAAGTTAGAAACATAGTTTGTTTATTTGCGAGCCATTTTGTATCCGGACAGGTGTATAACACATAGTTTCCTTCAAAACTGTTTGTTGCATTAGATCTTACTAGACCAATAATCAGTCTGAAGAATTAATTTGCGTGTAAGTCTTTGAAAAGGCATGTCACTGGGTCCAGCTACTTACAATATGTGTTTATTTGTTTGTGTTTCATATCCTTGCATGAGACTTGTGAGATTTTTCCATGCACACTTTATCACGATTTAGTTAGTTTGAATTTTCAATTAGTTTTTTCAAATGTCGACGAAATTTGAATTTTCCTTAATTTTTGAATTGGTATTAAAATAAGTAGAGTGATTAATATCAAATGAGGAAAGCATGCTGAAAGCAATTGATGTTTTTACTAATTTTGAAATTGAAATATTGCCTTAAGATTATGTGATTTCTACTCTTTTATATTTTTGTTTTACCATTTGCAAGTGCGTATACATACGTGTGTCTATATTACGTATTTTTTCCTACTTTACATTCTATATATGGTACCTGTCTACTGTTCTATAAAAAAATCAGAGTCTGACGCTCGGTACTATGTATACCCTTTGCCCTGATTGCAGAAATCTAACCCTCAAACAACCCAAAATATGCCAAGAACAGGGAATGGTTTCAGTACTAAAATGCAGCAGCCAGTTGGTATAGTTAGAATCTAAAGAGCAGATTTTCCTTTTCTTGCTATTTTTTTTCTCCTTTTCCTTCAGTAGAAGGGAAAACTTTATTATAAAAGCATAGATAAGTATATCAACTGCTAGGAGGCTGGCACGGCAGAATACAAGGAAATAAGAGATAAGGGAATTTGGTCAAATACAAAAAGTACTGTGGAATTTAAACCAAATGACAGCAGATAAGGCTTTCTCTGAGTTTCTATTAAAAATGTAATAAATAAGAATTCCAAAAAATTTCTTCCTCGGTGCAGCATTTTTATTCCCATATTGCTCATTGCAAATGTGTAGTGTTTTTGTCAACGCACAGATTCTATTCACAGCTGCAAACGTGTACTGTGCTGGGGTCATGTGACAGAGGTGACAGCTTCAGATTGATGTCCTGTGAGTCTTTCAGGAAAGTCCATTATTTGAATAAACAGATTTTATTTACACACTTAAGGAAGAAGCTCCCTAAGTCTGCATGGAAACCTCTGGTAAAATCAGGGGAGGACGCAACAGAATCACCAGGAATCAAAGTCCTAAAGCTAAAGAATAACGATGAGAAATCTGCTTATGGTGCTCCTTAGGGAAATACAATACAGAGTGTTGTATTTTAGTGTTTTATTATTATTTCCAATGCATTTAATTCTTTAAGGACTCTAAAGTACTATCAGTAATAATTCTTAGAAATATTTCATGATCCACTATGGGACTGAAATGGACCAAAATCAAAAAGTGTATAATGGTCTACCTCAATGAGTTTGCATAGATTCAAGGAGACCAGTTCAGTGCCTTTGACCCTCAGAAAAGAGGAGAAGTGGCAATCTGCATGAAAAGAGACCCTGCTGGTACCCCGGATGGCAAGGCCCCTCGGGTCTGCAAGTTGAGTGTGATCCATGGCCTCAAGTGAAGTGGTCTTGGTGTCTGATCCATCTCAGGAGGGCAATAGCCCATAAGTCATAAAATGTCTCACTGCCTAATATGGCACATCTGTCTTCCTCAGCCTCCCTCACTCTCAGTTTATGTCTGTCTTGGGATGGGTGACAGAGGAAAAGATCACCCTATTTGGATAGTAGGTATTCAAGCCATTTTATTTTGTTCTGTCTTTTGTTCCTATGTGATATACGTGTGTACATGCTTTTTATGTAGTTAGATTTATGTTTTTAAAGCATAAATAACAGTTATAAGCAATTTCAGAGTATCATGTCTATGTAGATAGCTTGAAAAAAAATACACCAAGCCTTATATGATTCTTTAAATTATGCCAACTAAGAGATGAAAATGATATTATCAACATTCAGGAATAATTTCTATTGAACAAAGGGATGGATCCTTTCTGAGTATTAAATTCAATTCCATAAGTAGGTCACACTATGCCAATTCTCCGAGTATTAAGCCATGAATGAATACAAAACCAAAAAGCAAAACCAGAATCATCATTGAACAGGTTGCATGGATAATTGTGGCATTTTCAATATCAGGATTCAACGCTTATTGGTTTTAATAGTTCAATTGTTGGTGTCCTGTTATTTTATACTATCAAATCTTAGATTTTCTCGGTAAAAAGAAATATTCTTATTAAGAAGTTCTGAGGAAATCCAAGCATGTGTGGACCATGGAGAAAGAAGATTCAATCTCCTGAAATTAACTATTGAGATGACCAGATAATTATCACAGCTAGCGAGTCTAACTCTGGAGACTACTGAAAAATTACCCTTTTAAAATGAGTTTTCTTACTGAAACAATTTGAGATTTGATATCAGGAGAACATTCCTACTTATTTATAAACAAGAAACTCATAAATCACTTCAGGGTCTGTGCTATGACCCAGAGTCAGAAATGAATTTTAGGTTGAATAAATGCTGAACACTTTGCTTCCTGCATTTCCTACAGTTCCTGTGAAAAGTCCTCTTCACTCCTATCTCTGATTAGCCTCGTAGTGTTCCTTCTTGCTCCGTGCAAAAATAGTTGATTAATGACTAAACGGAGTTAAATGAATACCAAATGTTAGGTATGTAGGAGCACATTTGCACATGGCTCTCTGTATGTGCTGGTGATCATACTTCTTGCTTTTATTTGTTGATTCAGATTCTAGGCAGCAACATAACTATCAGTCCTCTATTTTTCTGGAGTCTTCTAGTGAAACAGAGTGTGTGGAACATGGGACTTCTGACAGAACGTGGACATGTCCTGGCTTTCTCTGTGTTTAATTGCTAAAAGTTTGACTTTTTAATCAAAGTTTAAAAACTGTTTCTCTATGCATAACTTTATATCCTATGAAATGGAGCTTTTTGACTAAAGAAATCCAATCATGTCCAGTTAATATAAAAATAATTTCACTTAGTACATTGATAAAGCCATGCTAAAACTTGGTGATGTCTCCCATCTCATTCATAGCTGTGAACTTCCTTTGTGGGTGAATTCACATAGATGCCTACGAGGGCGCCGATCTGTCTCACTTATATCTGGGTGAATATCTTGTGGGCAACCTTGAGCTCCTCCACTATGTTTGTATTTCCTAAATCCATGTGCTCCTCTGAATGAGAGATAGAAAAGAGCTAGGTGGAAAGAGAATTTTTTTAAAAAAAATTTAGTTATTGAAAGGTTCTCTAGGAATTGTTTCATGCACACACAAATGACAATATTATGCACTGATCAATTCAATCTTATTTTTGATTATTTAAAGACCATTTTTGGCGCTGGGTCTAGTTATACTAGAAAAAATTAAAATTTCCACTTTCCTCAAAAGTGGAAGCATTTTGTCAATATTTTAGAGTTTTTGCAAGCTGTTAACTAATTACTTAGGATATGTAATGAGTTCTCTGAGAACAACTGGTAAATATTTGATTAATTAGACAAAAGCAGCATGAGTGAACGTTGTCAACTTTAATTTTCAGTTTTACTTAGAGCAACAGTCTTCATAAAAAAGTTCAAAATCTATCTGTAGTAAAATATTAAAGGTGGAATATACAAATAGGAATGCAGTTGATTTTAAATTTAGTTAACAAACAAAACTCATTTTTGTCTTTCTAATAGTAGCATCATTGATTTCATGTACTAGTTATATCTGAAACCTTGGTCACAATCTTATTAAAATATACTTTTATAAGTACTCACTTATAATACCATTAAAACAATTAAATGGTTAACTAAACCAAATCATTTACCAAATTTTGTTTGATTTTATATTATTAAATTATCTCAACATAATGGAAATGTCAGTAGTCATTAAACACTTGAACTATTTAAAATTTTTAAATATTAGAATAATTATGTCTTGAATTAGGTGCATCTAAGTACTGATTTTTAAAAACCTAGTTTCCATATTTAAGTAACTAAGTATTTATTTAGCAAATAAATCCCCTGTGTAATTATAGAGGACTGTAGGTGTATTACATTGTTTCATAAGAATTCTTTGCTATAAAAATTACAATAGGCTGTCTCAATGCTGTCATTTCAATAGAGCTAAAGACACACACACACTCACACACTTATGCTCAGTTCGTCAGGCTGCTACATTGTCAATGTGTGTGTCTTTGTGTATGTCACACCCTCTAAATTCAGGTGGCCTCAAGCTGTGCCATATAATTCCAGCCTCAATTAAACTTCCCAAGGTCAGCAGTTCTGTACCAGGTCAGACATAAATAAGGCAGAGGATGGTCCTAGGATACAGAAAAGCAATATTTATTCTCTATCCACAGTTCATGGCTATCAAATGAAACCTACCAAGAAGAAAGACAGAAGAAAGGTAAACTCTCAAAATGTAATTTCCACCTTAAGCATTGCATTTGTTAAGTAAAATAAAATCTGTGTACATCTCTCTCTCTCTCTCTCTCTCTCTATATATATATATATATATGTATGTATATATATATTTCCAAACACAATGAATTAAAGTACGTGTGTAATATTTTTCTCAAAGAATACAGTTTATCCAGAGCTCAGTGAAAAATATGTTGAAATGATCCCAAATCACTAATGCAGAAATCAAGAGTCCTAATCTCTAATTTTTGTCCAAAACTAGTTATAGAAACACAGATACATATTTTACCATTCTCAGATGCTCTTTAGAAAAGGAGAAATTTAAAGTAAACAGATATGTTGTGCTTTTAAGATTTTATCTTGTACTTGAATCAGAATTCCACTTACAGTACTTTAGTACTCAACAACATAATAAAGACTAGAAACTGGAGAACATATTTAATGATATGTAATGCATAGAAACTGGTTTTTTTGGTATATAACATTTTTCTACAATAAAGGGGACAAAGTTACCAAAATTGTAATAAATAAACAGGTCACTCATCAAAGGGGTAATCAGGTTGGCCATAAACACTTGCAAAAATGTTACATTTCTTTAACTTGGGTAATGCAAAGTGAACAATAGCTTTTATACTCACAAATTTGGCCAAATCAGTCAATCTGGCTACGTTGAGGATGTGTGAGGAGAGAAAGTTCCATAACACACACAAAAGTTTACCAGAGTGCTATAGGAAACTTGCCAGAGCTAGAGAGGATGTTTTGAAAAATTTGAAGAAAACGTGACAAAATCTGTTGAGCAGAATGTATGTTCTCTGAGCTTCAGTGAATTTATAGTTGCAACTTCAGAGTATGATATATTCCCCTTACTGGTGTTCAGTGCTCCCTGGAATAAGGGAAGTAACTGTGCTACCCACAAGCAATCATGGACACGAAAAGGTCCACTTGGTGTTTCTCCCATAATATCTACCATGAAGAGTGCTCCCTTCACTGGGTGAAATAGAATTTGTTCCTTAATTATTTTTATAGAACTAAGGATCGAAGCCAGGGCCTTAAATGTACAATGCACATGCTCTGTGCTTGAGTTATATTCCAGCTCATTGATCCTTAATTGAAGTATGAGGTGACTGAGAGTAGCCCTTGTGTGGTAACCACAAGACTTCTAAACATGAACTAAAAAATAAGTGCCAAGTAGGATTTTAAAAGTTGTATAATAAAAGAATGGAATAAAATCAGAAGGCACAAATCAGATTGAGATAAACTGGGACTTTTGTAGGAAGAGGGCATGGGTTTCTACTAAAATTCAGACTAACAGATTTAGAGACTAACATTCAACAAAATACCACAGACTAACTGTCAAAAAGTTAGTTGTTTATCTGAAATTCACCTTGAACTGGGCAGACTCTGTTTTATTTGGCAATTCTACATGCAAATGATTAAAAAGTTATAGGAAAAGTAGACAATGACATTCAAATTTAGGGGACGTGGAAGAATTCCTGGAAAAGAAATACAAATGATTCCTCTCGTAGTGCTTAAGCGAGGAAAGAGGCCGGATCACAACCTTTCTCCTGTGAGAAAGATGCCTAAGCCAAAAATACTGCCGCCCCTGTGGGGAAACGAGGAAACACACAGGAGTTATTTAATCAGACAGAGTGTGGTCTGAGAGTATTTTGAGAACCAGTAGAAGCAAATAGCTGCCAGGATGAGCTGCAACACAAGTTTTACATATTAAAAAATGAGAATTGAATGAATATGTATAACAGAGAACTTTTGAAAGAAGGAAGTATAAATCATGGGAAATAATGATTTCTCAGTTCAAACTTGGGTAAAATTCCATGTTATGTGAATCACAGACTACGAATCACTGCTAATGGGGTGAGCAGTTGGGGGGGGGATGTAAAGCGAGGCTGGCTCCTCTCTGGAACTTCTAGGGGTGATGATCTGAAGGGAGGTGAGTAGGTGAAGAAATGAAGATAAAATACAGAAGCTGGGGTCAGGTGTGATTCTCCGTTCTGTTGGTGAAAGAACTCAACAACTGTAGTGCATTTATTGATGTGTGCGGCAGGTTGATGCCAGGTGAAACCCTTTTGCCTAACAAGTAGCTCTGCTTTCATGCTGGAAGTCTTGGGTCTGGAACACCTGTTCCCCTAGGGTGCTCTGTGCCCTGGGCTCCACAGGTGCAAAGATCTCCAGCTCAGCCGCTCCTCACACATACTAAATTTCTCAACCGTGTGCTTCATTATTTTTGACCTAACATGCACAATCTGAGAAAAATAGATGCAACAGTCATGAGGGCATCCATTAAAAGTAAAATGATAGTATTGTGAACTAACTGCAGACACATAGTAAAGTAAAAAGTAAAATAAACCCAAGAAAGCAGAAATTTTAACATTCTATACAAATACAAAGTGAGGAATAAGAGTGCCTTAAAACCACTCATTAAATGGAAAATACTTTGAATTTTAAGACAAAAACAAACCCCTAATACATTCTTTTGCTACAATGCCTGCAAAGTATATAGTTGGTTAAAGTAGTGTGAAAAACAAATTCTTTCAATTTATCAATGAAAATGTAAAAATCATGACCTATAATATGGCAATTAAATAAAAAGGTGGAAAATTTTCTAGTCATTTCTGAATGTAGAAAACACAAATGATGCCCAAGTCACCACTGATATGGTGACAAACACAACATTAAAGACTTTCAGTGGTATCCTGTGAAGCTGGCTCTATGCCTTTTTATTTCATTAATAATATTTCTGAAGTGCACACATGAGTGTCATTAAGTCCTAAATTTTACAGACAAAATATTGAAATTCAATTCAACCATATTTCATTTACCACCATGAATAAAACAATAGTGTATGTCCAACTTGAATCTAATGAAAAGTACAGGGAGTGTTATGTAATGGAAATCTATTAATAAGATTCATAAACTTGGCAGCCAAAAGGAAAAACAAAAAGCTATCACTGTTACATAAACAAAAAGATAAAAATAAAAAATGAAAAAAGTATTACATATCTCTTACTATCCACTTTTTAAATTCTTGGCAAATCTGAAGTAGAAGGTTTTGTAAAAAATATCATTAAGGATATGTGCTTGAGACCATCCCCCAAAATGTTGGTATTTATTGATAAAGTTCTAGAGTGAGTAAGGACTGCTGGTTGCTTTGGATCCCAGATGGAGGTCTAACCGACGCTGACATGTGAAGCAGAGTTAATGGCTGCTGTGGTTTGTTTAAATGTCCCCTAACACCTCATGCTGTGACAGAGCCAACTGAATCTAGTGTTTATGATTGGTTTGTTGTCTAGTGCTCAGATTGGTGTTTGAGTGCTGCACCAGGGGCACGTAGTGGGCATACAATAAAAGAGAAGGAAGGAGGTATGCCTTTTATCCTTGTCACATGTGGCTGCTATGAATGTTATCCCTCCACCATCCCACACTATCTTACAGCCAGTTGATGATGGACTGAAACCTCCACAAACAGTGAGCTAAGTAAAAATTTCCTTCCTTCATTTTGGGCATTAGGTATTTTGTTCCAGAAATGAGAGAAAAGTAACCATAACAGAATTTGGTAACAGTGGATTGGGATTTTTGCTGTGATTATACATGACCATGTCATTCAAGAACCTTTGGGAATGGCTTGTGGGAAGAGTTTGGAAAGGTTCAAAGATGTTGCCTGAAAGAGTAGCCCTGCAATGACTTAGGCTGTTCTGTATGAGATATTCTTTTCAGAGTTCAGAGGGCCAGAAAACCAGTAAAGACCAGACTTAAAAGGTTTTTACTGGGAAGAAGGATTATACAGGTTGTTGGACTCCAGATGACATGTGTTATGGCTTGGTTGTATTTTGCTTGTGTCCAGAGACCCTGCCTGAGACTGAGATTAAGGGTGGTGAACTAATTAACCTGGCAACAGAAATTTCAAGGCAGTCAAGTGTTGAGGTAGTGGCTTGGCTATTAATGGTTGCATTAGCAGATTTTTGCTGCAAATCAAGAGGAAAGGGACTAATAGGGTGATGTGAAGTGTTGTGAGTTTGGCCAGAAAGAAAGCTCCTGTAAAGCTGTGGAAACTAATGATACAGCTGAGATTTCTATTGCTGAGAAGATACAAGAAAATAAAAAAAGATGGCCTGGGGGAATCACAGGAAGTGATAGTGGGTCTCGACCCTTTGCAGTTTCAAAAACTGAAAAACGGAAAGACTTTGCTTGGAGGAGAAAGCTGCAGAGAATATGTTCCAGGATGGCAGCAGAAACTACACAAGTTTCTAAAATGGTGGTGGTGGCACCAGGTTCTGGATGGCAGTGGCATAAAATATCTGTTCCTCACAATCAGGTTCAGAGTGCTCAGTGATCCAGGCACTCGACCCCTAGGTCCAAGAGAGAGGAAAGCCTGGCTACTGCTCCAGATGGCAACAGACCTCAGCATCATCCACATGGGGCTGGTTTTAAGTACATACATAATGCAAGAATTCTGAGGTTAAAAAGGCTTCCACTTCAATTTCAGAAGGGCTTGAAACCCAGGCAGAGTTTTCCTGAGAGGGCAATATGTGAAGCCTTGAATATGAATCCAAAGGTGCAGTGAAGACTCCAAATGTTTAGAAAAGCCAGGAACATGGATCATCTAAGGAAATCCTCAAGGAGAGAGCAAAGCAGGCCTAAGAGAGAAGCCATGGGAGCTACAACCACCAGAAGTGCCACAGGGATGAAGTCACACAAATCCTTTGGAGCTCACAATTTGCCACTGAAGTTGGACTTCCTTTTCCTAGTTCTTTGTGTCCCCTTGTTTGTACCTTTTATAATGAGAATGTTGATCTTGCACCATTGTATGTTGGAAGAGATTAACTTTGTTTTTAATTGTACAGGGGGTTGAAGCTAAGAGTTTGCCTTAGATCTCAGAGAGACTTGGGATGTGAACTTTTCAGCAGTGCTAAAACTGTTAGGACTGTAGCAACACTTGGAGATGGACATAGAGTATGCGCATGAGTCTTTGGGGTGACAGGAATGGAATGCTAGCATTTGTTTAAATGTCCCCCATGTCTTGCAGTCATGGAGGTGAGTGAATCTAGAGTTTGCAATTGGTTCAATGTCCAGCACAGGGATTGGTGGTATGAGTGCTACACCAGAGGTGGGTAGTGGGCATACAGTATAAGGAAGGGAAGGAAACATGCCTTCCCTTTTTTGCCCTTTTCATTCTTGTCACTTGCAGTTGCCATGAATAGCTACCCCTCAGCATGTCACCCTATTTGGAGCTAGTTGATTATGGACTGAAATCTCCACAAACAGTGAGCTAAGTAAGGTTTTCCTTCCTTCATTTCGAATGTTGTGTATTTTGTCCAAGCAATGAGAAAAAAAAGTAACCAAGACAACAGCCTTACATTCACTCATGCTGCCAGGTGCCCCATGGTTTCTGAATTTTTATTTTCTGTTTATCATAATTAAATTAGAATTTGGGGCAAGATTAGGGGACACTATCAGCACTCAACAAGCATTTCTAACTAACTTACATGGTAAGAAAATTATCAAAATTTCGCCCACAAATTAGCAAGAAGACAAACATCACTATTTCAAGATAATATTTCACTGTACAGAGCAAAATAAATCAACAAAATGACACATAATAAAATATACAAATATACAAAATTTAGCAAATATATTATTTCCTTAATCACTGACAGTAAGAAACTATCACCTTTCAAAAGCCAAAGAGCTTATTTATCATACATAAATAGTCAAGAATAAAATTGTCAATCATGCAGAAGACCAAGACACATATTGTCAGAAACTATTGTCTGAGAAATGAAAATTTGAAAACACCACAAATAAATAAATAAATAAATAAATAAATAAATAGCATTTTGGGTTGGATGAATCAATACAGAGACTTGGCACTGACTTGTTCATTCATCCATTCATTCATCATTCTATAAAGTTACTTATGGAATAGCTACTCTATTCTATAATTCAAACAAGAGTCACAAACACTGTGGTAAACATTTCAGCTGGAGTTTCAAACACAGACAAAATATTTCTGTTGCATTTTGAAAAGAGAAGATTGCATGGAGAAAAGTTCTTCCTACTTGGAGATAATGATAATCATATAGTGAAGATGATGTGCAGCAAGAAAAAGAAAGACACAAAATTTAAAAAGATAAGAAAGCTTTAAAACAAAAATACCAAAGTTAATGTCTGATAATACTGGAAGATTGAAAGATGTGTGGGAAGAAAGAACTCTGGTATTGTTTGTTGGAATGGAAATTGACACAAAGAATTTAGAAAGTAGTTTGATAAAACACAGAAAGCTGATGATGAGCAATCTTCCCTGCCTCACATGGTCACATCCAGATGAGCCTTCTTGAGAAATGTTCCCACTTATACACATAAAGATAGGCTAAAAATGTCAACCTCATCATCCTTGGCAAAATGAAAATAAGTGGACAGTGTGAGAACAGATTTTTTTAAATATAACTTTTTATATAAGCATAAACTCTACTGGAAAACATCATTAAATGCATTATATCTATGAAATGTATGTAAACATATAAATCTTTAAAAAATTACCCAATACTATGGCATTTAACTTAAGAAATTTAAAATAATGCCATATACATGTTTTGGATGCAAGCATATGTATAAAGGCACTAAAACTGGAAACCATCAACTTCCACATGGTAGGAAGAGAACAGTCTGGGGAGAACAGATATTCAGACAGAGCTGTAGTATGTATTGCTAATTAATATTAAACATTCACACAATATTAATACAATAGGTTCTTCTTATAAAGTTGGTTATAGTCATTACTGTTTGAAACATTTGATAATTAAGAAAGAAGTCCACTGTTTTAAAGCTAAAACTTCCCTAATATAAAATGTAATTCTTGAAAACTTCAAAGTAGTTTGTTAAAACAATGACTTATATATAACATTTTATGGAAAAAATTAAATGAAGTGTTGGTGTTAATGATTACCTCATAGAAAACCAACTAAAAACACAATAAATACTTATATGTAAGTGAAATATTCATATACAAAAGAATATATAGCAGACCCTATTTTTATGATTTAGAACACATTTGTAGAAAATGTAGTTGAAGTTTGCACAAGAAAATTAAGATAACATTTGTCAGAGTTGCAATTGAATATTTTCCTTTTTAGCTGTTTCTATTTTGTTACAATTTATGTGTGTTTACAATTCATTTGTTAAGGTGTACACAAAGGGGGTAGATAAAATTTAAAGAATAAACATCATAAAACTTGCCAATCACCTACTTAACTGCACACTGCCATCTATGATATGAGCCAATTCCTAAGGGGATATGTTTCTGGAACCAGTAAGAGGCCCTAGCATACAAAAAACAAAACAAAGCCATTGTCCATCATGCAGAGGACAATGGTTCCCTCAGTGTCTTTGAGTCTTGAGCTTGCATTTCTTCAGAGTGCTGACTGCCACCGTTAAGGACACAGCTATGTCTACAGTTCATGACCGACTCTGAGGAGGAGACAGAGAGGTTGGGTAAAAAGTGTGATGCCATGTACCCCAAGGCACTGGTGTTACTGTCTCATTGGTTTGTAAGTTTTTCCCATCAACAACTCAATTCTTCATCTATATCAAAAAAATAATGACTTCCTTGCAGATTAAATTTTAAGTTTCACCCATAAATCATTAACACAACATTTTAACTCATCATGGTCACTCAATAAATGTCAATTTAATGTAACACTCCAATCAGAAATGTCATGAAGAAATTTTCCCAGTTTCCCAGTTTATTCTTCACTGATTGGTGTGATTCATTTTTTTATTCTCCATAACAGCCAAATCAGATCTAGTTCAAATGAGTTTACACCAAACCATGCGTCTCTTCTTGTTTTTCAAAGCAGTTCAAAAATATGGCCAGTGAGCCCTTACCATCTACCTCTAAATTCTGCAACTGTCACTTGTCCTAAATATTTAGCCTTTAATATTGGGAGGTTAAGGTGACCTATGTCCTTCATCAGTCTTTTCTTCCGATTAAAATGAGTTCTTGTTAAAATCAAACTCTTTCACAGGTATTAAAAACTAGATTATTATAATAACTCAGTGATTGAAGAGCTAAGACTGGTAAACTATTTTGCTATTTCTAGATATTCTTTGCAATCATCTCAAAAAGACTAAGAATATAGAAAAAAAAAACATAGAATCCCGGTACTTTCACAAGGCTAAATTACATCACTCACATTTCCAGAATTCCTAATTACCTTGTAAAGTAAATGAGCGGAAATACTCTGCGCTTGGATTTGTCAAGTGGTCCCCCCTGTCCGCTGTAATGTCCTAGAATTGTTATCAAGAGCCTTGACTATCGCCAGCAGGAGCATGGCAGAGACCACTTTCCCAGGACGGCAAGGTGACTCTGCCAAAGCGAGGACCCTGAATCCTCATCAGCAAACTTGTATGGATTGAAAGTTGACGCAAATACACAACAATACTTGCATGAAGTGTGAAGATGCCTAGAGATGCAAACAGGAAAAGAAAAACTCCTAGTAATGGTTAATATACTAGCAATAAAAATTAAAGCTTTACACTTGACAATTTTTTTATAGTTTGGTATAACTATATTTGTATAATAATTCCACGTGTTCAGGGATAGGATGGAATAATTTTTCCATGGAGGCACCATTGCTATATTGACTGCTGGATATTACATTACATACATCAATCTATTTAGCACCTTGTATGTTACTTTTTTTTTTTTTTTTTTTTTTGCAGGTGAAAAGACTGCTGCTTGGGAGGAGAGGTGTCAGAGTGATGTGACGGTAGTAACATACTTAAGGTCAGACCAGAATTAAAGCAATGAGAGGAGAGGGATACAGTCAGTACTTAATTATAGTGCTGAAATTCTTCCCATGGAGAGGATCTTTACATGGAGCATGTTTACATAAAAGCTTGATGCAGGATCTTGGAGCAAAGATGGTGCATAGATAACAGCAGGCTAGAAAGGCTCCCTGAGATAGTCAACTTAGAATTCAACATAATACAACGTGGGGAGTCCTGAACAGAGGGAGATGAATTCTCTCATCCCAAGAAGAAACTAAGGTCAGAAGAACCAATCAAACATACAGTCCTTGCACTACAATTAGAACAGCTAAAGGTTCAGTGCTCCTGCTGCAGTGCCTGAACTCAGGCGGTGGTGACATACTGAACCATCCAAAAGCCCGCCACTTCAACTCACTGGAAACACAAGTCACACTGAGGTCGAGGGTCCGTGAGCCGAACAGAGAGCTGAGCTAGTGGGGAACCTGCATCAACCTGTGGTGAGTGATGGAAATAAAACCATTCCACAGAGAAGGGGGTTCCAACAGATGATATTTTGGGACCAGGCAGGACTGGCAGGAACAAGGGACAGCAGTGACTTCAGTAAGTTGTTCCCCTCCTGAATGGGATTGGTGGAGTGAGCTTGGCCTGCATCATGTGACCTGGCTGAGACCTAATAGGTTATCTGAAATCAGTTCCCTATGGCTTGGGCACACACTAACACAGTGAAGGCCTCTGCAGGTTGACTGACTTGGAAGGGAGGGGCCAGCATACGATGCCCCTGTTTGCAACTCACTAGCACACTGCAGTGGGAAGGGTCATCTAGCCAGTGTGCTTCTGAAGAATTATAACCAACAAAGAAAGAAACTGGGGCCTCCTGGAAGAAACAAAAAAGATGGGAAGAGGAAGCAACAAGAAAAGTTCCCAGCTCCCAACCCTGAGAACATTGACTCAGGACAGGTAAATACAAAGGAAAATGAGAACAGCAAACATGCAGTATCAGACATGGCACCAGTGGACATAAAGAGATATCTTTGGAACATCATAGATGAGTTCAAAAAGGAAATATTTAGGCAAGTAAAGCAAGATATAAGAAGATTAATAAAAGAGACACTAAGCAACCCTCGAGAAGACACAGATGGAAGAAAGGAAGAACTCAAACAAAGGACAGAACCATTTGATGAAGAA
Source organism: Cavia porcellus (assembly GCF_034190915.1). NCBI lineage: Eukaryota > Metazoa > Chordata > Mammalia > Rodentia > Caviidae > Cavia > Cavia porcellus. The sequence continues at coordinate 13,410,057 of NW_026947489.1, forward strand.
TATAAAGAAAATATAGAATACATGAAGCAGATTCAAAGAGCTTACCAGGAAATTAAAAACTCTACGGAAAGATGGCAAAACTGCTTGAAAGAAACTAAGGAGAGATTATCCAAACTGGAGGACAGGTTTGTACTGTGGGATTATGAAAGGAAAAAAAAAATTAAAAATAACAAGGAAACAAGCAGTAACAATACAAAGGCTAGCAGATGACAAGAGGATCTATAACTTGAGAATAAAGAATGTGAATGAAGAAGCAGGGGTACAAGCAAAGGAACTGCAAAGGCTATTCACAGAAATAATCAAAGAAAACTTCCCAAACATAGGAAAGGAAATGACACTCAGATGCATAAGGCATACAGAACTCCAGCCACCTACAACCAAAACAGAGCTACATCCAGGCATATAATAATCCAGATCTCAGAAATTCAATATATGAACAGATTATTAAAAGCTGTTAGAGACAAGAAACAGATAACCTATAAAGGAAGGCCCATCAGAATAATGTCAGACTTCTCAACATAAGCTATTTAGTCAAGAAGAGCCTGGAGCGAAGTATTCCAAACCCTGAAAGAAAATAACCTCTGGCCCAGATTGATATACCCTATCAATATACTAAATCCACTTTCTGGTGAAGTGGATATACTAAACTGTCTCTAGAAATTAATGGAGAAACAACATGCTTCCAAGACAAAGAGGATCTTTGGAAATTTGTGACCACCAATCAAACTCTACAGAGAATACTGCAGGGCATTCTCAAGAGATAGAAAAGTACTAGAATTCCAGGAACAGTGGCAGAGAGGCCTCAGTGAATGAGCAGAAAACAGAATGAAGAAGACATGCAGACAACTGATGACAAAAAAAAGAGCATAACAGAAATGAGGCAGAGAATGTTGGTTATAATCTCTAATACAGAAGGCCTTGATACACTAAATTAAAAAAAAAGAACCACACGTAGAGTAGATCAGGAGGTAGGGCCCACCAAGATGCTATTTATAGGAAATATAATTAACATGAAAAAGAGTACATGGACTCTTGTACTGAGATACAAATATGAGAAAACAATGCTCTAGGTGCCAGAAAACCAGAGAATAATAGGGGCAACTAGACCAGTATTTGTGGATAGGTTGGAAAGACAGGCTTTAGTAAGTAAAGAAATACAACTACAAATCAAGTCCAGGAGACAGACAGTTCAGAAACACTTAGGTAAATAGCAGGTTGCCCCCAATTTAAAACCAGGGATCTTGGTGAGACTGAAAAATGCACAGGGTGCCCTGGGGAAGTGGAAGGGGAGGGAGAGTCTTAACAAAGATGGCAGAAGATACTGTTAATAGTGTATCAGGATTTAAAACTCACATTACTCACACCACTCTACTTAGATAGATTTTATTGTATCCCAGCTTGTCTACTTGCATTAGATTTGAGGACACAAACAGCTATCCCAAAAACATCAGGATATAGCACAGCAATCAACTTTAATTTCCTATTAACTTAATCTGGAGCCCTGTGTGATTTGTACTGTTTTATTATACTGTTTTATGTTAGTTAAATCTGGTTTGTTTGATTGCTGTTTGGTATCAACAGATTTTATTCAAAACTAATATGATTGATAGTATCAAGTCTAGAGTATAGGCAACTACACTGAAGATGACAAGACTCACTACGATACATATTCTGGTTTGATTACTGCCTGTTTTTGAAATTTTATACTATATAAAAGTTGTGGCTTTGTTAATACTGTTATGTACTGATATATTCAATTATACTATGTCTGATGATATAGCCAATTCTATTGAAGACAACAAGAGACAACACAGGAACTATGGTAGAATTCCTTACACAACAGTCTCATATGTCTTTTTCATTTCATGTGCTTATAGGAATATGTTTTGTTTTGTCTTGCTTTGTTTTGTTTCTCCCTCTAATATAGAAAGAATAGAAATATATGTTACGATGTATGCATGTGTAGAGCCTATAAACAGTTTATGAGAACTTGACTTATGACACATGATGAAATGAACAGATACTTTGAAGAAAAAGAGACTCTAAAGTACCCAGTGCTGATCCTGGAGTGTCATAATGTGAAACCCAGTAATAGTATTATTCTTTGTTTAGAATGATATTAGCCTGCTTGGGTTTGTTCAATCTCAACATAATTGAAGATATGGATAACTACATGTATGTTTGAGTGTATAGGGTTGATAAACATATTTCTAATTTTTGTTGCATAGAACTGGTTTTTGTTGAACAGAACTGGTTGCAGTCTCACTGTTTGAATCCCCACTTTATATGCTCCACTTTAGTATCTTGAATAACTTGTAAGACGACAATCTGTAATCATCAACAAGTGATTTCTTAGTGTTTATTTTTTTGTTTGAAAGTATGTATTATTTTTACCTATTTTCTGTTTTGTTTAGTCTTTAAATATTTTTTTTTTTAAAAAAAGCTTGATGCAACATGCCTGAGCCACACCAGAGAAGGACTGCATCTCTTGATGCCAGAGGGGAGATAGATTAACTCTGAGTGGGGCAAGGAGAAGAATCTGTGGCTGAGATAAAGCTTGAAAAAGTGACACTCTCACCCTGAATTGCTGTAGCCCATTTTGTAAAACACTGTAAGATTTGTGTTGGCATGGAGATGGGAGGAGTAGAGAGCAATGCTTAGAAGGTCCCTAGGACTCAGGATGAGGATGGAGATATGAAATGAGTATTAGTGAAATTTTAATTTGATAATTAAAAATGCTGAGTCACATAACTAAGGCTATAACACCAGGTGATACTCCAGCCAGTATTTGAACCCATGGAGTGTAAGACCACAGTCTTCATGATAAATGATTCTAAAATGCATGATCTTCAAAATGTGAGATTCTTATTGCTTTTTAAGAATCTAAAAATGCTAGTGCCTTGGTAAAGTGATTTTGGACTCAATGATGAGAAATTCTAATTCTCTGCCAAGAAGATTCTTATTCTTCTGTCATAAGGTACTTCGGGTAAGATAAGGGACCTGAGAATAGGGATTAAAAATAAGAGACACAAATGACTCCAAAATGAAATATTTTAAATAAGACTATATTGAAAAAATGTCACAGCATCCTGGAAAATTACCTAGCTAGTTTTTTTTTTTATTATTATTACAAAATCTCCAAAATTTCATGAGTGAAATCTGTATCTACGTGGCCTGTAGCACTCACTGGTTAGAGTGGATAAAGAGGGTGGACGGAGAAGCAGAAGAGTATTACAGAGAACTCTTCGTTTCTTGCAAACTTGGTACTCAAATAATTTAAATAACTCAGGAAAAGGAGTAGAGTTTGCAGACTAAATCTATTTTGAAATATAACCTCAATATCCATTGTAAGAATTCTTCATAATGACATTTGTGTCTGCAACCATGATAAATTAGTCAAAGGCTATAGCTAGTAAGACTAGATGTTAGTTGCTCTGAAAAATAAGTGCAAGTGTCCTGGAGGATGGCTGAATGGAACTCATCACTGACATATGGCAAGACACTTTCCCTCTTTAGAAAAGTTGGTGGCACCCGAGTATTTTATATGATTCAAACATTCCCTTGATGAGTGTTTCTTGTTTCTCTGTCCCAGAAGTATGCAATCTTAGAATTGAGGTAATGCCTACCTTAATTTCAGGGTAAGCCTGCTTATCCATTTTCTATTACAACACAGAAAAAACAACCAGAAACATTTGCTCTTAAGATAATTCTGCACATTCTTTCTGAACATTCTAAAGAGATCCTCCATTTTTGGTTTTCTTTTCTGAAGAACAAATAATCTCATGTCCTTTTATCTTTCCCCAGAGGCCCCATTTTGCTATGCTTTAATCATTTTTATTGTTTCCATGTGCACCTGGCTTAATTTTTCCTGTCTATTTTAAAATAGATATGTGTAAATTATACATGGTACTCAGGAATTGGAATAGATCTATAATACCTACTGATGTATTATTGGAACTAATATTCACTTCAATAAGGTAATGTATGGAAAATATTAATAAGAACAAAGGGAAAATGGGAAAGAGGTAACTTCTAATAAATAAGAGTATTCTAAGTGGTGAAATTTGTGTTAGAGAAAAAGTGATTGGGGGCAGAACACTATGAGAAAATGGTTCTTATGTAAGTTAGGCTAAAAAGTAAGGACATGAAAAATATCTGGAAAATGATTACAACTGCAAATGTATGCTTGCATGTAAATGTACAAACCCAGAAAAAAGAACATATACAGGACATATAAAAGAACATAACATATAAAATTTAATATCTAGTCAACATATTCTCTTTGACTAGCAAAGGTTTCTGCATGTTTTTAATTTTAGCTTCTCTAATTTTAGCAGTGCTATGTAGGTAATAACTAAAATTTATGATTGTAAAAAGCTAGCTAGAGAATAAGAAAAGGAAGCTTAGGATTCATAACCACATAATCTTTAAGAAAGAACTCAAAGTGCATATAGATTGGTTCTAGATATTTAGAGAATCCTTCAGAGATCAACTTTTCCTACTCAGACTTGCAATGGGTGCAGAATAATTAAAAAGCAAAACAAAACAAAATTACAGTATTTTCAGTACTGTAAAGTTCTTTGACTTTCTCTGAAGGTGGGATAAATTAAATAGAGGGGTAAAAGCAGACAGAGCAAAAATATGCTCAGAATGATAGAATTTTAGGTTATAATTTATCTTGTATTGTTACACCCTAATTTCACAGACGACAAACTAAAAGCCAAAGAGCAGGGCCCAATTTTTATGGTAATATATCCATAAAGCAAACATAGGTTACAAATGTGTTCTGAGACACTCCTGAATGTATCTCATAGTGTTTTCAAGGCCATGTAGGACTCAGAGCAACAGATTCCATTACACGAGAGTTCGGATGCTGTGATTGCTCTATTGGTAGAGACCTAGACACTTCTCAGTTGATAACTTCAGAAGTGCAGCCAATGCAGAAAATAGTTTTTGTAAATACTTGGGCTTGGCTCACCAGAAAGGAATGGAGTGGGAGATAGTAACAGAGACAGAATATCACGAATCTGTAAAATCTCAAGACTTAATGAAAGTACATTTAATTTCAAGATGAAAAAGCAGAAAACTTCCTTGTAATTTCTTAAGGCTATTTTCTTTATGCTCCTATATGAATTCATGCACATGTGTGCATAAACATATAAAATTTAATATCTAGTCAATTTTAATCAACCATGTTTTCATTTAATATTTATTTTACAGCTCACAATTATGTCTTGAAAGGTCCCTGAAACTTTGTTGTCCAATTTCTCATCTTCCATCTTGGTTGTAGAGAAAAGTTTTCCTCTTTAGCTCTTGCTGTCATCCCAAACTCAAGAGTCAATTTCATGATCTTCCCTAAGTTAGTAAGACCGACCCAGTGTTTCTCTCAATGATAAAATGCAAGGAAGTGTGAGCATGTTGACAACGTGAAGAAAAAGCCAGTGTGCAGCTTAAACAATGGAAGACAGCTTTTAATTAATTTAACGTAATTTTCTTTCACATAATTTTCCATCTATCTATCATCTATGTACCTATGTAGCTGTCTGTCTGTCTTTATCCATCTTTGATCAAATGGTAGTTTGATCACCTACCTGCAATAAGAAGTGATCTTTGAGAAGCTGAGGCAAGACAATTGCAAGTTTGATCATAGCCTGAGAAACTTAGGAAATATTTGGGTTAAAAAATAAAATAAATAAAAAGGACTGAGGACGTCACCTCGTGTAAAGACAGCTCAGTACTCAGTACTTAAAAACAAAGAGAAGCAAAACAGACTATCAATATCAGTAGCCTCGTGCAATCAGAGTTACTATTCACTGACTGGCGATGAGGAGTCTGGGCAGCTCTCCAGCGCAATTGTCCTTCAAGTACTGGCCAAACCATTGGGCCTCCTAGCTCCACAACAACTCCACATTATCACTTGCTTGCTCAGTCATGGGAGCAGGGAAAGGAGGGGACCATCAAGAAGCAGAAAGTTAGGTACAGTGGCTTGTGGTGCAGGTCAAATGAGCACCCTCCCAAACGAAGGGGTTGCCCATATGACAGTGCTCCTCTGAGATGTGCTGGACTGTGAGATGAGGAACCTGCAAGGGCTCCTCTATTACCCTTCCCTCTCCTGCCATGGAAGATGCTGATTGGAAGCAATGCATTCTATTGTAGCAGGGCGGAATGAGGCAGTATCCTCATGTTTATGTCATTACCAAGGTAAGTATTGTCACATCTCCTCCACACCATACTGGGGAAGAATTGATATTGGTGGATGCTAGGGTGTTTCTAATGTAAAAATCATGCCACTTTTGCCTGTCATTTGAGGACTGAATTTGTATAGCTGTAAAAGTAAATCCCATCCATTTTATTTGCGTGCTGTGGTTGACTAATCCATCTGTCATGTGGTACACAAGGACTGTGCCCCAAGCCCAATGCAAATTATTTTAAATTCATAATAAACAGATATTACTACCTTTAGGTGAGCAAACTGAGACCAGGAGAGGGCGAACAACAGGCTTATGATGCTACATTTCATATATACCAAACTTGAACTTAAATAGAGTTTCATGTGATGACATGGTCCCAATTTGTTCCATGGGAGGAAGAGAAAAATATTTAGATCATGAAGCCTTGCTAGATGAGGATGAAAGAAAAATTAAGCATTGTTGCATTATTGGCTAAATGTTTCTGAATACTTCTTTCATAAAAGAGTGTCTATAATAATAAGCAGTATTTTTAAAATCCATTGTAGGGAAATCAATTCATTATCTAAAATTTATTATTTTTCTTATTAAAATGTATCCACAACTAATTGATCCCATAATAAAACACTATGACTTGTATATACAATTCTGTTTTTTACTCTTAATTTTCATGATAAAAATTCTGGGCCACATTTACTGGGGGGAAAATGTATATGAATTCAGCAAACTTTCCTGAAACCAAAAATGAAATTCATTGAGCAAATAATGGCTGATGTTAGGTGACAAATGGCAGATGATAATGGTGGCCTGCTTGGACATGACAGCGTGACTGACATCTTTAACATTTTGTCAAGTTGACGGCAACAAATGCTGTCTACACTGTTAGTAACAGAGCAAAGAACGGAAGAGTTTCTGTATCCTGAATTGTTAAGGGGTTAGGCTTATTACAGGGGGCATGGGAATTCTTAAGATTCTTGGACTGAGTGAATGGTTTCTTTTATTAGTAGTCACTGCATTCATTTTCATTCAATCATATAACTGGATAATGGTCACAAAATGAATTGTACTGCCTGACTAAATAGAAGCTTCCAGTGGATTCTGCAGATTTCTACCAGCAGAGCAATTGCAATGGTCCCATCTTTGCATTTGGCATACACTACAAACTCAATAAAAAAAAAAAAAAAAAAAAACACTGGTGAATATATGAAAGGCACCCACACAGCTACCTAGCAGAAATTAATCTCCAGTGCAAAGGGACATTGACAATCATTTCCTTCCAAGTTGGGTACTGCAATTTGCTAAGAAAGCCTTTGGGAAACATGTTTTGTAAATAAATATTTAACCATATTGAAATTATTTATGGCCTTTTAAGTTTTCAAAGGGGGCTCAAAAATAAGAATAGTCCTTTGAAGTCATCGGTGTGCTCCCCTCAGATGGAAACGTGTAGCGTGCTCTGAAGGAAGACCTGCTACCCCATTCTATTAGATGCTGCAAGGAAAAAGCTGCAGAAGTCTCCATGATTGATTCAAAATACTTCCATTCAACGATGGTAGGCCCTCTGTGCAAAATGTGCTACTTTAGTGTTTCTGTGCTGCAGACAAAAAAGTTCAGCCATACTTCAAGTTCCTGTGATAAAATTTAAAAATTTTGTAGAATATAGGAAAAAAAAAAACCCTTTGTATCCTGAACAAAAGTCTGAGAAAACTTTACGTTCTCTCTGTCCCTATTTTCCTCTCTCCTTTACACACGCACACACAACTGTATACACAATCTATTTCTTTTGAAGATTTTTATTTTAAAATGTCATTAATAAAAATAAACCACACAATAGAGTTTTGTGTGTGATTGTTGGTGACACTTTTTTCCCAATGAAAAGAAATACAACTAAGAAGATATAAGCTCATTCAAAATATTACTTACATTTAAGACACTAGCATGAAACCTATACAAACCAATAATTGTTTTAAAAATATAGAATGACTGTCATTAAGAAATCAACCAAAAACAAATTCTGGCAGGGCTATGGGAAAAAAGAAACCCTCCTCCCCAGTTGGTGGGAGTTTAGAATGGTACAAATACTGTGAAAATCAGTGTGGAATTTCCTCAGAAAACCAGGTTTAGAGGTTCCCTTCAATCCAGCTATTCCACTTCTGGGTATTTTCCCAGGAGAACTGAAAACATCATACCACAGTGACATATGTGCACTCATGTTTATAGCAGCACAATTTTTAACAGCTAAATCTTGGAAATAACCTAATGCCCATCAACCACAGCATGGATAAAAGATGTGGTATTTTTGTACAATGAAATACCAGCTAGAAAGAAGGACAACCTTGAAGCTTTTATAGGTAAATGGATGCAACTTGAGGCCATACTCATAAGTGAAATAAATCAGACTTGAATGTGCAAATGTCATGTCTCCGTAGTGTGAAAAACTGTAAGAGTAAGTAAGGTCTAAATGTACAATAGATATTGTGAAAATGAAACGGAAAGAAATTTCTCAACATGAAAGAACTGGATAAGGAAAAGGAGAAAAGAAAGAAGGAAAAAGGTATATATGTATGTGTGTATACATCTAATATATATATATAGACACACAAGATAGCAACTATAGTGTTAATCTCTGTCAGTTCACCAAAGAAAGGAGTTTGTATTTTCACTGATTGTTTGATCTTTTTTTTCTTGCCTATATCTTGTAATCTGAATAACTATTTTGAAGAAAATATGGAATATATTAACCATTGTAAATTGCTGTTATTTTGTTTTGAAATTCTGTTACAGTTATTATTAAATAAAATATATATATATCATATACAGTTATATAGACATTATCCAAAACTTGGACCTTTGAACGTGGAATTATTTCCTTTAATACCAATCAGAGAAATTTAATAGAATATGTTAATGGTTGTCCAGAGTTTGGGGTTAGAAAGTAAATTTCTGTGTTATCAGTAACCCACTGGGAATGAATAATCTTTTGATGTGATTTGAAAATAAAAAAAAATACTTAAAACTTAATATTCAAAATGTAACAGAAAGTTTATTTATTTCCTGTCCTATGAGATTCCATAGGTTAAACAGTGTGCTAAAAGTATCCTCTTTTAAAATACGGTTTGTTAAAATTTGATTTTAGTGGTTCTATCTGCAAACTCCTGGAGTTGCAGGCTTCTTCCTGGCCACGTCATTCTCAAGTATGAAAGAGGAAATAAAACTTGTAATGTGAAAAATGATGTTTTGAATTTGTTTTTGTTTCTAGTTTTAGTTGGGTTGCTTTAAAGTTCCACTGGAGTGTATTCCCTAGTTTTGCCATCACAGAACATTTGGATGTCTTAATCTAAATGTTTAAATAATGCGCTCAGTCTGACTGTTTAAAACAACTTTAAATCCAGGAAGTCCCCTTACTCTGTATATCAGAATGTAATAATAACTCCGACTGTGATGTGAGTACTTGACAAAACTGAGAATAATGTAGAAGAGTTTGCTCTTTTATGTGTGATTACTGTTATTTTTAAAGTAGTCTTTTGATAATAGATTGTCCTTCATAAATGCAGGCTTCCAGTTAGGATGGAGATGTTTTGTAGTGTTTGAAAAGAAACCATTTTTAAAACCAGAAAACACACATTTAGGAGCAAATGAGAGCACGTTCCTTGGTATTTCCTCTTCTCCCAGATGTGATAGTTTACTGTACTGCCATAGAATACAAAAATCATTTTATTAAGTTTACTTAGAAATGTTGCAAAGATATCTTTGTGTGAGCTGTTTGAGCTATGTCAACATTTTCTTGAAAGATACCTGGGATTATTTGATGTTTACTTTTTTAAGTATAGTATTTGTAAGTTAAAGTGCACAGGAACATTTTATTACATTTTAAATGTAATTCCTGATCCTCCGATGCTGTCCATATAAATCTGAACAAACCCAAGACATCCCTATCTATATTAGATCAACAAATCCTCTCAGTCCCTGGGCTAGTGTTAAGAATAAGCAGCAAAAGTGAAATTCCTTGGTAATAAAACTTCTGTTTCTTGACAAGTGTGATGTAAGGACATTTTTTGCTATGCTGCCTACATTTTTCAAAATAGGTTACAGTGTACGTTATGATTATGTCTTCCTGTAACCTCTATTTCAAAAGTGCCTGGCGTGTAAATAATACAGTTTTCTAACAACTGTTTTAATGGTCACTTTTTCTTAAGGTCATCTTCATGTGAAATTCAAAACTACAAAATGCCGAAAACTCAATTTTCAAAGAAAGGGATATTTGCTTTTTATTTTCCGTTTTTTTTTCCTTTTTGTTATTTATTCCTGTTTCTTAAAATGGCAATCTCGATGGGAATTGGCATACTCATACATCAAACTTCATTTGTGCCGGCATCAGGTTAAATAATTTCTCAGAGCTTTAAGAGCACCATAGAATCAGGCATACCTATGTGGGCTATTGCTATTGAATTGTCAAATTATTACATTATACTTTTCTTCTTGCAGTCAGACAAATATGATATTTTCAGGGTTAGGAGACACAAACTTATGTCTTCCTAGTGCCTCTTGAAGACGTTATAGGAATCTATGTCTTGTGATTTATGCTGGGGGGGGCACCTAATTAAAGTAGGTTAAGCACTCCAGAATGATTTCTACATCTATCTCCACAATAATCACAGTTCTACACATGTGTTCTTGCACTACACAGATTATTTTTTCTGACTATGACATTATTGTAAAATGTGAAAAATTACATGAAATTACTGAAGAAAAAAAGAGAAGATGTCACTTGTAATTTTGCCCAGATAAACATGGTTTATATTTTGAGGTATAATAATCCCTTGCCAACCCTGGACTTGGCCAGCTGAAGCAGAGATTATTTTGTATCATTATGCAAAAATTTAAAATTCTACAACCTACTTACACATACGGGATTCAGTTCAATCTCTTTAAACAAGTGCAAAAATTATGAGATCTTTATATCCATCCTTTTGAAATATAAGTAAAATGATGTACAAATTTCATCTGTATACAAATGCCCAGGGAAATGTAAATTGCTGAAATGTTCTAAAAAGAAATTTCAACAACAACAAAACACAAAGAAATTTTAGAAACTGAAACCTGAGTAAAGTGTTCATAACATAAAATTACTGGGATGCATTGCCTTTAGCAGATAACGGGTACTGAAAGAATTTGACTCAGATAAGGAAAAAAAGAAATCAGTAATGCAATTAACTGAAGAAAATTCTTTGCATGTTGTAGGTATTTCCCAATTTGTAGCAAAGCACCTTCCATGCTGTAAGTATAACGCATTTTTCTATTTTCCAGTAAAACTTGTTTTCTCTATACTTTTAATATCATCATAGTTTTGTTATTCATTACCATTCCAATAACTTATTTACAATATTGATAACAGGATTACATACAAGTAAATACTGATCTAGTTCTGCGTATTTACATATTTATACATTTTAAGTTTCTGTTGGTTTCATATGTTCATAGTATATAATAAGTACTTTCATCTCAAGGAAGTGGTACATGCACACATCATGTCTTAATCATTTTTAATTCTTCCCTCCCCTTCCTCCCCTCTCTTCCCATCCCATCTCTTTCTCCTCCCTACAAACTCTCCCTTCCCGTTTCCATATGTCTATGTTTTATTTTGCTTTTTAAATTGTTTACATTTTGAGTTTCTCATACAAGTGAAGCCATGTGATGTTAAACCTTCTGTGTGTAATTTTTCTCACTTAGCATTATGTTCTATCTGTTTTCCTACAGATCATCAGTTTTATCCTTCCCTCTGGCTGACTGATGCTATGTTGTTAATATATTCCACACCTTCTTTATTGGTTGGTCTGTTGGTGGGCCTGTAGACTTCTTTCAAGATTCAACTCTTGCAAGATGTGAAATTCAGAAGATGAATACGCACGTTATCACTGAAATATGATGTATTTAACCCTATAGGGAAGATACCCGAAGAGGTATGAATGAGTCCAATGAAGTTTCCATGTTTAGGTTTTGGAGGAATCATCACAGATTTTCATAGTGGTTGTATTACTTTATGTTTCCAAGAACAATGTAGAGGTGTTCTTTTCCCCCAGCAATCTCAGCAGCATTATTTTTTCTCCTGAGATTTTGAATATATCCATTCTTTTTGCAACAAGATGACACCTCGATGTTTATATTTGAGTTTCTCTAATAGCCAAAGACACTGGGCATTTTTTTATGTACATTCTGACCAATCTGAATTTTCCTTAATAATATCGTGCAAAGCTTTTTTCCATAATGGTACATTTTCTTCCACATAATTTTGAATAGCCATATAGTTCCACATCAGTGAAAAAAACCATAGCTTATTTAAAACATTCATTTTCTTGTTCATTAGGCTTCCTTCTATACTATTTTTCTGCTTAATAAACAAGGATAAATTAATTTTTTTTAATTTAAATGCAACATATATTTCTACTTTCTGTGTTTAGTATCAGTTGCTCTAGGTCCAATTAAAAAGTGTACAGGGGTCCCCTTCTTGAAAGGGTCTCTGATCCCTCTTATCATTTACTAAGGGGTAATGTGTACTCCTGTAGTTGTCTGTGATGCTGCATGTCATGGTTTGATTTAAAAAGTGTCCCCTAAAAGGCTCATGTGTACAGAAGCAGGGATTTTGGAAAGCGTTTAGATCTTGGTGTCACTAACCTCATAAGTGGGTCACTGAGTTCACAGCTGAGTCAGGTATTAGGAGGTAGGATCTAGCTGGATGATGGAAGTTACCGGACCCATGACCCTGACTGGTATAGATTTTCTCCAGCTATTCCTTGATCTCTCTAGCTCCTGGAGATCTTGAGTAGCTTTATTCTGCATGAGTTTCTGCCATGATGTTTCTGCCTTGGAACCAAGTAGTCATGGACCAAAACCTCTGAAATGAAGAGCTGAGATTGTGTATGTTGGATATTTGTTCCAACGATAAAAACTGAATAATACAAACATCTAATCTGTATTGATTCAGGCTCTCTCTAGAGGAATAAAATCAATCAAATATATGTAGAATTCTGATTAGGAACTTATTAGATAGGTTTACAGGATCGGAGATAGAATTGTGGTCTTCTGCACAAAGAGAACTAGAGTACCTGGCTCCTGCCTAGTCCAAGACACTGAAAGACCAGGACAAGAGGGACCACACATGCATCTCCAGACTCAGGATGAAGGGTTAGAAGTTTCTGAAGACTTTCTGGCATGAATGTGTCGAGAGGTTGGAGAAGCTAGTGGTGGTGGCAGCTGAAAAATAAATAAAGAGAAAATACTTGTTCAAGCATAACCAAGCTTACAAGTGCAGGCTGCCTTTCTTCTTCCCTCTAATTTGCAAGCCTATTAGGTGCCATTCACCTCTCAATTTGCTGCCCTACATACCAATCATCTCTGGAAATATACCAGAGTCACATTTGGAAGTGTTCTTTACTAATCTGTTAGGTGTTTTCCCTTCCAACCAAGATGACAGATATAACCACCCCATGGAAGACACTGGGTATTACCGTTAGAATACTTTACCAACATTATAAACAAAATAGTGTATTCTACTGTTATAGTGATTTCAAATTTGATTAGTATGCATTTTAACTACTCTTTATGGTCTTGTGGTTGCTTTTCTCTCTCTTGTGAATGGTCTTTTTCATACTTTCACATGCTTTTTAATAGAGTCATTGTTTTCTAAGATCTTTTCAGACATAGTAGTTACCAACTTTCTTTTGTTCTATTTTTCTTTAAGGTGAGCATTTACTTTCTGTTCATTTCAAAGTTTGAATTAGATTGCAGGCATTGACATTTATGTCATGTTCACAGTAATAATTTTTACCAGCATCTATCTCTAAAATTGTTATGAATTTCCTTAAAGATTTCCCTACAAGTACTATTGAGAAAATTCCACAGCTCAGACTCCTCCCGAAAACATTGGAGGAACGGTTCCCACGCTGCTTAATGGTGTCTGTGTCTTCTATTAGACAGTCCTTCTATTAGACAGATCATTTCTCAAGAAATCTCTAATTTTCTTTGCTAGATACAGACCTGTTCTCTAGCACACTTTGACACAGCTGAATTTCAGTACTGCCTAGGTGAAACCCTAAAACTTTTAGGTACTGGTTGTCCAGCGTTCATGCTTTTACATATTTTGGAGGAATTTCCACATGCCTTGAGAGTGGCATTAATCCTGGTTTCTGAAGAATCATTGGTTAATACTGGTTGTTGTGAAAAATGGTAAAATGGAATTTTTCTTCCTGAGTTTCTGTCTGAGAAGACAGAAGAAAAGTTAACAGCCTGCAGAAACTGTATTGCATTCGAAATTTAAACATACTCTCGAAAGGGGAAAATATTTCATGAGTGAAATTAATTCTCAAGTAACTGAAACTTATAATGTTATAAATACTATTGTGTGTGATAAAATAACTTATTTTGGTCAAAGAATAATTACAGTAGATGAAATTCAGAATAAACTGAAAAAAGGTTTAAAGAATATCAGAAAGGGTAGGTATCTTACTAAAGATAAAAGGATTATTTTTATAGCTCCTGCATTTTATATATACATGTGTATTTTTAAAAACTAATGATTGCTTAACACAAAAATAATAATGGTATATTATGGAATCTATAACAACAAAGTACAAATATTCAAGAGAATAAACGGTGAAGGCAGACTAGGGATCAACTGACTCATAGTATTAAGATAAATATATTACTTTTAAAAGAGTATGCTATATTAGTTAAAGGTCAGCCCATTATCTTAAGATAAAAGGTATCAGGATCAAGGCAATCAACGTAAATGCTGCATAATATGCTACAAGTTAACAAATACACACAAAAATAAAACCCAAATCACACCCACATTTTAGGATATAAGTAGAATAAATACAAAATAGATTTCAGACAGAGAGGTTACCCAAGTCATACCAACAAATTACATTAAGTGTAAACAACCTTAAAATCCACTGAAATACATATATTCCTAAGATAAATTTTAAAAAAGACAGTATTCTATGCTTAAAGTAAAAGTAAGCATATAATTTAAAATAATTTACAAAGCATATTATGATATGGCTACAATTTACTAACTAGATTTTAAAAATATGAAAACAGTTAAAAAGCATCATGTTGAAAGTATCAAATTCATCAAAAACAAAGATAAAACTATATATATATGTGCATCTTTAACATTTTTAAATATGCCTGAAAGCTATAAAAGAAAAAATAAGTTAAACAGATAATTGAAGATTTTAACAATGTTTTCTTAGTACACAATAAATCAAGTGAAAAAAAGAAACAGAAACTATGCACTCCATTTGAAAAACATCCAAAATTCGTGATCCAGTTGACAGCTATTGAATGTTACAAATAATCAGTGTGCATAGAACATTTATTGAAACAGAATATATGCTGAGGACTGAAATATACCTAGTAATTTGAAAAGGTTGAACTCATTCAGTTTATACTATCTGACTACAGTGGAATTTAATTAGAAACTAATAGTTTTAAGGCATTTAATGTAGTAAAAATCCTATATATTTGGAAAATTTTCAACACATATCTGTATAAATCAGAAATACAAAAATAAATCACAAGTAAAAAATCAAAAAATATTTTGAATTAAATAATGATGGCATCATATATCATGATTTATTGTTTGCTGTGAAAATAGCACTTAGATGTTAATTTCACTGCATATACTATAAGTTAAGATAGTATAAAATTAATTATTGAAGCTCCTTTATTAAGAAAATGGAAAAAGGAAAGTAAATTAGTATAAAGAATGTACAGCAAGAGAAATTATAAAAATAAGAGTAAAGTTTGACTATATAGAAGACTAATGGAAAATTAACAGTCAAAAATTAATTTATTGAATAGTTTAATAACATTTACTATCACATAGAAAAATGAATGAAGAGAGATATAATTAATAGAAATGACAATGTCATTCTCCCATATATATATGTATATATGTACACATATATGTGTATATATGTATACATATATATATATAAAGTTTAATAATGAATTATTATAAACAACATTATGCCAATAACACAGACTACTCTTTTGAGATAACAAAGTACATTAAAAATGTCTCATCAAAACTGAAAAAGCAGAAAAAGATCTGAATAGTTCATATTAATTAAAGACATTTAATTTGTAATCAACTTTGCATAAAAATAAAAGTGAGCTGACCTCTAGACCTCGACTGCTGCACTGAAAAATATTGAGTTAAAGCATAAAATTTTAAAACACAGAAGAAAATTGCAAGTTAGTTTTTCTTCTGAACATGGACTTACAAAGTACGAGTGAATAAGTACATAAAGAGGGTGATACGTGGTGTGCAAGTTTGTTCTATCCTGGGAAGAGGAAATTGCTGTAACAGTGAAATATCAACCCAATTCAGTGCAGTACTAGATTAAACAACAGAAATTTAAAAAGCACATTCTTTCCAAAGATTCAGAAATGCATTCACCAAAAGATTCAGAATGCATTCATCCCTTCAAAAGAAGAACTTTCAGGAATATGGAATAGAATAAACAAACAAACAGAACATATCTGAGGATTACTCACAGTAAACACTATGCTTTTTGGTGTAATGTTCAAATATTAGGGCAAACCCACAGTTTCTCTTTAGTTCTATTTGAAAGTTTCCTATAAATCCCAATCAAAACAAGTAAAAGACATAAAAATTGGAGAAGTATAAACTACCTAATTCTCATGGGCATAAAATCAATGAAATAGATCTATGAATCTAGAAAAATTAATAATTTTAGCAACAATATAGAATAAGAACAATGGAAGATTTCAATTGTATTTTAATATTCTTGCAAAACATATTTGAAAAGTAAAACTTTAGTATTTGCATTTCCCCTCGTATCTGTCTCTCTCTCTCTCTCTCTCTCTCTCTCTCTCTCTCTCTCTCTGTTTCTCACTCCCACTCCCCACACCTCCCTTCTGTCTTGGCACAAGGTCTGGGCTAAGTTGCCAAGGCTGGACTTGAACAGCTCCTGCCTCAGCCTACTCAGAAGCCGGAGTATAGACCTGCACCATCACACTCAGTAGTGAGAATTTCTGTGGACCTCACAACTATGTTTGGGGGTATACTTAAAAAAATATATTATTCATTTAAAAGCTAAGATGCCATTTGAATGTGAATTGAGAGCCATAAAATTTATAAAATAAAATACAGAAAAGAAAAACAACCTCACAAACATGGGACAAAAGGTTTGCTATACCAATATAATCATAAAACCTGATAAATATGGATGTTTTCATAATTCATCAATTCTGCACCTTAGATTACAGACTGCAAATATATGTTACACTGCACCGCTCAAAAACTTTTTAAAATGTCTTTTGAGAAATTTTGCAAATCAATTATTAAAACAAAGGGCAAATTAAAATGAGTAGAAGACTAAGACATAATCACCAAAGGATATATAAAAATATATTTAATAGAATATGTAAGAGTATACTTAAGAACATACTCAACATATTTAGATATCATTTAAATACAAATAAAAACATTATGATATCATTTTTCAATCAGAATATGTTTGGCAAAAAGTGAAACTAATGGAATGTAGGTTCACTGCTAGCAGGATTATCTACTGGTCCTGCTACTTTAGGAACCTACTGGGGAAGAGCTGGGGCTACAACTCAGCAGTACAGTGCTTGCTCGGCAAGCATAAAGTTATGAGTTGGGCTTCCAGTACAAAAAAAAAATAAATACTGTGCAATATCTTACGGGGTTAAACAGTGATCTGCCTTGTAACTCACTCATTCTAATCCAAGGTAGTTCCACAAGAGAACTCAATCACTTCTCCACACAAAGGTGTGTGTGAGAATGTTCCTGACAAGCTTACTCATGATCATTTACAGCTGAAAAAGCTTCATGAGTCCATTAATACAAAGTAAGTACACAATTTGTGGCATTTTCAGGCAGTGAAGTAGAAAGCAATAGACAGGAATGAAGCACATCAAGAGTAAATGTCATGTTGAAAAATCTAGACCTAAAAAATGCTGTCTGCTATCTGATGTCATTTATATAGAATTTTTGAAGACTTACTACTGAACTCAAAGAAGAGAACTCCGAACCACCCTTAGGTACTCAACTTGAAAACTGAATGGGTTCTTGAACAAAGGAAAGTCCTGCTGTGATAAGAATGTTACATTGATTGGGTGTGTTGACTAGTGTACATATAACTGAAGTAACTCATTGAATGGAATACGTTAGCACTGTGCACTGTATTGAATGCATTTTTTTTTTTTTTTCGGTATCAGGGATTGAACTCATGACTTTGCACTTGCCAGACAGGCAATGTGCTTCTGAGCTATATTTCCTTGAATGCAAATTTTATCTCCATGAAAAGTATGTGTGATTTAAGCACTAGTATTTTAATTCATTTTTTAAATTGAAAGGCAATATTTGTATACATCACATTGCACCTCTTAAATAAAATCTGTTTATCGTGAAGAAAAGTATGTTCAGGGGCCAAAGGTGTGGCTCAGTGGTAGAGCTCTAGGCCACCATGCATGTGACCTTGAATTTGATTCCTACCACCTCCAAAAAATGCATGTGTAAGAAATACAACGAAGGAATTAGAGAACAGGAAAGAAAGTGTGATGTAAAGGATACTACAGAGAAAACTCTTAAGTACTTGAAATAAATCATATGCATCAGTAACTATGATAAATATGAATGGACCTACCAATTAAAACTGGAAAGCCAGGTTGGATTACGGATCAAAACTTGCCTCTAAAAACATTTTTTTTTATTTTAAAAATAGTAAAACAAAACAAAGCAAAGCAAAACAAAACAGATAGAGTAAAACATCTCAAATAACACAGGACTTCAAGACAAGATAACAGGAAATCAACAATGGCTACCATAGTGTCTCTTGTTTACTTCAAAATAGTTGTCCATACATTCACACATAATAAGTTAATACAAAATGAAATAGCATAAAAGCAATCAAAACAAAAGCATGACAGCCTTACACCTTTAAAGATTTTTATAAGAAGTACACCCAACAAGGCCACAGAAAAGCAGAAAGTAGAGGTCTAACTCTGGTGTGTGTGTATGTGTGTGTGTGTGTGTGTGTGTGTGTGTGTGTGTGTGTGTGCGTGTGTGTGTGTGTGTGTGTGTGTGCAGTAGGTAAACAGCTGAAAAGAACAATTTACAACCACTCTGAGTGTAATATCTGATAAAACTGTCTTTAAAGCAAAATCCTTATCTGAGGTGAAAAGGATTATTGAAAGAAGAAATAATTCTTCAAGTAGAAACAAATTCTGAATTGGTACTCATGTATGTGCCAATGTGCATAAAGTAATAATGTACTTTAGCATACATAAGTAATATGCACAAAATTAAAATCCTCAATAAATTTAGGGAAAGATAACCTGATCTGAACTACAAAAAGAGCTATCAAGTAGCTTATTATTGGCATGTCTGTGAGTTGTCCCTTTTGTCGTCTGTGTACAGGAGGGAAATGAAAGTTTTCTGATGCTGGTCACCAAGAAAGCACTGGATGTCACCGAATCCCACCCACAGTTGCTTTGCATTAGATTCGGGAGCTCCAACTGGATATATTTTAGGGCAACATTAAGAACTTTAACTGTATGTAGCATTCACATGTAGATTTAGACATAAATGGATATAAGCATGGATGTATGTATAAGTATGAAAATTGTTGTGTATATATCTGTGTCTATTTACATGTATATGTTATTTTTATGTTTCAAAGGGGATCAAGATGTTACGATGGATGACATGGGCTACATATTTAACACTTATTTATTTTAATTTTATTTTTTAAATTATGGAGTTCAATTTTTCTTCTCCTAATAGATTTTTTGTTTGTTTGTTTGTTTGTTTGGTACTGGAGATCCAACGCATGACCTTGCGTTTGCCAAGCAGGCACTTATGCTGCTGAGCTAAATCCCAGCTCCTATAAGACTTTTGGAATTGCTGATACTGTCCAAATGAGAACACTGAGATGAGAACCCTGAGTTGTGCACATTCAATTAGTTACATAATTTTTTTTTTATTTTAAAGAGAAAAAAGCACAGAAACGTCAAAAAAACTATCAAGAAAGCAAACAAAATACAACAAAAGTCAAACAACCAAATCAAAACAAGAGTGATACAAGATTTCAAAACAAGATGATAGGAATTTAGCAATGGTTGCAATATTGCATATTGTTAGCTTCAGAATACTTGCTCAGGTTTCCAGGGACGGGCATGCAGCCTGATCAAATGGTATGATTTCCCTTTGAGATGTTTCTTTCTCTTTCACTTTAAGTTATGTAAAGTAAAATTTGAAGTGTCGTTTTTCTTTACTTTAACTGCTTTTTTTCTTATTTAATTTTATGCAACATAACAATGGCTAGTAGATGGGGAATCTGGGTTTTGAAATCAAGTCTTAAAGTTTGCTACTCTGTCCACTGTACCTTCCTGCCCTTAAATAGATTGCTGCAAAACGGACCACAGAGTCACATTTGAACCTGGAAGGATGCTTGTACTTAGATATTGGTATCAACATCTGAACTGGGACTCTCAGTTTGTAACCAATAGTTCTGCATCATGAAATGAGAATTACATTGAGCTTTACTTGAAAAGTATCTCATAGTGCTAAAATCTTATATAAAACCCAAGCTTTGACATGCAAACAGGATATAAATGCATTATATTTAAAATTTTTATATGTGCATCAGAAATGTGAGACAAATTGCAGAAAAAGCTGTGCTTGATAAGGCTCCAGTTTAAATTTTCAAAAATTATTTTGTACGGCTAAGGTTTGTCAGGAAGGAGCAACTGATGATAACATTTTCTTAGTAGCTAGCAAACATTAAAAGATTCTCTTTGCCACTTGGTTGTATGTGATAAAACCAAAGTAGCACAAATGCACAATGAACAAATCTTGCTTGATGAGTTACTCTAGCTATTTGTTGTCTTATTATAAACTAATGAAACCACATTCTGAATAAAATTGAGATCTTGAGTTTTGTGAAAAAAGTGGAGAAATTGAGGTGTTAGAAAATGTGATTCCAAAATAAAAGAGGTGAGTGTTATAAAGTAACCTGTGAGATTTGTTGTGCTACAGATGGAAAATACAGACTTAGAAATAAAGTCAAGGATAGAGTTCCACTAACTTGGGTCAGGATGATAATAGAATTTCTAATTAGCTGGCTCTGTGGTGTCTTTAGGCTCATATAAGCTAAGGGAACACCTGCTACATTAATTATATGGACTGGAATTTTATTTTAGCATGACTAAAAACGTACCAGTCTAATGGGAGCTATTCATGCCCTTATTTAGTAAAGAGAGACGTGTGTGCCAGGATGTGTGTGTCTAACATTCTAGAATTAATAGTATGGAGGTGCAGGGTGGAGAAACAGTTTTAATTTTGAGGTGACACAGAGATCAAAGATATTTGGGAGTTAAATACAGCACGACCAACGATCAATTTTAAACTGGCAGTAATATTTTTAGCTGCTTCTAACCAGTATCAATCAGAGATTCACTGATGATGTAAGATTAAGAAATGGACTTATTTTTTAAAGCAACCTATATAAAGGAAGACTCACCCACTGTCAGGATGAAAGACATACAAAATAACTTGTCTGTAATGCAGATCAGATTTATTAATAGTCATTCACCGATTTTCAGTAAAATACTCTTGGTGTAACCTTGACTTTATTAAGGAGACCGTAAGGTGGATTTGCAAGACAGATAATGAGTTCAGGGAATAGCCTTATCTACATCAAGCTAATCTTTAACAGCTTGGAAAGAAACCCGCATAAAGTTTTCCAATTTGAGTGACAAAAGTATGTTAAGATGAAACCATCTGAAATGTCCTTTGAAGATGAAGACTTTACAATACGCTGCAATATTTTTATAAGCAAGCTTCATGGAACAGTGAGGACATAAAGTAAATAAGAAGTATAGAAAATTATGGAGCTTTAAGACTATTGAATCACCAGTTAGGGCGGCCAAATGAATTGCTAGTTAGGAGAATAAAGAATCCTACTGTCCGAGGCCTCTGAGTGGCATTTTGTAACAGGGTTAATAAAAGCAACTCAGATGTCCCCAGGGGAAAAGAAGTGCTTCATTCACATTGGCTGTCTCCTTTTAAGGGAGTGACAATCCGAAGGGAGGGGTTTTGAGTGGCATGTCATTGTCGAGGCTGCACATGCCACATTGTCAGGGCTTCTATGGAGAGAAATGGCCAGGACCCTTTCTGACCCTTCGCAAGCACACGACTCCGTGTCTGTAAGGGTGTGCGTCAGAAGGTTGCGGGCCTAAAGAAAGATAATGAGACAGCTCATATTTACCCATGGGCAGGTTCTCAAGTTCAGAGCTTTCTTCTTTAGTGAAAATGCAGTCTTTTTCTTAAGGTAAGACCAGGCACTCAGGAGACCTAGAAGAGGAGAGACGGTCGAGGATTTTCCAAGTTGTCCTATGTATCTGTACCACTCCCCTAAGGTGACTGTAAATTGCATGTACTGCATACATGTTCTAATAAAAAATACAAGCAGAAAGATGGGCTCCTAAGTAAGACTTAAAAAGAAAAGGAAAGAGAGAAAGAAAAGACTAAACTCTCCAAGAGAAACTGTCTTGCTCAGCTTTGAGGGAATTACATCACACACCCCAAGCTGAAACAGGCAACTGGCTTTAAAAACCTGAACCGTATTCATTCCCTAAGCGTTTGTTACTTTTGATTCATGATGTCCGATCAGCTTATCTGGAGTCTTACACTGAATTGCGTTTGTTTGTCGATTTGTTTCATTTTCTTTTTTCCCCACTGGATCCATGGGTTTGGGCTCTCTCTCACCTCTTCATCCTTCAAAAACTTTAAATTTCACCAAGAACATCTTCATCCTAAAGGTCATGACTTCAAGGTTCAAATTAGAGACTTTCAGATTTTTTTTTTTAAAGAATTTAGTTTTTCCAGCAACAAGACATTCTTAAAATTTTCCCAAGAGATAACTTTTTGCTGTTTTGACATTAATCTAACTATTTCTAATTCTGGTAGAACAATATTTCTGAATAAGACCCACACGGTTGGTTTGTGATATCAGAGGGGCTAAAGCGTGTCCTTACAGATTTATGTGCCGCACATAAGATGTGAGTGATTGTGAAAAAAGCAAGCAACTTGTCCCAGCTCTTCCGAAATTTCAGTACTAAGGGTAAGAAAGCTGGGATTTAGTGATTGGAGTGAGCTATTTTTTTTTCCTTTAAGAAGCAAGTGGTAATTCATCTGCAAACACACCTTTCTTTGCTCTCTTGTCAATAGAAAAGTTGTTTTGCTAATGGTTATCTGTCTCCAAGTCCTTGACCTGCTTGTAAACAGATTGCTGCAGGAAAACCCTGGGCCATGGCCTCAGGACTTTGCGTCAACAACAAGAGATAAAGTGACCACAACTTAACCTGTTCTGGCCTGGAGTGCCCTCTGCTGCCCCTTGGCCAAGCGGGTCCCTAATCTCTCTGTTGAAGGAGCACACTGCTTGGAAGGCCTTCCATAACACCGCCTGACCTGAGTGCTGCATGGTTTTGCCACTTTACTTAAAAAAGAAAAAGTTACCTATTCATGCCAGGGAGCCATTTAAAACCCTCTTTCCACGAATGTGCTGGGTAGGGAGGAGCAGGGTTCTGTTGGTTGATAAAAGTTGCTCAGATCTTCATGTTTCTAAAAGAATTAGTCTGGGGGAGGGGAGCATCCCATTGGTTGATGTAATTCTAAAAGTATCAACTCCTGCTATCCCCTCCTAATCATTTGAACTGAAATAAAAACAACTTTTAAAAATAAAGAGCATTAAAATCAGTACGTGTTTGTCGAAAAAGTTGATTTACATTTAGCTTTGGTCAAGACAATTTTATATCTCAGTTTCTGTTCCTCAGTTTACTGGCCTCAGGAGGCATCCTCAGTTAAAAATGTAAACTTCCCTGATTCTCACTCAGCTCTTCCCTTTCATGTGCCTTTCCTGTTTTCCTTTCTTTTCCTCTTGCAACACCCTTTAAAGTTTGTAAATTAAATCACAGCTTAAATGATTCCGGGGTGTCTGACGTCCTGTGTTACTCTGAACACACCCCTCAGAGGAGCCCATAGAGCTAGCTTCACCCAGTTCTGCCCAAGCTCTCTCTCCTCAATTCAAGATTCTCTGGGATAATCAAACCCTCCCATCAACTGTGACTTCCCTAACTTTGCTTACCATTATCTAAGGGTTTGTCATTACCCAGTATAACCTCTGATTTAGTCTGTTAAAAGCCAAGTGTACATTTACTGAACATGTCTGTTGGTTGAGCTCTCAGAGGTCTTGAAAGAGAAATAACACAGCTTCACTCTATGAGAAGCAGAAGAGTTTTGATGTATCCAGTGACCCCTTAATAAATGAGTGGGGTGTTATTGTGGGGTTTACAAATAAAAGTAGATTAAAAGTGTGCATTTGGTGAGATGTGCTTTTTGCAGTTTTTATAATTAAATGAATAAACTCAATGATTAACTCTCATGTGGTGATTGAACTATAGATTATGAACTATGCATTTATCTATTTCATATTTCAAGCAAAATTCTCAAAGTTGTAGCAAAAGCCAAATAGTTGTTACATTTCCAGTGCCTCAAGTTGTTTACATTGCAAAATACTTAGATATTAACATGATCTTAATTAAGAAAATGGCTTCAGATAGAGTATGGTTTCAAATTTTTATGTCTCCAAAGAGATTTAGCTTTTCATGGAAATATAAGCAATCATAAAGATGGACATTTGTTGACATGAGTAACTGGAAAAATTCTTGTTTAAAGATCATAGTGCAATATTTAAATTTGAGTGTGAGTTACACACAATATATTCTTTAAATACCATAAATTCACATTTGTGAAATAGACGTTTGATTCTATAACCTAGATATCTTCTGTGTGAATATAATTGATCGTGTGTCTTTTAGGAAATATAAATTAAAACTGTGCAGAAGATAATTAAAACAAAGCAATGGAACTCATGAGGACACAGGCTGAAAATCAGGTAAGCATCCATCAAATCCAGTAATAGGACATGGTCAATCCCCCCAAAGGTGTCAGCCACCTATTGCTTCTTCTTCCTGTCAAAAGTAACCTGCTTATTTGATTCTGCTGCCTAAGTAAGTATCTTAAACATTATAGCTTAATTTTATCACATTGTGATGAATGGAGTCAATATTTAATCTTTTATGCCTGGCTTCTTATAAACATTATTTTTGTGTGAATTATTCTTTGTAAGCTTTTATTTTGCTGAATAGTACCCACTGTATTATTACAGCACAATACAATTACCACGTTATCATTGATACATGTTTAAATATTGTCCAGCTTCTTTCTTGAGGGTCTAATGAGGCATCCATACAATTTTTATGCTGTTATTGATGAAAAGTGCACAATATTATTATTATGCCTCAAGGTATTGATTCATTTCCATCAATAGTCTTTGAAAGAGTACAAGCAGAATTCTTGAAGTTGGTACTGTTTTTCCATTCACACTTTTAATTTCTTTTTGAATTTTTCTACTGTTTGAACACATCTTTTAGAATGTGAATGGTTACTGAGGATAAAAATATCGTACTATTTATCTAAAATTTGATACAATTCTACTTGATTAGGAATGGAAATTTTGATTAGGTATAACATTTTAGCAGGTGACTTTTTCCCTTTTAACATTGTAAAAATGTATTCCACTGTCTTTTGACTCCTACTTATCTATTGAGAAGTTAGATGTATATCTTATTGCTGCTATTTTATAGAAAATCTGTCTTTTCTTTCCTCTCCAGATTTATGTTTTAAAAGATTTTTTTATTTATATTTTCTTGTTGCCAGTAGATAGACTGACATTTTACCTGGCTATTCTAGTCGTCCTTGGCAGAAAAGTTGAAGCAAATTATTGTACTATAATCAGCCAGGCCAATACTAATTGTCACACACTGACTTAACACTAATGAGATGAAGCTATCACATTTATTCCTCCCATTTCAAAAGAGGAAACTTACTTTCTTTACTCTAATTAGGAATTTGTACTTACTTAAACTTTCCATATTCTGAAAATCATTTGTTCTAATAACTTTTATGTTTATCTGCCTAGTTAAACATTGTTTACAAAATTGAGGGTATTAGTTAAAAGACTCATGACTCTCTTCAGTGATTTGAGCTTCCTTTGGGGAAGTTACTAACTTTATAAAAATAGCAATTATAATACTGTTACCATTTTCAGAAATGGGCATACGTGGGATTATCCCTTTCTTGAGATTCACTTGTAAAATATGGATATAGCAATTTTCCGGTAGTGAGGAAAATGTGCTTAAGTGAGAAAAGGTTTTGTTAAAACAAATCTGCTTTTAGAGATCATTTTCAAATATTCTGAAGGATGGCGTTCAGTGGCATCTTTACAGTTTGGCTTCTGCTCATCTCATATACAGTGGTGTCATAACTGAAGATGATCATATCTCAGCAAAACCTATTTTACATAAAAAGAGATTTGAAAGATTCTACAGTGGAAGGAGATAAATATATATATATATATATATATATATGTGCATATTTAAATATTTTGTGATGAATATATTTGGTGTTTGTGCAGTTTTAAGGAAAGACAATTCAAATTAATATTTATAAAAGGAAAAGATAATTTATAAGAGGAACATAAAATATGTTTGTTATAATACTATGCTGCATTTCCATATTGGATCTGAGGACTGGAAAGTCAGAAAGCGCAATAAAGTTATAGTTTCCATAGATCCCATCAAATGTCACCATGATTTCCTTCCAAGTTGCTTCATTTTTCTCTTAGAGAATATCTTGTCAGTTTAGGCAGTCAGACGGCTACCTAGAACCCTCATAATTTCCCATTTTAATCAAATAGCCTAAGCTCACTAGCATTGCTGTGTGCTAGTTCATCCTTCAAAGGGGAAATTCTCATGAGACCAGATTCAGCCAGCTGGTCACCACAGATCCACAGCCAGAATGTGAAGACACCCATCTACAGCAACTTTGGCCTTCGACACAGAAAGACCTTACGGAGCAGATGTCAGACCTAGAATACATTGCTGTTCTCTCTGTCAAAACTGCTAATTTAATTCCAAAGGAAGTAAACAAATAGTTTCTGTAAAAAATCAGTTTTATCCTGAATTTGACCTGAACATTATATTTGTATCCTCTTAGTCAAAGGTTCTTTTCTTTGCCTCTGTGGGCAGTGATGATTCCATTTGCTCCTCCTTCTCTTCTCCGTGGGCCCTGTGTTCCAAATCACCAGTCGGTCCTCAGTCAGGAGTGGATCTCATCTAAGCAACATTCCTTTCAGGGTTACCCTAGTACCCAACTGTGTTTTATTATTATTATTGTTTAATAATTTAATAGATTCCTTTATGTATTTTATCACTTAACTCTTTCTTTGTGTGATTCCACCTTGCACTAGAGACAGCTCAGGATCAATTCTCCAGTCTAATGAATGAGCCACATCAGGGAAATGATAAACAGATTGGAGCTAAAGACTAACTTGATCAAAGAGGGTGTTTTCTCTTTGATGTTTCCCACGAGCTAAGGCACAAACATGGCAGATGCTGAGGCTGTGGTCATAGCAGAGACTTGACGTTTTAGTGGTATTAACTGATGAGAAACATGGTTATTCTGTAAGGAGAAAAAGGAACTCATCAATGTACCACCTTTTACTATGGCTCTCTACACCCTTCCAGGAATCATCTCTGCTGGAAATTTTGCAAAATTAGCTGCATAGATAGTGGGCACTTTCACTAAATCTTGGCAATTCTCTGTCAAAGTCAATGTCGATTACTTTTCTATGTATTTAACAGTGGCATGGTTACCACCTCTGAAGCAGGATCCGTTCTGTAATTATGCATAGGTGTTCTTAAGTGGATATTTGTAACTCAGGCACTGCCTTGTATCTGAGGAAATGGCATATAGGGATATTCAGAGCATCTGTTTTATATGTATTAAAGCAATCTGTTCCTTTGCTTTGGCTTATAACTCAATTCATAAATTAATTTACACTTAGGCAGCAAATGAATAACTTAAAATATACTCAGTTACAATATGCAAATATTCGATTAAGAGTTCCTCTAGAATCTTTTATATTTCTTTGATTTTCATTGTTTTTATTGCAAATAAATTAAGATTTTTTATGGTGTTTTTTCGTGGTTTGCAGTATGTTTTCAGTATTGTTTTTACTATCTTGCCTAAATCCCAATAGTTTTAGTATCTTTGCCAACTGATTTACTAATTGATTTCTCATTTTTGCCTCTGTAATTAGAAGCTGTCATGATTTCAATGATCATGTTCACATCTCCCAGTTGATGTATTTCTTACCAAATTTCAAAGTCAGTGTTATCTATTTAGTGTTTGAATAGTCATGGTTTATGTCTGTGGCCCACAGGCTTCATGCGCTCGCATGGTGCATTTGTGATTGGTTCATTGTCTAGCGCTTGGATTGATGGTGTCAGTGCTACACCCGCCTAGGGGTGGAGCCAGCATACAATGTCATGGCAGAAAGAAGGCGTGCCTTTTTCTCTTGCTGGTTGCCACCTTGCTGTTTGCAGCCACCATGAACTGTGGCCCTGCCATGCCACCCTGCCTGGGAGCCAACTGACTATGATTGAAACTTCCAAAAATTGTAAGAAATAAACATTTTTTTTCCAACTTTGGGCCTCAGGTATTTTATCTCAGCCAGAGTAAAAAAAGTACTAAGACAGGGTCATTACAATTAAGTTATACAGTAAAATATAAATATTTGAAAGGTGAGCTACTTTAGTTTCTGATAAGACTACATTAGCTTTTCTTACTATGGTACTTAATAGTATTATTTCTATTTCCAAAGCTAACATCGTTAGATTTTCATAGCTTTCAGTAAGCTCAATGTCATAATACACAAAGTTATTGCTTTTGTTTACTTAATGACTTTGACACCACTCAGTCCGTTTGAAGCCTCTGAAGAAATTGACAATATTGAGTGCCATGCGTTTTTTGAAAATCTTTTGTTTTTGAAATTATCTTACATCTTGGTCTTCTTGATGTTTCCTGCTTTATGCAGCTCTCAGCATATTTGATCTATACTATTAAAATCTTGTTTAACCAGCTCTCACGTGCTTTCAAGTTTTCTTCTCATCTTAGGTAGCTGCTCTTTTCACATACACTATATATTATGGTTGGTTAAATGATGTTTTCTTTTAGGTACATTTTATCACCATCAAACAAAAATTTCGTTATGAGTAGCCCACATTAAATACAATCATTTTATAGAAGCCTTTCCAGTTCTCACTCTTTAGAATTAATTACCTTGGGGCTGGGGCTTGGGGTTTGCTCAGTGGCATAAGTGCCTGCCTGGCAAGCACAAGGTTGTGAGTTCAATTCCTGGTACCACACACACACACAAAAAAATAATAATAATAATTACCTTTCTTTTCTGCTCCTACAACAGATTTCATGCATCTCTAAAACAGCAGTATCACATTGTTTTATATTGTGTTTGTCCACATGTGTATATTTGGAGGAATATATGCTGCTTGTATGCTGACTGTGCCACATAGTATCTCCAGAAAAAAAAAATGCTTGAGGAGAGGGAAAAGGAAGGGAGAAGTCCATAACTTCTATTGGTAGCTAACAGCCTAGAAAGATACAGGGATTCCCCCAGAGGAGCACTCACTTTCAGCGCTGAGCATTTTTATTCAGTATCAAAGAAAAGGATGACCTTTCATGTCGTCTTCCATTCCACAGCAATGAATATCAGACTATTACTTAAATAGAAAACTTCTTAGAATTAACCTCAAAATTGAAATTTGTCCATAAAAAATCAAAGTTAGAATATGTAATCCTTGACATATTTAATTTAAAAAATGTGGACACAGCAGTACGAAAATCTGAGGAACTCCAATCAAAGTCTTCCAGGGTGAGTTGCCTCAAGATTGAACCAATAGAAACATAGACTGTCATAAACAAGGGGGACACGTAGATATGCAGTGCTCATCTGGACTTCTCAGAGGAGATGGTTTTCATTTGTGCACCATGACCAGATTTTCTTTTCTCTGTTGGAGATTTTCAAGTTTAAATACTGGACCTACGATGGACTGTGAAGAGGTCCTCACACTTAGGGCATTTGTAGTGAGTAATTCAATTTAAAAACACTTCTGAGCGTCTATTCTTTGAAGAGTCTGTTTATGTGCTATTTAACCACTCTGACATGACTGTATGAGATGACCTTGTCCACTTGCCTCTATAATACTTTCCTTTCATCTCAAAATCATGGCAACATACACTGTAAGTTTTCTGTGGGCTTCTATGGAATATAATATGAATGAAATAACCTCTTTCTGTTTGTCAAATAAAATTATTCCAATACTTTCAATGCAGTGAAAATTAACTTTCTCCATGTCCATGCGATTTACACAAGTAACTATGTTTTTTCCTTTACCAACTGTATTCAGGTTTCTCATCTGTGGAAGTCACAGAATCCTATTTCACGAGCATAATTCTTCTCTGTGCAACCACGGACAACACTCAGTGAGAAGAGTCACTTATAGCACAGTTTGGCTGTCTTTTTTAAAAGGTGGACTCTGATGTGAAGGTTTTATAATTATCTGAGTGTTATAATGCTTGCACAGTTTCTGAGTGTTTGTAAAAGAACTATGCTGTTTCTATAAAGTACTGTGACAAGTCGGTATCATTGCCTTATTCTTAAGGGTAAGGTTTTTTTTCTTTCTTTTTTTTTTTTTAATCAGCTCTAGTTACTACAGCTCTGCCAAGTGTTTAAACATTTTAGAAGATGACTTACTTGTACAGAGAATCACTGGGATGCTAGTAACATAAATATGAAATCTGATGATGGTATTACTGGTGGTGTTTTGCTACACTTTCTGTGTTAACCTTACTGAGCTATGACACAGGTACTGGTTGAACATGATTTCAGGATATATCTGTGCAAGTGTTTCTGGGTGAGTCACATTTGCATGAGCACCCTAACTAAAGCAGATCACCCTCTTCAATGGGTGGGCTTCATCTGATCCAATAGAGACCTGAATAGAAGCACAGGCACAGGAAAAGTCAGATGGAATTAGAGTGGGGCCATCAGACCCCATCTTCAGTTTCAGACTTTGATAGGACTTTATGGATCTAGCTGCTAGGACTTCCATTCTATCAGCTGACAGGTTTGCACCTCTTAGCCTCCTTGGTCACATGAGCCACTTTGTTACTGCAAATCTCCGGAGAACAATCAAATAATACCACATGAAATGTCAAAATATTTTAAATAATCTTTGTACACAGCATTTCAATAGTTTTCTAAAACACACAAGAAAAAGCTACATAGTTCAGGCTGGTATTCAAATCAATTTCTAAATGCACTCAACTGTTGCTTCAATTTTGCAAAACAAATGCAAAATGGAATTGGACACAAAATAGAAACTTAGAGCTTTCAATGTTTTTTTTTTTCTCATGTGCCTATGTGTGCATATTTACACATATCCATGTTTAGATGACAAAGAAGTCATAAGCATTTGAATTCAATTATGTTTATAAATTAAACTGAGAAGAGCAAACATTTCACTATGTGATTATATGGTCTTAGCATGACTCATGGTAACACATGACAGGTTGTATGAACACCAGATTATTCACAGAGAGTAATATATAAAAGACACTTTACTGTAATTGCTCCCAGGGCAAAGGGCTGATCGCTTGTATAAAAGCCTCCAGATATGCATTTCGTTTGGCTTCTAATTAGTGCAACAAAAAAGAGCTGAACTTTGGAAATTGTGATGAGTCCGTGATCTTTTTTCCTTTAAGGAAATAATCACTTTGCCCTTGAACTCCAAAAGGCCTTGAAATCAACTGATTCTCTTCCTAAGCTCCTTAACAAGCATGGAGATTAGAGGCAAGCACGAGAGAATGGTTCATATTAGATATAAATGATAATGGACAAAAGAAATTCACCTGGGTATAAAGTGCAGGCACGCTAGACAAATTCTTTACACTCAGTTTATTTTTTAACATGATATTGCAGTTTATTTTGTTACAAAACTATACATAATAAGTACAAATGATCAGGTTCCTGAAGAGAATAAAATTGAATGTAGAGTTCTGCTTAAGGGCAGTTCTTTATAAAATGCTCAAGGGGTATTATTGTTAAATTAAACTAAATATAGAATGAAAATAAAATAGAATTTAAATGACTGTGTGTATGTTTTTACTTGTCAAGGAGTTTGTTCCTCTTTTTACTCCTTTATATTTATAAAGAAGTATATTCATGAATTGGTGAAAAGTCCCCATAATGTCCCCATATCAAGTCCAAAATCCTGTGTCTTTACATGTATTCTTAAGCACACGAGAAGGTAGAGAAATACTCTATACAAGTTCTCTCTTTGCACTTGATCCATTTTTCCTATGGCACCACAGGTCAGGGTGTATAATTCTTTATAGACTGTGGGTCTCATCCTTACCCTTAAATGAAGAATTTGACTTAGTGCCGCTCACCTTGAGAGGAGGCACATTCTGCACAGTCTGAAGATGCCGCACGAATTACCTCTGCTCTGCCACCCACCTCCAAGAAGAGAATAAAGTGTAATGGACCGAGGAGGAGGGTGGGGAGAAAGAAGGTCGGCGAAGTGAAATACAGCAGGTTTGGGAAAAGAATATAGTCCTTGTGATTAATATTAAAGTTCTGAGCTCACAGACTTCGGGTTTATTCTCTCTGCCTGGAATGTGGGGGGACCTGAAGCCATACCTAGCTTGGTACGAGAGTCTCACAGTATTAGTGAATATCAGGATGGAACAGGTCCTTAAATTTTCTGCTGTTCAAAAAGTCTTTGATGTTTAAGTGCATGATGGAAAACACCTTGTAAGCTTTAGAACAGCCAGTGTCATCTAAGTGTCCTTCTGACTTCTTCAGCCTCTTACTCTGTTCACTTTTGTCTTATACATACATTCTTGTTGGTATTAGCTTAGATGTAATGAAGATTTAGATAGATAACTATGGTTATCACTTTGAAGTGTACCAGAAATTCCAGTGACTATTAAATATTTAGCAGCATGAAAACTTCTTTTTTGTATGGGGATCGAACTCACCACCGTGCACTTAACAGGCAGACAAAATCCCTGGCCGTATGGAAACTTCTAGTTAAGAAAATGTGGGTTGTTTTGCAGCTATGTAATTAGCCAACATATTGCAAACACTGTGCTAAATACATGGTTCAGTCACTGGTCTCAAAACTCTGACTGTCTCTTGCACAGAGTAGGTGCCAGGCAGGTATCATGGGACTTAAGAACAGAGACTCAGTGGGGAGTTGGTGGAATTTGTTTGCATTTGTTGTGGGACATGGAGGGGGTTATGGCTACTGGAGAGTTAAGGCTTGGCTTAAAAGATGACAGTGTAAAGGTTTTCAGGTGGCCATGTGTCTTATTACATTTTACTCATCGCTGAGACAAAATACCTGAAGCCCAAAGTTGGGAAAGGAAAGGTTTATTTCTTACAGTGTTTGGAGGTTTCAGTCCACACTAAGTTGGCTCCAAGGCAGGCTGGCATGGCTGGGCTGCAGTTCATGGTGGCTGCAAACAGTAAGCTGGAGCCAGCAAAGAGCAAGACACACCTTCTTCCTGCCATTACATCACATCCTGGCTCCACCCCTATGTGGGTGGAGCACTGACACCATCAATGCAAGCACTAGACAATGAACCAATCACAAATACACAATGCAAACTCATGAGGCCTGGGGGCCACAGACATAAATCATGACACCATGGTTGTATAAGAAAGCTAGATAGTTATGCCAGATCTGAGGTTCTACGAAAGGTGGCAAATGTATATATTCCAGAAGGCTGTAACGTAATTTTGTGGTGGCTTTATTTCTTCAAAATCTTCATAAAATAAAATATGTGACTTGATCATTCATTCAATTTAATCCCATCTTATTATTATTGTCACTAGGAACCTTTTCAAATTAGTAAAAAAATGTATTTATTCTTCATAAAGACTAACTCAAAACTGATATTTTTATATGTGAGTTGGAAGAATTCCAGTGTGTCAGACAGAATAAGCTATGATAAGATGCAGTAACAATTAGATCCATGACATTAATAGCTATAGAGGACCATCGAAATGGCTCTCCTTGGATAAAGAGCAATTACCTCCACCTTAGCTAAACCTGGTCTTATCTCCATGTACTGCTATGCACAGAGCAAGCTAAGCCATTTCCTTTCCCTTCAGTTGGCTCTACACAATGTAAACAGGCGTGGCTGAGGTGTTGATGTGTAATCATTTAAACCAGGCGACAGCCCTGTTTCCTTGCAAGTGTCTCCCTCTAAAAGGTTGCATACAGCAGGATGGCAGAGCCTTTGCTCCAGGACTATCAGTTGGATTCCAGCCTCAAGACAGTTTGCCAAGGCCGAACAGTTTGCACATCAGAACTGAAGCACCAGTCCCCAAAATGTTAAATGCTACCTCAATTGTATTATGCAGATTGGCCTTTCTGCATACATATTGCAGAGGAGCTTTCTGGTCACCCAGCTAGCTCAGCTAACATTACTCATGTAATTCCTGCCATTCTCATCACTGCTTATCCTTGAACCACTCCCTTCTTTATGAATGAATAAATTCTGAATTAGGCCCTGGGTCGAGGCCTTTATTCTGTGAACTCTCGTCTGGACCAGACGCAGGCCCCCTCAGCTGCTGTAGCTGTAAATATGCCGGAGGGCTTTCATTTTCACCATAGGTTCTACTGGAGGTGGTAGATTGGAATTAACTTGTTGAGATTCCAATAAGGATTCCAATGGGATTAAAAACTATTTGGACCACAAAAAGAGATTCAATAAATGGCTATGGCCATAAAATGAATTTCTAACATCCAATCCTTATTCATTACTTTAGTACTGTTCCGGGTTTTTCTTTTGTCTTTGGACTCTAGGAACATAGACCAATATCTATCAAAAACATCAGCAGCCATTAACAGCAAAGGAAAACCAGTACAACTTAATGTAGAAGTCTTGTCAAAATCTTACCTCTGCACTTTGAAGCACAATTTATTGGCAAGGAAAGTCAGTTGACCATGGGTTAGCAAAGTATAATTTTTAGATACAGAAATGAGGCAGTAATCATGTTTGACGAGAACCGTTATTCTAAACATGTTTCCAATCAATATGCCATTGGAGGGTAGCGCCTAGCTTGCTTTCTTGAAAATAAAACTCTCAGCACTCTTAGTGACCTTCTTTGCTCTTTTGTAAACTACTAGGTGTGGCCATTTGGTTAATAGAATAGAGATGATATACTCTCTCTCTCTCTGAGAGGAAACTGAGATTCTTTGAAATCTGAATACAACTGTTACAATGATGGAGCTACTAAAGCTGTTATTTAGTAATATGAATTGGAGAAGTCTTTAACTCTCAATAAAGTTGAAAAATATTGCAAAGAAATTATGTAATATTCTTCATATGGTCTTAAAAAACCTCAACCCAAGACTGCAGTTCAGAAAGCTAACACCTACGTTGAATCTAGATCATAGCCTACTTTTGCAAATAATTTTTGTTGGGATACAGCCAGACCCACTTGCTTAGAAATTATCTATAACTGTCTTCATGTCATGATGACCTAGCAAATTCTCCTAATATAAACAGTAAGATGCACAGAGTCTAAAATAAATACTTGGGCTTTGGGGCAAAAATGATATATTCCTTTCCTAGGCAAAAGACTATTATAAATATCTGAGTTACAAACATATGTTTACCAAAAAACATGTTTCTATTTGCCATTATGTGTCTAATTTTCTATAATATGCTACTATATTAATAAACAAACTAAAGTCTTACCCTCTTGCAGATTACAGACTAACAGACAAAATTTAAATAAATTGTGCATTATCTACAATTTCACATTCAGTAAAGTGATGCAAGAGGCAAAGATGGCTATATACAATGAAAGAAATTAAATTAGATTACAGAGCAATGAATATATATTTAAGGATATGGCTCCACAGATAAGATTTAAAATCTAAATTAACTAAATGAAGATAATGATATATGTAAAGATTGGGGTGAGTTGGGGGAAATTGTGTGGACTACAAGGAAAAGGTCATTCAGTGGATGTGGTAGTATACCAGCAAAGTATTAACTAGGGTGGCAATAAAGATGAAGAAAACTGAATGATTTGAAGAGCTAATCGGGAAGTAAAACCAATAAGAATTAGTAGTAGATAAGAGAAAAGGCAATTAGGAAGGGTAGATAGGTACCCGACTTGCTCTGGTAGGTAGTAAAAAATATAAGCACACACGGATAGCCAAGTTTGGAAAAAGAGTTTATAAAGAACTCAAGTACCTTCAGCAACACGATGCAAACACTATTGGTTTGGGGGTCTAAATCTCAGAAGAGTTTTCGAGTCTAAATCTCAGTACAATGTGAGAAACCAGTGTAGATGATACAATATGTGCAAAACAGTGTACAGAGAGAAAGTTTGGGGACTGAGTTTTGAAGATTCCCAACATGTAAGAGTTGGGTGGGGGAGGGTGGATAGATCCAGAAAAAACCAGACGGGCACTGTTTTACCATCACAGAGAGAATCTAAAGAAGGACGGAGGAGCTCCCAGATGTGCTGAGCATTAATCAGAAGACCCATGACACTTATTGGAGTCCACCTCTTCAGATCTGGTGCTTTGAGAGACTAGGATGAGGAACTGCACAATACTGACAGGTAGAGCTCAGTGTCTGCAGGGTGAGTCTTTCCCAGCGGATCAGAATGGGTTCCCCGGAAAGGTGAAGATGTGTTTTGCAAAGTTTATTCATTCATTTCTTTTAGACACATGTCTTTCTAAGGATATCTGAGAAAGAATTGCTTTCTTGGGATTTAAGAGATGAGGCTCCTATTTGAACTTATTTAAATATTTAATTGACATTACTATTTTATGTTCTTGTCCAAACACACTTTACATCCAGTCAAATGAACAAACAAAAAGTTCAGTGAAGTTTTATACATGAAGAAAGGGGTTTTAAAAACTGAGGTGATCCCTAAACTAAATTAATTCCTAAGAGAAAGGAAGTCAACATCATAGGTAACCAGGAAAATGTCACAGACCTAGAATTCATTGAGATCTTGTGGATGGGGACGGACTGAAAGTGGGATAAATGTTTACAGAATTTTATTAAGCTTAGCCTTAATAAAGAAAATTAAACTTGGGACAGAAAAGCATAATTTTTCTTTCGGCAGAAACATTAGTGTATAAAATAAACGAGGAAGTGAATGCTAAAATACACACATATCAACATTAGTCAATGTAAATCCTTTTCTAAAAGGTAAGTCTGCATAATTAAAATTGTTGAAGGAATCAATAACAAAGTGACTACAAAGAAGATAAACTGTCAGGACAGAAATGTGTTTGCCTGTTTTAAAGACTTATGATTCTTATTTAGTTTAGGGGATGCTTGTTCAAGAGCTGGAAGAGTACATTTGTTTTAAAATGTATCATTAAGACTATTTTAGTTGCTTTATTTTCATCTTCTAAGTGACGTGCATATCTGCCTAACCACGGCTCTGAAGTAAGTCCTCCTTCTGTTCCCCAGTGCCCTACCACAGCTGTGATGGTTTGAGTTATGAATTTGAGATAAGGAGGATTATGATGGAACTTTTCTTTTTTGAGAGTCGAACTCCCTATCTCAGGCTCTCAAACTTTCCTGGTAATATATTATGTATAATCTCTGCTTCCTTCTCCCATTATAATGCTGCAAGACAATCACTTCTCTCCAGAGTCAGGCATCTGGAAAAATACAAACCAGATCTGGGGTCCTTGCTATCATTGGGATAAACAGTTCCCTTAACATGGAGCTTTATCTGAGCAATTGAAGAATTTTGTTTTCCTCTAACTTCTTTCATGTCACGCTCTTTCCAATTCCCACCAGCCCTTTTTTCCTTGCACCATGGTGTTTGCAAGGGCTGTTCCTCTAGCCCCGAATCCTCCTGTTCACTTTCTGATTTATGGAGCATGTGACTCTGTTACCTGCACATTGCAGATGCAGTTAGGGACTTAGGAATGAGAAGATAGCCCTGGATCATTATTTGGGTAGACTTAATGTAATCATGAGGGTCCTTGTGAGCAGTTCCAGAGTAAGAGAAAACAGATGCCAGAAATGCAGAATTACTTAGAAAGAAAGATTCTATATTGCTGGCTTTGAAGATGCAAAAGAATCCATGAACCTTGGAGCCCAAATTGTCTTTAGACACTGAAAAGGACAAGAGCAGGAGTTGTCCCCGAAAGTACCAAAAATGCTCCAGCCCTCTTGTGCCGTGATTTTAACACAATTATACCCATTTTCAACTTCCGATCTTCTAAACTCTAAGAAACAAGTTTCATTATAAGGTGCTAATTTTTTAGCAAGTTGTTATACCAGCAGCTAATATGACTTTGACCCCATATTGTTGCTAGATCACTCTTTCTGTTCCTAACCTAATTCTTATGAAAATCCATGCATGACATTTTTTAAGATCAGAACCTGTTTCCAACTTTACACACATAAACTTCCCACAATTTTTCTTTCATAGCGCAGGTCATCTTTTGAGATTATGGGTTTGTGGAATTACCTGATTACTATTTATTCCCACAGTGCATGATAAACTGCCTAAGGGCAAAACCATAGTTAATTTGTAACAATGAACAAATGAATGAATCATGGAGGTTTGATGATAACTTTTTTTGTTACCAAAATATGTGAGAATTAAGAGAGACAGTAGAAGACAATGGTCTATATTTTGCATTGTTCGAGTTTCATTTTTGATTTAATGCTACGCCTTGAAAGTGGTCTCAAGAGTGAATTAGAACGCAGGCAGACTTTCATCTCAGCTCTGTGTAGGCTGAGAAGTAATATGACTAGAATCCTGGCCTTTCTGAATACTTGCGTTGAGCTGTATTGGTAAGATAAGATATCATTCAGCAGTGTGCTAAATCTGTAAAAGTCACTTTCCAAACTCAAAATACAGAAATTCTCCTTGTTACCCCGAATACACCAAACTCAGTTTGGCGGGTGCTTAAATAAATGCAAACACTGCTTTATGATCATGTGGATCAGAGATTTCAGAGGCAAGCAACAAACCAGCTCTGGGAGTTTTAAATAAAAGATGCAATTTAAAATAAAAACACAGAAATGGGATGAATGGAGAAATAGGCATAGAAAACAGAAACTAAAGAAACCCAGAGGTTCTGAATGGGCATGGGATGTCACTGCCTTTCCCTGGCCAGCACGGATGCTGCAGCCCTTCGGTGCTCACAAGGACAGTGCTTGCTGTCTCCTGGCCACGTCCCTGGCTCTGCAGCTTCCTCTATTCTAGGAGGTTGCAGCCCCTGCCGCTTCCTGCTACCAGAATGAATGGTCTTCTGCTTCTCTGAGAGCGTGGTTCCCTCTTGATTCATGTCCCATCCCACTGTGGGCTGGCGCTAGGGCGCAAAATGAGCTGAGAAATGAGGAACCAGGTTTCTTGGTACCCACAGGAGAAGGGAATCATGACCCCCAACATTGCCTAATTTGGGATGAAAAGTTAGCCAAGAATAAATTTCAAAATAATAAAAGGTTAATGTCTATGCAAGCAGCATCCTTTACTTTGAAGTGGGTTAATTTATAAATCTGGAGTGTTAAGGTTCCTTTGGTAAAACACACCCCTCTAGATTTGAATTATTTATCTGTAACCTTGGGTAACTTACTTATCCTTTATCCTCAACAAAAATTCTGAGCCCAGGACTGGCTCTTGAGACATATAACTTATGACGTATTGTATGATATAAACCATATACAATCCTTTGATCAAAGTCAGAACAAAGCAAGAATACCTCAGTTTTGTAACTTCAGCCATGCTTCGAGCCAGGACTTTGTTTCCCTGGCCTTTGTTTCTACTGGCCTTACAGGGAATCGGGTTATACTTGCAGACAGAGTCCCTAGTGATTTTCAATTCTACCTGATTTTTTTTTTTTTTTTGTAAACAACATATAAAAGAGATCTCTCAAGTTGCTCAATCAATGTAAGTTTATTATTGCTTACCCAAGTGTTTAATAAAGCCATCCCCATCCTAGGCGGAGCTTTAAATTCTTCATTGACTCTAACAAAGCTGCTCTTTTCTTCCTGGCCAAAGTGGCCATATAAACTATAATTAAGTACTAATTATAGGCTCTATTGGTCAGATAGGAGAAGCCACAGTCTATTATGCAAGCTCCACAGCTAGATTTAGGACATTTTGCTATTTATGATTATTATAAATAAACAAAATGAAGCAAAGAATTGAAAAACGTATAAGAAAAAGGTTTCTTTCTCTTCTTCTAGTGCCTCTTGGTTTCAGTGATGTGACTGTTGATTTCATATATTACTTTTTTGCTTTATAAAAACATGATAAAAAGAATAAAATTTTAAAGATGGCTTAAGAATTTTTCAATGTCATTAATTATGACGCTGCACTTTACAAAGTATTAAAATGGAATAGAGTGATTTTTTTTAAGTTTTTGAGAAAATGCAGTATGAAATTAGTCTATGAATGGAAAAAAAGTTTAAAGGTCAGTCTTTGGCAGGTATCATTTAAAGATACACCATGCATTTCTATTAGAAATTTTCATAGGAGAGAACTATTTGGTTATGAAGTAGAGACATATAGTTGAATTTAGAAAAACACACGTGCATGTGCATGCGTGCACACACACTCACATGCACACCAGGACCACCTGAACATCTCTGTGATGTTCAACTCACTCTGCTACTTGTCAGGGAAATTTTGTGTCCTGGCTATAGCCATGTGCATACTTTACAGGAGCTTAGCATAGAAAGAACATATTTAACTGTTTATTACTGTCTGGGTGACAGCAAGATCTAATTTAAAACTCCTGTGTAATACTTGTTAGGAAGTTTTAATATCAAAAGGCCAGCCAAGGTCTTCCATGAAATTTCCAGACAGTGAAAGAAATGAATCCTTTTCAGTGGTGTTTGACTTCTCCTCTGTGGTAGGCAATCTTGACGTCATATTTTATAACTATGGTTTGTTAACCAAATGTTCTCTTTTAAAGACATATTAAAGAGAAGGGATAGTGGTTTTCTATAATACATATTTAAAGTTAAATTTATATAGAATATAAGCATTGCTGATAAAAGTTTTAAATGCTTTGAAGATTGTACTTCGCTTTCTTGAAAGACTTCTGTTCATTGAGTTCTTTGTTATAGTGATGGGGCAGTGAGCTGGAATTGGTTTGCATTGCAGATTTGCATAATTTGTCAAAGAAATAAGAGCAATCTGCATACTACTAGCTCCTCTCTCCAGGCATGTTGGGTAACCTTCTCCTTGAACAGGAACTTGGCAGTTCTTTATAACTGGTTGTGTTCATACATGAGGACAAAGACCTGCAATATGACACTCAGATGCCACTTGGCTAAAAGCCACTGGATAGTTTTCTTGGAGTAGTACTGGATTGCACACCACAAGACCTAAGAAGTATGGTCTTTCCACGGTTGCCTTCTAGGAAGATCATTCCCTTTCCACAGAAAGCAAGGTTTTGAGATATATATATATCCTGAAACATAAGCATGTATGGATGTGTGACCATGTGTGAACATATCTGGTTCTGTTTGGGTTGGCATACACAGAGATTATTGCAGGCACTTTGTTCTTGTGAGGTACTATTACATTGCAGTATTTTACATGCATTGTTGAAAATATCAAATGTAAATGCCCCGAACATGGAAAACTATTTTTAAGGTATTTCTTACTTTATAGATATCCCAAAGCATTTGGCAGTTGAATATAAGACTTCACTGACACAAACTATCTGGACAAATAGAGCTATTAAGAGAATCTTATCTTAGAGTAATTTTATGTCACCCTATGAAAAGCAACAACTACTAAATAACACAATGTATTAATTGCTCCTTTTACCCTTTATATGACAGGCTATTTTTAATAATAATATACATCTCTATTGTTCCTTTATCCGTACTTGTCTCAGAGCATTGTATGCATATTTTAAGAGTCATTCCAAATTCTCCTTGGAAAGAACTGTGAATATGTGGGGGAAGGTTTGCTATAAAAATGAGTCGTAAATAAATAAATAACTTCTGATTTGTATAGAGCTTTTTAATGTTTTAGACAATGCATTTCAAATTATGTTGGTTCAATGATAGCATCCACTGAGATGATTTTCATTTTTTTTTCTCTCTCACCATAATGAAAAATGGAAATAATCTTTAATATTAATGAGTTTGCATTTAAAAGCATTATTGATTTTTTTAGGTAAGACATCACATTTCTTTATAATTCATGCTTTACAAAGATTTATTAACAAATATAGTAGAAAATGGATTTTCCAGACTCCTATTAGTAGGCAGGTGACAGTTCAAAAGCACGCAGCTTTTTTGGTTTATAGTATGAAAGAGCACACAGATGCGTTTGACCTGGTGGTGGGTGACAATGTGGAGGAAACTAAGCTTCTTTGGCTGTTCTCTTATGGCTATCAAAGTCATAACACATAGTCCTCTTTACACCTTTTCTGTATAGTAGATTGAACATTGGTCTCCGGAAAAGCAAATTCTAGTGGCTGCAATTTCTCCTCCTTCATGCATGTTTTCCCTTCCCTACTCTCTCCCCACTTCTCACCCACAATTCCCTGCACATTACTCCTTCACTCTAATTGAACTATTATAGAGGAAAGCATTTTTGTTTCAGTGAAAAATCAAATTGAGATGGAATTTCCTTTCATGTGGCACCTAAGCCCAATCATATCTTCTTCTGACCTGGGCAAAATACAAATGGAATTGATTCTGACTTGAGATAAATTTTCTCTGTGATTGATATTTATAGGTCATACAGCAAAGCACTTTCACTTGGTATCTCAGGGCATCTATAGCCTGAAGTTATGGAATCTTTCCAACACTGTCCTCTGCCACTTCCAGTGCAACACATTTCCCAAACACAGTGTCCCACAGTCCACTTATTGAGTATCTTCTGTTTCTCACATGTGTATAAGGACCACGCACAAGTGCTCATTCCCCTCTACTCTTCAGGTGTTTGCAAGCTCTTGGAAACAAACCCTGCCAACTTTGCTGTGCCCACTTCCTTCCCATCAGTTTTTCTTAGAGCTCACTCCTGCACCACAGGGAAATCACTGTGGTTCACTAACAGGGTGCGCTGAGATTTTTTCACATTAAATCCCACCCAGCCTTTTGGGATGTGAGTCTTTCTGAGGCACATATAGGATTCCATAACCTCTGAAATGCCAAAACCACCGCGCCTAGGATAAATAAAGGCTAAACATCCAGAAAAATAAAACAGTTGAATAATTAGATGAAGAGTCTTGAAATGAAGAACACAGACAGTTTACTATTTATGAACACTTTTTATTTTCCAAGTATGTTAAACATTTCACAAATGCCCTGTTTACATCTTCAGAGTAACTGGGTCTTTATCCCAGTTTCTGCAGGCAAACAGAGAGGCTTCGAGTTTTTTGGCTTTGACAGTCAGACCATTGGAGTGATGCAGGCTGCACAATCCAGCTGCCCTCATGGTTACTACTGCAAAAACTAGAGGATGCCTAAGCAGGCATCTGCTTACCTTTCCTCTTTCACAGTGAGTTCTACACAGAGTGGCCAGAATAACTTTGGGAAAATGTAAAATAGATACTCGCCTTCTCGGGTTTAAAAGCCATCACTGGCTTCATATCAGAGTAAGGATAAAACCCAGTTCCTTAACTTTGCCTACAAAGCTGGTGTCTTCAGGTTCCTTTCTGCCTCTTTAACTCTTATCACTGGTCCTACCTCCCATCTTGTATCATTTTCTCCAATCCCAAACAGTGTTGCTGGCACTTATCTTCCCAATGTCGGTTGCTTTATCCTGTGTCCCTTAAATTTTCTTCCTCTGATCACTGCCTGGATCTCTCCTACTCTTCATTAAGATCTCTGCTCTGATACACTGCCTGTGTAGGGGGACTTCTTCAGCCTCTCTTGGATTTAACAGCCTCTTTGCTCTTTTGTACTGCATCCTATTACTCTGCTTTCATTTTCTTTTGCAAGTTGCATCACGACCAGTCATACATTGTGCATTGATAGTTTCTTCATTTCCATCACTGGTACACGAATTCTGAATTTTGGAGAATTTATACACCTTCTTTACTTCTGATCCCCATCACATAGA
Source organism: Cavia porcellus (assembly GCF_034190915.1). Taxonomy (NCBI): domain Eukaryota; kingdom Metazoa; phylum Chordata; class Mammalia; order Rodentia; family Caviidae; genus Cavia; species Cavia porcellus. Next base: position 13,454,389 of record NW_026947489.1, read on the forward strand.
ACAATGTCTGGAATTTAGCACATTCTCAAAAAACCATGAAGTAAATTTCCAGTGAATTGTTTGGCTACTCTTCAGTTAGAGTCAAGTGGGCTACTGAGGGCTGACACTCCTTCAGTCCTTCTTCCTTCCTTTTCTTCTTCCTGTCTTCCATTCTCAACAGTGTCTACTTTTTAGGCTGGTCCCAAACTCACTACATAGTCGAGGAAGACTGAGAACTCATGATCCTCTTGCCTCAGTCATCTAAAGTACTGGAAATACAAACGCATCCCACCCCCTTGTGCTTTGGACTGACCAACTTTTGTACACAGAGGGAAAGTGTCCTGTGGGTTTCACAGAAACTTATAGTTTGAATGTATGACTCAAAGACAGGGAGTTGCATTGAAAGGGAGGGAAGTGTTGTGATGAATTTCCTATAGGAAAGTCTAAGGTCTACAGTGACATCTTTGGACTGGGGATTTAGCTCAGTGGCATAAGCACCTGCCTGGCAAGCATGAAGTCATGAGTTTGATTCCTGGTACCAAAAATAAAATAAATAAAATGGCTCCTTCTACAGTGACATCTTCTATGGTCAGCACTGATACAAGGCTAATAAAAGTCACACTGTGACTCTATCAGGGGAAGTTGTCTCAAGAGATGTGCCAAGAATCCACATTCTATTTAAAAGCAAACTAGCACATATTGAGTCATGAGTAATCACTGATCTCTAGACTTCAAACAATTTTCCTCATAAGATATGTGCTTTTCTCTCCCTATCCCCCAGATACACAAGTGCCTTGTTGTTGAAGAACTTACACAGAGTGAGACCTGCTCAGGCTGGCAGAGCAAACATCTGTAAACAAGGCTGGCTCTGGTGCCACAGCCCAAACTCAGGATCAGATCCAAAGCCACTCATCTCTTTATCCCATGTCCCGATTCTTCTCCCTTTTCCCAAGGCCACACCACGTGGCCTCTAGCACCTCTCCCCGCAGTGTCAATACACAGATGTGCACACACAACAAAGTAACCTCAAATCTGTGGAGGCCAGCCAAGGATTTGAGGCTGAGACTTTTTGTGCCAAACACTCTCCTGCTAAGCCGGGAATCTAACACCTCCTTTTGGCTCCAACAAAGCTTCAAGACGAATCTTAAAGCAGATACACTGCTTTTAATCTTATTGTTAACGGCTAGTGTTGTGCCAAAGTAAAGAAAGGGTAAGCTTTGCAAATGGGGACTCTAAGAAGACATAAGTAGGATACACAAAACACACACTCAGAGCAGTTCCCAGTGGGGTTAACGGGTGATCTCTCCTAACCACACTTCCTCCTTCCCATCCCTTCCTGTCTACGCAGTAATAAGCAAATTAATGAACAACAGGTAACATGCTATTTTTCTAAGAGGCAGAGTAATATGATGTTCGAATTTAATTGCTGTATTGTTTTCCAGAGGAAATCCAGTGTACCTACTGTGTACAGTGTACAGGGCCAATCCCTCTACAATCATTACTTTATTTATCTTTACTAGAGTCCCTTAAAAGTGGGCATCAATCACAGAGGGACTATGGCTCAGAGCGATGAGTTGATAAAATTTCAAACAGCTAAGTAATTTGACTGCGATTTTTATTCAAATATGATGATTCAAATATCCATTTATTTTTCCTTTTTCAATATGCAAAACTTCAAGGAAATAAATTCACAGTTCTCTGTGAGCTAGCTGGGTGGCTTTGTGATATTATAATGGAGCTCAGGCCAAAGTACAAGAAGGAGAGAGGAAACAGGAAGTAGGAAAGATGCCCGCAGTGAACACACAGGTTATGAAGTGGACTCATGTTGAGATACCGTGTGTTTGGTAGAAGGCGGCTAGCTCTGCATTTTGCTTGCTGTCTGACCCGATCACGCAGGTTTGTAATAGTTGACCCAGTCAAGCCATAAACTGCCTGACAGGAAGTAGTTTCTGTGCACTTCTCTGCCTCTGGCTGGGAGAGAGGACTTCCTGGTGAGTAAAGCTAACAGCAGATGAATTAGAGCATTTTAACAGCAGGAGTTCTGGACCCCTTTGTTTCTGAGGTGAAACCACCAAATGCCAACTCAATCATGTCAGCTCTGTGACAGCTCTTTGTCACACATTGACATGGGATTTCTGAGGGGAAAACTAGAGAGAAGTAAATATGAAATCCATGTTTTTGAAATCACACTGGACAATAAAACTGGATTCTTTCGCTTTCAAAATTACCTGAGATGAACTACAGGGACCTGAACTGTGCAGAAGGTTAAGAACATGGCAAATTCTAGTGCATGGATTAATACAAGCTCTGAGGCTTCTTCCATGGCACCAGGAAGCCATCAGTAAAGCAGCCTTTCCGAACGGCTGCATAGGAAATCAAGTACATTGACGACACACAACATCACACACGTGATGCCCAGGCTTATCACACTCAGATTCAGACAAGTGGAGGATGTAACTCACAGACACACTGCTTGTGAAATTTTTAAATGAGGCCTCAGACACTTAAGAAACAAAACTTGTTTTTTCTGCCTGTGTTTCTTGTGACATGAGTGAGATCTGTCATGAACTTGATTCTGATCTCCAGTACAGAGAACCTAGTGTTAATGATTCATCAAGTCAGCTTCAGAGCAGTCTTTCCTCCCCCAAAGTCTTACAAAATGCTTCCACATGCAAGAGCTTTAAAACATGATTTGACATCATCATGTGCCATAACTAGTGAATTGGAGTGATTTCCAGGATTGAATTCTGTGCTCTTCTTCATACCCAATGTCGAGATGCTAAAATGACAACCCTGAGGTCAGATACTAAAATGTACAACCTCTCCTAGCCTTGTAATGCTTGGTTGATATGCAGTTATTGTCCTGAAAGGCAGTCATTGGAGTTGAAAGATAAATATTATTTCATATCTTATTGAATAAAATATGTTATATCACAGGTGATGGAGACAGATTGACTCAATAAATTCTAATAGTGTATGCTGAGAAATAGTGGCAATAAAAATGCTGATGACTTGACACCGGGAGAATATTGAATGTCATTAACATGCTATTTCCTCTGTTCTGAGCTCCCTGTCATGTTCTGCACACTGTCATAATCTCTATTAGTGGATTTTTCTCTGGTTTATCAGCCTGGGAAAAATGGCACTTTTTGATGTTTTAAATTATCCACTACTCAACTGATTGCAGTAGTGACGTACTGTCTAAAACACAGAAAATTAATGTGAGGATTTTATGGAAAGTGTGCCACAAAAAAAAAAAAAAAAATGACTGCAGATGAGCCACACAGTCACACTGCTCCAAAAATTTTTGTCCGATCTCATTTTTACTCATTTTGTTAACTGCATAATAACTGACAAGGTTTACAAGAGGTTTGGTTCAAGGGTTTATTAAAGATTTTACAGTAAGTTCTGTTTAAGAGGTTATGTTAAAAGGGGTTAGTTCCATGGATTTTATTACACGCAATGAGATGTAATAATGGAACTTGTAAAGCTTGTTTTAATTTCTATCGTTTCTGTATATTGCTTGGGAAACACAGACAACACATACTCCATCCTGACATATTTTAACTTGTAAGTCACAGCTTGTAAATTGACATCAGTTAATAACCATCTTCAATGGTCCATGTTTCACAGGAATCTAACTTAAGATCGTCAGCTCCAATTACTTTTAGTCTTCCCTCCAAAGTTCGGAGTGAAATACATTATATGATAAAGCTTTGTGTTAGATACAAGTATCCAAGCTTCTAAATAAATCTCAATTTAAAACAACTGGTTCTCATGAACACACTGCTTTCCTATGCTACTTATCTGACTGGCACCAATCTGATTGTGTCTCCAACAGACCTCCATGTAAACTTCACTGTCATTAACCATGGTGCTCAGTCAGCAAGTAATTAATTGGCAAAGGAGTGGTTGTTCCCTCGATATTATATTTATAACCTATCCAGATTTCCAAATCCTAACTAACATTACTGTAGTCTCTTATTTGAATTGTTGGAATAATCTTATAATTCAGCTTCCATCTTCTGCTCTGCCCCAATAACCTGAATCTCTTCCATTCACCACGTTGAGGCAGGTTTGATCATGCTCTGTCCTAAAGAAAGCTGCTGCTGTGGGTCTCCTCCAACTTCCACAGCTGCTTCTAGGACTCCACTAAAGTCTTCACATGCTTCTTAATTTCAGTAGTAATGGGGCCTGTGTCTTAAATGACTCTTCTGTGGACCATCAGCTTTGTGGCTTGCATAGATGACCCAGATAGGTGGCAGTAGTTATAAAAAATTTCTATTCTTAGACCTATTTGTGTCCATAAAATATTAATAAAAGGAAAGACTATTGAGCAAAGGAAATTTGAAACAGTGATGCACCCAAGAGTAAATCAACAAAACATGTAATTATTCAGTGAGCTCTGATACATTGGCAAGGTTGAATTTACCCCTTCACAGTTTGTACAAAATACAGCAAGATGAATCTAAGTATCCAAAAATCCAAAGTAGGACAGAAAATACAGTGAAAACATTTCAATTGTCCTGTTTTAGTTTACTTTTATTGAAAATAAAATAGCACATCCATACTGATAACACTTTATTTTGTAACAATATCTTCCAGTCACCTTCTGCATCATACAATTCAGAAGTATATTACACTTATTATAAAATACATTAACCAGCTATGTATGTATATATATTTATGTGAGGAATAAAGACACAGATTCAGAGGGAGAGAGAGAGAGAGACAGAGAGAGGCAGAATCATAAATCCTCCAACTGCCATTCAGACCACAAAAGCAAAACTTTTGTTTATCCCTTATGTTAAGAGAAATAATTCACTTTCAATTCCAATTTTATTATATATTTGGCATAATTTGGATAATTTGGCAAATTTGGATAAATTTGACATGTTAATAATAAAAATAGTATGGGATGGATTTCATCTTGGAAATTTTTGTTAGCAGTTTAAATAGTTTTAGTTAACAGTTAATTTTCAATTAAATAGCAAAGGAGGCTTTTTTTATGCGAAAGAATGGAAATCTATCCAAACAGAGTAACAAATGTAATAAGATGCCAAGGAGGGAGTTTTGATGACTTATTTTTAGTATAAGACCCTGTTATTAAGACAAATATAATACTTTTAGAGCCTATCCTATCATAGCAGAATGTGCCAAAATTATTGTGTCAGCATCACTGGCAAGCCACCTATGATGGATCACAAAAAAAGAGATTGAGGCAAACTGTGTAGTTTGTTTCCAAAGCATTCCCCCAAATGTTCACTGCACTGGATGTATAAGTGTTAGATAATGAATTTTTGGGAAATGATTGGATCATGTATACTGTAACCTCATTATGTAGATTAAATTAATTAGTTAAATGGGCAATTGGGAGCTAGGACTGTGCCTTTGAAGAGTCTTACCTCAGTGCTTTTCTTTATTTATTATGCTTTATTATTATGCTTTTCTTTATTTATTATGCTTTTTATTTATTTATTTTTCTTCCAAAGTACCATCAATTGAGCAAACTTGCTTCACTGTAATGTTTTGCCTAATCTTGGGTCCCAAGCTACACAGCCAGCCAATCATGGACTGTCCCTTCAAAACCATGAGCTAAAATAAATCTCCTTTGTGTTGTTATTCTTACATGTTTCTCTCAGTGACAAAAAATTGATTAACATGGTAGAATACCATGTCTCTATGGAATAGAAATAAGTCTTTTTTTTTTATTTGACTGGGAGAAAAACTTGCATACTCTTGTTTCTTAAAATCTATTTGTGTCTCCTCAAAGCCTGAAGAAATCTGAAGGCAAAAAATGGGCTACTTCGTGACTATGATGGTGGAGGTTTTTCAAGCACTAAAAAGTTTCTGGAGGAAAGTTTTCTGGAACTTTCTGGGAGAAAATTCACCCAAAAAGGACATCTGAAGAAGTGAAAGGACATAGTAAAATATTGCTGTCTCAGTTGCTGAAATACTGGCTTTTCATGACCAATGAGAACTAGAAAGTCAGGGACCTTATAGTTCTTCTAGGAGTGGGCCATGGCCACCTTTCAGAGCAAGTGTTAGAGAGAAAGAAGGCATTTTATGCTTGGTTTTTATCAAGTACAGTTTGATTGATTATGTAATGATAACTAAGGAGAATTTACTACACATAGGGTGATAAATATTATGTCACAATCAGATTTCTAAGAAAGATGAGTTTGAGTCAAAAATCAAGGACTAGAAATTTTATGAAGCATCTTCCAGGACCCATAATGTTTTTTAGAATTAAAGAAATCAGGAAAGGACTGAGTTTAGAATCTCAGCGCTAGCCAGTTTTACGTGATCCTGCAGAACTGCCCAAATTAAGTAGAGGAGTAGGCTTTATACACAGATCATGCATTGTATGTGGGTTACTCCAAGCAAGGTGTATGGACTTTATTGAGCTCATTTCAGGAACACACAAAGAGGAGAGACATTGTGTGTCATCATTATGCCCATTGGCTCGGAAATTGGATGGCCTTAGACTTGAAAGCATCTCAAGGCATCTATTACAGTCTACCCCTTGTACCACTGATATCCACCTGGTTCCTGTAAAGTTGGAGATCAGCTTCTTCAGAATTCTGGTGAGCTTCTTTTTGCTGAAGAAACTCAGAAGAGGCTGTTGGGACATGCTGCAACCCACACCCTAGAGTTATTCATGATGCGATAGCCAGTGTTACTCATTTTATTTTCATACTTTCCACTCTCGATTTCTCCCATTGCAATATGTCTCCTTTGCTAGCCCAGGTGACTGACCAGGGAGGCAGGACGGCTATGGCTCTCATATGTGAGCAATGTGAATCCCTGGCCACCTGTTTCTTAGGTTTTTGTCTGCTGCACTTGCCCCGCTGATAACAAAATTAGCTACATGAATAGCAAGAAGCACCCAACTAATTGCTAACTTCATCCATCCCTGCTCCTGTATCTAAAAGCAACTTGTATATTCTCCTAATGACTACTGCTAATAACTGTTGTCAGCATGGGAGCCATCCCTTTCCTTATCTGTGGTTCCTCGGCATCTTTTCTAGTGCTGATGTCTCTAATGTTGTCTGTCAGGTTTCCTGCCCTAGTGGCGGGGTATTTTGCACCAAAACTTGATCTACAACAAGACTCTTAGTTTTCTGGAAATTCCACAAACCTTATGTTTTTTGTTACCTATGTGTGATAGAAGGCTTTAATGACAACCTAAACCTATATACAACCACAGTAATAAATGTATTAAAACTGGTGTTTTGGATCCCAGAATATCAGTGCCTCCTTAGTTATTGGGTCCCAAAGCTTTCACAATATTTGGATATTTTGTTACCCAAGTAAGTGAATATAGAAAATAATTTGCATGTCTACTTGCTATTGGGTTGTTGTAGCCATTTCTCCTAGAAACCAGTTTTTTTTCTTTTAGTCAGTAAATTCTGAATTGCAAACTGAAACAAGTCCAGGAACTGAATGAGAGGTCATGATCTTGCATTGGTGTGCTGCCCTAAACCTCCTGATCATGTATTTTCAAAATTTCTTTTCATCATGTAGATTGAGAAGTACTCTTCCTGATTATCAGTCCCTCTAGGGATTCTGTGCTTGTTCAACCATTTCCACAATTCATCACAGTTCAGGCACCTCTGTCTTCCATTAAAAACTTGTTACTCATTGGGATCATTATGTTCAATTTGCTCTGGTATTAAATTATGTTATTTATCCTCTTAATTTCTTTAATTCTGTCATTCCATTCTATGATTGAGCCTGTTTCGACAATAACATCTCTCATTATCAGCGCTGGCCCATACCATTCAGATACCACTGCACTTCTCAGTGGTTCTGTTGTGTCTCTCATCAGGGTGTTGCTTGCCATGCAATGTTAACAAGATGCCATCTTGACAGACAAGATGATCTCTGCTGGAGAACATAATCAGTTGTAGTATTTTTCAGTTTTAGAAAACACTGTCTCTAGCAGGCCTGTTTTGTAAGTCTTTGATTCCTATTTATATATTCTGCAATGGTAATTCTCTCAATTTTACTTATCCTATGGTAGACCATTGATTTCCTACCAGTTCTAAAAGATACCCCAGCAATGAGTTAAAACTATCTTCCAGAATCTCTGCAGAGTATTATGAACTGTATGCCTAGTTCTCTTTCTGATAAATCCTCTCTACCCAAATTTATATTTTCTTCCTCTTATTACATAATCTTCTGTTTTTAGTGCATACATAATTTTCTGACTCTAAGAGTACTTGGTGACCATGCTCTGCAAAAAGTTTATTCCTCATTGGCAAGTTCATCAACTTCCTGCCTGGATAACAAAGAGGCTTATTTCTAGTTAGGCTTCTAGTGGCCAAAAGTAGAGTACGGTGCAGATGCTAAAAGAAACTCACACTGTTTTGAAAAACAGAATGCTCTATAGACTTCCGGAAAGAGAGGAGTTTCATCTTTCAACAAGAAGAAGTCAAACATTCTATAGGACTAGAGAATTTAATGAATATAGAGACTTGAGAATGTTTTGTATGAAAAACCCAGTATTTCCCCATCCTAGTTTTTACTGTCTCATCACATCTAAATCACAGTGATGATTTTAATAAAACTTTTTAATAAAAATTTTAATAAAAGTTCTGACAAGGTAAAGATTTATTATAAGGATTAACCCTTAATTGTTGGAGCTTTGCTACTCAAATGAGTTTGACTTGGTCTTGGTTTTCAGTCCATAGTTTTCCCATGACAGATGAGAATCTCTTTTTCCGTTGTCAAAATTTGTCTTGTTTTCACTTGGAATCAATGATCTCAGCAACTTATTTGCTTTCTCTAAAGCATTTACTACCTCCAGCTAATGCCTTCCTGTTTCACTGTTTTTATAATTACAGTTTGCATCATGCCAATTGAAATGCTTACATATTGTTTCAGCTGGTGTAATCTTTTTCAGCAGGTATGTCATTGAAGGTTACTATCATGGTTTATTTCAGTGGTCCCCAAGCCTCATGCAACACGGACACGACCAAATCGAACATTTGTGATTGGTTCATTTTATAGCACTTGGAATGGTGGTGTGAGTGCTGCACCCTCCCAGGGGTGGAGCCAGCATATGATATATCAGCGGGAAGAAGGTTTGTCTCTCTCATTCTGGTTCTCGTGATTTTACTATTTGGTGCTAGTCATGAATGGCTGCCTTGTCTTGTCACCCTGCTGCAGAGAGCCATTTAAATATGGACTGAAACCTCCAAAGTTGTAAGAAATGAACCTTTCCTTCTTTTATGCTGGGCATCAGGAATGTTGTCTCAACAATGAGAGTGAAAAGTAACTGAAACAATTACCACCAGAGATACAGGCGGTCAGTGACTTACCTTTCAACACTGACAGTCTATAGTGCTAGGCAAGGCTGGTGTGATGTAGTTCCTAAATCCCATTTAAATTTCCCTCTCTTGGGATCTCTGGGCACCAGCAGTTACAAGTTTGCTTCAACAAGATGCAGAGGAAGATGGATAGTTGAAAGCAGGGAGTTTATTTCAGAGTGCCTTTGAGATCAACAACTGAATGGAGTGATGGAAACAGGATGGCGCAGAAGGGAACTGTTGTGTCAACCTAACAATACAATAACAGCCTCAGACAAATACACAGGAAGCTCTGGATCTGGGATGCCCCTGAGGAGTCCTCTCTAATTGAAGCAGAAGGTGTTCATGCCTTCATTGGACCAGTTGCTGGACACAGGATACAGTAACCTGGGAGTAGGGTGTGTCCTTCAGATAAAGGCATTTGCTGGAAGATAAAACATAGTAATAAGCTGTGAACTCTTGCATCAGGTTAGGAAATGATTGCTGTAGCACTGCTGGGGAGACAGGAGAATCTTGGCGACAGTCTGGAGCATTTACTACACATTACAATAAGTTTGTCACAGGAGTTGTCCAGTTTCAGTCTATTAACAGTTATTTGAGGCTGGATATATGAGTATTTTATAAGTAGAATGTCTTATAAATGAAATACAAGTGAAACTGGAATCCTGAGGAACTTTTATTTTAGGTGCAATTAGGTGTATTAGAAACTAAGATGTTGTCATACATCTGTCTAGACCGGTCTTCTTACTCAGTAGTGCGACCTCAAATCTTAAATTATTGCTCATTTCCATTTCTACTGTAGCTCTACAGTAAGAGCTGAAACAACCTGAGCTCAATCATTCCCCAATTTCATTTCTTTGCTTTGGGTGACTATATACATTATACAATTAGTGTTGCCATTTCAGTGAAAAATACATTTGATGGAGACTGTCCCGAAAGTTATGTCAATTTTGGAAGGCATTGTGTGGTGTGTTTTCATTTATTTGAGTCATTTTTCAATTTCTTTTTAGGCGTCTCACAGTTTTCAGCACAAATATCTTGAACATCTTTGTTAGAATTATTACAAGATATTTAATATATATTTTAATGAAATTCTAAATAAAAATTTTCATTTTATTTTCCAACTCTTTAGTGCTAGTATACAGATATACAAATGATTCTTAATACTTATAATATTAACCTTATTATCTTACCACCAGTCAAAGTTCACTTATAACTTTGTTTTTAATGTAAAAATTTCCTGTTGTTTTTTCTTATAGCTATCATATTATGAGAATAAGTACAATTTAACTACTTTTACAATGATTATGCCTTCATTTTTCTTGTCTTATCACCTAGGACTTCTGTATAGTACAATGGTAAATTCAAAGTACTACGTTAGCTTATTGAAGGTCATGCAGTAATAGAGTATGAAAGCATTATATAAGCTACGTAATTTGTCTCCAAATGATGTCTTTGATCCTACAGAGATGCTATGATGAAAGATACAGGTTTATGCTTCAGAACTCAGGGACTATTCACCTGCTGTTTGAAGTACTGGTTTGCAGTTGCCTTTATTGAAGGCAATGCTTTCAGTTGAAGAAGCAGCATCCAGCTTAAATTTGTGCTTAGTGCCAGAATGGTGACACAGGTGCAGTGACTACTAACATAGAGGTGAGGGGTTTGGTCTTTTTGACCCAAGACAGCCAATTCCAAAGAGATGGCCTGTTTCTGACACTCTCCAGGGAAACTTGGAACAGCACTGATGCTTTCTAAATGGGATAACTTTTGCTAGGCAGTCTCAGTGTCTTTCTCCTCTACAAGCATTGCTTCCAGTAAGTCATCTATATGTATATATCTTTGTCTTTATCCAGGAATCTGATCTGAGATACCCTCTGTACTCTGTAATCACTATGGTTAGTTTGTGGACATTAAAGATTGTATTAAGTAAAATACTATAAATATATGCAAATTACTAATTCAAAATAAAATATAGATTTGACTCAGAAATACATTTCATTATATATTTCCAAACTCCAATCTTCTAGTTCTTTATAAAATGCATAGTAAATTGCTATAAACTTTGTTGACCCTACTTTGCTATAGAACTTACTTTTTCTCTGCTATTATATTTTGTTCCCTTTATCCAAATTTCCACCCCCTGCCTTTGTAGCCAATAGTAGCTATTCTTAGCATCCATATATCCATATGAAATGCTCTTTGACCTTTTCTTTTTCTGGTGCTTGTCTTATTCAATGTAATGTCCCCAGGTCTACACTTGCTCAGACTTTCAACTTCAATAGAAAAACAGAGAAAAAAGCAAAGATGGGTTCCAGTGGAATAGCATTTAGAATGACTTTTTGTTATTTTATTATATGTAGTGTGAGTACAGATATCCAAAATCAGATTTGAGATGTTCACTCAACTCTGTTACAGCTCTTCCAATTTATTGGCAAAGATCTGTCATTCAAAGAACTCAGAGGTTCTTTGCTGGCCTGATAAGTGACTCAGGATTATATTCTGTGTAGCGGATTTGACAACTAAATGTTTCCAGAATCATCTTGAGGATGGTTACAATAAAAAAAGGTCTTTGCGGAGAGTAACCTGTTGAATTTCCACAAAATGTTAGAACACCAAATAGAGTATGGTCATAGCTTTGTTTTACTTCTTTTTAAAAATGTCCCAGTGTCAGATTTCCTTCTAGAGAATGAGACATGAATTCTATTCTGTGATTTTAAGGAAACTAATTCCAGATGCACTATGAGTAATGCTGTCAAGAAAAATTGAATTTTTGAAATTTTCTTGAAAAAGTGACTTATAGAAGAACACTATGTTCTCTTCATAAAAGATATTCTTTATCTGAAAAAAATTGATTTCTCTTCAGTATTTACCTTTTCCCTAGATGATTCAGATCTCTCTAACCAATACGGTCCTTAGAAGTCCCATACAATCCTTGTACCCTCTGACCACAAATATTACCTTGTTACCCACTTAATAAAATTCATCAAATTAGATCCTGGTGTTGTCAAGAAATGATCACATTATCTAACCCAGACTGTATCTGCGAGGGTGAGTAGAATCTTCCCTTGGTTCATTTCACACCCATTGGAAGAGGCGATGGCTCTTTGTATTGTGGTTATACAACTAAGAAGGGGTGGTGAGCAGCGATCAGTGAGGCTATTACCATACACAGCATAAGAAACCCTGTCCAGTGAAACAAGACCTTAGAGAATCATAACAGAGGATCTCCGACAACATTTCCCAAGTTCATGCACCCGTCTGTTTAGTTAGTTATTCTCTTCATCACTTCATTGAACTAGACAGTGACTCTTTTCCAGCTCTTTTGGTCTGAGTTAGATTTTAAAGTCACTTTCAACTAAAATTTTTCATAATAATGCACCAAGTTTGGTGCATTTGTAGGAGGTGAACCTGCTACTGAACAATTCATCCTGCTTACCCTCTCCACGTCTTATTCCAGGGAGACTAATGGAAGGCCATTGCCCATGGTTGGATCATTTCTAAGTGGAGGCATACACAGGAATGTTTTCTTAAATTAACTTCTGTAAATGGAGAATCTACTCTGGCCAGTAGTTTGTAAAATTCCAAAACTACCAATTTAATGGAAATGTGAAAGTAATAAGTAAATTATTCCATGTCACATAAGTGGTAACGTAAATGAGAATATAGACTTCTGATTAGGGAAAATATTCTTAAAGAGGGATAGATAGACACAAGTTGTAACCATACGACTCTAGAGAAAATGTGGAGTTTCATTCTCATTAAATAGAATGGATTCCTTTATGTTTCCATGCCATTTCTTGTTTCCTCCGTACAGCACCAATGTTGATTTTAAGCCACTAACTTAGCTAACCATAGAGTAAGCAGTGTAAAGTGGAATATCATCGACAAGATGGTGATGTAGTATATAATAAATCCTCCAGAGTCAGGAATCTGTGGTAACCTGGAGATCCAAGATTTCTCTTCTTAAGGATATAAAAATGAATGAAGCTAGCCATAAGAAATTTTGATTTTTATCTAAAATGTCAATTTTGCATCATTTAATGTAATAATAATTTAACAGTACTGTCTAATAGTACCACTAAGAGCAGGGCCAGCATTCCTAATGGAATATTTGGAAAATTCACACATTACCTTGGACTTGCCTTTATATTTCTTTCTTTCTTCTCAGAAGTTAATTAGAGCAAAACAAAGAAGTGTTTCTCTGACAACTTGTTCAGGTTTCAGTGAAGTAAGGGACAGCTTTTGTAGGTAGCAATCTTCAGAGCTTTTCTGACTCTGCATTGCTCCTACATACACAGAATTACAGGCCAATCCTTACTTGGGAAGTATTATTGCTGGATGAGTGTTGGTTTCCTGTCTCCTACTGATCTGATTTGTGAGAAAGGAATCCCGTTCCATTCCAGGGTGACACCACTGGTCAACCTCAATGACAACCCAACACAAGATGATGGGATCAACAGTGGCTTACTGGTCACATCTAGTCATAGTGCCAGAGAGGAGGTCACACAAAGCAATGTAATCATGTGGGGCTGCACAGAGAGTAGGGCCAGGAACCAAGTGAAATGCAAGTCTATGGGATACAGTCTTCATACTGTAATGAAGGTGAGGTGACCTCTGTTTTCAAAAAGAGGATGTGATTGGCTTGTGTTGTAGTCCGGGGTTATACACAGAGAACAATTCAGATCAGGACATGGAGTTTATAATATTTTTATAATGGTCACTGGAATTTAACACAGGAGAATGCAGGAAATCCATCCGCAACACCAATGACATGGATTATTTAGTCAAGAGTCTACACCCCATGGCAATGTCCCACATGAGTCCAGATAAAAACCCAGAGCTCAGGACAATGCCTCCATGAGTCCAACTGGAAGTCCAGGGCCCACAAGGACTCACACCAGTCTCTTTTACGGATTCATGCCGGGAAGACCCAAGGGTCAGCGGTGGAAACCAGAAAGTCCATGCCAGCAGGATGAAGGAGCTGTGCTAGTGGGATGAGGGTTCTACACTGGAGCTGAGAAGTCACACTCACAACAAAGAGCGGGGCTGTCCTGAAAGGCACCACAGCTGTCCTCAGCGACACGGAGGCCCCGAGCTCCTCCAATGACAAGCACAGTCGGAAACGTGCCAGGAAGCAGCGTGACGAGTTCACCCTGGAGACCAGGCAGCACATGTCTTCCCATCCGGAGCCAGGAAGCAATGCTCGATGTGAAGACCAAAGCTTCTCCAGGAGAACCAACAGCTCAGACAGCAACTTGTAGGAGAACTAACAATGCCTCCATAACGCCTCAATCCCTCTCCAACAGCTCTCCTCTCCACCTATTTATCCTGGCAGCCCTCCTCAGGTGGAGCATCTTCTCTCAATGCATGCTGATGTAATCCAGCTGGCGTTAAGTTGACCACTAGTTATCGAACCATAGCTTGTTAGAATAATTCCACTGTCTGGCACAGAACAGAAGGTAACACCAAAGAGGTAAGTAGGAGCGATGCCTAGTTCTCTTGATGGATAGGAGAATTAGGCCAGGGGATCTTATCCAAGGGAGCAGATTTAAGTGAAAAATTTTGTTTATTCCATTCAAGTCCTCCTCAGTTTCCTCAGAACTAAGGTGGCACATAATATTGGATTTTGACTTTACATCACGTTTGTGTAGGATGATGAGTTATTAGGATCTTAAAACAAAACAATAAGCAACAAATAAAATAGATAATAACCTGCTGTATGGTTGAAAAAAATTATGACATAACTTTCCTTTTAACCAAAGGAGTACAAGGCTTGTAAATCACTAATCATAAATACTGGGACATTGCTTCAGTATTTTGTAAATTGGAAGTCTTCCTTTGACTTTGGTTTAAAGATTCTTATATTTTTGTAGATGTTAAACTTTGAGGGCTAGCAGAGTCATAACAAAACGTCTTCAAACATCTTATTTGAAGGTCCACTAGCCTGACTTTGTATCTCGACTGTGCTGATTACCAGGTATTCAACTTTGGGCAAATATTTCCATTTTCTTGGATTTGAAGGCTTAAACTTGAAGGCATATCTCATATTATCTATCTCAGATGATCTCACAAATTTTGAATGTGACAACAGAAATGAATGAACTGGCTTTTCAAAAGACTTTTACACTAATTGTTCCTTTCTCTCCTTCTGATTAAGCAAAGTCATTTTTTCTTATTCATTACTGACCAATTTTGCTTATTCTTATTTCTGTGGTGTGAAGATGCACTTTTAATAACTGTACTACAACCATTAAAAGCACTATTTAAATAAATTAACAAGCATTATTTCAGTACATGGTACAGAACTACAAGTACACAGTGCGTTCTATATTATATTATCCAGGAAATTACCAGAATCTTTATGTTTAGGTAAAAGAAGGCACCAGAGGGGCCGAAGATTTAGCTCAGTGGCATAAGCATCTGCCTAGCAAGCTCGAAGTCATGAGTTTGATCCCCAGTAAGAAAAAAAAAAAAAAAAAAAAAAAGACACAACAGTGGAGCACAAATGGCAATGTCTTTGCTAATCTGTAGATTCAATTTGAAATGTTTAAATTCTAATCAATGACCCAGTGCTATTGGTGGGAAGTTAAATGCTATGAAACATATGATAATGGCCTGTGTTTAGACTCCAAGATACTTTCATAGCACTTTTTTTTACTAAAAGTAAATTTGAATTTAACTTGTTCATCAAAAAAAAAAAAATCCTGCTAATGATTCTATACACTACTCACTAAACATTTCTACTGAGATGCCACCCTGGTACCCCAAAGACACAATCAAAATTGAAAATCTCCTCTCCTACCTGTGCCCCAAATTCTTTCTCTTCTCCTCTTTTTAATGAAGGACAGTGTTAAGTATATGGCATAGTAAATCAAAACCAGGGCTTTATCATTCGTCTCTCTTCGCTGACACCTGCCATGTCCAATTGTTTTCAGAGTTCAATATTTTACTCATAATTGACTTTTTTTCTATTCCAGTGCCTCTCATTTAGTTCAGGCTACTTTTAGCTGTAATATGGACAAACAACAGTTCAGTTATCACATATATTTTCTATATCGCAACCAATTAAATTCTCTCATTTTAAACTTTCTGTATAATGATGGAAACCAAAAATGTTTCAGAATTAGCAGCATGTAATAAACTGAATTTATCCTCTCACTAATTACAATAAAAAACACTGAACAAAATGCAAAACAACCCCTGTATATTTTGAAATGGTAAACAAACTCAAGTATCATTGAGTCAAAACACGGAGAAGTGACTGCCGAGAGGGAAGTTTTATGACACTGTTTGCCTCTTTCTGCCACATGCTGGCTCTTTCATACTCTAGTCATTTAGCAGCCTGGTGGCTACGAATCAGACAGAAACTCATTTTCTGTCCAAAGAAATTAAAGAGAGCAATCCTTGCATGTCAGAAAGCATTATGGGAATGCTGCAAGCAGAAGAGGCTTCCTTACTTCTGAGTATAAGCAAACAAAATCTAATCCCAGGCCTTGGGGTGTGCAGGTATAGACAGACACACAGAGGCTCAGCTACTGCCTGGAGACTGAAAAATTGTGTGATGACACATGCCAATCTTCTGCCTTAGGAGTATGTATCTGTAACAAACACATGCAAAATGGCAAAAGATTGAGCATGGCATTGAACCATTGCTTAAGTTCTGATCTGTTCACACATGGGAGAGACTCAAATGGTATAGCAAAGACTTAGAAATCTACGGAAAAAATGGATCCATTTCTCAATTTACTATCTAAACGTAACTAGTTTGAACACTTGATAAAAATAAAATACAAAACATTTTCCCAGATCCAGTGCCCAGTTACATAGTACTTACAATGGTCAGAAAATAATATGAAATTAATTGACAGAATACAAAAACAAAAAACAAACCTGTAGCATGTGACCAAAATGGAAAAATGGACAAAATATTATAAAAAAGGCCCAGTAACCAAATGATGAAAAGAGAAGAACAAGAGTAAACCAATTTGAAGATATACAACGCTAACAGGAGGAACTATCATAACAGCAGAGAGAGGAAAGATCCAACAAGAGAGATTTGCAGGAGCAAGTTGAAGACTGTCAACTTCTCTCTCATAGGGTAATTATGAGTAAAATATTGAAGGTGGTTAGCCGAAAATGTTTGAAGCAATAATGTTTGAAAACTTCTCAAAATTTCTGCAACACACACACACACATATACATAGAAGACTGGTAAAATGCAATTCTAACTTGGGTAAACTGAAAAAGATCATGCTACTCTACTTTATAATATGCTTAAAAGCAAAGATGAAGAAAACATTTAGAAAGCAAGTTGAGAAAAATGATACTGCACGTAGAGGAAGAATGATCTGAATGGCTGAATAATTTTACATAACTGTAAGGTGTTCAAGGAAAGAACTGTCAATTCTGAATTGTATTTCCAGTAAAAATATATTTCAGAATTGTATGTGAATGAAGAGATTGTGATACAACTAAGAATTTATATTCAGCTGGTCTTTTTTATAAGAAATTGCAAAGTAAAGGAATGTTTTTGAGGCTGGAAGGAAATGATAGAAACTTGTATATATAGAAATAAAAAGAATCTTCAGAAAAGACAAATAGCAGGGTATAAATGAATAAATGTTCATACAAAGTGTCTGATCTTTAAAGCAAAAGTTATGATAGAATGTAACGTGAATTATCCTATATGTAGATATAATGCCTATGAGAACTAAACCATGAAAATCAGTGGGATATGACAAATAATAGAAATGCCTGTTGTACATGAAGTGATATAAACTATAAAACATTAAGTATGCACATTGAAATTTTTAGAATATCCACTAAAGTTAATATGCAGAGATATAAGCAAACTTTCCAACAAGTTGATACAAAGTATTTAAAATGTCATTAAATAATTCAAAAGAAGTTTGGTTATTTTTCTCATTGCTGAGACAAAATACCCAGCACCCAAAGTTAAAGGAGGAAAGGTTTATTTCGGCTTATGGTTTATAGAGGTTTCAGTGAATATTTGTCTAGCTCAAGGAGGAATGTCATGGCAGAGAGACATCGCAAAAGAGAAACAGTTCATGGCATGGCAAGCGGAAGGCTGCTGTGGCAGGCAGCAAAGCAGCAGCAGCTGCCTTTGTATTACATCCGAGTTGTGAGTCCATTGATTGGTGCCACCCACAGCTGAGGTTAGGCACCCTCTAACCTAGCATCTCACACCCAAGGTCCAGCTGGGTGACCACAAACTCCCACCTATGACCACAAGTGGCTTTGGTGGGGGCAACATCTAAATACAGGCATAACAAAGGCAAAAAGCAAGGACCCACAAGACAAACAAAGACTCAGTTTGTATGAAACACAAGGATTTATACCTGTTTGAAACTAATGCTATCAGACATTAACTCAAATCCACAGGAAAAAAGTAAGAGCACCCAAATTGATACATATGCAGATTAATATGTAAAATTATATATATATATATATATATATATATATATATATATATTTTTTTTTTTTTTACTTTTGCTTCACTTCTTCAAGAAGCACAAGACTGCTTAAACAGTAAATCCAACCAAATACGATTGGATTTATAAGACATACCAGTACTACATAGACAAGTGTAACTGCAAAATAAGAAAAGAAAAATGAAGTTACATGCAACATTTTACATTTTACAAGGATTCAGTTAGTAATAAAGCAGTCTGAAATAAAGATTGTATGAGCTATTGCACATTAAAAACTAAGTGAAATAAGTGTTTAAATTAATGAAGGCATTGAAATGGATATATCCATACTTATATTTTCCATACTGTATTGCTATTTGACTTTAATATGACCCATATATTTTGTTACTATGCTTATTTTTTCCTATTATCTTATTTTTGATATGTGTAACATCTATTATACACTAATATGTAATTTACAGAAATTATGTCATAAAAATCAGTTTTATGTTAAATATATAATACATTATATTATACAATATATTAATACATTCTATATTAATAAACTATATATTATGGCACATATATGCCTCAAAAAAAGAAAATAGTAACAAAAAATAAATGATATATAATAATGTCAATTACGCACATGCAAATCTAATGAAATCCATAATAATATTCAATTTAAATGACTAATGCAACCTCTAAGAAAAAATAACAATAATTGGAAACTGGATTAAAAACTCAGTATCCAACTGTCAGTTCTCTCCAAGCATCATATTTTAGATTCAGAAGCACAAACAGATAGACATAAAGAACCAATCTTCAGCTGAAGTGGTAATGTAAATATCAAATAACATAGTCTGTCCGAGAGGAAGTAGAGTTAAAGGCCAATCAGGAAGATGTGATAAATATGGACATAGCTACATCTAATAACATAGCTTCCCAGTACATGAATGAAAATCTGACAGAAGTGAAAGGAAAAACATACAGTTCAGCAATAAAATTTCAATGCTGTGCTCTAAAAAAAGAGAACTATCCAGTGACATAAATACTTGAGCCAGAGTGTCAATCATCTTGACCTCACTGACTTTTGTGCTATACTCCATCCAATCACAGCACAGTATCTTGTCTTTTCAAGGTCACAGGAGCTATTCTTCAGAATAGAATATATGGTAGGTCATAAAATAAGACATGCTAACTTTGAAAATATTGAAATAATACAATATGTTCTTTGATCACAAAGTAATGTAACCAGAAATCAAAGATAGAAAAATATTTGGCAAGTTTTCAGACATTTGGAGATTAAATAATACATTTCTAATAAATAGCCCACAGCTCAAAGAAAAATCACAGGGGAAATTATAAAGCATTTTAAGTGAGTAAAAATAAATTACCAATAATTATGGTGCTCAGCTGAAGCAATGCTTAGAAGAACAATACTAACTTTAAAACAACTATATTATGAGAAGAAAAGATGCAAATCTACATAAAGTACTGTATTTCCAACTTGAAATACTAAGAAGAGTAAATCCAAAATCAATAGAAACATCCAAGATTGTATGGAATTCAGTAAATAGAGAAAAAAAACTCAGAAAAAGAATGAAATTTAAAGTTCATTGTTTGAACAGACCAATGCAATTGAAAAACTTTTAAACAGAACACAAAATCTAGAATATAAAATTACATAAATTACCAAAATTGTTTTGCAAGCATTTTAAAATATTGCTGTAGAATATCAAGAACAACTTTATGACAATACACAATGTAAGAAATAAAATGAAAATTTTCCTAAAAAGATAGGGATTACCAAAACTAACTTAAGAAATATATTACCTAATGATAATTATCTAATGATAATGAAAGCATTATTAAGGGAAAATATTCTCATATAGATTTAAGGAAGCAATGATTCATATATATTATATCATTGAAAAAAACTCAAAAGAATATGTTAATTTAAAAATTGAGAACAAAATATTACATGATTCATAATCCTGTTTATTGAGAATATGTGGGCAACTAATTTGCTTATACATGCCCTATCCAGAAAACAAACATTTGAGGACAGAGACAGAGCTGATCAGTGGTTGCCAGTGACTGGTGGTAGTGACACAGATAGGCAATTGGAAAAGGAAATATTCTAGAATGGAAGACATGAATTCTAAAATTGGATGTAGTGATCATTATACTGTAAGATTTTACAAATTTACTAAACCTGATTTCCTTGTCGAATTGCAATGAGTGTCACTTCTGGTATGTAAATTGTACTTTACAAGTTGTGGTTGGAAAGAAACCATTATGAAAACAAAGAAAGGGAAATATTGAAAGCACATATATGAGAGAATTCTCACTACTCAGCAGGAATTATAGGACAAAAATGTTCCAGTAGACTTGGGAAGATGGGGAGGAGATCTAAAGATCATGAGATGGGAGGGAAGAGTATAGGGATGTGAAAAGGATAAAGATGAACTAGATATTTGGACCAAATGCCGTCAATGAAAGTGTTCAGTACGTGTCATGGTTTATGTTTTGATGTTTCCCCAAAGCTTCACGCACTTTTACATAAGGCTTCTTTGTAGACAGCTGAATCTAGAATTTGTTATCTATTCATGGTTCAATCCTGGAATTTAAAGGAGCTGCGATTAAGGGTGGGTGATTGTTGGATCAATCATCAATTGACTGGACTGCCACCACCCTAATCCTTAGACTGGGTATAACAAGAGTGACAGAGCCTTGTGTCCCCCCTCTTTGTCATGGCTTTTGTTGTCTTCTACCATCATGAACCATTGCCCCTCTGGCAAGAGACTCTATCTTGGAGCCAGATGGACAGAAACTTCTACAAACTGTGAGCTAAGTAAACTTTTCTCTCTTTAGTTGTGGTTGTCATCTATTTTGTTGGCAACCAAAACTGTATATTCACTATAGTCAGTACAGTAATTTTACAAAGGGAAAAATCCAAAATAAATATTAACAAAATAAATGTGGACAAAGTATATTATCACATGTGACCAAATAAAATACAAGAATGACTAACAATAGGAAAATATGCTCAATATTGTTAGTTACTAGGGAAATATAAATTAATACCACAAGGAGATACAATTAAAAATCCATTAGCTTTATTTTAATCCAAAAGGTTGACTTTATCCTGTCTTGATAAAAAAGTACAGCAGTGATTTTCCCACTTCCTGATAGCAGAAATATATTCTACAAGTAGTCTGAATTGTGGTTTGGTGTTTTCATAAAAAATCGAAATTCTACCTACAAGTAATAAACAACCTAGCCATTTTGCTGTTAGAAATTTACTCAACAGAAACAAAAATCTCTCTTTATACAAAAGCTTATACAGTGCTTAAGTGTATTAATACTTAAGAATGCTATTTGTTAGCAGATAACTGGGAAAATCACAAATAATCAACAGTATGTCAATGAATCAGTTAAGGTATACAATAAAGGTATACAATAAAATATTATTCAACAACACGAAATAATTATTGGAACATACAAGAACAGGTGAAAATCTCAATCATGACTCTGTATATAAGAAGCCATCTAAAAAGAGTAAATATTGTTTGTGTATATAAATGCACACATAATATATATGGCATGTAATAATGCTAGATTGTGTGAAATAAAAAAGATATTTAATGCATGCCAAGAGTGAGGTAACAGAGAGATGAAATTACAAATAAGCACTAGAAAAGATGCATCAACACTTTTATTATCTTACTGTAAGGAATTCATTGGTGTATACATTTATCAAAACATGAAATTGTATACCTAAATATTTTCAGGCTCTATAAACTCAAAAATAATTCAATGAAGCTGTATACTCTTTAAAAATAAGTTCACCAGAATCTCATAATCATCTGGAAAACTTTTCAGTTTTTTAACACAGTGTATGTCAAAAACTTCTCTATTAGTTTGAATTAACTTTATTCTTATGTATAAGGAAATCATTCCTGGGATCAAACTCATGGCTCCACACTTGTCAGGCAGGTGTTTACACCATTGAGCTAAACCCCCTGCCCTATGTCAGGAAATCTTAATGAATAATAGTTGCGCTGGGTGTTAACAAACATTCTCTGAAGTACAGAGAGTAAAAATTATAGGTTTTTCAGACCACAGGATAACAACTAGAAGATGTGATCAAAACATATAATGAACGTTTAAATCTTTTTTAAAAAATGATTACAGTAAAAGACACATTGTCAGTAACATTCCTTAAAATACTCTTCTTCAGTTGGAAAACACATATCTCATCTTTGTTGCTACTTTTTAAAGAGCTTCTTTTTAAATTATTTTTGTTTTTTCTGAAGCAGTTCTGAAAGTCCTCTTTCATGAGAGTCTGCACGTGTCGAGTACCATCCAACAGAATGACAGTCTTGTAAAAACATTACCAGCATTCTTATTCACCTTATTCACTGATCCAGGACCCTATAACTTAAGGCTCCTCCCCAAAGTCAACATGACCATGTCATAAATATTTTTAATAAATTCAACACACTGAGATAGCCGTGGCCTTTGTGGAAAAGGACTTCCAGAGCTGTTTCGAAAAGGGACAAGAATGAAGACTTAAGTATGTTCAAAGCAAAGGGGAATGTATTGAGGGCGATTAGGGGAAATTCATCTCTTAAAAATAAATTTTAAAAAATTTAAATATTTTACTATTTCCACAACACTTCATACTCATCTGCCTTTATGGAACAAAAAAGCAACCACGATCTGCATGTGTAACATTGCTGTGACCCAGGGAAGCTTTACTGACAGAAACAGATTTGGCTGGTAGACAAAAATTTGCCTTTCCCTGAAATTAAAAATAGCTTTACAGAATCTAGGCAATCTAGGGTTAGGGTGAGGGCTCCACTTATCTTCCAGCTTCTTTATATTCTTTGCTTCCATCTTTTGGCCCAAAATGGTGGCTTTACAATCAACTACATTCATATTTCAGCTAATAGGAAGAAGAAAAGGGAAGAAAACTTGTGTTCTTTGCATACTCCATTGAAGTTATAAATGGCTCTATTTGCACTTCACTCTCCAGAAGTTAATTCTTGCTAGGATAAGTAGAGTTTATTCAGATGACCTTGTATTCCAGTAAGCAATGAGGATCTCTCCCCAAGAGGAAACCGTGACAGGTCTCAGCCAGACACTTGTGAATGCAATACTGATAAAAACCACAGCGATATGAAAGAAGAAAAGAGAAGTAAACTTTCAGAAGAAAATCCAAAATTAAGTCTTATTTGTTTTAAAAGTATAGTTTTATTTTTTAAAAAATTAAAATTCTCCTAATTACATACAGGCTGTGTTGTGTACTTTTCTCATTTATTGAGACAAAACAACCAATCCCCAAAATGAAGGAAGGAAAGCTTTATTCAGCTTACAGTCTGTGGAGGTTTCAACCCATAATCAACTGGCTCCAGGACAGGGTAGCATGGCAGAGGAGCAATATTTCACACTTGCGGGAGATAAAAAAAAAGCTATAGGAGCAAAAAGGGAGGAGAGACAGAAAAGACTCTTTCTGTCCCTTATATTGTGTATAGACTACCCACCATGGGGAGAGTTCACAACCATAATCCTAGCTTTGGGCCATGAATCATGAATCAATCACAAACTCCAGCAGCCTACCTCTGTAACAAAGGCTTTGGGGGACATGCAGACACAAGCCATAACAGAGGCAATGTGGCACACTGGATGTGGAAAAGCTCAGATTACAATTTTGCTCCATCACTTATTACCTACATGAAAGTTAATAAATACCCTCTTAATATAGTTGTACTAATCTTTGTAATATGGAAGAATTTTTATCATGTCTATATGTATTGAGACAAAGGGAATGCTTTTATTCATTTAACATTTTAAATATGACACTGAAACTTTGGTTTGCTCAGACCTTCAAATATTACACCAACTTATATGTAATTACTTTTTAGTATCTAGGTATCTAAGTGTTCTCTTTTCATTTTTAAAACACAAAAGAATTTGACAAACTTCGGTGTGCCATGGAAATTTTAACATTGCATAACATAACATTGCATTTTAACATAACTCATTTGTGTACAAAATGAACAATTCATCATAAAATCATTCCTGGAAGAAATTAGCCAATAATTTTACTGAAAAAAACTGGGATTAGAGCTCACAGATCAGTGTCCAAATTTTGAGCCATTTTTACATGTCTTGAAGAGAAAATCATTACAGATACATTACTAGCAGTTTGTGTTTTGAAAACACTTTTCACTTTTTTGTTCTAAAACAGCTTAGCTTGATAACCTTTGCTTGACAGGTTAGAAAGTCACAAAATAGAGCAGATACTGGCCTTGCTTAGAATCATAAGAAAACAATTAATGCAGGATCATACTGCCAGTCTCAGACTGTAAAGCACATAAGATAGAACTATTTCATCTACATTGGTGCCTCGATTCATGAACTCTGTTCTTTCCATGATTCTGGTCCCAAACCAAGTTGAATGAAAACCAAATCAAATTAAATGGTTAGGTTCAACATTGGCCTTATTAGGAGATTTGACTCAGTTGTTTTATAGTTTGGTTTGCAATTGGAATTATGTCAAGAGTTGAGTTCATAAACTGAAGTACTGCTCTTCACAATAGAACGCTCATGATATTACCCAGCTGTGTTAGGTAGTTTTCTATCACTGTGACAAAATAGCTGAGATGAATAATTTAATAAAGGGCATAAGTTTATTCAGAGTCATGGATTCAAAGATTTTACTCCATGGCCTATTGATTCTATGGCTTTGGGGCCTGTGGTGAAGCAGAACATCGTGGTGGGGAGCACATGAGGGGCACAGCTGTTTTCTTCAAGGCAGCCAGAAAGCAACTGATTTCCTCCAATAGGTCCCACCAATAAGGATACACTGCCCAACAATTGTGTCAAGCCTTTAACCTTTGGGCCTTTCGGGAGATGTTGCCAGATAGTAGCACTAGGTAATTCTTACCTCTGCAGAGCAGCAGTTCTGCATGCTGCATAGCACACTGGCTACAACAGTAGGCTTAGCACACAGATACATTTGGGTTCAAAGTCTAGTGTGCCCTCCCTCTGGCATGTACTCAGGTGCTATAGGATCTGTATGCATTCATGTCTCAGGTGGTCATTTGGAGGAGCAAGAGGTTAAAGTACAATGAGAGGCACAATTGTTACTGTAGCTATTACCTCAGACTGAGGAATCTGGAGTTCAGACCAGAGGCAAAGTAGAACCTGGGGTGTATTGACCCCCACCCCCATCAGTGTCTCCTGGCCCAGTCCCTGGGGATACTTAACTCTGCATGCAAACCAGGTGCTCATATTTCCCTGGAAACTTGGTTTAACTCTAGGCTCAAATTTAAGTTTGCAAACTTTTAAAAAATATCATTTTTCTGGCCTCTGACCTCCAGAATTTAGGGTTTAATTAAACTGGATTGGGATTTCTGTTTGGTACATTTTAAAAGCTCCCCAGGTGTTTTTAATATGCAGCCAAGGTGAAGGAATGCATCTCAGGGACTCCCTGGCCGTGGTCACTGGGCTACTTTAATTTTCCCAAATCTCCTGTGGTGATGCCAACTCTGCCTGACCATCCTCAGCTCCTCGTCTCCATAGGTCACACTTTAGACCTCCTGCCTAATTTTGCTCATCTGTTCTTGTGCTACGTTTGTTCTCTATGTGGGCTCTGGCTACCCTTGCTTAGCATGCCTGTTCCATCTGAATAGGCATTCCTGCAGGCAAGCGCCTCAGTCCACATCTATCTGCAGCTGGACCTGCAACTCAGTACAGCATTAAAAGCCATTGTCTTCCCAGAGGCCCCTAAGAACAGAGTAATCTTCTAGACTTTCTTAGAATTTCTCCTTCTTTCCTTTTTCTCTCCCAAAGCTTTTTACAATGTATGGAGAGCAGATATATTTGCTGCTTTTTTTGTTTGGTTGTTAAAAATATAATAATAAAAGAGAAAAGGGAGCAGGAAAGAGAAATTCCAGAAGATATTTTCCCCATGAGTTTCCCATTATTAGGCATAAATAATTAAATTTAATATATTTTATGATATATTTTATACAAAACCTAATATATTATTAGCATTCTGTAAAACTTAATGTATTATTAGCACACTATTAAAATATTTAATAGTTATTAATAAGGGCTTACTGTAAGTCATCTAATTTGATTTGATTAGTTATATATTTTCATTAAAAGCAAAAAAAAAAAAAAAAAAAAAAAAAAAAAAAAACCAAACTACCTATATGGAATCTCAAACAATGAACTTAGAATTACTGAAATTTGGGTTGTGGAAAACCCTTTTCTGTTTGAAAATACTTATACATCAGACATCTGGCTTGTGGAGAAAAGAAAGCAAAAAAGTCTCTCACTAAACTCACACAAGTTGTAAAACACAAGTTGTGTGTGTTGTGTGAATCTGCATATACTCTTCAGAGCTAGTCAAGCAGGAAACTTGGACTGAAATTATCGTTTGGTGCTACAAACCTAAAACTTCATAATCACCACTTGCTTCACATCCCCTTTGTTCCACTAAATTTTTCCCATGAGGGATCAACTAGAAACTAGATCTGAGATGGGTCTGGGATGTGTGGGAGGAAGCAACTCAGACTCAAGTACAACCACCTGTCTCAACCTTGCACGAGAAATGTTCAGTTGCTAGGAACACATTTATTATTTTATATCCACATTAAGTATCGTGAACACTTTAGTTGTGATTACACATAAGTCCCATTATGCCACTGATGGATAATTACTTAAAATTTCTCAAATAATAGCCATCCACACAATCTTGAAAAGAAATTAGTCATATAGTAGTCCTAGAATAGAATGATCTGTTGATTGTATAAGCTCAGAATATGAAAGCATCACTTTAGAGATTCCAGTTGATGGACAATAAGTTACTTAATTACTTGCCTATGAAATCTAAGCTGTCTCTCTCTATATATATATAAGCTATATATAATATATATATGTATTATATTAGCATGTTGTGATTTGGATTTGAAAAGTCCCCCCAATTCATGTGCTGCAGGTAAAGCCTTGGTTGCTAGCAGATGGGCTTTTGTGGAAGTGACTGAAACACGAGAGCTCTAATTTCATCAAGTGAATAATGCGCTGATGACATCATCAATGACCTCTTAATTTGGTGGCTTTATTCAGATGTGATGGAGCAGGAGATTGAGCCCAGTAGAGAGCGGATCACAGGGATGTGACCTTGGCATCCATGTCTGATTCCAGCCCCTTCCTCTTGGACTGTCTCCTAGTCTCTGTTTCTCAGCCACCAGGAAGGGCAGCTCTCCTCCAGTTTACCTCCAGACATGGTGCTCCTGCCTCCCCAGAGTCCGGAAGCATGTGGTCACAGACTGTACTTCTGAAACTGAGCCAGCAATTAAATCCTTCCTCCTTAAGTGGATTTGTGTGTGTGTGTGTGTGTGTGTGTGTGTGTGTGTGTGTGTGTGTTACAGTGATTGAACTCAGAACCTTCACAGTAAATTACATAAACCCCTGTTTTATGTCTGTAACCCCTGTTCCATACACACCTGTTGTATGTTTTATTTTAAGAAAAGATTTGCTAAACTGCCAAGGTGCCAAGCTGGGCTCAAAGTTGCTATCTTTCCTCCTCTTTCTCCTGGTGCGCTGAGCCTATAATTGATTTATGTCACATGTTTTCTAGCAGTGGTGAAAAGCTAACAAGTTAGTCTAACATAAATCATATTATAATGGACAAATAGATGCAGATTATTTCACATTTTGAATTAAATCTTTGGTAGAGACTCCCAGAAATAGAAACATTGCAATGTCATATACAATTGTACTTTTTAGTGTATTCTATAAGCATATCCAGTACACATAATTCTGTAAACTTCTCCAGCAAGGCAAGACCAGCTTTAAGACAGACACACACATTGGTAAAGAATGTTCTGAAGGATGTATACTCCCATGTTAGAGCATGTGTTTGGCATCCATGAAGCCCTGCATTCAGTTCCTAGAACAACAAGGAAGAAAGAGGAGGAGGAGGAGGAGGAAGACAAAAATGTCAAAGATGACAACGGACAAGCTAACAAAAAATCAGTTTTCCGATGGACTCGTGGAAAGAAGTCACTATCCAGAGCTTGTCTGCCTTTTTTCCATTATGAGCCATCTTCAGTCTTCATATGGAGAACCACACTATTAAATCAAAGTTACTAATGGTGTTGATGGCTTGAACCTATCAAAGTCCTGCTGTGTGGCTGACTTCCAGAGCAAAATAATCAATGAAAATACAAATTTTAAAAAGGAGAAAATGAGCAATGGGATCACATTTTTTGTTTAGAGATACCTGTTCTTTGGCCTTCCATGAGACAAATCTCCCTGGGGCTTGTTGAGCTCAGTTGATATCAAATGGGAGTCCCCCTAAGAACAGTTGTCCATCTACCAATGCCTCTGCAGAACCCTGTTTTATTCCATTTTGATGCAGCTGTACTTTGTACTCTGGTTGGTCTCTTTAGTGCAGTGACAGGTAGGGCTTCCTGAGTGCCACTATGGTGAGGGGAATACCTCACCGTCCATCAGAGCTGCAGAATTGAGATTGCAAATGGTTTTCTTGCAATTGCCTTTGTTGAAATGAAATAATATTTGGTCCTGGCCTAAGTAGTCACAAAAGATTTATGTCTTTCACAATTTTACAATGTTCAATCCATAATTCATCAGCTTATTTTTTATTAGGGGAATAGTCCATGTCTCAAGTGCCACAAGAAACTGTTTCTCACTTTCCTTTTTCATTCTCTCTACACATCTTTTCTTTAATTGACACTATTTGCAAAGATTTTTGTTTTTGCACGCTTCTTCAAAGAGAGTTTCTACATAGTAAGTGAGCTTAAAGTTCACTTATATATGAGGCTCTCCATCAGGACCGAGTTGAAGATGGCCAAATTAACCAAAGATTGCTTGGTGGTACAGTCCCTGGTGATTGTGGTGGTAGTGATGGGTGGTTTTGGGAATTTTTAACAGCTTCTGTTTAAAGTAAAGGATACATCACTTAAACTTTTCCAGTGAGGCTCCTCATCTTCACAAAGACATTTTTTATGCCTGGGGTTGGGGGGTAGAGGGCTCTTTATTTTCCACCTCCACAGCACATGGTCCCAGCTGTGTGGCTCCCTTCATGAATATGCATGAAATCAGATATGACATTGCCCTGCTCCCATTAATAATCTTGTCATCTGACTTGTGCTCCAGAAAGCTCCAGTCCATGGCTCCTCAGAGCAGATGTAGCCTGAGGAAAAGCAAGACAAAAAAATGAAACAAGACCATGAGATCCTATCTTTCGGTTCCTCTTTTATTTGTTTGGATTTAAGTATTCCAACGTTGGGGCATTGATCTGCAGGGTGGGCAGAGGCTGGGTGGAGAGAGAACAGTGTGCAGGACTGAGAAGTCAGCCCTGTGTGAATGGCGTGGCTTGTTGGGAGCCTGAAGCAGTGGGTGTAATGGTATGCGAAGTGACCTTGAATATAGGCGCTGTGGGTAGCCCCAGCTTTTTTGTAAAAGAAGCATTTGCAGTGGAGGTTTGAGTTTCAGGCCTCCCAGTCATCAATCATCTCAACCCATTCTTCTCTTTGACAGCTCAGTACAAGGCCTGACATTTGACACCCAGGACCCCGGGACTTAGGAACAGACACAAGCTGAGGCCTTAAGAGAGGGGAGGGGGAAAGAGGAAAAAAAGGAGCTGCTATTACTACTAATAATATTACTACTACTACTACTACTATTATTATTAGATGCAGCAAACTGAGTAAGATACAAAAACTTTTAACTGCCACAGAAAATTATTCTGCAGGACAGCATCACGATGGATCAGGTCTGATGCTTTGTGATTTTTATGTCACTCAGTGAGTGTACAATAGCTGAGAGTGGCGGGTGTAGGGGAAATATCTGTTCCTAGCTGCCTCCTTTCCGTTGGACCAGATTGAACCTAACCTCAGCATTCAAACATGCATTGGTGGACATGGGGTTATCACTTTCTGGACAATGGCTCATGACATTGTGACCCAAATGTCATTATATAACACAGTCCTCTCAGAGGAAGGCCACCCTCAGGGTACTTTCCCTTTGGAAAATTGAAAAAAAGTATATAAAAAGGATAATAACTCAGGTTCAGATATGAGCTCACTGAAGTTCGAGGTCAACTAATGCAAGTGTTTCAGGGATCAACTAATGGTAATTGGTGTTAAAAAGAATGAGGTAATTTATGGTTCTAACATTGAAAGAGACTAAAAGGTTTACAACATACAGGTCCCAGGATTTCATGGGTGAGGGTCCAGGTGGTTCAGCCTCAGGTCCTTATTCATCCAAGACATGTTAAACTGAGTGTCCAGCTCTGAGCAAGCCTCCTAGTGCCAATGATTAAATTCTAACCCAAGACTAAGGCTTGACAAATCAATTGATCAAGGATTTTTTTCACAGTAACTGTATGCCCAGTACTGTATCAGTATAATGGAAAATGCAAACTATCTAAGAGATGATCACAGCCCACGCAGAAGTACTGTCTATTTAGAGAGATGAAGCATATGTTGTTAGTATAGTGCATAAAAGGAAGGTAAAAACAAATGTATTCTGATATATCTACCAGGATTAGTCAGCGCATCTTTCATTCTGGAAACATTGGCATCCCACACACAGGCTTGGGTAATCACACAGCTCCTCCCTGTGATAATGTAATAAAATATGGGGAGTCATCTTAGCAAATGCAAAACAACTTTTTAGGTGCATTTAACAATACAGGCTTAGAAATATGGAAATAAATATTAGATGTGTAAAAAATTGCTCAAAGACAGTATGTGCCGTGAATAGGACAGTGATTAAATTAGAAGTGAGATTTTTTCTGTTTTAGTTCATTTTCCAATAATCTGTAATAAACATGTGTAGCTTTTTATTAGTAAATGACACAGGTTATTTTTTTTTTTTTAAAATAGGGATACTTAATGGCTTTCTGAAGCCATATACCACTCTTGTTCCACTCTCTGGTTTTTCACTCAGTATTAAAAAAAAATGGTAAGATCTTTTTTTCATTACTTTCACTAATAATTCTACTCTTCTTGGTCTTGTAGTAAAAGCAGACATTTCATGTTCTACATGTTTATCTTCTGAGTTTGAGTAAGGAACTTATCTATTGTATGTGCTGCTGTGTTCTTGCTAAATCTTATGTACTAGCAAAGCATTGACTTGTGCTACTGTTTTGGGAGTAAATTATTTTGTTTGCTAAACTCTGTGTTCCTTGAAGTCCAGTCTGTGTCCGTTTCTTATGCTGATACCTCCTAGAGAAAGGCCTTTGTTTTACAAATGAGGAATATATTTTTTTAAACATTAATGAATACTTGAATAAATACTTACCACTCTTAAGGAAAATTTTATCAGTGTTATTTTGGGGGACTCATGTATGTAACTTTTGAGAACCTCATATTTATTAGTTAATAAATATTGTTTATTGTAAATTAACGGTAAGCAAATTTATTCCTCTGGGTTTTCAAAAATTGATTATCAAGAATGGACTGGCCAAACCCCCATTCTTTCATTAAAAATCTAGTTTGGGGTTCCTCCATGGGCTGATCTCCCACAGTCTTTTTATTCCCTTAATAGTCCTTTCTTGTCCTCACAGTTTGTTATCCTAGAATTATTTCCTACTTTTAATTATTCAAAATAAAATGGTGTGTTATACACATTTAAATTTGATGTAGTTAATTTCTGTTTTGTAATTTTTAAAGAGAATAAAACCAAGCAAAATAAAACAGAATAAAATCAATCAAAAACAGGAGTATAAGCAATACAGAACTTCAAAGCAAGACAATGGGAAATCAACAATGGTTACCATAATGCCTCTTGTTCTCAAAATAGCTGCCCATAACTTCAGACAAAATGAAAATCAAACAAAACAGAACAAAATAAAACTAATAAGAAGAAAACAATGAATGCAATAGAAGACTGCAAAACAAGAATGGCCATCATAACAACGGCTGCCAAAACAAGATGTCTACCACAGTACATCTCGTTATCTTTGAAATAGCTGCCCATGTCATTGGATATAACAAAATCAAAGAAGACAAAACAGAATAAAACCCAACCAAACAAAACAGTGAAAATGATATGGAGCTTCAAAACAAGATAATAGGGAATTAACAATGGCTACCACCTTCAGCAGGAGATTCCCCCAGAGATGCTACAGTGCAAATTGTTATCCTCAGACTACCAGTTTTAGACCTGCAAAGTAGCGAAACATTAAACACCACAAGCATTTTACCCCCTTAGCTATCATCACAGCCTGTGTTTCTCTAGATCAGATGGTGATGGTCACTTATTGAGGGCGAGGGAGAAACGTTGGCTCTTCTTGTCTCCTAGCCCTTGTGCCAGAAAGGAAAGTACTGACATCTGGTTATCCCCCCAGTGGCTACTTGTGTGGTACCCACTTGCAGGGAGGGCTTGGCTTCTTACTGGTTTCTTGTTTTCCTCCTCTGCAGTCTGCAAATAAAACCACCCCACAAGAAAAGGTTGACTGAGGTAGGAGGTAGTTAACTCTTGTTCAAATGGTTTCTTTTTTAAGTAGTAGTATTTGCTTTTTCAGGAAGTTTGTCATTTTATCTTGGTACTCATTTGTGCTTCCAGAAATCTGTGAATTTTTTTTTTTTTTTTTTTTTTTACCTAGCATGTTTCTTTTTCCCTTGGAAAACTATAGTATCTTCAAGAATTATATGCATAAATCATATCTTTTTCCTTCCTTTTGGCAGAGAAGTTCAGCATTTGCAATATTGTAAAATGAAAGGTTTTAGTCTTGAATGAAAGCCTTTGATCCATAAAAAAAAAATTATGCTTAACGATGAGCTTTCTGAAACACAGGATTCTTCATTTAGTGCAAAAATTCACCATCAGAAGTTTGAAAATGTCACAGTAGAGGTGATCAGTTCTCATATAAATAGAATGGTGCCATTAAATGTAAATTCATGATGAAGACTGGGTTAAGTTTAACCTTTGACGGTATATACAATATTGAAAAAAGTAGAATTGAACCTTTTTATTAACAAGTTGAGTACCATAATTTCAACACTTTCAAACTATGATGTCATTTAGCTTTGGGTTCAGTAAAGAATGCATTGTTCCGCTGAGGAATTCTTTGACCCTTCTTCCCCTAGTTTCAGTGAACGTCACATCACAGAATTGGAATTCAAGAGACAAGGCTGTATTTCTAATCATGTTGATATTTCCCACATAGCCTCTTAGCTGGCTCCTTGGATTCTTCACACATAACTGTAAAGGTCATCAATTATAGGGACCTTATGTAAATACTGGGCTGTTTTGTGATTCTATTCTGAGAAACGTTTATATACATCTGCTCAAATAAATTAATTTTCTTGTCCCACATGACTCATTTAGTGGAACTAGAAGTTCTCATGCCAACGCAAATACAGACGAGGAGAGAGGGCACAGGGAAATGGGGAAAATGGGAATTCAGTGTATCATCTACCAACTTATGCATGTTGGCACACATAATTTTTAATTGGAAAAGCACTAAGCAAATATTTATATGGGGAAGAAAAAGAGAAAGAGAATTATGAAACTTGCCTTTTCATGTGGACTATAACCATCTCGAGGGTACAGGAATGGCACTAGACATAGCTGTTGTTGAGTCTTCTTTGCCCTGTTTTTTTTTTTTTTTTTTTTTTTTTTAATTTAAAAGGAAAAAGAGAAAAAAAGCAGAACAAAACAAAACAAAACAGTGTAAGGGTACAAGTAATTCAGAATTACAAAACAAAAAACAGTAAGCTATCACCAGTTAATAGATTACTCGCTATCATCTTAGAAACGGTGTTTCAGGTTACAGGATCAAAGCACACAAAGCAAACATTCAAACAGTGAGACAGCAAACAGTTGTGTTCCGTAATCCAATCAAAAATATTAATATGGTCTTCTACGTAAGACACCTAAACACCCTTGCTGTTGTATCCTTCAGGGCACTTTTCTTTCCCTCTCTTTATTACAACAAAATTTACACATTTTGGGTTTTATTGCTCCCTTAGATCTTACTACTTTTTTTTTGTAAGAACAAAATCAAGCATGATAAAACAAAGCTATCAGTCAAAACCAAGGATAGACATAGCACATGATGTAAAAACAGAGTACAAGGTTATCAACAATGGTTACCATAATGCCTCTTGCTTCCTTAAGAAGAATTGTCTATCTCTTTACATATTATAAAGTTAAGTAAAACAGTAGAGAACAAGACCAATAAAACCTAAACCCCCGTTATCTTGTTTTGACCAATTAGACTCTATTCTGCTCTGTATGAAAGTATCAAGTATCAGAGTATAGGCAACTACTTTGAAGGCAATAAGATTCACTATGATGCCCATTCTGGTTTGACTATTATCTTCTTTTGAGGTTCTGTAAGATTTGCCCTGTTTTTTAGTTTGATGATCCAATAAGTTTTCTTTCACTATTCAGATCTACAATTTTCACATCTATAAAAGCATAATAGTTTTACAAACAGTGATAATTAACAATAGACTACACAGAAAAGCGTTTTTATTTTGTCTAAGGAGCATGTGGTTATCAGAGACAATAGGCAGGCTGCAGTAGATGAAAGACAGTCTGCAGACTCTGCTCAAAGATTTTCCAGAATGAGGCGGTTTAATAAACCCTTAAAACGCCATTTAGAGCCTGAAGTCATGGCCATGCTTTAGTGGCCGTTGTTTTCCTTCCAAGACAGATTCTTTACCAATCTTTCAGCATGTCCCCAACCACAGCTCACAGGGCATCACTTCAGGTGGCTGTTTTGGAATCCATTTTGACTAACTAAGATTTCATTGATTCTGATAATTTTCTCCCTTGGTATCGATATCTTACCACTATAGCTAACACTGATTGCTCTATTTTTGTAATATGGGTTGGTACCATTACTTCCTGATTCCAACATTCCGAATTCCAATGCCAACTTTTGAACATCATGTGGCATCTTTGTTTCTTTGTACAGGCATGTCTGTTAGTCTTTTCTTGCGTACAAGAATTTTTTAAGATTCAGCTCTTTATCCACATATCTTCCTGAATTAAATTCACCTTCTTTGAATCCTTGACTAATTTCGAGTTCTCTAACTTTTATGTAGAATGAACCTGCTAGTATTTTCAAACTTCTGTTTAGCAATTTCTTAGAGTTTATATCTATTCTACTTAGAACAGAAATTCATCATGGGATGACATTTATATTAACTAATCATCTGGCTATTTCATACATGACAAAAACTTTAATATTTTCTTCTGCAATAAATTATGGCTAATTAAATGTTAATATAGACTCCACAGAAATGATTACTGCTTTTTGTATACATTCTACTTTTTCTAACTCCATTCTCTGGATTAATTGTTTGATTTGGACATAACTATTTATAGTCGTATGTTTCTATTTTTAATTATATAATAGTAATGCTCTGAATTACTTGTTAACTTAGTTGTATTCTTTGGTCCTAGAATAGTCTCAGCCAAAGTATCATGATAATAGTGTAAAATAATTTGAGAAATTTATTTACAGGTGTTGGTCTTATTTCATTAATCTTTTCCAAATTCTAGTGCTATAAATTTTCATATCACTTATCATGTCCAATGAGTCTTTATTCCACGGCTTAGAAATAAGTTGAAGGGATATCATTTCATTTTTAAAGTTCTAAGAACAATATTGCTAATATATAAATTAATGTTTGGCTTGATTTCTACCCTACCAAGCAGACTGACATTTGGCTAATTTATATACTATGGTATGTGTGTCACTGTGAGCAAATATATGGGAAAATCAAATTAAAAGACAAAAATTTGTTTTTGGCTCATGTTTTTGGACCATGGTCAACTGGTTCCATTGGTACTAGGCCAATACCAAATCACAAAGATCATGATGAAAGAGTGTGGCAGAGAAAAGATGCTCACTTTTCAGCCAGAAAACAGAAAAAGATCCAGAGAGGAGCAAGCTGGGACTGACCAGACATAGCCCCTGGGTGTCCTCCTCCTTCAAATAGGTCCCACCCTTTATGTTTTTATCACCTGGAAAAAACACCAAGACCCTATCAATGGGCAATCCACTAGGGCATTGACATCAGAATCCTCCTGGTCCAGTCACTTTCCAGCAGCCTTTCTTCTGAACATGACTGCCTTCAGTCATCAACAATTAAGCCATTGAGAACATTTCTGTTTCAAACCATAAGAGGGTGTTCCTTGACTTGGGCTGCATAGTAAATGCACATCTAAGCCACAAATAACTGTCTACCTTGCTGGATTATGTACAGAAGAAAAAGTTCTGATGTTCTATACTTAAGACAAACATTATGTTCTATACTTAAACAATAGAAACATGTCAGA
This sequence comes from Cavia porcellus, assembly GCF_034190915.1. NCBI lineage: Eukaryota > Metazoa > Chordata > Mammalia > Rodentia > Caviidae > Cavia > Cavia porcellus. The sequence goes on from NW_026947489.1 coordinate 13,491,464, forward strand.
GAGAGATACCACCTTAAGAGCTCCCAAATTTGAATCATCCTTAGATAGGTCAGCTATTTAATGGCACAACATCCCTTATTGGTAAAATGGAAATAAAATAAAGCTTCATAGGATTATTGGGAGGAACTCATAACATGTGAATGAATGCATCTAGCAGAGTGCAACTTTTCCACCACTATTGCTAGTTATTATTTTTTACACTTGTTAATATGCAGAAATTTAACTGTTTGCTGTGGGTTAGTCCACTGTGGGGCAAGCTACGTGCAAGTCCACTGATTTATCTACCACCACTGCCCAGTTTCTAGACTCCTTATTTCTTTTAGATATCCTCTTGGGCTGAGCACGAAAGAGGATGGCAAAGTGGAAGATGAAAAACAAAGCCCTGTGCCTTAAGCAGAGTGTTATCCCCACACCTACTCCGTGAGATTAAAGAGATGCATTTTCAAGCGCTTCTTCAGACTGGCTAATTTATATGTATATCAAGGACTCAACTGGAGAATGTTTTTTAAAGGATCTGGGGAAAATATGATGCTCTCGCAGTCCCAGTGGTGTTGCCATGTTCATTTTAGTAGCACGTTCATTCTTTAGTACTTTCCTGGATTGACATGAGGGAGAAATTCGCGTGTCATGGAAGATAACATCTCACTGTTGCCAAAGGAGTCTATTCAGACATGCATGTTAGTGGGTTGATAACTTATTCGGTATTGCAGAGGACTCAAAGATAGACATTTCGCCTTTTATCTCCATCTCTCTGCTCCCTGCATACTAAAGATAGTGCAAAACAGCCAGATACATCTTAACTAACCCACACAGAAAAGAGAGACTTTTTGCTTGCCTGCTGCAAGGACTGCAAAGTTAAAGGAAAAAGGTGTCACACAACCTAATGACAAATGAATTAAACATGTTTATGGGCCAACTTGGACTGTCTGGTAATGTAATTTCAAAGTGCAAATCTAGTGATAATTTGGCAAGAAGTGGTGTAAAATAATTGGAATCTAAATATTTTGGCTGCTGTCTGGTGGGAGTTTAGGGAGTAAACAATGAGGTTGTCATAATAAAAAAATGTAGGTTAACTCATAAATGAACCCTCTTACATTAGTTGACATGTGTTTTGAAGTGAAGGATGGAAAACAAATTTAAAGAATATACATTAAATGCATATTGTATTTAAACTAACATACAGTAGGAGAAAATACTCTAATTTTCTTTGGATTCTCAAACAAGCAAGAATGCAAAACACTGTCTTATCTATTGTGTTTATAGCACTAACCATTACCTATTTATCCTTTATTCAAATTGTATGATATCTCTCCTGCCATTATTTGTGGGTCATGCTGAATGAGGTCATTTAAGATTATACATAAAATACATTTCTAATATGCATGGTGAACTCGATTATGAAAACAGAAATCCAGTCATTTTAGGTCAGAATCATTGCAACGGCATTGATAAGATCAGAAAATTGAGGCCACAAAGTAAGATTTGGGGTCAGAATTTCTACTCAGCTATTTGTATTTAGTAAAAATTTTAATATGTTAGTAATATAAAAGTGTATCATGAAAATTTACTATGTTAGGAAAAAAAAATTTTTCTTGCGGTACTAGAGATTGAATCTAGAGCCTTGCATATGGTAGACAAGTTCTCCAAAACTGAGTCACATCCTAAGACTTTCTTGTTTCTTTATACAAAGGAAGAATCTCACTAATTTTGCCAGGCTGGCCGCCAAATTGTAATCCTGCCCCTGTTGCCCAAGTATTGTAGATATGATTACAGGCATATGCTATCATCACCTCCGGGAAAAAAAATAAAAGGTGAATTCTTGGTGGTCATTGTTTTTCTTTTTAAAGTGATTGAAGCCAGACTGAATAAGAATCAAGGTGAAAAAATTGGTCCAATGGATTGGAGGTATCAAGCTATATTTATTTCGTGGTTTCTGTTTTTGTCCTAGGTATTTCTAAATATATCTTAATTTTGGATTTCTAAAATTAATGCACATTTTTACACACATGAAAATGTTCAAGTACTTCCTAGAAATATTTGATTTATTAAAACTTATTATTTGTATGATGCATGTTATGCCCAATTATATTTAGTCCTGCATTCCACTTAATAACCTTGTTACACTCCTTCTAAATAAATTTAAGATCAAAGATAACACTTGAAAAAGCTTTGCTCTTACAGAAACTACTTGGTAAATTATGTAGTGCATTTCAGAGATAAATGGACTAAACGGACTACAGTTAGTTCTGATTTCAGAACGAGTTCCATTCCAGGAGTACTTTGTAAGTTGGATTTGTTCGTAAGTCTGACAAAGTGTATACCTTTGACACAATGCAAAGTGTAACAAAACCCAATACACTCACAAATATTATAAATAAACTCTTTACTTTTACAGTTAATTTGAAATGATAAGGTAGACATGTTTGCTACTTGCATGATTTGTTAGCATCTACAAATGTTGGTAATGAGATCCCCTTCTATCTGTGAACGCTGGCAACTCACATGTTTGAATGTTTGTATATTGGGGACTTACTGTATTTTGAAACCTCAGATTGCTTAATACAGTAATCTAATATACAATGCACTTATTTTAAAAGGTGGCTCAAATTCTTTCAAATAAAATTTTCAATTCACTACTTGTAAGAAACCCCCTAGATAGTGTTACTATTGTAACCTAGTGTGGTAAGAGTTTAGCAACTCGTTCACACTCTTTAAAAAGAACTTGTGCTGATGTTTTTACCTTAACTCTAGTACTTATACTAGCTCTGTCTCTCTCCCCTGCTCCTTCCCTTTCTTTTACTTGGCTTTCATGAGAGATTTGTACTCTTGTTCATATAGTAGAAAATGGTGTAGAAAAATGAGTGTTTAGTTTATTTGGTCAATTTAGAGAACTGGTCTCAAGAATTCCACTACTGAATAAAATTATGTGTATTTGTTCAACTTCCCCCAATAGAAATACTCTTTATCTTTTTGCCACATAGAATCAGTTGTCCCATGATCAAAAGCTCCTTGGATATAGTATGTCCTATTGCTTTCTGGGTGCATATGAGATTCCTTTCCCCTCATTTTCTAGGTATACAGTAAAAGGGTTCTGATGGATCGGGGGTGTCACTGAAATCCTTGAGTGTTAACAATTTGAAAAATATATTATGAGTGTAATATATTATGAGTGCATAGGAAGGAATATGCTTTCCAATACACACCTGCAATATTTATATATATAGACTACAATTGCACGAAGTTATAGCCTCCCGTGAGAATGAATGAGGTGTTCTGTCTTCGCATCCTATTCGGATGATTTTAACTTTCATCCTTCCTTCAAGAGCACCTGGGTTAGTACTTGTGACTGATGGCTGCATCAGCTTGTATATTGAAGTGCTTTGTGCCACTCCAGAAGAAGCAGTTCATCTTCTACACAACATCTACACACCTGCCCAGCTGCCAGGAACTCTGACGGTCACAGCCACCATGTCTTTTAAAGGAATCCAGGGCCAAATGATAAACCTGATAAGCAGAAACTTCCAAACAACAAAGCCAGGAAGGGTGAACTGTCTTCAGTGATGTATCTATTTATAGTGAAATTGAATTAAAATTCTAGATAACGTGGCCCACTCAAACACATGAAATTACAATATTATTAATTCAGAAGTCAATTGGTTTTAACTGATTTGATTAATAATCATTCATCCAGCAATATTTTTCTTTGAGTTTAAAAGTTTATTCTGAGGGATGAAGATACAGCTCAGTGGCACAGTGCCTGCCTAGCAAGCATGATGTCATGGATTTGATTCCTGGTAGGAATATATAGTTTGAAAACTTGAATACAAAATAGTAAGTGTGTTCAACATTTTAATTTCTTCTGTAAAACTAACGTTTGTTTCATAAATATATAACATTAGTAATTATTTCCTCGTGTATGTATTTCTCTTCTAATTCTTTAATATTTTAAAATTGTATTTATATATTCATAGCATTTGCATATATTCAAATATCCTAATTAAAGAGAACTCTTTTTTTGTTTTCCTAGATAAGGCACTTATGAGTACCAATTATATGGGGATTTCTTTGATGTTTCTGGTAAAATCCAAGCACATTTCTTGTGATGTCAGGATGAAAATAGCCCTTGTTATGGTCAACTTCACCTCCAATGGATTGTGTCCATAAATTTATATTTCCTTAATACCTCTGGCTATAGATTTGTGCCTGACAAATGTGACACCATTGGAGATCCATTAAAAATGTGCCCCACATTAGGTGCCATCCATTAGACAGTATTTTCCTCATTGACAGCTTCTGCTTTTAAATCTCTTTTGCCTATGACTGAAAAAGAAAGCAAGCACTCAACACTTTCATAAACTCTGATTTTTCACTAGGTGCTTAATAAATATTGTTAAAATATTTTTCAATGAAATACTGTCAAATATTCAATTTCAGGATAGTAATCATGAATTCCAGTGCAGTATCCACAGCTGAATTCTTAATATAAATATCTGGCTACCATGTTTCTAATAAGTTCTTGCAGATGAATTGCCCTAGTGTGACAAGATCTTGCTTTTCCAGGGGTTTGCCTTCTCTTCTGTTCCTTGTTTCTGTGAGAGTTCAAAGCACGCTCTTCAACTCACTGTCTTAGAATGTTTCAATCATCACTTATTTCTCCCTGTCTCTCTCTTTCTCTCTCTGTTTCTCTGTCTTTGTCTCTGTCTGTTTCTCTCTCTCTCTCTCTCTTTCTCTGTCTCTGTCTCTCTCTGTCCGTCTCTTTGTCTCTCTGTCTCTCTTTCTCTCTCTCTCTCTGTCTCCATCTGTCTGTCTGTCTTTCTGTCTCTGTCTCTCTGTCTAGCCATAAGGTGCAAATTGAGCCTGCTCGGTCTTTGCAGTTCTTGTGCCCATTTTTCTCTTTTAATTTCCAACTTGGCATCTATATCTCTGCTTTTAGTATTTACTCCAAAGCCATCAGCAACTTTCTGTTGCTCTGTCCCGTGGTCTCCCTTGAACTTAGCTGATAAAACACTAAAGTCAAATTAATATTTGCTTTAACATTTTTTTAACTATCAAAGAACTGTATTAAACCTATGGTGATTGTTAAATCTAAATTCCTCCAACAAGTCTTAATGTACGGTAGCTCTACACTGCCTTGCAGTGGACTTTTGCTTGTAGCCGTGATGGATAAATAGCTAAGAAACAGTTCTCCCCTTGCATACAGTACAAAAAAGCGGGCCAGTTAAAACTCACCTACTTTTCTTAGCTAGAAGGGAAGACTGATGCTGCAAAGCAGCCTTCGCAAGGGAAAGGGAAAAAGGAACATTCTGATACAACCTCAGGGTAACAGTAAAACTCAGTGAAGCTGCTTCCATAGTGGGAGAGTAAAGCAGAAAGAGCCACAGAGGCATCGGCGCATGGGGACCGGAACACTTGCTGAATGCACAGGAATCACGTTAAACTGCTATAAATCATTAAAAATAGAAAGAGTGGACCTAAGAACAGATGAAGATGCTGAGGTTTATGGTATCCTGGTAAAAGGGAAGTGGATGGCTGTGAAAACTAGAGAACAACTTTATTATCCCATGTGAGTAGCTGAAATGTTTGATTTTTACAGTTTGATAATTCAAAAATAATATATTAGCTCAATTGGTAATCCAATACAATTAAGTCCAACTATGTAAACAATATTTTTATTGGTATGTGGTTATGATGCACCTAATTATGTTCATCTTGGGGAACTGATACTTACACCCATCACAGCATCCTAATAATTTTTACTTCCATTTCTCTTTCTATCCCTCCCATCTCTCTCATCACAGACCCATGTGTAATCTCCACAAATTCTATCTCTCTGTTTCTTATCATCTCTCTTTTATTTTGTTCTTTAAATTATTTATGTTTTGAGTTTCTGTCATATGAGAAAACATCCACTACTTAATATTTTGGATCTGATTTTTTTCATGTAGCATTAAGTTTGCAAGAGGTATCCACTTTTCTGCAAATGACTTCAATGTTTTCCCTTCTTTATGGCTGAGTAGTGTCTGAGTAAAATAACATGAATAATTTGTGTCGTGAGGTTCTAGAATCTTTAGAAAGGACTGGTTTATGAAATGACATATTTTCCTGCATTATCCCAGACCGGTTCCATGTACTCCTCGTGAATACAGAGAAAATTGTTTTGAATTGTAAATGAATTTCTTTTAAAATGTCAGCCACAGGACTGGGGATTTAGCTCAGCGGCATAAGCGCCTGCCTTACAAGCAGGCAGTCGTGAGTTCGATCCCTGATATTATTAAAAAAAAAAAATGTCAGCGATTTTAATTAGGAAATAAATCCCAAAGCAAAACCTAGTAAGGGGTACAGCTGAAAGATTTCTGTTAACTTTGGCTTTGCAGTTCATTTTTGCATTAGTGATTGCTATACATGGATGAAGTAATTATAACCATCTTCAATGATCATTTTCTCAGAAATTCTGAAGTGGAGGTACATTCATGCATAGAGATAAACATTCCTTAATATGTTGAATAAATCCTAATTTGAGCAATCAGCCATTTTATGTATGGTTTCTACTCATCATGTACCCTTTTATATATATTGCAATTATGTATTAGTGAAACATTTTTTAATGAAATTGATTCTATTTTTATTGTTGTACTGTTTTATTTTTGACACAGGATCTCAGTATATAATTCAGGCTGGCTTTGAACTCACTATGTAGCCCAAAATGACTTTGAATTCATGGCGAATCTGCTGCCTGAGCCTCACCGGTTCTGAGATTGCAGGCATGCACCACGATATCTGTTTTCCATTGCCATTTTTTTTCTTATTCAAACAGCACTCAGAAAACTGTATTGGCCAAGTGAGTACACTGTGAAGAGTAAGATATTTTAGAGGAGAAATCTAGAATGAATCCTTGATATTGTACCCAGCACAAATGAATAAATCCTTGTTTTGCACTTTTGAATTTATTCTATTATTATTTTAACATAATATACTATGAAGTTGAAAATCCAAAAACATAAAATAGTGCATCCTTTCCTTTAGATCATCTGACAAATCTATCATAACAAATGGGTTCAATTGTATTAATTTAAGCAAGCTGATACATTGTATTTGTAAACATTTACTAATAATGCTTTCTGTCTCCAAGGTTAATAATTTGGTCAATAGGATCATTAGAAGTAGTCTATTAATTTGTCTATTGAAGACTTCAGATGTCTATAAAATTGTACCATCTGAAATATTTTTACTGCAATAATAACTAAATAAAATTCTTCAAATATGTGCATATCCATACTATTGCATTTTTAATAGGCAGGAAATATGACTTCTCTCGTTACATACATCTGAGTAGATTGCACACATGATTTTTTCATTTATCAGAATTCTTCCAGAAAACACAAGTGAGACAACTTTGAAAGCTTTCTTCCAGACAGGTCATAAAACCCTGGATCCACACCTCTCAAAAGACACACACGGTTTATGTTCAGCCTCAAGTCTTAGCAAGCAAAGATGACAAGTGAAGAATTCCTTTCACATGGCTCTCCTACAGGTTTTGTGTGTGATAACCTGCAGAAGAATTTACCTATAGTCAACCTAGCAAAAATCGTCCTTGGCTAATAAAAGCATTGTGCAATTTAAAAGAAAAACAAAAAGTGTCAAGTCATATGTTTTTTAAAATGCAAAAAGGACTATTTTTTTAAAAAAAACCTCTATTCAATATACTTTTCCCTTCTAAATAGGTCATTATTATACTTCAAGCCATTCTTTTTAGCAAGAAATGCTTTATTCTTCTTTTTAAAAAATCCCAGCATAATCACTAAGAATTTCAATAACTTTATTATTTGCATTTCAAATTACCATTGAAGAAAGAAAGTGAATTTAATTTCAGCAACCATAGCTACAAAAAGGAGCTCACATGAAAATCATCATTTTACCTGAGCTGATTCTCTGCTGTTAAATTTTAATCTCCTAAGTTCCAGTGGGTTTCTCCACAAAATACATCTTAAATTCCCCTCTAAATTAAAAAAAAAAAAAAAAGAACAAATAAATTCTAAACTCAAGTGGAAACATGTGGATTTGTGCACATTCCTACACTGGAAGAAAATAAACAGCAAGTGATTATTTGGGTGTAAATAGATTGATATAGCTACTCATTTCAAAAATGCTAACTTTATCTGCAAACAGCAGATGCAGACAAGCATGAATGCCTGATAACACGGATACAAGATGGATACAAATGCTATCAGCAATCTCGTGCATTAGGAATGTGGGCTGTAAGAGCCAAGTCGACACCAACACAGTAAACAGAAAATGTGTTCTTCCACAGAGGTGTTTTGTGGAGCTCAGGTTTTGTTCCAGAGATCTAGAAATTTTTAAGTGTGTTTTTTAAACTTCAGTGTGATCAGTAGTGATCTCACTCGTATGCATATCCAGATCCAGTGTGTCTAAGGTAAGACTCAAGAATTCACATTTCCAGTAATCTCCTACGTAGCACTGAAGAAGCACTTTGGGGAAATATGCTTTCAATTGATAGGTGTTAGGATACTGTTTTAAGCCTTTAAGAGAAGATTAGCAATGCACAAAGTATTTTAACTCAGTTTTTTACACAATACAGCATGTTGTAGATTCTTAAGGAATAGAGTTCATAACTTTTTTTTTTTGATTCTTTAGTACACAAGGGATAAAGTTTACACTTGACTGGTTTTTTGATTCTTTCTTAGATACATAATGGAGTAAAGTTCACACTTATAATCTTATTTATATTTTGATTGCTTTTTATACTGCATAATAAAATCTACTTCCTTTAATGATTCAGGTGTAAAATTTAATCTTTGGCATCAACTTGACTGGGTTGGGAGACACCTAGAGAATTGGTGCAGGGCTGGGGATTTAGCTCAGCGGCATAAGCACCTGCCTTGTAAGCAGGCGGTCGTGAGTTCGATCCCTGGTACCGGTAAAAATGAAAAAGACAAAAAAAAAAAAAAAAAAAAAAGAGAATTGGTGCAGCACACTTCTGGCTGAGATACGTGGGCGTTTCTGGGATGAATGGATGAGTGAACAGAGTGAGGAAGCCCTGTCCTGAATATGTGTGACACTGCTGGATAGACTGGGACCTAGGGCAATGAAAAAGAGGAAAATCAGATCGCACACTTCTCGAATGGGTGCATTTTTGTTGTTGCTGTTCTCAAAGCTTTTGCACAGATGTTAGACTCAAAAGTCTTCAACCTTCACAGACATGTAACAGCCATTTTCTAGGGTGTTTTCAGGCTTTTCCTTGGAATTATAGCTACATGATTGGTTCTTCTCAGTCATGAAGCTTCATTTTTTTGGCCTGGGTAGCTACCGATTGCCTGGACTCCCCAGCCTGCAGAGTCATTTAGCCTGTGATTATGTAAGAGGTTCTAGAAAATTCTCTGCCATAAATAAATACTTCCTATTGATTCCATTTCTCTGGAGAACTGTGACTAATATATAAATATATTATTTGGAACAATGAAATAAAAAAAATGGGTTCCTTTGTAAAGAATCAACAACTTTGGGATCCCAAAAGACCGATTTGTCAGTAGAATGATAATTCTTTTCCATACTGGCAAGAACCACCTTTGATTGCATTTCATCAATTTGCCTTGGCTCATGCAGCATCTACATCCATTATTATATATAGAAACAGAGATACTCTGGCAAGTAGGAACTCATTGATATCAGAGCCAGTACTTTTCTATATTAGCTATTAATTTATACAATAAAAAATAACTCATTTTTCCTGATTTTTTGAGATGGAAAATTTATTTGACTAATTTCAATGTGGCCACTGAAATGTTTAAAGAAATACATGGGATATTTTGAGAGAGGAGTAGTGTTTCCAGTTCAGAGATAAAGATGGAAATCTTCATGGGAGACTAGTAATGATTTTGCAGTGCTCTGAGCTGAGATGAACTTGGCATGTATACATGGTTGTCAAAAATGACATGACAGAGAAACCCAAACAGTGCTCCAAAAGTTCGAATGTCAGGTTTGTTTGAGGTAAGGCAAGTCATTTGGGTGGTCATGAGACAAACAGTGGAAAAGAATGTGAAAGATACAGAAAGAGCAGCCTACAGAAATTCCAGAATCGAGATTTATCCAGGCAGTAGAGAGTCACCAACAAGTTTTAAATAGGGTAATGATGTTGTAAGATTGTTTTTCCCATAAGTCCTACATCTGCCTTCATTTCAAGGTTCTGTAAGTTAAATCTTTGCCATATAATATATATTTTTATCACAACCTTGTGTCTACAAACAAAATATAATAAAAACTTCTCCAAGCATTTTTTCAAACAAATTTAAAATTACATCTATTTTAAAGATGTGCACATTGAACATCTCAGCACCCTTCAGAAAAATAAATCTACTATACTGATTTATTTAACACGAATATGTTTATCCCTTATACAGTCAGGGTGGTCTGAAATATTTGAGACTAAGTCACAGGAATCAGTATGTACTTATTGCTTAATCTTTCATGATGTGTTTCCTAAAAATAAGTAAATTTGCTCTTAATAAACACAAGTCTGATGGCATCCAAAGGAAGCCTAGTATTAACAAATCTGTAACAATAATATAAACAATACTATATAATTTACACACCATATTTATTTTCCTCTTTTGCCAAATTGACTTTTATTGCATGTAAAGATCAAGTCACAGGCTGGTTTATGTATGTTACATTTACTAAAAATCTTCAAGATTTCAAAGCACGTATTTTTTTGCTTATAATGTCAACTGTCTTACATTTTGCTATTAAGTTTTTCTGAAGGGAAAGCCCTTAGAACTACCTGTAATTTTTAATTTGTGGAATTTCATTATTTGTAGATTCTTACATACAAAAATTATGGTGGAAGTTTGAGTTTTGGTTGCTTTTCTTTTCCTGTTTTCTGTGTGGTTTCCAGGAATGGATGTGTAATTACTCAAAACTCACCTGAGTGGAGTTCTTCCATTTAAAAAAGTCATGTTAGAAAGTCACTCCCATCCTAACCATGAAAAATAGCTGATAAATCTACAAACTCACAGTTTTCTCCTGACCCATCAGAGAGCTAAGGTCACAAGACTAACAAACAAAATGAATTCCCTAGAGTTAAAAGATGACCCACAGAGAGATAGAATACATCAGCTCTTTTACCTCTGTTTGAAAACATATGGAAGAAGGAGCAATGGTTTATTAAAGACAAAGATAGGGCCAGTGTGATAGTTTGGAATAAGTGGGAGCCCTGGACAATTGTGGGGTCTGTATTGATACACAGCTCTTTCTCATCACAGTCACAAGAAAAAAAACTTCTTATCCTAAATTATGCAAGCCAGAGGCAATGAAGAAATATCTTTAACGTATTGAAGAGAGAAAACAGTTCAGAATTCAGTAGTTATTTAACCAATTCTAGGCAAAATTACTGTAATGAGTTTTTTCTACTCACATTACAATCTATGAAAAATAATGCAAAATAAATATACGTTTAGGCCAGAAGCTAACACAATTCATTAACAGGCATATGTACTCTAAAGAACTTTAAAGGATGTTCTTTAGAAAGAAACTATCAGATGAAAATTTAGTTCTACATTAAGAAAATAAAACTATCAGAAATTATATAAACTTAAATATATACAAACATTTAATGATATTTTATACATGACTATATATTATGATGATAATTCAACATCAGCAAAACACTAAACATAAGTTTGGCTTTAAAATATGTTTTAAAATAAAATGAATGATAATGAAATTATAAAGAATGAGAGATAAGTAGTGAAATACATTATTGTCAAATTTTTATGTGATATGTGAGAGTTTACATTATTTGAAGTTAGACTGTAGGTAAAAATATACTCTAAGCCCCATGTGAGTATCTAAACATTTTTAGTATAAGGAATAAAACAGTGCAGAAGGAAATGGTGGAGGAAAGGGACTCAATCTGTCCTGCCAGGAAGCAGAGAGAGGAGACAAAAAAGAGGCACCCGGGGAGAAGAATACAAAGGGTGATCATAATATAAAGTCAATGTTAAAATTTTAAAATTTATTACAATAAAAGAGACTTGGTCAATTATCCCTCTAACATACTCAAGGTTACGTCCAATGTAGTTTTCCCATCGTTCTGGCCCCTTTCTGAAGCCGTTCTGTGTGTCCTCTTTTCTAGTTCCTTTATGAAAGACAAACGTGTAAGAACGTCGTCGTGTATTCTCATCTGCTTTATTGGCCAAATCTGGCACTCTGTGACTTTCCACTTTTCCCCACAGTGAAAATGACCACGCCACGTTAATGTCTCAATCTATGTACGACACAAGGCAACCAAGGCAAGACGACTGAAGACACCTAGGAAAGAAATCTTGCAGAACTACTTCGGAAAGTGGCAAGAAAAATGGGAAATGTATGTTCGAAATGAGGGATGTTAAGGGCAATGTGGTTTTTTGTTTTATTTTGTTGTACCAAAGCTCTCTTAGAAACTTTTCATTTGCATTATTTTGGGCATACATTGTGTACCCTTCCAAGCCACAATCCCAGTGAACCACGTGTTCTGATAAGACACCAGCTCTCAAAAGCACATTCCACTAAATCTCTTCAATGGATCGATCCATTTATGAACATTGTGTCCCCAGGATCCAATCACTTTACAAAAGCCCCACTTCTGAACACATGAGCTTTTGAAGATCATTTACTTTTAAACTATCACAGATGAGAAACAGAGTTAGCAAACCTGCTTTGTAAGATACTAATATAGTGGTACCATACATCAGTTCATGAATTTAAGTCACTGAGATTCTGGCAAACATATCAGGTCTCTTAGGAAAGTTGGCTATGATCATTGCTATCATATGATACAGAGTTTGTGAAGGAAAGGAAAATTCTGCTGAATACTTCTGTTTGGGAACCAAATCATTTGCAAACAGAAGTATTCATGAACCAAGACATTATTGTATATCAACTAGAGTTTTTGAATTAGTGTTTTCATGTGGCACATTTTTTGTATTTTTACTATTAAGCTATCCTTATTATTGTATTTCAAGTGAATTTCCTTAAAATAGAATCACCTGTTTGTTTTAAGTCCAAAGGACAGATTCTTTCATTTAGATATTTGATTTAGTTTCCATGTGAAATAATTCTTGGAATGGTTAGAGTAGATTCCCCATTTTATCATTAAGTGTTTTCAATCTGTTTTTTGATTTCCTACATTCTTTTGGAGAATTGGAATACATTTAGAATCTGTTTCTTTTTAAAATTTCTTGTATTTCCCCTCTGCTAAGAATTGAGAGCTTTATCTCACGACAACTAGCCCCATCATGGCCAGAGTCCTAACCCAGAATTTTATCTATTGGCTTTTGACCAATTAGGCCTTTATTTAATAGTTTTCTTAGGAATTATTATTTTTTGGTTTATAAAGAAGACATGTACACTAAACTTATATGTCTTTTGCTGTCTTTTTCTTATAGTTATCATGTTAACTATATATATATATGTATATATATATACACATATATATATACATATATATATATATTCCTTCAATGATGTTACCATTTTTGCTCTTATGTTATACAAATATTGAAGAGTTTAAAAGGAAAGAATAATTCATAAGATAAATGTTCACTTTCTCTTGCCCTCCCTTCAGCGTCTTAGTTATTCTTTTTATGAGAATATCTTACCCCTCCTGTTAGCCTCTTCTTGTTTGCCTGAATATTTTCACATAGAATTCTATGCCAATATTCCTGTGGCGGAGGTCAGATGTAATGATAACACTGTCCCGCTATCTTCTGTTTTCCGTTGTCTATCTTCCCAATACACAAAGTGTCATTTTTTTTTCCTCCCTCTTTTCACACTTTCTCCTTGTCTTTGGTTTTTTTAGAAATTTGGGATCCAGCTCAGTGACAGGGTGCTTGCCTACAATGTCTGAGAGCCAGAGTTCAACCCCTATTGGGAACAAAGCGGAAGTTTCATGTAGGATTTTCTCTGACTTTTTCTTTACAGTTCTGTATGTTTAATTAATCTATAGACTTAAGTCACTCACCATATTTAGAAATATTCTGGCCCTTACTTTATCAAATGCTTTATATTAACAAGCTCTTCTTCTTCTCTTTTTTTTTTTTTTTTTTTTTTTTGGTATCTTAACATCACAAAATTTTCATCTTTGGATTATATCCAACATTACCATAAGATCTATTTTTATTTTCAAGTTTTGTTTAAGAACAAAACAGTAAGGTATTTCATTTACATCATGTCTATTAAACCATAGTTGAGTTCAACAATTTATTTCTCTTTAATCTTATTCTTTTATTGAGCCCATTGAGTTTTTTCTTTTAAATTTTAGATACTACATTTTAAAATTACAAACTTTTCATTCAAGAACAATTTTACATTTCTAGTGAAAATGTGTATCCCTCCATTTACTTCCATGTATTTACCTTCAGATCATGGAGAGTGATTATGGAATTGCTTTAAGTACTTAAAAAAATAAATCCAACATCTTATCATTGGAAGTTGAAATTTATTGATTAGCCTTTCCTTTGGGCATTAGTCAAATTTTACATCATGAGCTTTTTTTTTTAAATTAGGAATTGAACTCGTGACTTCATGCTTACCAGGCAGGCACTTGAACTGTTGAGCTGAATTCCTGGCCCCAGATTATAAGAATTTTCAATATGATATGAGACTTTGGAACTCATTGAAATTCTCTGGAGAATTATTTTCCTAGTCATTCAAACCAATCAGATGGAGGCCACAGATTTGTATACATTTTGTGGACAGTAGTTGCCTATCAGTTTAGATTTAAAAGTTTTTGCTACACTAATTGTGCCTGTACCCCTGAATGTGCCACTCTGGTTGTGGGCTGGGACATGGGTAGTAGTTTATAGCAGAATTCAACTCTCAAAATATTCACTAGACTTCTGGTGTATATGCTGTTTTCACTTAGGGCCGTGACTTGTAGGTTTCTGTTGGTTTATCTGTGTAATTTGAACACTTCTTTCCTTCTAGGAATTTTTCCCATATTCCCTCATTTAAAAAGGTCCACTTACCTCTCAGAATTTTAGCTGTTAGTCCCTAAATTTGCACAGAAAGAGAGAGAAAGGAGGAAGAAAGAGAGAGAGAGAGAGAGAGAGAGAGAGAGAGAGAGAGAGAGAGACTTTTCCTGTGTTTCTCACACAACATGGACCCCTTTCCTCATCCCTCTGTCCAAATGATGGTGCTTAAAGCATCCTAAAAATAAGTGACATTGAGAAACTTTTATGGAGAAGTATTTGTAATTGCTTATAATTCATTTCAGCTTAGGTGGCTTTAAAGAGCAATAAACCATTTTGAAGCAATTGTTCACTTAGTGCTAAAGATTTTTCATCATGTATTTCTTATGTTAATATTTATTTTTGCTAATGTACTCTAAAGGTTATGCTAAAGACCCAGCTTGGATGCTCTTATCTATCATGTAAAGTGATACATAGAACTTCTTTTGCTATTAAAATTAAAGTGTCTTATTATAGAGTATTTATGATATGCATGTTCTTAGTAAAGTGGAATTTTTATATTACATCATTAAAGTGAATATTAAAATGGTACAATGAGAAAATATAGATTTTCATATCTCTTTGGCACAGATAAATTCTAATATAGATGAACAAATGGAGTATAATAGAATGATCTGAGTTGAAGTCTTTAATTTAAAAGAGGAGCTATGTGATCTTTAAAAGATATATTTTAAATTCACTTAAGGTAAAGTGGTTAAAGAAATGGGATAAAGTATCTATAAATTACCTGATATTTGTACTAAATATTTTATTCATGACAAACACTGAACTGTTGACTACTATGCCTATAGGAAAGGCACAATATAGATACTATGCTTAATACAGAGCCTTAATTTTTTGCTATTATACATGTTTTTGATATATATTGTTCACTGCCCAGCCTCAGTTCTGCTCTTTTTCTGGAAAAAAAAAATTTCCAGAGTTCTTTGTGGAAACCAGTATTCACTGTTATGTTGTGATTTTGTTTTAATCTAAGAAAGTTGTTCTACAACTTGAAGCATCCAGAAATTCCTGGAGTGCGTGTTAAGCACAGATTGTTGAGTCCTTCCAGCAGTCTGTGCTTTGTTAGGTCCTAGCATTGCGAATGCATGTTTCTAACATAGTGATGGCAATGCCTTAATCTTTCAGGTGACACTCGTGCTGTGGATGAATGGACACTTGGAGACACAGTCATCAGAGTGAATCTTTTCATTTCTAACTTGCGTGGATTACTCTTCCATGAGTCATGAACCGTTAGAACCCAGGCCAGGGCAATGCTCCCCATGCTGAGTCAGACACACAAAACCATGGACGAGGGTATTGCATGAGGGTGTTGAAATACAGTGGCTGTTGTTTAGAAGGCAAAGCTTAGTTGTGTGCTCTGCAGGCAAAACCACAGTGTTGGTGAATACTGTATGTCCATGTCTGGTGAGATAGCAAGGTCTTCCTACCTTTGTGCAAAGGGCAATTTGGAAGGCTGACTTCTCTTGGCCTGGACAACATCACCTCTTTTCTCAGGATTGTTTTAGCTACTCTTTCCACTGCTGAGACAACAGTACCCACTACTCACAAGTAAAAGAAGAAAGATTTATTTCAGTTCATAGTTTGTAGGAATTTCAGTCTGTAGTAAGCTGGCTTCAAACCAGGGTACCAGGAAACACAGAGATGGCAGAGGAGAAACAGTCCATGCCAAGGCAGGAAGGAGGTGGAGGAGCAGCAGGTGTTAGCAGTGGAACAAGCAGTGGATGAAAAAAGCCCACCATTTCTCTACTCCATCTGGGTTACCACCCTTTAGGGTAGTGCCACTCACCCCCAGGAGGGCCTTCCATTATTAATATCCAGAACGGAGACAAATGAATCAGTTGACTAACACAGTGCCACCTGCTTTAATCTCAAGTCATACTCTGAATCCACGTTCACACACCCCAGATCCAGCCAGCTTTGGGAAGATAACCCTAAACTGCAACAAGGATACAGACTGGCTTCCTTGTCCCCCAGGAAACTTTCTTTGATTTATCCATTCTTCAGGCTACTTTTACCATTGTCAAGATATTCTATGAATGAATTCACTTTATTATTCTGAAATTTGTATGTATCTCTCATCTGTGTTCTTTAGACATTTGGCCTTTAAGAGCAAAGTTGTTTGTTTGTTTTTCATCTGATGTCTACAATGTTTCAGACAAATCTTATGGGTGGTTCCTGCTCACTGCATTGTTGCTGATTAAAAGGAAGGGTTCATGAAGGATGAGGAGTAGAGGGAAGAGAAACAGAGTAGTATATCCGAGATGGTTTCCTGGGATAAGGATTGTTTACACTAGAACTTCACCAAGTCACTCAAGTCTGCACACGAAAAATTGTCACCACAGTCCTTTACTTTTACATGAAAGTGTCTATGTGCTTGCAACTTATACTGAGAATGACAAGTAAAATGCTCCAGGGGATAAGAGGTGATAGATCAAAAAATTTAAACTGTAGCGGGAAAGACATAAGCTGGAAAGAAACATGTGTGAAGTTTAAAATGCATAGAGTACATGGATAAGAGAAGGTATATTCGTGTAACAGTGACAGTAAAATAAAAAGTAATTGGGTGTTTCCTTAGGAATTTAGGAAGAGGTGTTAGTAAATAATTTTAAAAAGAAATACTACTTTGCATAAATATTAGTAGAGGGCAGATTCATCCTGTCTACATTTTTGTCCTTGCTATTTTGTTCTGCTAGAACAATTGTCTCCTTTTTAAACTCTAAGCCACAGGACAAGACCCTGTGGTAGACCAGTTGTCTCAAATCATATATCCTTTTAATTCTTGATCTGGTATGCTATCACCTTGTCTTCCACTGAACTCAGAGTTCACACTAATTGTCAAAATACTGCCTTGTCAAAACATACATTTATGAATAGATGGGTTAACTCCAAATATGTTCTAAGGTCTTTGCCTTCAAACAGAGTTTAGCTTATATAATAGATTTATAAGGGATATTAATGAACAGATGGAAGCGGACATCTAAATTTCTGAGAATATGTTTTTGGTATGATGTGGATCTTAAGTATCCCTAAAAGGGTCATATTTTGATGTCTTGGTGCTCAGCTGATGGCACTGATGGGACATTGTAAAACCTTTAGGAGGTGGAAGGGAAGAAGGTAAGTCATTGAGAGTTTGATCTCAAAAGACATATTGGGACATTGACCTCCCCCCTATATTTTTCGTCAATAATCAAAACAAGATGGACAATTTCTTTCCTCACACACATCTGTAGCCATGATATTCTGCTTATCTATGGGGCCACATGAAAGGGCCCAAGCAACCATGGTCTGTAAGCTTTGTAACCTTGGAAGGCAAAATAAATCTTTCTTCCTTTTAAGTTGACTTCATCAAAATCTTCTGTTACAATGAGGAAAAGCTGATGGATGCAGTTCCTTTTAAAACTATTTCTAACATCCATATTCTAATGTCTAATGTTTTCAAGGTAGACAAATTGACTATTTATCTATCTATTACAAATTTAGACTCCGATGAAAAATGTATTCACACTTCAGGAAAGAAAGAGTAACAAATGTCTGGAAACTAATGGCCACCATTTTGAGCACCTCTTGTAGATAGAAGCCAAATTTAACTTGTATGCATCATAATATCTCAATAAATTCAGCTCTTATATATTTATTCAAAAATTTTTTGAAGATTATATATATAAAACTTTAACCTGCAATCCTTGGGCTATATTGCTCTCCAACTGTGAATTTTCCCTTCTTTACTATGAACTATATAATTCTCTTTAAAAATGGAACTTATGTTGCCATTGTTATCTATTAAAATTTCAAATTTAAATGAATTCTAGCAACCTGTCTTCTGTATTTGTCATAATACTCATCAAATATTTCACCTAATCATCCCCAACACATCAGAAGTTGAACCCACTTTGGCTGTCTTAAAATGTTTGACTAGTAAGTCAATTTTAATTTATTTTTCTTTAATATCATGAATTTAGTTTGTTTTTACCACATAAATACCATGTTTTATATTCATGTTCAGTGGTGAAAATTCTACTTGTCATAGATTTTAATAAGTCCTCATTAACATGGATAAGAAATATGCTTTTAGGTCCACTTTTCCACAGAGATGGAGATGGTATGTCTACTCATGAGTTTGGGTTACTAATTCCAGAAACTTTTGTCACATCTCAGTTAATCACATTACTAAATTGTTGATCTGTGTGTCTGAGGAAATCTATAAAGGTAACGTAGTCTATGCATCCAGTAAACTGACTACTGAAAAGACAAACCAACTACTTACAAAATATTTCTGATTTTAAATAACATATAATTGTTATGATAATCTAATACAAATGTTATCATTGAAGTATTTCCAAGTTTTTATGTTTTTATCATCTGGGTATGTTATCATTTGGGTATGAGTGATTCACTGTATCCATTTCAAAAGTTTAGGAATTTAACTAAAAGATTCAGCAGGGAGCCAGGATCCTTACTTTGTAAATACCCTCATCTTGTGCAAGAGAAGGGCACAGAAATGGTGTGCGTGTTACACCCAGGCCAGAGGGAGGGATAAGCTGATTACAGTATAGAAGAAGAGAAAAGGCTTGTTCTCCCCACTTTTGCTCTGCCTGCTTTTGCTGGCTGATGCCGTGAAGTGTTGCTTTGGTTTCATGTTACCCTGCGTTGGAGCCTAGCGATTATGAACTGAAACCTTCACAAACAGTGAGCTAAATAAACATTCCCTTCTTTCATTTTAGGTGTCGATTGTTTCATTCCAGCAAGAAGAGAAAAGACAATGTATCTCAATATTTAACATATATCAGTATAATTTCTATTGCTTGGATATTTTTCCTTAGTTTTTAGTTCAGTCATTTACATTATTGTCTCACAACAATCTGTCGTTAGTTCTTAGCACTATTATCTTAAGCCTTGGATTCAGCTCAGCTGCATAAGTGTCTGCCAGGCAGGCACGAGGTCATGAGTTTGATTGCCAGTACCAAAAAAAAAAAAAAAAAAAAAAACCACTATTAATCTTAAGTACTTTTAATTTCTAATATACATTTTTTGATGCTGTAATAATAGCAGTAATAAAGAATAAATCCGAGCTTAAAGCTGAGATGTATCCTTCCCAAGACTGGGTAAATTGATGCCTGTAAACATGAATTACTTGTGAAAAGAGCTGCCCAAATCGGTGTTGATTGTAACAAGATTGCTATGAGTCATTTTTATATACAGTCATGGATGCGTTTGGCATCATCCAAGAAACCAGCCTCCTTTTCTTGCTGTAGCTAAATGCATCGTATCATTAGTACCGGCTTACGCAAACCCAGAAAGCTAGGGAAATTGTGTCCTAAAGAGAACAGTTAGCTCCACATCTGTCTTTAGTTTCTCCCTTTACCTGAAAAAGTGAGTCAAGTTTACTTCTAAATCTCTGCTTCCTTTGAAAAATTGGGGAGAAAAACTGTTTCCTGCTAATGTGTTTTGAAGAAATATATTTCTCTGAAAAATGAAAATTTAGGCAGGCTAAAGGGATAGTAGGTATTTTGTGCTGGCAGTATAAGATCCATATATTCTACCTTTAAATACAGACACTATCTCCAGTACACAAGTTTGAGAAGATGCTGTATCTCTTCTTTATTAATTTCTTTGTTTAATCAACAATATTTTATATTTCCTAATGTTAATTTTTAATTCTAAATGGTAGATTTCAATGCCTTGAAAATGTCCAGCACATCTGTCCTGAATCTATATGCATTTTTTGGTTTAACCCATTCTTTATTTTTTGTGTCAAATGTTCTTACATTTTATAACTTTATATAAAATCAGATATTTTGTAAAATTGCAAAAAAGTAGTATACATCCATCCTAGGGTCTATAATAAGGTCAATAATAGTTCTAAATAGTTCCCAGAAGAATAGTGACTAGATAGTTCAATCATAGGGGGGAAAATCCTTGGGTAGAGAATATTTTTTACTTTGTTAGCTCCCTGAGTTAGGTTACTGAGTAAAGCTGATTCTTTCAGAATGACACAATAGATTCAGTAACTTTAGCAATTTAATATTTTATCAGCAATCTGTTTTCCTTCCCTGCTATCTTCTAACTCGGAATGCAATATACAATGATGAAAGAGAAACAGTCTGGTAGCTCAGAGCATTCTAGCTGTAGCTGAAGGTTAAGGCCAGTGCTTAGGAGGTACGGGTCTGTGATTAATCTTAGTATCAAAACATTTTCTTTTAAAAAGCATCGATCATATAGAAAAAGGATTTTCCCACTTTCTGCATGCAATAAATGCTAGTTTTCTGACATCTTAATGGTCTCTACTATGAGACAATGCAGAATTAATCACTTATTATTTTTACTAGTTCAACTATTTTTTATTTTATAGCAAACAAATTCTTAAAATATTGCAGAGTTTTTGTTTGTTTCTTTTCACTTTTAGATATATTAGTCTCTGGTGGCATTTTTATTCTATTAGAGAAGTCATAATACATTCTTACAATTATTTGTTCTTTTCACTAGCCTTTTAGTTTTGTGAAAGTAAAAAACTATGTTTTATTTTCATTTATTATTATTTCTTTTTTACAGTATAAATGCATGAAATAATTTTCAAAGAAATAAATGGAAGAATCACACGCTATTTTTTTTTACCTCTTGGAGAAAAATTTTTGTCATTTTAATACCAAAAAACTGCAAACCATGGTACAGAATTTCAGAACAATATAATAAATTAACAATGGTTAATATGTTGCACATTGTTATCTTCAAAGTAGTTGCTCAGATTGCAAAATACAAGCATAAAAAATGATCCAACTATGAAAGCATAAACTATTTTGATTAGCAGACATTAGAAGTGTAATTATATGTCTCGTACATAATCTTAACCCTTCTTTCTTTTCTCCTTTCTCCACCACTCTAGTTATTTCTTCCTTTTCAGCAGCTTCTTCTCCTTTTCCTTCACAATACCTATTGTACATTTTGGATCCTATTTACGCTTTTAGTTTTTTACAATAGGGAGACTACACGATGTTTACACACGTGAGTCTGATTGATTTCACTTATGAGCAGGGTTTCACACACTAGACTATATTGTGAGGTTTTAAGAGAATGAATCCATGGAGGGCCACATGCCATTGTGTTCTAGAAATTACGTTATTAACATTCTCATCATTGAAAGGGTACAAAATAACGTGCAGCCCTGCACTGTGTAGACGGGGGCTGCGCTGTGGGGTGGATAAGGTGGAGCTGAACGGGGAAGATGCTCATTATATTACATGACGATACTGCTAACTGCAAAAAGCCCAACAAGGTCTATCGTAAATCTGACAGAGGGCCTTGAGTTTGGAGCTAATGACTTTTGGCTTATCAGGCAGGATAGATTCATTAAACTGTTTTAATGGACAATGCTATGACTTAAGCAGCATTTTGGAAAGAATTAATTCAAGGGCCAAGTACATAATAGATTGTGATTAGGCAGGAAGATGGGATAGAAAGCTGGCAAGCAATGAGAAGTATGGAATAAACGTCAAGGTGAGGCTCGGTGATTGGTTAGGTGTAGAGGGAAAAGAAAAGAAAAGAAAAGAAAAGACACTCCTGAGGGTGGTTTTAGAGACCTAGAAATGTGCCGTGTGTAGGCTTGTCCGTTTCATTTTCTGTTCTGATGGTGGCTTCCTCTTCAGCTCTTTTTGAGCCCATGTTCCCAGGTATTTTTCTTTCTCTTTTCCATTTTCTTTTCATTTTCCTGATTATTTCTCTTACATTTTTCATCTCTTTTCCTATCCTATTTTTACCCATTTTATTATCTCTCTTTCATTTCTTCCCATAACTAGCCAATTGATAATTGAAGTTCATTGTGATTTTCTACATTTGTTCAACAGTTCAAGAAAAATATGCAGTATTCTAGTTAATTAGGAGACAGAGATGAATAAGACGGAACATCTTTCCTTACAACATTTTGTCATCAAAGAATGGTAAACATTGATTCGTTCATCTATTTATTCGGTCATTTATTTACTGATGCTATGTAATTGAATAATATATGATACATGTTTGCAAGGAATTGCAAAGCGAACTAGAAAGATTGAAAGTATTTTTCTTGCTTATGAAGATAAGATGTGAAACCACACAATTTATGTTTTTAGTATTGGCTATTGAAGAGATGTCTAGAGGTATGAAGAGGAAATAATTTATATTTTCCTACATGAGACTAATTTATTTCAATGAGACAGTATCATTGTACTATTATGTACATCTATTCAATAAAAAAGATATCAAAAAATCAAAAAGACATCCCTTAAGTATGTTTGTACTTTATAGCTTTTCAAGATTTCTTTGTCTCCGTAACAAGTAATCACAATTATTATTAATTTTATTTATCTTGATTTCAATCTACTTTCATTCTTTTACTCGGGACTTGTTAAACAGGAAACCAGTTTTTTTGTTCTGTTTTAGTATTAATGTATTACTGATCACATTCAAAAACATTTTTACCTAATAACATCTCAAATCATACTTTAGTATTTTACCCATGTGTTTTACTCCAAACTTGCCTTTAAAACTACATCTTGCTAATTTAATTAATCTTGCTTTCTTTTTTAAAAAATATTTTAAATAGTGCAATGGATCAATTATATGGGTCATTTTTAATAGTACATATCAATTATATGGTTTCATTCTGGCAGATTTGTACATGGACATAAGTTATGGTAATCATTCTCCTCCTGAATCCCATTGTCCTAAACTACCTCCCACTTCATGTGTGTTTTGCAGGAGATTCAATGTATATAATGTATTGGGATCATATTCATCCCTCCATTACCCCTGTAACACAGCCCTCCCTCCCTGCTGTTTATTATAGTTGTACCTCTACTTAGTATATACCCAAGAAAACTAAAGTTAGTGTACTATAAATGGATGCAAATGCAGGTTTATTTTGGTATGATTCATGAGACCTAAGATATGAAACAAGTGTAAGTGTCCATTAACAAATCAACAGATAAAGAAAAGTGAAATATATACACAATGGAATATTAGCTAGTCGAAAACAGGACATGATTTTATGGCATTTGCCTAAAAATGGATGGATCTGGAAAACACCATTGTGAGTGAAAGAGGCCAGACTCCGAATAATGAATACCATATGTTCTTCCTCGTATATGGAATGTAAATAAGAAGATACGAAGAAAACATTATAAGGCAGGAGGAAGGGAATAATTTACTTATTTGTCACATCTTTAAATTTCTCTGAAACACAGGGTTCATGGCCACAAATATTTAAATCAGTAAATACTAAAGTTCCCTTACATTGTTCTTGAAGTCGAGACAGCCAGTGATAGCCGGTCTCCTCGAAGGGTCTGTGCACCCCCTTATTTCTGTCTACATTCTCTTCCAAGAAAGACGGGAATTTTCCTAGACATAGTTAAGCTCTTGACAAGAAGCCTGTTGTACCTTCCTTTCCATGTTCTTCTTCTTCTTCATCTTTCTATTTCTTTTCAAAAGAAATTTTTCTGAAATTTCAAAAGTTAAACCAAAACTCTCATAATAAAGAAATAAACTTTCAGGTTAAAGTGGGGTTTTGTGGCAAAGACTGCCTTCATAAATTCGTTTGAGTAACAGGAAATTCTCTGCTCTGGGTGGCAAAGAATCACTCTACTTGTCAGGACCTCGCTCCGTCACCTCCTCATAATGGATGCTGAGTCCCCATGGGATGTTTGCTGCCGAGGTGACACTGCACTGGTTTTCTTTACTCCTCAGGAGAATCTTACCATGCCAAGTCAATTTGCAGCAGCTTGGATCTTTCAACAGCCTTTTGGTCCAGCTACAGGGGTCACAAGTACAAGATGATAGCGACCTCCTCATGGAAACTTCAGTATCTTGGAAACTCAACCTAGAATTCAAGAAGCTTTTCCAGTTTTTGAATTTTAAAACTCGAACTCTGTATACTGTCCTTTGAATCTAAAGGCGGGATTACTTGGTAACTTGCTAATGTGCCATCCAATTTGGGGATTTTGGCTTACGGCCCCGCAGGAGAGAGACACAGACTTGGAAGATGAGAGGCTGCTGAGAGCTGGCAATGTGACTGCATCCAATTAAGATTTCTAAGCGGAGAGGCAGGGAAGACGTGAAAGTGAGGGACGTAGGATGCCAAGAATGTAAAACAACAAACAAGAGACCAAGCAATTAAACGCATTATTTGTTATAGCTCGAATATGTCAAATATGAGGTGAATGCGGAAGAGTTTAGTACAAATGAGTGCTCAGAGGCAAAGCAAAAGTGTGGACAGCATCATCACAATCCTAGCTCTATGACAAGGGAAAATAAAAATTTCTGATAAAAATTATGAATTATAAAAGACAAACGTTTATCTTCTTACAGTTTTGGATTCTTTTCTAACATGCAAGCTTTCTTTAGGGCAAGCGATCAAAAATAATGTGGATATTGTCTTTAATCTTTTTTGGGGATTTCTTGATTCATTTGCAAAGGTGAAGTTATTAGAGGTTGCTCTGTTCATTAAGGTAATGACATTAACGGCATTAAGATTTCTCTGTTTATGATGACTAAAAATGGCAATGTAGAGAAAAACTTTACCCTTTCAAGCATCTGATTTTTGCTTGGGAGAAAGACATTTCTACATTTAAAAAATAAAGAAATATGCACAAATATTTACTATCACTATTATCCACAGGTACACACATGCATTCACACACACGCACACACACGCACACACACACTTCTGTTTTCTAACTCATTGATCGCATTGACATTGTTGATGCCAACAGTATCTTAATTAGTGGCAAGGACTCTTCAGTTGTTTCTTTTCCAAACTGATAATCTTTATATTTAGAGTTGTTTTTAGATTTACAGTAAAACTGAGCAGAAATTACAGAAAGCTATTCTGTTTCTTTTTTCTTTAGCTCCCTTGCCTCAGTTTCCTTTCTCGTACATCAGAGTGGTGCAATTATTATAACTACTGATGAACCAGTACCAGTGAACCGATTGCTGGTGTGCCCTTGTTATGGAAAGTCTATAGTTTGCTTTAGGGTTCAGTCTTTGTGTTATAAATTCCTGTGTGTTTTGACAAATGCATAATGTCATACAATTACCATTAAGGTATCACACAGAATATTTTCACTGCCCTAAATATCTTCTTAAGAGTATTATTAAATACACTTCCCAAGTGAGGAATAAGTGTATTTCTTGGATGATAAATAAAAAGTGAAATGGCTGTGACTCTGGAGTTTCACTTAAAAAAATTAGGTGTGTAACCCCAGCACTCAGAGAGGCTAAGGGGAATAACCACCTCCCGGCCAGAACACGTTAGTGACACTCTGTTTGGAAACAAAATACAGCAAACTAAACTAAATTAAACTAAACTAAACTAAACTAAGAGGGATGAGGACATACTCCAATGCAAAGGCTCTGAGTTCAAGTCACAGAACAGTCATAATAATAATAAGGATAATAATAATTTTCTCCAAAATATCATATTAATATATGTCCCAAACAGCTGTTTGAATGTTTATATTTCCTTTTTGCATTGCAAACCTGTTACCAAATTTTAATCATTTTGCCCAAAGTATGTTTTATTTCAATGGCATTTCTTCCAGTTCTTTTTCTGGGTATAATTGACCTTTTGCGTTTCTTTTTATGGTAATGGCTTTTTCATATAATTTGTGCACGAGGGATGGGTGATTTGCCATTTTCTTATTGATTTGGGGTATTTTTGATATTCTAATATTTATCTTTGACTGATATTTATGTTAAAAATATCGTATTTCACTTTGTTTCATGTCTAAGATTGCTTATGATGTCTTTTATTGAATGCAAGTTTGAGTTACAAAAATACAAAAAAAAAGTCTGGAACATAAAATGATGTGCAAGAGTATTGAGAGAAAAAATGTAAACATTTGCCAGATATCAGTTTTGTTTGGGGCGTATCTCTATACCAGCCACTACTTTTCACACTTTTATTGGTACCTGGGATCGAACTCACAACCACGCGCTTGCAAAGCAGGCATTTATGCCCTAAGCTAAATCCCTGGCCTCACACACTTTCCTGAATAGTGAAAGTTGCACTGGTTTCCATTTCCTTTTCACAACTGTGTGTAGAGGAATTTCGTTTCATTTTTTCTGCCACCCACCGTGTCATTCCATCCCTGCTCTACAGATTTCCTTGTTCACAGCTCTTGTCATGTGTTTGATGCTCTATAAAGAGCTATGTATACTGATAGCTCTCTATAAATAATTGAAAAAGTTATAATTTGCATATACAGTGGTCTGTAATTGGTTGTGATATATTCAGTAGTAATTTTGCATGAGGGATGCTCCTGTAAAATAAATTGTGCTTGTCTGCGTTTACTTTAGGCAGGTAAAGTGCTATCTGGCATGCTGAATTTTTATATCAAGTTTTAATTAGGTCATCCTGCTTGAGTTACCAAAATAACCTGCTTTCCCCAATAGTAAGAATAGGATTTATTTAGAAATGAATATCAATGGCTCATCTTCAGAATATGAATGATCTCTGCTCTGTAATATATTCAAGTTAGATATTTTGCATCCCAATCTAGTCAGGCTTACTGATTGATTCTTTTCAAGAAGAGGAACTGCCAAGCCAGAGAAGGGAGATAGAGAGGTCAAGGGTCCACTGCACACCCAGGACAGTCCCTTATAAGCTCATCTCTGGGGAAACAGAAGGAGTTCAGCTTGACATTCCCCTTGCAGTAGAGCACAGGTCACATGAGAGGAAGGGACATTCCAACCCAGCAGATCAAGTTTGGCATATTTCTGCGAAAAGAATCTTGCATTGAAAATGAGAGGATGGAGATATTTGTCTCCCTTTCCACAAAACACTTTTACAAATTTAATTTTATTTTAAGTATGAAATTTCAGGTTTATCAAAATCAAGGCATGGAAAATAACAGTAGATCAAAGTTTTGTCAACATACTGTTATTAGTAGTAGCACACTTTTTAACTCCAAAGAAAATTTTAAAAAAAATCTCAACTGAAACTCCTCTAAGGATTGCTTAAGCTGCTGTTCGAAAGGCTAAGGCAGAAACTCCATGTGATTTAAGTCTAGGTTAGTCTCCTGGCTCACAGTAATAAATGCTTACTGATCCTTTATCTAAGTTCAAGGCAGACTCTATACACACTGGCATAAGGGAATGGATTAGCATAGTCATATAGAGAAATGCTTGCAATATCTCACAATTCTGTCATATTTTGGAGATGAGATCCATGTTCCCCCCCCCCCAACAGAAGACAGGAAGCATGAATTCAAACTAAGAAAGATTGTATCATACCTGGCTAGGAAACAATCTTGAATCCACACTTTTGTGTTTTTCCTGAAAACAATGGTATGTCTGAAGATTTCCTAAACCTAGTTTGAGTTTGGGTTTCTCCCTGGAAATACAGCCTTGAGGAAAGGAAGGAGCCAGAAGGAAAGTTCTTGAATGAAAGTTGTGGATGTTTGAGTGGGATGCTCTGGAAAGCACTTCTCAGGTGGAAGGCGGAGTATGGGAAAGAGGGGTGGAAAGGGAACCAGCCCTAAAGGCAGGTAAAGCTGTAGATCTGAGGCAGCCAGCCAAGGATTCCATCAGAAAGTTGTTCCTATTCAGGAATGCAAGTGGTGCCATAAAACAGTTAATGACAATGCTACAGTGTTGGCCTGTAAATACAGGATAAAGAGCAATGTGGCTCAACAAAGTCAGTCTGCATAACAGGAAGGAGAACAGAGGGGAATCACCAAGTTGCCTGAATGAAGAACAGTCAAAGACAGCATTCCAGGTGGGGAAACTGCTGTAGAAACAGCACCAAGAGAATATGGTGTCATGGTTTATGTCTATGTCCCCCAGGCCTCATGAGTTTGCACTGTACATTTGTAATGGTTATTGTCTAGTGCTTGGATTGACGGTGTCAGTGCTCCACCCACAAAGGGGTGGAGCCAGATGAGATGTAATGGCAGGAAGAAGGCATGTCTTGGTCTTTGCTGGTTCCTGCTTGCTGTTTGCAGCCGCCGTGAACTGCGGCCCAGCCATGCCCACCTGCCTTGGAGCCAGCAGAGTGTGGACTGAAACCTCTAAAACTGTAACAAATAAATCTTTCCTTACCCAACTTGGGCTTCAGGTATTTTGTCTCAGCAATGAGTAAAAAGTAACTAAGACATATGGATATATTTTTTTTCTGAAATTGAGTTTTTAAAAAAATCCTATCAATTCTGTAGGTAAGAAAATGGCCAAATATTGGCAGTTTTGTATGGCTCAATTTATAGCTAACTAATGTTGCTGAGGGCCAAGTGCTGAGATACAGAGAAGCTGGAGAAGATGACTTAGGATCATGGTGGCAGGCCTTCTGATTCCAGGTTTAGGTTCAGGGGTCCTTCTTATCCACACACACTCTCAGAGACTGTGAAGGTTTTGGGGAAAAGCTAGGTCATGATAAAATGTTGCTTTTGGAAAATGTGTAGACATGGGATTCAGTGATGGAATATCAAAACTGATAGTGGTTACTATTTGATTAACCTACAGCAATAAAATTTCCTCTGTGTCCTGAGGAGTGACTTTCCCAATGCTGTGTGACTCCTATAATCACGGTAACTTTCTCAGCATCCAGGGACTGATGCCCCCTCTCAGTGGATGAGCTTACAGACCCAGCCACTTGCAAACATGTTCTTCACACTTTTCTTTTAAGTAAGAATGAGCAAAGAATCAATCTGGCAGCAAATATAGATGAATTTCTAATTAGTCAGTAGATAGGGAAGCTTTGTAAGCCCAGGAAAAGTGAAGAAAATAGTTTAGAAGTCAATAGATTTGATCACATAAATCTTTCAAGCTTTTACATGTCAAAAACCACTATAATAAAAATTCTAAGTTTAAAATAAATCATTAAAAATTTGGCAATGTATATGACAAAGATTGTATCTCTTAATAAAGTAAATTTGTATAGTAATAAAATTATATCAAGCAATAAATCAAATTGACAGATAACACAAAAAATAAAACTAATAAACAGATAAAAGTATTCTAATTAGTAATAAAAATGACAGATTCAGCTGCAATGGAAGGCTATTTTTACTTGCTTAATTAAAAACATTTTATTGTTAATACTCAGTATTAGTGAGAACATATTTAAAAAGATTATATATTGTCACTCTGCCATGGCCAAGTTGGTAATGTTTTAAGAATTTGTTAAATTATATAAGAACTTTAAAAATGTTCATTGGATTTGAAAGCCCACTAAGAATTTAGAAGTAAAAAAAAAAAAAAAAGTTGTACAAAGATACTCATCTTAACAACACACGTGAAAATAATTGAATCTTTAAGCTTCTTAGATTAAGAAAATCAAAACAGACTCCAATTTCAGTGGTTTAAGCAAAGCAAAAAAAAAAAAAAAAAAACACAAATTTAATATGGAGATATGAACCAAAAATTGGCTTATATATTTCCAACAAATGCGGAAGCCACTTCTAAGAGCAATATGACCCCCAAGGTACAATTTCAAACTCCTGCTATTTAACAGAAAACAATCTGACATCACTGAAGCTGGATCTTTGAGGTCAGAACTTCAGCCGTCAAGGTGTCAAGGCCTCCCCAGATGCTGGACACCAGCACTGCTGTCCTCGCCATGTGGGAATCTGCCCATTTCTTCCCCCTCTCTCCCTAAATTTCTCGCATCCTGCCTGCCTGGCTGGCTACCGTCCTTCCCTGTGAAGGTTCCTGCAGATTTTCTGACTGGTAGAGCTTAGATCATGAGGCTCTGACTCTTTGTAAGAATGTCTGCAACACTGAATTAAAGTTTCTTACATAGAGGGGCAGGATCTGTGCCTGGGAAACTGCTTTTGTAGAGGAAGGATTTCAAAAATTTCTGCGAAAAGTCAAAGAATAGAAAAGGTCCTCTACAAAGCTAAACAGCCTCATAAAGGAGAATTGTTAAATAAACTTATACCCATAGGATAGGTTAATAAAAACCATATTTTAAGAACTTTTAACACCATAGTATACAAAAATTGTATCTGACAATGCAGATAAAAAAAATGAATTGTACACTCAGCAGACAAACTATCTTCTTTTGGCTTTGTTTTTCTGCTCTGCTGAGAAAGCCCTCAACGAACTATCAACATCCTTTTCACTGACAATGCAGTGCCTACTTTCAAGTTCTTAGCACATCTATTTTCCCTGTTGCATTTTGCTTTTAAATATCCTTATTTGATAAGCTCTCTTTCCATATTTGTCATACCATAATACTCTTCTACATGTTCCTTTTATCCACACATCTACTTATATTCGCAACAAATATTTATGTGGTGATCTGTTACACCCTAGTTATATCTGTGAGCAGGATTGGCAAAGTAATTCCCCTAAAGGAATTTATATATTGGAGGTGGTGGTTCAGAATAAGCATAAGCACATAAATACATAATCAAAGCAATTTCATCTGAGATTCCTCACTCTTCTCTGCCTCATGAATAAACTTCTTTTTCTAGAAATTCATTTTAGGGTTCTTTCTTAATGTTTCTTTTCACTCCAGACATTTTCTGTCTTTTCTTATGACTCCAAATAATCTGTTTAGTTTTAGTCTCAACCCTGAACACATATATACAACTGTCCATTCACAGATATCACTGTCTGTAGGTCTGGTAAGCATCAAATTCAGTAATGTCAAGATATGTTCATCATCTTTAAACTTAGTTCTTCAGGGAGATCTCTGTAGTCAAGGGGTGGAGCTGGGGGTGAGGACACTAGCCTAGCCTAGGGCCATGGTACAATCAAAGAAAGCACAGCTGATCATTCTTAGTATCCCCAAAAGAATGGTCTACCAGTAAAAGTATTCAGGTTTTCATCCCTGGTCTTCCAGGATAAGCTGTGTTATGAGTATAGTGACTGGTTTATTGCAAGAAACAAACAAACATGCATGCAACCCTGAAGACACATACATGCTAAATTTTTGGAAGTTGAAATCTGGTATCCCAAGGTAAATCTACCTGTTTTCAAAAATAGGCGTTCAGACTAAGAAGTCAAGGTCAGAAATTTTGACTTCACTTTCCCTATATATCTACCATTTGTTTCTAGTGAATATCAGGCTCGTGGCATTATGGCATCTCATCAGCATTGGGTATGGACGAGGACCTGGATAAACCCACGTCCATTATCTCTTCAAAGCTTAAAGATCCACTATCTGGGAGCTGCTGGTAACTCACTAAAGAAAGGAAGAACTCACTAACTTGTTCACTATTTCAATATAAGGGTTTTAATTTTTGGAGACAGAAGTAAAAAAAAGACATATATATATATATATATATATATATATATATATATATATACCTTTGATTCAGCATTCCGTAGTCGTTTTCTGTTCTGATTTCTGGCTTTGTTGTTGGTAAAGGTGATTTAAGATCTCTTCCTTTATTTTGTTTTATCATATATTTGACTATCAAGTGAATTTATTGTATTTTCAAACATGTGTTCTTTTCTTTATCTTCCTTAAAAGTCACATCAACATATAACTCAGTGCAGTAACCTAATACCAACTGGCCTGACCCATTAACAGTCTAACCCAGCTGGTTAGAGATTTCCATGCAGCTCGCCCAGCAGCCCAAGATGTAAGTCCTCTAGTTGGCTGGGCTGACAGGCCCTTATCCAGCTGAGCTAGTGGCCTCAGGGACATGCTGTCCCTTTGCAAGGGAGCAAAGCAGCTGCTACAGGCCATGGTCCCCGCTCTGGCAGCAAGCACTCTCAGGTCCATTGTGGGGGACTGACAGCCTCCTTCCCTGAAATCGCTTCTTTATTTTTCGGAAAACGTTTGCGAAGGGAGGCGTGAGGTACGTATGTGTTGTATAGGATAGGTTTATTACAAATATTGGGCTCTGATTTCAATCTGTATTGTCACCTTTTAGAAGCACTTGTGAAACTTAGGCACAGCGTTTAATTCTGATCAAGGTGAAGCCAATGCCTGGCAATTCCCACAAACCCCAGCCTTCTCTCTGGCCCGCCTGTCACAGGGTTTTCAGGCTGTCTTCTCTGTTTTCCTTTTTCCTCTCTCCCTCTTTTCTTTGCTGCAAACTGGCCGAGAAAGAAGGTGTGAAACAGATTTCATGTCCTTTAACTCTCTCTAGAACATAAAATTCACTAATAACAACAATATTCACAAGCAAGAAGAAACCAGGCAACAAAACAATACAGCAACAACAACCACAACTGGCAAACCTCTACCTTACATCCTGGATGGTTAAACCCCAGCACTTCCCAGAGCTCATTAAGAGAGCCAGTGTGTGACAGTAACACGCACAATTGAAGATGAGAACTTTGCAAAGCATTTCTTTAATAAAAAGAGAGAAGGAGAGAAGGAAAAAAGGAGTGCAGAGGCAGGAAGCAGGGAAGGGGAACGGTTATTTGCTAAAGGTGTTCTTCACTCCCCTTGGGGGGATCTTTGTATCCACACTCCAGCCCCAGACAAAAGGAACAGGGCAGCTTTAGAGCCTTCGGAACTGGGGGCTGAGGAGGCGAGGGAAGAGAGGAGCATGATTGATGGAGTTCTGGTTGGCTTATAAAGGGCAGCCGGGAGTGCAGGGAAATAATCAGGGAAAAGGGCGTCCCGTGCTGGCTTTCTCAGAGGGGCGAAATGAATCCCGCTCCTCTGCATTATTAAGTTGTCAGGCGGGCTGATGATGAAAATCTGAAGGTCAGGCATAACAAGAAGCACCTTATGGGGGGGTCACGACCTTTCTGGAAGTGCTACACTCATGTTTATCTGCACCTAACCCTTATCCACAATTCTTCATTTGATAAGAACATTGGGAGAGGGGGCGGGAGGGAGGGTGTCTCCTCGTATGTATAAGCAGTGAGTGGAATTAGACTTCCCGTGAAACTGATTGTGGAGGCTCAATTCACAGTGAAAGATAATAAACCAAAAGGACACACGAGGGATGCAGCCAGAAATTGTTCGCTACAGTGAAACTCAATAAAGGGAACAAGAGCTTCCCTAAATGACAAATTTGGTACAGTGGTGCTAAAATCAGGATTCTCCCTGGAATTTCTGCAGCAATTCACTGTTGGCAGTACCACTTTTTATTTACTTTGGAGATCCTAATGGCACAGGGTGGGGGAGGTCTGACTTTTTGGGAATGTTTATTTCTTTATCTGCTGGTTTCAGTCCAAAGACTGAAGGTGAAAGATGATCTGAGAGAAATATTCTATTCGAATGGTATTTTTTGTCTGCTTTCGCACTGGAAATGGAGCAGCCGTGGCCCATGCATCTTGTTGGTGCGTGTTTGTTGGGGAGAGTTTGTATTTTTCATTTAGAGAATTCTTTTCCAGGTGTTCTCCATTGCTTGGGAACTGAGGAAGTGCTTTGGGTTTTCAGCTGGGACTCATAGACCAAATCTCTAACTGATCACAAAAATAAACATATCACTTGTAAAAATAACACTGGAACAATTCACAACCTGTTTCCAGTGACACTTCCAAATCTAGCTGTTTATCTATGTTTGTAAAAAGAGCATTCCTCAGATTTTGATTCTTTGGCAGCAGTGTGAGAAGCACAGAATTTATAAAATCATTTACTTTTAAAGGGGGGAATACATTGAAAGTTACACAAAAAGGAAAATTCTAGCAAAATGAGGACAGAAATCATTTGCCTATGAAATTTAAAAAAAAGTTAGTTAAGGCTTTTTCCTTCGTTCCTGAAAAAAAAAAAAAAAAAAAAAAAACTTCAAAATCTGAAAGGAGGAGAAACTTGTATAATTTCTCTTGTGTTTCTTTTGCTTAAATAGTTTTTTTAAAGGCTAATACCTTATTTCAACATGACACTAAGAAATAGACTCAGTATAAGAACGGGAGGGGTGATATTTTAAGTGCATGATGTTTAACTAGATTTATAGTTTTTTATTTCTTATGACATGTTTAATATTTTTCTCAGGTTGCTAAAGTTATCTCCATAAGCGGCTTGTGTTTCCTTCTACCAACTCATGTGTACAGATACATTTTTCTACATAGATAAGCCACATAGAAACTAAAAAAAAAAAAAAAAAAAAAAAAATTCTATTTTAGTTTCTCAGTGCTATGCCAGAATAAAAGTGCAATATATATAACTTGACCTACCAACACTCTTGCCCTATGCATTTGAAGATCGTATCTGTGCTTTTGGCTGCATATGTATCTCCCTGAAAGGCTGTGATAAAATCATTACTTTTCTCATATTTGTAATGCTTGTTTAACAATTGGACTCCTGTTATAAAATAATATTCAGTAGCAGTATTATGCTCATGTGCTTTTTTATTACTTTTTTTTTCTCTTGTTTTCTCCCTTTTTTCTTTGGCCTGAAGACAAGGTAAGTTTATAATTAATGAGACTCTCTGGCTTATACTTTATGGACCCCAAATTCAGGAGAAGAGAGAGGGCCCCTTCCTGCTGGTGTGACTGCCTTGTAGGGTTTTTGATGGCTAACTTTTCTCACAGGGTTAAATGGTTGCTGAGAGTTGAATCCCCATTGCACAATTCTTTAGGGAGGGGAGTTTAATTAAAGAGTAACCCTTTTTTGTCCTTTTGAAGCTGAAAGTAAGAATATCATTTGTAATGTACTTTGCACAATAGCAATAAAAGTATTATAACGATTATTCAAACAAGTCTTTAAAAAGTCAAAGTTCAGGTTGCCATTAGCTCCATGTGTTTGGCTGGTGTCACATATATCAAGCCCAGTATTTAAGACTTCCTGGAGGATTTCTCAGTGACATCCTATACCATCACCTACCAGCCACCTCTCAGCTACACATCATATTACAGAGAAAAGCGACTTTTGTTGCACAGAGAGTGAACACAAAGTTGTACTTTTAGTTATTATACTTTCTAAAGTCTTTTGATTTCTTTTCTTAAAAATGGATTTGAACTTACTCCCTCCAAAACACATGGGCATGTTAAAGAGAATTAGCTCAGGTCTTCTACAAACAGCATTGAAGGAACTGATGATGATGGAATTGTCAGCCAGGGGTTCAAGAACATGAGATCAGTTCCCAGATCTCTACCTAGTTTTCTATCGCTCATTCAGTTTTTATTAATTGTCTTATCTTTTTCTTTCCTTGCTTTCATGGTTGGATGTTTGGAGTATGTTGTCTGACCTCTAGAAGTTCTGATAAGATTGTGTCTCTCGTTCTAGATTTTCCAGGTTTACGTGACATCCAGATATTTATCTTAAAATATTGGTAACAACTACATGAAAGAGTAGGGCACTGTTTACTTAAAGCATGGTACTTTAGGTGTTGTCCACAGACTAGCAGAAACTGTCTCTGGCAGACCGGGAGTACAGGTAGCTTGCTAGAAATACAGGAGTTCAAGTCCTACATGGCCTGGACCCACTAAAAAAGCTGCATTTTAACAAGATCCAAGGTGATTCCACTTTGATTGAACTAGGGGCCATTTGGCATTTACTTGGGCTTCCTTTCATTTAGGAGAAGGTCGGCCCTCAGTTACAGGACCATCTCAGATCCCTCCTACTGCCATAGCATATTTTTCATTGATGAATTGACAAATGGGTAATATTTCTCTGCTTGTCTTCCTCCTGGCTGAGCAGAAAACATCAAAAAGGAGTTGAAAGATGCTGGGAATAATTCTAGTGGAAGCAGAAATCTCTAGAGAAAGGAGAGCTGTTTTTCCTTGAAAGGACTATTTAAAAGGTAACTAGTAATAAATAGATTGTACTATAGCAAACATCAGTGCAACTAGTAAATTTTAAGTGGTCATAACAAAATCATGTACTTTTAAAATATCCACCTAGAAAAGAAATGCTATTATCTCTGCACATTTTATCAGTCGCTGTTTCCCAGTCTTTGCATATAATAAAAAGTACCGCCTGCGTGTGTGTGAGTGAGTGTGTTTGCGTGTGTGTTTTGGTACTAGAAGGTGAACACTACCTATCACAATACCCATTGTTTTATTTTCTCTGCCAGAAAGCTCTACGGTGACTTTTTACTGCTGTCTTTTTTATGCATTCTTAATTTCACAGGCCAATCGATTCAAATCCATTTTAAATCTCAATGGGCTAGAACTTGGCATGCGAGTTGGTTGGCCAGGTGCACATTTCTCTTCAAAATATGACAAAAGTCATGGCTGAAATATAGAGCGGCAAAAATGTCAGAGAGTTTTGCCAAGCTGTGGCCAAACAAGACTGACTGTTATTAGCAAGGGGCAGAGGGGCAAGGGGGGGGGGTGTCCCAGAATGTGGGCAGCATTCCATTTGCATAACAATTCATCTAGCTTTATTTTTAATAGGATATTTAGCTTCTGTTCACTCCTTTTGAGCTTCTTTATTCCAAGTTAGCAAGCCGTAGTTCAGAGAAATGAAAATATGGAAAACAAATGATCCAGGAGAGGTGAGAATTTGAAGGTTTTAATGATCCTAAACCCCATGATATTTAAGTCCTCTGAACATCTATTCTAGTGACACTGTAAAATTCATTTTCAAATGTCATCTATAGTATGAAACATCACCGTGGTACACATACTATATGTACCAACGAGCAGATGCTGCAAAACAAGGATAAAACAGTTGCTGGTTCATCTTAGATAATCACAGCAGATTAAGCAGTAGTTTCATTTCAGTGTTTTTACTATGCATTATTTTTACTATGCTGCGTCCTTTGAAATAATGGGAATTGATTTCACAGATCTTTTCCATATTACTGATACTGAGTAATGTTGCCGAGTAAAACCTTTTCTATCTTGCTGCTGTGAAAAGGCTCTAATTGGAGGAGAAGGTTCCCCTATGGAAGGCTCTCTTCCGCAGATTGGAGGCTGGAAAGCAATTGAGCCAGGCAAACTATATGTGGGCCTTTGTGGTTTAGCAGCTGTGGCTTTGTGTCCTGATTTAGCTGACCTAAAATTCACATACTCCCAGCTTACAGAGCGTTGTCCGCACTGCCCTTGGTTTCCTCTTCTTGGCCCTCAACTCATCCCAACCCCCACTACATTTGTTCTGCTGGATAAAACAAATGGAAAGGCACTGAGTCTTTTACTTTGAGCTTGGGTCATGTTATAGTTATATGCAGTCTGTTTTTACATGGCCATTTACTAAAATCTCAAACTAGGATATCTGCAAATGTGCACCTGATAGATAATGTGGACAGAAAAGGAACTTTTCTCCCTCCTCCAAAAATGTCAATATGGCCGATTGGTTAATAACCAACACTTATTCTCCTTACAGAGATTGTTTCCTACACAGTGCTATGATTCAACATACCTTAAATATGTCTCCAAAGGATTCATGTGTGAGAAGCTTGGTCTCTAGTGTGGCAGCATTAAATGTTGCTGGGACCTTTAGAAAGCAGGGTGTAGATTACTGGGGCATTAGGAGTCCTGACCTGGAAGAAATCAATGTAGTTCATGAGAGACCCTAGTTTGTCTCTCCAAAAGGCTGACAAAAAAGCAAGACAGAGGCTTCCTTGAGCTCTGGTTTCCCACCACTCTACACAATATCTCACTTTTGTGCCTGTGTCTCTCTTTGAGATCCCATCTTCTCAAAGGAGTCTACATGAGGCTGATACAGTGCCCTCGAATCTGCAGAATTGGCACTAAATAAAACTCTCTTCTTAACTTAAAACCCAGTCTCAGGTATTTGGTTTCAGTAACATTAAAAGAGTAATAAATTAAACATTTATATTTTGCTAAAGCCTTCATTTCAAATTCAATGGAAATTTCCCTTTGTGGAAAATGAGGAGATATTCACCAGTGAAGAAAAATGAGAAAAAAAAAAAAAAAAAAAAACCAAGCAATCCGAATTATATTGCACTGTAATTCCCTGTTTTAAATTAGCCATAGGACTGAGGCAAGACCTCTAACTTCACTGGAGCCTCCTTAGTGCCTTGGGAGCAAAGGATGCAGTCTTCTTATGCACCTCTTCTCATGCATCTTGGGATTCTATTAATATTTTTTGCATAACACAATGAAGACTGCAAGCAAGCCATCAGCACTGAACTAGAGACATTAGGAAGAGCCTAGGAGATTAACTAATTTTATCTGACAACCTCTGCGAACAGGATGTGTCAGCATTTCCGCTTCACTTTAGTATGCGAAAACACTGGGGCAGAGAATATCCACATAACTTACGAAAACATTTCAGATGATAAGATTGGATGGACTCAGCAGATTCTACCATGATTTTCACTACAATTTGGGTAGGAATAATCTGTGTCTATACACTTCAAGGATAAAATGATCAGCAAAGAAGCAGAAATAGAGTATCTGTTGTACCACAGCTCTTTCCACAGAGTTCAAAGGTGTTTGATTCCACCTAAAGTTGCAATCGCAACAGCCCATGAATGGTTCTGTAAATTTCCCAAAATATATTGATATATATGTCAATGAGATGTCAGTGTGTATGGGGGAGAGGGGGAGTTGTAGGAGGAAAAATACAGGAAACAAAAAGCAAAAGAGTTTCAATGTTAAAAATAGTTTGTAAGATTTGGAATGAAATATAGTTAAACTTGTTCTTTGATTGCAGGAAGTCCAGAGCCTTTTAGCTGCAAATGTGAACCATGAATCTTTTAGAAGATGATGGCCTTTGTAGGATCTTTATAACCTCTCGGACCGTAGCTCTCTAGGGCAGGGCAACCAGGATGCCACTCAATACAATAGTGACTCCTAGGTGAGATACAAACATTTTGGAAAATGAGTTTTAGAACTCTTAAGTTATTATTTCATATATGTGCATCTTTCTTTGTAAGAAAGGACTGAAACCTCAGTTTTAAGAAGTAGGTGAAGTTAGTGTATGTATTCACATTTCAGCTTAAATTTTTATGAGGTATTGTGGTCTTTGTTGTCTACTGTGAGGAAATTACAATATACTATATATACTATCCTCTGTCACACATAGACCCACGTAAATTTTAGTAATATTACAATATGCCCATTTTCCAAACCTGCCATGTGTTTTGCTCATTCTTGTCTTCGCTCCGAGTGTCTCTTTCCAAAAAAAATCCTGATGGCTACTCTTAAATTGTTATTCATCCTCAACCACATCAAATGCTAGGAAGTGTCTTTTGATCATCTTATAACTAATCTTTCTCTTTGGTTTGTAGCAATTTACACAGCCACTAGTACTGGGCACACATATTTCTCTTATTTTTATTATTTTAATTTCTGTTTCTTAAGTGTTTCTGTGTACTGATTATGGTGCTCAGTTTGCATACATGATCCTGGTATGAACTATATATTGCTTAAATACTGTACCACTTATCCAAGTAATCACTCTCTTCAACAATGAAGGAGGCTTAATGAAGCTTACTGAAAGCTGGGGACTTTATTAAAATTAGTGTCACCTTGAATGACTCAGACTGGAGATCTAAATGCAACTCTGGCATCTTTTCAGATTCATGTTTCTTTGATCATTGCTTTAAATGTATCTTGTATTAATACTTTCTATGTTCACATATGCTATTTCTACCTGGACAGTTTCTTTTACTCCTTAAAATGCCTAAGTCAACATTAATAGTTCTTGCCACATTCCTTATGAAATTAGTTATAAGAACTGTTTTTTTTTTTTTTTCAGAAAGAGGCGTCTTTGTGTTATTCCAAAGTGACAGAGATAGCATTACTTGACTTACATTAGCTGAGTTGAAATTACAACTTTAGTTCAGCATACATTTACTGAGCACATAAATGTGCCAAGTTTTGTGCAAGGCGATACAGATATAAAGTTAGTTAAGACATCTCATTGTGTACTCATGGGGAAGACAGGCAAATAAAGACATTATTAAAAAAAATAGCTGCAAAGTCAGTTCTGTGGCTAACATATATTCTGTGCAAATAAAATCATGGGGGAGATATTCCCCCTAATGTGAAGGTTTAAAGGCCCAAACTAATCTTGATTTTGCCATTCTTAAACTCATTGCCTAAATATTCTTGATATGTTTATACCTAAAGATAGGAAATTAGCCTTTTTCTGTCACACATTTGATGCTGAAAAATTCCTACTTGGTAAAATTCAATGTGCTTGCAGACCTGAAAATCTACCTCAACTGGTTTCTGTGGTATCCATGCCTCAGTCTTGATGTAAAAGGAGAAAGGAACTGGCTTTTCCTTCAGCTGGAATCAATTTTTTCTACCCTAGTCCATTTACTAGAATTAATTGTTTCGGAAGATGCTCAATTTTGCTGGAAAATCCAGAAAAGATTTTAGTTACAGCTCCACATAATAAAGCGATTGTGCAATTAGTAATACATTTGTCATCCCTTTATGGGGAGGAGGAGAGAGTAACACATGTATTGGTTTAGTGTAAATCCTGACAGTGAAGATTTCTTTTCCCAAGGAATTATACCATTATACCATAAAAATGTCAAGGCGCAAGTTTACTGTTCCTGCTAATATTCTAAAATATTCTCTTAGGCTGATATCTCTGTCAATTAAAATTAAACAAAATTGCATTCTGCCACATACACTTCAAGTAGGAAGCTTTCGCGTTTATGGCTGCTCATTGAATTGATTTTTAAGATGGCATCCGTAAAACTTGGCTTGAACACGATGAGGTGGGATGTGTTTAAGGATGAGTCAATTTAAAAAATGTTTTTAAAGGCCATAATTCGACAGCCAAGACCGATTGCATGTACCTCTAGGTTTTTCTGCTATTAAAATAAGGGCAGTGATTCTTTTGAACTGAATGTTTATGCTGATATAATTTTGTGCCAATATGCTTCTGACTTGTTTTGGATTTCCAACAATTTTGTAGAGAATAACATAAACAAGGAAGCTCACGAGTTTCGCTCAGTTAGTGCAGATTTGGGAAACGTCCTTCTCCTGGTGTTTCCCACAGCAGAACAGTGGAAACACATTTTCTCATGGGACCTCGCTTCTCAGGGAGGGGAGAGAGGCCGTATCCACTGCAAGAACTCTGGGCCGGATCTTGCTGCCAATGAAGTCCTTGGGGAGATCCCCTCTGTGATAGGAAGATGAGCACAGAGAGTCTCAGTTCCAATGCCTATAAAAGGAATTTCAGAGGCAGCCTCCAGGCTCAACTCTCCAATTGCCAAATCTTAATGTACAATGTTTTATTGATGCATTTAAGGCAAGTATTATTTAATGATCCAGAATTTCTTAGGGCCAAAGTACCTCCTTCTTCTTGGTTAAGCACCTTTTGGAAACTCAGTGGGCCTTGCTGGGTCACCTGGTTAGCACTTAAGGGAAAGAGGTAATATCCTAAGAAGCTTAAAAGGGTTTTTGCCCTTTTAAGCGAGTTCACAAATGGTGTCCTGACTTGGCTATTGTCTGGAATAATTTGGAAGTCAAGTTGTAGCAGTCATGTTCTTAATGACAGAAGCTTTGCCTTGACACAAAGGAAATGATGTTTCTGAGAAAGCAGAAGAAAAGATTGGGGGAACATTTTCTTGTCTTTAAAGTGAGTAGGCTAGACTGTTTAGGGACTAGTAGACAAGAAGGATTTGGGTATGGCCCAGAAAGATGACAGCTTTCTCCGAGTTCACAGGGAAACTCCAATCCATTCTGACCAAGCAGCATCCTGCCCATCTTTCTTCCTCTTGCACATTGCAAGCATAGAATAACCCCAGAAGGACTTTCACAATTGTAGATTTAATTGTAGATCGAACCCCTGTGCACTACTACCTGAAATGCCCAGGGTGTAGTGGAAATGACCAGATGGGGCTGCTTGGAGAAAAGCACCCTTGAGAGAGTTTTATTTGATTTCAAGGGAACTCATGGTGACCACGTAGGTAGATGACACTCCTTGACAGAAAAATAAGGGGACAGATAGAGGTTTCTTTTATCCCTCTGTTACTCACCATCTTTCTTCTTACTTTCCGTCTTAAACACTCAAAGCCGTCATCTCTGTTTTCCTTTGTTTTTCTCTATTAATTTTAGTTCTGTTGAGTTCAGCTGTGTCTTTAGAAGCCATCACTTAGTGTTCATCGCTGGGTCCTATGTGTGGATTGTAGTCAACAGAGCAAACAGGTTAGGGGGCAGAGATAGAGATATTGCTTAGACAAAAGCAGGAGAGGTAGATGCTCAGGGTGAGATGTATTCAGGAGCCCAAAGCCTTTCTGAAATGGTTAGGGAACCATAGTGAAGGCAGAAATAGACAAGGGAATCCAACATCTGTTCGCAGCCACATCGCACTGATAACCTGAAAGTCCGGCAGAGAATGTTTGATTTATAGCACACTCCCCTGCCTAGTTCTCAATCTAGAAATACCACATGGGCTTAGTATTTACATGGAGCTACACTACACAAATACTTAGAACACCTGACTTGGGAACTTGAAGCATCCATTGGTCAATTATTCACTCAGTCTACCCTACTCCAGTTTACAAATGATTTATTCTACTATATGCAGAGGCACAGTTCTAAGCATCTGACGTAAATAGGAACCACAATCAACTCTTTCTTACAGAGTCTGTAGTCTATTGGGAAATGTGGAGAATAAGACAGAATTTTTTAAGAGAAAAATGTTTATGCATGCCTATATAGTACTTGTGTGTGTGTGTGTGTGTGTGTGTGTGCATGTGCACATTTGTAACATGCGCTAGATGTTGCAATTATAAAAATGAAGAATAAAACAGAGAACTTGATAGGAAATACGGGAGTAGTTGAGTGTAAAATGGGGAAAGAGGTGGCAATGTTTTCAAACAATACCAGTAGAAAACTTTCTAATGAGGAATTGTTTGCTCAAAACTTGAAGGAGTTCAGGAAGCAAAGCTTGAAAATTCCCACCCATATCTCAACCTTCTGCCAGTCGCAATGAATGGTGCTTCTGTTCGACCCGTTAATAAATTATAAAGGACTTGGCCTTTACTTTACTCTTTTGGACTGTCCAATCTCAACTAAACCATTTCATGTTCAGTTGATTTTTATCTTCAAAGAACCTCTCAGAGCTGACTCTTTCAGTTCATTCCCACTGGCCTACTGTCATGTGGGTCACAATCATATCCAATGACCTACTTATATTTTTAACTTATAGTCAGTCACTCTTGGTCTGGAAAATATATTCAGACCCTCCAACAGTCTACGTAATCTATGCTTTCAAAATATACATTTGATTATTTAACTTCTTTTAAAATGTCAAAGTCTTCCTATGGCTGTCAGGATAAGAAAAATTATCCCTACTTTGACCCAAAAGACTCATACTTGTTCCCTGGTCCATTAGAAGGTGACACTGTTGTACCTTGTCTCTTTTCTCAGCATCCTGTTCCATTCTCACAGTATTCAAGTTAGGACAATATGTGATCCTGGCTTTCATAACCAAGTTTATGTTCTCAAAAGGAGAGTACAGAAGTCATTGCCAACTTCTTCAAAAGACCTTTTCTGAACAAGCAGATCCCTGACTGAGACAAAACATAGGTGTCACCATCACCAGAGCCACAGAAATCAAGCGAACAATGAAACAAACAAAATACTATTTTCCAAAGCTCCTCCATCAGGAAAAGAGAAGCCAAG
This sequence comes from Cavia porcellus, assembly GCF_034190915.1. Lineage (NCBI taxonomy): Eukaryota > Metazoa > Chordata > Mammalia > Rodentia > Caviidae > Cavia > Cavia porcellus. The sequence goes on from NW_026947489.1 coordinate 13,535,872, forward strand.
GGTCCCTTGACTGGATAGGTGCGAGGCTGGTGCCAGAAACCTTAAGTCATGCACTGTGAGTTTTCATGATGTGTTGTCTTTACGACTTCAAATTCAGACTCTTTGAAAGACTAAACCACAGTTTAACTTTCTTTTAACTGTTAAATATGATGGAAATTATCCCAAGACTTTGGATTTCTTGGAAGGGATCAATGTCTAACATTAAACGAAATCAAATGTGTAATTACTCATTATAAATTGAGAAAAATGAAATGAGCTTCTGCTTCCAGATGAGAAAATAAGGAACATCTTCCAAATAAATGAACATTATTTGTAATGTTACTGAATATTGCTTAAATATTGACCTGCTTCCAAGTTTAAATTATCTGTATTTGAAGTCTGCTAAAGTTTCAAAAGACTGGCAAAAATGTCCAAGGAGATGTTCCTCCCCTAGATCCTAGATCCAGACTCAGTCTGATGTTTACCATCACTTCAAACCTTAAAATATCTCTCTGTATTAGTGCCCTCATCTGTTGTAAAGGGTAATGTAGCTTTTATCTCCCCGCGTAATTTTCAGTACTAAAACAGATAACTAAATTTCAAGATGCAGGTGATTTTTATATTGTTTATTGAACTGTAATGTGTAAGAAATTATGCATATTCTTGCACTAGACTTTATAAATATTTTAAAATTTTTTTATGGAAGATCTATGCTAATTAGTAAATACCTCCATTAGTTAACACTTAAATCTAAACATGAATAATAATACATTTAGAACTCTGAAAGACGAATTTTAACTGCAAACTAGAGAAAAATCATTAAAAAAGATGCCTTTTGGTCTTTTATGATTACCCTCTTTCCAGAACCCTACAGTTTTATTTCCCTCTGCTCTGTGACCCACACATTTCTCTAAGTCACGTCCATTTCCCATCTTTCTCCACTGATGATAAGCATGAGGTATAAATGAAGGAGAAGCCACACTGGTATATCAAATCAGCCTGTAAGATGGTTACATAGAGATAACACATATACATATGAATGCCATCCATGAATGTTGCATTGCTTTCCATATTTTAAAAAATCAATAATGGTGGGAGGATTGAAATCTGAGAAAACTTACTGAGACCATATCTGAATAATAAATAAATAAATACATAAATATGCACTTAGTGCCAGAGCCTTTGTTTTTCTTACCCAAAGGCCTGGGTTCAATCTTCAGCAGAAGAAAAAAAAAAAATCGATACTGCATGTGCATTCCATAATTTGCTTTTTGAAGGGACATTTTGATCAGTTATTCCTATTGCTCCAAAGATTTCAAATTACTACCTTTTATTTGTCTCATGCTCAGATTTAGTTAATAGTTCTGCATACTCTGGTACATTGTCCCTGATTTTTTGTCCATCAGTTTGAATTATTTATTTGGCAAACAGCCAACTCTTGATGTTCTGCATATGCTAGGTTGAGAACACAAGTATCAGTGTGTTTATATCAACTTGAGATCTCTAAAAATCAAATTGAACCATCGTATAACTCTGAAATAAACTCTGAGACTAATGTCTGTCTACTTTGTTATTCTGAAGGAGATCCCCAGAGGGACTGGCCTGACACTAGCATGTTTTACTTACTGCATGCAGGGTATGTGATCACCCTAGACTTGGACTGGCCCCCATTGCTCACCATACTATTGTTTATTATGATTCTCAGACAGACCTCTATGATAAATAATGAAGATCTGCTTTACATGTAGATATTTATGTGTTACAAATGTGGTCCAGGTTTCTCAGTTCACACCATCCCCCAGAGTACATAATCAAATGAGTAGATACTAATAAAATCAGAGAAGAAAGCTTTTCATCAGGAAAAGAACTGGACTTCTCACTCCTAGTTCAAGTACCACCCTAATTGGGGCAGAGGCTTTGTTATGATTAATATCATCAGCTGTCATTACTTCTTTTACAAGTTGGTTCTGATCATCTTTCATTTCCAAGGGACACCTTTGTTTTCTATCATCCTTTTTACTCTCCCACTTCCTCTCCTGTTTGTTCCTAACACCTCCTGATGCTATGCTTAAATCTTATGTAGTCATAGTCATATAGTATCATTCCTTTCATTATTGTCATCTTCATGATCACATGTGTGATCATTACTATGGATCACCTGTATGGTTTTTACTACTGTGATAGGGAAGAGATTAACAAAAAAATATAACTGTTACTGTTAGGTCAAAAAATATCAGGGACTTTGTCTTTTAATTTGTTTACAGAAGATTTACTTGGCTATTTATTCTGATGAGAACTTGTCTCAAAATTTGGCATAAACTGTTCAAAAGTTCAAAGAAAAGATCAGTGGAGTCATGCCAGTCAAATGTCCTCACCAGTGTTTAAACATCCTGTAACAAATAGATTCCTTGCACTGTTTCCTTAAGTAATTTACTTTGTTATGGTTTATATCTAGATATCCCCCCAAAATCTCATGTACTCATAGGTGGGATATTTAAGAATGACTCAATTATGAGTGTGTGCTATTTCACTGACTGATCTAACATGATTCTTTGTGTGGCTGATGAAGTTACTGAAGAGTGAGACTCACTCTGGGTGTGGGTGGCACCAGCCAATAGGCTTCAAGCACAGACAGAATGAAAAGGGAAAGAAAGAAGGCTGTGCTGCTTCCCTCCTGCCGTGCCATGTACTTTTTCTCCTGTGCCATGCTCAACTCTGTGCCATGCTGCCTTGGAGCCATCTAACAATGAGCTAAAACCTCTACAAAGTCAGCTAAAATAAATCTTAACTCCTTCAACTTTTGGATGTTGAGTATTTTCTACAAGAAAGTAACCAATACACTTTGTTATCCAACTACTTTGAAAGCTAAGAGGCAGACTCTGGTACTTAACAGACAGTTTCTGGGAGTCCTTCATGAATGTCTTTATGAGGTAAGATAAAAATGTGGTGAACACCGGTAGTATGCACCATCCAACAGAATATGAGGCTTGCAAAATCATTACAGCATGTCCTCCATTTTCTTCACTGTGTCTGGCACTGTATGACTTCTGGATTTTCCCTAAGATCAAAATTACCATGAAAAGTAAAGCAATTGAATACTTCAGGGCATGAAGGCAGTCATGCCAGCACAACTAAGGACACTCAGGATGAAAAGACTTACAATTGCTTCAACAAACGGTAACCATGGTAAGATAAGGGGTTTGATGCAACCGAGAGTACTATCGTGTTTTTTATTTAAGCACACACTATTTTTATCATACCTCCTGTATTCCAAACTCCAGAATCTCAGCCAATCTTATGTTTATGTGTGAAATTATCTTTGTTATAACTTCATATACTTATCTGAGTTTGTTGGTAATAAGGTTAAATTTTCAAAATAAAAATAAGTATGATGTGATGCTCCCAGCAAGAAAGTATCTGTGGTAGAGTAAACAAGAAGGTGGAAAGCGTAGGGGAGTGACTGATTCTCCTACACCATCTTGAGAAATCTTTCTTCTGTTGGCATCTCTTGCTGCTTTGCAGTTTTCTAATTTCAGGCCATTGATCATGAAGTCAAACTTAGTCGACAAGTTCTGTGACCTTGTTAGAGCACACAAGCTGGAGGAAAGTGAGATCATAGAGGGCAAGGAAGTAGAGAGAAGTGTATGGCTCTGTCTTGGTTACTTTTACTTTTTTCTCTTCCCTGGGACAAAACCCACAACACCCAAAATTTGGTGAAGAAAGGTTTATTTAGCTTACAGTTTTTGGAGGTTTCAGTCCATAAAAAGCTGGCTCCATGGCACAGTGGCATGGCACCGGGGCAAGACTTCAAGGTAGCAGTGATAAAGGCAACCAAAGCAAAAAGGGAAGCAAATCTCTTCTCCCTTATATTGTACACTGACCAGCACCCCTTCTCCCCCGCCACCCCCCTGTCTGTGGTAGGTAGCATTTACAAAATCTCCTTGGCCTCCTCTTGCACAGGATGAGGATATTTACAAAGTAAGAATCCTGCTCCCTGCTGAGTCTCTCAGTTAACTGTTAAACTTCTCAAGTTGACACAATGTATTAACCACAACAGCCTCCTAGTTTGCTTAGGCAAACTTAGGATTTGGCAAGAACATACACATGCCCACAAAAGTTGCAAGTATCTTAGAGGTGTAGCAGTTAGTTGTGTGGATATTTGTTAGCTAGCACTCAAACAGTCCTATTTCTACAATGAAGAAAGGCACAATGGTAGCTACATGATGTTAGTCACCTTTATTGCGATACTGTTACACTGATGCCAATTGAATGGACTGCAGAAAAAAGATAACTCCTACCAGACAAGCTGCACCAGGAATTACTGCTCCAAATTAGAAGCCATAGGCCAGACTGACCTTAAAACTTTCCCTCCTGAGTCCATCATTACACCCATGGCAACCTGGAGGAAGAGGTCGGTGCCTGCCAGGGATAAACAAAGGCATAAATGTCAATGAAACTGTCAAGATTTTTGGGTTCTTAGCTCCTGAGCCATGCACAATTCTAAATTTGAAATTTCAAGTAATGTCAAGAACACAAAAGATTGTAAACAACAGGTATCAGAAGCAAAGAAGAGGGTAACACCTTGTGGCTGAAGTGACAAGGAGGGACAGACATGATGACTCCTCCTAAGAAATGAGAGGGAGGATATAATTGCAGGTAATTAAATAATTGTGAGTGAAAGACTGGCAGAGTGCTAATAGCTGATTGGTGGAAAGTAATCTCTTAACCTGAGGTCATAGACACTCTCCCCAATGGGAGAAGGGCTGTTTTGGTTAAGACCTGCTATAGTAGGACCACAGGCTCACCTCGAGGAGGGAAGGGCATGAAAGAGTCCTGTGGTTTGGGTATGAACCCCAAGGGCTCACGTGTGAGACATGTGGGCCTAGATATGGCAGGGAGGAAGTGATGGGGCACTGAAAAGGTGGGAGTGACTGAAATCAGTATCCTCAGGGGAGGTTAAGGAAATACTTTGAAGACAATTCTCTTTAGAGTCCTGTTATAAAAAAGCAAATGTGACAGCTGAATACATGTCAACCTTCTTGCCCCACAGTGTAATTAATACCTTTCCATATTCATGCCGTTGTGAAGCCATCCATCCTGTCTTTGAAGCTGCCATGACACTGCTGAGCTAATGCTGGAACCATGCATTTGAAGCTCCAGAACTATAACCTAGACGAACCTTTTTATTTTATGAAGGACTTAGCCTCAAGTATTTTGTTATGGAAACTGAAATTGCACTCATTTGAGGTGTAAAATATTACCCAATTCATTCAAGGGATAAAGCAAAAGCTAGATCCATTATTGGTGAGCAAAATCTTTCTTTGGAGCCACTTAAAAGACGCTCTCTAGCTTCAAGTGACATTGGAGGTATCTCCAAGATTGTTGTGATAAATTTAGACTAATTATTACCAAAGATCAAGGTGATCATATAATTGCACTAGAAAAAATTGGCAAGAGAAGAGAGTGTTGACTGCTGAGTGTTTAGTTAGCAGTGTCAATCTCTATGGTTTGTAGGTAATTTCAAGGTACAACGTTTGATCAGTTCTCTAGAGCAACACAAAACAAACTTGAATGAAGCATATATAGATATAGTCCATACAGAATTCAGTTTTCTGTACAGGGAAGCATGAAGCAGATTTCAATTCAAGCTAACATTTGTTAAGCACTAGTAGATTATACTGTATCGCCTCATTTAATTTTCTCCAAACCTTGGAGAGGAAAAAATTATGCATTATCCATAATTTCCCCAAACTTTAGAAAAAAAAAATCTATGTAAAAATGTACTATGTGGCTCAAAGAGAATCAGATCATTGTGAAACTGAATTACAGTTACCAACACGAGCCTTCAATTTTTTAAGCACTAAACTATGAACGCTTGCACAACTCTAATTCTCTACATAGAGGTAGAAATCATATTAACAGATGCTTCCATCTATTGTCCTATATTGTTCAATTTAATGGAACAATGCACAGGAAATTAAACTATGTTTCTGAGTTCATATGGGTGTACAGTCAGTGTCAAGACCTTACCTTGAAGCTACCTGACTTAGGACATACTGGCAAACTACAGTGAGATGCTAACTCTGAGGCTCTCCACCGCATCACAGGGAGCTCTGGAATGCTGTCCTCAAGCCTCCGGGCCTCTGGGGGACCCTTACAAGCATCACCCTCAGTACAGTGTGCAGTGGCTTCCCAGAGACAGCTTCCATGCAGCCAGGACCACCTCTCCAACAGGAAATAGAACTTCTTAGGAAAGGGTAGGAGAATTCATAGGATTACCAACTAAGGGGAAAACAAAAACACAGGGAAGTATTTAAACGAAACTCTAAACATTTAATAGTTCATTAGAGCAAACAGTTGTTACAGAATTCTTTCAATTAAATGATTATAAATAATGGAAAATGTAATTACTCCAATGTTTTAAAAAATTACTTTCAATAATCAGAGATTTGGGCAAAGCACAGTGACAAATTATTTCAGTTTTGAGATGCTGAGGGCTGTGAATTGAGTTCAGTTCCCAGAGCTCCCTCTAGGAATTACTGTTGGAAAGTCTGTAAGAATCTGGTTTATGTTTTAGCTATGTTTAGATAAGACAAGAGCTCCTGCAGCAGAGAACATGACATAATTCAGAAACTGAAGAAACAGAAGATGGCCATATTTGCAAGTGATGTTTTCCCCCACATTGCAGAGACTACTAAAGTTATAATTCCACTGACACACATTTAATAGTACCAGTCAAATCCTGTGAGGTGGGTTTTCTTAAAATTCTCAAAAGGCCACATCAAAGTTTAAAGGAAGACAGTAATAAGTTTGTTTGTCCAATAAGATCTCTAATACTAATCTAAATTTTATATTTAATATTCTTAGGAAGAAATTAGCCAACAGAATGTATAATCACAGTCATAGGAAATGGAGCGGCAAAGTAGGTAAAGAAATAAATAGATATATAATAAAATAAAACTACCATTCAAACTGTGTTTATGGTATAGGGGGGAAAAAGCAAGGGAATGCCAAAGGTCTGTGAAACTAGCCTTGAGGGTCGTACAGTGAGTGAGATGAGAGAGACGCTGAGTTGTATCAGAAGCAGAGAAGTGAGTCTTCCCGTCTTTAAGTGTGGATTCAGAAGCTTCCAGGGCAAAGAAACAGCAAAGTGCTGATCAAAATGTGAATTAAAAGTCTTTTGTCTGACAATATTCACATTATATTCACCTTGTATCCTCTTTGTGAAGATTTCGACTTTAATCTTTCTCTTGCTAGAACAGCAATGCACAGCTGAACCTTAGAAATAATCTCCATGAAAACAAAACCCAGGGTGTTACTGGCCAGGCTGCAGACAGCAGCCCTCAGTGGGGCTAGACAGGGACTGGGGCCTCTGCAGTTGTGTTCCTGGCTGATTAAACCCACTCTGGTCCAGGCTGCTGGAACAAAACCAGAAACATAACCCCTGGCCTGTGTCCTGCTTTGTCTCTTTTTGAAAATGCAGATCTATATATGAAAGTCAAACCATTTCTGGTCATACAGTAAAGGAAATATGAAGAAAATTAAATTATACTTATGTATACCTATAAAATATACCTGTATATTTGTGCATATGCATTTATGCATATGCCTACATGTGATTAAATTTATGAATCTGTTTTGAGGAAAAAAAGGACAATAAAGGGGTAAATAACTTCCTATTTGAACTAAAGCATAATTTTATATATACAATAACAATGCATGATATTAAAAACAAAGATGGCTTTGATTTTCTTTCTTAACCTGAAACAATAATACTTTAATTAAAATAGTTTTGTAAGACTTATCAGGTTGATAGCATACAGGAAAGAAGAAAACTGTCCCAAAAGTGGTGATAATTCTTACCTGTACTTCATATGACAGTAGTTTTTATAGAAATAGTGCAGTTTTCCAGTTTAAAATGTCGCTGGAATCATCTTAGAGTTAATTTGAAAAATTACCATTTTGAAAAAAATATACTAAGCTAATTACTGCTGTTTCTAGAATTGAAGCTTGTATGTGAATCTTCTAGATTCTTATTCTACATTTTCCAAGTTCTGATCAGGGAACTTGCTTTCTTTAAATATTCAAGTAATTATGAAACATTATTTTCTGCTTGGGAGACTGAGTCAGGAGGATCATAAGTCTGAGGTCAGCCTGCTCAATTTAGGGAGACGTGTCAAAATAAACACTAAAAAGGCTGGGAACGTACATCAGCAGTAGGACACCCTAGAGTTCTATCCCCAATACTGAAAGAAAAGAAAAACGGAGTTTTAAAAAACCATATTATTTTAAAATAATGAATTACACACTGCTTGTTTTCTTCACACTGAGGAACAACAGTTTAATCTGAGCATCTAGAAGATTAACAAATGCATTTATGTTTATTCAGCAAACTACCTAACTTCAGAAAGTACACAGCTAAAACAAGTTTAGGACTGGTGGTATTTAATAGATTTCTTTGTGAATCATGTAATTTTTTCAATGTGTTCTGCTCTTACCTATCAAATTCAAGAAAAATATATTTTTCTAGGAAATAATACATTTGTATAAAGTGTGTTTAAGAACTCCTTTGTATCATAAATGACAGCATCTCTCTTGTTTTGTGTTTTTAATGTACAAGATTTCTGTTTGTATTTGACAGGCAGTTGGTGCATTTCGATTTGAATGTATATTGTCCAGGTTTTGTACTGGCAGCGAGTTTGGAGGATTCTCCCATTCTGCCTTCTCCTATAAATCATAGAAAGTACTTCCGTCCTAGTTCTGTGGTTCTCCACTACCAATCTGCTTTATTCTTTCACCATCATTTAAACTCTCCTTATCTTGTAAGCACTTACAGAGACTGTCTAACTCTACCTTCAGAAACAGATTAAGTTTGCTTTTCAAAACCGTCTATCACCAGAGATATGTTTTTGTTAGTGTTTTCTTTTGTAAATCATTTTATTGTAGTAAGGTGGCTCTGAATTGCTGGCATGATAATAGGCTATATAAATGATTTTGTCCTATATTTGTGTTGTATATACTTTATTGTAATAGCACTCTCGGGTCAAAAGCAGCCAATATTATTCCGATTAATTCCCGTCTAGACACTCATAAATTGTCCCTTAATTTGCAGAGAGAAAACGAAGTCATATGAAGCATAACCTTTCCCTGCTGCAGAGACTGCACCTGGCTTTTCTGGGCGAGAGGAGACCCGCCTCCCCGCGTCCTTCAAAGCAGCAGGCCAGGCTGCTACAAGGGTGAGTCGCTCCTTTTCTGTGCAGGGCCTAGGTAGCCAGCCAAGGCCTGCCAGTTGGCATGCTGCTTCTCCAAAGAAAAACACAAAGCCTAATCCTCCAACACAGTTTCAAACAAACTCTCATTTTATTTACTCATATTCATCTCTCCAGAAGCAAAAAAAAAAAAAAAAAAAAAAAAAAAAGCAGGAGAAAATAGCTTGACTAATCCCAATACCAACACAATATTGATTCACATTCATGTTCCGTATTTATTGACGTGCGCGGCATACAATGGGGGCTATCATTTAGGCTACCGTGTTGGAGGGAAGGCGCAATCACATTAGAGAAAGAGATGAAGCACACAGTTTATACAGCCCTAATTTTATGTAATGTAAACCTTTCAAACATTGCACATGGGAGCGAAAATGCATGTCCTAATGAAAAACCAAATGCATACCAAATGGATTTATCTTAAAGCTAATTATGGCTGCGGAATATCTGTCCTCCAAAGTCCACCATTATTTCCTAAAGTTGTATAATGAAATTAACTTCTCTGGCTTTGCAGCAGCTTTTTGTATATCTCATTAACTGACTGTAAATGCATTTGTGCTCCAGAGTGCGGCTCAGGGTTTTCGTTTTGTGACATCTAGTGTTGGGTGTTTTGAAATCATGCAGGTGCTCATAATGCTGCAAGCTAACTCTGTAGAGAGCCGAGTGTATACTGAACACCAGACAGCATATATGTATTGCTAGCATATGGCTGCTGGGAGGAGAAAGCAGATATGAAAAACACCGCGCTCTTTCCTTGGCCCCTTTGGAGATTTTTATTGCCTGGTGGCAGCTGTACTTAATAAAATATTAGTAGCCACTTGAGATTTAAAGGTGTAACACAATTCCGTTTCAATATAACAATTCCATAAATTCAAATATGAAACCTTCATAGAAGCATGATGTGGCTATAATTAAAGAAAATTTGATATGTCCTCTTGAAAAAGCAAATCTACCTGTATCTGTAATGATCTGCAAAGTGAATTCAGGATAATTATAAACATTTTGAAAATTGGAAGTGATTCTAGAGGCCTCCATAACAGAGACCTATGGTTTAATTGCCCTTTAAAAAGAAAAAAAAACTGTTATGCCAGCATCCCACAGATCTGATCACAATCTGCATGCAAGCCTCACTCTCCTTCTTATGACATTTTCTATGCCTCTGAAAGTTTTTCCAGACATAACAAATGTATAAAATTACTTAGGAAGCTGACATGCACTTTACAAATATTAAACTTCATTGTTGTTATGTGCAAGTGTGTGTGTTGAAAAACCAAAGGCCACCTAAACACCTTGCTCAATCTCTGTTCTAGTACATCCATGGACCAGAGAAACAGGCAAGAAACAGGAAAAAGTTTGGGTGGTCTCATGATTTCAAAAATGCGCATGTATGAAGGGCTTGGTTGGCTGCTTGTGGCACTTGGAAGGAGCGGCACCTTTAAGAGGTGGAGCCTACTAGAAGGAGGGGCACCTTTAAGGGGCGGAGCCTACTGGAAGGAAGTGAGGTCCCTGGAGCTGTGCCCTTGTGAAGGAGCTATTGTAACCCCAGCCCTCCCTTGTTCCTCTTTTGTTTCCCACCATGAATTGGATGGACTTCCTCCCACACATGTGTTCTCTGATGTTCTATTTTGTCACAGGTCCAAAAGTAAAGAGCCAACTGACAATGGGTTTAAACTTCCAGAAAAACTGTGAGAGAAAATAAAGTGGATTTATCTCAGATATTTGGTGACAGTGAGCAGAAGCCCACTAACAGAGGTGACCAGTTTTATTGATGAATTGATCTAGAAGGCACAAAGATATAATCCTCCTCAGGTGATGGATGATATCTTCCCAGCAGAGAACTAGGGGAAACAGCACACCACAAGGCTCAGAGCCTTGGAGGAGCCTTGTTCATACACGGAATGTAAGTGTGGCCAGAGGAGAGCAGAGATGGCAACAACTGCCTGAAAGCCACACGCATCCCACAGTCACAGATAATGTTTTCATTGCTTCAGATCATTTCTGGTTTCCCACATTCTCAGAGAATCTCTATTGATTTACACCAGCATGAGCATGCAGGTAACAGACCAGCCCACAGTGCCACTAGAAGAATGGAAAAGACAGGACATGAAGAGGCACATATGTGAGAATGGTGGGCACAATAAGAAGACTGAAGCCAGACGACAGCAGGAGACCTCCCAGGACTGAGGAGGATGTGGTGGCACTGGTGGTGCCTGGGCTGAGCAAGGCAGAACCAGGTAATGCAGAGAACGGTATGCAGATCTGTACAGGGAATTCCTCCCAGAAGTCTTTTGAAATAGTCCCATAGAGAGCTGGTGAGAGCGGACCACAAGCACTGTCAGGAAACATGCAGTCGGGGAAATATCTGAACAGCACGGTAGTGACACAGAACACATGAAATTTGCCCTGAACTGAAAGGAAAATCCGGAGGGTGTGGGAAGGTTGCGCCTGACTTCGAACAACCAAGCTGAAATGCAAGATAAGCTAGGAGCAGCTAACAGAGATGGATAAGCCAATCAGAAGAAATCACGGAGACCTGCAGAGTTGGTGAAACGTCCCAAGGAGGTCATTAGCTTGTGGAGTCCTAGAGAGTGGTCATGGCTGGACCTAGGGATAGCGTGAGTGGATGGTGGCACACATTAGGCTGTCTGGTGACAAGTATCACCTGGGAAAAAAGCACTCAAGAAGAAGAGAAACACTCCAGGATGAGACCCCTGGAAAGACGAGAGTTCAAACGTTGAGTCCATGAAGAAGGAAAAAAAAATCCAATGACTGAGAAAAATTAAGAAAAAGAATCTAAGGTGATACTTAGTACCACATTTCATAGCAGCTGCTTGGATGACAGCGTGGATGTGGATCACCGGGAAAAGGGTACTCTAACCAGCTTGCAATGGATTCAGTTTCATTGCAGGTATAGTGAGAACTCTGCGGTTCTGACTAAGCCAAGTCCAAGCAGGTTTGGGTGTATTTCATTCCTGCTGTGTGTTACTCCATTCTAATGTTCTAAGTGACCTCGAAGCTGATTTATTTTCTGTGAATGCTATGATAAGGCGAGAGCTCAAGAAACAGGGCTTGAGAAGTTCAGAATTAAAATCAAGATGAACTTTAAAATGTAGAATCTGAACTAAATTCAGGTCCCTAATCCTAGGAAAGAAGAATCATACAGGTCAATAAGATAGGGTTGTGTTTGGGACAAACTTCTCTAAACACAGGTTAGGAGCAGATGCAGTTGTCGCTATGTTAACTTCTGAGCTTGGTGTGTGTGTATGTGTGTGTGTGTGTGTGTGGGTGTGTGTGTGTGTGTGTGTTCTGCCTTCTGCACTTCTCAAGTAAAATTAAGGTTGCTGAACATTCAATGTTCTTTCTCCTACTAGCTAGAAGGAAAGCGCATATCAAATATTGCTTTGAGGCAAGTGTTTTTTTTTTTTTTTTTTTTTTTGTGTGTGTGTAGTAAGATATGATGGGATTATTTAATTACCTTTGCTAACAAGTTTACAGACTAGCACTCTCCTATCATATTGCATATCCACAAATGGGATTATTTACATCCGATCTAAGGAGTGCTGACTGGTGCCATTGGAAGTTGAAGCTGTATCAGCATTTAAATTTTCACATTTCTGGGCAAAAACCCAACTGAATGATTCAATTAAACTTGTTATGTTATATATTATCCAGAAGTTCACAATATAGAGTGATTCTCTCAGTCAGAAGCCCTGCCTTTATGATTGCAATTTGGTAGCAAGACAATTTCCAAGGATTATTTTCCTTGAACTGCAATGAAACATCAGGTCGTAATGCACTTTTTGATGTGGGTTTTATGAACAGCACTCCAAAATCAACCATTATTTCAAGCACATGCCATAAATAACCTTCATTATTCATCAGAGTGTAAATATGCATTTGTGTTTGCAAATATGGCAGTGTCCTGAGCAAAGCAGCCGGCAATCAACAGCTCTTCTAGCCATTTAAGGAGGTAACAAATGGACGTCAGTCTCTTTAATTGGCAAAGACCATCTCCAGAGTGGCAGAGAGACTAACAGCTCATTCTGCAGCAGAGACTTTGCTCATTTCTCTCTGCCCAGTGTCCTGAGCCCGGGGTGTGAAGAGTGTTATACTGTAGCCCTTTAACTCATATGGATTGAATGAATGAAATTTAACTCACACTTGCTATTATCCCAAGGAGATACATTTTTTTCCAGTGATTTAAAAGGAATTCTCTATTTCTTTTGAAATTCTCAAACCCAAAGAAATCATGGAACAGAACTAATATATTATATAGATTTAGCATATTTTTGTCCTGAGACTGGAATGTTAGAGAACTTCTTTGAAGACACTTGTCTGCTACCTAAGGTTCTTTTTCTCTGGTAAGATAGGAAAAGACAAAAATATTTATACATACTAAGAATCCAAAAATAGATAAAGACAAACATAATGCATAAACAACTTGAAATGGATAAATGCCAGATGCTCACTAAAGCCATTTTGGGTCATTTTTATCTGCCACAGAGAAGAGACACATTTCTGTGATTCTGCACATTTGGTATTTTTGCTACAGGTCACTCAGATGGCTTTCTTTGCCTAGTCAATAATTCTTCATATTCCCCACTGGACTGATGGAGATACTGTCATCTGCTACTTGATTCTGTAACTTCTCCCTCTCCATTAGAATTGTGAGTTAATTTGTTTATAAGTATATTTAGCCATGAAAATGTACCCAGTCCTTACCGTCAGCCACTGTGCCATGTGCTGTGTACTTTATGTACAAAGAATAATTTTGCAGTGGGTTGGATGTCTGTGTCTCCCCAGAACTCATACATTGAAGCCCTCACATTTGATCCCATGGAATTTGGAGATGGAATCTTTTGGGTGGTGTCCTATTCCATTTTCTGATGCTATGATAGAATACCTGAGACTGGATTAATTATTTAAAAACCATGTATTTCTTATACTTTAGAGCTTGCAAATCTGAGATCTTGGCGCTGGAACATAGATAGTGATGTCTTACTGTGTCACGAAAAGATCACACAATGTGGCATCACGCAATGTGGGAGATAGGAAGAGAAATCAAATCAAACTTTTTTATTAGAGGTAAACCCCATAATAACTTTGGTCATTAATTAATTTTCAGAATATAATACCCAGCTGAACTGAATGAGCATGGTTCTAGGTATGGAAGGCTTACCTGAGGATTGTTGTCAACAGCATAACAGCCAAACTGGAAGGGAAGATGGAGTGCTGTTGATTCTCCTGGAGAAGCTTGTCATGCTGGCTTTTCTATTATGGCCTTAGCTGTTCTCACTGTGGGAGGAGTTCAGGTCCTCGCTGTCACTGAAGATGGCTGTGGTTCTTCATAAGAGAGCTCTGGTCCTCATCTTGGGTGTCACTTCCTGGCTCCAGTGCAGATACCTCCATCTGCTGCTACAAATCCTTCATCCCACTGGTGCAGAGTGTCTAGCTTCCAGCACTGACCTCTGGGCCTTCCCAGTGCAGATCCTTGATACAGAGTTGAATGAGACACTGTCATGGGCTCTAGACCTCCAGCTGGACTCATGGAGGACATGGCTGTGGGATGCAGGCTTCAGCTGTGTTCTTTGGATCTTCAGTGCATGGACAGGTCTGGTGCACTCTTCTGTATTTGACTTTTTGGATGAACACCATAAAATAATCCTTTAAATTTTGAGTCCCATATTTAATCTTTTCCCTTGCAAACCCTGACTACATCAGTAACTTCCACTTCCTCATTTTTTAACTTATTCAAAAGGTGGTGGCTTTGTGATTTAATTACCCTTAAATACCCTCTTAATAACATTATATGGCAATTAAGTTTCAACATGAGCTCCACAGGGGGCATTTAACTTCTAGCTGTGTTAGGATGAGGTCATACGGATTGAGGGGCAGGGTGTTTTTGGGATTGGGTGAATATCCTCATAAGGCAAAAACATCAGGAAGCTCTCTCCCAACCAGCCTATGAGGACATTGGAAAAAAGGCAACCATGAGCAGTCACAATAGGGCCTTTGCCAGACCCAACCTTGCCCCTTGACTCTCAGCCTGCAGAGCTCTAAGAACATAATTCATGTTGTTTAAGTCACTAGGTTTATGCTATTTAGCTATGACAGCCTGACCACAATAGGGAAAATTGCATAATGACTCTGAATTTTTAACAGGAGGGACTGATACATAGAATAAGCCACCTTCACTGTAGTGAGTAAAGTACTCCAGAGGGGAGAGACACTAACCATCTGCAGCAGTCAACAATGAGAGAATGTTAAAGATTTGGGCTAAAGGGTGAGAAATGATTGATAACATTCAAGGCAGAAGATACTGCATGTGCAAATGTCTGTTATCCCGGGATGGTGTGTGGCATGCAAGGAAGAGTGGATGTCACAGATGTGAGGAAAAGTGTGGGCAGGGCAAAGGAGAAACAGGGAAGACAAGACATAGTCAGACCAGGAAAGGGGTCGCCAGTGGAGTTTCCAAGATGCACTCTTCCTCCAAGCTACAATATGACTTGTCTTCTCTGGTGAGCAGAAGGTTCCCTGTACTCAGGAATCTCTTTTGTCAATAAACCTGATAGTCCTTCTGCGCCTCATTCAGTTCAATAGTAAGTTTCCTTGCTACAAAACATAATCAAAAGAAGTTTTAGGGAACCGTGACTCATGACCCAGGATATTGTCTTACTTCAGTGGAAGGCCACATTTGTCAGTGGGTTCTGTGGCTTCCAATGTCTGTCTGATACTACTGTGTAACACATTAAACAAACAGAGACAGGATTCGTGGTGAAAATATTTGTAGAACTGCCAAGTTAAAGCAGGTTAATTTCCTGGAAGATATTTGAATCTCTAAGTCCCAAGGTATATCATGGATATGTAAGGGAGGAGTGGACTAGATATATTGTTTTGTGTCAAAGAACACAGAGACTTTTTCATGGAGTTTCTTTCATGATTGGGGTTTTCAAGTATCATTCAGTATTACAGAGCCCCTCCTCAGAGCCTGAGTAGGCTAAGCACGAGGGGGACCTGTGTACAGAAACGCAGCTTCTACTCTCACAGGCAATTAAAGTGCACCAGGGAAAGAAGGCAAGGATGGAATAAATCACTTTAATTGAATGAGTAAATGCTTTAAAATGAAACATGCTCTAAAGAGCAAATTCCAGGAGCTATGGGAAACCATATAAAGAGGCTCAACAATATTCTGTAAAAAGATTGGTCTGTAAAGGCTACTTAGGCTTTTCAAAGCTCACTTGATCTGAGAACATCTACAAAAGGAGATGGTTGGACTAGGCACACAGACCATGGTCTAATACATTGGGGACTCACCTGGATTATTACACAGGTCAGCTGACTTCCGCACCGAAAGTCTTTATGTTGCTAATATACATCATGAATGTCAAAAGGAAGCTCAAGGAGAGAGAAGATCCCAAGCTTTATGGATGACATTACTCTGAAAAATATATATCGTAACCTGTACTCCAAGGAAGAAAATTTAGAAAATATTGCATTAGATGTCTGAGGTCCATACTGGTGTTAAAATTTACTTGTTATATCTTAAAATGTGTTTCATGCAAAAATATCGATAATGTGAAGAAAGGATTGAATGATAACTGAAACTCAGAGGTGTTGGAAGGAAAACTGTGGAGAATATTGTGGAAGCCTAAACCAGAAAGAAGAATAAGCCAGCTTCGGATACGAATGTCCAGAAAAGTACTTAAGATAGAAAGAATGCTACAGCAGCCAGGAACACGGGAACTACCAAAGGTTATTGAAAAATACATTGTACACGTATGTGTTTATGTTGTGTGTGTATGTATGTGTGTGACTTACTTAATTAACATGGAAACTCAAAGATATCTTTTATCAAGAGAGCTTTCTGGGGTGAAACATGCCCCCAAAGATTCCAGCTGGGCTGACAGGAGCAGGAGGGACTGGTGTGTTCTTTTTCAAAGTATACAGCTGAGAATTGCGGAGAATTCTCTCTGCAGGAGACCCATGGCCCTATCTCATGCACTATGTTGGGGCTTCTTGTTTTATATATTCCTTGCCCCTTGAAACTGTCCAACATTTCTAATATTTGTAGTTTTTATCATAGTACGTGTTTGAGAGGATGAATCTTTTCTCTCTTGAGATCTTTTAAGTAAAAATTCCTCACTTAAAAGATCCTTACCTCGTCTTTTTGAAGAGAAATTTTTTGAGCTCTTTCTAAGATTTTAATTCCTTTAGTGAAGCCTTCTAGCAAAACTACAGCTAATGAGAATAGTGTCCCATAGTACTGTCAAATAGCATGATAACTTTTCTGTACATTAAGAAGTCACTTAGAGTTAACTAATGATTGTTTCTTTTTCTATGAATTTACAGTACTTGTTCATTACTTCACAGAGTTTTGGTAAATCTCATATTCTTATAAGTAGCACAATGCTAGATATCCCGTAGGGCTACAATTGAACATAAATTAGCAAAAATTTCTTCAGCAATTTCTAGCATTCAGCATAGATAAATGTTGCATAGAGTGGTCTAAATATTTTTAAAGAGCAAATACAAAACAACAATAGAAAATATACTCTGGTCCTGTGAAGTTTAAATTCTTGTGGAAGTTACAAGAACTGGCTGCACAAATAAAACATATTTGTTGTTATGAAAAATGTTCTCAAGAAGTTATACAGTG
Organism: Cavia porcellus; assembly: GCF_034190915.1. NCBI lineage: Eukaryota > Metazoa > Chordata > Mammalia > Rodentia > Caviidae > Cavia > Cavia porcellus. The sequence goes on from NW_026947489.1 coordinate 13,553,773, forward strand.
TTCTGGGGAAGAAATATGGCACACAGTGGGGAAGACTGAAATTACTTACCTCAGAAGGCATTGACCTTGAATGAGGTCTGGTCCATCTGGTCAGCTTTTAAGTCCCCAGAGCAAATAAGGAGAGCAAATATTCTACCTTTTTAAAAATTGGCTTTAGATCTTGTTTATTATGGTTGAATTAGAAAGTTTCATCTTACAAATCTCCTTTAAGATTGCCATTAACATCATCTATTTCCCCTGAAGACCTACTTGGTATTTTTTGATTATTGGCTTAACTTGCATTGCTAAGCATCTTATTCCAAGGTTTTATTTTTTGAATCCCAGTTACTCAAAATCTGATATGGTTATTGGCATAGTTTGTGTCCTCAATCTTATAAACCATGTATGTGTCATCTAGCGTTTAATGCTTTTCAAGATTTAAAAATTATTTACTTAACAAAGAACCTTTAACTTTAATAAAGAAATGACAATAACTTGTATATACATTAATTAAATATATTTTTACCATCACCAAATACAACAGCTTTCCCTTCTGGGCCTGGATCTCTGAGCTGTCCTACCTACCCTGTCCGTTAGAGTTGCTGGAGAGAAGAACAATGACAAATTGATTTCTGTGTCTCACTACAAAACAATTAATCCATATTTTTCCTTAGATATTTGTAAGACTTTTTCATTATTCTTTCACATTAATGTTTGAATAAATCATGCAGTAACTGATTAATCAACTTTCCTTTGTATACAATGTCATTTGGAACTAATATAAGCTTTCCCTAGTCTTTCAAATTCTGATTTTTTGAATTTATTCTATTTGCTTTTGATTCCTTTCTGTTTCAGTTCCTCTTTTCTGACCTCATTTTTATAAATAAGTTTGTATTGAATTTCTGATGGCCTTTGCTATAAATTCCATCTCTTCATATTTTTTTCTCTGTGCTGAGTGAGAATTCTACCACAGGATCAATTTTCTTGCAGGTGATCATTTCACTTTAATTGGCTCAGTGAATATTTTTATTCTGGGACAGTATTTTTGGTCCCCTTAGAATCTATCTGTATCTACTCCATTTTCAAACAGCTTGTTTTTCTCATTTATTTTTGCCTTCTACTTCATAGTGTTGTTTTCATGAGTTTTTTTTTTTTTGCTGTTTTGTAAGCATGAAGTAGCTGTTGTATAAAACTAATTCTTTTTCTCATAACAAATTCTTTCCTAAAATAATCATTTTAATATTCCTTGTCAGTGTTTTGTTTCCATTTTTACAGATTGCTCAATCTTTCAGCAGTCATGTTTTATTATGGTTATTTATAAATATACCGTCCGTGTAGGAGGCTAAAATGAGAAGTCCATGCCAACCATGTACTGCCCATCAATCTGGTGGATGAGTTCTTCTTAAATTTTTAATGCCTATTTTCAGCTAGAATTATCCCAGTCAGACTGTAGACAAATAGACAGTGCAATGTTATTTTGCTTTACTTTTTCCTGCCCCTGTTCCACAATTCTGAGGGAAATGTGTTGAGAGATGGAACTCTGGGAAATTTTAGAATTTATTCTTTGATAATACTATAGTTTAAACACTGTGCATCTCCCAAATTCATACGCTGAATGAAGAGGAGGCGAATAGGTCATAAGTTTGGAGCTCTTTGGAATGGTATTAGTGTCCTTTAAAACATACCTTAGTAAGCCGTGACCCTTCTATCTTGTGAGAACACAGATGACCAGCTACTAACCAGGACGAGAATCCCAACCCAACTTCAAACTAGCTGGCACTTTCATCTCAAACATAAAGTCTCTAGAACTGTGATAAAGATATTTCTGTTCTATACAGGCCACTTAGTTTGTGGTTTTTTGTTAAGGAAATCCAGGTGGATTAGAACTGTAAAATGACTTCTTGGGAACAGAAACATCTGTCCACTTTTCTTAAAAACCCAGTCTCTACACCAACCACCCAATGTGAACATGCAGCTTCTCCCTGATTCTGTCTTCCTGGCTCCAGGAAGGATCCACACATCCCACACATCTAGCTGAAGACGTTGGCACCTCAAAATGGTGTCTATATCCTAGGACTCCATCAGCAATCCTAAGAACATTCCTGAATGTACATGCGCCACCAACCGTGCGCTGGCTTTTCCTACTAATGGGAAGTACGGGGTTTGGGAGGCTTCTAAGGGCTTCCCTTCCTTTTCTTGATGACACTGTGCTAGTGGGGAAGAAGAGAGAGTCGTGTGTTAACAAAAAAGTCTTCTTCAGTCAGATGTTGTGCCTGTGTCATACATAGTGGAAATCGTCACAGTTTCTGTAATGTCTCCCTTGATTTTCAGGGGTAATATGTATTTTTTTTTTTTTTCTGATAATTTTACTAACAGTTGTGGTGAGCACTGTAGGTTTAGGAAAATTTAAATGCCCGGCATCTTAGTTATGTTCTTTGGGGCCAAAATTTGTTCTTTATTTTTGACCAAAGTGATCAAATCTATTATTTCTGCTACATAGGAGTTCTGTCAGTGATGGAAGAAAAGGTTCATAAAATTCACCGTGATAAGAACCCCTTTTCTACAAGCAGTACAGGATAAGCTACATCCATGCCACAGACTAAATACTTTTCCATTGAATTTCTTGCCCCGGGTGTCTGTGGTTTTTTTTTTTTTTTTTAGAATGTAGCACACATACATGAGCCCATCTTGATTGTTGCTGGATGATTGTCTCCTTCAATATAATACCCTAATTTCTATAATCAGCAATAATGCCCCGATTGCTTCCTGATTCTACCATCGTGCTACTTACACAGTGCTCTTCTTTCACAATTGAATTCATGAATCTTTTTCAGGGAGGATTTGATTAAGCCTCTTACTTGTTTCTCATCCAATGATGTCAAGGTATTTATTTCTGTTTATATAATTGTAGAACTTTCTATTTGTGCCACTGATGCTCCTGTTTAGTTTTTGGCCCTTCCCTTTCACATTCTGTCATTCACTGTGTGGCAGACCTTGCCTTATTTTGCATAAGGAAATGTGTCAGTAGGTGGTTCGTTTCATGTCTCTGATCCTGGATAAAAATGTGAAGCAAGACAGAACATCGCCTACAGTGATGATGAAATCCCTGGGGAAATGTCTCCTGTAGGAGACACACCCTCCTGTGGGAGTAGATGATGAGCTCAGCCTAGGTCCTTATCAGGATCATGCCATTTGAACACAGGTACACCAAAAAAGACTGTATACATAGAAAGACTTTTCAGCACTGTCAAGGGTATTTTGCATCTGCGGGGCAGGGGAATGCTATGTATATGGGTATTTGAGGTATGTGTGTGAGTGTGTGTTTGTGTATGTGTGCATGCCTATGTGTGTGTGTAGATATACTAGATTTAGAAGATCCAAAGATTATGGAAGGAAAATGTGCTCTTTTTCTCAGTAAGTAGCTGTGTGAAATAGCTCATGTTGCAGTGTTGGGATCCCCAAATGTTGGCTTTGATCAGTATCTGAAATTTCTCTGGAATATGTCATGAAATGATCCAACTCAAAAGTTTATCTGGAAAAAAATGAAGCTCTGAAAGAAATCTTGGCATCTGAGACTCTTTCCTAAATCTCAGGGAGCGATGGTGATTTGTGATCTCTTAAGTCCGTAACAATTTGCTATTTCTAATTTATTGCTTCATTTGTGACTGCTGCTACAGCAAGGTAAATTTATTCTGATTTGTACAACCTAAGTCCTTCCTCTGACAGTGACTAATTATTACCTGAGTTAAAATAATGAAAGTGTCGGAAAGTGTCCGAATGCAATTTGTTAGGAAAACATGTGGCATGCTGGGTTACCCCAGTCTAGAAAAGCTAAGCGATCAGAAACCATGGAGAATTAAGATTTTCCCCCTCAAAGGTTATAAATCAATGTAGAAAATTGTAGAAATTCCCACTGCAAAGAACTGTATTTGGTAAAATAAGGGGTGCTTGTGTGTGCCTACATGTTTTATATGTTAATAAAAGTAATTGTAGTGAAATCCATCAGGAAGTTGGAGGAAAACACCATAAACGAAGGAAAAAGAAATAACAGTTATTGGATGCCTACTATGTTGTTGGCTTCATTGTTTGCTAAGCACATTACATACTTCATCTGATTTCACAACAAGTCTCTACGGACTCATCTATTTAACTATTTTATTTTACTCCCTGGCACACAGAAACTTGGAGTTTGTGTAATTTTCCCAAGGATGTAAGTATTTCAGCTCTTTCTCAAATACATTTCTCAATTCAAGAACTTGTGCTCATCCCTCCGTAGTAAAATCCCACTTAAAGCTGATTTCATTTAATACGTGCAGCAATTTAAAAATATAAAATTACACAGTGTATCTCCTGTCCAAGAGGCTGCTTGTGTGGAGCCACATATATGAGTGATATAGCTAATTATTAAAACAAGGAATGATACATGCTGAGTGAAATGATTAATAGTATTTGCTGGAGAAACCAAATGGCTTAATAATTGTCCATTTGTATGTTATTCAAAGCAATGTCTGGTTACTTTCTGATGTTCAATTGCTTTGTGATTTAGTTAATCTTTCTCTCAATAGATGGATAGATAGAGTTGCAGTCAGGGATTGCAAGGAAAACAATTTAATATAGGACACATAATTTACATAATTACTTTATAGTAATCACTCAAAGAGTCAAATACAAAAAGTTCAGGAAATCTGTCCACAGACTAATGACCACAAATGATGCCACTGACAGCCTGTATCCCATGGTGATGTCCTGCATGCGTCTAACTGAAGACCTAGAGCTCATGACAAGATCTTATGCAACTCTATTTCATGGATCCAAATCAGGAAGGCCCAAAGGTCAGTGGTGAAAGCCAGAAAGTCTGTGCCATTGGGATGAAGAATCTGTGACAGTAGGTTGAGACTTCTACACTGCAGTCAGAAAAAGATGTTCAAGATGCAGACCAGGGTTCACCCAAAAAGTACTACAGCCATCCCCAGCAATAACAAGGTCCCAAGTCCTGTGATGATGAGAATAGCTGAATTCATATCAGGAAACCAAAGTGACTAGCTTCTCCAGGAGACTGAATATCAAACCATCTTCCCCTCCAGAAATAAGAAATGATGCTCAAAGGATGGACCACAGGTCCCCCAAAGTGAACCATAGTCATTCTTAGCAACAACGAGGTCCTGAGCTCCTCTGATGATAACAGACAAGTTCATATCAGGAAAGAAGCTCGGCAAGCTCCTGGAGGACCAACTGCAACAGGAGAACCAACACCACTTCTTCCTCTCCAGTCCTCTGTTTAATCTTGGCCACAATCCTCAAGTGGGTCCTCCACACTCAGAACCATGCTGATTCAGCTGAGCTGGTGTTACAAGCTGACCACAAGTTGCTCACCACAGATAGACATATACAAATATCCACACCCTTTCTATCTACATACATATAAGTATACATACACATACACATACACATACACATACACATACACATATTCAAGACCTACTTTCTCTAAAGATTTAGAATCTCAATATAGTACATGTAGCAGGAGTTTTTCAGGTGAAATACATAATCAAGTTAATAGTTTTGGTTTCCAAAAGGAGCTTCATTGGACTCTATGTAACAATTTTTACGTGCACAATACATTTAAAACATGAAGTAACTAAATTTTGGCAGTTTTAAGCTAAAATATACTAAAGATCTGTTTATATGGTTGGCCCTCTCTTTTCACATTAAAATCTTGGCTCATTATTAATAAATGCACTTAAATATTTCACAGGTGAAGATATTTCTGCTTATAATTTCTAAGAGATCCATATTTTCAAGATCAAGTAGGCTTCATTTGTGTTACATATTTGTGTTTGTTATTAACCAAATGTTTTTGAAAGCTCTTTTAGATGATTTTCACAGAAAGAAAGGAGTTCTTAACTTGCATTTGTTGCTAAATAAGAACAAGTTTTGAAAGAAATCATTTCTGGAGTGTTTATTCACACATTGCTAATAGATGTTCTAAATGTGGCTAGGCAGAAATCACAGCAGTGCAACACATTACTTACCTGGGTCTCATAACCTTCCAGGTTTTTACGGGCTTACTCCTGCAGACATGGCTAATCAAAACTATTCTCCATGGTAAAAGTGATTTTCAACCCAACTTTTCTTTTTTTAAAAATTTTTTTGGTCTTTTTAAAAATTTTTTATTGGTACTAGGGATCGAACTCACGACCACACACTTGCAAGGCAGGTGCTTATGCCACTAAGCTAAATCCCCAGCCCTCAACCCAAATTTTCAGTGATAAATGAATGGATAAATCCCATATATAATATACATACAACAGAATAGTTTGCAGCCCTAACAATAGGAAAAATGTCTGGCATATTCTGTACAATGAATGAACTTGGGGAATCTTATATATGCTGAGTAATACAAGCCAGACACAAAAGAACAAGTACTGTGTGACTCTGCTTACACGGAGTCCCTAGCACATTCAAGTTCACAGAGCCAGACAGTAGAGGAGTGGTTATTACCTGCACCAGAGGCAAAGAATGGGGAGTGTTGGAGACCGAGTTCTAACTAGAGAAAATGAATCATTTCCGGGGATGGGAGGTAGAGATGGTTTTGTAGCAATGCAAATATATTATTGTCACAGACCTGTAAGCTTAAAAAAGGTTAAAATGATAGACTTTGTCATGTGTATTTTACCACAATAAAAAACTGATTGTAGTTTAAGAAATGTATGTTGCTAAAATATATTTGCCGGTAAGGACAAATAGGGACACAAACAAAAGAAGTTTGACAGTTAGGCAAATATTGCAAACACTATATTTTTGAGTAGATAACACATGCACATAATAAAATGTAAATTTTTCAACAGGATACATAGTGAAGCTTAACTGTCTCTCTCTTCTTAGTTTTTTCCTCAGTAGGGGACAATATTAACAATTTCAGTGTGGCCTTCTAAAAGATTCTCACATAAATATTAGGACTGTGTAAGAATTTTTTTTCCTTAACACAAATAGTAATGCATTTTTTAATTCAGAAATTATAAAAAATTTCCATTTATAGAATGCCTCATTCTCTTTAATTACTAGACTCTATTTCACCATATGAATATATCATAATTTTTCTAACAGTCTCCTATACATGAATGTTATGATTTGTCTCCAACATTTTAGAAGTATAAAAGATTCTTCAATGAACATCATGGTAGGAACACCATTCCACACTGTGGAGAGATAAAAAGCACTTAAGTTTGACAGTGAAGAGTTGTGGCACGTTGGATACAATGGAAAGTTACAGTTGGCTCTTCAGCAAGGGATGGAAGGTGTTTTCCTCACTAGAAGACGAGTTTGGAAGTGAAAATGTGTGCTGAGCTGCAGTGTGGATTGGGCATAGCGTAAGGAAAAAGAAAGGAAGAAGAGATTTAAATCTACTTTTGCTGAAGGAAGCACTTTAGGGAACGATGCAATGTTGGCCAGTTTGAACTTTCAAGTTTTAAAAACATAAGGTTGCCAGTGTGGAAGGTTGGCAAATTCAGTTCAGTTGCATGTTTACTGAGGGAGCAGGATTGCTGGATGAGTGAAGGAAGGGAAGACCATAAGCTCACTGACACTTACCAACGTCAGCCCTTAGAGCTTCTTTAAAGTTCATCATGGTCACACAGAGGGTCTAGGAAATGTGTCAGTCCGGGAGAATTAGAACAGTGTTCATTTACAACTAATGAAAGTTCTGTGTCCAACATCTCACATGCTGTGGGCACGCCATAAATATTTATAGTCTAACTGACCTGGAGCATGGCAGGAGGTGATGAACTCACCTTCCTCTCTTCTTACATCAATGACAGAGTAGTTTTCTTGGGTTTCCAAAAATGGCCACCATCCATATTTTGGCAAACATGAATGTGAGTTAATCACAGAAGCATGTATTGAATGAAAGAAAGAAGAAATAGAGAGCACACTAACAATATGGGCGTTAAGGAAAACAAAAAGCCAAATTCAAGATGATGTCCCCACAAATAATGACTTATTTCCTATGTTTCTAATAAAGTAGTGGATATACGATAATCTAGTAGAAAGATGATGAATTTAGAGATAACCATAGCCAGGTTTAATTTGCACATTGAAAAAGATGGTATTTGTTGATAAGGGGCAGATGCTTTACCTTTCTGACCCCTAGTTGCTTTGCTGTGAAATGATATGAGATGCTTTTTGTGCAAAGTTAAAAACATAAAAAGTTGACCACACTGTCAGGTATATATAGTGAGTATTCTTAAAATGCTATTTTGTGCTGTATTTGTCTTATAGTTTCAATTCTTATATCCAGATTAAAGTAATCACATTCGGGGTGTAATGGAAAGAGAAGACTTAAGACAGTTGGCAGTACAGTATGATGCTCAGAGCACAGACTGTGACTTGGGGAGCCCTAATCCCAGCTTCCCCACCTTTCAACCATGTAACTGACTGAACCACTTCCTATTTTATTCATGCAATAACAGGAGATAAACACACATGCCGGTTCATCCTATTGCAAGGTTGGTGGAAGTCACATATCCACAAGTGCTTTTCACAATGCAAGCGCTCTGAAGACAATACTGACGAATTCACTGACATGTGAAGGAAGCTAGCTGCTCTTGCCTATTTGCTGTATGTGAGCTGAGTTTATTTACATCGTTTGACCACTGACTACCTGAAAATGCACAGAGAACTCTGTAAATGTGTCTACAAAGCATGCAAATACTAGATTCATAGATTTATGGAATTTTCACATTTGAGCAATGCTCCTGGATCTTTAAGAAAGATATTCCTTCCTTCTTTTTTTGAATGGCATGATAAATAGAAGCTTACTGGAGAGTTTGTTTTGTTTAATGTGTTTGCACATACTGTCTAAAACCTGCTTTAACAGCATAATATCTATTGAATATGTTCCTCTGAGAACAAGTTTTATTATTAGATTATATTATACGAGATGTGACCAGTCAATAAGGTATTTTTTTCAACCTAACTCACCAATAAAAATACTATTTTTAAATTGCTCCAAGAACTACTTGTGGGAAGCTAGGAAAAATATAGCCATGAATCAAAAAATTGACAAGCCCGGGGGCTGGCGTGAGCCCTGTGTAAGAGATACAAAGGTAAACGGGCATTACAGGTACGAAGGACAGCGAGAATTAAAGGAAACATAAGAAAGGAAATATTGAAGGGGGGGAGCAAATCAGAATGGTGAAGCTAGAATGCCAAAATAAAAAAATAAAATTAAAAATAAAATCCTCTAAACTGCAAAAGGCAAAAAAAGCAGTTCTCACTTCAAATTTTAAGAGGAAAACCCAGCTAATTCTATTTCAGAATTAAGAAGACTTTGTCAGCTATTACCGAGCTTCTCTCTCTTTTTTTTTTTTTTTTTTTTTTTGGAAATCAATCTGTCTTTAGTCACCAAGGCTTTCTTCTTTCCTAATTTCATATCATCACCAGTCACAGCTCACCTGCCTTAAAAATAACTTGACCCGAATAAGAAAAACCTCTTTTGAATTAATTACTCCTCACGGGACAGTGAAGCCATGTCTCTTTATTGAAAGCTGGATATGCAGGATAAAGTGAGAAAACAAACGAAAAAGAGCCCAACTCCCTGCTTTTCCCCACTGGTCAGTCTAATAGGAGAGGAGAAAAATATTAGGTGTAAATATCCATTTTGCCTAGAAAGGTTTTTCATATCTCACAAAGCCAAATTCTCCTGTAAGACTGACATTTCAGAAGACAAGGGAAGGCGGACAGGTGAACTCAGATCAAAATGGATTTTGCCAACCTTCCATTTTAAAGGTCAAGGTTGCCGCAGACTGGTGTTGTTTTTAGTCTAAAGCTCCCGAATTCATTTTCAGGATTCAGGAAATGCCCACGAACAAAGGCAAGAAAATTCTTCTCTTGGTCTCCAAGGGACTTCAAATGCCGGTCCACAGATGCCCAGGGTTTACAGCAACCAAACGACTTCCTGTCACGTGCTCTATTCTTCTAGAGGTGGAGGAAGGATGTTTAATTTATGAATTTTAGATGTCTGAAAAATAGCATATAAGTTTTCCTTCAAGTTTAAGGTGCTACAGATTGCAACATTCAATGTGTTCTCTTGTTTGGTTCTATCTGGGGCACTATGGCTTTCATTTTCTTTCTGTTTTCACCTTTCTGGCTAATTAATCTCACTCCCTTATTTGTTTGTGGAAAGTTCTAAAGACCAGTGAAAGCCAGACATGTTGGCAAATATCTGAAATTCCACTCCTCTGGGAAGCTGAGGCAGGATTGTAAGTCTCAGTCCAAGCTAAGTCATTCCACAACTCAGTAAAAACCTGCAAAAGAAAGAAAGAAAGAAAGAAAGAAAGAAAGAAAGAAAGAAAGAAAGAAAGGAAGGAAGGAAGGAAGGAAGGAAGAAAGAAAGAAAGAAAGAAAGAAAGAAAGAAAGAAAGAAAGAAAGAAAGAAAGAAAAAACAGGGGTGTAGCCACTACCAAGGTCCAGGGTTCAACCCCAGTATTGGAAAAAAATCAGTCAAAATGTAGATATTCTCATGAACCATGAACTGGGGTTCAACCTATGAGGACTTATTATTGTACATGTATCTGGTCTGACTCTTTGTACACTGCCCTCTAGTCACAAGTGAATTCCACATAGTTCTTGGCCTTGCAGACCCATGATCAGTGCAGGATTCTTGTATAAAGAGGAGATCAGGTCTCTATCATGGAGTAAGTTGGACCAGCTGAATACCAAGTTCTAAGGTTATATTTTTATATAAGCTGATATTACAAGCACTCAGATCTTTCAAAAATGAGAGTTGTTTTAAATGTTGACCCAATTATTCTATAAATCTAGCTTTGTGCTGGCATTTACAGTGTCTTTAACTCATGTGTAACTTTTAAATAATTATGTAAAATATCATATATTGCACTGACATGTTTTGCTATTTTTCAATATATTACAATAGTTCAAAAGTTAAAATATTACAAAGTAACAGTGCACAAGCTTTTGTATTATCTTACAAGGATGCAATATATGATATTATATACTATGTATTTGTTATACACATGCACACACATATAAACACAAAGAATTAAAATTTATGTTTCTTGAACTCAGGAAAGATATTATAAAATGTTGATGATATGTGATTCCTTAGGAATGATTGATAATAATGCCCAGATTTTAAGATTAGAATGTTCAGAAATTGCATAGTGGAAATTGCATAGTAGACCGAATCTGGTTCTCCTGGGTCCTGGTCACAGCAACTCTCAGGCTGTAATACTCAGCATCAGCAATAATTCTCCATAGACTTGAGAGGCTCAGGAAATGCCTTCAACACCATCAGATTGAACAAAATAAGCACATGTAATTGAACCACTTAGATTCCAAATATTTGACATTTAACGCCCATACTGAGGAATATCTTTGACCCATCAGTGCTGCATCTGAACCTGAAAGAAAAATGTTTATGTTTGTTATTTGACATATTTGTGCCTGTCTCCCTTCCCTGCTCCTATGCCCCCATTGTCAGCTCTGTTTCCTGTGTTTAACCCATGCTGTGTCTCCTCCCATTGCCCTTAATGGAGCTTGACAGTTGTAGAGTTAATCCAAGCTCTGGTCTCCAGGTTTCGCCTCAGGAAACAATCGGTCCCCTGAGCTTTGGGGCTTCTTGCAAAGCTATATTCCCCCAGAGTCCTTTCCCAGCCCAGCTGGGGAGCCTTGGCCATTGTCTGCCAAATGGACACCAATTAAGTCAACTGTTCCCCAATTAGAATTTTGCAGAATTTATCTTGTTCCCTTGTACTCCCAGCTACCAAGCAGGGGTCTGTTTCTGGAATTAGTTACAGAAAGAAGAAAATAAATAAATAAATGACAGCCCTTTCCTGTAACCTGATACCCCTGGGTTTTTGCTGTCAGCCCCTCACACAACATGATCCCGGGATATATGGCAACTGCTTGGTAGCACTGAGGTTTCTCATCTACATAATCCTTCCACCAGGGCTGTCTGAGCTCAGGCCCCTGAGCAAGGGCCAGAGATAGCCCAGGAGGGGCACTCAAGTTGCTGGGAAGAGGCAGGAATGCTCTCCTTTGTACCCAAACTGAGGATTTGCTTTGAAGAGATGAAAGCTTGGTGTGTTGCTTCTGGAGGAAGTGCCCTGCTTTTGGACAGCCGACTTTAAGGCAGATGTGCTCTGGTGATGAAGGATTTTGCAGAGCGCGGCATTTCCAGGCAACGTTTAAGATGTCAATCAGTGATGTTTGAAATCACTCAGGCTGTCACAGCTGGGTGACACTGGGGCTGCGTAGACCATCTTAAGAGAATGAAGACATCGTTGACATCACAATGCACTTGTTTGTGAAACACAGTCAATCATAAACAAGATCTTCTTCAAAGAATTCTATTTATTGGCATATATTTTAAAACATTTATTCCGTGTGTTCATGGGCTATGCTCACAAAGAACAAAGAAAAACAGATGGCTTCCAGCACCACTTGTCAAACTTCAACAAGCACAGGAGTCACCTGGGGTCTTATTAAAATGCAGATTCTGGTTCAGCAGGTGTGAGATGGGGCCTGAGATTCTGCATTTTTCATAAGCTCTAGTGACACTGAGGCTTTACATCCTAGCATATTTGAGTGACAAGTGTTTAGATAGGAGCAGTTACATCATTGCTACCGGACTGGGTCCACATGACAAAATGAAATTGGGACTTGAGAGTTGTATTCAGATATTTCCGATAAAACACCCTGCCCTGCCTCAGTGATTCTTGCTCAGTTGATAACCATTTGCATGCTCATTCGTTCTTATGCTATTCTGATTTTAAAACTTTCTAAGATACAGAAATAGAAAATTAAGATCCAGAAACAGACAATAAAGTCCTTGACATTCATGCAAAATGTAAGGAAGTGGGATTTGGTCATTTACGAGTACATCAATTGCCATACAAGCAGAGTCCAACACTTGGAGAATTCAGATAGCAATGGGGTAGCCTGATTTTTTAAGTCCTAGGTGTCACAAAAGTCCAAAGTAAATCTTCAAGGCTTTATCATGGGCATGAAACTGGGTCAAAACATAGGGTACTGGTTAACCCCAATCAAAGCCCCAATCTCACAGCAGGAAGGGAGCATACCTTACAACTCCAGGTCCTCGAAGCATAACTCTTTGTAGGGCGTCTCTGGACTCTAACACTCACCATCAGAAATGGTCAAAATAAAGAAATCAAAATTAAATACTGTACCAGAATGTGATCAATCAGTATGTGCCTTATTTTGAAGAGAATGCTTCACTTGTAAGTCGAAAGAAAATGAAAGAGTCATTTACTGAAATTCTGTATCTGCTGATTTTATTATTTAAGTTAAGTAATGTGCATTTAAATAATCCAATTAATAACTGGACAACTCTTTCAACTAGGCTCTTCTCCTGACAAAAGCAACATCGCGCCGAAGAGTAAAAACAAAAATGCTAAATGTCATACAGAAAATTTTATGTTCTGAGGAAAAGAACTCTCTTAAAAGTATAAGGTGACAATACATCAGTGATCTAGGCTGGTTTTAAATAATGTGCCTCACACTTACTGCAGGCTGCAAAAGGAATTCCTTAGCTTGTCACAAATCATGAGCAATCCCTCCAGACTTCCTTCAACAGTCAGACACAATAATGTGAAAATTCATACCTCCACGCGCTTTCCAGCTATATGCTAGCACCGAAAAGAAAATACCAACTATTAGTGAAACAAAGCTCCCTCAATTTTCTCTGAATTATATTTGTTTGGAAAGTGATCAATAAACCTTGTATAAAAGGAAAATTGACATCTACATTTTCAAAGGAGAATGGCTGCCTGAGAAACCATTTCTATCTCTCCATGGTAAAACCCAAATAAGAAAAAGAAATAAAAAAGTGAATGTATCTTAGGTCTGTGTTTATAATAATCAAACACCAATCATTCATCAAACTTCCAGCGTTCAAAAATAATGACTTAGCGTTGTGAAACACACTTCGAAGTTGCTTTTCTCCTATCTTTGTGTTCAGGGTAATTCTTTTCCCTTCCGTATCGTCTCTGCCGCCAGCCACCTAGTGCTATATTCTGGGCAGCTTTCCAGGCACAGTATTTCTTGCTAATCTTTAGTCGTGATCCTAAGAAAGCAACAGCATAGCACTATCAAATTATCATTACTTTCTAGGGGAAAAGTAAGAAAATGCTTTTATTTAATTTACCATTAATGAGGGTACTTGGACAGAAGCCTAAAGGATCCGCCCCTCCTTTCTCAGATTATGGGAAAAGTTCCAGATCTTGGTAGAACCTGGTATCAACCATTTGCTGGAATGTTGGGGGACTTAAGATCTCCCTGCCATTTTTTTTTAAACAAGGAACTTACTCCTACCCTCTTGATTATCATCAACCTACGAGGTACAAAAATCAGACCAGAGAGCTGTAAAAGAGATATTTCTGGCTTGACCCAATGCAGGGCAGCCTGAAACATTTACAGGAAAGTTTGTTTTTAGGAATTTTCCAGTTCAATTATGCCTTCCCAAGAGACATAAATAGTTCAGATAGCCCTCAGATAAGCATGCACAGTTTTGGGAACTTCATAAAAAACAGAACTAGCAATTTTTTGAGGCTTGGCCTCTCCAGAATAAAATAGCTATTTCAGGGTGTGGCATCCTAGCCTGGTGGTCTCAGGACAGAGATTGAAATCAAGAGATTCTGAGTGTTATGGTCTAGCTTCCCTTCAGGCTTCATGGGTGGCCTGAGGAAAAAAATGAGAGCAAGTTTCTAAATCTGACATAAGGGGACAATGGTCATTCCCACATTCCTTGTTTAATCAGTCTGACAAATGGTGATAAAAAGACTGTCACTTTTCAACCTGTGTCCAGATCCAGGTCCAATCTTTTCTGATTGTGTTTACTTGAGATTCTGTAAGTCACTAATACATGGAGGCTCATTTCTTTCTCAAGATGAGAAAAAGTTTTCTACTATTATTTCTCTGACTTGGTTTTCTAGGTCCTCACTCCTTATTTCCACACCTTTGTCAAACCCAGTGATGTAGATATTAGATTAGTTATGTGAGCCAAAGATCTTTAATGCTTTCTTGATTCTTTCTTATTAGTTTTTCTCTTTATTTTTCTTTCTGACTATGTATCAAAAGGCCTGTCTTCAAGCTAAAATTTGTCATTTCTACTTCATATAGTCTGCTGTTGAAACCTTCAACTGAATTTTTTATTTGACCTATTTAGCTCTTAATTTCCAAAATTTGTCTTTGATTCTTTCTCAAAATCTCCAATCTTCTCCATTTTGTGTGGCCATTTATCTGTATTCTCTTAAATTCATTGATTTTTCAGTATTTTCCCAAGGTCACTCACTTCAAATGTGGCAGTATTACTTGGTGGCCTTCCTTCCTCCTAGGGAGGCACAGGTGAGTGCTGGGTCTTTTATTCAGCCATACTGAAAATCTTTCCTTCATTTCCTACAATCTGTAATGCCACAAGTCTATGGTAATATTGTGGATATTAGTAAACATACTGGGCATTTTGATGATTTAGGTTGCAAGTGGTGAAACTCTAAACAACTGACGTTAAACAATAAATAAAAATTATTGCCTTGTGCAACTGTCCAAATGCTGAGACAGGACAAGTTTGATCACAGCCTTTCCTCCATTGCTCAGTTCTGTTCTCTCCCTCCTTGGCTTGCTGGTTTTGTTCATAGTTCAGCTTTCCTAATGGTGGCAAAATGGCTGCAGGATTTCAGAATTCACATCCAGGTATAGTACTCTCCAATAAAAGAAAAGAAAAAAATCCTTCAAGCTCATTTAGTGTCATGACTGGGTCAGCTGTCCATCTCTCAACTCATCGTGCAGTCAAGATGGACAAGATTAGGGTAAATAAATTAAGTAATTGAAACCTGAAAGAGACTGAATTCCTCTTCTATCCCACCCAACTGGCTACTATCCAATAGGAAGGGGTATGGTAAAAACTGAGGGACATCAGTAACTCACAACAAATGAATGGGAATGATCACTCCCTTTTTAAAGGGGGTAAATGGTGACTAATTAAATGATTCATCCAAGATCACACAGCCAACACACACCAAAGCCAAGACTTTAATCCACACTGAGAATTAAAGAATCCCAAAGACATTCCCAAAACACAATGAGCTTTCAAAATGCAAACCTGATAATTATATTTTTGTGATGGACATTTATCAGCAGTTTCTGCAGTCTGCAAGATAAAAGGGAAATACTTTGACCTGACTCTCAAGTACCTTTGTGTCCTGGTTTCTGTCTGTTGCTCCAATCTTGTGTCAGACCTCACATTAAAGCATTTAACTGACATTCCTTATAAAATGTTTAAAAGTCTACTTCTTCTGTGTCTTAAATGTCTTAATCAAATTCAAATTGAAATTTAACCTGTATTGAGAGGTATTAAGAAAGTAAAAATTCAATGCAACAATGGTAGCCAACGTGGGATGTTCAAGAGGTAATTGGGGTCAGGTGAAGGCGTACGTGGGAGACCCTAACCCAATGCGACTGCTGCTTTCTAAGAAGTAGAGAAAACTCAGCTAGGATAATCAGTACTCTCATGTGATGCCCAAAACTAGCTCAGGACTCTGCAGTGTCCCCAGCATTCATAAGGACCTCCAACATGGCGTTCCATTCCTGAACTTATCAGTTTGAGAATTCTGAGCTGCATAAA
Source organism: Cavia porcellus (assembly GCF_034190915.1). NCBI lineage: Eukaryota > Metazoa > Chordata > Mammalia > Rodentia > Caviidae > Cavia > Cavia porcellus. Next base: position 13,570,413 of record NW_026947489.1, read on the forward strand.
ATGTTCTTCTTTGTAAATTGCTCTGTAGTAGTCAGTTGGAGCAAAAGAGAATGAACTAAGACAATTTCCACGTGTAACCCTGTGATAGTCACCTACAATCCAGTGTCACCTTACTGCAGCATTGTGTCATTTCTCAGATTATTTTTCAATCAGCCATCTGCCCACAGTCAGTACAGGATCAATGTTAAATGTAAGGTCTTTGAAATCAGTTGGCTATGGATATGTGGACTGTGATCTCCCCTAAGAGACAACACTATATTAAGAGGCTCAGGCACATCTAGGCTGGCTTCCACCTGGCTGTGTCCCTGAATTCCAGTGTCCATGCTGAGTGTTTGCTCTTTAAAACTATGCTGTCAAATGTAGCAATACACCTATAATTTTCCATTTACCCAGTGTCTCCTTTTTCTCAATTCTCCATGACCCATTTGTCTGTCTACCAAAAGAAAACAGTCTGATTTGTCTCAACTGGGGTTGTGCTTAAATTATTCTAGATTCGCTCTCCCTTGGTGCATTTGTCTGAACAAAGTTTTGCCTGCTACTGTGCTCACACATCTAGTATGATTTCTCTTTGACTAATGTTAGCATCCCAGGTCTACAACTGAAAAATAAAGAATTTCTTTAGAAAATTAGCATAGCTAAATGCTTATTTTGCCCACATGTATGATGATGCTCATTTCATGGAGATAAAATGAGGATAAATATGTTTAGTGCAAGATCCAGCATGAAGGAGGGTTTTCATAAATAACAGCAATTCTTCATGAGCAGATCCCATATTTGAAGGCAGGAAAGGGCTGTATTTTTTTAAAATCTCATCTCTCATTGCCATTCTCTTAGGTTGGTAAGATAGCCTTTGCATTCTTTTCAATACATCTTCTATACTGAACCCACTTCCAGAGCTTTCTTCAAGATACCCTCAGCTCTTTATTGGCCTGCTCTTCTGGCCCCCTCTCAAGCCTTTCTCTTTCAACCCTGCAAGAGCCACCTGATGACTCCTGAATTGGACCAAGGAAGACAAAGAGTGTACAAGTAGCCCTTGACTTATGATCTTTGACTTAACATTTAGAAATTATGATGTTGGGAGGATTATATGCATTCAGATAAAGAAAATGAATCTTTTAAATTGTGGTCTTTTCCCAGCCTACCAACATGAGCTGGGGTAAATTCTAAAGACCCTGGATAGCAGCAGTGAGCAACAGTGGCCAGTAAGTCCTGCAAACACCAGGGGAACCAACTGATGCTCCCTACATAGTGCTGTGTTGCTAGACTATGGCACTCACTATTTTAGGTATATTCAATACATTTTTGCCTTACATTTTCAACATGCAATGGGTTTATCAAGATATCACCTAATCATAAGCTGAAGAGCATCACTAATGTTTGCCTGGAAGTGCTTTCATTAAGAGTCGTCCCTACCCTTAATTTAACCTTTGCCCTGGAAGCCTTTAATTGAATTGCTTCCTTGATATTGCTCCAAGTTACATAATGTTAGCTCCATTTCTAGAAGTCCTCATATTTTTCTGTCTTATAAGGCCATAAATATCTGAACCCAACCTGTTCTTTTCCATTGCTGCCTACAAAGTGGAAAATTCCTTTTGGTGCTCATTTCTATCTTGTGTTTACTGGTCATATGCATTAATAGCTATACATTCTATTTTCCAAAGTCTTCTCTCTTTTTAATAGAAAGAGTCTATTTTCCAAATTAACACAGGTGACAGGGTTTCCATAGATATTTCTTGAAGAGTTTAGAGATGCTATTTTTATTATTTTATATTTAATGGACAAATAATCATGCATATTGGTAGGATCCAATGCAATAGTGAGTATATGTATACACTGAGGAATTACTAGGACAATATAATTAACATGTCTGTCACCTCACTTATTTCATGGTGGTAAGAACACTTGAAATCTCTTTCAGTAATTCTGAAACACATGATGATTTGAATGGTTCATAACAAGTAACTGAATTTCCAGTATTTCCAACATGCAATATTAATTTCCTTGCCACTATGGTCTCACTCATTAAATATCTTTTATTCTTTGTTTTTGTTATAACAGATTCTCACATATCGTTCCAATCTTTACATTGATGAGGACATAGGACTGTGCTTTGTTAGTATATCTTCACCTCTCGGAGTTAACAAATCGTTAATGCTCACAAAAGTTACACATAGTTTGCTACAGGTTTAATAACCTTCTAGGGTAGCATGTCCGTGTGTTTAGTAGGTAGAACTTTTGCAACATTTACCTTTCTGACTCTCAGTGGTAGGAAAGGAAGAATATGGGAAACTCATTCTTGATTCAAAACCTCCATATACCAGTCCCATCTGGGCATCAGTCTATTCACTGCTAATGGGTCAGAATCTAGTTGTCTTAATATAATCAAAAGGAAACAAATGGGATAGATATAATAAATAGTTCCACTTTGTTTTGTGTATCTTTGTCTGTTCCTTTTACATTTTGGATTAAGAGAGAATTCACCTTTTGAAATAACTTTATTTTGTGAATTAAGAAAAACAAGAAGGAAAACAGAGGTTTTGTTTAAAAGACCATCATTTTACAGCAGGAAAAAAATGATATCTTCAAATTTCTAAAATGGCAGAAAGGAACAATAAGAGAGATATAAATTTATATCAGTACATTCATCTGGTGAGGCTTGGGGTGCATGCTGACCTATGGCCCTATGCGAGTTTATTTTAGCGGATGTAGGGACTCTTTGTGATTTCGTTTTTAGTACTAATATATGGGTCCAACTGTGTGGGTTCGAATTTAGCACTATTAGGCCAGGTACATATTTCAGCTTTTCTCTAGGATGTTTGAATGTCCAGCCAGGTTGGATGACCACTGGACACAGGTCATATGGAAATATGTGAAATCACATTTCAGGGTCCCAAGATGTAAGAGACTGAAAATGGTTGTAAGAAAATGATAAGATGTTTCAGGAAGCAGAGAATAAACAGCCAGTAACTGGGAAGATGGAAGATCTGGTCACAAGAAGAAGGAAGGCACCCTTCATCTGGAGCAGATGGAAGAGTGTGGAGAGAAGAGATGGTGAGCCTCCCACCACTGGCAGCCTCAGACTCTCCATCACCATCCATCCATTTACTAAGCTTTTGCCAATTTCTCCAAACCCTTCCTGCCATTCGTCACCTTCTAAGTAAAACAGGGAGACTAGCAATGATAGCAGTAGCAATAATACAAGTATAAATACTACTAATAACTATGGATCTATATATAGTTAGATATATAATTTATATATATATCTATATATATTATATATATATATATATTAGATATATATTAGATATATATATAATATATATATATATAGATATAGATATAGATATCTAATATATAGATATATATTAGATATATATATAATATATATATATTAGATATATAATTTAAACCATACTCATACACATCTGATTAGCTGGCGGTGACCGTTGCCTGTTGTGCTTGTTTTTGCTTCCTTCTTTCCTTCCATCTTTCTTCGTTTCTTTCCTTTCTTTGTTCCTACCTTGTTTCTCTCTTTCCTTCCTTCTCTCTGAAAATTATTTGAGCTTCCTGAAAGTCTATGTAAAATAACATTATAGAATATATGCACTAAAATAGAAGGGGAATCAGAACAGTAATGACAAAGTGACACCAATGATAAGATTGACCGCAAATATCCTTACTTAACCTCTGGGCAGATACAAGAGTTAAATTTCAGTCTCTTCACCATCAAAGTAAAAGGGAAATATTTTCAGATACGTAGTTCATAGCAACTGAAATAAATCAGCACCAGTGCTTTTGGAGATTCGCAACCATTATTGCTGCTAACTTCAGGCAGGGATTTTTTTTCTTGAAATTCTCATAAATGGGCTATTAAATATTGGAGCAAACAATCGGGCAAGGACATGGTGAATGTCACAAGAGTAAAACTGGGCTGCTTCCTTCAAGATTCTTATATGGCTCAAGATTGGCAGAGATTCTCTTAGAAGAGAGAAAGTTGGTATAGTTTAATTATCAATTCTTGCCTGATTTGTTCTAGGGAGAGATACACAATTTTGCATTATAGTATAGAGTTTATGAATACTTCATGTGTTCTACATTTATTCTCTACAAAATAAAGGAAAAGTTATGCAGTAGTTTTTTGAACCACTGTCTGCTAACTCATGAAAATTTGTCTTTTAAATGTAGGGTTTCAGCCTAAAAATCCAGGGACAGTTTCATTAGGAAATATAAGCTCCACTGAAGCCTCAGGATCCCCTGGGCCCTGCTCAATATCATTTCTTCCTGATTTCCTTCATTCCTATAGAGCATTTTCCTGGAGGGATCACTGGATTTTACCTGAGAAGTGAATACTGGGAACTTTACCTAGAACCTAGCACAGTGCCTCAGAACTATACCGACTCTTTTCTGCATAGTGGGAGTGGAATTGTTTTAATTTTCTTGTAGTTTTTGTAGTTTAATGGTGCTTTAAAATTAACATTATTTTCTAACAGTATTAAAGAAAGAGCCTAATTGAAATCCGTCCTGGCTCAAGGCGGCACTTCAGAGTCGTAAGACTCACTCAGCACATAGCCCCACGTTCAGTGCAGTGCATTGTTTCTGCTCCTTGTAGGCTGGCTTATTGAGCCTATGCCCACTCAGCAAGCCTCTGCCTCTCGCTCTGTCAGGATATTCTCAGCAGCAGGAAGAATCAACTTACATACAGATGTTTCTCTGCAAGGCAGTGTTGGGCACAAGCCCTATCACTCCACAGGATGTTGCATTTCCAAAGACAGCTATTCCCAGGCATGCAACCAAGCTTCACTTTCACACTCAGGATACAGATCCCCAGCTAACCATTTATGAGGGCTTAAGTGGAGATTTAGGACTTCACCATTAGCAGTTCCAGAACTGCACAATCTTATTAATCGTTTGTTCAGCTAGTGCTATGAGAAGCAGCAGATGAAAGACCTGCATGAAACCCATGCAATTAAAAGTGAGAAAGGTTTCCCTCATGGCCATCACAGGGGGCCTTGCCTTTGGAGCCAGATATCTAGGTCCTTATTGGGAGTGACTGAACAATCTCAGTATGTAAAATCAAACATGGTAGCCCTGCAGAGTTGTTGGGGGAACTGAATGGGGTAATATGTGTAGTTGTTTTTTATATAGGTTTTACCAATTTTTGTTTACTAAAAAGCCATTGTCTTGAGTTGTTGCAGTGGTTCTAAGGTTAAGACAATTGACTAGAGGCAGTTTTGAATGATAGCTAGGTATTGTCTGTCTTCCAAGTGAATTTCAAATTTGATGTAACTTTAAGGGACTTGGATCTTTAAACTCATTGAAAAAGGAGAAAAAATCTTTTTAATTTCCTGTACTAAAACCCAATTATATACTAAATACCTTATATTCAAGATCAACTGCAAACTTCCTGGCCACCTATGAAGTAGACACTGTAAATCTAAAATAAATTTTAGAGAAGTCAGGAAACTGCCCTCTTTCAATGTTGATTTCAAGGCAAGAAGTGACAGTAACATTTGGGATGCCCAGCTAAATTCTAAATTTCAGATTTTTGTTAGTTTGTTTTTTGAGACAGGATCACACTATGTAGTTCAGGCTGGGATTGAACTCACTGTGGAGCCCAGGCTGGCCTTGAACTCACACCAATCCTCCTGCTTCAGCCTCCCAAGTGCTAAGATTACAGGAGTGTGCCACAGTGCTTGACTTAAATTTCAGTTTTTAAAAAATTATGAGTGATATTTTAGTATAAGCATATCCTAAATATTGCATGACTCATAATAATGATACATTTATTTATTTAAAATTAAAATTAAACAATAGATCTCTTTTTATTTGCTACATCCGGAACTCTAACCTACAGAGAAGTATCTTTTGAGGCCAAGAACTAAACCTAGTCTTATATACAGTTTATAATATTTATATAATGCAACACAAGGCAAGGATTTGGGAAGGACAATTATGAAGACATTTACATACCTCTCTGCCAGCTGGTCTGATCTTTCACGCTGTGTGCTGACTGCCACCCTTACTTGTGGCATCAGAGCATTTTGTCATATTCCAGGAGATTTTTCTCATAATTAGCCATCATCTGTGCTGGTAAGACTCTCCAGTGATGAGACATAGGCAAAGCTATCAAAAGAATTATTAAAAACAGTAAGAAGCAATCTGAAGCAAAGACAAGAGCTTTGGGTTTAGATCAGCATAAAATTCAAGAGCAAGGTCTCCCATACTATGTGTCTTTTATGTTTTGGAGATAGATTTCACTATGTAGTTCAGACTGCTCTTGAATGGACTATGTATCCCACACTGGCCTTGAACTTGCGATGATCCTCTTCCCTCAGCTTCCCGAGTGCTGGGATTATAGGCTTATACTACCAAGCCAATCCTTCCTGCTGGATGTCTTCATGAGTCTCAGCTTCATCACTGGAAAATGATGTACTAGAGGACTAAAGCAGGACACCTGTGGAAATGCCCAGCTCCTTCTTCCGTCCGCTAATCATAGAGGATAAGTGTGAAAATGTTAAATTCTTCACAATCATCATCTCCGTTTTCCACTGTTTCCTGTAGTGAAGGCCCATGGGACAACTGTCAGGATCGAGGCCAGCTAAGTTGAATCAGTGAAGGGAGAGAGATGGCGGTAACGTGAACGCAGTTAGCAGAGGAAAACTCTTTTTAAATTGATTTAACTCGTTTTGCTAGTGGAAATTCTCCTATAAAGTGATAAAACAAGAGTCTGAAGGGTGGCGTTTTTAATGAGGTGTCTAATACAGAGTAAATATAAACAACACATAATCTGAAGCCTTTTCCCAAGGAACTGTTGAATTTCAGACTAAAGCCTGATCAGAGAAGAAACAATATACCATAGTCTGGCCAAACTTATTCTTCAGCTCAGGTTGTCCCTTGTGTGTGATATTTACAGAACACACTGTTGTTCTGAAAAGTGGCTTGCTAATTGTGTCAGTAAGCTTTACGCATCTGTGACAAAATACATGAGAGAATCAACTTAAAGAGAGGAAAGTTTTATTTTGGCTTATAGGTTTGGAGGTATAAGTGCATGGTTATTTGACCTTAGTCCTTTGGACCGAGTGCAGCACATTGTAGAGTGATGGAAGTATATGATGGAGAAGCTCTATTCACTTACTGGCCACCAGGAAGCAAACAGAGACAGTGATCAAAAGTCTCAATGTTCCTTTCAAAGGCTCACTTCCAGTAAGCCAAGTCTTCCCGCCAGTCCCTACATCCCCAAAGCACTGCCACCTCTCAGTAGCACCACATGCTGGAGATCAAACCTTTAACACTTTAACAGCTGTGGATTCAAACTGTCCCTTAAATGAAATTTGCATTGAAATAAACCAGCAACCCCGGTGCTCTCTGAACATGCCCTTTGGTGGAGTCTTGGGTTGGGACACTTGTACTGGATGGCAGGGATGAAGCCATCTCAGGTTAAGCCTGAATCTACTTCTCCAGAGCCAGTCCATATCGCATACCTGGTTTATCAGAGTTATGCTCACCTTCTAAGACTGGGGGCACAGCTGTGCACATATCAGCTCGCACCCTCTTTTATCTCAGAGTGACATAAAGAAAATGAATCTGAACTTTAGTTTAACTTCCCTTGGCAACTGGTTCAAAGGCTAAATTCCATTTCTCTACCTGTGCTAGGCTCTGCAGCACCTCCAGCATAATGTGAAATTTGCTTATGAAATAAAGTCAAACAGAGGCTTGACAGACACGGCATAAATAATCAACCCTTCATATATTTATATAGAGGCCAGGTGCAACTCATGGATGATTGCTTCATACTTCATTTCTTTGCTTTTCCAAGAAATTCTGAGAGATGTAATGAGGCAGTTTGACATCATCTGGGAATGCCTTTCATATATGTCTTGAAAAATAATCAACCCCAAATCAAGTCTGGAGATTGTGAAAGGGAAACAGAATAAAAATCTGAAAAGAACCATCTTCAGAGTTAAGTAACAATTGGCATTTAAAAATCTCATTTGATCAGTTTCCCAAATGCATTAAAACATGTACATATCACATTTCCGTTTCATGGTGGAAAGTCTTGTTCAAGGAATTGGAAAGGTTTATGGGATGAACTCATTGGTGAGGTTTCTGGCCTCAGTGTGTAATCCCACAATAACTTGGGACCCATTCAAATATCCTCAGCAAAGCATAAGATATGCCAAGCTCTGCAGACAATGGTGTGTGTTATGTGTTTGTGAATGCACTTCTCAGCAGCATGGTATTCCATGTATTAGTTCTATTTGCAGAAGATAGCTCGGTCTTGTGTAGCTAATTTTAGTGCTTAAGTAAACCAAGATGGAAGGTTTGCATCAAATACTCAAAATACTGGTAAACAGAAAGCAAGACTGTAATTGTATAGAGGATGCTGCTGGGAACAAATCTATCTTAATTCAGAGATTTTGGGAAAAATCTCTTCAAAGCCCTTGAGGTCTGTCTGTCTTCCTTCCTTTCTTCCCTTCTTCCTTCCCTTCATCCTTCTCTTTCCTCCTTCCCTTCCTCTCTCCCTCCCTCCTACTCTCTCTTTCTTTCTTTTTCTTTCTCTTTCTTTTTTTTTCTTTCTTTCTTTCTTTCTTTCTTTCTTTCTTTTTTTCTTTCTTTCACTTTCTCTCTTTCTGAGACACATTCCTACCTTACACTTCAGCATGGCCTTGAAACTAGTACAGATCCCAGGATGCCCTAGAACTCAAGGCAATCCTCCTGCCTCAGTCTCCTGAGTGCTGGGATTATAGGCATGTACCACCACATCTGGCCAAAGGCCTTAAGTTTATGCAACTTCATATTTGCAAGAGAGCTTGAGGCAGAGGTACTAATGAATGCAAGGTACTAATAAATGGTACTAATTAGGTACTAATTAGTACTAGCAAGGTACTAATAAATAAGGCCATAATTTGAAAAATAAATTATAGTGATACTATTTTTTTTACACAACAATTGCCATGTGCTGATTGTGCAGATCCAAATACACAAGGTGTACTTCTATTTCGATAAGACAGATGAAGATTTTCATTTTGTTTGGTAAATGTGTCCAGATTTATCTCTTAGTCATGTGCCATACATTAGGGTGTTCATGAAATATGGCTTTCTGCACTCTGGTTATGTAATTTCATGATTTCAACAACATGGTAGTGAGAAAGTCAATGTTTTCAGGATTTTAAAATCTCTCAAGTCACAGCGTGAGTGTGGGCAGTAGCTCAGTGGCTAGGCAGGAAGTAGACCAAGGAATCCCTTGGCTCTGTCTACACAGTAGCAAGAGGAGAGTTCCTGAGGTCTGCTTTGTTTCCAGGAAAGTAGTGACCAGGTAGAATGACCTTGCAGAGATACTGAAAGAAGCTTTGGCAGTTGGAGTTTCTGGCTCTTTGTTGCAGTCTGATAATCATAGCAATGTACAAAATGCAACGGAGTTGAAAAGAATATGAATCTTTTGCAAGTTGCGTGGGATGGACATAAGGGATATATCCCGAGGAGACAGTAAAAACAAGTCAAAGAGTAGAAAGAGTATGTTTGTTAAATCAAGGGTTTCAGACAGACATAAATCCTGCCTAGGAAACAACATAGTATTTAGATTTGTGT